>NC_143052.1:75190000-76440000 GCF_052426305.1 Pelodiscus sinensis
GGGGTTTTACACATAAACATGAATATTCATGCAATGCACCAATTCACAGCAGCAATTTTATGTTTCAACTATTTTAATAACTAATTATGGCCGTGGTCCCCAACACGGTGCCCGCGGGCGCCATGGTGCCCGCGGGGGCATTTGTATGCGCCCGCCAGGTGCTCGGGGCTGGCCTGGCCCCGGGCACATGGCGCATGGTGAGCGCCGGCCCTGGGCACGCGGTGCTTGGCTGGGGGAGCGCCGGGCGCGTGGCGGGGGGAGCGCCGGCCCCGGGAGCGCGGTGCTTGAGGGTGGGGGCGCCGGCCCCGGGCGCGCAGCCCTTGGAGGGGGCACCGGCCCCGGACGCGCAGCCCTTGGAGGGGGCACCGGCCCCGGGCGCGTGGCTATGGGGGAGGGGCCGCCCCTGGGCATGAGGCTATGGGGGAGGGCCGCCCCTGGGCATGCAGCTATGGGCGGGGCCGCCCCCGGGCGCGCAAGTGTCCCCGCCCCCTGGCGCCCGGCGGGCGAATGGCCACGCCCCCTGGCACCCGACAACCTCAAAGGGTTGGGGACCACTGAATTATGGATTCCCCTTAAAATTTAGAACCTAAGAAACCTCTATCCTGTGTTCTGCTTAGCACTGAATCCTTACAATAGAGTGGTTGAAAAGATGGGTGGTGTACTCTGACCTTGACTACTTCACTGTATGCATACTCGTGTGCGAGAAAAGAAATACTTACGGTGGTTAGTTGAAAATGTTATTGCCTGACAGAAGATATAAGTTTGATAAATGCCAAAGTTGAACAGCGATACAGCCTGATTCTGTCAAATGACGGGGGTTTACAGCATTTGACACCTAAACAAAATTTACAAAATGTGTGTTGATGTATTGACATTTTAATAGTAGACAAATGGCACAGAAGAGAGCTCTTTAGATGGAGTATGACGCAAGTTCCTTCAGAATGTCACCCTGAAAGAAAACATTCTTAATCATTTTTTGACAAATGTGGACATATTAAAATGACAGTCAATAAGGACAAATGATTCTGCACTGTGCCTTTGCAGCCACTTCATTTTATGCCTCGGGTGATGTAATATATTACTCTTTCCCTCTTTTTAGTAATGAGCATTTTTGCTGCTCAATAACAGTCATTCTTTTGATGCTATGTGTATGGGCACCTGACACCATTATGTACTTTGTTCTCCTGAATGGCTTAAGCTGGGTGCCATATTAGAGTTGGAAATTGTCAAACAGAATATAGTGCTAATGTATTCCTGGTAAACTGAGTACATAACAGTAAAATATATTTGGCAAGGACTTGTGGTCTTATGGACATCGTTCTATAAGCAGAAGATTCATATTTTACAACTACCTTCAGGAAACTGTTCTTTTTTCAGTAGAAATAGCAACCTGAGTGGGCACCAGACAGAAAGCAGTCAGCTAAGACTAATTGTATCACTCTGCTAAAGAGCAATGTTGCGCCATCAGTAAATGTTAATTCTGTTGGCATTAATGATACATGCAGTCTGTGCCTGCAGTTTTGGAGTCTACAGGCTGGGTCTTGTGACATGACCCTTTTTGCCAGAGTAAGAATATTAACTGTGTGTCCTGAACCAATTTGAACTTGAGTAATTATATTGTCTACCTGAATTCCCCTGGCAGCTTCAATTGGATACACTATTCTTCTTCACTTCGGATGTGAAACTATTGCTGCATGCTGTTCAAAAATAATTGCTGCCTTTTCCCCAGAGAGGCAGCTCCATCTCACTGGTGGAGGAAGGGATCTCTGTATGCTTGTACAATATATGTTCCTGTTGTAAAATCATTTGGGATGAAAGGTGCTTGAGCATCTAAATGTAAAAGGACCTCGTCTATCATGTGATTTCAATGTTTTGGAAGGAGCCGTCCCTTGTACATCAGTAATTGGGAAAGATTTCTTTCTTTTCCAAAATCTGTTCAGGGACTGACAAGGGCGGGGGGGGGGGTCTAAAGTATGAGGGTTGGAAAAGAAACTGATAGGTGAGGATAATGTTATTGAACAAGGGACAGGCTCTTTTCTTGCATGAGGGATATCTTCTAGATCCCCCCCATAGTATAAATGAGGTTTCTGGTAGAGCCGTGGTGTCCAACAGACTAGTTACATGTGGCTATTTGGCCAGTTGAGTATGGCTAGTTTGCTATACCAGTCGCCACTATGGTGGCAACTGCTTCAGAACTAGCTGGACACCACATTGGTAGGATGTGCTCTGAGAGAGGACTTTGATTTTGGAATCTGTCCCCACTCTCCTCACTGGCACTGGTTAACTTTCTGGGCTCACTATATTTGTTAACTTTTTCCCTTTCTTTCCTTAGGCTGCTGAGGGGAAGTGGGTTGAATATCTGAAGTAGTTATAATTACTATCTTTGTTATTGTTTGAATGTTAAATTCTGAAATAGATGCCCACAGTACAAAATGTGATATGTAATCTTATTAAAATCTACTTCTCTACCAAGTGATTAAGAAGATAAGCCATGTCAAAATGACACTTAGGGCAATCCTGAGAATTACTGAGAAAGAAGCCTCATTTCCACACTGGCTGCATTTCGTTAAAATATGTCATTTTAATTCTGAGGCACTCAGATCTCATAACACAAACCAATTCACTGCTTGGGGCCAGGAATAAATGACAGCTATAGGCATGTTATTGAATAATTGATACTGACTAGGTTCTGAGACAGGATTCCAAACTATTGGTACATTACAGTTTGCTATTTTATCCAGGAGGAAAGAGCAATAAACTCTTGACTTCTTCTGGCCCTGGGCTTTTGATAGTGCTTAGAACCATAGGGCTGGAAGAGACCTCAGGAAGTCGTCGAGTGCAACTCCCTGCCCAAAGCAAGACCAACCCCAACTAAATCATCTCAGGCACGTCTTTGTCAAACCAGGACGTAAAAACCTCTAGAGACGAAAATACTACCTCCTCCCTAGGTAACCCATTCCAGTGCTTCACCACCCTCCTAGTGAAATAGCTTTTCCTAATATTCAACCTAGACCTCCCGCACTGCAACTTGAGACCATTGCTCCTTGTTCTGACATCCATCACTACTGAGAACAGCCTCTCTCCATCCTCTTTGGACCCTCCCTTCAGGTAGTTAAAGGCTGCTATCAAATCCCCCCTCACTCTGTTCTTCTGCAGACTAAATAAGCCCAAATCCCTCATCCTCTCCTCATAGGTCATAGAATCATAGAATACAAGGACTGGAAGGGACCTCAAGAGGTCATTGAGTCCAGTCCCCTGCCCTCATGGCAGGACCCAGTACTTTCTAGACCATCCCTGGTAGACATTTATCTAACCTACTCTTAAATATCTCCAGAGATGGAGATTCCACAACCTCCCTGGGCAATTTATTCCAGTGTTTAACCAACCTGACAGTTAGGAACTTTTTCCTAATGTCCAACCTAAACCTCCCTTGCTGCAGTTTAAGCCAATTGCTTCTTGTTCTATCCTCAGAGGCCAAGATGAACAAGTTTTCTCCCTCCTACTAATGACACCCTTTTAGATACCTGAAAACGGCTATCATGTCCCCTCTCAATCTTCTCTTTTCCAAACTAAACAAGCCCAAATCTTTCAGTCTTCCTTCATAGGTCATGTTCTCAAGACCTTTAATCATTCTTGTTGCTCTTCTCTGGACCTTCTCCAATTTCTCCACATCTTTCTTGAAATGCGGTGCCCAGAACTGGACACAATACTCCTCTGTGCTGGTTAGGTCTCAGTTGTAGAGCGGAAGAATGACTTCTTGTGTCTTGCTCACAACACACCTGTTAATGCATCCTAGAGTCATGTTTGGTTTTTTTGCAACAGCGTCATTCTGTTGACTCATATTTAGCTCGTGGTCCACTATAACTTCTAGATCCCTTTCTGCCGTACTCCTTCCTAGACAGTCGCTTCCCATTCTGTATGTGTGAAACTGATTGTTCCTTCCTAAGTGGAGCACTTTGCATTTCTCTTTATTAAACCTCATCCTATTTACCTCGGACCATTTCTCTAACTTGCTAAGGTCATTTTGAATTATGTCGCTATCATCCAAAGCAGTTGCAACCCCTCCCAGCTTGGTATCATCTGCAAACTTAATAAGCGTACTCTCTATGCCGATATCTAAATTGTTGATGAAGATATTGAACGGAACCGGTCCCAAAACAGACCCCTGTGGAAACCCACTTGTTATATCTTTCCAGTAGGATTGTGAACCATTAATAACTACTCTCTGGGAACAGTTATCCAGCCAGTTATGCACCCACCTTATAGTAGCCCCATCTAAGTTGTATTTGCCTAATTTATTGATAAGAATATAATGCAAGACCGTATCAAATGCCTTACTAAAGTCTAGGTATACCACGTCCACAGCTTTTATCTTATCCGCAAGACTCATTATCCTATCAAATAAAGCTATCAGATTGGTTTGACATGATAGGGTCTGGCTATTCCCTATCACCTTATCATCTTCCAAGTGTTTGCAGATGATTTCCTTAATTACTTGTTTCATTATTTTTCCTGGCACAGAAGTTAAACTTACTGGTCTGTAGTTTCCTGGGTTGTTTTTATTTCCCATTTTATAGTTGGCCACTATATTTGCCCTTTTCCAATCTTCAGGAATCTCTCCTGTCTTCCATGATTTTCCAAAGATGATAGCTAAGGCTCAGATACCTTCTCTATCAACTCCTTGAGTATTCTAGGATGCATTTTATCAGGCCCTGGTGACTTTCAGGCATCTAACTTTTCCAAGTGATTTTTAACTTGTTCTTTTTTTTAATTTTTATTTTATCTTCTAAACCTACCATCTTCCCACTAGCATTCACTATGTTAGGCATTCCTTCATCAGACTTCTCTATGAAGACCAAAACAAATAAGTCATTAAGCATCTTTGCCATTTTGAACTTTCCTGTTACTGTTTCTCCCACCTCACTGAGCAATGGGCCTACCCTGTCCTTGGTCTTCCTCTTGCATCTAATATATTTATAGAATGTTGTCTTGTTCCCCTTTATGCCTGTAGCTACTTTGAGCTTTTGTTGTGCTTTTCCCTTTCCAATCTTGCCTCTGTATTCCTGTATTGTTTGCATATATTTATCCTTTGTAATTTGTCCTAGTTTCCTTTTTTTATATGACTCTTTTTTATTTTTAGATCACGCAAGGTCTCCTGGTTGATCCAAAGCAGTTTTTTGCCATATTTTCTGTCCTTCCTACACAGCGGAATAGCTTGCTTTTGGGCCCTTAATAATGTCCCTTTGAAAAACTGAGAACTCTCTTCAGTTGTTTTACCCCTCGATCTTGATTCCCATGGGACCTTCCCTACCAGCTCTCTGAGCTTACCAAAATCTGCCTTCCTGAAATCCATTGTCTCTAATTTGCTGTTCTCCCTTCTACCATACCTTAGAATCATGAACTCTGATTTCATGATCACTTTCACCCAAGCTGCCTTTCACTTTCAAATTCTCAACCAGTTCCTCCCTATTTGTTAAAATCAAATCTAGAATTGGTTTCCCCCAGTAGCTTTTTCAACCTTCTGAAATAAAAAGTTGTCTTCAATGCACTCCAAGAACTTCTTGGATATTCTGTGCCCCGCTGTGTTAATTTCCCAACATATATCTGGATAGTTGTAGTCCCCCATCACCACCAAATCCTGCACTTTGGATGATTTTGTTAGTTGTTTAAAGAAAGCCTCATCCACCTCTTCTACCTGAGTATGTGGCCTGTAATAGACCCCTAGCATGATATCACCCTTGTTTTTTACCCCTGTTTAGGTCGTGCATTCTAGCCCCCTAATCATTTTCATTGCTCTCCGTTGGACCCTTTCCAATGCATCCACATCTTTTCTGTAGTGGGAGGCCCAGAATTGGATGCAATACTCTAGATGTGGTCTCACTAGTGCCAAGTAAAGGGGAATAAACAGTTTTCTAATTCTGCTGAAAATGCTCCTCCTAATGCATCCTAATATGCCATTTGCTGCCTTGGCTACAAGTGCACACTGTTGACTCAGATCCAGCTTCTTACCCACTGTAATCCCCACGTCCTTTTCTGCCAAACTGCCATTTAGCCTGTTGGTCCCCATTTTGTAACAGTGCTTGGGATTATTCTTTTGTCCTTGTTGAACCTCATTAGATTTCTTTTGTCCTAATCCTCCAATTTGTCCAGGTCCCTTTGGACCCTATTCTTGCTCTCCAACAAATATATCTTTTCCCCAGCTTAGAGTCATCTACAAACTTGCTGAGGGTTCAACCCATTCCCTCATCCAGATCATTAATAAAGATGTTGAACAAAACCAGCCCTAGAACCAATCCTTGGGGCACTCTGCTTGAATCTAATTATCAACCAGACATCAAGCCATTGATCACTACCCATTGAGCCTGACAATCTAGCCAGCTTTCTATCTATCTTACAGTCCATTTATCCAATCCATACTTCCTTAACTTGCTGGCAAGAACACTGTGGGAGACCATATCACAAGATTTGCAAAAGTCAAGGTATATCACATCCACCAACTTCTCTATGTCCACAGAGCCAGTTACCACATCATAGAAGGCAATCAGATTTTGGTCAGGCTTTACTTGCCCATGGTGAATCCATGTTGACTATTCCTGATCACTTTTCCCTCTTCCAAGTGCTTCAAAATGGATTCCTTGAGGATCCCCTCCATGATTTTTCCAGGGACTGAGATGAGGCTGACCGGTCTGAGTTCCTTGGATTGTCCTTCCCTTTTTAAAAGGTGGCCACTACCTTTGCCTTTTTCCAACCATCCGGGATTCCCCCCCAATCTCCATGATTTTTCAAATAATGTCCAATGGGTCTGCAATGACATCTGCCGATTCCCTTCGCACTTCTTGGTTTTCATATAGTAAGCTAGAAATAGTTCTGCTGATTTTTATTAACAAAATTGTGGTCTGTTAATTTGACAACTGTTTCTCTGCTTTGCCATTCCAATTATAGCTTTGATAGTTCACCAGGTCCAAGACATTTTCTTTAAAAGATTGGTATAATCACTTTTATATTTTATGGTATGCTCTTGATCTGCATAGCTCTTCCTTCCCATGAAATCTCTTTTCAAATATGAGAGTGAAAGAGAGTAGTCTTTCAGTATCTCTACAGAAAAATGAATAGCCCAGATGTGAGAAATGTTATAAAATACTGTGTGCATGAAGCTATATTATGAAGCCAGGGAGTGTGTTTTTAGAATATGAATGTATCCAGCTTTCATTTTTGTACTTCAGTTTTGTTTTGGAGTAACACTTATACTGACACTTGTCCGGAAAAGTAGCTCACGGTTTACCAAGCTCCCTTACTATATTTATTAGAGTGGATTTCCACTTTTTCCTTAGATTCTGTACATTGATCGTGTTGAACACCTTTCTCTGTGTGCCTGAAGATCTGCAGCATAAAACAGTCAACCACAAAACTTCTTGTAATCCTTGAATGTTGTAGCAGCTCTGTTTCAGTTAGGGTCAAGAGGGTTTTCTGTTTAAAGCTTGACGCTTGAAAGAGCTCTAAAATCCATGCTATTACTTGGATTGCCTTGAAATTTTGTATGTCTCATGAGGCTGCTGGGTTTGATCAAGATCTGAGTTTGGGACCATTTAAACAAGGAGTGTGCGTGTGTCCTACATTTGTTGTTTTTAATAAATGCGATTCTTTGATTTGAAAGCATTCTTTACTCCCATACAGGAGACAAGCAGGCACATCCCAGCCAAGCAACAAAGCACTATTGTACTAAGTGTATCATAGGGACCAATCGGTGTCCCCCCACTAGCATTAAAGCCACTGCACTCCTGTGTTTAGCAAGAAATATGATTGGCTTTCAGTGTCAAATTTAGGTTGACTGTGGTGATAACTGTTTTGCTCTAATGTTTGGAGTTAGAGTGTATGATCATGTGGTAGATTTTACAGGAAGGCTCCATGTTGACGCTGTGTTAAGATAACCTATTTTCCCTCTCTGTTTTTTAAGGGCCGCAAGAGTGAGGCAGAAAAGTACTTTTTGAAGGCCATTCAGCTGGATCCCACCAAAGGCAATGGTTACATGCATTATGGTGAGTTTCTGATAGATAGATGTCCTTGCATTCTCCAGGTTTGTTGTTAATCTCTCTGAGTGATTAAAGATTTAAAAACTGCTACTGACAAAATGCCTCCTTTCAAGCAAAAGAAACTAACCTACCATATAGAACTTAATCTCCATTTTAATTAGTTAATCACCAGTAAAGAGAGAGGTGAGTATTTTCTGGTTTTTGCACAGATTTCCATCTGGGAGGGAAATTTCAAAATTGCTTTCTCTCTCTGTTGGGAAAGGAGGAAGGTGAATACTACCATATGTAAAAAATAGCTTCTTAAATGTTTGTTATTGATGATAACATTGGCCTACCTCTGCTTGCTGTCAGTGGGTGGGCAAATAAATGTTGTCATATAGTGTGGACTAGGGCAGAATAGCTAAGATACTGTTTCCTAGTAAGTAGTTATGGGCTATACATCTGTCTTCCCCCTAGCTTCCTTGTGGCTTGAAACAGACAAGTATTTTAAAAGGCCTTGACAGGTTTGGCTCCATCTTTTTAAGACTAAGCCAATCATGTGTTTAAGTGATGCAGAGTACACAGTTAATTTGAGGGTGATGGTATCATTATATCTTTACATAGATTGTTTTTGCTAGATTTACAAAAAAATATTTCCAGATGTGATTGGTCTCAAGGAACCAAAAATATTTAACTTTATGAGCTGCCTCTTATTCTAGTTTAAAACTGATAATAGAAAAGTCAGAAAATATGACTTAAGTAATCCCCACTGGAAAATATAGGGAGGGGGAATAAATTTAATCTTAGTTGAGGAGCATGATGGGGAACCACAGCTATACAGTACATATATTTTTGTATATTGTTTTAATTTCCTCTTTTGGCTCCAATGGGTTTAAGTATAACAACCACAGGGATGGTGCACAAAAATGGTAACAAAAATAGAAGGTATAGTTAACTAGCCATAACTTTATTTGTTTGTGTACTTCACTGTGTGGTTTCTAAATCTCAGTTGGTGACATTTTTTTATTTGATTGGTTCAAATGTAGTGTGTAATTTTGTACTTTGCATTACATGTTATATTCCTGCGCATCGTTGGAATGCATTCCAATAGTCTGCAAAAATGAGGCAGCTATTGCATTGCATAATGTAGCAGTTAATAAGGTGGCCCACACTTTTCAGAGTGTCCTTAACCTATCTCCCAAATATATTTGTGTCCATTCAGATGAATTTTTGTATACCTATCTGGTTTGTGCTTATAAATTCACATGTAGTGATCGTAGAAATCTGTGGATGCAATGTAAAGGACAGCTGTCAAAAATCTGGCCCTGCAATCAACTTGATTCCATGTTTGATGCATTCCTTCTGTCTTAAATTTCATAATGTAAGGTGATCCATTGATAAGGTCTTTTGTTTTCACAGCAACATAAAAAAAGAAAGCATAATTTCTTAAGCCTTCTATAAGACAAATTATGTCCTCATATCTGCAAGTGTGAGGGCATCTGTAGTAGTGAGAATGTACTTTTACTGTGAGAATTGGGGGAAGGCCAGAATTTGGAGAACACTAGGAATATTGGTTTGAGTGGGACTGTTTTCATGCAGAGGATCTGTGGAGACAGCTGCAAAACTTGAGGATGCATTGCTACAAAACATGGGATATTCATAATGAGCTTTATTGATTATTAATTGGGTTTTTTTCTCTTGGAAATATCAGAAAAATCATGAGTAACTCATTGTCTCCAATAGTATTAATCCATATTTACATAAAATTCAACATTATTTCAGTAAAGGCACTGAGCTCGTTGTCAAAAATGGAAAGGATTCTCTGGGATATTCTTTTCTTTGGAATTAGCAAAGTCTTGGTCAAGAATCTGGAAGTGTATGTCCAGGCAGAATGCAATTATTAATCCTGAACCGTGTGTGTGTTGTCTCCACACCTCATGAATTTGGTTTAGCAACTTGTCATGCATATACTTCATATCCCATAAGTCAAATGCTAAATCATAGAGAAATATATCTATATGTTTCATGTAAACCTTGAAGATTAATTTCTCAACATGAAGACAGTCTGGAAAAAAGAATAAAAGAGTTGGCACCGTCCCTAGAAAATGCACACCTCACTGAGGAGCCAAATTGGAACTGTGGTCACTGGGGACTCCACAGCCCATTTGTTAATGGAGCAGAACTGCATGTTCAGACTGCAGATGCTCTTTGATGCAGATATTATATTACTTGTGCTTCCATGATGGGTTCATCTATATCTTCCTCTTGGAGTTCTGTATCTGTGCTCTCTCTTTTTTGGAGGTATCAGGATGATTCATTCATGTGTTCTATCTTGTTGGAGGTTTACCCTTTAATTTTCTGTAACTTCTAATTATGGTCCTGAACAGTTAGTCATGCAGAATGTGAGTCAATGAAAATGGCACATCAGATATTCAGGGATGAGTGATGAGTTACCAGAAATTCCTAGGTAATGCCACCATGGTACATTTGGTTGGAAAATTCACTGGTATTTTGACTGTGCATTTCTAAATCACTGTCTTGTTACTATGTATCGTGCCCATCAAAGCTCATGATAACATCTATATGTTTTATTAGTCTTTAAGATGCTGCTAGACTATTCATTGTTTTTTTTAAGTTTTTTAATGCTTTGAACAGCTTTTCCTAAACTGAAGGAAAAGAGTAAAGCAGTGGGGTCAATTACAAGGACTGCTGATCCCTGTCTCCTCCCTCTATGTATTCTGCAAATGTGTTCCCATGTCATTAGCTACAGCAGGCGTTGGTTCGCTGAAAACCATCCACCTTCCCTCACATCATAGTGCTTCTGTTATAGCTGGCTATATGAGCACCTCGCCTGCACAGTACCAAGCTGAAAAACGGGGCACCTCCCCAGACCACTTCTCTTTTGGGTGAAACCAGTAGATGTCTACTAGGTGGAACCGAAGTAGTTTCTGATGAGGTAAGCAGATTAGAGCTATCAGGAAGGCTAGAGGGGAGAATCACTCAAGAGTCAGCAAAAACTTGTGTATGAGGAAAGAAGACGAATGCATGTTGACAAGAAGGATGTACTGACAAAAAAGAAAAGAGGAAAAAGAGAGATTGACAGTACTGAGTGAGGAGATGGTGTTGAGGGGGTGCATCCACCAATTCATTCCAAGTGAAAGCTCCAGTACATTTTTGGAGGATCATTGGCTTAGCTGTTGACTCTTGTCATAAAGCTTAGGTTTCATTGAGTTGGTTTCATTCTACTATGTTATGTATTTGTGATAAAAATATGATAAAATTGGTCCTATTCACAAATATCTGTACTTTTATTATAGGGGGAGACTGTCAAGGGAACAAAGAGTGTTTATACCCAGTGAAAATCACTTGGCTGCCTAACTCCCATTTGCATATTTAAAAATCTCCCCATGTTGTCTGACCAATCAGTTAGATGGAAAGGAAGGAGTAAGTTCTGTTAGCTGGCTTTGGAGGTGCCCTTTAATTTCTAAACTGTTGAAAGTTCCATTAAAACCTATGAGAATGCTCAAATACCAAAAGACTGGGAAAGTTACAAACACTAAGCCAGATGATGGCCCTCACTCCAACCCCTGTATACCACTGACACAGTCTATAGGGGCCATAAACTAGCCACGCTTAGATGAGGGGAAACCACCACTGAAGGTAAGGCAGCCCTTCATAAGTTCCCAGCCCATGGCTGTTTGTAGGCCAGAGGCATGAGGGGCTGGCGTGGTCATAGTGCACACCACTGTGGGATTCTAAGATACAGAGCAGTCTCCAGGAGTACAATGTCTTACCCAAGGAGTTGTTTCAGCCCTGCAATAGCTCAGAATCTCAACAAGGCCAAAGGACATAAAGCTGTATTTCTGTCTTCCTGACTCTGACCTACATGATCTGTGCTGCATCTCTCAGGAAGCGTGGTCACCGGGTCCACTGGGTTGAGGAAATGAAGAGTTGTTGCTGCCTTCAGGATGTCAGAATGATTAGCTTTAAGGATAAACTGTTATGGGAACAGCCGGAAACACTGAATTTTGAAACTCTTCAGCATTTGTGGTCATTAACCTAGCAGCTTGTTTGGAAATAATCTGCTTCATTCAAGGGATCACTTCTAAAGGGATGTTGGGATGAGTTGTTATTACAGTGGTTAGGAATTCTCTTGTTTTATGTTGTAGGATTTTATTAGGCTCAAGAGCATCAAAAAGGACTTGACTGCTTATGCTTAAAGAGGCACACATTTCTTTGTGCCCTTAATGTATCTCCACTCTACTTCAACACTGATTCATATTCACAGCTTCCAAAAAGATTCCAAACAAGATATAAATTGGAATACACCTTGATTTATCCTGTTAAGTTTCAATTTAGGCAGGATACATACTACAGTCTGAAGTTCTTCTTAAATCCTAGTTACTGGACACTGTTCAGGGGCAGGGAAGTTAGAAACATAATGAGATCATTATCTTGTCACTTACATAGTTCTCTCTAGAATTACTGTTTTATGTTTAGGAACTCAGAAATGCAATCTTCCTTGCACTATATTTACAGTAAAAGCTCTGTTATCTGGTATGCTGGAAGGTATGGCGGGTGGCAGTTAATTGAATATTCTGGGTAACTGAGATTTGTTCTTTACCAATGGAATACCAGTTTTCAAAGAATTAAAATGATATAAAATGAATAAAGTATAAAATAGTATACAAGTACTCACCAATCCAATAACAGTACTGTACTGCAGAGTGGTTGATTTTGAAGCACTTAGGTGTGTTTACAGGTAGTTTTCGATATACTAGGCTATCTTATGACACTACATATCACTATGAGCAGTGCATGGCATATACCTAGATCACTAAAAATGCACTAAGAATAAAACTAGACTCAACATAATGTAATTTTTCTTTGATGAATTAGAAGGCACTTCAGGATCCTGCCTTTCCTCAGGGTCCCCATTATCAACATCAATTGTCATTGTAGACATAGAAGATGCAAGAGATTGGGCTGACTCGGTAAAGACCCTATGTCACACCCTGGTGCTTTTGTAAATAAATCCCTGATATCAGCTTGTTACTTGTCTTCTGCTCTTTTGCTTAAAAGTAGAGGGCAGAACGTTCACTTACATAACATGCTAAGCAAAGTAAGTCATGGTTACTAGATTGATGGTTTGTATTGGGACATATCAGCAATACCTGTTCATTGACCTTTCTTATAACAGAGCTTTTACTGTAATATTATGCATCTGAATTATAATCCTAACTACAGACTTCAATCAGAGATCAGAAATTCATTGTGCTAGGAAGTAGGGATGTTAGATATCATGCAATTGAATAGTCGTATAACCACATGAAATCTTAGCAGTTACATGACTATCTGGCAGCCAACATGCTCCTGGCCCCACTCCGGAAAGCCACCTGCCACCCCCACACTGCTTTTTTTGCTAAGGTGGGAGCCAGCGAGCTCCCCGTGCAGATTGGCTATCTGCCACCCCATGCTGCTGCCTCTGATACAGAGGCAGCCACATGGGGTGGCAGCAGCTCCTGTCCACAAGGGTCAGAGCTCCCTGCAGACAGAGGCTGGTTCATGGCAGGAGCCTCTGTCTGCAGGGAGCTCGGACCCCCCCATAGACATGGACAGATGCCATGGACCGGCCTTTCCATGTGGACTAGCATTTGTATGCGGCAGGCCCAGGCTGTAGTGGATAGAGGCTGCTTCACTGAAGCCTCTCCTCCCTCTCACACACCTCCCGTACTGTTGCCTCTTCCCAGGCTGATTGGTTAATCATGTAGTCAATTACACATCGACATTCCTGCTAGGAATTATACAGCAAATAAAAGACATCTTGTCCCTAAAAATTTACACCTTGTATGAAAGCTTGTTATCTGAATACAACACAGATATGTGTACTATATTTTAATAACATTCCTGCCTTTTGTAGTCTTTGTAGAGGTTTCTTTGTGAAATTCTGAGAACATCTTTCCCCAGTAGAGAGATTCCGAGATGCAGAATGGGAAAGTTGGCAGAGGCTGTGCTGATGCACATATTGCATCTGCCTAGCTCTGACCCACAACTCATTGGAGAATTTTTTTTTTCCCCAGTATACATCACTGTGTAGCATCTGGTGTTCCCAGTGGAGCAGATCCATGTGTTTGTTTTGTTTCTCACTCTACACATGCTAGATTCAGCTAATCCTGCAGTCAGATATAAGTAATTCACAGGAATTATGCACTGTAAAATCAATTTTCTGTTTTACTGACACACACAAAAACTGACCTTCCTAGGAACGTAGTGATTTCTCCCCAACCCCAAGCATAGGGAAGCCCTAAATAAGTCTTAGCATTTTATTACCAGTATACAGCTGATATTTCTCCAGGTTTTTAGATTTTGTATTTAATACATTTCTAACTTTTAATTGCATTTCACTGATGGAAGCGTCACGGTATTAGTATTTAAGTGCATACTTTCAAGATTCAAAACGTTTGGTCAAACTGTTCCTGTAATTCTGCTGCTGCTCCGAGCTATGGACAAATGTGTTTTAAAGTGTAAGATGTTGTAGGCCCGATCCACTTTTGTTCTTGGACTCAAAAGTGAGGCTATGTGGCAGCTGTTTATGGATACAAAGTGTTCTCAGAGACACTTGAATTTAGATATTAGGTAACAAGTATAACAAGTTAACTATGCTCATTTAGGAGATAGTGAATGGGGGAGGGAGGAAGATGATTCGTGCAGAGAAAAGCAATGGATTTGTAAATTGATATAAATGAAAATCATGTGACGGAGTTACATAACAGTTTAGAAATTTATTTTTTTTTAATTACCAAAGTGAAAGATCATAAGAACATAAGAACGGCCGTACTGGGTCAGACCAAAGGTCCATCTAACCCACTATCCTGTCTACCGACAGTGGCCAGCACCAGGTGCCCCAGAGAGGGTGGACCGAAGACAATGATCAAGCAATTTGTCTCCTGCTATCCCTGTCCAGCCTCTGACAAACAGAGGCCAAGGGCACCATTTTATCCCCTGGCTAATAGCCTTTTATGGACCTAACCTCCATGAATTTATCCAGCTTCTCTTTAAACTCTATTATAGTCCTAGCCTTCACAGCCTCCTCTGGCAAGGAGTTCCACAGGTAGACTATGCACTGTGTGAAGAAGAACTTTCTTTTATTAGTTTTAAACCTGCTACCCATTAATTTCATTTGGTGTCCTCTAGTTCTTCTATTATGGGAACTAATAAATAACTTTTCTTTATCAGCCCTTTCCACACCTCTCATGATTTTATAGACCTCTATCATATCCCCCCTCAGTCTCCTCTTTTCTAAACTGAAAAGTCCCAGTCGCTTTAACCTCTCCTCATATGGGACCCGTTCCAAATCCCTAATCATTTTAGTTGCCCTTTTCTGAACCCTTTCCAAGGCCAAAATATCTTTTTTGAGGTGAGGAGACCACATCTGTACACAGTATTCAAGATGTGGGTGTACCATAGTTTTATACAGGGGCAGTAAGATATTCTGGGTCTTATTTTCTATCCCTTTCCTAATAATTCCTATTTCCTAATAATTCTATTTGTTCATTTTTTTATTTGTTCATTTTTTTAATTGTATCCTTTGGTATATATGGTTGTGACTACTTTCTTCCACTATTTGATCTGAGGAAGTGAGTCTGGCCCACGAAAGCTCATCATCTAATAAACCATCTTGTTAGTCTTTAAAGTGCTACATTGTCCTGCATTTTGCTTCTAATAATTCCTAGCATCCTATTTGCCTTTTTGACCGCCGCTGCACACTGTGTGGAAGTTTTCAGAGAACTGTCCACGATAACTCCAAGATCTCTTTCCTGATTTGTCATAGCCAAATTAGCCCCCATCATACTGTACGTGTAGTTGGGGTTATTTTTCCCGATGTGCATTACTTTACACTTATCCACATTAAATTTCATTTGACATTTTGTTGCCCAATCACTCAGTTTGGTGAGATCTTCTTGGAGTCCCTCACAGTCTGCTTCTGTCTTGACTATCCTAAACAGTTTGGTATCATCTGCAAACTTTACTACCTCACTGCTTACCCCTTTCTCCAGATCATTTATGAATAAGTTGAAAAGGATTGGTCCCAGGACTGACCCTTGGGGTACACCACTAGTTACCCCTCTCCAATCTGAAAATTTACCATTTATTCCTACCCTTTGTTTCCTGTCTTTTAACCAGTTCTCAATCCAAGAAAGGACCATCCCTCTTATCCCATGGCCATGTAATTTACACAAGAGCCTTTGGTGAGGGACCTTGTCAAAGGCTTTCTGAAAATCCAAGTATACTATATCTACTGGATCCCCCTTGTCCACATGTTTGTTAACCCCTTCAAAGAACTCTAACATATTAGTAAGACAGGATTTCCCTTTACAGAAACCATGTTGACTTTTGTCCAACAAATTATGTTCTTCTACATGCTTCACAATTTTATTCTTTACTATTTTCTCGACTAATTTGCCCGGTACTGAAGTTAGACTTATCGGTCTGTAATTGCCAGGATCGCCTCTAGAGACCTTTTTTAATATTGGTGTCACGTTGGCTACCTTCCAGTCATTAGGTACGGAAGCCGATTTAAAGAATAGGTTACAAACCACAGATAATAGCTCAGCAATTTCCCATTTGAGTTCTTTTAGAACCCTTGGATGAATGCCATCTGGTCCCGGAGTTTTGTTAACATTAAGTTTTTCTATTTGTTCCAAAACCTCCTCTAATGACACTTCAATCTAGGACAGTTCCTCAGATTCATCACCCACAAAGGACGGTGCAGATTCAGGAATCTCCCCAACGTCCTCAGCCATGAAGACTGAAGCAAAGAAATCATTTAGTTTCTCCGCAATGGCTTTATCGTCCTTGATTGCTCCTTTTATAGTTCAATCATCTAGGGGACCCACAGGTTTTTTAGCAGGCTTCCTGCTTCTAATGTACTTAAAAAACATTTTGTTATTTCTTTTTGAGTTTTTGGCTAGCTGTTCCTCACAATCTTTTTTTGCTTTTCTTATTACATGTTTACACTTGATTTGACAGTGTTTATGTTCCTTTATATTTATCTCACTAGGATTGTTCTTCCACTTCTTAAAAGATACCTTTTTGTCCCTCACTGCTTCTTTTACATGGTGGTTAAGCCACGGTGACTCTTTTTTAGGTCTCTTGCTATGTTTTTTAATTTGGGTTATACATTTAAGTTGGGCCTCTATTATGGTGTCTTTAAAAAGTTTCCATGCAGGTTTCAGGGATTTGGCTCTAGTCACTGTGCCTTTTAATTTCTGTTTAACTAACCTCCTCATTTTTGCGTAATTCCCCTTTTTGAAATTAAATGCCAGGGTGCTGGACTGCTGAGGTGTTTTTCCCACCACAGGAATGTTGAATGTTATTATATTATGGTCACTATTCCCAAGCGGTCCTGTAACGGTTATATCCTGGACCTGATCCTGCACTCCACTCAGGACTAAATCGAGAATTACCTGTCCCCTTGTGGGTTCCTGCAGTAGCTGCTCCAAGAAGCAATCATTTAAGCCATTGAGAAATTTTATCTCCGCTTCTCTTCCTGAGGTGACATGTATCCAGACAATATGGGGGTAATTAAAATCCCCCATTATTATAGAGTTCTTTATTTCGGTAGACTCTCTAATCTTCCTCAGCATTTCTATGTCAGTATCGCTGTCCTGGTCAGGTGGTCGGTAATATACCCCTACTGCTAATTTCTTATTATTGGAACATGGAATTTCTATCCATAGCGATTCTATGGAACATGTTGATTCACTTAATATTTTTATTTCATTTGATTCTACATTATCTTTCACATACAGTGCCACTCCGCCACCCACCCGGCCTGCTCTATCCTTTCTATATATTTTATATCCCGGTATGATTGTGTCCCACAGATTTTCCTCATTCTACCAGGTTTCAGTGATGCCTATTATGTCTATCTCCTCATTTAGTATGAGGTACTCTAGTTCACCCATCTTATTAGTCAGACTCCTAGCATTTGTGTACAAACACTCTAAAAATTTGCCACTGGTTATTTGTCTGCATTGGATTCCTTTGTATGCGGTTGTTTGTCAGCTCTGGCCCATGGTTTGCCCTCTCCCCTCCTCTCTGAAATGTCAGAAATCTACTTAGCATGCAAAGATCTCTATTTTGCTGTTCTATAACCATTTAAAGACCCATAGCCTTGAGTTGCACTCAACTACCAGACTGAACTATGGTCCTAAAAAAAGGTGAAATTGGAACTGCACAGAGAAATTCAGTTGCAAATTGCCTTAATGAAGTTAAAGTATAATTGATGAGAATCCATTTTATTATAAAAAAGAATAGTTAAGTGATTTAAAGTTATTAGAACCTATGTATTATTCAAAGGACACTAAATGAAAAGGTCTCAATAGTAATTAATAAGACAGAGTTAGTCTGAACATCTTCTAGGGTGTTGGCCTCGCCCATTCCAATGAAGTAATTGCCATGGGTCGAGGATGGGAGGGAAGGGTTCTGTACACACTCTTGTCCTCCTGCCTCACTCCTCCCACCCAAAATAGACCCCAAAAGGCAAGTGACAAAACTAAGATTTTTAACTAGGCATGAGCCATTCTTCAGGATCAACTAAAACACAATTTGCACTTAATTTTTTTTTTTTTTAGACTATGAATATGGAGCCAAGAAAGGGAGTTATTTCTGGCACTGTAGCACCAACAGATTTTAGTTGGAATCCTCTTCTACCTTCCCCTGAATTTAGGCTCTATATAGTGCTGGGAGATCTGTATTCCCACTGCATGTGGTCAACTATTAATCAATGACCAGGCCATCTCTGGGGTGCTGACTAGTGATGAGAAGGGGCAATAACAGGGATTTTTTAAGGCAATGCAATTTGGGATCATAATGCTGCAGCACCTGTAGCCTTAAAGAGGTCCTTTACTGACTTTCAGTTTTGAATGGTTTGATGTTGGCAGTGGGAGGACAGTGATGTTGAGAAAAACAAATGAGAGAGGATGAAGTTAGCCCAAAGAGACAGAATCTATAATAGTCCTTAAAGTAAGCAGGCAGGAGAGCAATTTAAATGTTAAGTAGGCTGCAGTGGAAACAGGGAGCAACAAAGCAGACTTTATACTACCGGGGGCATCCCGTGTAAACTCTGTTGCTCTCCCCTGACATTTCCAGTAAGTTAAGCCCAACACTGGCTCAGAAGACCTTGAAGGCAAAATCCTCAAGCAAACAGGAGTCATCCCCTCTGCATATCTAAATTCTGAGCTGGTGTTTCTCACTTTGGCACAGGGCATGCATAGCCTAGGAGTCTGCTTAGAAACTGGAAGAGCATGCAGCTGTGTAAATTTACTTTTGTCAACCAGCCATGTTGCAGCATTACACAATCGAAGAGATGTTTGATACAGACTCTGGGACGAGGAGTTTATTCTCATTGACCCCAGAAAATGATACTCAAAGCATATGTCAATAGGACTCTATTTGTATTCTATGACATCTGCTATTTACTGCTGGCAGCGGATGACTGACAAATCTGGTGGTTCCAGTCTTAACGCTGTTGATCAGCCATGTGCCATTCCCAGGATCCAAAAAAGCAGTGACTGCTCCTCTCTTTCCATCATGCTGATTTTGAATGAACTGAATATACACATGCTGGATTAGCCCAGCCAGTGCATGATCCCAACAAAGAGTTCTTTGGGAGTTCTAAGTTCTGTGAATATACCAAAAATGACAGCTTCAGTTGATACACCTGTATTGCATGTGATAAAAACAATGAGGCTGTTACTTCCATAGATTTAATGCAATCAGATTTGATGTTCTGAATCAGGAGCTAATGAATTAAGTCGTCCTTGAAATAAAGACACCTTGACATCAGGTCATCACCCCTTAGCCAATTTGTCATTCTGCCAACATTCATGAGAATAGTGACACTGGATCATACCTATGTTCCATCCACCCCAGCATCCTGTCTTCTGACCGTGACCAGTGCTAGATGCTTCAGAAGGAATGAACAGAGCAGGGCAATTTATTGCGTGATACATTCCCCGTTATCCAATCCCAACATCTAGACATCGGAGGTTTAGGAACACACAGATCATGTAGTTGCTTATAGCTACTGATGGACGTATCCTCAGTGAAATTATTAATTCTTTTTTTTATCCCAGTTTTTGCCTTCTGAGAATTTCCAGCAATGAGTTCCACAGATACCATGCTAATCATCTTGTCCAAAACATGTGCTGTCATGCCCAGTCTTTTAAAGGTTGTTCATTCTAAGGATGCTAAATTGCGGGTATTCAGCTAATTGAGTTGTCGATCAATGTCCATCAACTACTTGAGTCAATAAGGAGGGAAACCGCAGAGCCACAGCAGGGTTATCTCCCAGCCCTGGCAACTCTTAATACATTTAAAAAACAGAGGCACAGTGTCTGGGACCGGGCATGAGCTGGAAATCAGCTGATTCCCAGCTTGTGCCTGGTACCTTGCTACACCTCTGCCTTCCCTGCTCCCTGAAGATGGTGCTGGGGGGGGGGAGGGGGGGGGGGGACTGGCTTTTAAGCCAGCTCCCACCAGTACCAGCGGCTGCTCCCCCTCTGCTGCCTCTCTCTGATAAAGGCCACAAGGCGGGGGCGAAGTGACTAGTCAAATCACTACTTGACTACCAATAAGCAGGGCTCGACAAAAACACTCACTCGCTCACCTGTGGCAAGTAGATTTTACCAGCTGGTGAGTGCAGGGGTGGACTGGCCCAGTGGGCTATTGTGACGGGCTGGCCAAAGCCCGTACTATGGACAGCGCAGCCCCATCCGATCCGCTGGCCGTTGGAGGAGCAGAGCGCCGCTGGGGAGAGGGAAGTGCAGTGATTCTCAGCACTGGGCTGCCTGCATGCAGCTCTGGCGCGAGGAGGTAGGGCGCAAGCCAGAGGGTGGGACACCGGCAGATGCCAAGACGCTGGCATGATGTGGCATCATGACCAGTGACTGCGGGATTCAAAAAGGCTCTGGCAACCTTGGAAGTGGAAGGCAGAAGCCAGGGCAGGTCTGAGCTAAGGGAAGGAAAAGGAAGGGAATGGGAAAAATATGGGACTTGTGTTAAGGGGAGGGGAGGAGGTCAGGAGAAGAAGAAGAAAGGGGAAGGCACCAAAGGGACAGGGGTGCAGGAGAGACAAATGCCAGGGGGCCAAGTGCAGACAATAAGAAAAAGGACAGGAGGGGAGCTGTCAGTGGGAGGGGGGACAGGGTGATGCTGGGGGAGAGGGTAAGGGCATTGGAAGCTAGAGGGGGGAGAGGGAGATGTTGGGAGAAGGCTTGAAAGAAGGGGTGGGCATGAGGAAGACGGGGAGGGAGCAAGGCATGTGTGAGGGCACAGGGGCATGAGGGGAATGGGGGCGGAGAGAGTGAGGGGGTGAGTATCGGAAAAAGGGCAAAGGGGGCAGGTGCAGTGAGGGAAGGGGGAGGCACCAGGAGGGTGCAGGTGCCAGGGGATTCTGGAGGTGAAGCAGAAGGGCAGACTCCTACAGGGGAGGGACCAGCACCAGAGGAGAGAGGCAGGGCAGGTGTGTAGAGGGAGGTGTTAGTAGAGGGGATGAGAAGGGGTAGCTCACATGATCAGAGTGGGGCTACTGGAGGAGTGGACACAGGGGGGAGAGAAGGGCTGATGGGGGGGGCTGAGGGCAGTGAGAAGGGCAGGAGTCAGGACAGCAGGGGAGGGTGAGAGGTTGGGGGCAGCAGGCACCAGGGGAGCTGATGGAGCAAGGGGAGGAAACATGGCAGCAGAGGGAAAAGGTAGAGGTTTATAAAATATTTATTAATAACTTGGGTGATATTTATTAATATCTTATTAGTAATGTTCTTATTCTTATTAGGAATTTAGGCCATTAAAAATACTTTTTTGGGGGGAGGGGTGGCGAGTCCCTTTTTTGCCTAGCAAGTAGGATTTCCCATAATTTGTCGAGCCCTGCCAATAAGCATATGCCTTTAAACAGAGGCAGTAAAATGAACAGAAAGTGTTAATTTTGTCCCCAGGCCAGGTTTCATGGCCACCAGTACCACAGGTGTCTGGCATTCTAGCTCCTGGCAGATTCCTAGCCTCAGCCTGGTCTTTTCCCCTCCTGGAGCAGCTGTTTTCTATGACTTTGGCCCCTTACTCCAGGGAGCCAGCACAGAAGCTGGTTCCACTCCAGGGTGGCTTTTCCTCCCCGGGGTTCAACCTGTCTCAGTCCTTCCTCCCCTTGCTGCCTACTAGCAGCCCTTTAGAGGCCCAGTGGGAGTCCAGCTCTCTCTTAATTGGATTCCACTCCCTTTTTCTGGTCCAAGGGAGGTCAAGGTACTTATCCTCAGGTACTGGTTACCCTGTAACACCTTCTGTAAGCTTCTGTGACAAGCTCTGTAGCCAGAGTTTTGATGTAGTGCAGATACATCCCTATAAAGTCATCCCAACTGTTTATTTTGGTTGATTCCAATTCAGTATGTCACACAGTTTTCAAGAGAAACATGGTCAATAGTTTCAAACATGTGCATATAAAGTTAGATACCACATTCATATTTAGGCACATGGATAGACACTGACTTGATTTGCAGAAAGCCTAAGCACACCACAACTTTCATTAACTTAAAACTCCAACATGCACACACGGATCTTGATTTGTGACATGAGATTGAAAAGCTGGTTTGCAAAGGTATGTTACAAGCCCATTCAGTCAGATAAATGTCTGTTCCCCACCCAGTGTCTGATTAAATGCCCTCTTGTTAAGGAAACATGTGTAGGGCAGTTCTAGGTTGTTCTCCTTATTTCTTTAAAAAGACATGGTTTGCGCTTGGCCTTGAGACAAGAATTTTGGTTTAAAGTCTATTACAGACCTGTTTCTAGACCAGGAATGTGTCAACTTCTCCCACCCCTGGTCACTTAGTTTTACTTTTCAGGCTAGTTTTAATATTTGTTATATCTTAAGAGATAACTTAGTTCCTAAAGAAAATAAAATTGTAGCGGAAATGAATGGTCCATTGTTTGTGGAGTACTGGAGTGACATTTTGCTTGTGTTTGGCTTACTTTGTGAAATAATTGCCATAGTTTCAAGCTAACTTTTAAGAGGCTGAATACTAAGAATGGAGAATGGAATTTTACTAATAAGAAAAAGATCCAGTAAGGATCCAAAACATAGCTTATAATTAAGGCTAAGATTTTATCATGTATATTTTTAGTAAAAGTCACAGACAGGTCATGGGCAATTCACAGAAATCCTTGGCCTGCCCCTGATTTTTACTAAAAATATCTATGATAAAATGGGAAGGGAGGAGAGTCCAACATCCACAGCTGCTGGGACTCTGGAGTCCCCTCCAGCATCACAGCAGCTGAGAGTCCTGGTGTCCCCCCTACTGTCCACAGTGGCTAGCACCTCCTGGGGGCTGAAGTGGACAATGTCAGAGGTTTCTAGAAGTAACGGACTCCATGATTTCCATGACAAACTCTTACTTATAATAAATAGTGTTACTAAGCTTTTTGGAATATGAAGAGAGAATAGTTACACATATTTTCTTACAAAGAGTTCTAGAGAAGCAGTGAAAAGAATATGCATTCAGCCATGGCAGTAGGAGCAGCTACATTACTGTATAGTTATATAATTTTATATTATTATTTTAACCTAGACTGTTACACCCTTCTGCCAAGTCACATTGAAGAAGTGTAATAGTGCCTTACTATTTGAGTAGTGCAAGGGTGAACACATCAGTAAATTCTGTTGTTTTTTAGAGGCCCAATGGATGCTATTTTGGAAGATTCCCAAGTAAGTCAGTAGATTTTGTGTGAGGTATTGGTTAGAAAGCCTTTCCAAGTGTAACATATATTTTGAAGGCTTTCCATTCAGGGAGTGAAATAAGAGCTGATATATCTATGTTTTGTGTGTAATTAAAATATTCTTATTTCAAGACACTGCTGTTTGTTTTACCATGTGTTCTTTGCCCAGTAGATTTCATGCCAGTTACATTCTTTTACTTTCAATATAGAATAAACTATCCTGATTTGAACTATAATTTTGTCCTGAAGTTAATTATTTTACAAAATTTGGAAACTAGAAATATGATATTTCTAAAGATTTGTTTCTAAAATCTAAGGATACTTTCAGATAGTAGCTCAAAAATAATATTGGGCAAAAAAAGTTCTCTACCTGAATTGATTGACCTAACAATAGGTTGTCAATTTTTATATTTTATCCAAATGGAACAGAAAACTGCAGATATATTTGTCAGTGTATCAGATTGCTTTTGGAGACTTGAAGATAAATGTATATATTTTTTAAGGTATTGTATGCCATCACTTCTTTCTACTGGACACACAAATAGCCTTCCACTTCAAAGTGTCTCACTCAGCTCATTCTGTGCTTTTATTCTACTTTTACGAGGAAATTTTCATGCCACTAGTTTTATTTGTCATGGACCTCCAGCTTAGGGTCCTTATATCAAATTTGCTTGCTGGCAGGTAATTAACAATCAATTGCTTAAGCTGGTCTTTCTTCCATTTCATTATAGGAATTCCTTTAATCTAGGGCCCAAACCGTCAAACTCTCAAACACACTAGTAGTCTGTAACTGTCGGAGACTTATTGGTATGGCGCCTCCTGATGGTAACACTGAGAATTAGTTCAATCCTCATTCTCTCACCTGTCATCGCTCTGCACTCTCTCCACCCTCTATCTCTGGACCCACATTGCTCCAGGACCACGATGTCCTCTTTAGGACACTGCCTTCCCACCACTCTGGTATTTTGCCCCCTTCTGGGAGTGTCAGCAGTCCTCAGTTTTGCATTTGCCATCATGGCCAGCTGCAGCCCATGTCTAGCCAGTCATCTCAGAGGCAAGCTGCAACCTGTATATAGGCCACACACCCATGGTGGCTACATGCAGTGCAAAGGAGGCAGAGGGTGGACCCAGGTCCGCCCATTACTCTGGGTCCTGGCTCAGGGACCCTCTGGTAACAAACTTGTTTTTCTTTCCTTCACTTCCTTCTACTGCCTCTCATTTCCTGGGACACTTTCCCATGACCCCGGCACCTTCTTGGCCCCTGTTTCAAGGCCTATGGCCTAGCAGGTGTTGGCCAGAGCTGCCTCTTTCTAGCTCCTTTGTGCCTGCCAGCAGTGCTCTATCTCAGTTGCTTTCTCTCAGTCCTGGAACTTTCACTTGTCAGGACCCAACTACTCTCTGCTTTGTTGAGCAGCTCCTTATAAACAGAGCTGCCCCAGCAAGCCTCTGATTGCTCCCCTCAGATTCCTTTCTTCTTTGGTTTGGGCTCTGCACAGGTTCCCTCTTGTCTGCTTACCCCCTTCCAGTCAGAGTGGGACAGCTGCCCAACTACAAGCCCCACTGAAATTAGCAGTTCTGCTTGAATTGGTAAGGACAGCTCTCATTAGTAAGGATTTTCAGGATCAGACTGCCACTTAGATTCATAGCAGAAATTGTCCAACTACTGAGTGTGTTTTGAAGTGTTACCATGAAGGCATTATATTATACAAAGGAGTAATTCTGTTGCTACTCTTTTTTGTTTTCTCTTCAAAGAGACTCCAGAGGGAGGAAAATATTCATTTTTTTCCCCTAAATCCTCTGAGACCTCATCTGCTCTCCTGTGGATTTTGGATGACTGTCCTTTTTTGCTCCCATTTTCCTCATTAGAGTGAATTTTAAAATGTATTCTGTTCTTGAACATTGAACATCGAGGAAAACACATGACTGATCATGCATGTACCTATACAGAGCAGTCCCAATGGCTCGAACACAAAAGGAAGCTGAATATTTTCTGACTTTTTTTTTTTTACTACAGTATTGAATAACGCAGAAATGGGTGAGTGGATTTTACTCAAATTTACAACCAGTACAGCAAAGCTACTGTATTTTAACAAAACTCCGAATTTTCACTTTTCAAGAAGAATGTTCCAGGAAATTAGAAGCATTTGAGAAGCTAGTTTTATGGGCTATCAAAGGATTTCGTCTGTGTAGAGGCATTCCCCACCACACATTACTGTGAGGAGAAATCTCAGGTCAGCAGGCAATTCATCAGTGATAATGTTAACTATTAAGTAAAAACAATACTGTATAGCAGTGGATGTGACAGACAATCAAACAAAAATGTGTAAGACTGAGCATTAATCCTGCTCATCAGGGGTAGAGGAGGGATTTGATGAGGACTCTTGGGGATGTCTACACTGGGAAATTATTTTGAAATAACTCTCAAAGTAACTATTTTGAAATAAGCGTATTCCCCCGCTGAAAGCTGGAGTACAGATTTCGAAATAACCAGCCCGTTATTTCAAAATAGCAGGCTTACCAGTGTGGACACTCCACTTATTATTTCGAAATAAGGGGGGGTTATTTCGAATTAACTCCATGGTGTGGACCAGGGCTTGGGGAGAACCTATCAGCAGAAGGATTAAGCTTAGACCTTGTCACCCTCATTTTGAGGAAACTGAGAGGCCATTGTCCATTCTAGATGTTAGAAGGGATAAGGTGCTTTTTCACTGCGCTTCAGAACCTCTTGGATACTCCAAAATGGATAGGAGGGCAGATGTTCCCCTCTGCTCTCTGCTTTCTGATTTTTCTGATTCTCTGCCTCATAATGGGCATGCGGCTCTCCAGGTTGGCCAGAGCAGCCTATGGCTGGACCTGCCATACCACAGGTGGGGGACACTCCAGCCTGTCTGGAGCAGTTCGCAGCCAGGCACTTTGCCTATGGCTGTAATAATATTTGTGCAAAATATTCTTTGTAAGGCATTATTAGAAAAAAGATAATTCACTGGTCACAAATAATCATGCCTGATATATGGATTCAGTGGGCATTAAGGACTAGGAACATATGTTGGAATAATAATTAAAATGTGTTCAAACCAGATATGTCATGGGAAATGTATCCTAAACTAAGGAATGTGTTTTTCATCTCAATTTATCTGTGAATAGTAAACAGACTCGGCATGCTAATAAGGGATGAAGATAAGACTAGTTGGGGATAAGACAGCTTGCCTCTGCACCCAGAAGGGGAGAGAAGATTAGTCCAGATTTTACTTTTCAGAAGAATTCTTTTCAAAGGTTTACTAGTCAAGGGGTGGTTGGGTGTGGGGATGAGGAGGGAAGTGATAAGCAACTCAAATAAATGATTGTATCCAATCTGACTGTATTATAAAGTTGTAGAAACTCAAGGGCTATGTCTACACTGGCACCTTTTTCTGGAAATGCTTAAAACGGAACAGTTTTCCGTTATAAGTATTTCCGGAAAAAGAGCGTCTACATTGGCAGGATGCTTTTCCGGAAAAGCCCTTTTTCCGGAAAAGCATCCATGGCCAATGTAGACGCATTTTCCGGAAAAAAGCCCCGATCGTCATTTTCACGATCGGGGTTTTTTTGTGGAAAAGACTACTGGGCTGTCTACACTGGCCCTTTTCCGGAACAGTTTTCCGGAAAAAGGACTTTTGTCCGAGCAGGAGCAGCATAGTTTTTCCGGAAAAGCAGCTGATTTCTTACAGTAGATCATCGGTTGCTTTTCCGGAAATTCAAGGGGCCAGTGTAGACAGCTCGCAGCTTATTCCAGAAAAGCGGCTGCTTTTCTGGAATAAGTGGCCCAGTATAGACACAGCCAAGTAGAATAGTGGTAGAAATGTAGCCCTGTTAGTCTGGTGCAGCTGAAACAAAAAACAGGGCTGTGTAGCACTTTAAAGACTAACAAGATGGTTTAATAGGTGATGAGCTTTCGTGGGCCAGACCTGGGTCTGGCCCACGAAAGCTCATCACCTATTAAACCATCTTGTTAGTCTTTAAAGTGCTACACAGTCCTGTTTTTTGTAGAAACTCAAGTCTTTCCTGAAAGCTAATGACACACTAGTAATTAATATCATTGTGAATTGTATGTATTAACACTATACAAGGAATTATAGATACTCATTGATATTAGGCTGTATAGTCTGCTCAAACAGAAGTGGATGTCATAGCTATTATCTGCTCATCCTCTGTGTACATTAAGTCTGGTGGAATCAAACACAATGGAAACTCCACTTACATAGCAATCATATCAGAGATGGGAAGCCCACAGAAAGGGAAGAATAGCATACGGTCATCCTGCCTCTTATAACGTGTTCATTCAGCTTTGGAAGTTGTAAATAAGGACAGAAACCATCTTTACACATCCATCACTAAGCAGACACAAGAGGTCAGAGCTCTTGCAAGCTGAGAAAAAAATGGGCTCTTCAAACAGGAGGGAGTTGAAGTCTCAGGAAATGATTATAGATGGGAAACCTGCTTCAGATAAGAAACTTTTACCTAAGAAGACAAAGGTGCCAGCATCTTTGGATCTCTGGGAGAGCTCCTGACCAGGAAAAGATTATCTTTTCTTTTGGAAGACAGTCAGTGACAGAGGCCATGTTGAACCTAAACTTGCTAGATTAGGTTCTAGATTTTTAGGTGCATGTTTTCACTTTTATTTGCTTGTAACAATTTCTAATTTTAGCTCTTATATTTGAATTCACTTAAAACCCTATCTTCTTTTGTTATTAAACTTGTGTTATTGTTTATCTAAACCAATCCAGTGCTGTGCTTGAAGTGAATTATTTGGTAACTTGAGTTAATGTAACAAGCTGTTAAATATTGATTCTTTGCATGGGGCATCGAAGCTTAATATTTCAACTCCCAGGAGAAGGAATGGACATTGCAGAACAAGTACTGGGGAAAATCTGGAACTGGGAATATGTAGGGGGCAGGCTCTTGCACAATCCCTCACTGATCTCTTCTTGCAACCCAGAATGTGACAGGGAAGTTTGAATGTATAGTCACTGTACCTAACAGTGGTTATTCTAAATTTAAGATGTATGTAAGCATAGATTGTAAACATTTAAAATCCACTGCAAAGTCCTTGATCCAAAAATAGCACACCTTTATAAAGCAGATGTGCAAAGACTGTTATAGAGCACAGAGTAAAGAAACTGTTAGAGCAGTTTCTCAGGTTTGTTTAATTCCCAAGTATTACTCATTTTTCTGGAGCTCTTCTGGTTCTCATTTTTTATTTTTTGTATTTTATAATTAAAATGTTGTTGCCCTTAAGCTACTGCTATGTCTTAGTGTTAATTCTGTCTATAATTTGTTGTTGTTAGCAGTATGAACCAAGCTTTTGACATCTGCATTGTATAATCTACTCATTCTACTTTGTAAAATCAGTCTCCTGATTTTAACTACTTACCTTACTTGAGAAATGGGGGGGGGGGGGGGAATACAAAAAACTGTTGTAGGAAAAAGAAAGATGCTTGCCATGATTCTGATTAATGCTGTAATAAGTGATAAAATAACCATTCAAGGGATATGAACACTCGTGTTTTCAGTGAGATAGCTTTTATAGTTGTAAAGCTAAAGGAATACATTTATTAGTCATTAACAACCACATTAAGCTGAAAAATGGTACTAATTAAAGCTTAATAAAAATTGAAATGTACTTTATCCATGGAATATTGGAATAGAACACCTTAGCTTTCCCTTGAGTAACACACAGTAGGATGTATGTATAATATTTAGGGAAAATATGATTTTAATGATATGGGAAAATACAATCCTGTTGCAGCTGAGCAACTTCTACAAATTGCAGCCCATTCATCAGGTTTTATATATACAGACATACATACTGCAAACCCAGAAAATGGAATATGCACTCTATAAACAGATGCGCTAGTTCAAAAGGTATAATTTTGGGGAAGTACTATAGATTCTGTTGCACTGGAGGTCAGAATAGACGATCACAGTAGTCCCATCTGGCTTTTGGAATATATGTATTTTTAAATGTAAAGACTGATTCGAAAGTGTAAAATCTCATGTTGTTTTCTTAACTTTTTTGTGTACATCCTGTCGAGATAAGATTGTAAATTCTTCAGGGATCTAGCTTATGACCACGAAGAGACATAGCAGACATGGGTGCTGTTTAAATGATAAATAATGATAATAACGGAAAGAGAGAAATATTTTCCTCACTTAGAGTTTTCTTGAGTGTGCATAAGTTTTAATATTGTTGACAAGTGTATCACAGATCTAGTGATTGCTAACTCTATTTTATTTGTGCATGTTTGTATGACTGAAGCTAGGAAATTTTAACATGGTGTATGTAGGATAGAAGTTGACTTGGTAATTCTGGAAAAAACTTTTCCTGGGAAAAAAAAGAACGTTTTCCATTTTCCATCTGTATCATCTCTAGAAAGAAAAGCAGTTGGGGAGAAACAGCTGCACATCATTATAATAATTTACCTTACCTTTCCATTTAAATTGCAACATGTACTTTCGTGAAAACTTAAGCTGGGCAGTTTACTAAGAAAATACTATTTTAGTTCTAGGAATAATATGTAGTCAAATTCCAGTTCTTCTGCCATGTCCAGGTTATCTGGAGTATGATGGATGGATTTTTAGAATGAAAAGAAATTGGTCCAGTGATTTAACTCTGTTTTGCTGTCCTAGCTCATTCTCATTCATCTAACCAACAATCTTAGTTTATTTCCATCAGACCTATTCCTAATCGCTTTGTGTGTCTAAAAGCTGGACTGTGAGAGGATGGAAAATTTGGTCCAGCTTTTCTTATCATTTGGGAATTTAATGTTAGTATTTGTTACTGTGTAGCCTACATAAGAATAATTGGTACATAACATAAAATAATGCATGTGGTCTTGACATATGGAGCTGGATGAAATTTTTCACGCAAACACTTATTTTGCCAGAAAAATGCGTATTCATGTCATTTGACATAATTTCCTAAACTGAGTCAATTTCAGCAAATTGTTTTGCTTTTTTGGGGAGAGAATGGAAATTGGAAATATGAAAATATTTTAAATTCCATATCAAAATATTTTGACTTTTGTCATTTCAGAAAGAGGGTTTATTTCAGGATTTTCTTCAATTTTATCTTTAAAAAGTTTAATAACCTATAAAAATCTTCTGGAAAACATTTCATTTGGGGTTCATTTTTTTCAGACCTACATCTGAACTGAATATTCAGTTACTTGTGCAGCATTATTAGCGTATAGTCATAAAACATAGATATATAACGTTGGAAGGTTTTGCGAGGGACAGGTGTGTAAATAATTTTACTCCTGGTGAAATTCGACACCATAGCGCGAACATATAATTCATGTCCCCCACAGATTTCTTTGCTTCCCTGCAGAAAAACTATTTTCTGACAGGGAAGCAAAGGGAAGCTGCAAGAGCAGTCACTCACCCTCTCTGGCATATATGGGTGCATTGTTTCAGGTTCTGGATCAGAGAGGTAAATCATAATGGGGTTGGCAGGCATTGGGTCCACACAAGCTGGAGGCTTCTAACCAGCTCACCTACTAGTCATGGAGGAATTAGGAAGGTCAGAACTTCCTCTTCCACTACAAGGAGCAGCTTAGACCATGTCAGACCCACCCCCAGAAACCTACCCTGTCTGCAGGAAACTCTCCTCCTCCTAGCTTCAGTTTCCTGCCTCCATCACTGCACATCCATGGGGGAAGGAGTCACTGTATGAGGAGCTGCTTTCCTGTGCACCCAACCCCTCTGCATCCAGACCCACCCATACCCAAACCCCTCTGCTGAATCTCCCCCCTCTATACCCAGAAGTTATGCACCAAGTCCTCCACACCCAAACCCCCACTTCAGCAAGCCTCACCCCCTGCACCCAGACCTCTACCTCACTTCAGCCCCTACGCTGATGAGCCCCTCCCCTTGTGCCAGGATCCCAGGTCACACTTCCTCAGCACCCCACTGCGCCCCTCACACCCAGAGTCTTCCATACAATTTTTCTTTTCCAGAACATATTTTGTTCTGATATCTGAAACGTTAGAGGGCTGCTTCTTTCATTTAAAAGCAATGCATCTTGACTTCAGCAACTTTGAGCTTCCATCTGAACACTTCCATTAAGCCCACATTGTATTAGTTTCCAGGCTTTATTTGTAGGATAAATATATATTGAATATGCTTCTTATGTAGTTGGTGACTGATTTTTCAGGTGTGTCACTATCCAACATACTGTTTGCTTCCATCCCTTTGAGATAACATACATGTCCTCGATACAGGTCAGTTTCTTCTAGAAGAATCCCGTCTGATAGAAGCAGCTGAAATGGCAAAGAAGGCCGCTGAGCTTGACAATTCAGAGTTTGATGTTGTCTTCAATGCAGCCCATATGCTCAGGTTAGTTCTCTAATTTATTGGCTTTCTTCTTCTCTTTTCTCTCAACCCCAAACTGCAGTATTTTCTTACAGCACTTTTTTTTTTAAGCCAAATATCTCTTTTGGAAGCTTTGTTATAACTAATAAGGAAGAAGAAATGGAGTGAAACTTTTGCAGAGTCTATTTTTAACTTTTCTGTATTTTACATCTCTGGTTGGTTGGTTGGTTGGTTTGAAGGAGCGTGTGCTGTGGCTGGCAGTTGGAAGCTGTGAGCTTCTAAAGTTTTGAAATGTAGAAGCCTTTGTTAATTGGCACAGCCTTAGTCAGGGGGCAGGGCTATCAGGCAGGTCAGGGCTTTATAAAGCAGTGAGTCAGTGACCAGGGAGCTTTGCGAACAGGAGCAGCAAACAGGGAGTTTTGAGAGAGAGAGTAGGGAAGGGGAGTGGGAAGTTGCCAGGGTACACTTTTCATTCTTTATAGTTTAATTTAAAGGTTTTAATCAAAACTTCCTGATTTAACTAGAAACCCTATCGGTAACCTAGATAGCTGTAGGAGAGAATGCAGGCAGAAGCCCAGCAGCAGAGTGGGGGCTATCTGTTTATTGCATTCTGCGTAGCATGTACGATTACCTGCCCTATGGGCGGGTGGCGGATATGTGCATTTGGTGCAAGGAATTCCTGGCCCCTCAGACTGCGTACAGGCTTTGGAGGGAAGATCCTTTCATGGAGAAATACAGGAGTGATTAATGATATTATCTGAACTCCTTCATTCAGAGGCAATCTTGTAGGGTAGGAATAAATGGTAAATTTTCAGAATGGAGACGGATAACTAGTGGTGTTCCCCAAGGGTCAGTACTTGAACCAATCCTATTCAACATATTCTGTTGATGATCCTATTCAACATATTCTCCAGATGATCTGGAAAAAGGGGTAAACAGTGAGGTGGCAAAGTTTGCAGATGATACTAAACTGCTTAATGTAGTTAAGACCAAAGCAGACTGTGAAGAACTTCAAAAAGATCTCACAAAACTAAGTGATTGGGCAACAAAATGGCAAATGAGATTTAATGTGGATAAATGTAAAGTAATGCACATTGGAGAAAATAACCCCAACTGTACATATAATATGATGGGGGCTAATTTAGCTACAACTAATCATGAAAGAGATCTTGGAGTCATTGTGGATAGTTCTCTGAAGACATCCATGCAGTGTGCAGTCAAAAAAGCAAACAGGATGTTAGGAATCATTAAAAAAGGGATAGAGAATAAGATGGAGAATATCTTATTATCCTTATATAAATTCATAGTACGCCAGCATCTGAAATACTGTGTACAGATATGGTCTCCTCATCTCAAAAAAGATATATTGGCATTGGAGAAGATTCAGAGAAGGGCAACTAAAATTATTAGGGGGTTAGAACAGGTCCCATATGAGGCGAAATTAAAGAGACTGGGACTTTTCATCTTGGAAAAGAGGAGACTAATGGGGAATATGATAGAGGTATATAAAATCATGAGTGGTGAGGAGAAAGTTAATAAGGAAAAGTTATTTACTTGTACCCATAATATAAGAACTAGGGGCCACCAAATGAAACTAATGGGCAGCAGGTTTAAAACAAATAAAAGGAAGCTCTTCACACAGCTCATAATCAATCTGTGGAAATCCTTGCCTGAGGAGGCTGTGAAGGCTAGGACTAAACAGGGGTTAAAAGAGAACTAGATAAATTCATGGAGGTGAAGTCCATGAATGGCTATTAGCCAATGTGGGAAAGGAATGGTTTCCCTAGCCTCTGTTTGTCAGAGGGTAGAAATGGATGGGAGCAGAGAGCTCGCTTGATCATTACCTGTTCGAGTCGCTCCCTCTGGGGCACCTAGCATTGCCCACTGTTGGCAAACAGGGTACTGGGCTGGATGGACGTTGGTCTGACCCAGTATGGCCGTTCTTATGTTCTTATTCACTACTGCAGAAATTTCTGTCTTTCACAAGCATGTAATCCTCTTTGCTTGTATATGAGAACAATATATCTTTTTCCTAAAGTATCTTCAACAACATTTCCCTTTAAATTATTTTTACTTGAGTCATTAAAAATAGAGTGACTGTAAATGAAAGAAGAGAACTCTGTTGCTCTGACTGTAATTTGAGAGTATTGGAAATACCAAAGAATATGATATAAATATCATTAGGGAGTAGCAAGCTGATTAGAAGGCTAAATATCAGTCTCTAGAGTTATGGAGACTTAGAGAAATACAGGAGTGATTAATGATATTATCTGAATTCCTTCATTCAGAGGCAATCTTGTGTTTAATTTTGTTCTGCTATTTGAAACTGTAGAGGTTTTTTCTCTTGCATTTACAACCAATACACCTTGACATTCAGCAACTTTGAGCTTCTACCTAAACACTTATGTTAAGCCCACATTACTATATTACTTTCTGGCTTTATTTGTAGGATAAATATATAATGAATCTGTTGCTTATGTGCCTAAAAGGAAGAGCAATGACTGAACACAAATGATTTGGGTTATGCTATATCTTGCTTTAGAAAATATGCCCCTTATAATGTACATAAATAAGGGAAGTGTTTTTGAGTAAATACATTCAACTAGCACAGAATTGTCATTAGAACAATTATATTAATGGACTTCTCATAATTTACTCGTTATATTTTTGACATGTACAAATACAAAATGAAAAAGGAAATAACTTGAAAAAGAAGGCAGAATAAGCTCTTAATTAAGAGACCTACTTTCCAAACTGAACTGAAGGTTCCTGTAGCAGGATTTTGCAATATGCCCCAAAATGCCTTTAAAAGATTGTTAGAAAGAGAGACTCATTTATTGTACATGAGTAAAGGAAACCAAAACAAATGTACAGTTGTTAATCAAAGATTATCCCAAACACCAGCACCAACATGCATTAATTTAAGGATCCTTTTATTTCTCTTGCTTGCTTTCTAATTTATATTCCTCGTTAGGACATGGACATGCCCAGAGTAATTCATCTAAACTTTAGAATAATGAAGAAAATCAAGCTTAGGAAGTTAGGTACATAGAGCATGAAAGGGACAAAGGTATACCATCAAGGTACAATAGTGTTGTCACCTTTACAGGCCTAGCTGCACCTCTGATCCTTTCACTGGCATCTTTGAATGCACTCCTGAGGTGTTGACGTTGCCCTTTATTGCCCTAGAGTAAAATGTTATTCCCCTACTCGTAGGGCCTGGCCTAAACTACGAAGTTAGGTCAATGTTAGTCACCAATCAAATTTGTGTCTGGCCAACATACATGCCCCGTTACACCAGTGCAGTAATCCTACCTCCCTGAATGGCATGCAGCCAAGATTGACATACTGGGATCAACAAAGTGTGAGTGAAAACATTGCATGACCTGTATCAATCCTAACAGTCCCCAAGCAGCTGTCCCACAATAGACAGATATTTGCTTCCTTTCCAGTTTGTGAAAAGTGTGTATTACTTAGCTCAGGGACTTTTTGCATGTTGTTTTCTGCACTGTTTCCCCCAGTGAATAAAATTCTACTTTTGGAGACTAAAACTATCTTTATTAGTTTTCATCACATATTGCAAATGCATATTGTTACTCACAGCAGACAGTACTTATACATGTACTACAAGTGCATAATTCATAGCATCCCCAAAATACCTAGTCACATTTATAAATGTACAGCGAACACTACACGATTCTTAGCAGTACCCAAAGCTCCAGCACCAGAGCACATGCCAGCACAGAACACTAATATGGATTACTCTTAATGCTCTTATAAAGCCTTCCTCAACTGCATACCTTAATATTGGGGTCTTATAATGATCCTTGTACCTGGCTGTTTTTAAGTCAGCAGACAGCCACTCCACTGCTCTCCAGGCAACAACTTTGCCGTGCAAATAGTATTCAGGGCATAACAGCAGCTGTAATTATTGGAATATTTTTCTCATTAAGATCCAATCTACTTAGTAAACAATGCCAGCATCAGTTCAGTTCACTTTCAGCAGTCATTCTGTGCCAGAATGTTGAATATTTCCTTGATGCTGTCGAGGTGGCCAGTATATAGCTACATGAGCCGGGGGAAGCTGGGTCCCCTAAAATCACTACTGGCATTTTAGTATCACCAATGGTAATCAGTCAGAAAAGAGTGTTCCTGCTTGTAGTTCTCTGAACAGTCTTGTGTTCCTGTCATGCATGATGCACCTTCCCTCATCTGCATACACAGATATTAGTGAAGTGTCCCCAGTGATCCACCAGTGCATGCTAACCATAGAAAAGTAGCCTTTTTTTTGTTAATGTACTATGTAGGAAGGTAGGCTGGTGCTGAACAATAGTTCAGGAATCCCATTGCTGTAAATCCATCACATTGTCTAGAATCAAAATCCTGTGAGCAGGAGACAATTAATAGCCCTGGACACTTGTGTGGCATGAGCCCCTATGTGGATTTTCTAGCTCCATAAGGACTTCCCACAGACAGGTGACAATCTGGTGTTCCATGTTTTCAGAGTGCGATCCCCACTCACTTCTTCACTGTCGGTGCAGCTCTCTGTCTGGTGTCACTGTGCTTGGGTGTGCTGAGCACAGATTCAGGAATATGGTTTTTCACATCTGAAAGTTCTGCACTTTTCATCTCAAATGTGCATTACAGTGTGCTCCCTCCAGTTGTTTCTTGTGCCCTGAAACAGCACTCCACCATCTTCAGCTGCTCCATCAGTGCCAGCAGCAACCTTGAATAGTTTTTCATTGTGTTCCTCAGCAAACTGTCCTTGAAGAAACTGCATTGCCCTTCATTGTTACAGTAGTCCTTGATGATCTTCAAACAGAAGAACTGTGTGGGTCCTGTGTTTGCAACATTTATGAGAACAGTGTAGGTTCTGCAGACTCCATGCTTTTGTCAGCGATGGCAGACAAGTGTTGCACGCATTTGTGGGATTTTTTAAAAAATGGTATAAAAATTAGGAGATATGTCTGACATTGAGCTGGAGAAAGTTGCATTCTGGGAAACTGACTCCGAGGGATTTTCAGGTGAGTCATGTCTATCCAACAACACATTGCAAAAAATTCCCCAAAATCATTGCGATGGATGGTAGCATGTGACACTCTGGGATACCTATCTACGGTTCACCACACTTTGCCCCAAGACAAGAATGTCTGGTGACTCAGCACAGGGTGGATGCAAGCAGCCATATAAACCTGTGCCCGAGTGATGTACAAACGTTGGTGGCTGTATGGCAATATAACTTGCATTGACCACTGTTTGCAATGTAGACACGCACTCTGGAGTCGCTATTTCTCTTTCTTTCTCTGGAGACCTCAGAGTTAGAGAATAGCTAATATCCATTCAACAGCCAAATTGATGTTTCCTAACAAAGACCCTCTATTTGCAGTAAGCTCTGTAATAGTTAGGGGTTCTTGATTTTAGTGGCACAGAAGTGCCTATCTAAGGCTCATTGTAGGTTCAGGGCCTTTAGGACACAACATGAGCTGTAGGCTCTCTGCACCTCTCCAATTTTGTGCCTGTGTGTTTGAAAATAACTTCAGCCTGAGGCCTGATGCTTAGCATGCAAAATGTAGCCTAAACAATTAAAGCTTGACAAAGTTATAAGAAACTGAAGACAAGGGTTTATAATGGAGGGTGCTTGTATGACATAAATAAAATTAGGATGAAGATTGAAATGTTTACAGTCCAACCATGATTCTATTCTGGCTCCAAAAGTTTCATTTCAGAATTAAGACTTGGTTCCAAATTCTGGCTTTCTAGATTATTTTTCCTTACATAGATGTTCCGTTTCTCTTTAGTGAGGCAGATGGCAGATTCTCACTTAAAACCAGGAGCTGGTAGTTCAAGGCTTCATATAACACAACAGATGTGAACAGTCCTTCTTCCCACTGAAATATTTGCATGTCTAGACAAGTATAATCACCATTTTATTGACAAATTACTTTTTTTTTTTAACTTTAAAGGGTTGATTAGCAACATAATTTAAATGAAGCAGCCTTGAATTGTTTCTTTCATTTGGGTATCCATAGAACTTATGAATCAAACTTAGTCAAGTCCAACTGTGAGATATCATAGGTGGTCGATTGACACTGTATGGGGTTAATCCCGATTTTATTATAGATAGCTCTTTCTCAAGTGTCCAGCTGGTGGGTTTTGCCCAAATGGTCAGAGTCTAACTGATTGCCATATTTGGAGTGAGGAAGGAATTTCCCCCAGATCAGATTGACAGAGGCCCTGGAGGGTTTTTTGGCTTCCTCTGCTGTAGGGCACATGGGTCATTTGCTGGTTTAAACTAGTGTAAATGGTGGATTCTCTCTAACTTGAAGTCTTTAAACCATAATTTTGAGGATTTCAGCAATACAGCCAGAGGTGAGAGGTCTATTACAGGAGTGGGTGGGTGGGTGAGGGTCTGTGGCCTGCAATGTGCAATAGGTCAGACTAGATGATCACAATGGTCCCTTCTGGCGCTGAAGTGTGAGTCTGTGAGTCTGTGACATTAAGTATAAGAGCCAATAGGTTTAGTGCAGTGATGCTCAGACCTCCGTGGTTCAGGAGCCAAATTACATTAATTACATTTCACAGTGTTTTAATATCACATGCTGCAAAGAGCTCCAGGAGACATTAGATGCCTCAGAGTATCACTGGTCTAGGGCTCAGTTTAAGGGCTTCTTCTGAGCAGGATCTAAATGCTAGACAGCAAGTTACGTTTAGAAGGGAGCAGATATTTGTATTTCGTGGTTTGCTAGGGTAGTTAGCATAAGCTTTAGGATTCAAACAGCAGAAGTCAGGTCTCCTTTCAAGGTCAGCACCCACGGAAAGCCGAGGATATCGTTTATAATGATTGAAAGCAGTCTTTCTTCTGTAGGAATTCATCAGTTTTTCCTGGCTTCCTTTTCCTCCCTTGTATTTTATTCTTATCACTGTTGTATCTAGTATTTTTCTCTAAGTTATGCTTCCTCCAGTGGAACCTTTCCATTGTTTGACATTGATCCAGAGCCATTTGCTGCTTAGTGGCGTAGGGTTACTGCAATTTCCTACCTCCATGTCTTTATTATTCTCAAGGGGAAACCATTCCAGGGCTTAACATAATGAATTCTAGTTTAGATTTCCAGTGAGAATGTGAATCAAAACTCTCCTGTACCTTAGCTGCAGGAACTGTTTATGAATGCTCCAGTAATGGAACTTGCATTTTCCTCACAAGATTAGTATGGATTAAATACATTTATAAAAACAATTTTTAATAAAGAAATATAAATTCAAATTGATTTCAAGTTGAAAATTAATGATCCATGTTTCAAGATACTTTACTCTCTTTCCTTCTACAAATATATTTCCAATTGGTGAGAGAGACACGAATTTCAATCCATTTAATGTTCATATGCAAACAATTCTTTCAGAAGGGAAATGTGGCTTTTTTTCTTTGCCTCCTGGGCAAGGCACATTGTACAGAAATTTGCTGCATTTAGGATTGTTGTATTTCCTGACCTGTGAAATGAGAGCTACGTGATGCATTCAGTTTTACTTGTCTTTTACTAAGTTGTGAAATTTAGCTTTTTGCTCAGAAGTTTTAAGTGCCACAACATCCCTTTGACTGAAACCCAGCAGGAGTGTTTCAGAAGTGTATTACATGAATATTTTTAGACACTCACTTCTAACCACTCAACCACTGAGCTGATAAATGTGCACAGTAATTTAAAACAGTTGATGGGTATAAACTGGGTTTCCTTTGGCAAACTGTTTGTAAGGAAATGGTTTCAACTTGCTTGAAACCTATGTGAAACTTCAAAAGGATTTTCCTTCCTCCATTCTACTCCAAAGACCAATAACTGTCTATCAAAATGCATTGATTGGAATGAATTGCCAATAACACATTGTGTGGTTAATTTTCAGAACTCCAGTGGAAATTTGAATGGGGGTTTAACACCTGCAATCGATGATCCCTGAACAATAAACAGTTGAAAAACCTTATAAACCTGCAGATTCAAGGGCTCACTTAAATAATGCCACTTGAACTTACAAGCGGATTGGAAATCTGGAAAAAATGATGAAATCTGAGTTTATATTATCCTTTTCCTCTCCCTATCTCTTCCATTGTCTAAAAGTGGCAAGAGAGTATGCTACAGGATAAGAATATGAACTTAACAAAGAATGCATCTCTAGCTCCCTCACAGACAAACATGCCAACAGTCCCCTGTCAAGAGTGAGGCATCTACAAATAAGACACATGAGCTCCTTTTATAATTAGCCTATTATTAACTCCTAGCACAAAAAAGCATACTGCATTTGTCCTTATGTTTGGTTTACATAAGAATGGCCTTACTGGGTCAGACAAAAGGTCCATCTAGCTCAGTATCCTGTCTTCCAACAGTGGCCAATTCCAGATGCCCCAGAGGGAGGCTGTAACTACACTGCAGGGATTTTTCGGCAGAAGATACGCAAATTGTGTTCTCATTTGCATATCTTCTGATGATCCTTTTTGCGGAAGAGGTTTTGCCAATAAAAAGCCCCGTGTAGACGGGGCCATTTGTCAGGGGGAAAAAACCCTTTTTCACAAAATCCTGTAAACCTCGTTTTTTGAGGAATGAGGGATCTTGCGAAAAAGGTTTTTTTCGACAAATGGCCCCTTTTACACAAGACTTTTTATCGGCAAAACCTCTTCCGCAAAAAGGATTGGCAGAAGATATGCAAATGAGAGAGCTATTTGCATATCTTCTGCAGGAAAAAAATGGTAGCGTAGACATAGCCAAAGTGAACAGAACAGGTAATTATCACATGATCCCTCCACTATTACTCATTTGCAGCTTCTGACAAACATTAAGGATTGTAATAACCAAAATGTTAATGTTGAAAAGGACAACCTGCCTGGCATTACTTCAGCTTGTTTGGTTGTCCTTCTGCATATTCCTGTATTCTTGGAATGGAATAAAACATGATTTACTTCATTACAAACCAAACTCTGGCATATATTGAAGTATAATTTTACAAAATTGTACCAGATCTTCAGCTGGTATGACCTGAGAGAGAACCATAAACTTGCACCCGCTGATCTATTGCATCTGGCCCACAGTCTTATTAGAATTAAAATCTGAATAAGATCTAAAAAGAGCATTTCATTATAGAGACTTGATATTCTGAGGTATAAAAATAAAATAATAGTTATACTGGTGTTTGGTAATAGCATATTTTCAAATGGCGGAAGCAAATACATCTGCATCCTCCCAATATTTACCTAAGAAAAACTAAGTGTAATTTTGTTTTGTTTTTCTCTGCACCAATAGACAAGCAAGTCTCAATGAAGCAGCGGAGAAGTATTACGAAATGGCAGCAGGATTGAGACCTAATGTAAGTGTTTATTTCCTTACTGACAAGCGTTATTCAAAATGATGAACTTACAATTCTGTTGGATCCCGTGGTTCTGTGAGGCAAAACTAACTGTGGGAGTCTTTGATCTCTTAGCCTGTACTGTGAATACTTTTATTGAATAATTAGCCAGTAGTAGAAGTCAAATCAAGCTTTTCATTTGTCATACTAATCACTATATTTTTTCTAGTCTTTTTAATCGAAAGTTGCAAAATCAAGTAGAATTTATTACAGGCAGTCCCTGACTTATGCGGATCCGACTTATGTCGGATCCGCACTTACGAACGGGGCTTTTCGCGCCCCGGAGCTCGTGGGCGGCGGGACCCCCCAGAGTGCAGCGGTCCCGCCACTGCGTCCTCCGGGGCGAGAAAAGCTGCTCCGGGTCTCCCTGGTGTGCTGGGGGGGACTGGTGCTGGGGGTGTGCACAGCAGGGAGACAGGAGCAAAGCCGCAGAGGCGGCGGGATCTCTGCGCACCTCCGCGGCTTTGCTCAGGTCTCCCTGGTCTGCTGGGGGGGGAGGGGGCGCAGCTAGTGCGCCCCCCCCACCCCCCGCAGACCAGGCTTTTGTTGTGGGACGCCTGGGGTAGAGCAGCTGGGGTGCTGCCGGGTTGGTCCTGCGGGGACCTACCCGGCAGTGCTCCAGCTGTTCTGTCCCAGGAGTCCAGATTCAGCCGCTGTTGAAACTGATCAGCCGCTGATTCCAGGAAGCCGGGGGCAGAGCAACTCTGCCTAGGGCTTCCTGTAGTCAGCCGCTGATCAGTTTCAGCAGTGGCTGAATCTGGAGCCAGTTCCGACTTACATACAAATTCAACTTAAGAACAAACCTATAGTCCCTATCTTGTACGTAACCCGGGGACTGCCTGTACTATGTTTTAAATAAGTTTGGAGTGGGGAGGTTGGCTTAGTTTTACTCATGCAAAGTCAAGTGTCTGAGATTTTTTCCCCAGACATTTTCATCAGTGTATAAAGAATGGAAAGATTGTCTGAGTTCCAGATAAGAAACTTTAAACAGTATTTTTCAGCCTTTTCCTATGTAATGAAAATTTTGTTCTCAAAAGACCCAAAGATTCTATTACCTCTGCTATTACTTCACATTATTATGCACTATAGGCAATGTAATTACTTTTTTTACTTTGAAGAGAGGTAAGAAAAGAGTGGGGTGGGAGAGATGGAGAAAGCTAGAGAGAAACATGTACCTGTGTTTATCCACAAGCTTTTTTTAAAAAAAATCCTGTTTCTGCCTCCACTAAACTCCTTAGAAGTTTCCCTTAAACATCACTTGTGTGGAATAAGAACAGCATTAAATAATTCATATTGAATAAAAAGTTAATTTAATAAGAGAGCTTTCTTCTTTTTGTCATTTACTTACCCCATTTTGTATATTACCTTCCCAATTTGGAAACAAGATGTGAAATCCTGAAGTCTGTGATAAAACACCCATTGACATCAGTGCATCCTAGATCTCACCCAAGATGTTTAATGCTTAGTGCTATACAACAAAGAAAACCTAGAGAGCATATGCACAGACAAACACTCTTTGCTGAGCTGTTGTTGAGAATTTATATCAATAACTGTAGAGAAAAACAACAGCAACAAAATTCCCACAACAATATGGGGTTGTTTTTTTTTTTTAGAAAATGTAATTGAGGAAATTTGTGTCAAAAGTAAAAATACATCAAATAAACAAAATTATGTAAAATTATGAAAAGTATAGTTTCAATATCCCCCAAATCCTTAGCTCACTCTTTGTAGCATTACCAGCTTCCCACATTCCCTACTTTAATCCCACTTCGTAAAATTCCGTTTGGGTGGCTAAAGAATTTTCTCTAAGTACTTCTAAGAAGTACTAATCCTTTCTTTGACTGTAAACATCTTTCATAGTGAAAAGCAACTCAAATGTTACACAGTTGTTTGTTATAAACCACCATTCTTCTATTTTCAGTTTGTCATTTTACTCACAAAAGGTCTGTTAGAAATCTACTATCTGTTTCTGTAGACTTTTGAAATTTGGAGATTAGAGTGTACAGTGTGAGGATGAAGAATCAAAAGATATTCCACTGAGCACTAGTTTTATTCCAGCGATATGGTGCTTTATCACCAGAAAACTGAAGAGAGAACTAAAGCTAAACTTCTGGTGGTTTATTCTAGAGGTGGAAGGGGGAGGAAGGGAAAGAGTGTTGGAAATCAGATCATTACTTAGGAAGGGGAAAAATTGGAAGCATGTTATCTTTTTTGTTTAATTTGAGTAACCATCCTTATTTTCAGCCAATTAATCCTGGTTTAAAAAAACAGGAAAACAGGATTAGGCAAATATTACTTTATGTAAATAATTTAATGAGCTTTGTTGAATATGTGTAATAATTTGTATATGACCTTAAGACTTCTTAAACAGCTTTAACAAATGCATGTGGATTTAGATGCAGACCTAATGAAGGAACTATTTGTCCATTGGGTACAACAGTGAAAGCTTTCCAAGCATTGCCAGCATTCCTCAGCCCTGATGCGGGTGGGGAAAGTCAGCAAGGGTAACAGGGGTTAGTTCATCCTGCATGGCCCATGAAGTTCTTGGCCTCTCTCTTATGCTTGACAATCAGTGCAAAGTATGTTGGTGCACTTGTACTATGTCACCACCAAACTAATCTAATCTAAGGGCCACCAAACTTGCATTAGTGAGATACGACATTTAATTCCTACTGAGTTAGGATGGATTCATACTAGTGACCCACAAGCAAAAGGCACAGAAACTTAGTAGTAATGTTCTGTAGCTCTCAGCCTCCTAATAAATGCATTGCATCATCAGGCATAAAAATTACTTTCTGGAAAGTTTTGGTCTATTAAACAAGTCCCCACTTCTCCAACATACGGCTCTGTCTTTTCATATGAACCTATCTGTATTCCACCTTGTCCTTAAAGGGACCATTCCATTAACCAAAACAGAAACACTAAAACTACATCAATAAAGCTAGTATTGATTAGAATATCTAAATTAACCTCTAAATACATTTTTTTGCAAGATAAGGTCATTTCAACTATTATTCCTGGTTCAGCTTACTAACTTACATACATTTTCCTTCTGCATAGCTCAACAACTAAGTTTGAATGTACAACCCTCAGGTACACCACACAGACCATGGCCACATCTGCTATTAGAATAACTGGCACAAAAACATGGTGTTATCCTCTGAGAGCAATACAACTATTTATGAACTAGCTGGCTCTCTGGAGAAGAATGTGATAAATGATAAGAGGCTATACAGACAAGTGTAATGATATCCTTGTTTGGGTCATCAAAAGCAGCTGAAGCTGGGGCCTCTAGATCTAAGAGTGTGAATGCCTATGGCTTGAGCTAATGTTCTCATCCTGTTGCTATAGAGGCAGTAATAAACTCATTAACCCCTATATATGTTCTAGCCGCAAGAGAAGATCATGCAACCAGCCACCTGCCAATCAGATCCTCCCATGCCCTCCCAGTGCTTCCTCCTGACACTAATCAACTGTTCAGTGGAAAGTGCTGGGTGGAGCGAGGATGGGAAGAGGCAGGGTGGGGAACCACAGGAGAGGGGACGGAGCAAGGAAGAGGCCTTGGTGGAAAGGGTGGAGAGCAGGGCCTAGGGATGAAGTACCCCTAAAGAAAGCTAAAAGTTGGTGGTGCTTGTTGTGCAGCAATGCATGACAGACTTAGAAGTGTGTGACACTTGGCAGATATCAGTCCGTAATTCTTACACCGATTAAGCTTTTTCATATCTGTTTACTTTGTTTCTGTCTCAGTTTTGCGGCCTTACATTTTATATAGCATTGCTAGCACAATTCCTAGGTTTTAATTATTCTCTCTAGACTAGGATACATCTACATTACAAACTGAGGTGTGATTATAGCATAACTAAGCATGCCTGTGCTAACTTTAGCATCATGAGCACAAGTAACAATAGTAGTGAAGGCATGGACTTAAACACAGGTGAGCTGCCCCCAGCATAAATGTGCAAAGGACACTGGCTACAGGAGTTAATTCAGGAATTTTTTAAGATCTGTATTATACAGAAGGTCTGTTCAATCTGGGAGAATAAGCAAAGATTCAGGCTTATTGTTGTTTTGTGCAAATTGATTTGGCTGTTGGCAGAAATGAATAGGTAGTCTCATAATATATTAGAATTACTCACTACTTGACTACCACTTGTAATTTTTGTTGAGTATTTCTTCCCTTTTGGAACATTTGCTTCTTCCACAACTATTCTTCTGTTGTACATTGCCATGAGGTTAGAGCCCAACTATAAGCAACAGAGGTGCCTGTGATAAAATTATTCATTCTGAGCCACTTTGCTCTCTGCCTCTGAACTAATTCATTTTACTGCAAAAAGGCTCCATGCTCAGAGTGAGGCGGGGCGAGGAGTAAGTGTTTGATGGCAAGAGGAGAAACACTCAATCTGAAATAGACAAACTAATACAGTAATAGGATTGTGCCTTAAAGATAAGTTTGATGTACAATGAAATCTGTCAGAAATCCTAGTAAAAGCCTTTATCACTGAATGAATTTGTGAATGTAGATGTATCTGTCAAGGCTCACAGGTGTTTGTCCTTGATCCAGGAGTGGTCAATATTTTCATTAATCACTTGGATAACTGACTGAAGAGTATGGTTGAAATTTGGGAGGTGTGAGCACTTTGGAGGACAGGGCTAGAATTCAAAAAGACCTTGCTAAATTGGAGAATTGATTTGAAACCAACAAGATTAAATTCCACAAGGACAAGTGCAAAGGATTTCCCTTGGGAAGGAAAAAATCAAATGAACAAATACAAAATTAGGAATAACTATCTAGGCAATAATACAGCTGAAAGGGGGAGGGGGGTTCAGGTAGATCACAAATGAATATGAGTCAACAATGTGGTGCAATTGCCAAAAAGGCTATAAAAGTGTTTCTTTAGGGCATGGGATGTAATTGTGCTGCTCTGCTCAGCACTGGTGAGTCTTCAGGTTGAGTACTGTGTCCAGTTTTAGGCATCACATTTTAAGAAAGATATTCATGAATTGATGAGACCAGAAGAGAGTAAAACATGGTAAAAGGTTTTTAAAAACCTCACCAGTGAGCACATAGTGAGTCTTGAGAAAAGAAGACTAAGGGGAAACATCTTCACAATCTTAATGCCTGTTACAAAGAAGATAGTGACCAATTAGATATTAGGAAAAAACTTTCTAATTACAAAGGTTGTTAAATTCTGGAATAGATTACTAAATGAGATTGTGGAATTCACATCACTGGAGATTTTTTTAAGAACACCCATCAGGAAAGGTCTAGGTGATATCAGCTAATAGGGGTAGACTGTATGACCTCCTAAGGGCTCTTCCAAACCTACATTTAAATGTGCTCCTGGACTACAAGAATTGAGACAGTGCAGCCCCACAGCAGTAGAATATGAAGTGCAGCCCTGGCACAGAAAGAAAACATTCTGGCTGTTATAAATTCCATCTTAAGAACATTCGTGTGTCAGCACTAATATCAACAGAGATATGTTAATGACACTTATAACAATTTTCATCTAATCAGATTTCAGGAGAGCATGAATTTCTGTAAAACATAGTAATCATTACAAAAATGCAAAGCTGTTTTTGTTTTAATTGTATTTAAAAAAAGGCACATGTCCTCCAGCCTGTGTATGCTCTTTTCTGTCATAAAGCTGATGCGTAAACATTTATTTCTCTCTTTACTATGGGTATACCAAAAACTATAAATATGTGACTGTTAATTCTAGTTATGTTTTTCTCGGTGAGTGTTGACTGGAAAAATGGTAAACCAGTCTGGTAATTATGCATGCTACTGCACAAGAAATAAAAAGAGAGTTTCTAGGCATTTAGCTATTCCCCCATAATTGATATAAACAGGAATATTATTAAGAAAGTTCTGTGCTTACAGATGATTTCTAGTTACCAATCCTTTGTGATGTTCTGCAATCAGTAACTTCTTTTAATAGATTGTTAGGCACTTTGAAATGTGGGTCAAGCTAATTTTGTTGTGGAAAAATCAGTCATCTAGAAACTTGCTTTAATCTGATATCCTTTTCCAAAACATAAGATAGTGATTAAGCCCAAACTTCTATTTATTTGTTGGGGCACCATTTGTGTAATAGTGTAGAATTCCTAATTTTTTAAAGTCTGAACTTTAAACAACTTACCCCTCCCAAAACCTTCTCCACATCTGGCCATTGCTCTTAAAAAGAAGGGGCACTTTGAAGTATGGCCTCTGGAGTATTAAATGAAAGCTCACTAGATCCTGAGACTTTGAGCCACTACCTTGAACTGATTGGTTTAGCTACATTCCTCCTGAAGATGCTATGACCTGCAAGCCACTGCCCTCCCAGTCTCATATTAATGCTGCTTGCAATCTGCAGTTCTTGACAGCTTTAAGCCCCATGTCATCAGCACATTGTCAGATACAGCTGTTTCCACTCTACCACTTCAAAAGGGTTTGATTAACTATCTTATTGTAACAACATACACAAAGACACACGCATAGAATGAGTGGGTAAAGAGAACTGCACCTATAGGCAAAACAAACACAGTCTCCACTGGGTAGCTTAATTGTGATATGTAAAACTAAAGCATTTCTTAGTTTTGAAGGATTGATACAAATGGCTAGTGCAATACTATAAGTAAATACCCTTTAAAAGTGCAGTTTGCCATGCTTTTTCCAAATGCTTGTGATACGGATTTTATTACTAACAACATACATGATATTGCAGAGTTTATTGCAATATCAGAGCCTTAATCATGAAAACAGCCCTCTACTAGATATTGAACTGCCTAATTGTTAAAAATAGATTGTCTTCCTAGATTCCTGGCAATCCCTACAATTTCCTGTATTATTTTTATATCTCCCTCCCAGGAGAAGCATGCTTCCTTATAGTTAATGTTTTAAATATATATATTTTTTAAATATATATTTTTTAATTTATAGCAAACTATCTCAAAAGACAGGGTTGGCCATTTCTCTAGTATTATAAATGTATTGGTCTTTTTCTTTTTTTTTTTTTTTTTACAAGGAGAACTTGAATTTTGTTTTTGCATTTCATCTATATTGGCTTTGCTTTTGCTACTGATTGGGCACATAAAGGTGGAAAACTTGTTCTTCAAGAGGAGAAGCATTGATGGGAAAGAGAGTCTAAGTAAATTCAGGGGTGTAACTCCTTGTCTGCTTGGTCGTCAGTCCTGGACCAGGATCAAGGTGCTAGTCTCTGGCTCATCCAGAGTTGCTGCAACTCTGCATTTTCCACACTGTGACTATCTAGCAGCATTGCAGATAACTCTTCTTGTGTGAAAGAGCAGACTAGTTTTTCTTCTTTGAGTGATGTCCCTGTGGGTGCTCCACTCTTGGTGTCAGGCTTGAGCTGCCAGGATCACCTGCGTCATATTTATAGCTGCCTGAATCCCTGTTACTAACATCATCTGCCTGTGAGACTTCCCCCAAATCATCCTCCTTCAGCAGTGAGAGGAGCAGTTGCAGATTCCTCTCATCATCTCCTTAGCAGACATGACAAAGATGCCTTCCCTCCTGCCTCCTGTTTATGGTAAGAGGTCAGGGAAAATTGTAGAGGTTCCACCCCCTGCAGTTCTCTCAAATTGGCCACCTTTAAACCAAAAGCTGATCCACTCTGACACCTGCTTTGAAGTGTTTGTCTGGGGTACAGCCTGTTTCCCTTTAGCTTTTAAGTGATGGTTCATTCCAACTCCCTATTAAACTTTACATTGAATTAGTACCTTGTTCACAGTTTCCTGCCAGAGATCCTGAAGATTGCTGCTTGCTGGTGTGCTTGATCTCAAAGAGCCCTTGTACTAGTGAAGAGTAGTGCCTCTTCTCTTGTCTTTATTCAAAATGCCTCTCCTTCGAACAATTTCTGACTGGGGACAAAGTACCTCCCAGAAGTTCTTGGAAAGATTATAGGTAAAACTGGATATTTACCAGTCACACTGAAGTGGTGTATATACAGATGAGTTGTCTAATTTGAAAAGGAAGTTGCTCAGCTGTGGAAAACACTGAAGTTCCTTTGGGAAATGCATGAGAATATTTTATAATCATCCCTCTGATGCTCTGCACATACTCATGCTGGTTAGAAGCTCTGTAAAAGCAAAGACTCAAAAACTGAACCCCATATTTGGTACTATGGAATGCGCAGATCCTTTCCCTAACATTCATGTGTTCCATCATCATGTGTGAGCTGCGCCTGTGGGAGATTTTGAACCATAATATGACTGCTCTCAGGTTTAATTTAAGAGAACAGAAATAGACAATGAAGAAAACAGACACAAGCTCTTGCCATGTGGAAAGAAATCTTTCTGCGGACACTCTTGTCTAGTTAACAGTGAAAACCATTGCATATTCAAATTCTGTGCCTATTTAAAGCAATCAGTGGAATCCTGTTGTGAGGCCATTAGGGCTTGATTAATTTAGTATTTCCTAGTTTAAGAGGCTACACTGGCTGGATGTCACATGTGAGTAACTTTAACTACTTTGAAACACAGTTTAAAATATAAAAAAAGTGTTTTCCCTGTTGATGCTGTAAATCACATAAGTTCAGTTAACCATTTCGGACCGAATTCTTCTTTTGTTTATACAAGTATTGCTTTGTTGGAGTTGCTCCTGATTTACCTCTGTTGAAAGAGAATCATGCCCTTTATTAGAGGGGTAGCTGTGTTAGTCTGGATCTGCAAAAGCGACAAGGAGTCCTGTGGTACCGTATAGCTGTGTTTCCCAATTTTATTTGGCCATGGAACCCTTTTCAGCTTTTCAGAATTTCAAGGAACCCCTAAGTTTGTCAAGCAAAAAAAAGGGGGGGAACAACCCACAAATGCATGAAAATCACATTCCTTCCCCAAAACCCCACCCCTTTGAGGCTCCATCCTCTCTGTTCCCCTCCTCTCCATCACTTGCTATCCCCAGCCCTTATGCACTCTCACTGGGTTGAGACAGGTGTGGGCTCTGGGGTGGGAATGAGAGATTTGGGGGTGGGAAGGGGTGAGAAGTGCAAGCTCTGGGAGGGAATTTGGATGCAGGAGAAGGGGATGCTGGCTCGGGGAGGGGGCTCCAGGCTGGGGAGCGTTGGGCTCAGGTGGAAGGTTGGGGTGCCGAGGAAGTCACAGGCTTGTGGATGTGAGGGTGCAGGAGTTTGGGTTGGATATGTGCAGGGCTTAGGGCAAGGAGGCTGTGAGTATGATGGGCTCAGAACACTGATTTGTGGTGTGTGGATGGTGCAAGAATGCTGTGACAGAAGACTGAGGATGTGGGGATGCAGGAGTTTGGGGATGTGAGAGGCTCAGGACAGGGGGTTCCCATGTATGATAGGTTCAGATTTGGGGTCAGGTGATCCAGGAGTGTTATGATGCTGCAGTGAGATGGGGATTTGGCCCCAATTGGGGGCATGTTGGCCAGGCTTCATTTTGAAATAAAATATTATGTCAAACTCAAAAGGTTTTAGCATTGCCTCACTAATGTGGTCCCAACTGTGCTGGTGGGGATAAGGTGCTAGTGGGTGCTGGGGCAGGTGAGTGGGTGGTGCTGGTGGCAGGATGCTGGCACAGGTGGCAGGGTGCTGGGACAGGATGCTGGGGTCAGGGACGTGGTCCTGCTGGGCACTGGGATGGGTGGCAGGATGCTGGGGCAAGGGACAGGGTGCTGCTGGGTCCTGTGGTGGGTGGCAGGATGCTGGGGCCGAGGACAGGGTGCTGTTGGGTGCTGGGGACAGTGCTGGTGGGGGCAGGGTACAGGGTATGTGTGGGGGGTCTGGGCAGGGGACAGGGGCAGCTGGGACCAGTACTTGGCAATTGTGCAGCACCTCTGGGTTCCAGGAAGTGTGCGACTGCACTTCCTTTCCCCAAACAGCTGGCATGCGCGCTGACTGAACTTACGTCCACAATGCCATCCTGAGGGGGAAGGGAAGGGTGCGGGGAGTCCCGGGACTGAGAGCGCTTCCTGCACAGTCGGAGCTGTACAGACCCAGGTCTCCTGACCTCCCCCCCACCATGCAGAAAGGCCGTGGAACTAAGTTACCGGGTGCCACAGCCCCAGCTGTTCAGGCAGCGCGCACCAGGTCCTTTGGAGAGGGAAAGTGCTTTCCTCCCCGCTGGGATCACCCCTGTCCAGAACCCCCTAGTGTGCCGGATGGGAGCAACTGTTCCCCTCTGCCCCGGCCTCACTATGCCTCTGCGTTGCCAGGGAGAAAGGGGAAACAAGTGTGCTGCTTCTTTAAGAAGCTGGCTAGGTGGCACTCTCTCTTTCAGAGGGGGCAGGGGAGTGCCGGCTCCTCACAGAACCCTGCTTTCGCTACACGGAACCCCAGGGTTCTTTCCCAATTGGGAAACACTGTCTTATAGACTAACAGATGTATTGGAGCATAAGCTTTCGTGGGCAAAGACCCACTTCGTCAGATGCATGTAGTGGAAATTTCCATAGGCAGGTAGAGATAACGACGTTAATTCAGTCAGGGAGGGTGAGACCCACTTCTAGCAGTGGGTTCATACCTCCAGATCAGCTGCTAGAAGTAGACCTCACCTTCCCTGACTGAATTAACCTCGTTATTTCTAGCCTTATTCTGGCATATTTATACCTGCCTCTGGAAATGCCACAGGACTCCTTGTCACTCGTGCCCTTTATTGATATTTTCTTTAAAAAATGCATTAGACAGTAATTATGAAAGTTATTATGAAGCAGCAAATAAAATAATTATTTTAATAGGGAACTTAACGATGGAAGCAAGCAATTATAAAATAACTTGACTGTTCAGTTTGATATTAATGAACCCTTTGCTCATCGTGAAATCATCCATCAATTAACCTTAAGAATTTTAAGAGTAATAATTTAATATTTTGAATTATAAGGAGAATATTTCTGTTCACTGATCTACTGTGTGATTTTTTTTTTTCAGACAGCGCATAATTCATAGTATTGATGTAATAGATATAATGAAAATTTATGGTCTATCCTATTATCTGTAGAGTAGATTTCCTTAGCACCTCAGAAAACAAATGTTTTTTCTGTCAAAAAACTTATGCATGTAAAACAAAACATTTGGGGGGTAAATTTCTCCTGTAGCAATACAGCTGAGAGTGCAGAGCTGCCCATACCACTTGTTATGGAAAGCAGGATTGTCTACACCTTGTGAACGTAACCCTCATTGTCAATCAAAAATAAAGTGCCATGAAATATAGAACTCACAGTGGTAGATTAGCATTTCAGAAATTAAGCCATCTGTTTGAACTCAATTAAAAAAAATCCATCAAGTTTTCTCCTAATAGAGTATTCCAGTACTGATTTTGGAAACAATGCGATGAATTTATTATCCAATTAGAGTTGATAAGGATGTGGATTTTAATGCTCATTAAATAAACCTAGCATCTCTAGATACCCAGTAGGGTATTTTGCAATAAATAACTTCCTAATTTTCTGTCTAGCCTACAGTGTTGATGTATTTTACACTCTCGTAATGATTTCTAGAGGCAGGTTGCTATATCTACTTGGATATTTTCTCCTTGAGCTTTGTATCTTTATTACTATAGTGCTATGAGGGTCAATGGTATTTGTTCAGAGCAATAAAGGTCTCCTGAGAACATTTGTGCTACAAATAACGATGCTCTGACAACTATCATGTACTCTATCTGTCCAGTAATTTTGACCTGGTCTTTTCAACAGAGTTGTTTCTTAAAGAACATCTCTAAGTGGCTTTGATTATGAAAAATCACCTTAATGTTGGGTTGTATTGTGCCTGCCAAGATCTGCATGGGGAGAGGTCTCTCTGAAAATATCAATATCCACACTGGGGAAGGGGTTGGTTGGAGTTTGGCATGTTGGAAGGCACACACATTGTCCCATGGAACTTGTGTGTAAATCCCTATAGTCTCAGACTATATTCATTTCTTTTGGGGATGATGCAGACAGATATGGTACATCTTCTGGGGCTACAATGAGAAGGGGAAAGAGGAAATTCTTATTCCCTTATTAGAAAGCTTCATTCTACGGAAAAAGCTGGACCACAAAAGTTGAAACACATGATGCTATTTGCTACAGTCAGCCAGCAGTAATGGACCACAAAGCACACATGTAAATGGACATTACAGTAGAGTCCCTATCATCCGACGTAAACAGGATCAACACATGGTCGGATTACCGAATATGTCGGATGATAGGAACTGCTGCCGGGGAGGAAGCGGCCCCGGCAGGAGCACCATCAGCTGCTCCTAGAGAGCACGGGGACAGTTGCTGCTGCCGGGACCGCTTCTTCCCTGGCAGCAGCAACAGCAGCTGTCCCCATGATCTCTAGGAGCAGCTGATGAGGCTCCTGCTGGGACCGCGTCTTCCCCAGCAGCAGCGCATCAGCTGCTCCTAGAGAGCACAGGGACAGCTGCTGCCCCCGGGGAAGAAGTGGCCCCGGCAGGAGCCGCATCAGCGGCTCCAGGGCACGGGGCGGGAGAATGGCCCCACTCGCTGCCCCATTGTCCCAGGCAGGAGCGGCAGCAGCTGCTCCAAGAGAGCGATGGGGCAGCAAGCGGGGCCGTTGTCCCCGCCCGCGCTGTATCTGACCCTTCAGCTCGGAGCTGCAGGGTCAGATAAAGCAGAGTGTCGAATTACCGGGAGTCAGATAATCCGGACTCCACTGTACTGCTATTTTTGTAACACATCTTCAAAATGGAGAATTAGCAATTACAATTACTAAGCTGAGATAGTTCTGCTATTTCTTGGGTTCACTTGTCTTCAGTTCTGGAACTGTAAGTGTTTGGAATTAACCTAAAACAACTACAGCATGAAAGAAAAGATCCCCTCAGATAAAAATAAAAAATATCCTGTCCCCATAATAAAAATCTGAAGTGAATTAATATATGGGTACATTGAGTGCCTCTCAGGCATTTTATCTGAATTGTTATTTCTAGGGAGGAGATAGGGCCTGTACTGGAGCAGAAATTGGATTCCTCCACCTTTGTGCACTATAACTTCATGTATATTATACCTGTATGTATATTTAAACCCTTCTGCTGAGATTATTGAAAGGTCAGTAGCTCCTTTGTCCTTTAGTTCTGTTTGGAAATCTTGGTTTTGGCAGGTGTATTTCTGATGGTTCACAGATTTGGCACTATACTTTGCCTTTAATAGAAGAAGAAAACACTTTGTGTACAAAGAATATGAAAAATTTATGTTCAGCAAAAATTTCCTCTTGAAGAATAAACAGAGGCTCCAAGGAGAGGTTACTATTGATTATTACTGTGAATTAATTTCCATAGGTCCTGATATATATGCACTGGTGGGGGGAAGGGAAGTTCAGGTTGTATGGTGACAGACTTCATACTGTAGTGTCTCAGCAACATAACAAGGGTTAAGTTTGCATCCCCATTTCTGTAAGGTTGATTTTTCTAAGTCCTCTAAAATCGATTTTCATACTGAGATTCCATTGAAATTCACTGTGCCTCGGGAGGGTACAAGATAGGATTAGTTATCTGCCTTTGAGATCATTTGAGTAGGGATATAAGTGCTGAAAAATAGCTATTTCCAAAAAATTTGTAGTTTTGTTTTGCGTGGAGTCAGAGCTGTAGTTGCTGTGATGCAGGACAAAATGGTATCTATGGGTCAGTTTTTACCCACAATAGTGCACTAATAGTTTTAGGAGCCTAAATTGCGAATTATATTTAAAACAGGTTCACTTCTTCACTTGTGTGTGCAGGTGTTGAAGGACTACAGTGTGCCATAAAGAAAGAATGTGTGCCATGACAATGAAGAAAAAAGTGAGGGCTTTTTTGTCCTTCGATAGTGTTATATGGAATACTGGGGATAGGAAAGAATGGGTTATAAAAGGAATTGATGAGCTTATACATTTCAGCAACTTTAAGGTTGACAGAGTAACAGTATGCTTATTAACAGGGTTTATTGGGACACTCCTGAAAAGGGGCAGAGTTAAGTATGCAACCTTAACTATGCATATAGTTTGCCGCTCTACTCTGCACTAGTTAGGCCTCAGCTGGAGTACTGTGTCCAGTTCTGGGCACCACATTTCAAGAAAGATGTGGAGAAATTGGAAAGGGTACAGAGAAGAGCGACAAGAATGATTAAAGGTTTAGAGAACATGACCTATGAAGCCAGGCTTCATGAACTGGGCTTGTTTAGTTTGGAAAAAAGAAGATTAAGGGGGGACATGATAGCAGCTTTCAAATATCTAAAAGGGTGTCACAAGGAGGAAGGAGAAAATTTGTTCCTCTTGGTTTCTGAGGACAGGACAAGGAGTAATGGGCTTAAAGTGCAGCAGGGGAGGTTTAGATTGGACATTAGGAAAAAATTCCTAACTGTCAGGGTGGTCAAATATTGGAATAAATTGCCAAGGGAGGTGGTGGATCTCCCTCTCTGGAGATATTTAAGAACAGGTTAGATAGACATCTGTCAGGGATGGTGTAGACGGAGCTTGATCCTGCCTTGAGGGCGGGGGGCTGGACTCGATGACCTTCGAGGTCCCTTCCAGTCCTATGATTCTATGATTCTATATACTGGTTTTCAGCAATTGAATTTTACTCATCTGGACATTCTTGGGGGACAGGAGGTAACATGGCAACAAGCAACCTTAACGTCCTACATAGATTGTTAGGCTTGTTCTCCAAACTAATAGAATTTCAGAAATGTCAAAATTCCATTGTTGTGGTTATTATTAGGAAGAGGAGTATTCAGTAGTGTTTGTATTTGTATTATATTGACAGTTAGTCCTGATTTCAAAATACTAAGTGGAGCGTCCAGACTACCACACCTTTTATTTTGAAATAATGGGCTTGTTATTTTGAAATCTGTACTCATTCTTTCCTCAGGGGTTAAGACTTATTTTTAAATAGTTATTCTGAAATAGCATTAGTGTGGATGCTCTGCCACTGCTATTTCAAAATAACTGCTCCCCAGAGTCATTTGAAATAATTATTCCCGAGTGCTTCCTAGGGCTCTAAGTCGAGGTAGCACGTCCACAATAATGGAGCCTGCCTTGGTCTATTTTTAAGGCTCTTCCATAACTGAGGCATGCTATTTCAATGTTGTTATTTTGGGCATTATTTCAAATTTAGTTAATTTGAAATAATTTCCTACTGTAGACTTGACCTTAAAGGCCCATTGTGCATGACACTGTTCTCATGTACAGTACAAGATGGCCCTTACCTCAAAGAACTTATATTCTAAATAGATGGAGTGGGGCAATATTTTTCCAGTGGGAGCTGAGGTAGTTAGAGATTATGTAACTTCCCAGTCACAATGCAATAAAAGAAGTCTGTGGCAGAGTCAGTTATTGGACCCATATCTCTTGATTCCCAGTCTGACCTTCTGCTGAAAGCACCTATCTTCTGCTTGCATTTTTTTAAAAAGCAAAATTTAAAAAGAAAACAGTGGTCATAGAGGGAAATGCCCTGTAATCATATTAGCATTCGAAATGTGAAATGAATATTAGCTTTACAGGGCCTTCATTAACTAGCATTTAGTGGTAAATAACATTTATGTGGCTCTAATATTCTATACACTATTATAAAATGTATCCCTCGTGGTTACCGATATATATTACTTACATAGCACTGCAAATGTGCACGACACTGTATAACAGATCGATTGTGTTAAATAAGACAGCACTGGCAGGAGCAAGTCATAACTTTTTAAAGGTGTGTGGCAACTGTCTAGCACCTTGTGGGCTGACCCCTATTTGTCAAGGGACCGCAGTTTGGGAACGGTTGCCTTAATAAATCATCAAACACCAAGTATTAAAACAAAATAATCACTCTTAAGTTGTAAGTTCATAATTTTAATGTTCAGTGTTGATTTATTTGCTGAATACTTCACTGAAAACACCTGCAGGTTGCACACTGCCAAGTGAGACATTAACTCATATGTGTTACATGGAAAAGTGTATTTCTCAGAATTCCTAAGAAGAATACCAGTGCCATATTCCTTACTGCCTGTCCCTCATGAGTAAAAATGAGACCAGGACAAACTTTAGGGATAACTGTTCAGTCTAGTAGCACAGACAAAAGGAGCTGTATGATCTTGAGAGGAGGCAGGCAAAGAGGGAGAGAGAAAAAATCATTTTAAGAATTACAGTTTGTAGTTCATAAGAAAACAAATATTTATGCCTTCCGTGCTTCTGAACAACTTCACTAGTATCTGTTGGCAAAAATATTCTTTGCACTATAGGTCATCTTGAAGATAGATGTATTTATTAACAAGGTTGTGGAGGGTATTTTTCAGCTTTGCCTTGGGATTGCCGTGGCAACTCTATGCTGTGCAATTTATAGCAATTTGAAGTTATTTTTCCTAGCATTTTGGAGGTGTGTTTAGATATTGTTGATCAATATCTAAATAAATTATATTATTTTAACGTTGTTTGATAAACTGTAAATTCATTTTCTTTCTAGCACAACAGTGAAAGTGTAAATTGTTATTGGAACTGGTCCTATTAGTGTTGCCAGTAGTGAGTTAAAAAGCAAACTGTAAATTGGAAGCCCAAAACTTAGCCTAAAAATTCCTTCAGTAATTAATAAATCTTGTTCATGGCTATCTTGGATTTTTTCCATTTTTTTTTTTAGTCACTCTAGTCCTTGTGACTGTGTTTTAAGCAATGATTGTGTCATGCTCCCTACATTAGTATACAATGCATTGTATACTAATGTAGGGAGCATGACAATCATTTTGCATTGCTGTAAAATTAATGCAGTATGTTGTGAGATTCTGACTACTTGTTACAGGGTTCAGAGCAAGTATATTTCCCCCCCACTCCAAAGACCATGACAAACCAATACAAATTATATAAATCTAGCTCATAATCTAAAACTCTAGCATGTAAATATTGGTAATCTCATAAGGTCAAGCTTTCTGATAGAACTTCCTCAGAGTTTCTGGACCAAAAATGCCATGTGAACCTCTTTTCCAAAGGAAATTCAGTAGTTTGTTGTGACTCCACCCAAAGTCAGGAAATGTTGAGACTGTTCTGTATCTGCTTATGTGCACACATCACTGCATAAACCTATTGAGTAGTCTATACATAGATCAGAGTACCTTTCTCCCTTTCCCCTTCTCCAGGAAAATTGCAGGTTTGTCCTCTCTTCTCTCCTGCGTGTTAATAAAACAGTCTGGGGTGAAAGATAAAATCCTCTGGTAAGAATTGGTCACACCTTTTATTATTGTAACTAAGGGGGGAAAGCAGCAAAGATAATGGGATTAATTTTGTTTTGAAGATGCTCAGCTTCATGAGCAGACTCTTTTCTTTTTGAATGAGTGGTGAGTTCCTCAGCTGTGGGCCAACTGATGGAAAAGTCATGTCTTCTCCTGCTGGCCTCTCACCCTTATCATTGAGAGTTCTGCTGCTCATGACTGCTTCAGCAGCCTAGGGAAGTCTTAGTACTGCAGTGAGAGTTACTCTTCCATTCTTAGTCCATTGACATCCATGAAGGTTCCAAGAGAACTTTCAACTTGATCTGATAATGAATTGGAAAATCGGAGAGTTCTGATCAATCCATGTTCGTTATCCAAGCACACTGCTCCTCTTGGATGCTCTTTTTCCTTGAATGTCTGTGTGAAAATAGGGGGTCTGGAAATGTAAACAAAATAAGATAGGTGTCTGTTAACAGGAAGCAAGAACAGCAATAAGAACAGGAAGACGAATCATACACAATTTCAATTTTATATGTGATTTAGTAACACTGAAATTTAGTAGCAAGTCAAAATAAGGGCCTCTGTTGATTTTGCCCAAAATGGTTTTCTTGAGTGCTAAGTATAGATACTCTCTTTTGACAATCACTGGTTTTTGCCACTGTTTATCACAAGGAATTTAATCTTTTCACAATAGAAAAAGTGGTGATTTCACACCTGCCAGATTTAATCATTTTGTCAGTGTTGATGAGGTGACAGCTAAAGATCCAAATCTGGAAAAATTCAAATTCCCAACTTGGAGATTCAAAGCTACCTTTCACTCTTCAACATAACTCAAAGTGACCCAGGCACCTCTTTTCTGCAGGTGAGGAGGGTGGGGGATAAGAGGACGTAAATGGTGCTTTTTTTTTCTGGTGAATGGACCCATTAGCAGATTCACAATGGAAAAAATATATATAAACGAGTAGTTTATTTCAGTCCTTTTCACTGTTTTACAGATTTCAGCTGCCTTTACATGCTCACATAGGATATGGTAGAGTAATAGATTCAAAGAGATTTATTGCCTGTGTCCATGAATATGCTCCTCCAAGAACAATATTCACTTCCATCAGCTTACTGTTGTTCCTCTCTTTACTTATGATCACTTGTCATTACTTGTGGTTTTATCTGCCTTATTTAGATTGTAAGGATCAGCAACTTGTCTTGGGTCTCTCAGTGACCATCCTTTCTTGTTTTTAGAGAAATTATACTAATTATAAAAACAGCAATTTTTTTTTAGTTCTTGAGACTTGCATTCATATCTTAAGAGTGAACTTAAATACATAATTACCTATTATCTCTAAATTACAATTCTCTTAGAGACTAGTCAGTTTTGACTTTATGCATGTGTATACTCATTCTGTTCAGCCTTGCACATGTTATGCCAGACTTCATATATTGTCATATTTCATTGCCGCTACTCACATTTCTGATAGATTAATAGTGCATAGTATTGCTTTCCTTCAGATAATAACAGTAAATTGTTTTTCTTCTTCCCAATAAAAGCAGAAAAGTTCATTTGCATGTTTAAAAATAGTGTTGATGTGGAGCAAATGCACATTTAGTCCATTTCTAATATGGTTTTCTGTGAAATCTTAAAGAAAAAAAAAAGCTCCAGATTTTCTTAATGAGATGGAATATTGTTTCTGAAATACTGTGCACAATTACAGTTTGTCACTACAGACAGCACTTTCATTTAACAAATTTCTCATTTGCTTGAAGTGTAGTCCTTCTAATTAATACACAGACTACTCTTGTTAGATAAGCTAAAGAGGTTGTACTTCTTAAACTGCAATCTTTCTTAGATATTAAAACTACCACATTTCAGACATGAGAGCTCAGCTTCATTTCTATAAACCAAAGTCAAGTCATGTGAAGGTATTTGTATGAAATCCTAAAGTGCTAAGAAAATTAGATATGATTATTGCATGCTGTACAGTACTGAAAATATTTAGGGTGAAAATCAAGAGCAGTTTCTAATTAAATACTTTGTGATATCTGGAAAACTTACTTAGAGATTTTTTTAAATTAGAACCGCAGTATTAAATATTCGTAGCATATGTTCCTATTCAGCATCATTTCATTACCACTAATAAAAGCTATCTATAAATGTTCATCATGGTTTCCATATGGATTGAAAGAATGATTACTGAGAGGTTATTTTAAATTTGTTGTACCAAAGCAGTTCATATATAGCTATTAGGGGAAAATATCTAGACCTACCCAAATTAAAATGTCCTTTTGGGATTCTCAAGCTGTCAATATGATCTACAACATTTCATAGTTGAATCTTGTTCATTCATACCTTGCCAATATGTAATACAGTATTCTATAACTTTATATAAAGGTCTATGGCAGATATCTTTCACCAACTAAATATAATATATATGTTCAGTTTTGAATGATTTTTTGTTCTTTTCCAAACTGGATATTTTTCTGAAGGTTGATGTGGAAAAGAGATGGAGAGAGAGCTCACATTGCCTGGGGAGCTATTGCATTATGCTAAGAAGTTTTCTCCTATGGATGTGGTAATTGAGATGCAAATAGACTAAATAGTTTTCCCATTTTCATGCCAAATTCCAGAACTCTTCTCCAAATTATAGCTACAGTTTCCTGAATGTGTCCTTATTTTTATTTTAAAAGTACACAGCTAAGGACTTTCAAAAGCACTTCAGGGACAGACACCATATAAACAAAAATTTCATACAATACATATTCTGATATTCGGGATTAAAAAGCAGGTCCTCCAACATCCATGAAGCCAATGGAGCTATGACAATTTAAACCAGCTGAAGATATTCCCCCCAGTGAGTGAATTTTATTTTCAGCTGTTGGAATGACTCAGTTGTTTACTTACGCTGCTCTTTGCTCCTGCCATTTACAAGTTGGTATGTCATCCTAATTTATGAAACTAAAGAATTGATTGAACTGCACAAATGATGTGTTCTGGCTAACTATAGCTTTGCCAGGGGGAGGTATTTTGTAAAAAAAAATATTTATTTTATATTTAGGTGATAATTTCAGTAGATACTTACTTGTGATATTTTGACAAATGTGTTATCCTGTGTGAAGCTCTTAATCTGTTAATGAAAGATTGCAGAATAATAGCTGAAGTGTTTCTGCATATCACAGTTACCTTAATATTATGGTTGGGCTTAAGTAATGAAAATTGGCTCCAAATCTGCATTTCCCCAGTGTTCAGGCTTGTTTTTATTTGCAGTTTTTATATATATACCAGAATAAGGACATTTGTGTTTGGAGACAGGCTTCCTCAAAAGTTAAGCTGTTAGGACCCATTTCTCTTTAATGCAGTCTAAAAATTGTGTCAATTAGAACATATATATTTGTTCAAATTAGAACTGCAGGAATTTATCAGCACCCTACAATCCTCACTTATTTTATCTAACCCCTGTTAGTCACTCCCTTTTTCATTCTACCTCTCCAGCCCATCAGCTTCTTTCACCTCACTTCTCTAACTCTCCTTTTCCTGAACCTCTCCTTCTGTATGTGGCTCTGATATCATCCATCTAGTCATGTTTGTGATTAGTGCTCTGACAAATATTCTTCAGGCACAACTTGGAATGGGATACTGGTTAGGGGCACTGCAAGTCTCAGGAATGGATCAGGTGTTTAGCAATTGCATATGCAGTGCTCCCATAGCATAGTAAGGCAGATGGAATGTGGGAGTTTACATTTGAGAGTAAGACTATCAGTTACATACTGGGACATCTGGCAACTCTAGGATTCCATCCTGCAAATAAATCCACATGCCTGTGCCTTTACTTTTGTGCCGACTGTCATTGACTTAAGTGAGACTTGATGTAGGAAGAAGGATCTGTGCATTCCTATCAGTTGGCAGAATCTAGCCCCACTTGAAAGTAGCACCATTAAAATGTGAGGGCAATTTCTAGATCACAGTCTAACTTTAGAAGTACCGTTTGGGGGTCTGTTAAAAATAAATGCCACTTTTTTAAATGATTCAGTTGTACTCCGTTATCTATAGCAATAATAATAAAAACAGAGCTGTTGACATTTTGATTGCTTCTGAAAATAGCACACTGCACTACAGCAGTGACACCAGTAATAGAAGTTCAAGTGAAAACCCTTGCCATCACTGTAGGAGGATAAAGAGTCATGACAGCACATTATAACATGGTCATTGACATGATGAAACATCTCACCAAGCTGTTTTCATACTTAGCGATCCATTCTACCAACTAACTCTGTTTATTATCTGGTTTATCATTCAGGCTTTAACAAGCTACTCTCGATGTTTCCAGCTGAAATATCTGGATTTTACAGCCGCAACTAACCAGGAGGGCATAAGATAACATATTTGCATGCAGCATCTCTGTGTCTTTTCAAAGGATGAAATTCTATTGGACAGAAAGGCTTAAAAGAAAAATTTAATTTGTCTTAAATGCCCTTATAAAACTAGAAGGCCTTGCTGTGCACCTCTGAAACTAAGGGACCATTATCCAGTCAGTCCTAGAAAGCCAGTGGATTTGATTGCTCTATCAAAGCAGTGATGTCATCAGCTTTGGGTTGGCCATGCTGACTGCAACCTTTGGCAAACAATTCTGATATTGCTTTTAAATATAAGAAACATAATTAGGCTGCTGAAATTCATTAAAGGCAGGAGCAATAGGGAAGAAGCAAGGGAAGGAAAGCAGGAGGAATACTGGCAACAGCTTCTCAATGAATTTTAAAAATGGTTAATCAGTGCAGAAGTAGCTTGAACCAGACCAGTGATTTTCCTGAAGTATACATTCGGAATTTGATTAAAACGAGGCATTTAATTTGTAATTCTGAAACTATACCATCTCCAGCTGCATTATCATTAGCGAAAGAGTAACAGCTGTGGACAGATATTCCATGGAAGCAACAAAATGGGTGTTCTAGTTTTCACTAACTGTTTCCAAACTGTTGACTAGTGCAATTTTCTACTTTGCTCAGAAGCAGGTGTGTTTTGTTAGTAAATGAAGTGATCACATATACACTTATATTTCTGTAAAAATGTTTTATTTTAGATCTGCATGAGCCACCTAATTCTATGTGGAGCTAAAGATTCGTGTATGGAGTGAACACGAGTTGCCAAACAAAAAATCCAGGGCATCTGTCATATACTTGTTAATGTTGTATATGGAGCCAAAATCTGCTCTTGGCTATCTCAGTGTAAATATGAAGCAAGTCCACAGAATTCACTGGAAACATTTTGGATTTCCATAATGTATTTCTGAAAAGAGTTTTGTTTATAGTGGTGTTTTTGTATATCATAGAACATTCTCCTTCTGTTATGGTGTTGTAGAGGAGGCTTGGAAGAATTGTCACCAACATAAACAATACCCACTGCCTTGGCTAGCAAAATGCATGATTTTTATTTTGTTATTTATTAGTTACTATCCTAAAAGCTAAGGAGAAAATACATCGCAAGAAGAAACACTGGTAAAGGGATCATTTCTAACAGACCATTGAAGACACCATTAATAACTCTGATAGAACTGCCAGTCAGCTTGTTTGATATAAAGCATCTGTCTCTAAAAGGAAATGAAGGAAAGCTTCTTTCTCTTTTTGAGTTTCTGAATTAGTAGGTAGTGTCATTTGTTAGACAGTGTTATTATTAGAATGGTAGCTGCCAACTACCTTTGTTAACGTGCTGAAAAGTTTCATCAGCTGTCTTTAATAAAAAACAATCTATATGAGGGAAAAAACTATAACAGTTATTTGTAGTTCTCTGTCCACAGCCCATCAGTTACATCTGGCAAGGTGTGATGACACTACTGTATAATCAGTGAGTCACCTGGAATTCCTTTGTTCTAATAGACCACTGATGCTTCAATATTTCAGAGATTGATGCCTTATAAATCCAGTAAATGGATAGGTAGTTGGCACTTAGCTTCCTTTAAGAAACCTGAGGTTTTTTCCACTTATAATACAGAATAGTTGACGTGATTTTTCAACTCCGTCTGAATTATTTCATACTCATTTTACATTGAAAAAATGTATTTAGCCTGAACATGTATTTAAGCTAAGCCTATTTGCTGGAATTTCAGAGAAAAAATGAATTTCAGAGGCCATCAAAAAGATCAAACAAAGCAAAATCAGTAATTTTAGTCTGCCATAGCACAATCCCCCAGTCGATGACCACAAGGAAGATAACAGGTAAGATTACACAGCCCTATCTGACCCCTATCTTCACATGAAACCAGTCACTCTGCTGTCCTTCATGTTGCACACAGCATTGATTCTTAGCATACAGGTCCTTCAGGATGTTAATGACCTTCTCAGGGAACCCGTATGCTTGTAGAATCCTCCAGAGTGAGGGGTGGTGGATGCTATCAATGAAGTTAATGTAGAGCAAAGAGTTCCACTCTATTGACTGCTCCACTATAGTACGTAGGACAAAGATCTGGTCCGTGCACGACCTTCCACGTCTGAGCCAGCCTGTTCTTCCCTGAGGATTTTCTCAATGCCCTTTCGCATACTTTGTAGCAGGACTCTACAGAAAATCTTTCCCGGCACAGACAGCAGATTAATGCCTCTCCAATTCCCGCAGATGGACAGATCACCTTTTTTGGGTAACTTCACAATGATGCCCCTCTTCCAGGCCTCCGGTACCCTCTCTTCTTCCCAGACCCTGCTGAAGAGACCCTTCAGAACTTGTGCGCTTGCCTTAGGGTGTGCCTTAAGCTTTTCAGCAGTGATCTGGTCTTCCCCGGGTGCTCTGTTGCCCTTCGTCTGTTTGATAGCATCTGCTATCTCCAGCTCACTGATGTCCCCACATTCCATGTCTACTTGGAGGTTCGTACTTCTAATGTCAGCCTCTTCCTCTGGGTCTGGTCTGTTGAGAGTCTCCCTGAAGTGTTCCGTCCACCTGCTGAGCTGTTCTTTTGCTGTCACCAGCATTTTCCCGTTCTTGTCTCTTACTACAGTAGACTTGTTGGTAAAGTCTCCTATAAGAGTCTTGGTGATCTTGTATACTGTCCTACTAACACCTCTATCTACTGCTGACTGGGCCTCCGTGGCAATATTGTCCACATACGTTCTCTTATCTCTTCGTACACTTCTCTTCACAGCAACGTTTAGGTCCCTGTAGACCTGTACAGCTGTTATTTTATCTTCATCACTGCCTGCAAGTGTGCACTGTTTAACCGCCTTTCTGTTCTCAATGAGCTGCCATATAGCATCTGAAATCCACTCCCTTCTCTGTTTTTTCTTCTACCCCAGTACAATCTTGCTGGTTTCCAGGTATACCTTCTGGATCTCCTCACAGTGGATATCTGCTATCAGGTCTTCGAGCAGCTGAATCTGTTGAACAGCTCTAGAGTGAACTGGATCTTCACTGTTAGATGTTTTAGTCTACGGGAGTCAAAGAGCTGGCCACCAATCTTTCTGTCTGTCCTTTTCAGCCGTTTCAGGTTGAGCTGCAGCTTGCAAAGAAGATGATGATGATGATCACTGTTGGCATCTGCTCCTCTGAGCGCTCGGTCATCTCTCATGGATCTTCTTCACTTCTGGTTGATAGCAATGTGATCAATTTGGTTACAAGTCCTTCTATCTGGAGATATCCAGGTCAACTTATGTATTGTCTTATGTTAAAAGACAGTGCCTCCTATCACCAGACCATTCTCCAGGCCTACAAAACGCTGTCCATTATCGTTTCTTTTGCCAACTTACAAAACGCTGTCCATTATCATTTCAAACCTACAAAACGCTGTCCATTATCGTTTCTTTTGCCAACCTACAAAATGCTGTCCATTATCGCTACAAACCTACAAAACGCTGTCCATTATCGTTTCTTTTGCCTACACCCCCTGGGCCCATGCAGGATTCGTAGCCTTCATTATCCGACCCAACTTTTGCATTCAGATCCCCCATTATGATAAAAACGTCATGGTTAGGTATCTTGTCTATCTGCTCTTGCAGGTTGCTGTAGAATAAGTCCTTCTCCTCCTCTGTAGCTTGTTTGGTGAGTGCATAGCATTGAATGATGGTGGTTTTGGTGTAGCTGGAAAAGAATCTTGCTCTGATGATGCGAGAGTTGACGAGTTGAGTTAGAGGAAGTAAATGGATTCAGGTATCTCGGTAGTTGCATCTCGGCGGACAGCAACATCAACAAGAGATCTCCGCTAGAATTGTCCTAGCAGTGCAAGCCTTCCAAAAGCTTAACAACATTTGGAAGTCGTCACTGTTGTAGACCAGGATTAAACTGAAGATGTATAGGTCGAATGTGCGCTCAGTCCTGCTGTATGCCGTAGGGACTTGGAGGACTAACAAGAAGATTGAGAGCAGACTCAGAGGCTTTGAAGGATGGTGCCTTCGTCGTATCCTCAGAGTCCGCTGGGAACAGCATGTTACCAACAAGGAGATAAGCCAATGCACTGGCATCAACAATGTTGTGGACGAGATCAAGCAGAGACACTGGAGATGACTGGGGCATGTCCTTTGGATGAGCGAAACAAGACTCCCTCATATGGCACTCAGATGGACTCCATCTGGAAAGCGTAAAAGAGGGAGGCCGTTGGGCACCTGGAGGAGGACTGTGGAGGAGGACATGAAAAGGAAGGGCACGATCTGGGAAGAAGTCAGCCGGCTTTCTCAGGACTGTGAAGGCTGGAGAAGATTCGTTGGTGCCTTATGCTCAATCAGGAGCAAAGAGGACTAATAATAAATAATAGCACAATAATTTTGCCAAATTATATTCTCCGGGTGCAGGGCCAGCAGGCAGTGCACTCTGGCCCTACTCCCGAGGAGCCCTCTACCACTCTGTGCTGCTGCCTCTGTATTGGAGGAAGCAGTGCAGTGTGCCAGACAGGAGCTGGTCTGCAAGACAAGACAGTTTAAAAAACAGCTCCCCTCGCGGACCAGCTGCCTGTCGCCGCCCTGTGCTGCTACCTCTGATAAAGACGGCAGCAGTCTCTGTTGGAGGCGGGGAGAGGTGGGAAGGGAAATGCACGTAATCTATAGCATTAACCTATAAGCTTTTGCTAATCAGTTAATCGACTACACTATTACATCTCTATACTGAATCTCTGTTGACATCTTAACAAATAAAATTTGAGCTGTTAAGAAGAGATCTTAAGGCCAGATCGTGTAATTGGGTCCTTGCAGGCCGAACCTTGCATTTGCACAGAGTCCAGATGAAGGTAATAGACTCCACACAGGCACAAGGATTTTCCCATATGCCACAAGTTGCAGTGTCAATGTCCTTTCCATTACAGAACAGTTATTTTTTAAAAAGGATAATTTATGATTGACGGAATCATCTATTCACAATGCAGCTGTTCAGCTATTGTTCTGCTGCATAATTCTTGTCATTATCCAAAATGAATTTTTGGTGGGTTTGGTCACAGAGATACCTTGCGACTGTCGTTTGAAGTGCTGAAATACCACAGAGCCACCTTCCCTGCAACTCTGAGCCAGGCCCTCAGGTTTCCTTGAGCAGACACAGAGCTAGGAACACAGCCCTTTTGCCATATAATACAGACACTGAGATCAGCTCAGCTCTGGGAATACTCATCCAAAGGGACTTTCCTCACCCCCCAAATGCACAGCCACAATGGGCACTGAATCCCATATAAGTCGGTCTTACTCTGCATAAAGTTTTATGCAGGGTAAGCTCATGTTGTTCACCGTCTTTCTCAGGGTAAAGAGAACAGAGATATTAGATATTGGGTAATAGAATAGTCAACCAACTGCATGAATTCTTAGCAGTTACTTTACTATAGTCCCCGAGGATGGGGCAGCAGCCAGTGCAGTCTGGCCCCAGTCCTTGGGAGCCCCTTGCCAGCCTCGCACTGCTGCTTCTAAACAGAGGCAGTAGCGCAGCATGGCAGCATCCCCTGTATGTGGGGGATCCGAGCTCCCTGCAGACAGAGGCTGCTGGGGGTGGGGAGCAGGGGAGGCTGAAAGCCTGGGCCCACAGCAGACAGAGACTGCTTTGCGACAGCCTTCTCCACCCCTCTTTCCCCGCCCACACTCCTACCTCTGATAGCACGGGGGAAAGTGGGAAAGTGGCACTGCAGAGCTGGTGCTGTGGGGAGCTGGCTTTTAAGCCAGCTTCCTTCAGTACCGGCTCCTACTTGCTTTCCCTCCCCTCCTCTTCTGCCTCTGTAAGAGGCATTAAGGGAGAGCAGGTGGGTCTGCGTAGCTAGCATGTATGGGGAGCCAACTTAAAAGCTTGGCTCTCTGCCTGTATTGGCTCCTGCCTGCCTCCCTCACTCTAAATGCTCTCAACTCTCTATCAGAGGCAGCAGTGCATTAGGGTGGGTACCATCAGCTCCTGCCCCCCCATTTTTTCATCTGATATAGAGACACCCGGGGAAATGCGTGTAGTTGATAGGATTAATCGATAAACCCAGGCTTATCGGTTAACTGTGTAGTCTTCTACATGTTGACATCGCTATTGGCTTCAGGAGCTCAAATATCAATTTACCTTCTCCAAATTGAGTATGAATGGAATTTCCTGCTATGATTGGTTTTGATATAGACCTGGGCAAATCATTCAGGGGGGAAAATAACTTGACATGTTAGAGCAATAAAAAACAAACCCAGAAGTAACTAGGTTAGCATCATGATGTTTGCATTGTTTTGCTCAGTTATGAACACATTGCATCCTAATGGCTCTGAAAGATTGACTCATACTTTTGTATTACTGAGATTGTTTTCTTAACAGATGAGATCAAGCAGGAAGGAACAGAAGAGGAACATAGAATGTAGTGCCTAGAGATAGTATATGCATTTCAGAGGGTGAGCTACTATCTGTTTCCTAGTGCAAGCATTTTTTTAGGTAGGAAAAGCACTTTAAATTAAATCCTCTGTGGGGGGAGGGGTTTAAATTTCAGGTGAAAAATTCAAATGATGGGTTCTTTGGTGAACCTGAATAGTTGTTTCAGAAGTATGTAAGACCTGATCACAATGCCATCCCACTATAACAACATCCCAGAGGGGTTGCTCTCTGGGAAACCAGCACTGGTATGTAGCAAGTAGGAGAGAGCGAGCGCTTTCTTCTGCCTCTTGCCTTCTTTAGAGAGACAAGAGGGGTGATATAATGTCTTTTATTGGACTAACTTCTGTTGATGAGAGAGACAAGATTTTGAGCTCTAGTATTTTTCATCTTCTCTAATATCCTGAGACTGACACAGTTATTACTATGTTCTTACTTCCCTTATTATGTCTGATGTCCACCTTATTAGGAAGCATCTAGTGCATCCTATTTACCCATGCAGCTCTTTATATCTTATGTTATCTTATCTTATCCAGTGTGTGCGTGTGTGACAGAGTGAGAGAGAGAGCAGGTTGAGAACCACTGCTCTAGTGAGTATAAATACTGTGCCTGCAAGGGATGGCTGAAACTGGTTTTCCAGTTAACTTGACACGTTTTTGAAGGCTGATGGGCAGTGCTGATGAGCAGCATCCTGAACCACTTGCTCTTTGGGTATGTCGACACAGCAACTGGCAAGGTGTTTCCTAGCAAGCGCAGATGGGTAGCAATGTGGTTGGGTAGCTCAAACTAGCCACACAAGCTCAAGCTTTTCTGGGTTAAGTACTTGGACAGCTAGCCCAAGCTGCTGCCAGTGCCACCATGGCCACATTACAGTTTCTATCATGCGAGCTTAAGCAGAGCTAGTGTGTATGTGTACCCATTCTGCAAAGCACCCTCCTAGCTGCCTGTAGCTGTTACCTCAAAGACAAAACTGCAGCATCTTTGCTCCAATCGGTATAATATGGGAAGCAAGCATTCCTGCGGCAGATCCAAAACGTGGTTTGATCTGTCCCATTTGTGCTGAACTTGCTCAAGTGTCTCTTTTTATTTTTAAATCAAGAACTGTTATTGTGGTGAATGAAATGACTATGCTCCCACTGAAATGTAATGCCTTACTGGTACTTGCATGTTCCCCCACGTGCCCAGGGATACCTCTAGTGATCTGTGGGTGGAGCTGCAGTCTCCTGTGGAGTAAACTGGAGGGAACTGCTCACCAGCCCTGAATGCCTGTTAGGCCTACCTAGGTGTGGGTGGCTGCTGGTATTTGGAGTGTTTTTTGTGGTGGTGGTGAGGATAGGTTCCCAGGGATGCCAGACATGTTCTCCCAGATGCCATGATATCTCGAATACATTTGGAGGTAGAGGGATCAGGTACTCTGCATATTAAACACACCTCTCATTTCAGCACCAGAAATCTTAACTTTCTTTCACAATATTCTTGGTTTTGAGCAATTTTAGGAAATTTTAGTACCTGTTACTACTATTATAAATTACTTAATTTCATAATTACATAATGTAATCAATTAAAAAAAATTAAAACAAGAACTGAACCTGACTCAGCAAAACGAGGTATGAAAAATTCCTAATAGTAAGGTAAAGGGTTTATTAATTTATTGTGCTATGCATTCTTGACATCTTTGTCATTAACATCTTCATAACTCAATTTTCTGACACTGATAATTTTAAGGCTATCTAGCTATTCATAAAGAAAGAGTTTCTCAAAGCCTAGCCTAACATTGAACTTATATGAAGAAGAATCTAAAATGGATGTCCTTGAAATTTGTCTTTGGATCTGACGATATATTTTATTAAAAGAAAGAAAGAGAGGGACAGTTCTAATATGTTAGCTATTCCCACTGATTATAAACTCTTTATTGGCATTGGGTCAAATTAAAATTAAATTCCTCTCTTCATTCTGGTGTTGGACTACTTAAATTTTCTTTTGGAAACTGTGGTATGCTGATGTTACCACATATGAAGCTTTTATGGGGTCTGTGTTTTCTCATTAAGGAAAGAAGTCTATGCATGAAGACACCAGAGCCTGTCCTGTTTAAAGCACAAAGTACACAGTTAGCAGCTGTTCAAAAACTTTTTCTTGTTATCTCTATTTGTTTAAATTGCTAAATTGCTTCCATAAAATGCCTGCAAACATAAGGGAATAATTTGTTTAAGTGGATCAAGACTGTCTGAAAAGAAAAATTGAAAATGCACTCAATATTTTTCCTTCCCTCCTCTTGTTCTAGTATCCGGCTGCCCTGATGAATCTTGGAGCCATTCTTCATCTCAATGGTAAACTCAAAGATGCTGAAGCAAACTACCTCCGTGCTCTTCAATTTAAGCCAGATGATATCATCACACAGTCAAATCTTCGCAAATTATGGAATATCATGGAAAAACAAGGTTTAAAGACATCTAAAACATGACAGAAAAATTCAAGGAACTTCTTTTTCTTTCAGTTGAGACAAATCCAAAACAAAACTTCCAAGAATTTATCTGATGAAAGCTCTCATTGGACTTGACTGGGTCAGAGGGTCTTAATTGCTGCTAGGAGAACCTGTTCTAATTTTTGGCATGACTTTTTTATTAGAAAAATAAAGGGAAATTCTTTGGGAGCTTCTTGAAAGACTTAAGGATTACCCCACAAAAGTAAAAAAATTAAACCACAGCACTTAAAGGATGGTGTTTTGGCATATTTGAGAAGTTATCACAGTTAATCCCATATTGCTCATTTTCATGTGAGTTTTTAAAAATTATACTGTCCTGAAAAAAACTAAGGGAGAATTGTATAGCATTCACCCAGCCACATAGGAGTAAAAAAGGTAATACTAACTTAAAGTATTTGCTGACACTGTAACTCATTAAAACGTATACTAAATCCAATATGCTTGCAGTTTGTCTTAATGCTGCTGTATCACTCTTTAGTACCGTCTGCTTATCAATTTCAAACTGACACAGCTTTTTTTTTTAAAGACCTGTCACTTGTGGTTAGATGACAATATTCACAGTTGTTTAATGACAAGTTACACATACTGTTTCAAACTGTTGAGAGTTTTGATGTAGTTTACATCAGATGCTCAGTTATTTGCTTTGCCTATCCTAGATGGAACAAGTAAGAGTCAGCTCTGTGTGTGACATTGGATCAGGATAAAAGAATTGGAAGCTATCACTAGTGTCATGAATTGTCTCTATTTACACAGAAAACAGATGTTTGCCCTGATATCAAATAAGTGCGGTGAAGCTGTAACCTTAAAACAAGTTCTCTTTGGCCTTATAGAACACTGTGCGTTACTCCTTTCACATTACTGTTGATAAGCCCAGTTTTGGACTGAACATCTAGATGCTGTTCAACTTGCATTATTTTTGCAAGAATTCAACCAGGGTGAGTTTGGAAGTGTTAGAAATGGTGCAAATGAAGCTTATCAGATTTTTTTTAAATGGAACTTTTTGTCCTCTGCTGATGGGGCGGCAACTAGCTAAAGGGATTGACTTTTAGCAGCTAGCAGAGAATCTGCAAGACATTGTAGACCAAGAGGTGTGTGTAAGAGTGGTTGCCAATTAATCAGAGTATTTTTTAGAATGGTGTTCTTTTAAAAACTATTATCCACTTGGATTCTAACCAGATACTAGGGATCCATTTTGTGACATGTACGGTTACAACAAAATTATGTTTCTAAAGATTTATTTTTTATTTGGGCTAGCTATTGTTTTAGTCTTCATAAAAAGTATAAAATAATTTATTTTAAGCTGTAGCATATTGAAGCTTTAGAGTCTGTGTTTTCCGAAGCCATTTGCTTACTGCTTTCTTTTGTTGGAAAAAGTATTATAATTTATAAGAAAATTTCATTTAATAACCTGTTGATATCTGCTTCAATGTTCATTTCATGAGTGGTAACTATAACATTAAGTGCACCTTTAATTGAAGCAAGTTTCTTCAGGATCTGTTAAAACCCTTTATAATGAAAAATATTTTTCTCTTTTTAAACTGTAGAGCACCATTCCATTGTTGTGTACTTCTGGGAGAATAGTTTGCTGTATGGTATTTATTTATTTATTACTCAATTGCAGCAACATTTTCGTTCACTAAGCCTGTAGTCTGCAACTTTCGCTATCATCTTCATTTGGCTTTTGCTGCTTTATGTGGGTAGCATGTGTACTTAAAGGGAAATGTAACACCTGCATTTATTGTACATTCTCCCCATACACACTACAGTTTTAGATCTGTATTAAAGGATATTGAGGAGCAGTTATTTCAAAATTGATATAGTCACAATTTGTAATAATAATTTGTCTTTTTGTTTCCAGTTAGCAATGCTATGTTTTAATGACTAAGTTCACAATGGGGATACCTAAAGAGCTGCTTTAAAAAAAAAAAAAAAAAAAAAAAGTCAAATCTTTTGTCAAATAATGATATGGCTGTGAAAGCAACATGGAGTACTCAAAAGTTGAATTTCAACTTTTTCATCATCACCCATTGAAACCAATGGTAAAAATAAAATAGTGTCTGGAATTTATTCTTTACTTTTCACTGCGTTTCTCAGAATTTATAAAAATAAATTACATATTAGGCTATGACTGAATTCAGTAGGTAACTGTGGTATACTACAGCTTTATTTTTTGCAAGTCATCAAACTTTGGTGATCATGACTTTTCTCTGTATTCTTTGTCTCTCCCTTTCAATATGTGTTCATTCTTGTTTCGTAGTTATTCTTTGCACAACAGAGTGACACTCATAGGGAATACATTTTCATGCTAGCATTGATAACTGTCTGTTTAAAAAAAACAAGAAAAGAAAGAAAAGAACGAATGGAAGTTTAACAAGAATGTCCCTGAACACTTTTCAACATAGAACTTAACTCTCTGCTTTTGGAATCATTTTAAAACATATTTAAAATATGTGTCTCTGCTCAGGGATTTATGGTGGATTTTTGCAGACAGTGCTAAAAAAATAAGAGCACAAGGCAAGTTTACTAAATTAAATTTTTATTTTTTGAAAAACTGTTATTTGTATAAATTATCGAGATTTGTAGGCTTTCCTTTTTGTAGAAATAATTGTTTATGTGCCAGATAAGAAAATTTCAATTTTGTTTTCAATAATAAAGCATTGATAACAAATACATGTTGTGCACGCCTCCATCTGTTGCTATAACATTACTTAAATGAACTACATTTTACTGACTGTAGATGAGTAACATTATATGGTTCTGGACATCTACCACTCTGGTCATCTGAAGAAGTGGGCTGTGCCCACAAAAGCTCATGCATGATACTATCTACATGTGTTGTTAGTCTTTAAAGTTCTACCATACTATTTGTTGTTTTTAAGTTTATTTTATGCTTTGTGATACACAACTAGATAGGATAGCAACACAGTCATTCTATTGGATCTAGTCATTCTACAACACTGAACTGACTTTTTAAAAGATATTCAAACATATCATTAATGGCCCAGTTGGTGAATGTGTGATTGTTTGCATGCAGCCAAATACAGGTCCCCATGGCCATATGACCTTATTTTGAGAAAACAGTCACCATTTGTCTTCTGTCATGGTTTCACCATATTACAGCTACTACTATAGCCTCACAACTGCATCAGGTGCTGCTGTGCCCTACATAGGAGACTTTGCCAGTGGAAATACTCTATCACATGTGCCAAAAACCTATCCACTCGGGCATCCCAGCAACTGCTGAGCTCCTTAGTGCAGTGAGCATCAGCTTTCCCACATCTAGATCCCTTTCTGGATCTGAGGCATTCAAGATCTTGTGAACCAACAGGTGGCTAAGAGCAGGATTTCTTCCACAGTCTGCAAAGCTTTCATGGGTATGGCCCTGTTATATTGGATGGTGGCTCAGTGGCTGCCATGTCTCACTTTTATTTGAGCAAGTGAGGCCAGGCCCCACGTTGAGGTAAGTTACAGGCAATGGCTACTTGGCCTCAATAGGATTCAGTGAGAGAGCAAAGCTTATTTAGCTGCACATAGCTTGACCAGATGACTCAAAAATGGAGAATAATCTCAGAATCACAAAGCAAATTCTCTAGAGCCCTTAGCATGGGAAGAGGATTTGTACAAATGCCTGAATTCCCAGCTTCTCCCCTCATCATTCCCCCTCGAAGCTCCTTCAGCTTGATGTCCTTCCTATTGAGCCCCCAAATTCTTCTGTTCTCCACCTACTTGCAAACTCTTGAGGCAGCAGTCTATTAGTCATTGCCTCTTCCACACTCTCCTTACACAACCGCTGGACAAACTGATCACAGAGAACCATGGAGCACCCTGGGCATACCTGGCAGCTGGCAAGAGACATTACAGAACATCCTGTACTTAGTCACTGCAGCCTTTGAGTTGTATGAAAGAGACTTTAGCCAGGAACTGGTGCACAGGAAATCTAAAGAGAATCTTATGTAGCAGTTGAAATTTGTTCTCCCTTTTCACTTACAATCTTGAAAATTAGATAAGACTGAAACCTTACTCAGACACTGTCCAGGCCCCACCAACTGGCTACTCCCACAGCTTGAGAGAGCCTGCCTTAGCTCACACTGATGATGAATGTTTAATCACTCTGAGATGTGGTAATATAATGATAAAAAGCTGTGTCCTAAGGAATCAAATATGTGCTGTACCTGGTGTATGTCTGAAAGGCATGCTGATTGCTATAGTCACATGAGACAGGGTAAGGAATTACAGAGAGTCGCTTTCTTCCAGCACCGGTGAAGGAAATTTATTATAATTCTCAGGAAAAAAAATTAGACTCAGCGTACCTATTGGTAAATGAAGGGTAAGAATATTTCAAAGATGTTGTAATTAGCCCAAACCCAAGCATTACAGACCTACAAAACTGAGATTTAACATTACAATGAAAAGAAATTGAAACATCTTAACTTGGCTGGAAATGCAGAGTGAAAACATCAAATACAACATTAACTGTGTTCTGGGATGATGCCATGCAATGGCTAAAAGCTTATGATTAAGGAAATTTAGTGTTTGTGGTTCCAAGTCAGATGAAACTGATCTTATATATATTTTCCTCTTATGGGGCATCAATTCACTATTTTATTATTTTCCTGAGTTCAGAGCTACAGACTTATTTAAGTGTACAAGTTGAATGAAGCAATTTTTGGAGATTAGAAATATCCAAAAGATAGAAGATGAACCTTTCAAAGCAGTATAAGAAAAATGTTAGATAAGAATTATTTATATTTTGAGTGTTTACATTTACATTTACCAGTCTTTAAAAACATATTAAAACTAAATACACTTTAAATATAAAACATTTTAAAATGGATTTTGTAAGCTTGGAATGCTTGTTTTTTATTTAACTCACAGTCTAGCAGACATAGCTTGTTTCAGCAAAAACAAAGAGGAGTCCTGTGACACATGAAAAACTAAGGCTACGTCTAGACTACAAAGATAAATCGGAAAAAGAAACACAATTTGCGGTATGCAAATTGCATATCTCTTTCCAATTAATTTCCAAAAGAGGCTTTTCTGAAATTTGGCCCATCTACATGGGGCCAAATTTCAGAAAAAAAAACCCCTCTTTGACAAAGTGGGCCCCAAGCCACGAAAGTTTATGTCCAAATAAATTTATTAGTTTTAAGATGCCACAGGACTCCCCCCCCCTTTTTTTAAATTTAACTCTGCATGTATGCATGTATGTTTGCTTGTGCAAGTTTAAGGGTTCCATGTGGAAAGACATGAGTTCACATTTTTGCCTCTAAAACCATTATAAAGAACTCCATGTAAAGAGTTTCATGCTGGAAGCCATTTGCAATGCACAACAATGACAAGATGTTGGTGTCCTAGAGAATCTAGGAAAAATATAGTGTTTTCTGAAGTGCTATCTTCTGTCTATTATCTGTTAACATACTTTCTATATTCAGAGATAGCTGTGTCTTTCATGGTGCACTCTTAGAAACTTTGTGTATGAGATTTTACCATTCATGGAATTGGGTTGAGTAGCTTGAGCCAGAAGGTACTACAGTTTTGTAGTAGGCACAAATGGAAACTTAGATGAGACAGTCAAACATGAATCTGAATAATAATTTAAACTCAGATATAAAGCTAGCTTGCTAGAAATCCAAGAAGAAAGATTCTTTTGTTTCTTTGTTACTAATGTTTAGGAATTACTTGAGTGCATAGAACTTTTTCCTTTCATGCAGACAAATTATTTTTTTCATAATTTTCTGGAGAGATCGATTGTATTTGGTCTCTGATTTTCTTAGAAACAGTGTTTTCACAAGTCCAATGGTTTACTTTATTGAAGTGAGAAATTAATTTTTAATGCAATAGTTTCCTTTCTTTTACTTTTGGTGATTGCAAAACTGCAATAAGAATACTTATGAATGTATGTCAGTAACTAAATTAATATATTGCTTTTGTCATTGTAGAAAAGTGGTGTTCTTTCCTTTTACTAGTTTATATCCACTCTGCAAAGCCCTCTTTCCTACAAAATCTAAAATTACTCTCCATAGCCACAAATAACAGACGTTCCATTATGGTTGTTAGGACTTGTACATTGTATGTAAATATACTGTGTGTAAAGGGGAGGGAGACACAAGAAAGACTTATCTTTGCTGTGGAATGTATGAGGAAACTTGATAAAATCTTAAAATGATACAAGTAATCTTATTTCTCCTTTGTTTAGAAAAGTCCCATTTATCCCCATTGTTTATGGAATTGTCTTCCATTCTTTTACTGATTTGATACAAAGAAACCTCTTACAGCTGAATTTTTAAAAAAACCATAAAACTAATAATAAACAAGTATCAGAGGGGTAGCCACGTTAGTCTATAAGGTGCCACAGGACTCCTTGTCGCTTTTGCAGATCCAGACTAACAGATGTATTGGAGCATAAGCTTTCATGGGCAAAGACCCAATTCGTCAGATGCATGTCTGCATAAATAATAAATAATAAAGAGCTCTATGTGTTGGGACAAAAACTAAAAAAGGGGATGAGATTTATTATATCATCAATGAGTCTGTTATACAAACAATGCCTGGTCTTTTAAAATTATTATTCCACCTATTCAGCTAGAGTTTCTCCATCAGGGTTGTGTTGGCAACTGATCTCAACTTGATTTGAAGGGTTACTGGTCTGCTATTTTTTCATAAATAAATTGAGAAAATAATGATATATGCAATTATCTCACATGATTCTATTGGATGACTGGTTCCTGTTTTCCTTTTGGTTCATTTTCTCAGTTCTTTCAGGTGGTAGGGAGGCTGTTTGCATCTGAGATTCTGTATAGTTAGAAGAAAAAACAGATTTTTTTCAACTGAGCCAGGTTTTTATGTAAATTCATTAGTCTTATGGCCTGAGAAGTTATGAAGAAACAAAATGTGTTTGGCTTTTGAGCAGCACTGCATCTCATTTAGACCTAAACTCTACTGTAAATCAACATTATCGGCAGCCATATTTCAATATCAGAATTGTAAACGATTTAAAGGAAATACCATTTCCAGTTAGAACCCATGATGCTAACCCAATGCATTTAGCTCTCCATGATGCTGGGAAAAGACCTCAGTACTAATTACCACACGGCGAGTGCTTTGGTCACCTTTATTTGCCATGCTGTACAGCACCATATGTATTTACACAACTAGTTTTAAGTGTTTAGTTCTGATTGGGCATGAACAAAGAATGATCAAGTCATTTTAAACTCATGTACTCTGCAGAAAGCTCACTGGTTGTAATATATAAAGGTCAATAAATTATGACCTTACAAGAGTGGATTTTTATCTTGAATTTGGTTAATTTGGAGGATTTGAAAACATATTGCTGACCTTTGCAGTCGTCGTTTCTTGATATTTATAATTCGTAAATAGATTCAAGTCGGTTTACATAAGTGCTTTTCATAGTGACCTGCATGACAGTTTATATTAAAAGTGCTAACCTTTTTAAGTTTTCCTAATCTCAGTGGTGCATTTGCCTTGTCTCTACTCATAGTTGCTTTAATTGCAATACATATTTGGTATTGTGTGTTTTAATTTTGGGTTTTGGGTAAAATTTTCCTTTACCCAAGAACAGTAGTAAAGACAATTATTAATATCAGACAGCTGTGATTTTTTTTCAAAAAAAAAAAGGTCACAGTCATATTTGGTAATGTGCTAGCTAAAAAACATTCTGCAATGTATGCTACAAAGAAAGTTGTCTTTGCAGGTATGCATCAAAGGGATGTCAAGCCTGCAACAGAAGGTGGTGACTGTTGTGGTGGTGTTCATTGCCAATGATCTTCTCCTGTATTCTAAAAAGGGTATTTATGAGTTTGGAGAGAGACTGATATATCTCTATCACTCATCACTAGACTGTTTTATAAACCTCAAGTAACACAATTATAAGGAAACTAGGTTATGTACATAGAGAAATTATCTTGCCCACTAGCAGAGTTTGAAATAGGGAAATGAATGGAATCAGAATTCTTAGCTGCTAACATGTAAATAACATTGCCTTTCACATGGGTAGAGAAATAATGTTCACACAAGAGAACGCTGTGATGAGTTGGGACACAGTGATCTCCTGAGACTGCTGCCTGATGTGCTGATCATACTGCCGCTTGATGTGCTGAGCTTGCCTACCTGCCCTCTGGGATGCTCCACCACCTGTCCTGCTGAGCCAGAACCTCTGGTCTCCTCCAGCGATGGCACAGAGTTGGGGTCACTGCCTACAGCAAAGCAAAACAGATACAGATCCACTCAGCTCTGGGAAGGCTCAGTCAAAAGGACTGGACACAACAGCCAGGTGCACAGCCCAAATGGGACCAAAACCACATGTAAAAATCCATCTCACTATGCATAAAGTGTATACATATGTTGTTTGCTCCCTTTATCAATGAAAGAGCGAGATACACGACTTCTGTACCTCTCCCCCTCTGGTAACAATTATTTACGCTGGGTTTATTAATAAACAAAAATGATTTTATTAAGTATAGAAAGTAGGAGTAAAATGGTTTCAAATTATAACAGACAGGTCAAAGTAAGTTACTAAGTAACATAAAGAAAACCGTGCCATCTAAGCCTAATACACTGTGAAAAGTTGTTATAAATCAGAATTTCTCACCCTAGTTTTTATGCCAGGAAAAGTCTTTCTAAGGCCATAGGCTTCCTTTTTGACCTGGGTTCTCAACCCCTGTCATTATAGTCCTTTTGTTTCCAGGTTTTCTTGTATCCTCTTCAAGTGGGGAAGCAGTCTGTAAAGCCAGCTGAAGATTCTCATTGTTTGCTTTCTTTGCCTTATATAGAATTTCCCAGGGGCAGGATGTCTTTGTTCAATTTCCTACAACCTTGTGGAAAAATACAAAATTGAAGATGGACTGCAATACCAGATGACATGGTCACATGTCTTTGTAGGACCAACCATAGTCCAGGCTTACAGGAAAAGCAAGACTATTTACAGATCAGTGTCTCAAATACTAGGCCATTAAGTTCCTTAAGTACAACTAATGGCCTTCCGTTAACATCTCTACATCAGTAAACAGGTTTATGCTTCACATTTCTGACTTCAAATACAGGAATGATGCATACACAAAAATAGAATATACACTTTTTACACAAAATAACTTTAAAAATATGTTGCATGAAGAATTTTGCATAAAGCATATTTGAGTTATGTCATATCCATATTCTGAGGCATATTTCCATAAAGAATATGGGATGCAACATCACAAACCCGTTCTGTTGGCTGTGTCTTTAGGGCTCAAGGCCAGATTTACATGAATAAGTTTGACTGGTACTACTTCAAGGCCTCAGTGTTAAGGGGCAAGACTGGTCCTAGATAGATTTCAGTTCTCATGGACATGCTGGCATGGGATAAAAGCATGGCCATGGCTCGTCTGGGTAAGTCATCTCAGGCTAATGGGACTCCGGCTATGGGCCTAAAAGTTGCCTTGTAGAAATTCAGGCTCGGGATGGAGCCCATGTTCTGAGACCTTCCAACCTCCAGAATGAGCCTGAATGTCTACATAGCAGTTGTTCAGTCCCAAAGCACAAATTCTACAGGCTCAAGCCAGCTGACTTAGGTCAGCTAAGAGGTCCCTCCCCCCACACAAAGATATATTCTCTGAAAAGAGCAGGGCCAGTGGAGAACTCTAACAGCCATAACAGTCCTAACCTGTTGCAAAGCCTGATAGGAAAGAGTATGGCTACGTCTACACTGGCATGATTTTCCGGAAATGCTTTTAACATCTAGCCAATCTAGATGCGCTTTTCCGGAAAAAAACCCCCGATCGTCATTTTCGCGATCGGGGCTTTTTTGCGGAAAACACTACTGTGCTGTCTACACTGGCCCTTTTCCGGAACAGTTTTCCAGAAAAAGACTTTTGCCCGAACAGGAGCAGCATAGTTTTTCCAGAAAAGCACTGATGATTTTACATTAGATCGTCAGTGCTTTTCCGGAAATTCAAGCAGCCAGTGTAAACAGCTGGCAAGTTTTTCCAGAAAAGCGGCTGATTTTCTGGAATAACTTGCCAGTGTAGACACAGCTTACGTGTATAAACAGCATCCTGCTGAGAGTAGGGTTGCCAACTTTCTATTGGCACCAAACTTAACACCCTAGCTCCATCCTTTCCCTGAGGTGCTGTCCCTACCCTTCTCCTTCCCTAAGGTTCCATCCTCCTCTCACTACATTCCCCCTCCTCAGTGGCTTTCTTTCCCCCACCCTCATTTTCACCGAGCTGGGGCAAGGGGTTAGGGTGAGGGCTCTAAATGGGAGTTTGGCTCTAAATGAGGACTCCAAGGGTACGTCTAGACTACCGGGTTTTGTCGACAGAAGTTTTGTCGACAGTATCTGTCGACAAAACTTCTGTTGACAAAGAGCGTCCAGACACATTGAGTTCTGTCGACAAAGCAAGCTGCTTTGTCGACAGAACCCTGTAATCTAGACGCAACCCTACAGGCAATAACACCTTCTGTCGACAGAAGGTGTTATGCCTCGTAAAATGAGGTATTCCAGCGTCGACAAAACTGCTGAGTTCTGTTGACGTTATGTCGACAGAACTCAGCGGTAGTGTAGACGCTGGTATAGTTTTGTCGACAAAAGTCCACTTTTCCCGACAAAACTCAGTAGTCTAGACACACCCCAAGTGTGGGAGGGAGATCCATGCTGGGGCAGGTAGTTGGAGTGCAGGAGGAGGGTGAGGGCTTCAGCTGGGGTGTGGGTGTGAAGTGGGGCTAGGGATGAGGTTTTGAGGTGCTGGAGGGGTTTCCAGGCTAGGGGAAGACTAACTGGGACAAAGCCAGAGACCATGTGTTATTTTGGTCCCTTTTGTTGAGAAATTAAAGTGACCATGATAAAAGGACATTTCTTCTAACACATTCCAAGGCCTTTTTTTTCTTGTTAGTCTGCTAACAGCAGGCAGGCCTGTTGCATGCCTTATAAACTAAAGTTTCACAAAATCCTTCCTCAGAAGCCCAATTTTCCCCCTTCTTACATGCCCATATGATTCTTATTTCCCCTTCTCGCACAACACTAAATAATAATTAAAAACCACAGCTCTTTTTTTTGCTGTTTTTTAACCCAAAAAATGGGATGAAATCCATACAAATTTGGACAAAGTTCCTGTTCCTATGAAAAAACTTATGGAGTCATAGATTTTTAAGGGCAGCAGGGTTTGTGCTTCTTTGGCCTCACCTCCTGCTTATCACAGGCTATTGATTTCACTCTCTGAAAAAACTGAGGCAGTGCCAAGAATCAAAGCAGATCTCCTGACACTTAGAGCTATGAGTCAGCTACAGGATCATCCCTCCTACTTACCTGCATCCCTTTCTTACTGGAAAGGGAGCTAACATATTGTGTATCTTCATTAAATATGATAGAAATAAAATGCCAGATGACAGCAAAAATATTCCAGAAGCGATCTTATAAAAGAATAGGTTACAGATTAAAAGGCTTGACCTTTTGCTTCATGTAATAAGTAACTTTTTCAACCAATTGCTTCATTATAGTCCAAACTTGTTGCAGCATATGGTTTTCCATCTGCTGGACATGTTGTTTTTCAAAATACAGTGCTAATTCTGCAAAAAATATAAGATAATTGACATTAATATGGGTCAAAAACACTCTGCCTTTATTGGAAAATACCTTTCCAAATGAGCTCCTGTGAAGTTTGCAGCAGAAGAGCAGAAATAATTTTGATGCAAGTTTATACTAGCTGGCTTAACAGGAAAAATTGTCCTACTGTAGCAATGCAAACTATTAAAGCTGAAGTTTAGCATGAGATTCAGGTAGATATTTTAATTCATTTAGAAATTGAAGGAGAGGAATTTTTTTAAATCACAGAACACAGAACTCAGGGATCGCTTAATTAAATTAATAGGTAACAGGTTTTAAACCAAAAGAAATACCTCACACAGTGCACAGCCAAAACTATAACTGGATGCCACGAAGGTCAAAACTTAAAATAAAAAAAAAAAAAAAAAGATGGTCAGGGATTCAGCGCAATGCCATTGGTTTCTCTAGGCCTCTGAGCAGCATTATTTTGGAGTAATTGAAACAAAGAACACATCTGCACAGCAAGCCATTATTTCAAAATAATGATGAGTTGGAGGACTTACTCCAACTCCTGTGACTCTTATTTCATAGGGAGTAAGGGAAGTTGAAGGAAGAGTGTTCTTCGACTTCCTGCTTTGTAGACAGTGCTAAAAGCCGAGTGAAGCTGTTTTGACTTCAGCTACGCAATTGAGGTAGTTGAAATTGCATAGCTTACCCGATGTGCTCTGACTGTCAAATGCTGGGACTGGATGATGGGATGGATCATTGATAATTGTCCTATTTGTGTTCATTCCCTTTGAAGCATCTGGCATTGTTCACTGTCAGACCATTAAATACTGGGCTATTGGGTTTCACCCAGTACGACCATTCTTATGTTCTGAAGTCCTGTAGCTAGAACAGAAGTGTGGCAGGCAATGTAGCAAACTGATTTGCGACTGATTCCATAGGATTCACTTTATCTCCTTATTGTAAAAGCAATTTAGGGGTATCTGGATCTTCAGAAATTTTAACTAACTGGAAAGCACAGTGTTGGGTAAACCCAGAATTAGCATGTATTAGAATACAGCTACATATCTGGAAACTGGAACTTGATTATAGAAGGGAGAAAGATGAATGCATGTGGTAGTATGTAGATAGGAGCACTCTACTTTCAGCATAACACGGCTAACTGAGCATTATCACGGGGCACAGCTGTATTGTAAATGCAGACATGGCCTTTGTGTTCTCATAACCCTTCTTTTGTCTGTGGCTATTTTTGCCTCTGGTTCTGTTATATCTGTGAGGGTATGTCTACGCTACAGCACTAATTTGAGCTAACTTAATTCGAATTAGTTAATTCGAACTAAGCTAATTCGAATTAGTTCATCTAGACCTAAAAACTAGTTCGAATTAGCATTTTGCTTATTCGAACTAGCATGTCCACATTGAGTGGACCCTGAACTGAGATTAAGGATGGCTGGAAGCAGTGCCGGCAGGGCATCAGGTTAGGACTTAGAGCGTGGAGCTGCTGTCTCAGGCTAGCCGAGGGCTGTGCTTAAAGGGACCCGACCCCCACCCTGGACAGACAGTTCTCAGGGGTTCCCCGCTTGCAAAGCAGTCCTGGCTTGGAGTGCCCTGAGTGCCCACACTCGGCACATCACAGCACTCGGCCATCAGACCGGTTGCACTTGCCGCAGGCTGCCATCTGGGGAGAGGGGGCAATTGGGGGGCTGCAGGAGAGCTTCCACCCCCAGAAGCCTGCAGAGCCAGCCCAGTCCTCCCCATCGGGGGCTCGTACCCCATTCCTCCCTCACCTCCTTCCACTTACCCCTCCCTAGCCCTTCTTCCTGATGTACAAAATAAAGGACAATTGTGTTCAAAAATAGAATTTCTCTTTATTGAACAAAACTGGGGGAGACTGGGAAAAGGAGGTGGGAGAGGGGAAGAGAGAGGGTGGGAGAGGGGAGGGCAACTACAATGATGAGGGGTTTGGAACAGGTCCCATATGAAGAGAGGCTAAAGAGACTGGGACTTTTCAGCTTAGAAAAGAGGAGATGGAGGGGGGATATGATAGAGGTCTATAAAAGCACGAGTGGGGTGGAGAGGGTGCATACAGAAAAGTTCTTCATTAGTTCCCATAATAGAAGGACTAGAGGACCCAAAGGAAAGGAATGGGTAGAAGGCTTCAAACTAATAACAGAAAGTTGTTCTTCACAAAGCAAATAGTCAACCTGTGGAACTCCTTGCTGCAGGAGGCTGTGAAGGCTAGAACTAGAACAGAGTTTAAAGAGAAGTGAGATCAATTCATGGAGGTTGGGTCCATGGAGTGGTATTAGCCAGGGGGTAGGAGTGGTGTCCCTGCCCAAAGTTTGTAGAAGGCAGGAGAGGGATGGCATGAGACAAATGGCTTGGTCACTGTCTTTGGTCCATCCCCTCCAGGGTCCCTAGGGTTGGCTGCTGTCGGCAGACAGGCTACTGGGCTAGATAGACCTTTGGTCTGACCCAGGACGGCCATTGTAAGCTCAGGGGTCAGGGTCGGGGGTCTCAGTCGACCACCTTGATTTTCATGCAAACCTGCTCCTGGGTGGCCAGGCTGGCAGCTATCCTGCCCTATACAGTCACTTTCCTGTGCCTAGTGCTGACATCGTGGATGAGGTCCACGATCTCCGCACTAGACTAGGCGGGCACCCACCTTTTGTGGACCCGGGCAGGCTCCCGGGAGCCGCCAGCCTGGTCCCAGGAAGAGACGGAGGGCTGGGTGGCAGCGGGTAGCTGGTTCATGCCGCGCCAGGTGCAGGGTCTGCTGGCTGGGTGCTGGCAGGCTTGCACCTGGCACAGGCACCGTAGCCAGCCCGTGCCCCTTAAGGGCTCCGGGGCCGGGAGGGAGGCAGAAGAGTTTCCCTGGTGGTGCCCAGAGTGGCCACCAGGGAAAGCTGAGAAGGGCTAGCCTCCTACTAGTTCAAATTAAGTGGCTACACAGCCCTTAATTCGAACTGCTTAATTCGAACTAGGCGTTAGTCCTCGTAGAATGAGGTTTACCTAGTTCGAATTAAGCGCTCCGCTAGTTCGAAATAAGTTTGAACTAGCGGTTTGCATGTGTAGCGCCTATCAAAGTTAATTCGAACTAACGGCTGTTAGTTCGAATTAACTTTGTAGTGTAGACATACCCTTAGAGAGTACAGGTTGAACCTCTCTAGTATGGAACTCTTGGGACCTGACCAGTGTTGAACTAGAGAATTTGCCAGACCATGAGAAGTCAATATTGTCTAGCAGCCTTACCAACACTTCCACTACTTACTGGGCTCTTAGAAGACATTTGGGGTACATTAGAGCTAAATAACAGCACAGGACACTGAGAGACAGGACTGGTGGCTGTAAACAAACTTTATGGGACCATGGGAAACTTGGCCATGCTGGCCTCAATGCCTATTAGTTGCTGGAAATGTGGGTATCCAGCTAACTAAAATCATGCTGGACTAGAGAGGTTCAACCTATAGTATAGTCATGAAAGGACTAATTTTTTTGTTGTTGTTACCTGTAAAGCAACCTACGCTCCTACGGTAAAAATAATTAGCTTTTCTGTCTAATGCATGGAACTATAAGTGAGAATTACAGGGGAGCTTCAGTCTAATTATTGAATAAATTATTTGTACTGTTAATTGATTTTTTTCTATGTACCTTTCTTTTTACCACTTAACTGACTAGAAAAAAGCAGAGATAATGTGAATGTAAGACAATGTAAATTCCATCATACATGCACAGAGAAATTCAGAAAGCTGTAGCAATGGTAGATTGCTTTCCACAGGAGAAGTAGCATCACATGTTGTTGGACTTCTGCTTTTAAATCAACACTGGGAATAATATAACCATACTGCATTTCTCCAAAGGGAATTGTAGAGGTTCCAACCATCTGCTAAATTAAGCAACCGTGATTATTATGAACATGTACGACAGACCTGCTACAAAGAGATGATAACTTTGTGCACATAACTAAGCCCTCAGAGGTTACTGGATTGTCATAGATGAATACCAAATTTATCACAACACAAAGCTTTTTTTTCTTTGTTTTTTTAACATAGTCTTCATTGCAAAGCTTTAATGGTAGGAACAGTTTATCTTAAGTTGTCTTCATGTAGCTATCACATACCCTCAGTTTGGGGCAATGATGTGCTGAAAAATGTCTGGATGGCTAAGATAGTTACTAAAATACTTCTGGCAATGTTCTTGCAGTGTTCTTGCTCTGTTTCTGGCAGTGTTCTGGCAGCATTCTTGCTCCCAATTTCTCCTGTCAGTAAACTCTGGCTAGTGGTACTTTGAAAAAATCAAATGCAATAGCGAATACTCTGACAAATAAAACTGAGGTAACAAGCCCAAGACAGAGACACAATAACAATGGCCATGACAGAACTTAAAAGGTACAGTGATGATACCTCAAACAGGAGGGTTTCACTATGGTCCTTCCACTTACAGACCCTTTTCATTAAATTGACAGACTTGGTCATCTCAGTGGCCACCAAGTTTTTCTAGCTGAGCTGTCTCCATTTTATATCAACTTAGCTTGCAAGGATGAAATCTGTGCCCCCCCTGAAGTTGATGATTTCAGAAGTGCCAGGACTTTATTGTGCATTCTTTGGGAAGAGGAGAGCTGTGTCTTTTTGTTAGTGGTTGTACGGAGTCAGGCCCCTGATTTATTCAGGTCGTAAGGTCTACCACAATAGACCATTTTTTTTCTCACACAACCTAGATAGCTAGGTAGATATTTATATAAAGGGAAGTTCAAGCACACACGTGTACTTTTTTCCCTCCCATGAGGCTTTACTGTCTTACACAAGCAAGGTATTTACCAAGAGCACTGAGACAGAAAAGCTGTTCTCAAACGTCTACATTGGAGTGGAGCCAGTGCTGGTCACTAATCCAGTGAGTGTGTTGTTTTTACAGTACAAGGTCACATTATCAGATAATAACAGGGCCTCATTTCAAGGGAAATTTCTTTCATATGTTCAGAAAAATACAATTTACTGGAAGATATTTCCCCTCTGAATGCCAGAAGAGCTTCTGTTAGTGGTGTTACAGTATCCAATGGAGAGCTAATTTATGTTTCGGTTTGTCAAGTGCACAGTTATAATTATTTTAGTGGAGTACTGACAGTATACCGAAGCTTGATAAGGAGGTGAACTCTGTCTGTTCCCGACAGACACACCCACCATCTGCAAAAAAGCATTATTTGGAGGCATTTTCAGTATAATGTCTCTCATGGCCCTCTTTAACTGCACTCCACAGTCTACTGAGCAATGTGGTTTGAAAATTGATTAAAAGCCCTAATTATTGTAACAGGACTATAATCATGATTAAGTGGACAAAGCTAAGTAATCTAGGAAAAAGAAATCTATGCTTAAAATGTCTTTTGCTACAATCAAAGTCTGTAATTTATGGAAGTGAAATTATCTGTGTGTGTGTTCAAGCACAAACTACGGTTGGGGTGAGAGACATGTCACAGATCCACAGGATCTAGGTCCCACTGGAGCCCTTCAGGTGCTAGGCACCCCAAGGGGTCTCACTTTTCCTTAGGGGTAGGCCTCAGGATCTCAATGCCTCCAAGAATGAGCATCTGGATTCAGCACCCTTCTTTCACATTCTGAACTCTACTCAGTTAGTCCAGATTAGACTCCTGGTCAGAGACCTTTATACTCTTCAGGGACTGATGCACTTGAGCAAGTATCAGTGGTAACACCAGGCAAACTTTTAAAAACAAAGTGAGGTTTATTAGTCCCCTAGAGCACTTCCTGGAGAAGACCTTAGGTTAGCATAAAGAAGCAAAGATAAAGACACACATAGTCCATCCTGGCCAATCAGCATTTCTTACCAAGTTGCCAAAGAATCTATCTGGCTCTTTGTCATTCACAGGTGAAAGCTCTCTCTCTCTCTCTCTGAAGACTAGTTCTTATCCCCTTTTGCTGACTTATGCTGAGTTTACATCTTCTGCTTGCCTGACATTCCTGTGGATAGGTGTTAATCCTCCAGTTGCTGGAGCTCCCACTGTTTTTCCAGCTCTTCCCTTGATATGGAACTGTTTTAGCTAGTCCTTTCATTATCCATTCATGTCAGTGCATGCAGTTGTGACACATACACAACACATCTCCTGCTCTCCCTATGAGCATTTTAATCCTTTTGCCTCTCTAGTCAAGTAAGTCATTTCAATGCATATCATTCAGACATATAGCACAGACAATTCCCACTTCGCCGCTGGGAGGTGAAAGCTATGAATTTTGAGTATTTTAATTGTAAGGTGAATTTACATTCAAAGGCTTAGACATCTCAGTTGAGGTAAAGGTACATTTATTTTACAGAATGCAGATGAAAGTACAATGAAAATCTAGATGTAATTGTGAATTCCTTTTGTTTTGTTGATTCAAGTTGCTTTATTATATTGTAATAAATGTGTAATTGGTTTGCTCTCTCAAAGAAGCTTCTCTTCATCAACTGACAGAAGTCCTCTGAATCAGTGCAATGATAAGAAAATAATTCCTGTGTACTAGCAAGATGATATTTTGGAAGCTGGACTGTAGTGAGGTAGACCCAATGCCCAATGTTTTATTGAATGATCTAGAATGGAAGCCATTCATCTCTTCCTAAGGAAGACAAACTACAGATAACCGAGTACAGGCAGTCCCCGGGTTACGTACAAGATAGGGACTGTAGGTTTGTTCTTAAGTTGAATTTGTATGTAAGTCGGAACTGGTACATATTGTAGGGGAAACTCTAGCCAAACATTTCTCCAGAGCTCAGTTTTATTCTCCCACACCTCACTTCCCTCAGTCCTTTATTCTCAAGCTGAGGTGTCTGCTGAGAAAAGCCCGCTCCGCGTCTCCCTGGTCTGCTGGGGGGAAGCAGATAGTGTGGGGTTGCCTCACCCCGTTTGTAAGTAGGGATCCGATGTAAGTTGGATCCACGTAACCCGGGGACTGCCTGTATATTACCATTCAATAGCAGCAGACTTGTTTCTGAAATTCCTCAATCACCAAAGTAATAGGTGTGCCATGCTCACATGCAAATGAGATCTTCCTTAATACTATGATGTTACCATGTCAATGGACCAACTTTTGCCTGATTTCAGTGCACAACTTTTACTCCAGAAGAATGATGTTATCTAAAATAGCTTATTGTCAAAGATTGTTCTAGGAATAGAAATTGGTGATGGTGGGAGGAAGGAGGGCTGAAAAGGTATTGCATCTGACTCCAAAGTTAAGTCATAAAAATGAGGAAGGGAGAGGGAGAGGAGGAACTTACAGGGGAAAAAAATATAATGACACACAGTATATTTTTCAAAAGGGTTCCAGAATGATGGAATAGACACTAGAGCTGGGTGGATAATGAATTTTATAGTTGCCTGGCAATTCTGACAAAAAAACAAAATAAGACTTTAATTTTGGGCAGAAACCCCAAAAAGACATTTATTTTTTATTTTTTTGACAAATTGAAAAATTAAAAAAAACCCTCAAGGTGAATTTTTTTTCTGTAATTTTGAAAGATTTATTTTGATGGCCAACATTTTGTTTAGACTTTTAGGCATTTTGACAGAAGCAAAGGTAGCCAGTGGGCTGCAGCTTACCAGTGAGGCAGAAACATCACCACCGTTTCCCTCCTTCCCCCTCTTCCTGTTTTGTAAATTTTCTCTATGGTGGGAAATTGAGGGGAAAAGGGTCAGACAATTATTACCTAATGTGAATAGACATTGAGATTCAAAAAATTTAGTTTTATAATCATTAAAACTCAAATGGCCAACATCACATAACCTTAAAAATCCCCCCATATTGTCAAGAAGCATTTTAGTTTGTTTCCTATGAATATATTTTGATATTACCTATGGACATTTTTCATCCATTTATGTATATAAAATTGATGCTTACCAACACTTCACAAAAAAACCTCTAATTTTCCAAAGCTAACCCATATTGCAGGATAATTCCCCACCCCCACAGTGGTCTATGGGATTGTCTGTAAAGTGGCTTTTTCCCAATATCTGCCCTTCATGTCCTTCTACTTTTTATGAAATAATGAAATTGAATGGAAGCAGGGATTTATACTTGGGTCTCCTTCCTTGGGTGAGTGTTCTAACTACTAGGCTGTATAGTCGTTTTCACACTCTGGCCCAACTACAGTATTATACAATGCTCTAAAGACTTTTGAATGATTTATTCCACTTTTTTTGGTTTCAGTTGAAAGCATTTGGCAATTTGTCATGAATTCACAAATCATTTCAGTCCAGTCCAAATGACATGTTTCATGAATAAACAAATTTTATGAAAAAAATCGCCCAGCTGTAAATGGTTCTGCTTTCAGCAAACCTTTTGTGTATGCTTTACACTCTTAAAATGCTAATGTTGCATTTGGCACGTGTAATGTTAACATTTGAGAAAAGAAAAAATACATTTCAAAGTAGTCCCCAGTAATCCCACACAGTTCAAGAAGTACTTTTGCAGAACATGACAGCGATTTCCATTTCTTCTTCTCATTTTGCCTCTCATTTCAAGTTGATTGGATTTTCATAGTTACTTTTCTGTCACAGGTATAATAACCAATGTCTCTGTTGTTGCAGAGTTGATTTTCTTCTTCTAAAAATATCACATTAGAGATATGTTGTGTGACAGTTTGACTTTTTTGAAAGTATTGTCTGCCTGTTCTTCAAAAGATTCAAGTTTTTCCCAATACTACATCATTTTTTTATAAGTTTGCAAATGAGGTGGTACTACATAATACAAAAGCCAGTAATGAAATTCTTAACCAGCTGTGGATTCCACTTTTGCAAGTAAGGGTAATAATGAGAAAATGTAGTTTGTGATTTCAGCTTTACTGTGTGATTATGGGTCAGAGAAATTTGAACATTACCCTCACTTATTTGCATGCATGATTGTCATTTTGTTCATTTTATTAGCTAGATCTTAGAAAATGTAGAATATCAGATTTTGAGATTTTTCTAGCATTGAATTTTTACAATTGTTGTTCAATAAATGTTAATGCACTCTGTACTTCCAAAACAATTCCCCCTAATTTTTTTTTAAAGTGGAGCAACACTTTTGAAGGGTCAAAATGCTTTTACCTTCCAGGCACACAACAGTCTAGAAGTTACAGTGCAAACACATTAAACATAGAGGCTACATCTAGATTGGCATGATTTTCCACAAATGCTTTTAATGGAAAAGTTTTCCGTTAAAAGCATTTGCAGAAAAGAGCATCTAGATTGGCACGGACACTTTCCCGCAAAAGCACTTTTGTGGAAAAGTGTCCGTGCCAATCTAGACGTGCTTTTCTGCAAAAAAGCCCCGATCGCCATTTTTGCACTCAGAGCTTTTTTGCTCAAAACAAATCTGAGCTGTCCACACTGGCCCTTTTGCGCAAAAGCTTTGCATAAAAGGACTTTTGCCCGAACAGGAGCAGCATAGTATTTCTGCAAGAAGCACTGATTTCAGACAGTAGGAAGTCAGTGTTCTTGCAGAAATTCAAGCAGCCAGTGTAGACAGCTGGCAAGTTTTTCCGCAAAAGTCAGGGTGGAGGAGGAGTATGGATAACAAGACACAATCTTTATAAAGATAAAGTTGAATTGGACCTAGTCAGGTTAAAGGTGCCTGATGCAATTTGTCACTACATGGAACAATGGGATATCTATAAGGGCAGAAGATGTCATGTGAGACTGTATTACATAATAGAAAGTAGTTTCCTTCCATCTCTTATTTCCAATTCTGTAAAAAAAAAAAATAGGTTTGTGAGTTTGTTTGGGAACCAGCTCTCTGGTATTACTGGACTGAATCTCTAAAACATCTTCTTGTAGTCAGCGCTGGTCAGTTTCAGCAACGGCTGACTTGGGGACGCCTGGGGCAGAGCAGCTGGGGTGCTGCTGGGTTGCTCTAGTAGCGCGGCTCCTCAGCGCTACTGGAGCAACCCAGCAGCACCCCAGCTGCTCTGCCCCAGGCGTCCTGATTCAGCCGCTGCTGAAACTGACCAGCAGCGGCTGAATCAGGACGCCTGGGGCAGAGCAGCTGGGGTGCTGCCGGGTTGGTCCGGAGCAGCGCTGCGGGACCAACCCGGCAGCCCCCAGCTGCTCTACCCCAGGGGTAGGCAAGAAAAGCCTGGTCTGCTGGGGGGGGCACTAGCTGCACCCCCTTCCAGCAGACCAGGGGGACAGGAGCAAAGCCGTGGAGCACGCCCGCAGCGGGACAGCCCAGGCGCGCCTGGGCTGTCCCGCTGCGGGCGTGCTCCATAGCTTTGCTCCTGTCTCCCTGGTCTGCTGGGGGGGGGGGTCCATCAAAGCTGCTGGACCCCCCCCAGCAGACCAGGGGGACAGGAGCAAAGCCGCCCAGGCGGCGGGAGTCCCACTGCCTGGGCGGCTTTGCTCCGGGGCAAACGAGCAAAGCCGCCCAGGCAGCAGGATTCCCACCGCCTGGGCGGCTTTGCTCGGGTGTCCCTGGTCTGCTGGCGGGGTCCAGTGGCTTTGATGGACCCCCCCCCAGAAGTCCAGGGAGACCCGGAGAAGCTTTTCTTGCCCCGGAGGACACGGGTGGCGACCCGCCACTCGTGAGCTCCGGGGCGAGAAAAGCCCTGTTCGTAAGTGCGGATCTGACGTAAGTCGGATCCACGTAAGTCGGGGACTGCCTGTAGTTTAGATTGTCATTAAAATAATCAAAAGATGTTTTGCATATGGATTGACAAGATACTCAGCCAAATTCAGCCTTTAGTCAACTTTCTAGCAACCACACTGATTGCAATAAAGAGGATAGTTTCATCCCAGAGACAAGTGACCAAATTCAAGAGCAACCTTCCTTCTTTCCCCCATAGATGATAAACTTGCACTTCAACTGTATGTGTTGTAAATCAGAGAACTGGAAAGAACCTCATGAGGTCATCAAGTCTAATCCCCTGCACTCATGGCAGGACCAAGCACCTGGATTTTACATGGATAAAGATAAGTTTTCAGTTGCCTTTCACAAGCACAACAGTTCAAAGTTCAAACACTTTGTTTAAAAAACAACTGCAACATATAATCATGGGCCAATGTCTATTTTCAATAACACCACTCCAAATCCCTTGATCTCCATAGGGATGAAGACAAAGTTGATACTCCATACTGTATTCAGTTGTTAGTTTCTGTGCTGGGTACATGTGTTCATGGGAACAGGACTGAGGCTACCATCTTCATATGGACTAACTAACTGGAAACAGAGGAGAATGAGTTGCCCTTACTGCTGATCTTGATTAGAATACCTGCATCCCACTTTGCATCCATTGATCTAATTGTTCTTCTAATACTCCTGTTAATAGTTTCAGTAGTAATATGCCCATTGAATAAGATGAAATCAATGAAGTACATTTTTCATTACCAGTTGATGTTCATAGTTAATACAGAATTTAAAGGATATAACCTCAATTTGGCATAGTTTTTCCTTTCTGGGAATGATGGGGTCTGAATCAGTGCTTCCATTACAGCCAGCTGGATTGGAAAAGAAATCCTGGGTGTATTTATGTAAATACAGTTCACTCAGTTTGCTTAGGCCTGCTGGATATTTAACTGTTAGAATGGTGTTTTTTCCATCATAAACAATTTAGCTGTTGTGGGGTCACAAATTGTGTTAACATTAAATGCAGGAATTGTCAGATATGATCACCAATGCTTGCAGTTGTTGGGGGAATACAGAAAAGTCTGACTGTGTTTAACTTGGTTCAAAGAAGAGAAACTCTCAGTGTAAAGAACCTTGGATGAACAAGACTTCCTCTGCCAAAACTGTGAAGTTAACTAGAAGATAGGCAGAACTCTAAATCAGCAGGCTGCATGCCCTACAAGTGTGAGCTGCAAAATTGGTTCAATCTGTTTCTCTTTCCTCTGTTCTAATGATAGAACTAGAGTAGACTCCACGAGGAGTCTTTTATTATTTTTAAATTTACTCCGGTGGATGCTGGAATTTCTTGTGGCTGGATTGTGCTTTGGGCCAGGGGCTGAAATCACTAGGTTTGCCCCAGAGCCAAATCCCCTGCAAGCCAGCAGAAGATGCGATGAGTGGCCAGCAGAGTGGCGACAGCACAATGAGCAGACATCAGAGTGGCAGCAGTGATGAATGGCCAGCAAATTGGTGGCAGAGAGCAGTGAGCAGATGGATGGTGAGTGACTTTTGGAGTGAGGAAAATGCCTCCTTACCTCCCCGTCATTCAGAAAGGGAAGTGAACTCTGCGGATGCACTTCTGAATTTTGGGTCTGCCCCGACCAAGGGCAGCGACAGAAAGTGGGGTGCAGAGTAAGGTTGGGCATTTGAAGGGGTCATTTATGTTGCTGGACTTAAGAATCTGAGAGGAAAATGACATTGCCCAACCTACTTGGGGTAGGACTATTACGCATGGTTTTGGTTATTAACTCTGTGATGTTTTCCCAACTTAATGCCAGACACTGTGCGTATGAGTGGGGAAGTATTGCCCCTCAGAGGTTCCCAGGGGTATTGTAGAATTTCCCAGGTTACTGGGTAGGGACTCAAGCCAGTTCTGTGTTGGATGGATGGACAGGAACCCTTAGATATTGAACTCCAACCCTTGCTATTGCCAGTACTACCTGGCAGAAGGGCTACATTGGGATTAGAAAAAGAATAGACTGGAGGGAGGGGGAAGCATGAGAGCTTTCTAGCAATGATTCTACAAGCCTGTAGGGCCAGTTGTTTTGAAGCAATGTGCATTCATAAATCTATCTAAAGTTAACTAGAGCAGAGGGTGCTCAGTTTCTGAAAACCTAGTTGCATTGAATTCAAAATAGGACACTATTTCTCTAGGATTTTTTTAACCATTCCGTGGAAGGGAATACAGTTTTCTATTAGATAAGCCAGTTAAAAAGGGACCATTATATAACAGGTCCTACCCCTCTCCATAACTGTAGCTGCTGTTATGGTTTATTGACTAGGATAGTGGCTGCAACCCTTTCTATGCCAGTTGCAGTGGATACTAATAACACAGGATCCATTTAAAGGCAGATCTGTGATCCAGCCAGCTCAAAATGTGGCCATCAAACAGGTTTATGTGTTATTAGCAAGGAAAAAACCTTCTTGTAGCATGAATAAAATGTGCAACAAATCTAGTTGACTGCTTAATGGACAAAATCCCCCCTTAAGCATCCCAATGTAGGACTTAAGTGGTGTGCAGAGCCTTGTTTTAGACCTCTTCACCTTGAGAGTAAAGTTGGTAAAGCCCCCCATTAGCACAAATACAACCCACAAGATAATCAGGTTATCCCAAATACCAGATCCCAGACCACAGGAAGAGTTGAATAGCGTTAACAGATTCAATTAAGGTGCTTAAGAGGAGGCAATCAAGAGGAACAAAGATTAATTGTTCCACCTCCAGATTATCTCCCATCAATTGTTGATGGGATCACAAGGAGTGTTCCAAAGCTATGGTTTAATTAAAGATAATCTAGAGTTACCATGGCTTAATTGTTTGCAAAGATTCATTATATCTTCTGTCTTTGGTAGAAAGATACCAGCTGTAGCCTCAGTCCTTCACAATGAAACCAAAAGAATGTTAAATAAGAGGTTAAAATACAGTAACCTACAAATAGCAATGTACTTAAAAACACATTGTCCTCCTCTAAATGCAACTAGCCACTTGCAAAATTAAACTGGCATCTCCTTGGTGTGACAAAGTACAGATAATTACATTTGTCAATCGTAGATTATCTTTAATGTAATCCAGAGCCTAAGAATGCTCATCTGCAATTTTTTGTCACAATTAAGTATCTGTAATCTTGATACTGGACAATTAATCTTATCTCATTGGTGACAGTTCTGGCAATAGCCCCCCTTTTTCTTTTGGACAATAGTGTGAGGGTTTTCAAAGCCAATGTGAATAATTTATTATTTCATTTCTGGTGAAATGTATGCTCCCCCCTCCCTTTATTTCTGGCTTTTAGCTTCCCTCTTGAAAGTGCCAGAGGTTTTTAGAACAGTTTCCATCCTGCTGTCACTCAACATCAGAACATATTTTTCAGATGAAGCTTAAAACTACAAGCACTTTTCAGAAGTTTGAGAGCCAGGTGTGTCATCCAGAGCTCGGGGTCTCTTTCCTATGTGGGAGGTGCCATCTGGGATTTGGGGCTTCTACCCTATGTGGGAGCTGCCATCCAGGACACAGGGCTTCTACCCCACGCAGAAGGGGCCAGCCAGGGCTTGCAGCTTCTGTCCCCTGGGGTGTGCATGTGTATTCTGAAGCCCTGAGTGCTGGAAGGCATTCTGTGCAGGGCTGGAGCACTGAGAACGAAAAGTCCCTAGTTCCATCACCCCACTCGAGGGCAGAAGTCCTGAGCTCTACCTGCCTCCACTCCAGTAGATGGAGACTAGAAGGGATAAGGGGATCTCTGCAAGCATCACTTTAACAGTACAAAACTGATGTTTACATGGAATAAGCAGAGTAAATGTCCTAGAATATTTTATAATATGTGTTGAGTTTATCACATATTTCATTGTCACCATTTTGTTATTCAAGGAAAATAATGGCATATAGTGCATAAAGAACATGATCTTTTTTCCTTCAAAATCTTTAGGTTCTTTCTGGATTCTTCATGGATACAATGGGCTACATTTCTGTTCAGTCTGACTAACATTTTATCAGTGGGTCAGGGACATCAGTCTGTACAGGATTTCTGTGCTTCTGATTTGCGTATGTGCTTATAGCAATTATACTGCAACAACAGGAATTTGTTCTTCAACAGAATGCACAACTGCAGTAATTCTGCATCAAAGTAGGCAAATATTGGCATGCATAAAAATAATAATAATGAATACTTAACTTCCTGAAAATCAGGCCCATCGTATCCAGGCTAAAAAATGTTAGCATAAGAAGTAAATTAGTATTTGAAAAGTATAGAAACAACAGCCAGATTGTTTCTTCTTCACTTACTGTGCACAGTGTGTGTTGGCACCACTGCAGTGGCTCAGAAATCTCCAAACACTGTCAGGAAAAACAAACCATGCTCTATAGACAGAATAAAAGGGTGAAGGAAAGCACAAAAAGAAACCAGGAATTCATCTGCTTTTAACAAAAGAATGATGTATTTGCCAACAGAGTGGTGGAAACTACTTCTTCTTGATGAATCGTGTTCTCAGTGTGGTCTTTCCCCCTGCTATTCACTTCTGTTTGGTTGCAGTACAGCAAAGGGTGATTTAATTTATAGCGAAATTAAAAAGGAGACATAATATACAATTACAGTGTTATTTTTAAAGTGCATTTTTATGACAAAATGAAAAGGCATATGGAGTATTCTATCCATATTTCTTATTTGGTGCCATTTTTGGATTTTGATTTGACCTTTATTTTTGTTCTGGCTAATTTTGTCTTTCGGTTTTAATCGTCAAGCCACTGAACTCTCTGTTACTGCAGTTTCATTTTGAATTTTTGGTTGAGGTGAGTTAAACATCAAAAAGTCTGCATTTCATCTGTTTTGGGGTCCAAACCATGGGGGCAAAAGTTGCAGGTGTGCCTCCATGGCCATTTTGGTAAACCTTTCCTGGGTGCATTCTAAACTCAAACTGCAGTGTGCAAGTTTGGCAGCATTTTGGTGTGTGTGACGATTCTGTTCTGATCTTAGTTTGGAAATCCCTGAGATTTCAATATTTGTCTGTTGTTTGTGTAATTTTCAACATAGGCTGTGGGGCTGGGATGGGAGCACCCAGGTCATGGCCTGTGTTTGGTTGTCAAGCCTGCATGGCAGTGGAAACTGTGTGGCAGGTCACAACACGTTTCACTCAGATTTGGAGGGTATATGTGTTGAAGGGCTTATGGGCTGGAGGGATCACTCTGCTGCTTAATTGTTGCTCCAAGGAGGGTCAAGTGGGGAGAGGGGGAGAGAGAGGACAGTTTGTGGTCCCCTCACTTTAAATGATACTCCGCAACTCCCTTAAATTATTATGAAAGAGGTTATTTTCAGCACAGCATTAAGGTGTATGTGAATGCTGCAAATGGGAGGGAGAGTCCTGGCTTGGGTAGCTCACAGACTCACGCTAGCCCAGTTTGAGTTTACATGCTAAGAATAGCAATGTGTTTATGACACTGGTGGAGGCTTGAACTAGCCAATCACACTCAGTTCCAATGGTAGGTTTGCCAGATGGTTTTACCGAAAATAGACTCATAGACTTTAAGATCAGAAGGGACCATTATGATCATCTAGTCTGACCCCCTGCACAGTGCAGGCCACAGAATCTCACCCACCCCTCCCAGAATAATCCTCTCACCTATATCTCAGATATTGAAGCCTTCAAATACTTTGAAGTCCCCAAGATGCAGAGAATCCTGCAGCTGTGATCTGTACCCCATGCTACAGAGGAAGGCGAAAAACCTCCAGGGCCTCTGTCAATCTACTCTGGAGGAAAATTCCTTCCCGACCCCAAATATGGCGATCAGCTAAACCTTGAGCATGTGGGCAAGACTCATCAGCCAGACACCCAGAAAGTTCTCTAGTAATTCCTATCATCCCTCCATTGACCTATTTCTGACCTCCTCCCCAAAAAACCCATCTGTCGAGAAAAAAAAACCAACAGCATGGCCCCTTTAAGAAAGACCTTTGAGGCTTTTTGCCGGTGGCCATCTTGTTTTCCTGCTTCGAGCCAGAAGACAGCTCCCCTGTGGAATCAGGCAAGTGGGGAGGGGGGCTCGGAGCTGGGCCCCATTGCTGAGTGTGTGTAGAGTTGCCAGGTCTCCGGTATTTTCACCTCCTGAAAGGGGAAAAAAAATCAGAAAATACTGGACATTTTAGGTGCCAGGTATTTTCTGATTTTTTTTTTTACCAGACAGGAGGTGAAAATATTGGACACCTGACAACCCTATCCAGGGGGCTGGGTAGACATGAGAGCCTGAACTGCTGTCCAAGCCACAACATTCACACAGTTGTTTTTAACATGTTAGTTCAGCTCAAGCTAGTGGAAGTCTGTTCAGCTCGCCTGAGAGTCTCACTTCCCGATTCTATGTAGACATACCCTAGCCATTTAGGAGCATCTCCCATTGAAAGTCAATGACCTTGTCAGTCATTTAGGCCCAGATCCTCAAACATATTTAGGTGCTTACTTACCTTCAGGATTCAGCCCTTAAGCATTTCTGAAAATCCCACCCACTGCAAATATTGCAGGTTGTTCCCATCATAATGTGTAGATGTTGGAAAATTGCCTTTTTAATAGACTCACTGAGTACGTTGTAAGGCTGAAGGCAGGGTGTGGTTGTAACGTGTTTTCTAGTGATATATGACAGTGCAGAAAAATTGATTTGTTTGCTATATTTTAAAGGAGCTTTTTAGATGTAAGGCCAGTTCTTTGAACAGTCAGCACAATCCGAGGGTCAAGTACTAAATCTGTGTTAACTAACATTGTTCCATTTTCTTCTTCATGTACACCATCTCTGAACTTGAGCTCAATGCCTGCGTGCTGCTGAGTTTGCAAAAGAGAAATGAAAGAAGGCAGAAAAAAGAGGAGAAAAAAATACTGTTGTAAAAATCTGAACTTAATTTGTGCTGTTTATTCTTACACATGTGTGCATTTAAATTTTATACCTATAACTAGGTATGTTAGTACTCCACTCACATTGTCCTTACAGCAATTGCAGGACAAAGGCATTTCCTACTTTTACCTCCCGCTCCAATTTCAATCTTGTCTGAACTCTCCTGTATATTTATTCATTTATTTGTTTGTTTGTTTGCATATTGTAACTTATTGGCACTTTCACACACAAAAATGGAATTCCCTCCACAAGCGCAAGGATCATACATCTTTGTCTTCATTCCTGTCTTCATCCCACCTCATTACCTCAGGAGCATCTTTGCTATGAACTGGGCCAAGAAGGACTTACAACCAATTCTAACAAAGGATGTATTCCAGAGATTTATAAAACAGCAGATTATTCCATCTCTGCTGCAAGCCTGCACCAGGAACACTGTAATTTGTGTATATAATTAGTTTCCTTTAACACTTTCTCTCAATCTTGTCTTTCTTTCTTTTATTAATAAACCTTTAGGCTATGTCTAGACTGGAATGATTTTCCGCAAATGCTTTTAACGGAAAAGTTTTTCCATTAAAAGCATTTGTGGAAAAGAGAGTCTAGATTGGCACGGACGCTTTTGCTCAAAAGCACTTTTTGTGGAAAAGCGTCCGTGCCAATCTAGACACGGTTTTGCACAAGAAAGCCCCAATGGCCATTTTCGCCATCAGAGCTTTTTTGCGCAAAACGGTTCTCAGCTGTCTACACTGGCTCTCTTGCACAAAAGCATTTGTGCAAGAGGGCTTTTTCCCGAATGGGAGAGTCATTGTATTTGCGGAAGAACACTGACAATCTTACATTAGATCGTCAATGTTCTTGTGCAAATTCAAAGCGGCCAGTGTAGACAGCTGGCAAGTTTTTCCACAAAAGCATTTGCTTTTGCGGAAAAACTTGCCAGTCTAGACGCAGCCTTAGATTTTAGATTCTAAAGGAATGGTGCAACATGCTCTTTTCGGCAAGATCTGAGATGTACATTGACCTGAGAATGTGGCTGCTCTATTGGGATCAGAAGAACCTGTCTGGATTTGGTGAGATTGGTTTTCATAACCTCTCTACTGTGTAAGGAGTAGTACTGGTTGTGGCACAGGAGAAGCTGAGATGTCTAGGGAATTGCTTGTGTGGCTTCTTGCTGGCCAGTGCGGCAAACAGAAGTGCTCTTTGGGACTGGCTTGGTGCCTCACAGAGGAGGACTCCCAGTCTTGAGCTGTAAGTAGCCCTGTCTTTAAGCAATTTGCCCTGATTTTACCCTCTTAACAGTGCTCCCAGAAACCCATTATATTACAGAAGCAATGAGACTATACTGATGAGCTTGTGGGTATTGGTCTCCGCATACCAGTGGCAAAACTATTATGTTACCTACAGAAAACGGAATAGAAGAGTTCTCAGGAGGAATTTGAAGGTGATTGCTTTCCAGATGCTTGTGGGGAATTCTTTCCCAGTACGTGTGGCAGGATGGAAGAAAGCACAGTGTGTGTATTTGAAATGTTAACAGAATTTCAAATTCTAACAACAGAAGCTGTCATCTTGGGCCAATTGGAGGTGAGCACCAATAGCAGATGACTCCTTTGGAATGGGAGATGATAGCTACAGTGAGGCTTGCCCATGAAGAGACTTGAATGTAAACTTGAAATGTGGATGTTGATCTAAAGCAGTATTCCCTGTAATCTGAGTGCTTGGACAGCCACCCTAGGGAGATTCAAATGCTACCCAACAGTTTGCAGAGCATGCACAGTGTCCACAGCCAGAAGCATTTCTGATGATGGCGCACATCCACATGTGCCTTGATGCACATAACAAAATTTATTCTGCACATGGTTGGAAAAAAATTGAGAGAACACTGTGTTAAGGTAAATGTTTTGATCTGTATAGTGCAGATCAGTGGTTCCCAATCTTTCTGAGTATACGGACTCCTTTTCAATCTATTAAAATGTTGTAGACCGCCCCCCCCCCCCGAATTGATCCATTTTTGTTAGGCCAACTAATCCCTTCCTGCCACTCTAACAGCTTTTGAATGGTTAGAGTGGGGTGACTTATTCAAAAAAGACCAAAAAAATGGAAAAAAATGACTTACCCGTTTATATGCCAACTCCAGAAGACAGTCACAGCTTGTCAGCTTCAGCGTGGGCTGAGGGACGTGCAGACTGCAGGGCAATGAGCTTCTCAGGTCCCATTGGCTGCTGTTCACCCACGCTGCTTCCTCAGATCCTGTTTCCTGTCCCCTGCCCATCCACAGAGCGAGGGGGCTCTCATGGCCAAAGGGAGCCCTGGAGCTGCCAGCTCCTAAAGGGCGGAACTTTGGGTGGGGGATGGAGGGAGAACAGCAGCTGTGAGCACTGGGACGAGTCTTGCTTTTGATCCGGTTCTCTGGACGCTAAGGGAGCAAGGGGAAAGTACTTGCCTTTCATGCATGCCTCTCACACAGCAACCAGGCATGAGAGTCATGCATGGTGTGCAAGCACTTTTCACATGCTCCCTTAGCTTCCAGAAAATGGGATCAAAAGCAGGCTGTGTCCTGGCATACATGGTTGCTGCCTCCCCCTGTGCTCGGGAGGTGGGGAGAAGGAGGAAGGGAGAAGAAAATGAAGAGTAAGGATGGCCTAATCCTTACTTTTAAAAACGTTCTGCAGATCACCTGAAGTGCCCACAGATTGGGAACCACTGGTGTAGATGGCTGGGTATCTTAGAAATAGGGTTGCCAGATGGTTTCAAGAAAAATACTGAACACACTTGACATCACCATCGACATTCCATCTGATTCAGAAAATACTGGACAGTTTTATTTACTCAATTATAGTTTCTCAATTTTTTTCCCTGAACAGAAAGCTCAAATACAGGACTGTTCAGTTCAAAACTGAACACCTGGCAACCCTACTTAGAAACAGTAGCTCTGTGAGATTCTTGAAAGTGGAGATTAGTTGTCTTATCTAAGTCAATAAATTCCTCTTGCTTAGACAAGAGAAGAATGAAGAGGAACAATTTCAATGAAGGCAACTTCCTCCTGAGGCAACTGAATCTTTGTCTAGGTAAGGACTAAGTAAAGTGCTGGGGAATTGAAGAGGAAAAGGGTAGTTTTTATGAAGTTTATTAGAAAGATTCTTCCCCATTCTTTTCTTCTTCCATTCTCCCAAATCAGCTGATTTTCATCCTCCACGTGTTTTTCAGCTTTCACTTCCTCCCACAGCTCTAATATAATGCACTAATTATTTCTTTATTGTTTTCCTCTTGTGCTTCAATTTCATATGCACAAAATAGACCTTGGAAATTTATAAGAAGATCTATTTTCTGAATGTGCCTTTTGTCTTGTACTCTAAAACATATCATAAGCAATACTGGAAAAGGAAAAATCTCCTCAATACCTGGCTATGTTTTTAATTTTGTTCTTTAATGCATTTCTATGTACTTCTCAGTTTCCTTGATCACTTTCATTTTTTATGAAGAATAATTATAGTAGATTCAGAGCGAACAGCAATTATGTGTTATAAATTCTATTCAAAATGCAGATATTGAAAGAAAAGCTCACTTAAAGGTCACATATATTACTTTTAATATTGTATTCTGACTTTTCAGAGAGTAAATGTGCATTGTAATGGAAGTACATTATGTGAGACAATTAAGTGAAGCACTGAAATAAGAATAATGGAAATGTATCATTTCCAAAGGCATTTTTTGTGTGCAAAATGTGTTTAATTACATTTTAGTGAACATTTTATGTGGTCACTCTTAAGAATGTACAGTCAATTCATGACATTTATAGGAAGGCAATACTGTCCATTAGCTACGGCACTAGATTTGGAATCAGAAGCCTTTGGTTCTATTTCTGCCTCTGCTACTGACCTGATGTGTCATCTGGGGAAAGTCATGTCATTTCTCATACTGTGACTGGAGAAAAAATGGTTCTCCGATGTAAAATTCTCTGTGATCTAAAGATGAAGGGCAGAGTCTCTTGTGTGTTATGGCTCCTCTAATTAGCTGCCAAATAAGGGTTAGCTGCAGATTTTCACTATATGACTGTAAACACGTGTGAGGTAGAGCTGTGGGCCTTTTAGTTCATGGACCCAATGTCTGAATATGTTGTAGCCAGGTGGAAGGCCACAATCTGCTGACATACAACATTCCGCTCCCGAAGGACTGGATCTTGTAGGAAGAGCTTAGAACTATGGAGCCCTACAGAGTTACTTTGCATCCCACTAGTTCCGTCCCATATTTGTGCACATACTCTTAGGCCAATGGACATTTATTACTGTGACGTTCTATTCAGGGCACTCAGAATTGTGCGTCAGTTTATTACCCCTCTGCCTCAAAGAGAACGTTGCTGGTGTCATCTACCTGCTGCACTAGTCTCCCTTCCTCACCATCAAACTCCTTGAGACACTGCCATTCTTAACCTGGCCTTCCTAGGATCAGTGAAGTGAGTTCCTGAGTACCCCAAGAGAACTCTCTCAGTAATGGCTAGTTCCTCTAGTTGGACTCTCAGACTATGTCTACACTACCCCGCTAGTTCAAACTAGCGGGGGTAATGTAGTCATCCGCAGTTGCAAATGAAGCCCGGGATTTGAATTTCCCGGGCTTCATTTGCATGAAGCTGGCCAGCGCCATTTTTAAATGCCAGCTAGTTCGGACCCCGTGCCGCGCGGCTACACGCGGCATGGACTAGCTAGTTCGGATTAGGCTTCTAATCCGAACTAGCTGTACACCTCGTTCCACTAATCCGAACTAGCTAGTCCGAACTAGCTAGCCTTATCCGAACTAGCTAGTCCGTGCCGTGTGTAGCCGCACAGCACGGGGTCCGAACTAGCCGGCATTTAAAAATGACACCGGCCGGCTTCATGCAAATGAAGCCCGGGAAATTCAAATCCCGAGCTTCATTTGCAACTGCGGATGAGTACATTACCCCCTCTAGTTCGAACTAGCGGGGTAGTGTAGACATACCCTAACAGACGTTATTAAGCTTCAGGGGGTGGCTGAGTTAGTCTGTACAGGATAAACTTAAAAAACAACAAATGGATTGGTAGCACTTTATAGACTAAATCTGCACTTCCTAAACTCAAAACTCCTGTCATCTAAAGAAGTGGGCTGTGCCCACAAAAGCTCATGATACCATTTACATCCGTGGTCACCAACCAGATCTACCGGTAGATCTCGGAGGCTCTAAGAGTAGCTCTTGAGTCCTCTTTGAACTGCGCACCTGCGCAGTACATTTACATTAGATTTCCTCATTTGAGGAGCAACTACTCACAGAGCAACAGCACTGGTGACTAGCTGCGAGGAATGGTGGGATTTTTTTTAAAGTAACAGTATAAGGATTGGGGATAGCAAGTGATGGAGAGGAGGAGAAGAGAGAGGGCGGGGCTTCAAGGAAGGGGCAGGGCGGTAGATCTTGGCTTGGTCTGTCATTTAAAAAGTGATCTTGGGTGTAAAAAGGTTGGAGACCACTGATCTACATGTTCTGTTAGTCTATAAAGTGCTACCAGACCATTTTGTTACTAGTGTTTTTTAAGTTTAGACATTATTAAGTTTGCTGCCACCAGAAAAACAGTGCACACACCACCCTGCGAGGTTAGCTGAATGCTCACACTTCACTTAAATGCACAATGATTTTGGAATAAAAGAAGAATAAATATATTAACAAAAACAGATATAAGTAATACCAAGCAGGAGAAGGAAAAAAAAAGGTTGAGTAAGAAACAAACAACTCTTTCTGGTGACTAAAACTTAATGCTAGCACGATAGAGTCTTGCCTAAAACATCTCTCACTTACTGCAAGTTATCAGCAACTCCTGCCTCTTCAGGTCAAAAGTATCCAACTTTTCACAAGGTGACAGGGTGTAGTTCCTGATGCCCTAAGAGATGCATAATTAAAACGCCTCTTTGCTCCCATTATATTATCCAAAGTCTCTGCTTCAAGATCCACAATATGTCCTCTAATAAGCTCCTTGTGCTGTGGCTTGTTAGCCTAATGGCTTTATTTACTTTGTATGTAAATGTCCTCTGCCTGTAATCAAACTAGTTAGAAAAATGAATCCACATTTTCCTTGCCTAGGAAGACTGCCTCCAAAACCCATTTTAGGAAAATATTTCCAGCACCCATACATAAATCTTTGTATACAACTCATGTATATACCATGGAATGGTTTTCAGGACCAGTGTGTGTCTCAATAACATAAAATATCTAAAGAGTTTCCTGTAAGATAAAATTATGATAATAGCATGTTAGAGATAGAGACTGTCAGGCTTGATGTGAGTTTTAGTAAGATGAGCCCTCTACCAATGAGCACTGAAGGATTTCTATGGCCACAGTTACTTTAAGTGCATCAATACAACAATATGGAACGTCAAACAAACATTAATACTTACAGATTTCTAGAAGAGGACAGCCCAGTTGCCCTCTAACATAAGACATGAACTAGTATGTACAGAGATGTTATCGGTAGGAGACATTATCAGAGGACAATATTACTGAAATTCTTGAAAGACTTTAACCTGATCTCCAGCACTGTGACTGTAGTTTTGCACCCAAGAACTAATTGTCAGGCCAAAAGTACAAGGGTTACATATATAAGAGTATGTTTACACAGCAAAGTTATTTTGAAATAATAGGCGTTATTTCGAAATAACTTTACTAGCAACTACGCAGCCAAACCGCTATTTTGAAATTAATTTTAAATAGTGGAGTGCTTATTTCAAATTTGGTAAACCTCATTCCACGAGGAATAATGCCAAATTTGAAATAGCTATTTCGAAATAAGTGCTGTGTAGACACTTATATCGAAATAGGGGGCCTCCAGCATTCCCAGGGTGCCCTGGTGATCACTCTGGCCTCAACCAAGAACACTCCTTTCCCTCCCCCCTCCCTGTATCCCTTAAAGGGGTTGACTCTGGCCACAGTGCCTGTGCCACCTCCAAGCCTGCCAGCCCAGAGGCAGCAGTCATTGCCCCTGACAGTGGCCCTAAAACACGAGCCAACAAGCCACTGGCAGCCAGCCCTCCACCACTCCACAGGAGGAGTCTGCCAGATCCCAGGAGCCTGTCAGGGCCTGGAGAAGGCGGATGACTTCCTGGTCCAGAGTGGAGAACATGGACCTTATTCAGGTTTGGGGAGGGATGCCTCCATCGTCCATGATCTCCGCACAAGGAGGAATGTGGCTGTCCAGGGAGGATAGCTGCCAGCCTGGCCACCAAAGGCCACATGTGAACCCAGGAGCAGGTTTGCATGAAAATCAAGTTGGTCCGGCGAGACGCCCACCGCTGAGTCCTGAGCTTCCTCTCCCCCTTCTTTCCCTTGCTTCCCCCTTCCAGCTCCCTCCTCCCAGGTTTCCCCCTCCCCTCTCCCACTCTCTCTCTTCTGCCTCCTTTCCCCAGTCTCACCAGAGTTTCATCCCCCCCCCCCCGGGTTTTGTTAAATAAAGAGAGTTTGTGTTCATGAAAATACGTGTATTTTATTTGACATCAGGAAGGGGGCTTAGGGAGGGGTAAGTGGAAGTATGTGAGGGAGGAATGAGGCACAAGCCCCTAGTGTGGCAAACCAGGGAAGCTCTTAGTGCTCCTCAGAGAGGAAGCTCTCCCGCAGGGCCTCCTGGACACTGTCAGCCCCCTGAGACAGAAAGTGCAGCCAGTCTCACAGCAACATGTCGAAGAGAAGCACCAGAGTGCCCAGGGGCAGCTCTGGCTCCATGTTGCAGAGTGCTGTGGTGTCCTAAGTGAGGGCAACCAGAACTCGAAGAGACAAAATGCTTTGCTGTCCCTCATCGAGGTAGGCAAGCAAGCAGGGAAAGGTGAGAACCGGCTGTCCAGGGGTGTCGCTTTAAGCATAGGCCTCAGATAGCCTCAGGCAGCAGCCACACAAAGTAACTCCTGACCTGATGCCCTGCTGGACCTGGTTCCAGGCAGCCTTAAATGTGATTCAGCATCCACTCAGTGTGGACACGCTATTTCGAAATAGCAAATAGATATTTTGAAATGCATTTTGAGTGTAGACGCATTATTTTGAAATAACGCTGTAGTGCAGACATACTCTCACTGATGAATCATATCATATGTGTACATTATGTTCTCTGCATCTATAAATGACTTGCAAATACAGAGTTGCAATTCTGGACAATTAACCTCATTATCTAATATATAAAGGAGAATGTAAGTTTGTGCGCTAATAATTTGGACACTATAAGAGCTACCGCAAGCAAACTTTGCATGGGATAACCTTTTCTCCAGGAGAAGGTTTTAAGGTACTTTTGGACCAGGTTGGGCCCAAGCTCTAGCTGTAAAAATAAAAAAGTAACCTGCTGCGCTGTGCTGAGCTGCAGGGGCCACCCTAAATCCCGTGCCCACCGCCTGCGGCCCCTAGCACCATCCGGGACTCGCCCCCTCTTGCCCATGAGGTTACATAAGCAACCTTTCCCCCACTCCCATGCCAGCATGCGGTGCTCCAACCCCCATGTGCACAACACCTCAGGCACCCGCCCTACCCCCTGCGGCACCTGCAGCCCCGGGGCGCGAGCTGGGGCGCCCATCCCACATGTAACCTTTCCTCCACCTGGGGTTGCACTCCTTCCTTCTGGGATGACATGGACCTATAATTTAATCCCTATAGAAATCAGTGCAACTTTTCTACCATTCAAAACAAGATAAGGGTCTACTGTTCTTCTACATTTTGTTCCTCCGGTTCCCTGAACAACGCTGGGTAACTCCAGCTAGTAATATATATACTATAACATAAGAATTTTTAAAACATATTTAAAGGAGAGGAAGGCATTTCAGAATGATATAATACATTACATTAATACACAGGCTTGGTAGTTAACCTATATTCCCCAAGGGATCTGATTTGAGCACAAGTCCCAAATGGGACATCAGAAAAGGCACCTATTTTCTGCAATGGAAGAAAGATTTGCCATCAATCCTTTTTATCCTGTTAATGCTTCATAATGTTAACAACTTTCCATAAAATGTTTTTATGTTTGGGTTCAATCCTGCTCTCAGTAAATTGTGCTAATGCCTTCTGTGCAAGTATGTCTAGTATTTAATGTGGGGTGTTTCAATAGGAGTTCGTTTGTTCTTTCTTAAATGGAGAAAGATATTGCAAGAGGATTTTTTTTTAAATTTCATGTTATGCTAAAGAAGTTTACATCATTCCAACATACTCAAGCTATGGAGTTGCAGTGCAGCATGGTATACCTAATTGAAAAGCTTCATACTTTCTTAAACAGGGTGAGCCTGCATATAAAAATCAACATTAATTGAAATTTAGAGCAACGCAGTCATTTTAAAATGACATTAAACCATGAAAATGACTACTCTTGAGCTCTAAGCCTAGTGAATACTAAAGTGTTATTGAACATCCATTTGACTGAACAGTGAATTTGCTTTGGTGATATTAACAAAGGTTCTATTTTTGCTTTTTGCAAACATTGATATGAACAGAAATTTGTTAGTAAAATAGGGAAAGTACTATGAATTGTGTATAAGCAGTGTTACTTTTGACAAACCGCAACTGGAGTTATAATACTGAGGATAGCAGGCACTGCATTTGAGGCAAATTAAAGCAGCCCTCAAGTTGTTCCAGTTGCAGCAAGAGTTAAAAATGCCTGAGGACAAGGAAGTAAAAAAGGAATTATAAAGTCAGCTTTGTTCCCCAGTTCTTCATGGAGCAAAATGAAACTCTTGTGGATTGACAATCTAGACCAGTATTTTAAATAGACCATTTTGGAGTTTTAACTATAGGTGTCACTAGAGCAAACCAACTTTATTTCAAAGAGAAAATATTTTAACTTTCTTCAGATCTTTTCATGCTTGGACAAGCAATAGTACTGGATGAGAAATAGTTAAACTCTATTTTGTAGTTATATTTGGGCAAGGGATCTGTCAGTTACTACTGACTGACCTTTTCCCCTTTGTACTATAGGAACATCTTACTGCTTAAATCAATAGCTCTATGGTGGAAATAAATGATTTATTTCCACCATGGCCCATTTATTCGTGCAATGTAGAAAATAACATTTATTTGTAGTTTGAAAGTCCCACTGGGGGTTCTAAAGATATATTCTAGCACATTGTATACTCTTTCCTCTACCTGAAACAAGTAAAAAGAAAGATGGCTTAATATACAGAAATGTGTATGAGACATAAAGAAAATAAAAGATCATAGGGAACATAAAAAATGTCTACATCAAAATTATATGGGGATACTTGTTCAGGATGAAAGAAACAATATGGGGATGGGAAGATAAATGTTCCTGTCTCTCTAGGGAAATCATAAAACAACTTACCTTTAACAACAAATTTATAAAAGGGCCTCAATCCACCACAGAACATTACTATTATCCACATTTTTAATACTAGTGAGAAAGGGCAATAAGCATCATTTTTCCTGTAGACCAAACAAATAAACAAACCCCCCAAAAAACAAAAAAAAAACCACCCTAGAGAAGGATCAGCAGAAAATAAAGTGGAGATTTAAAAATAATGAGTGGTGAAGTTTGTAATAACAGCAGATAATCAGTAATCAGTTACTTTCGAAGGGGATATTTTGTAAATAGGATAGATCAAATGTTATTGGAGATGATTGTACAGCTACTCCAGTTAGGCAAATTTCAAGGAGCTAAACCAAAAGTGTAAAAGAGTTTGGAGAGTCCCATACCTTCAGGGGAAGGAATGGGAAATGAGCTCTTCAGTGCCCCATGGCAGACAATGGTACAACTGCACACCTGTCCTTTTTCCCACCTGTAGCCCACAAGCTCCTGAATGAATACCTGCCATTCTAGATTTTCACTCAACATAGACAGCAAGCCTTTGACTGCAATTCTTCAGCCAATCCTCTCTACTATGAAAAAGGAACTACTGAAAAGACAAACCACGAGAACACAGTAAATACATTCCACAGTAAATACACCCCAACACGGTGTGTTGAGTCCAGAGATGAAAGTTTGTGCTTTCAACTCAAGTGGCAAGAGTACTCCAAACTGTTCCTTGTCCCCAGGGAAAGGGGGCCCGTCTCCCAGGTCAGTGTAGCTGACTCTGTCTTTGTGGCTGAGTGCCCCAATGGACAGCATGTGTGAAGCTGTCCTTCTGGGAAGTGTAGCCTAGTGGCCAGGATTTATACAGCTGCTCTTTGGCAGTAACACCCACTCCTTATACAGCTGTACCCTGTGGTTGGGCCTCAGCACAATCCAATCCTGCACCTTAGACTCCAACTGCATCCTTGGCAGGAGCCTGCAATTCTCCTCCCCTATCAACCCAGACTAAGCTGAGCCATTCCCCTTTATACTGTCTCCTGTCAGAACAAGGGTAAATGGGTGTGGCTTCTTCAGCCCACACAGTAGTTACTAGCTGGGCCAGTGCAGGGTAGATACACCCCATCACAGGGAAAATTACCAATTAAAAGTGAGGTTTTAATTAAGTGGAAAGCAAGTTAATATGAAGAGGTCTGTAGAGATAAGGCAGTGATTTGAAAACAATCCAACCAACTGCTTCTATGCCCTGATTATGCTTATGGTGAAAATCAATGCTTTCTGAATTGTGCCAAAATCTTTCATTTCCTTAATGCCTTTTAAACTGTTTTGTGCTTTTCTTGTCTGCTGGTCCATGTATCATACTGTGACAGGCTATTGTGAGGAATACAAATCAAAAAACTACCTGCTGCAATGTACATAGCTATTGTTTCCATATATTAGATATATGATTAGCAATAACAGTATTAATAATTATGATAACCAGAAATAGTGAGTAGCAACTTTCTTCACAATGATAGTTTCCAGGACTACAGGTACACAAATCCAAAAAATACTTCTCCCACATTTCAGATTTTTCTTATATCACATTCAAATGGGTACAAACAATAGCAAAACATGGTATTTAAGCTCCCATACAGAGAGTTTCAAGTCCCCTATTAGCTTCCCTAGTTATAACTGACTTCACACCACAGGTGCATGTCCCAGGATCTCATTCTTGTTTTCCAGGCTAATTTAGGTCAGTTCACTTTAATTCCTTCTCTAACAGTGAGTACAAAACAAAGTTGTTTGATGAAAGTTAAGAGATGGCAAGGAGTTTTTACATTTTGGGTACTAGTTACCATGGAGACTGCCTCTCTCCTAGAAGCATTCTGGCCCAATAGTTGAGACCAGCAGATGTGTTCCAAGTAACAGCCCATAGGGTTAGGTAGCCTGAATCTGTCCCCCTTCTGTTTTATTTCAGATTATTTCCATTATGGTTCACAAACTAGAAGGAGATGTAGTGGGTGGGAAAAAGGGGACTTGCACCCTAAAACTGGGTAACAAGTCAGTTAATGGATTTAGCAATTTACTTCTCAAGCTGAAACCTAGTGACTTCTCACAAGCTGAGAATACCTGGCAAGAAACTGAGATCAAGAAGTCTTGCCTTCCAGAGGTAACAAATAAACACTTGTCAAAGGTAAGTTATTAACTCCTTCATTTAAGTCTTTTCGTGAAGATCTGTAATGCCAGAACAAGAAATGTAACTGCACATTTATTCCAACTACCTGGAGTCATGATTGCTGCTGGTATTGATGGACTCTCAAAAGCTTCCTAGATCCTTAACTTTCCATTTGTACTGCAACAGAAGAGTAACGTGGAACCTAGTGTTATGTACAGGAACCTAGTGTTATGCAATGGGATTCACCACACCTCTTGAAGGATAAGGTAGAACTTTAAGGTTTCAGGACTGTTAAGACTTACAACTGGATGGCAGATTCAATGAACCGATGAATAGGGCAACTTAAAAAAAATGAAACTTCAGAGCACCTGGAGAACTTAGAGGGACAGCTGCACAGGAAACAAAAAAGATAAAATAGTAAAGAGAAGAGGGGGAAAGAGACTGAAACCGAGAAACTACTGTAGCTGCACAGAAGGAAAAAGAAACATCATGAAGGCGATGGGAATTTCCATGGAGATATTGAAGGCTAAAAATCACACATACATTAGGAATTACTAAATCTGCCTTTTCATGAGGCATGAAGAACTATGTCCTCATAGACTCATGGGCTGTGTCTAGATTGGCAAGTTTTTCCGCAAAATCAGCTGCTTTTGTGGAAAAACTTGCCAGCTGTCTACACTGGCCGCTTGAATTTCCGCAAGAGCACTGACTTCCTACTGTCTGAAATCAGTGCATCTTGCGGAAATACTATGCTGCTCCTGTTCGGGCAAAAGTCCCTTTTGCGCAAAGCTTTTGTGCAAAAGGGCCAGTGTGGACAGCTCAGATTTGTTTTGTGCGAAAAAGCCCCAATTGCGAAAATGGCGATCGGGGCTTTTTTGCGGAAAAGCGCGTCTAGATTGGCACGGACGCTTTTCCTCAAAAAGTGCTTTTGAGGAAAAGCATCTGTGCCAATCTAGACGCACTTTTCTGCAAATGCTTTTAATGGAAAACTTTTCTGTTAAAAGCATTTGCGGAAAATCATGCCAGTCTAGAAGTAGCCATGGACTTTAAGGTCAGAAGGAACCATCATAATTAGATAGTCTGAACTCCTCCACATTGCAGGCCATAGACTCTCACCCACCTCTTCCGCTAACAGACCTGCAACATCTGACTGAATTACTGAAGTCATCACATCATAGTTTACAGATTTCAAGCTACAGAGAAATCACAATTTACACTAATTTAAAGCTGCAAGGGACCCATGCATCATGCTACAATCTGACCCAGGGCAAAATCCATCCCTACTCCAAATATGGTGAGCATGTTGTCAAGACCCACCAGGCAGCTACCCAGGAAAGAATTGTCTATAGAAAATTCAAGCCCAAACCACCTACTCCTGTCACCAGTTGCTGGGGATTTTTGCTATGACAGTCACCGATGGGCCACAGGCCATTGTAGGCAGCCCCATCATAGCATCTCTTGCCCAAATCTATCCGTCTCTGTCTTGAAACCAGGAAGATTTTTTGCCCCCACAGCTGCCTTTGGAAAGCTGTGCACTCCTTTGATGGTTAGAAACCTTTGCCTGATTTCAAGCCTAAATTGTTGCTGGTCAGTTTATATCCATATGTCCATATTAGCACTTTAATGACTTTTCTCCCTCCTTGGTGTGTATTCCTCTGATATAAGTATTGAGAGCAGTTGTATCTTCCCTCAGCCTCTTTTTGGTTAGGCTAAACAAGCCACATCCATTGAGTCTCCTCTCATGAGGTAAAATATATATCCAACCAGGACAAGGTTATTGGTTTTCTGACCCCTTATATTATTGATTTTGCCATCCACTCAAAACTTTTTGCTGTAACACTTCAAATTCCATCTATCCTTTGGGGGATTTCCTGCACTGGAGAATTCCACTGAATAATATTGAGTTTGTGTTTTGGGGGGGGAAAAAGACAAAGGACACTTTAAACTCATCACCAAACAATTTTAATTCCGCATTTTGGCAACATTAAAAAACAAGACGTTTGTACTTTCATAATATTGAAAAGCATGAGGTTTGCATTTGGGTAACATTAAAGAACATGCTGAGGTTTGCACAGACCGTGTCAAATACTGCTTGAAACCCTAAACATAAAATGAGTCATATGTACTTTTAGATACACACAGTTCTTCACCTGGTTTTGTTGTTGTTTCAAAATCATTGTCACGGGACAGAAACAAAAAAGTGTCAGAAACTTGTTGGCAAAAATAGCTGTATTCCTGTCAAACAAAGCAACAATGTGGCCCAGAGAGAGACTGATAAACATTTTAGCAGGTCCCCACTGACTGAGACAAGAAGGGGCCTATTTGTCTTTTTGTTTACTGAATCGGACATTTCAAGAAAGTTCTCTCATCAAATCATTCTGATTTTCCTGCTACTCATGTTAAATGACATATGGTAAGTTGCAGATTATGCTGATCTGCTATATACTAATAGGGAACTTTTAAGCAGTCCCCCTTAGAATTGTTGACCCTTTGTCCTAAGCAGTTAGCTAATATTCATAGCCTTCAGGCTTGTTTTCTTTAGGAGGAGAAATTGATAATATGAGTCAGGTATTTCTTTTTTGCAATTCTATTTATTTACAAAGACTGCTGTTTCCCTTGGCACAGTAGGAACAGTTTCCTCTACAGTGCTGGCTGCAAGGTAGCTTCCTTCCTCACAAACCCCAGACTACCTCCCAGCACTCCGCCTAAAAAGAACACTGTTAGTGCCATGCTACCAGCACTTCTCTGATTTCCCCCATCTTTTCTGGCTGCTTTCTTCTCACTTTCTGCTCCTGTCTCACACACAGACACACACAATCAGTTCCAACCAATGGATGCCTCAGCCTCTCTGCTTGCAAATCAGTCTCCAACAGAAACCATGGCTCAGTTTCTGGCTGGGTCTTACATCTGGCCAGTGACTTGTGAGGTGGTGTCTATTGTTTCAGCTCTCTTACTCTGTGAAAGTGCGTAATGGTGTTTTCCATTTATCCAGCATGACAGGCAGCTGGCATAACCACCAGCTTCAGCCAAGGTCTGTAACTGTGCATAGATCTTGCTGATCAGATAGCTGAGGATCTGGGCATACCATTTTATGTCCTGTCCCTAGTAAACTGCATCCACATTATTTTGTCTGTTACATAGTTGCTTCAACACTATGAATATCTTCCTCCTTACTGATAAAACAGAATAAGCCAGATCCAGGGTGCAAATTAGGAAGAAAAAGGTGAGGGCACATCTAGCTTAAAGCTAATCTTTGCGCTTCATTGACTGTACTATAGATTTGTGAGGGATTGGTCTTCATGGGCCATGTTAAGTCCTGCTTTCACTGGCAAAGCCTCCCCGGGACAATTCAGATGACTTTAGGGTCAGATTATGCTGGCATTATGGTGAAAGCTAATTGCACTGAGGTACAAAGCCCAGGGTGTGTGAAGGTTTTGTCCCAAGGGCTTGCAGGGATTGTGGCTGAAAATCTGATTCTGTGTTTTAAATGTCTAAAAGAACTGGATCTCTTTTGCTTTGGATCTGTAAAATGGTCCTTTGCTTTTTAGGCCCTTCTGTCTACACAGGAGTCATTCAGGATTGCTGAAGATGTGAAAAAGAGCAGTGTACTAGCCATTGACCCTTGTGGTATCCTAGCACCAAAACTGGCATAGGGTTAAAAACAGGACTAGACAAATTCATGGAGGATAGGCTATTAGCCAGGATGAGCAGGGAAGATGTCCCTAGTCTTTGTTTGCCAGAAGCTGGGGATAAATGACAGGGAATAGAACACGTGATGATTTCCTGTTCTGTTCATTCTTTCTGAAGCTTTTGGTATTGGTCACTGTCAGAAGACAGGATTGTGGGCTAGATGGACCTTTGATCTGACCCAGTATGGCCATTCTTATATGATTATGTCCATTATAAAAGAACAATCTGGTTTAGAAAACTATCAGATGCAATGTTAATCGTCATAATTGTGGTCCATTTTCAGGAAATCCAATTTAATATAGTCATTACTATTTGCTTTGTCTATTAATGCATATGACATTTACTCTGTTATATCTTTAACGAGCCTCTTAGTACTGAACTTCACTTTTGGGGACTTCAGCTGGAATTGGCATTCTGAGGAAATAAATTAAGTAGATTCCAGTTCTCTTGACAGGATTTTCAACCACAGATTCCTATCACCACTGATATCAGCAGAGGAGCTACAAAAGCTCTTTGAAGCATACTGGCTCCTTGAGTACGGAGAATTACATGACTTTATTTTTTAGTTCATTGAAGATGCTAATGTTCTGCCTCAAATTAAAGCTGAATTGTTTGGAATATTCCAGGAAGTCTACTGGAGCAGCTTCAAAGCTTAAAATGTGGCTGAAGTTAGTCAGCCAGGATATGAGTATGTGGAGGGAAACAGACTCTTCTACCCCACAAGGATACCTTTTGTGTCACGCACTAAACAGCAATTACTAGGGAGATGGACTTGCTCAAGAGCACTTGAATTCTGGGACTTTATTAAAACAGTTTCCTTCTGAGGAGTTAGACATCAGTGCAGTAGCACTGGCTTCGAGACCCACTGTCAACCAGTGTCAAAGTTTGAAATGCTTGAATTTGTCCTGGAAATCTAAAAGCGTGTATGTGCCAAAATTACCATCACTATTTCTTCAATGTCATTAATAGCACTGTGATAGAGATGAAAGCTCATCACCTAATAAACCATCTTGTTAGTCTTTAAAGTGCTACATAGTTCTGTCTTTTGTTTCATTAATAGCACTGATAGCGAGTGTAACCTCTTCTATTCCCAAAGGTAGACGTGTCATTAAGAAGCTAGCCAGAAGTTTCATCTCTTAAAGAGATGGATTATTGTAAATAGAACACTTGTGTAGGTAACCCTACTGCCAGCTGTTTGCAGGAAAAAAGTCTGGGTTCAAATATGCAGGTGTTCCTCCTGAAAATTAATTAAAGCCCTGGCTCGACCCCCCGATCCCAAGACCAGAAATAGAGAAAAAACTAAATACTTTCCCTGGATGCTCTTAATAAGAAAATTTCCTTTTACAAGCACTGAATCTGTATAATAGAACGGATTGCATTAAGAGGAAAAGGAACACAGCAAACACAGCATTTATTTGGGAAAATGTAACAACTAGCATAACAGTGCATTTATGCAAATAATGGAATGTACACTTATTTACTGTATGTTTATACCTATACAATTATATCAATAACTGTGGGTGTCCACCCCACAGTATCTTGAACAGTCGTCTTTTGCCCCAGTTTTCCCACCTGCTTGTGCCACCATCTAATGTGGTTTGTGTAAATCAGGAATCACTCCACTGAAGGGAATAGAGTTCCTTGTTAAAAAGACAAGTGTGAAATCAGAAACAGGCCCAAAATGTGTACAGCAGTGGGATTATCAGCAAAAAATAGAAAATGTAGGGCTCAAGAGACTATGAAGTCCAGCCTCTGTACTGAGGCAGGACCAAGTAAACCTAGCACATTGTGAGAGGGTGTCCGAAGCCGAACACGTGCCGTTTTTCTTCTGTCTCCTTCTGTAAAACACACTCATGTTTTAGTAAAGTCCCAGAATTCAAGTGCTCTTGAGCAAGTCCATCTCCCTAGTAATTTTCATGAAAAGATGTGGCTCCTGTGTCTCTGCATTGTATCTCTCTGTGCCACTGTCTCGTATTGTTGCATTAACACCATCTTTCAACATCCTGTCTTAGTGACAATGCCAAGTCTGGGAGGTCAGGCTTTACCTATCCCTTCTCTAATGGTGCTGTGTTAAGGGCATCCTTGCTGCTTCCTCTCAGATGCTGTATTCAGGTCCATACCAGAGTTCACCAGCCAGGTGCCAGCCCCATTGTCAAGACACCAGGCTCCAGGCTCTGGACAGTCATTCCAGGGTTCCAATGATCCCCACAGACTCTGTTGCTGCTTGGAGTCCCACTGTCGGTTGGGGGTTCTGCAGCTGCCTCTAGCTGTGGCTAGGTTGCCAACTCCTGTCCAGTGCAGGAGAGCTGTCAGCCCTAGGTGTGACCCCAACCTGGTGCAGTTAAGAGTGCAAACAGGTGTGTGGGGGATTTAGTTCAGCACCCCACTAGTGGTTTCAGTGCCACTGGTCTTCTGATAGTAGCCAAATGCAAGATGCTTCAGAGGGAATGGGCAGGAAAGGGTAGTTATTGAGTGATCTGTCCCCTGTTGTTGTGTCCCAGCTTCTGTCAGTCAGAGGATTAGAGACACGCAGAGCATAAAGTCTGAATCCAGTTAATTTATTGGCCTTCATAACATCCCTTGGCAATGAATTCCAAAGGTAGACTGTGTGTTGTTTGAACTAGCACTTCTGTGTGTTTGTTTTAAACCTGCTGCCAATTAATTTCTTTGGGTGACTCTTGGGTCTTTTGCACTATGTGAAAGGGAAATAACACTTCTCTATTCACCACTTCATTAATGATTTTATAGACCTTTGCCATATCTCCCCTCAGTTATCTATTTTCCAAGCTGAATAGTTCCAGTGTTTTAAATGTCTCCTCATAAGGAAGCTATTACATATCCCCAAATCATTTTTTATTGCTCTTCTCTGTACTTTTTCCAATTCTAATGTATATTTTTTGAGATGTGGTGACCAGAACTGGCCGGGTTGATTTAGTTGGAATTGGTCCTGCCTAGAGCAGGGGGCTGGACTTGATGACCTTCTGAGGTCTCTTCCAGTTCTATGATTCTATGATTCTATGAACTGTACACACTATTCAAGGTGTGGGCATAACATGGATTTATATAGTGGCATTTTCTGTTTATCTATCCCTTTCCTAATGGGTCCTAATATTCTATTAGCTTTTTTGACTGCTGCCGTATATTGAGCATGTATTGTAAAAGACTTGTGTACAATTACTCCAAGATCTCTTTCTAAAGTGGTAACAGCTATTTTAACCCCACCATTTTCTATGCAGTGTTGTGACTACATTTTCCAATGTGTATTACTTTGAATTTATTAACACTGAATTTCATCTTGCCATTTTCTTCCCAAGTAGGGAGGCTGACAAAATTGCTGGGTCGCTGGGCAATATGCAGGTGATGGCTCTGTGCTCCCAGGAGAGGTTGGGCCTAGAATGGAAAGGGCAGGGATAGGGGCTAGTCTCCTTCCACTAACTTTTCAGCACCACCCAGAGTATGTGGTCTGGGTCTCCGGTGGTAATTTAAGGGCCCAGGACTCCAGCCACCGCTACTACCACAGTAGCAGAGGTAACTGGTGAGTAGGCACATGGGGGAGCCATGGGCCATGCTTCCTTAACTAGCTGGCAAGAATACTGTGGGAGACCGTATTAAAAGCTTTGCAAACGTCAAGATGTACCATGTCCACCACCTTCCCCATAACTCTTGGCAGACAGCTTTGTTTTTAATTATCTTGAATAGTTTTATATTGCCTGAAGATGTTATCCTCTTAGTTTTACCCCATTTTTATATCATTTATGAATATGTTGAACAGTACAGGTTCTAGTACAGATATTTGAGGGAATGCTTGATGCAATGAACATAGATCTGATACACTGGAATCTTCTCTGACATCTATGGAATTCACATATTTCATCTATGGGAAAATATACCATCATCAGAATTTTCAGAATTAATATTTCAGTTGTATTTTCATTGCCCATTTCATTGCAACATACGTAACCCAAAAAGAAATATCAACTCAGATTGTTAAAATATGTTAAAACATCTGTCAGGAGCAGATGATATAATTTCTCCCATTTTGTTTCTATTATCTTTTCTATTAACAGGCAATAAAACTGACAGACTGAATTTTTGTTGTGAATCGACAAATGAGAGCAGATGAACAGAGATTCTATTTTCTAAGCATTTAGACCACACAAACTACATTTGCAGTTCTCTTAAAAGTAATTGCAATGAGACATGATAGTTCTCCTTCATTTAGTTCATTTGATATCTCACTGTGGAAATGAAAAAATAAAAATAAAAACAAAACAAGACAGAGAAAAATGCTTGCAGAGAGAGAGAGAGAGAGAGAGAGAACTTAAGAGAATCAGTGAAACCCTCAGCACAGTGGTGAATAGCAGCACAACTCCTTTTAAGATTAATGATTTTAATGAAGTTAAAACACATGGATCAGTAGCTAAAGCAATAAGAAAAAATACAAGTTAAAATCCTAGATATGAATTAAAGACTTGGTTTGTGTAGATGGATTTAGCAGAAATAAGGTGGCAGTGTAGTGATTGTTTTTTCCCCCACAAAGAATCTTTTTTCTTTAATCTCTCTGTTCTTTAGCTCTGAGTTGTTTTTGAGACATAGGCATGTACAAGAGCCATTACATTTGTCCTGTGGCTGAACAATGATCAAATGGATTTGGAGTGGAGGACGGAAACTGCCCACGCTCTAACCTTTCAGACGCAAGAGCCAAATTGTCCATGGAATCTTTAGCATGGATTGGTTATTTTATGAAAGGGATTTTGTATTCCTAGTGTAAACAACATACACCCACTCAGCATTTAGGGCAGATGGCCATAATCTGTCTTCGTGTTCATGTCCTCATTTTCTGTTGGAATACCATAAACAGTAATTAACAGATGTCATGGGACATCTTGTGTTTTATATTGCCAAAATATGTCACATTTGGAAAATAATATAATTTTATTAACTTTAACGCTCAGGAAAATTATTCCCGTTTGGAAAGGAAACTGCTTCTGAGTTTATTAGATCTTCTGTAATGAGAAATACCATGGGAAATTCCTTGCCTGCTGTTGAGACATATCTAAGAATATTGGACTGCTTCACACTGAATTAAAAGACTGAATAGTGGGAATCCTTGAAATGGTGAAGAGTCTACATCTGCCTCAGGAACTTTGTCGAAAAGTCAGTGCTGATGACTACTCAAACTCACTTCAATGTTGTCAGTGCAAAGGAGACTGGGTATTGCAACTGACCAGTATGGCTAAAGCCCTGCCAAAGCTTTTGGACATTTCTAATATAAGACATCAGAACTTTTAGGACAAAATTACATTGAGGATGTAAAGAAAAATGGCGACTTCCATTATATTGATGTCAGGGATGATAATTTTCCACTCCAAAAGAATGTAATAGCAAGAAATCTTCAATGTCTTCCCAAACTATGGTATGTCTACACTACAGCACTAATTCGAACTAAGCTAATTCGAACTAACGGATCCAGACTAAAAAACTAGTTCGAATTAGCGTTTTGCTAATTCGAACTAGCATGTCCACATTAAGTGGACCCTGAACCGGGGTTAAGGATGGCTGGAAGCAGTGCCAGCAGGGCATCAGATGAGGACTTAGAGTATGGAGCTGCTGCCTCAGGCTAGCTGAGGGCTGTGCTTAAAGGGTCCCGACCCCCACCCCGGACAGACAGTTCTCAGGGGTTTCCCACTTGCAAAGCAGTCCTGGCTTGGAGTGCCCAGAGTACCCACACTGGGCACATCACAGCACTCGGCCATCAGACCGGCTGCACTTGCTGCAGGCTGCCATCTGGGGAGAGGGGGCAATTGGGGGGCTGCAGGAGAGCTTCCACCCCCAGAAGCCCACAGAGCCAGCCCAGTCCTCCCCATCGGGGGCTCGTACCCCATTCCTCCCTCACCTCCTTCCACTTACCCTTCCCTAGCCCCTTTTCTTGATGTACAAAATAAAGGACAATTGTGTTCAAAAATGGAATCTGTCTTTATTGAACAAAACTGGGGGAGACTGGGAAAAGGAGGTGGGAGAGGGGAAGAGAGAGGGTGGGAGAGGGGAGGGCAACTAAAATGATCAGAGGTTTGGAACAGGTCCCATATGAAGAGAGGCTAAAGAGACTGGGACTTTTCAGTTTAGAAAAGAGGAGACTGAGGGGGATAGGATAGAGGTCTATGAAAGCATGAGTGGGGTGGAGAGGGTGCATCAAGAAAAGTAATTCATTAGTTCCCATAATAGAAGGATTAGAGGACACCAAAGGAAAGGAATGGGTAGCAGGCTTCAAACTAGTAACAGAAAGTTGTTCGTCACAAAGCAGAGAGTCAACCTGTGGAACTCCTTGCTGCAGGAGGCTGTGAAGGCTAGAACTAGAACAGAGTTTAAAGAGAAGTGAGATAAAGTCATGGAGGTTGGGTCCATGGAGTGGTATTAGCCAGGAGGTAGGAGTGGTGTCCCTGCCCAAAGTTTGTGGAAGGCTGGAGAGGGATGGCACAAGACAAATGGCTTGGTCACTGTCTTTGGTCCATCCCCTCCAGGGTCCCTAGGGTTGGCCACTGTCGGCAGACCACCTTGATTTTCATGCACACCTGTTCCTGGGTGGCCAGGCTGGCAGCTCTCCTGCCCTAGACAGTCACTTTCATGTGCCTAGTGCGGAGGTCGTGGACGAGGTCCACGATGTCCACACTAGACCAGGCGGGTGCCTGCCTCTTGCAGTCCCGGGTAAGCTCCCGGGAGCCGCCAGCCTGGTCCTGGGAACAGGGGGAGGGCTGGGGGGCATCGGGTGGCTGGCTCGAGCCGTTTCAGGTGCAGGGTCAGCTAGCTGGGTGCTGGCAGGCTTGCACCTGGCACGGGCACCGTAGCCAGCCCGTGCCCCTTTAAGGGGCCCGGGGCCGGGAGTGGGGCAATAGAGTTTCCCTGGTGTTGGCCAGAGTGGCCACCAGGGAAAGCTGGGGAGGGCTAGCCTCCCACTAGTTTGAATTAAGGGGCTACACACCCCTTAATTCGAACTAGTAAGTTCGAACTAGGCTTAGTCCTCATAGAATGAGGTTTACCTAGTTCGAACTAAGCGCTCCGCTAGTTCGAATTAAGTTCGAACTAGCGGAGCGCTAGTGTAGCGCCTATCAAAGTTAATTCGAACTAACGTCCGTTAGTTCGAATTAACTTTGTAGTGTAGACATACCCTATGTGATAATCAAAAGGCAGAATGTACTTCCAGTTATTCCTGGCAGGAGTGAATCAACTTTCTGACCTGCTAAAAGATCTACACTCTGTCAGATATCTTTAGGGATTCCATCTACAGTCATTTGTGGAATTTCTTGTTCAACCAAGCCCTAGCAACAGGCAAAGATGCTTGCCTACAAAGATATCTACGGGGTATCAAAAGATGAAAACTAAAAAGACATAGACTATTACTCCTTTCATGCCAGAGGCAAAGTATGACTTTTGTACTTGGAGGATCAAGGAGTGGGGGGGGGGGGGGGAGGGTGACACTTTGTGGACAATCCAGATGTGGTGGGTGCGGGTTAGCAAGCGGGCTCTGAATGAACAGGCCAGACTTGGCTAAGCAAGGTTTTAAATGCAAAGGGATCTTGACAAGGGGGTTGCAAGGGTTGGGGTTCGATGTGGGCTGACTCAGTGCAGGGAAGTCTGTGAGTCTCTGGGTGGGTAAGTGGAGGGGTCTGAATGTAAAGGGGCTGGGTGCGCACTGGAGTAGCTCCTCATACAGCAACCCTTCCCCTCGAGGCTGTGGAGTGAGGGGGGCAGGGAAGGATGCAGAGCTTCCAGTAGCCAGGGATGTTCCTGGGGGTGGGTCTGAGCCAGCTCCAGCTACTGCAGGGAAGAGGAAGTCCTATTCCCCACCCACAAACTCAGCCTGGGGCCAAATTCCAATTCCCTAAGGAGTAATTCACTGTATCACTCATAGGATATGTCTACACTACAGTGTTATTTCAAAATAGCTTATTTTGAAATAGCGCGTCTATACACAAAATGCATTTTGAAATAGCCAGTTCCGGCAGGGCACCAGGTCAGGACTTACTGTGTGGGGCTGCTGCCTGAGGCTATCTGAGGTCTGTAGTTAAAGGCCCCCCTCCCTGACTGATTGTTCTCAGGTTTCCCTGTTTGCTTGCCTACCTCGATAAGAGACAGCAAAACATTTTGTCTCTGCGTGCTCTGTTTGCAGGAGTGGCCCGAGGCCAGCTGCAGCAGCTGGCGCCCTAGGCGGAGCGGCGCGATCGCTGCCCCTGCCTGCACGGCTGTCAATGGCCATGATGTGATCATCAGGCGCCCAGGGCAGCAGCGCCGTAGGCAACTGTCTAGCTCGCCGAGGCTCATGGGCCGCCCCTGCCTGGTTGCTCTCACTTGGGACACCACAGCACTCTGCAACATGGAGTCAGAGCTGCCCCTGGGCACTCTGGTGCTTCTCCTGGACATGTTACTGTGAGCCTAGCTGCCATCTGGGAGGTCCATCGGGGGGCAGTCAGTGTCCAGGAGGCCCTGTGGGAGAGCTTCCAACCTGAGGAGCACTAAGAGCCTCCCTGGTCTGCCCCACTAGGGGCTTCTGCCTCATTCCTCCCTCATGTCCTTCCACTTACCCCTCTCTAAGCCCCCTTCCTGATGTAAAATAAAATACACGTATTTTCATGAACAAAAACTCTCTTTAATTAACAAAACTGGGGGTGGGGGATGAAACTCTGGTGAGACTGGGAAAAGGAGGTGGGAGAGGGGAAGAGAGAGGATGGGAGAGGGGAGGGGGAAACCTTGGAAGAGGGAGCTGGAAGGGGGAAGCAAGGGGAAGAAGGGAGAGGGGAAATTTAGGGGTGGGGGTCTCGCCGGACCAACTTGATTTTCATGCAAACCTGCTCCTGGGTTCGCATGTGGCCTTTGGTGGCCAGGCTGGCAGCTATCCTGCCATAGACAACCGTGTTCCTCCATCTAGTGTAGAGATCATGCACGTTGGGGGCATCCCCCCCAAACCTGAATAAGGTCCATGATCTCCATCCTGGACCAGGAAGCTGCCCACCTTCTCTGGGCCCTGGCAGGCTCCTGGGAGCTGGCAGACTGCTCTTGGGGAACGGTGGAGGGCTGGCTGCCAGTGGCTTGCTGGCTCATGTTTTGGGGCCACTGGGTCAGGGGCAGTGACTGCTGGCTCTGGGCTGGCAGGCTTGAAGCTGGCACAGGCACTGTGGCCAGAATTAACCCTTTTAAGGACTCCGGGGAGGGGAAGGAAGATGAGTGTTCTTGGTTGAGGCTGGAGTGACCATCAGGGCACCCTGAGAAGGCTGGAGGCCCCCTATTTTGAAATAAGTGTCTACACAGTGCTTATTTCAAATAGCTATTTCGAATTTGGCACTATTTCTTGTGGAGTGAGGTTTACCAAATTTGAAATAAGTGCTCCACTATTTCAAATTAATTTCAAAATAGTGCTTTGACTGTGTAGATGCTAGTAAAGTTATTTCAAAATAACAGCTGTTATTTTGAAATAACTTTGCTGTGTAGACATACCCATAGATACTTGGGGAGCAGCTCAGCTGCCTGGCTCCCTTGGGTGGCGCTTTTCTGCCTTCCTTTTACACACACGATGAAGGGGACCCTGACTTGCTGACAGAGCATCTGTCTGTCTCCTCCTCCCCCTGATCTTTCTTCTATGCCTCATAAGGGATTGAGCAGGGGCGCAGCAAGCAACTCCAGGCACTGTGTATTGAGTCAAGAGGAGCTGCTCCCTGCCCTGACCTTACAAGCAAACACACTGACCAGTTGGCACATAGTCTTTAGATCATCATCCCCCACAGCTCTGAAATCGTGGCTCTCCCCAGTGCCTTTGTGACATGCCCTCTCCAATCTCCTCCTGTGCTTACATGTGATGCCAATTGAAATATACAAGCATACTAGTATTTCCTGACAAAAACAAATCTAATTAGCTCCAAGCATGGAAAAACCTTTCCTAGTATTCCCATGCATTCTAATGACTAACCCTCCTTTAGTCACCTTACAAAGCATTATTGAGTTAATGGAAATAATGGAGCTTTGACCCGTGCTTTTCCCTCAAGTCTGCATGCAATGAAGATGAGAACAGTTATGCCTTTCTCTATATATCTGATCACATGTGCGTTTACTTAGTCATTATCTTGATTGCAGCATAGTCAGCAAAGCTCCTAAGAGCCCATAGTTCAACCACAGTCTGCACGCTAAAAGCTGTGCAGGGGGATTTTCAAATCAGACTTTTAGGCCCACAGTAGGGCATCTGAGTGCTCAGTTTTCTAAGAAATTGGTACAATTTTTAAAGCTGAGAATGTGTGATAATCTAGTTCTGAACACTGAGCCCCAATGAGTTTGGATGCCCTGACTTCAACTTAATGATCCTAGTCATTTCTCTGCTAGCTTGTTGGTAAATACAAAAGTCTCTCTTCACTATTCTGGGACCTGAACTCTCTGCAGGGAGGGTCTTGGCTTCTATTGGGTAACAAAAGGGGCAGACGAGTCTGGGAAATATGTAGGCTATCCAAAATGCACCAAATGCTTTGATTGTATTAAGGACAACACCTCACGCCCCTCTGGGTAACTGCAAGAAAAATATTGCAGAACAGCAATACGCACACACATAATAGTCTACTGAAACATAGTTGGGCCACTATAACAGTGGTTCTCAAAGTTTTTGGCCCTGTTTAGACAGGATTTGAAGCTCATCTAAGGGAGGTGCTTAGGTTCTGATGCCTAAGGAAGGTTGATGTCGCAGGCCAACCTCCTGTCCAGGCTGCAACTTTAAAGTGTTATCTACAGAGCTAGTTTTAAAGCACTAGTGTGGGCCTAGCTGCCTGAGTCTGTTGACCTGGGCTAGGAGGGTTGCTTCTGCAGGTGATGTGGACATACCCCTAGATCAGGGGTGGGAAACCTTTTTTGGGTTGAGGGCCTCTGACTCATCAGTTGGAGGCTGCATACAAGTGAGAAGCAAAAAACAAACAAACAGAAAAACCCCCAGAAACCCAACCCCTCACTGAGGAGGTCTCCAACTGAGAAGGAGAAAAAACATAAAAACATTCTTCACATTCCCCTGGGGGTGGGACGAAGGCTAGTAGATCTGTGAGTTCCAGGACAGCAGGGGCTGGAGCACCAGCATGGGTTCTCCAAAGCTGGGGGGGGAGAAGGGGGAGGAACCCAGAGCCTTGGGGGCCGGATCTAGGCAAAATGGGGGCTGTATCTGGCCCCCGGGACTTAGATTCCCTACCTCTGCCCTAGATTGTAGCATAGTTTTTTTTTAAATAAAAAAACAACCACTAATGGCAGCATCTTACATCTGTGAACTTTCTACTGCCTCTCTACATCAGGCTCTATAGTGATTTCTAATACATTTGTAGTTATTTTCTCTCCATATTGTGGAAAGAACATGGCTGTCATTTAAAAGGCTTTTCTATATTTTTGTGTGCACATGTTATGTGTCTGACTTCAAAATCTGTCACTGAGAAATGAAAAGTATGTCTACATTGCAGTGTAAGCCAGGGTTAGAGGAACTCAAGTTAGTAGACTCTGGCTTCTTTCCCGGGGCTTGAGGATCTATTATCAAATCTAGGTTAACATTTTCTAACCCATGCCAACACCTGGGTCTCCATCATCCAAAACCAGTACCCAAGTCCAATCTTTCATATCCCAGACTTCACAGAGCTCTCTTGAAATGTGGCTGCTTTAGCCCTTTGTGGTGCAATGTCGGAAAACATGGCTATCGACCCCTATAGAATGTCATCACACAGCCCATCTATGCAGCTTGCTGACACATCATTTTGGACTGCATTCCCAGCTTGTGGAGCTAGCAACATAGAGGAGTTGCAATCTGCAGAACTTCCCTTGCTTAAGCTCCCACTTCTGTGTCAGGAAAGAAGTTGAACTTCCCTGAGATGCTGGTGGAATTTTCTGACCCACCAAAGGCATCTGACAGATATAATAATGAAGCAGGAAGAGGACAGAGATATGGCAGATTCCAATTAGCCAACGATGCTCATTACACACTAGATAGTTGCTGATGCCCCCTACAGAGTAGTTCTTCTGGTGCAGGAACACGAGCACAGACTGGTAGGTCTCACATTGTCTTGCAGACCATCAGTGGGTTTTGAACCTTTGCCTGAGGAACACTAGATCTGTGGAGCTTGGTGAGAAGCCTTCACCTTACCCTCAAGCATAAGGAAACACAGATGAGGACAGTCACACAGGTCTACAGCCAGGTAGGTAGAATGGTGGGGAAGCTGGCTATGCTGGTGTGCTCACAGGTTGATGGCCAAGCAGGTTAGTGTTGGAAAGTTAACTGTAGGTGTTTGTGAAGGTTTCTGAGGCAATCAGGAGTGCAGTGGTGGGCCACCCCAGTAATCACTGGCTTTGAGAGAATGGGGTTTCCAAACTGTCCCAGGCCATTGATGAAATCCATGTGCCTGTAATTAGCCTGCCTCCAAGAGTACATAGATGGCAGAGGGTCCTATTCCATGATTATGTAAGCCCTCATGCACCAAAGAGGCCAATTTATGAAGATCTATGTGTTGTACTGGAAAAGTTCAGGATGACAGAGTTCTCAAAAGATCGGAAGTCTAGGTTCATATAGAAGCTGGATGGTGTCATTATCATACATTGAATTACTATTTCCATCATTATTTTTTGGGAGCCCACTTACCCCCTCTTGTCTTGGCTTATGAAATGATAGCCTGCTTTCAGAAGCCCTGGCAAAAGATGGTTAAATTACACTCTGAACAGGTGTTGAATGTGCTTTTGGAAGATTGACACCCATTGAAGATGTTTACAGACTGGTTTGGATTGCAGCATCCTCAGTGCTATGCATGTCACTGTGGCATGCTGTGTTCTTCACAATTTGTGTGAAGCCAGAGGTGAGTCGAATAGACCTGTTACAACAAGGGGAGAGGGGGCACTGAACCTGGTGTACTCAGCCAGAAAGTGCCCTCCCATCGCTAGAGCTGGATGCACACAACTAAAAGAAGTCAGGGATGCTTTATGCTCCCACATTTTTAGACTTGCAAGACTTAATGGGAGAAGGAGAACAATACCTTTATGAATGTGCTTGTAGGCAGGGAAGGGGGTTGACTGCGTGTGTGTGTGTGGGGGGGGGGGGGGTTCAGCGCTTGAATGTGTGGGGTTTATTGCCACACAATGCACTTATGAATGGCTTGACTGCTTGTCTTTTAAGAAGAAAGGAAGCAGGGGGAGGAGATTGGTTCATGGTAAGGAACTATGTAAGGAGGTGATTGATATACAGACTGATATAGCTAACTGTATAGAGAAATAGTGTTTGCATACAAATTCCCTATTGTCCCTGATCACGTTTACGTTTATTATTTTAAAGGCACATTACCTGATGTGATACAGTGATTGCAAAACCATTGCTTAATAAAACAAAAACACTTTATTTAAACACAATTATTAGAAAAAATACATGACTCTATTGCCAGACAGAGCAGCTCCCATCACCACACTAAAATACGAGGGACCTCTTTACAAAGTAAAAGAACAAAGTGCATAAAGAAGTACAAACAGTGAATTCATGAACAAGGCACACACTCCCTACCATTGCATGTCCATTAGCCTCCATTCTGATTTTCCTTCCTTCCGTATTTACCATGCACTTGGGAGAGAGGGGTGGAGCTATCCACAGGGGATGGATCAGCATCAAGGACTTAATGGGGCCCAATTTCCAGGCTCAGTGACTCATAGGGCTGATTCTATGGTCTACTCAGACATGGAATTATCCAACTTATTCTTAGCACAGTATGCTGTGGAGAAGACTCAGGCTCTGGTGTATATGTTCCTAGAATCATAGGGTTGGAAGAGACCTCAGGAGGTCATCCAGTCCAACCCCTTGCCCAAAGCAGGACCAATCCATGTGATACTGCATGAAAGCCTGAGCCTTTTCTCCTGCATCCCACCATGCCTGTCTTCTATCCATAAGTCCCATTATCTTTAGCACTGATAATGTTGGCCCTGTCCCGAATTTCAACCATAAATTCATCACAGAAATGTTTCCTCTTAGGTTATGTCTACACTACAGAGTTTTGTTGGAGAACGGCCATTTTTCCGAAAGAGCTCTTTTGGAAAAAGGCTTGTGTGAATGGGGAAGAGGGAATTCTTTCGCAAGAAGAGGAAAAAGGAAAAAGCACAGGTGCCCTGGTGGCCACTTCATCCAGAGTAATCACAGCTTAAATATGAGATAGCGTTCATTCAGTGTGGACACTATCTTTCGAAAAAGCAGATAGGTTTTTCAATGCGCTTTTGTGTGTGGACGCTCTCTTTCGGAAGAAGTTTTTTTTTCAAAAGTACAACTATAAAAGTCAAATGGTTTGGAAAAGGAAAAACATCAAGAATTTTTGCCCCAAATAGCTCAGAGCAGGTGCACAGACAAAATCTTTGAGGAAGTTCAAAGATCTAAAATATTACTTTTTAAAAACTGAACTTCAATATGTTGTGAGAGGCATGTTTCAGATCACAGAAGCTCCCCAGACAAGCCTGGTTAATCAGAGTGAGAGTGTTTCAGAGACAATATTAAGTTAAAAATTATAGTTGCTCCCCTCCCTTCCCTCTAGAAATTGCAAAGCAATTTGGGCTGGGGGCAGAGGACACAAATCTGTGCTACAAAAAGTTTCTCTGTCATTTTGAGGCATTCTACATTTTGGAGGACATAATAGTCCTTCTGGTGTGCAACTGACAAAAGAAGTGTTATTCTAAGCTGCCAATGGGAACCCAGCAGTTTATGCCACATAAATATTTGATTGTACAGTTAGCAAACAGCACGTCTGTGAGTGGAATGGGCTGGTCAGACAATACATCCTTCCTTAGAATGTGATTGACTATCTGCTACAGGAAAAGTTTATCAGTATGCGGATTTGGGTCTGAATTCATGAAAGACTCAACAGGATGCTGCATTAGCAGCCACAAGACTTGGCCTGTTTTGACTGCAGGCAAACACACAGAACTCCACCACCATTCTCCATAAACCATTTCCCCCGGCATGTTTCTGGATAAAGTTTTAAACCCCAGTTATATTTGGGACAAATGATATAGGCACCTCTAGGCTATATAGAATACATTTAACTGAAATGGACTAGATTTTTAAATGGAACACATTTCCGCACTTCCCCTCTGGCCCCCAGTTCGCCCTTTTCAGACTGTTTGGTACGCTGTTAAGTGGTTACAGAGCAGTGTACTTCCAAGGATAGCAAATGTAAGCTTATTTTTAATAATTAGGAATGACCGAGCAAAATTGTGTGCCTTTCCAATAAAAAATCACTTTTAAATGCATTTTTCACTGTTTGCATTTCCTGGTCTCCTTTTTAAAATTCACATGACTATGTTGGTAGGACAGGGGATGCCAAAACACTAATATACCATCTGCAGATATATGTTGCTACCGGGGGTGAGGATAACTTTTAAAAAGCTTCTTCTAGAATCTGCAAACCTCGAAGCACTGGGTATTTGGGGTTGCTGATGCCTGTGCCTCACCACAATACACTTACACTAGCCTCTGCTGGGAGGATCCTGTGAAGCTGGGTTTGACGGGAAGTACTGCCCAGCAGGGCCAAAGTGCTGGCCTCACACAGGCCACTGATTGGCTGATACCAGGATATAAATAAGAAAGCCACGAAGGGACATGGTCTAAGCAACAACATCAGATTGCTTCCTTTTCTTTGTTACAAATACTGCTTGCAAGAGACCTGAGGTTCTGGCTTCTGATCTTCCCCGACTACTAATTTTTGGTTTGTCCTTTTGATAACTTGACTTTGCCTGATTCCTGATGGCTGACTCTCAGTTTGCCCTCTTGCCTTTCTTGGACTCTGAACTTTTGGTACCTGTGTTGGCCTGACTCCTGATCTGATCACCCATGTTCTTCTTGTGAGAGGTTCATAGAATGGAAATCGCTCCAATTCCTATATTTATTCGCATTACAATGGAGCCAGAAATTTACCTTGCTGTGGGACAACTTCTGCTGCTTCCATACTTACCAATACCAAAATGGGCCATTCCTCAAGGAAGATAGGCCCCCAAAAGATCCTCCAAGTATGGCCTCAGAATGGTCTACAGCTGCTCTGGTGGTAAGGCCTCCTCTGGAACTGATGTCCTCTGGCCTTATTGATCAAGCTCATTGCCAAATAGGTAAGATGTCAGCAATTGCCCAAGGTGAAGTTCTGGTTCTTGGTTTCAAGTATTTGCATGTTCCTCTCCCTGCACCAGTCACTGGTCTGGTAAATTTCCAACATAGCAAATAGCAAAGAGGATGGCTATTAGGTTCATGGTCATTCCTTGTACTCAACTGAAAATCTACTGTTCTGCTGACCTTGCATCAGTGATTGTCTGAAATCTGGCTATACTCCCCGACCATGAAACAGAGCACTTTGCAAAATACTTTTTCTAGCCTGGGGCCATTGCCAGCGTGGAAGATTCTCCAAAGGTGTCCTTGCAGTTCAGTGGCCAGAATAAAATGGAAGGATTTCTGAACTGCTAAACTAGAACAAGGGGGAAATGTGCCTTCATTTCCTGTCAGTGATTCTTCATTGAGAGGACAAAGAAGGTCAGCCCATGGGATTGTGAGATACTTTTAGAGGACTCTCAGAACTTGTGTTGTGGTGGGGGTTAGGGATAGGTCTGCATCTACACTACAAAGCAGTAGTACTAAACGCTGGGCCCCAACTGGTCTTGACCTCCATCCTGGCTGGCCGTGAGAGATTTGTGTGTAGACAGAGGATGGAGGAAGGGTTAGGCTCAAACCTGAGTTTGAGTTCAGGCTTATATTGCAGAGTAGACATATCCTTAAGAGCAACTGTAAAATAACTAATAGCAGCTACCTATAAGGGAATGTGCCCAACCATTTTGGAAGTTCCTTCAACTGGTACCATTGTAAAGGACTCAGGACAAAACAAAACAAAAATGCAAAGGTCACGACACACAACAGAGAACATAGTGTTGATTTTCACAATAGCCTTCATAATTTTTAGGTATATTTCGTATATTTCAAGTTAGTCAAAATGTTAGTGCCTGTTTTATTTTCATTGCACAGCCACACTCTACCGTACTTTTTCTTAGGCCTACAGCTGTAAGTAGTAGTCATTGGTCCCTTCCAATCCAGAAAGCCATAACCCCCAGTGGGCATCCTGCAAAAGAGACAAAAGATGATTAATCAGGGTTAGTGATTAATTAGTGTAAATGATTTTACACTGTTTACTAGTTTAGCAATGAGGAACTCGCTGATATTCCCAAGGGTTAAAATGACCCCCCCAGCAGGTGATCAGTTGAACTAAGTGCATACTCCTGCAATAGCCCACCCCTATCTAGTAATTCTAGAGCATGTTACAGGCATTACATTTGAGAAGTGGAATCTGCTCCCTGTAATGAGTTCCAACCTTCCTATGTGAAGTTACAAGGGCTCGCTGTCTCCGGGTGCTCCTTTCCACCGAGTTTGTAATTGCCCACAGCAGCATTGTTTTCTCTTACTTTGGTAAAGTGGAAACAGTTAGCACATGTGCTGCTAAGACGGCAGTCCCTGGGGAACTGGGTGATAGATATTTGCAAACACAATGCATTATGAACCTTTGGGGATGGGTGGACCACCATGGAGATAGGTGTGTAACTGACAATTTGGTCTGGGGTGGGGAGGAAGAGGTTTAATTAGAGTTCATTTCCCTTTATTCCAAAAGGGAGTGGTACAACATGTCCAATAAAAAAGGGGGTACCATGCCTGTAGACTTCAGGGGAATCCAAAGAGTGTGTGAAATTCTCATCTGATGCCCTTCTGCCATATTGGTTTCTGTAAATATAGAAATATGTTTCACGAGGCACACCAGAGCGGTTGACAAAGGCTTCCCATGTCGACCGCGCCACGTCTAGACTGCCGAGCTGTGCCAGATCAGCTGATTGTCGGCACAGCGCAGTGGACATTTTTACTTTAATGAAGCGGGGATTATTTAAATCCCTGCTTCTTTGACTATGCCGAGTAAACTACTTTACATGGCTCCGTCGACGGAGCCATGTAGTCTAGACGCACCTGGAGTGTTTACAACTACCATTCCAGAATGTTTAAAGGGGTTTTCCTTTTTCAAAAGAAAATCATATGCATTGTACATTGTTACAGGGTTATTTATGAACATTACATTCATTCCAGGGCTAAAAGTAACATTAACATCAAATCTCTTACAAGTGGATGTTTACTATGCCTTTTATTAGACAATTTGTCTTTGAGGCCAGTGTATTAAATACTGTCCTGAAATCTTTGCATAGGCCTTAATTTATCCTGGGGTGTTGGGTGAATTAAAAGATGGGGCATCATGCATATAAGCAGCCCCTTTTTATATCTGTTTCCAGATTTCTGCACTGTGAATACACTTTTTTTCCTACTTAGGGTTAACCTGCTCCCCTTTATTCTCAGTTTTGACGTCCCCTGCCAATCTCCCCACTGGAGGGTTACGATATGAGCCAAACAGCTGACCAAGTATATTAACCATTCACAACCCCTTTGTGCTGCCACTTGTGGGCAGTTCTCACCGTTCTCCACCAGCCAGTTCATCTGTTGCATGCAAGCTTGTCTGGGCCTGTCTGATCCTTTTTTTCTTGCTGAATGGTCCCCTTCCATAGTCACAGGCTTGTTTACTTCCAATTTAGCAAAGAGAAAGGTCATCTCAACTAGCCCCCACACCTCTTGGTTCTTTCCTTAAATTTTTTTTCAAATGTCCTATGTTGGTGCACCTCTCTTTGAAGAGGGGGTAAAGAGAACAAGAATTTTGTTTTAAGGCATTTGCTTGACTCTTCAGGTATGTCTAGACTGCATCCCTCTGTCGGCAGAGAGATGCAGATTAGGCAGGTCAACATTGCAAATGAAGCGGGGATTTAAATATCCCATGCTTAATTTGCATAAAAATGGCCACCATTTTTGCCAACTCAGCACTTTGTCGGCAATAAGCGGCAGTCTAGAGGGGGATCTGTCGAGAAAGAAATCCTTTTTTGTCAGATCCTGTAAACCTCCTTTCAGGAGGCATAAGGGATATGTCTAAAAAGGCTTTCTTTCTCTACAGATCCCCCTCTAGACTGCTGCTTTTTGCCGACAAAGTGCTGAGTCGGCAAAGACAGTGGCCATTTTTTAATGCAAATTAAGCGCAGGATATTTCAATCCCCGCTTCATTTGCAATGTCGACCTGCTTAATCTTCATCCCTCTGCCGACAGAAGGATGCGGTCTAGACATATCCTTCAGGGCTAAGTTCTCTGATTTAAGGTGATTAAAAATCATCCATGGAGTTCTCAGCCATTCTGGCTGCCAGCACACTAGGTTGGTTAACAATGCACTATTTTTAGCATCTTACTGCAAAGTTTCTACTCTGTTACTAAGGTTAGTAAATTTCTCCCACAAACATGAGACAGAACCTCGCAAAGAGAATGCATCAACACAGCTTTTTCCTTTTTCTGGGAACCCGTGGATGCCAGGAAGGTCTCTACCCACCCCTGGATATCAGACCAATCTTGACGGTAGCCAGAGGGAACCACATAAGTCACTCGCCCCATTTCCCAACCAACTTGTTAATAACAACCTTAACTAAGGGTGCAGTAAAAAGCCCAAGTTGCTTACCCATCACATACATATTGAGAAGTGGTGATCAGGCACAACTCTCCTCTTGGGATCCTGTTGGTGGCACCAGATGTTAGAAAAGAACAGGCTAACCCAGAGGCAGATGGGGGTAACAGGGCACCTTTACTACTGATACTCATTCCATCTGGGATGTGTGGGTATGTCTAGACTACATGGCTCTGTCGATGGAGCCATGTAGATTTGTTTATTGGGCAAAGGGAAATGAAGTGGCGATTTAAATAATTGCTGCTTCATTTAAATTTAAATTTAAATGGCTGCCACGCTGAGCCGACAAATAGCTGATCAGATGTTTGTCGGCTCAGCGCGCTAGTCTGGATGCTCCTTGGTCGACATCAAAGCCCTTTGTCGACCACCCTGGTAAACCTCATCCCACGAGGAATAATGGGGCGGTCGACAAAGGGCTTTGATGTTGACTGTGTAGCGTCCAGACTAGCGCGCCGAGCCTGATCAGCTGTTTGTCGGCTCAGCGCGGCAGCCATTTAAATTTAAATGAAGCGGCGATTATTTAAATCGCCGCTTCATTTCCCTTTGCCTACAACCCTAATCTACATGGCTCCATTGATGGAGCCATGTAGTCTAGACACAGCCTGAGTGAACAACGAAATTTACCCAAGGACACATTTTTGTCTTAGTTAGTTTGTAAATACACTTTTCAATCACATCACTCTTTAGGCCCTAATGTAGTAATGTCAACACCCATATGATGCATAATCATAATCATGTGGTGAATATAATCATACCTGTCCTTGTTACTGCTTACAGATTTTTAGCCGATGTTGGCAAGTTCCAGATCACAAAACTTCTGGCATCAGCAATGTACAAGGGGTACAGGATATGTGACCTATGTGACCCTGATTGAAAGCAGATAAGGGGTAAGGAAGACAGCATTGTTAACACATAGGCCATTCATTAAAAAGTTACATTTAGGTACAGCTGCATGCTCATCTATCCTGAGCAAACTGGGAAAGAGGAATCAAAGCAAATCTGTAAATCAATAGAAGCAGGGTCTGCGTGGGCCATGCCCCATTACCATGGTCGCATCTATCAAGACCCCTTATTTAACTCTTACACACCCCAACAGTACTGTCATACTATCTTTGTGTTTTGCCCTTCTTGCGGGTAGGCAGGATCTCTTTGAGGAAGGAGGATTCTTGAGGATTTCGGTAATATGTCTGCTCAAAACAATGGAATGGAAGCTGGCAGACAACATGTATGCTAAACGGGCAGGTCTAATTGTGCAGACATGTCAAAAGTGTTCTTTTAATTGCAGTGCTATTCTATTTGTTTATTAGAATAATTATACATGTATCAGTAAAGATTTGATGTGGGAGAGGCGATCTAGTTTGTGCAATTACCATTTCACTAGAGAAGGGCTTTTAGTTTCTCTGAGTTCTACCATCTAAGAACTGGCTGTGGTCTGACAAGCATAAGCTCTTAACAGACTGACATTGAAATCAGGGGATTTAGGTCTCTAGAATTAGCAATTTACATTCCAAGTGGCTGCTACAGTAGTTGTGGCATTTAAATTATTTATGCCAAGAATGAGCACTGTTCTGTTTTTTATTGCAACCTACACCCACTGCATGCTCAACAAGGGTAAAGTTTTCCCTTTGAAATTCTGCTTTCTTTTAGAGAGCATTTTTAAAATCTCATCACTGACTGCTCACTGTGATGATGAGGAATCAAGATCACACATCACTGCATCTTCTATTGACTCCTGAACTAGAATCAGCTTGGAACAGTGATAGTAGATGTAAGTAGCAAAGACAGTTTCCTCTTTAGTCAGTTCTGAGTATTTCTTCTAGATGCTGCTGCTGAATTCTTCTGAGACTAAAACAAGATTTAGGCACTAAGTTTGTCTGCGAATGCAAATCTGCTGTTAAGATGAAGCATAATGAAGAAAAAAAATCCCTTGTTGTGTAGGACTGTTTGTTTTGGAGAAAGCTTAGCCCACCTTAAAATTTTTTTTTGAGTGAATTTGGTGTTTCTCAAAGCAAGTGAATAAAAATGCTTAAATTCTGAGAAATGACCAGTAATTGGGGCAGGGTGGCAAACAACACTTTCATTTCACAAAACATGTTTCAAAATCTGTTTTTGTTCCTAGACAGAACAATGCGGAGGCCTTTTGGGAGAGAATTAATGAGTATGAATAAGAATATGCAAATAGCCCAGTGGTTAGGAGACTCCCAGGTTAAAGTCCCTGCTCATATCACAGGTGCTCCAACCACTGGATTGCTGGTTATTCTGGGTGGATGCTTCTCTCTCTCAATTTGACTAGAAGTTCATTCATGATTTTTAAAATGGTTTCAGGTGGGGCAGGGGTGGGTGGAGGAGGGAAATCACTTTTTTTCCCACTAGCCCTATGTGTAATTTTGGGGGCCTAGATGAAGATACTATGAGGACGGTTTTTCACACTTCCAGGACCTTAAGTTGGCACTTCCTAGAAATCGGGACACTTCATTGTATCTTAACATGGCCACTCAAAATCACTTTCCAAAAAACTTTTGAAAATATCAGGCACAGAGGCCATAGTTTTGTGGCCAGATACACACAGACAGCCTCATTGAAATCAAATGTGCGTAACTGGGAGTAGGATTTTGGCCACAGAGTTCAGGAATTGTTTATGCTGCTCTGTACCCTCACTTAAGCCATGTAGCTGAAATTTGACCTGAAACTCAACATGACTGTGGGTCACTGAGAAGTCCGAGATCAAATATGAATACATTTTCAGATGGCTTGCATACATTTGCACATATGACTTGTCAGAATCTTTTTTCAAAAACTTGCACAGCTTTAGGGGCATATGGATGATCCTTTATTGTACATATTCAGGGAAAGAGTCTGCCTCTTCCTTGAGAAGGGAGGTGGGACCTTTCTCTTATTCTGAGATTGTCATGAACTTCTGCGCGTTCCCCACCTGCTCCTGTCTCACCTTCTGGATGAAGTGTGGCGGGAAGCGATACTGGTGTAGCTATAGTGATATAAAGGTATTGTTATGTCAGTAAATAACCTTGTATCACATAAATATCTTTTAGGATCTGGACCTAGCTGCCTAACTCCCATTGAAATCAATATAATTCAAGCAGTGGCAGTAGATGAACTATTAAGGGTAGGTCTATGCTTAAAAATTACATGAGCACCACTATGTCTCTTAGGCAGGCATGGGCAAAATACCTTCCGTGGGCCAGATCCAGCCCTCCAAACCACCAGATCCGGCCCATGGATGCAGTGGGGAGCATCAGGCAGATTCCCTACCTGCCCCCACATGCTGCTGAGAAGAGCTGCCGTTTGAATGGATGTGAGCCTTCACAAGCTGCTTCCGCCCCCAGCACAAACCTATTGTCTGGTTTCCAGCCAATGGGATCTGACTGTTGTCAGCTCGGTATGCGTACAGGGGCTCCTCTCTACGTGTGTCATAAGCCATAAGCTACTCCTCACAAGCCATTCCTCCACTGCCTCCCCCTGCATGGGATGAGGATGAGGACAAGGAGGACGAATCCCAGCATGGCCTACAGGCCTTGCTCACCCATGCCCTGGTGCTCCTGCTGCTGTGCATGCCTTTCAATCCCCTGGACATTGTGGAGTACTACTTCTGGCAGCAGGTGACAAGCTCAGACTGGTGGGATTGCATCATCCTGCAGGGATAGGACAATCAGCAGTCCGCACAACTTCCACGTGCAGAAGGACTCCTTCCTGGAGCTCTGTGAATGGCTTTCTCCTGCCCTCAGGTGACAGGACACCCCTGTGCAGAATCTCATGGCCATCACTCTCTGGACGTTTACCATGCTGCTTATCCAGTGTCTGGGCTATGCTCCTGTAGCTAGCCAAGGGCATCGACCACATGCTGCTATGGAGGGTCATCACTCTGGGAAATGTGGATACTATCATGCCATGGGCTTCCCCAACTGCAGTGGGGAGGGGGGCATAGACAGCATGTTCAGGCCCATCCTGACCACTGTGCCTCTGAGTTTATCACCAGGAAGGGGTACTTCTCCATGGTTCTTCAGTCTCTCATGGATCACAAGGGACACTTCACCAACATCAACATTGGATGGTCAGGAAAGGTGGATGATGCCGGCATCTTCTGGAACTCCTGCCTTTTTTGAAAGATGCATAATGGCTTCTTCAGAGTCAGGGAGGTGGGCATGCCCATAGTGATCCTGGATGATGCAGCCTTCCCATTACTCCCCTGGCTCATGAAGCCCTACATGGGTAGCCTGGACCCCAGCAAAGAGGAGTTCAACACCAGGCTGGGCAGGTGCTGAATGGTTATGGAATGTGCATTTGGGAGTTTAAAAGGAAGTTCAGGAGTCTCTTCGCATGACTGAAGCTCAATGTCTCCTTTGTGGAGGCGGCCTCTTGTGTGCTCCACAACCAGTGCGAGGGTAAGGGGGAGACTTTTCTGCTAGGATAGGGATGGGAGTGAGGCTTAACATCTGGCCAGGGAGTTCAAGCATCTAGACACCAGTGCCATCAGGAAAGCACAGCAAATGGCTGTGATCATCATAGAGGCCTTTAAGGACAGTTTTATGCAAGGCCAGTTCTGAGACTCTCCTCTGTGTCTCCATAAGGGGTCCCTGCATTCCCTGTGTGTACCTTTCATCTCATACCCCTCCCCACCTCTGCCCTTCTTGTGATGGATCCACTCATGCTTTATGAAACTGACTTATGAATACCAATATGCATAACATGAATATGCTTTGGCCAAAATACCTCATGTAACCTATCAATTTTAATGTCTCAATCTGCTGGAGCTGTACATCTTATTTTGGTGTATGTACCACTCTTCTGTGTAAAGTGAACGATATGGACTATGGAATGTTTTATGGATTTAAATGTGCAAAGGAAAACCATCAAATGTCTGATGACCTGTATACAGCCCATTTTATCCTAAAAGTGTTAGCAGTGGTTGGTCTTAGGAAGTCATGTGACTTTCCCAACTGGTAGGGTCTGACCAAATAATTTTGCATGTAAGGGTGGAAAGGAGAAACAGAATTCCTGCCCAAACTGGAATCTATAAAACAATGGAAAGCTAGCAGTTTTTTGTCCTTCGTTGGCATAGCACACCCTAGAGGATCTCAGCTCAGTGTGTTGGCTGGGGGAGACCATGTGAATTGGCCCAATAGGACACAGTGGTGAGAAGCTCCAAAGAGCAACAAGGCAAGTGTCAATGACTTTGTCAGCACTTTGGGAAGCACCCCCAAGGGGTCTTCTGTGACTGTACCCCATCACACTCCCTTCCCACCTTCCACCCCTCTCCTGCAGAGCACCAATAAAGACATCTTTAAAAAAAACAGGACTCTTTTGTGTGTAGGGAGGGGGCGGGGGAGGGGACATACAACAGGGGAGTGAATGGGAGAAGAATCTGGAATGGGGAATGGGAACTCTGGGATAGGGTTTGGAGCGGGGCTTACCTCTGGGCGGTTTGGAGGCTTCAGCTGCCCTAGAGGTCCCTCTGCCCCAAGTGAAAGTGAAAGCGCTGTCTAGATGTGGTTCCTGAGGAGTACGGGATCTTTTGAAAAAGGGAGGGTGGGGTTCGAAAGAACCACATCTAGACGTCGCTTTCACTTTCTAAATACCCTTTTTCGAAAGACTGCTGTAACGCGATTATGCAAATGAAGCGTGGGACATTTAAATCCCCGCTTCGTTTCCATTTTCGATTTGCCTAATTTCCATTTCTTTCCACAGAGGGATGTAGTTTAGACACACTCTAACATTGTTAGGAGAAGTAGAGAAAGGAGCTTCTGTTATTCCTGTCCTGTAACACATTAAATATGGGAAGTTCAATGAAATTAAAAGACTTGAAATTTAAAACTGATAAAAGGAAATATTTTATGCAGTATGTAATTAAGCTGTGGAACACTCTGCTACAGGAAGTTGTTGAAGCCAAGACAGTACCAAGAACCAGAGTAACTGAAGGAGTTATAATTAATAACAGCACACCTTTCTTCAGGAGGGATATTAAACTTTGTGCTTCAGGGCTTAAGTCAATTTCTACCTATCTGAGATCAGGAGGAGAACTCATTGTGCGGATGTAAGGACAGATTACACCAGATCTGAAGGACTTTAGTGTTTTCCTCTGAAGCATCTGGAATTGGACACCACTGGAAACAGGATAGTGGACCATTCAGGTCACGGATCTGATCCACTATGGAAATGTCTGTTTTTGTTTAACTATTCACCTCAATTAGGGGGCCGTCTGGGTGACATAAATCTGGTCTGGCCGTTCTCAGACACCCACTCCTGATACACCAGGGCTACGTCTATACTGTCATGATTTTCCAGAAATGCTTTTAATGGAAAAGTTTTCCGTCAAAAGCATTTTCGGAAAAGCGCATCTAGATTGGCAGGACGCTTTTCCGCAAAAGCACTTTTTGCAGAAAAGCGTCCATGGCCAATCTAGACGCGCTTTTCTGCAAAAAAGCCCCAGTCGCCATTTTAGCCATCGGGGCTTCTTTGCGGAAAACAGCACTGTGCTGTCTACACTGGCCCTCTTGCGCAAATGATTTGCGCAAGAGGGCTTTTGCCCTAACAGGAGCAGAACAGTATTTCTGCAAGAACACTGACGATCTTACATGAGATTGTCAGTGTTCTTGCGGAAATTCAAGTGGACAGTATAGACAGCTGGCAAGTTTTTCCGCAAAAGCAGATGATTTTGCAGAAAAACTTGCCAGTCTAGACACAGCCCAGGTGTAGAGGTCATGCAGGGCAGGAAGGAGTGTGGCCAGAATGTACAGTAATCTGGAATTCTGGAGCCAGAAGAACATTGCCAAGGTGCTGTTCCAGCTGGTGCAAATTAAAGCAGGGCAAACCAGCCTCCAGATTGCGGGTGAAGAACAGCTTCTAGTGGTGGTCAGGAGGCAGACAAGGATTCACCGCCACCCCCCTCTCCCAAAGCATTCCAAGACATAGCCAAGAAAAGCTGGAAATGCTGCCAGGAGACTAGGGAGCCAAATAGTAGAATAAGCACAAATGAGCATTCAGATGAAACTATTTGTTCCTTGTTACTAAGTGTCACATGATTTGAATGCACATCTTTAAAGGTGAATGATTTAGCTACTAATCTTTGGTGCCATCTAATTCCCTAAATGAACCCTAACACAGTGAAGATAAAGATCTATTCTTTTCACTGTAGTAAAATATACTATACTATATAGAGAGATTATATTTTGTATATGTGTGTGTAAATATATGGCATATTACATTTTACCTAAGTGAGACACTTTGTTTTCACTGTGTTAGGGCTTATTTAGGGAGCTATATGGTACAAAGAGTAGTGGCCAAACCATTTACCATATATTTACAAGGTATAATCAAGAATGAACAGTTTCTCCAGGCGTCTTTGAAACATAGTGCAAGCAATTTATTCTCACAGGATGTGGCATAGTTGTGTAGTTTATAAAGAAGCAGCAGATATATCCTCTCTCTCAAGTTCTTTCTGCAAAACCCAACTATTGACTGCATAGATTCATTTAATTCCCATATATGTTGTATTTATGAAAGAATACATGAATATGAGCTTTTGTAAAGCTAGGTTGCAAATGCCTTCTTTACACTAGTAAACTGTTACTGAGATGAGCAATCTCATTGGGATCTGTGGGATTTTATTAAGCAAATCAATGTTCTCTATTGTAGATGGGTTGCTGTCTCAGAGTTGTGTGTAGTGCAAGAGAATCACAGAATCATAGAACTGGAAGGAACCTTGAGAGGTCATCAGATCTAGTCAAATGCACTCTAAACAGGACCAAGCACCATTTAGACCACCCCTGACTAGTGTTTGTCTAATCTGCCCTTAAAAATCTCAACTGATGGAGATTATACGACCTGGTTTGACCTAGGGATGCAAATGTAGGCGACCGAAATTGCTAACAAAGTGGGGATTTAAATATCCAGCACTTCATTAGCATAATCTCGCCCGCACGCTATTCCGATCACCATCTGATTTGAACCAGGAAGTGCGCTCCGGACCGTGTTAGTTTGAATCAAACCCCTTGGTTCAAACTAACGTTACTCTTCATGGGCCTTCCAGCCTCCCAAAGACTTTGCCCTGACCACCCCGTCCCTATCTTCAGCCAGCTGTGCTGCCATCTCTGGTTGGACTCCTTAGCCCTAGGGCTCCCAGCCATGCAATCAGACCCCTCTGCCCCGGGGCTCTTGGCTGCACTGCTGGACCCCCTTTCTGCTGGAGCTCCCCATGCTTTCTGAGCTTCTGGCTGTGCCACTGGAGCTCCCTGCTATGGGTCTCCCCATGCTGCCAGAACTCCTGTCCCAAGGCTTCTGGGTTACCACTGGCCTCCTTACCTCAGAGCTCTCTGGTTCAGGAACCAGACCAGAGAGTCCAGTTTAGAGATTTACAACCTGTACTTCTCTTTCCTATGCAATGAAATAGGTTGCTCTTGTGTCCTTAATAATGTCTCTTTGGACACCTGCCAAATGTCTTCAATGATTTTTCCTCTGACTTGCTTCCTATGAGATCTTACTCACCAACTCCCTGAGTTTGCTAAAGTCTGCCCTCTTGAAATCCATTGACTTGATTTTTCTGAAAAAAACAACAAATAGTCTGGTAGTACTTTATAGACTAACATGTTGATGGAATGTCATGAGCTTTCGTGGGCACAGCCCACTTCTTCAGATGAACGGAGTGTTGGATGTCTAGGACCAAAAATAATTGATTTTTCTGTTCTTCCTTCTACTATTCCTTAGAATCATGATCACTTCCACCAAGAGAAGTCCTGCTAGAGTCTATCTGGGTTGCACTATTGATACTGGTTGAATATATTCCATATTTATCATTTTTGGTATGGTTTTGCTTTTGATTTAACAGTCTCTGGGAACTTTCTGAATTTTGGATTATGGATCTATTCATTTATGGAAATGAGAAAAGAAAATTGTTAATCCTTGTACTACATTAACGTGTAATAATGCTATGGTCTAATAATGCAATTGCTTTATAATAGCTCTCCTAGTTTACCTTAATATTTATTCAACTCATTTGACTTCATGCTGCTTAGTTGTGTTCTTTACCTCATGTACTATTACAGTAATATAAATGGAAAATCCATCCATCCATTTATATATTATTTAATGTCAGTCTTTGTATGTAAATCCAACTCACATGGGAGAAAGGGTTAGCATGTAGCAGCATGAGAGTGGGTTGAAGCAAGAAGGCATTTACCTTCCAACTTAAACATTACTATATAAAACAGCAATATTTTTGTACTCTAGGGTACTTAACTATATTTAGCAACCTGCTTTTAGGGTTGAATTCCACAGAAGTATATGAGACAGGAACTTTTTATCCAAATCAGAACAGTTCCAGTCTTTCATTTAGCTCCTTTAACCAGCAGTTATTTTAATGTAATATGCCTTTGTTCAGTTATAAAACAGAAAAAAATTGTTTAAGGTTAGCTGAAAAATGAAAATGTGCAGGGATGAATGAATATATTTTTCATTTTTGAAAACTGTAATAATTTTTGTGGAAGTTGTTTAAATTTAGCATTTGGGTGGGATCTATCAAAATGGGGACTAAAGTGAAGTTTAATAGTTTCAAAATTTGGGCTTTCCTCATGACTATTGTGGTTTAGTATAGCCATTTGTTATGCAGGGGACCAGGGTTCAATTCCCTGATGGGAAGCTAACTTCACTTTTTACTCTCAGCAAGTTTACAGATGACACTAAGCTGGCTAAATATCCTGTAGCATAGGGGATAGGGACGAGAGTGACCTAGACAAATTGAAGATTTGTGCCAAAACAAATCTAATGCCGTCCAGCAAGCACAGAATCCTGAGCTTAGGATACCATGCACTGCTACAGGCTGGGTTCTAAGCAGCAGTTCTGCAGAAAAGGACCTGGAGATTACAGTGGATGAGAAGCTGGATATAAGTCAACAGTCTAACTTTGTTGCAAAGAAAGCTAATGGCATATTGGGCTGCATTAGTATGAGCATTGCCAGAAGATCGAGGGAAGTAATTATTCCTCTATATTTGGCACTAGTGAGGTCACATCTAGACTACTGTATCTAATTTTGGGTCGTTCACTACAGAAAGGATGTGGACAAATTGGAGAGAGCCTAGCAGAGAGTAATTAAAATGATTAAGGATCTGGGATATATACCTTATGAGGGAACTGGGCTTGTTTAGTCTGCAGAAGAGAAGATGGGGCAGGGGGAAAGGATTTGATAGCAGCCTTCAACTATCTGAAGCAGGTTTCCAAAGAGGATGAAGACTATTCTCAGTGGTGGCATATGACAGAACAAGAAGAGGTTGTCTCAAGTTGCAGTGCAACAAGTCTAGGTTGGATATTAGGAAAAACTGTTTCACTGGGAGTGTGGTGAACCACCAGAATGGGTTGCCTAGGGAGGATGTGGACTCTTTATCCTTTTAAGGCCGGTCTTGACAAAGGCCTGTCTGAAAATTATTTAGTTGGGATTGGTCCTACTTTGAGACAGGAGTTGGATTAGATGACCTTGTGAGGTCTCTCCAACACTAATCTTCTATGATACAAACCAGAACCTATCGGTGCCGAATCCCATTTCTGCTAACAATTCCTTCCTTTTCTGGCAGTTTCAATTTTACCACCTGTAAAATGTCTACAGTATAATATGACAATCCTAGGGTCTGTGGTGAAGGTTCATTAAACATTCAGGTTTCACTCAAGTGCTTTGAGTGAAAATGACTGTGGCCAAATGAAAAAACAAAACAAAACATGTAAGCGCATATCTAAAAACTTGTATTCAAAACAGTGCTTGGTCCATGCTTAACTTTAAAATATGTAAAAAATAACAAATAGTCTGATAGCACCTTAAAGACTAACAAAATATGTAGATGGTATCATGAGATTTCCTGGGTACAACCCACGCCATCTGAAGAAGTAGGTTGTACCCATGAGAGCTCATGATACCATCTACATGTTTTGTTAGTCTTTAAAGTGCTACCAGACTATTTGTTGTTTTTAAAGTTTTTCCTGTTACAGACTAACTCAGCTACCCCCTGAAGCTTTTAAAATACGTGCTTATTTTTGGCCCTATTGATGTCAAAGTGCTGGTTGCTATCCTGGATGTGATGACGATTTCAGCAGTACACTTTAAATAGCCATGTAAATGAATACTACTGTAGTAATGTCCTGAGAATTCTGATTCAAATCTCCAGAAGCCTTTATGATGTTGTTTTGATGAGAGTTTATGAAGGGAAAACGTCATTGCAAGTTTGTGGAGATTGTCTTGAAAAAATGCAAATGCTGTCTGTAACTGTACTGTTATAACATGAGACATTATAACCAGTTCATTTTCATTAGGATTCTGATACAGCCTGGAGAATAGGGTGCAGTAGCACTCATTAAATCATGAAGATTTTGCCTTGACACTACAACACATGTGGTACTATATGACCTGTACAAGAAGGTTTCACAAGCCTGGGCAATGGAATGTATCAATAAGGAAAATATCTATTAAACCAATATGATCTAGGTATGTGGATGGATTTAAATATTTTGTGTACCAGTGATAGTATTATAATTAGACCATATATATTTTACAGTACATGCAATGTAAAATTTTGGTTATTTAACAATCTCTGCCCTCCCGATCCTTTCTTCCAACTACTAATGTTTTAATAAGGTCTTTAGACCAGGGATGGGGAACTTTTTTGGGCTAGGGGCCACTGACCCACAGAAAAACCAGCCAAGGGCTGCACAAAAGTGAGAAACAACAAATCCCCAAAACAAACCCTCACTGACATGGTCTCCGACTGAAAAGAAGAAAGACACCTCCCACATTCTCCTCATGCAGCAGAGCTTTTGGGGGCCCAGGAGATTTTGTATGCTCCAGCCCTGTCGGGGTAGAGCACCCTTGTGGCTCCCCAATACTAGGAAGGAGCCTCACGCACTACCTATTAAAGAGCGGATGGCAACTGCCTTTCTGTGGGGAATTCCCCCTCAGTTCTGAGGCTCTAGCTTCCCCATTCATTGCCACCAGCTAGGAAAAACAAAGATCTGGCTCACAGAATCCCACCCATAAATTCCTTCATGCCTTGACTTGAAGGAATTTCCATTCTATACAGGATATACTGTTTGGTGCAATGACTCTCAGGGCCCATACTACCAGAGTCCTTGCATGGCCATTGATCTTTTGAGGATGAGTAACAGTCTATGGTGGAGATTTCAAGAGAACCTCAATAACTTAAGAGCAGAAACTGCATTGGCAGTCAAGGAGACCTATGCTTCTAAGTCACTTAGGATCTTCTGAAGAGCCTACCCTCTGTGACCAGAGCCAGTTTCCCTTTTGTAGCAGACAGGTGAGGAGAACATTCTTGCAGGATTTTTTGAACCTCCCCCCCACCCCATAGTCTAGATGCAGCTCTTTTGAAACCCTCCCTTTTTCGAAAGAACCCTAATGCCTGAAAAATGAGGTTTACAGGTTCTTTCGAAAAAGGGTTTTTTCGAAAGAACCGCATCTAGTCCATGGTTTTTTTTTCAAAAAATCCTTTTTTGCAAAAGCGTTTGGAATCCATTATGCAAATGAAGTGCAACATTTGTAAATCAGTGCTTCATTTGCAATTTCGAAGTCCTTCATTTACATTCCTCTGTCGAAAGAGGAATGTAGTCTATTTGTAGCCCCACTGTCTTGAGGGAATTTTTTGAACCCCAGGAAAGACCTTGCAACGTAAAAGTTCCACTTTGATTTTTTTTTTTTTTCATGCCTTAGGTTTCGTGTCTCTTGGAACCCAAGAGCTCAAAGGTCAACTCGGACATACTGGATGTTGGCTGCTGTATCTGCATATTGCAGCACTGAGTTGGAGGAAGCTACTGCTTCTGTTTTTGCTAGTTCAGAATTAGGTTTTCAGCAAGGTACTTTTATTGAGAATATGTACAATGTCCTTTGTTTAACAGGGGGAGTGAACTGTGCAGCCTTTGAGTCCTAATATTTGTTTTGGCATTCACCTTGACATTTCAAATATCAACACAGTCAGACAAGTAATCCCCCCCTTCCCCTGACACACACACACTCTCAGCTACACTGCTTACAGGCACAAACCACTCCCACTACTATACCATTTCCCATATCATTAGAAGGGCAGAAATAAAGTCTTGAGTCCTGATAGTAGAAACAGTGAAGCCCTACAAATTGAGCAATTACTCGATAGCATCAACTGAGCCCAAACTTGCAAAAACACATCATGAAAGATAAAGTGCAATCTTATCTTTTACCACAGGCTCTTTGATAGTTCCTGTTGGAAGAGGGTTTTTTTCCTAAGCCACTTAGTACTTCAGTAAAATGTTTGGACAATGCACTGCCAGAAACAGGAGTGAAGCATGCACTTAGTTTATATACAAACCTGATTAGTATTCTTTGGACATCATCCACTCCATTGGATCTTATTGCAAAGTTGTTGACAGGAAGTGTTGCCCAGATCAGATAGCTCTGAAGTGGTTTTTTTCTTCTTCTTCAAAAGGAATAATCTGTTTTAGAAACACTTCCATTTTGCATGAAATGAATCACCAAAAGATGCAAAGGTGCAGCTATTTGTTAGGTAAACATGACCAAAAAAGTCCAAATTTAGTGAGGTATATTTGGATACCTTTTGCTTCTGTGGGCATGTTTGCACTAGGAATTTATTTTGACATAACTTATTTCAGAATAATAACTCCTGAAATAACTATTTCAAAATAGCATGTCCACACTACAGGGAAGCCTCAAAATTAGTCCAAGACAGGGTCTCTCAGGGCATATCTACACTAAAGGTACATCTATGCAGCAGGGCAAAGTCGAATTAAGCTATGCAACTTCAGCTATGTCAATTGCATAGCTGAAGTTGAAATAGCTTAATTCGGCTTTTGGTGCTGTCTACAATGCAGGAAATTGAAGGAAAACCACTCTTCGTTCAACTTCCCTTACTCCTCGTGAAATGAGGGTTACCATGAGTCGGAGTAAGAAGTCTTCCAGTTCACCATTATTTCAAAATAAAGGCTTGCTGTGTAGACATGCACTATGTTATTTCAGAATAACACCAGTTATTCCGAAATAATGCTGCTGTGTAGACATAGACTGGGGCTATGTCTATACTACGTGCTTTTTCGGACGAGGTAATGCAAATGAAGTGCTGATTAGCATTTTCTCATGCTTCATTTGAATAATCTAGTCTGATCCATTTTTGTGAAAGAGCTTTTTGCACAAAAACATGCAGTGTGGACGTGTCCATTTTGCGCAAAACCCCCTTTTTGTGCAAGATTCTTATGCCTCTCCTGGAGAGGCATAGATTATGTAAATGAAGCATGAGAAAATGCTAATCAGCACTTCATTTGCATTGCCTTTTCCTGCAAAACACACAGTGTAGACATAGCCCGAATGTGTAGAATGCTTTTTTTCTTTTTAAATACCTGTCTTGGTACAAGTGACTTAAAACTCTCTTTCAGCAAACAACTGCTGTCCTACATTGCGTGGTTATTTGGAGACAATGGATGTTATGGAATACACACAGAGTACTTCATGTTGCTGTCTTGTCAACTGCACAAACTATACCTTGTTGCACAAATGGAATACTGCCAGATACGGAAGGAAGTGGCTTTATGTTTCAATAGCTAACATTCTTCTCTTTGAGTTTCAGTTGAACTATGGTCCCTCCATAATGTTGCATGGTGCTGGAGCAGACCATCTTTTGGATGAGGCACACACTCAAGTCCTGATTATATATATTCAAGAACAATTCCATGGTAAAATTTGCAGAAGTCAGGATGGTAACGCCAATGCTGTAACAAAATTCTGATTCAGCTAATTACATCCTGCCTACAGTAACTCCTTACTTAACATTGGCCTGGCTAATGTTACATTGCTTATTTATTAGAGCACATGTTTGCTTAAACTTCTGTAATGCTCTCCAATAATGTCATTTTTCCTCTTGCTTTGTTCACTATTCGTATGATTTTCTGGAAAAGCAGCCCATCCCAGTAGGGGCTTAAAACCAAGGTGGGTCAGCAGCCCCCCATCAGCTCCCCTAAGTTCCCAGTAAAGTAATGTACATGGCTGGGCAGTTGCCCAGAAACAATTCAGGTGTCCATTCCCCCAATGCCATTTTGCTCTTGCCTTCTGCTTGTCTGTGCTAGACTTTGCTTGAGTGTGCTTAACCATGATGATTATAACAACCAGACCACCCTCTCTTGCATCATCAGAAATAGAACTCAGGATTCCTGATTTCCAACATTTCTTGGGATAAATAGTTGTGCAACCCATTGGTAAAATTTCCATCCCTCTCTAGAGGCCTGTTCACAGAGGACAACAGCTTGTTACTGTTGCATGTTACTCCTTGCTCAAGTCTGTGCTAATCAGATAAAAATGGAGACAAATCAGTTGTGACCCCACAGTGATTTTGTTTTTGCAGGAGATGGATTAACTTCACCTTAAAAGAGACAGAGTTGAGTTGAATGTTTTCCTTTAGGTTTCTTCTAACAGACCACATGGGTATGTGATTTGAAAACTTGCTAAACATGCCATCCACAAAAGACCCACAAATAGTAAAACCTACCAAGTCCGATGATTCCAGTGATTATTTTAGCATGTGGATATCAACTTCCTTTTTCTTCAGTTTTTCTTCCTATTATTTTCCACAACAGGGGAAAAACAACAAGAAACAGAGCTTCCCATTCTATCCCCTTCTCAGTATATATTGAAAGATGGATTTCAACTCAGGATCTTTGGTTTTGTCTTCTTGTCTGATATTGGATGAATCATTTAATCTCTATACTATCACTTTCCCATTTATAAAATAGGAATATTAACACTCTGTTTTGCCTTGACTACTTAGATTGCAACCTCACTAGAGAAAAAACCCTGCTTTTTACTGTATATTTGTACAACACCTAACACAATAGGACACAGATCTCAATTTTAGGACCATACTGTGCTACTTCAAGAAAGTAATAGTAATGCATTTAGAAAAGAAAATAGAGGTTGTGTTCACATCTTAACAGTTGTAAATACTGAATAAATTTCAAACATAAAATGATGCTCTAGAAATCATGCAGAGTTTACTATTACTCTTTTTGATAACGAGGTGAATTTGGGCATGTCTAGTCAATCCCAACAGTAGCATTGTTGAGATACATTTTCAGTCTAATTTAAAGAACCTGAAAGAAGTGGCTCTAATTTTCTTCTAATTTCCATAACCTGTTAGATTTACTAAATTTACTGACAATAGTAAACTCCCACAAATGTCAATGGCACTCTAGCAAAGAACAAGTAACTGAAATCACCTTAGCCTATTTCACATGGTTATTCAGAAAGTGTGTACCGCAGGCTGAACCTCTAAAATCTGGGACTCTCTGGTCTGGCAACATTCATAGTCCAGTAGGATCATGCATATTGCTGGACCAGAGAGCCCCAGCTGGCTAGGTTCTGAAGTGCAGCCGGGGTTGGGCTGGTGGTAGGAAGTGTGGCCCTAGCACACCAGCATGGTGGGGAGCACAACCCTAGCCAGGACTGAGGGCCAAGGAGCGCAGCCCCAGCTAGGGCTGGATGCAGCAGGGCCAGTGTCCAGGAGCGAGCTCTGGCCAGGGCTGGTATGATAGGAAACACAGCCTCGATCAGGGCTGGTGTGGCAGGGTTGGGAGGGGGCATAGCCCCAGTCAGAGCTGGTGGTGGGGAGCACAGTCCCAATCAGGGCTGGAGGCAGTGGGGCTAGCAGCTAGGCACACAGCCTGGGCTAGTGCTTTGGGGGACGCAGCACTGGTGAGGGCTAGAAGTGTCGGTGCATCCTCTGTCTGGGGCTGATGCTGTGCAGGGCTGGAGACAGCAGGGCAGTAGCAGGGAGTGCATCTCCGGCCAGAAGCAGAGTCTACAGCTGAGTAGGGCACTTTGACCTGCTCTTGTCCAGCAAACTCTGTGGTTCAAGACCACTTGGGTCCCGAGGGTGCTGGACAAGGGAGGCTGAGTACTGACAATGATTTTAAATCCAGACATGACAGTGAATATATAAGAAACTTTTCATAGAGTAAGGACAGACTTAACATGAAAGCATAGCTGGCACCTCTGAGTAGCAGACACATAAGACACAATATAGTTGTTAAACGTACTACAGATAGCTGAATAAAACATGTGCGATTAAGAAAAAAATCTTTAGGCAATGTGACTTATTCCATATGTCAAAGGGAAAATTGAAATCATCTCTCCTTTTGGTATGGCTATTGATCACTGGAAGAACATCTCTTTAACAATATACATAAATTATATAATCCTCCATTCTCTTATCTTCCAGGAGCTGGCAACAAACATCTCTCATGAGCAGGCAGTTTGGAGCTTCAAATCTGAAAGATATCACAAAAGAAATGTTAAGATGGAAAAGAGTCTTTAGAAACAGCAATAGAGGCAGTGGCTGGAAGAAATGTAGTGTTGATTTATAAGAGGAACAAAGCATATAGAGCAGTGTTTCTCAACTTTTTTTTTATAAAGTACCCCTTTAAAAAATATAAGTACCCCCAGTACCTACAATTTTCAGACACACAATTTTTTTTTCTACCATTGCAATGCATTTGTTTAAACAACTTAATTGTAGCTGGGAGGGCGATGAAATTTTTGAGTGTAAAAAGTGAAAAATAATAAAACGCTGTAAAACTTAAAACAAAAATTCAGTTTTCTCCAGATTTTAGTTGTGTTGACATACCCCACAGACTTCTCTTGAGTACCCCTAAAGGTACTCGTACCACTGGTTGAGAAACACTGATATAGAGTATAGATCTCCCCTTGACTTCCGAAGGTGGGGTTTACAATCATGGGTTATGCTTATATGGGATGTGTGAGTACCTATGAACGGCTGACTACTGTAGACTGGTGGTAGTCAATATGAAGTCCAGGGCTTGCTGGTAGGCTGCAAGGAGATTTCTGAGGGGCCACCAAGTATGGCAGGTGTTAGACTCAGTCCCAGGGCAGAAAGCCAAAGACCCACCACATAGGACTGCAGCCCAGGGCCCTGAGTCCCACCATCTGAGGCTGAAGCTGAAGCCAAAGCCTGAGGAGCCTAGCTTTACAATACTCCCTATGTTGCAGAGCCCAGACCCTGGCTTTTATATGTTGCTGTTGCTCCACAGCTGGCCTGTGGAATTTTTATAGTATGTTGGGAAGGTTTCAGACAGAAAAAAGATTGTGAACCCTGCTCCAGATCAGTGGCACTTAATGTTTCCAGATTATCATATCCCTTTCCAGAGTCTGATATTTCTTGTGGACCCCAAGTTTTACCTCACTTAAAAATACTTGCTGTCAAAATTGGATGTAAAAATACAAAAGTGTCATAGAACACTAGTACACAAAAATTGTTTACTTTCTTATTTTTACCATATAGTTATAAAATACATTGATTGGAATATAAATATGGGACTAGTTTACAGAGCAGTATAATCAAGTCATTGTCTGTATTACATTTTAGATTGTATTGATTTCACCAGTGCTTTTTATGCATCTTGTTGTAAAACTAGGTGAATATTTACATGAGTTGATGTACTCCCTGGAAGACCTCTGATTAACTTAGGAGTACATGAAGTCCTCCTTGAGAACCACTGCTCTAGAGGGACCTTTAAGTTTCAAGGTAGTATTGTCTAGGGACAAATGTGAGCAGGCAGTACACAATAAACAAGACAAACAGGCCCATCCAAGGGATGATACGCTCTAAAAGACAATAAGAGAGATTAATTCACCAAAGAACCCCGACAGTCATGGAATTATGGGTGCTCCAGGAGAGGAGATAATATGAATTAGGGAAAATGAATCTCATATTATATCAAAGACATTGTTATCATTAATGGCATCCTGATAGAGTCTGATGCTCTCAGGAGAATTATTTCTGTAAATATGTTGAATGTCTTCTGTTGCATTCATGCTATTTTTCTGAAATGTGATGATCTCTAATGGGACATTAGACCAATATAATATGTCTGAGGCTGCTGCAGTTTTCTAAGTGGAAATTATAAGATTTTTTTTCATGGCTAATAGAGCTTTGAGAGTGCTGCTTTTCCTGAATGCTGCGGAAATCTGGTTGTCATTCACTGGAAATCCTGCTTAGGGCTACATGATGGCTAGACTCGAAAGGAACTTTTCCTCCATCCAAACATCCTTGCATTGTAGCAGCTTGACAGAACCACAACCCCGAGGCTGCTACTGAGTTTCCCTCCCTTAAGTGTGTGTGTGTGTGGGGGGGGGGGGGGAGGGCGGCAAGATGTAGGTCTAACCACCCCTCTACTCCATCACTGTGTGCTGGCCAGCAAATTTGCCTGGCTATGGGGGGAGATGAGATAATAAATCTGTGCTACAGTATTTAAAGGGGTGCAACAAATTGCTTATTCCCAGTACAATCAGAGATCTCATTGATCCAATGTACTCCATTGTTTCTTGTCTCCAGAAGGAGGTCGTTGGGACATTCCATCGTAAAGGAAATATAGTGCTTTTTCTAGAATGATACTTGTTGCTTAGGCCAGTAAGCGCCAACATAGTGGTTAAAATTGGTTAGAGGTACTGCAGGGAGGGAGACGTGTAATCTCCCATATTTTCTGAAAGAAGTACAAACCAAACACTTGTATTTGTTTCCTGTTTTTCCTCATCTCTCCCTCAAAGATGTTTCTTTTGACCACTCTCCTTCTTTCAGTATGCACTGTTCAATCCTGGGGAATTCTGCAATTTACTATGGCTCCAAATGCATCAACTGCAGAATCCCCCAGGACTAAACACACTTGAGTGATACAGTTGATTGAACTTTGGCTAAAACGCAGGTTGTTTAAAATATTATTAATATTTTCCAAGTCCTTTAGCCCCACTGAAAATCACACCGCACAAAACCATATATTTCAGCACCAAATATACCACCTGGAGGTTTGTGGTTAATTAGCTGGTGTGGTTTCCAGCAAGCAGGGTTTTTTTTGGTCAGCATAAGACACTGGCTCTCAACCTTTCCAGACTATGTTTGCCTTTTAGGAGGTGGATTAGTCTTGTGCATTCCCAAGCTTTACCTCACTTAAAAACTGCTTGCTTACAAAATCAGACATAAAAATACAGAAATGTCCCAGCACATTATTACTGAACAAAATTGCTTACTTTCTCATTTTGATCATCTAATAAATCTATTGGTTTATAAACATTGCACTTACATTTCAGTGTTTAGTATACAGAGCAGTATAAACAAGCCATTTTCTGTATGAGATTTTAGTTTGTACTGACTTCTCTAATCCTTTTTCTGTAGCCTAATGTAAAACTAGGAAAATGTTTAGATGAGTGGATGTACCCCCTACAGTACACACATCCATAGGGATATATGTACCCCTGGTTGAGAACAAATGTCCTAAGCAATCCTGAAAAGGGGAGAAATAAAGCATTAAAATAGGTATCAGTCCATTTTAAAAAACCGTGTTATATGTATCAAGTACAGGTTGAAACTCTTAACCAGGATTCTCTGGTCTGACAACATCCATGGCCGGAAATGGATGTTGCAGGACCAGAGAGTCCAGCTGGAGGAGGCCAGTCACATGGATCACTGCAGGGCTGGCAGGGCAGTGAGCTGCTCTCAGTAAGCTGATGACAGGGCCACCCAGCGCATAGCAGCGGGGCTGCCCAGTGGGGTTGGGGCGAGGCTGTCTAACAGGGAGCAAGGCTGCCTAGCAGGGAGCCATGTTAGCTCGGTGGGGCACGGAGCCATGTTGTGCGGCTGCCTGGCGGGTCCCAGAGCCCCAGTGTGGCACATGCAGCTGCCCTGTGGGACCCAGAGCCCCAGTGCACAGCTGCCCTGAGGGTCCTGGAGCCTCAGTAAAGGATGTGCAGCTGCACGACGGGTCCCAGAGCCATGGCAGTGATGGCTGCCCAATGAGGTCGGCAGGGCAGCAGGACCAGCAGGAGGTGGGGACCTGGCCAGGAGGCTAGGAAGTGGGCCAGGGTGGCTGGTGGCAGGGGTCCAGAAATGACTTCCCTTGGTCCAGCAAAATCTCTCATCCAGGACCGGTCAGGTCCCCAGGGTGCCAGAGCAGGGAGATACAACCGGTAACACTATCTACATTCATATAAGTAACTCATATTACTTGTTTTAACATAATCAAAATTCTATGAGTCTGATAAGATTCTTGAAGGGAAAAAACCCTAGACTTTCAATGTCCTATGTGTTATTCATCCACAGGATGTCTGAAAAAAAATGTAACCTCTCCATTTCCATATAGCTTGTTAAGTCCTGACTTGTGAACAATCCAGACCACTGGGATGCTGGAACACATGTGGATATCCCATGCTGACTTGTATGCTGTACTGTTTGTCCACTGACTATTTTGACGTCCACAAATTTTATCAATAGTGGCTGTGGCCATCACCTGCATCCTAGTTGAATGTATAGAATATGCAGCCTCCAGGTATCTCAGCAGGTTCCAGGTGCTTCTGCTCAAGCGTGTGAAGTTTAGATTTTCTGCACATTACAGCCACTGTTTCTGCTTTTCTGCACCCAGTAGCACCAGAAAAGTTTTTTAATTTCTGGGTCTCTTCACTGACATAGGCATTGATTCCATGGATGCTCTGGGGTTGGAGTACCATTCAGAAAAAATAATGGGTGATGAGCACCCACCGGCAGCTATCTCTTCTTCCCTCCACATCTTCTTCCATCCTGTACCTCTTGCTGGCTAGAGGACCCACTGACCAACTCCACCCCACCCTACCAGCTCTTTCAGAGTATAGCAAACAGCTGATTTGCGGGGTTCAGGAATTCCAAGAGAGAGAAGAAGAATGAGTGAAGGGGTGGAATGGGGGTGGGGTGATGGGAGGTTGAGCAAGGCGTACATCAACTTCCCCCTGGCTAGAGATGAAGTTGGCATCTAGGATGACTGACACTATTTGTGGAGTTCTTGTCTCTCTACAGTCCAGCAAGAAGTGTATGATGACCTGTGTCCCAGGGGGATGCTTTTCCTTGCAGCAGAGATTTTCAAAACTTATCAAACACAAAGCAGCCTCTTTTATATGGTATCTCTCACACGCAGTCTCAGAGCAAGCCAATCATAAAAGAAAGGAAGGCAGAAGTTAAAGTAATACTTCCAATTTAAATTGTTGGCTTTGCTTCATATTTTGAAATAGACCTTCTATCATTTCATCTGATGTATGTGTCAGAAGGTTTGATCACTAAAATGATCAGTTTTATATGGGTTAAAACATCAATGGGATATTTTAAAAGTTTTTCTCCCTCCTGTAATAAAAGCAATACAAGGATCTCTTTGATGAGCATCCTTTACTCAGATTTCCTCCATTTAAATCAGTGGGAGAAGAACATGGCTACGGCTGCTCATTTTAACATTTATTTCCATTTTCCTAGAACTACCTGAGTGTGACAAATTGAAAACACCAAGCCCTCCCCCAAAAGTATCTAAGCAATCAAGCAAATTTAAAAAAGGCAATTAGAAAGCCATTAATGCTCTGAACATTTAATTTACACATTTAATCAGATTTCAACTGCTGTGATATATCTGATTTTAAAAGTCTAATTTGCTCATACAAAGAAAACCACTCTAAGTAAAAAGGAGGTATTGACTGAGTCCATGGTCAACACTAATATCATCAGCCCTTTAATCAGATTGCAGCTACTGAAGACTCAATCACACATTATAATTGCTCTAACAGGGTTAAGAGGCTTCAGAATCCATTTGTTATAAATGCATAGTGATGAGATTACCATCATTTTGTGTTTCTGAAAATTGTATTTATTGTATTCTCTGCTCAGAAGGGTGCTAATGGATATTTATTGCCTTTAAGCAGCAGATTTTGGGGGGAGGAGGGGAGGTGGTACATTGCCCTGCTTGTGATAATACTAAGAGCAAATCAAACTCAATGAGGTAACACATAAATCAATATCTTCTGAAAAAATAATTTAGGATGGGTCTTTAAGGGGAAATAATTTCATAGTTTTGGTGAGTTATAAAACTCTGCTCGAAAATCTGCAATATCAGTTAGCTGTTTGCCAAGAATCCATTGTTTGCACTGATGGAGGATTGTAAATTAAGGATAAACCAAAATAAAGTCCAATCCTACCAAACTTCATAGTGCATTACTAAAATTTTAGATTGAATTATAATAAATTGCATGGATTATCATCATTATATGCCATTGTAAGCATACTGGACTAGGCTGTTTTTCATGTTTATATTTGACTGATAAAGCAATAGAGGAAATGCGATAAAGCCCTTTATAAAGTCATGACCTACCTTCTCTTTCTCTAAGGCAAATACCATATTGCTGGATATTGTGTTGACAGCAGATCATCAAATCATATAACTGGAATGGTGAGTCTCCTCTGAAGGTCAATAAGTACTAAGAATTTAATCAACAAATCCCCTGGAAGTGCAAAGTCTGGAAGCAGAAGCTAAACAACTTCTGGTTGGAAGTAAGGAGTACATTTTTAAGAGTGAATGTAATTACCGTAATCTTTGGAACAACATATGAAAGGTATAAAGAATTTTAAAATCAAGAATTTTAAAATCAAGATTAGATTTTTTTTCTAAAAGAGATACTTTAGGAATTATGTTGGAGACTTTTATTGGCCTGTTATACAGAAGGACAGTTTATATTATCCCCCGTCTGGGACAGGAATCTATAGATTAAAAAACATAGGGAAGAAATCTGATTTCAAAGGAGGGAAGATATTTCTGTGTTCACTCGTGTCAGAAGGCACCTTAGCATGACATATACATTTCTTTCCATGTCTTTAGAAATCCAAACATTTCTGGCTTGCTAAGGATATGTGACAGGCCTCCATAACTCCATTCTGGAGGTTTTGCTACACCCTCTGCCAGAAAACACTGCTGTGGGAAGAAAGGAGCAGTGAAGATGACTCCTTGAGGGCTATCTAGAGTGGTCTTGGAAACTACAGAGACTTCCTGCCTCTGGAAATTTCCACTACATGCATCTGACGAAGTGGGTCTTTGCCCACGAAAGCTTATGCTCCTACACTTCAGTTAGTCTATAAGGTGCCACAGGACTCCTCGTCGCTTTTGCAGATTCAGACTAACACGGCTACCCCTCTGATACAGAGACTTAGTCCCCCAAGGGCTACAAAAGTTAGCAGCAGACAGCTGGACCCCTGCGGGCTCAAAAAAAGGGAGCTGCATGACCCTAGTAGGGCATTGTTTGATGGGGACCAGAGGGATGGGGAAGAATGTTCTTCTCTGGCCAAAGGAGCCTGAGGACGAGCCAGGATTTCATTTGCATAGCTATCTGGTGGGAGTAGGAACTAAGAACTCCATCCCCGAGCTAAAGGTGAAGATAAAAAGATAAGGTGGGAAGAGGCCCAGGGAAGTAGCAGGAATTAATTGAATTGAGCAGTATGTGGCTGCTATCTATAAGGTCCCTGGGTTGTAACACAAGAGAAGTGGGTGGGCCCAGGTTCTTCCATTGGGCACAAATGAAGTGACATAAAACCTGAATGGAGAGGACTCATTTATAAGTTTGAGCAAAGGGCTGAATTTAAAGGGCTCAAAGTTGGGGTTGAAGACCCTGGTGAGGACAGCTGGGCTGATTTGATGAGTCCCGGGGGCATATCTACATTGCAACAAAACATCCACAGTTAGTTGGTCTGTGTCAGCTAGCTTGGGTTGCAGGTTTGTCAAATTACAGTGTAGACTTTTGGGCTTAGGCAGGACTAATAATTGAGTCATTGTCTCTTAATAATTCTGGAGTATTTATTTTGAGCCCTTGTTTCCCATTTCTATTTGTTTTCTGAACAGCACTATTGAGCTGACCTGTTATAATCATACTGTGAAATGCAGGGGTACAATCAGACAAATGAGCGGTTTTGTTACCTACTGCCCTGCAGCCAAGAGTGCCTCAGAAAGCTTTTGTTGCTTTAGCTCCCAACCCGGTCTGCTCACAATAAGTCAAAAAGCATGAAAGTCACACTCCGAATGTCTGTGAATAGCAGCAGTCTTGTTTAGCACCTCTGACCCCAGCAACCTGTCAGCAACACATTAGCCCCACTCTGTTTTCCAGCAAGCAGGCTGACTCCCAAACATTCCAGTTCAAATTTTCCTCCAAATTCGTGTTCTACACAGCCCAGCTCTCCATGGACAATTCTGATAGTGCAGATCCATTGCTCTTATCAGGGATCAATAGCAATACTCTGCTACTTTAACTAGAATTACCAGCAGTTTAAAGACAACACTAGATACATTTTGATTAAAGAATACTAGGGGGCAGTGGCCCATGCATGCTTTGCTCGTCAATCCCTCTCTCTGGGAGCAGGCAGCCCCAGTTCCCCAGTGGCCACTGGAGTGGGCCAGGCCAAAGAGTGGAAGTCCTGGCCTGCCCCGACTCTCTTCCTCCCTCCCGCTGCCCCACCCCAAACCAGGCCAGCCCTAGCTCTCCCCCGCCATGGCTGCCAGGGGGAGTTGGTCTAGACTGAGTCTGTGACTGGCCAGCTCTCTCCCTCTGGCCACAAGGCGGGAGGGCTCTCAGCTCACTGCTCCATCCCTATGAGGGGGAAGACCACATGGCTCTACCATCCCCGTGGTGAGCGGGGAGACCATGTGGTTCGTGGCTCCCCTCTTCTGCCACTCCATGCCCATCTGTTCCCCACACCTCCTCCTTGGCCGTGCCAAGCCCTGTGCTCTCCCCACCCAGCCCGCTCTCCCTAGGCCTGGCCCCAAGCTCTCCTGCTTGGCTGCTGGTGGGGTGGGACAGGCCCCTCGCTGAGCCCCATGCTTTCACTGGGTCCCACTTTCTTCCCCCTGGTCACTGGTAAGGAGGGGGGAAGGGCCCAGGCCCTTTGTCAGGCCCCACGCTCTCCCTAGGCCCTGCTCTCTCCCCCCGACCACTGCCAGAGGCCCACAATTTAAAGTGAGGTGCTTCTGTGGTGGTGGTGGGGGGGGAAGGGGCAGGTTGGCGAGACTTGTAGGGGAGTGTCCCCCAGTCCAGGCCCTCCTCCTGCAGTGGGCCTCTCCCACCCCTTCCCCCCCAAGGGGCCTCTCCGCTGGCCCTACCCCACCTCCCACCACGAGAGCCCTGCAATTTTCCTCCTCTCCCCTGCCATAAGCCCAGCAGCAGCAGCTTACTTCAGTGCTGCTGCTGCTGCTCAGGAACCATAGGTTGCCAATCCCTGCCGGGTTAGCAACAGGGGAGGAGAGAGGAAGGGAGGAGGTGGCTGAGAAGGGAAGGGCTGTGGGGTCCTGCAGGAAAAACTTTTTTGTATATAGAGCAAGAGCATTATTCAACTACACAGAGAGATACGAAGTGAGAAAAGATATAGGTTAAAGCTCTAAAATCTGGGACTCTCTGGTCGTCCAGCAACATCCATGGACTGATATCGCTGGATCAGAGCACACTGGCTGGCCAGGTTCAGGGTCTGGGATGGTATGGTGGGGAGCGTAGTCCTAGTGGCAGTGGATTCGCGTGGTGGAGAGTAGAGACTCCAGCTGGGGCTGGTGGCAGGGAGTGCAGCCTGGCTGGGGCTACAGGGAGCAGGGCCAGTGCTCGGAAGCATAGCCCTGGCCAAATGGGCACAGCAAGGAGCACAGCACTGGGCCAGAGGCAGTGGGGCCGGCAGCACAAAGGAATGAAGCACCAGCCAAGGCAGGTGCAGAGCGAAGGGGAATGCAGCCCTGACTGGGCCAGAGGCAGTGGGAAGCATAGCCTTGGTTGGGCTGGAGATAGCAGAGCCTGGTGCCCTCAGTGCGGTGGGAAGCACAGCCCCATCCCCAGACAGGAGTGCAGCTCTGGCATGGCTGGAGGCAGTAGGGCTGGTAGGGGAATAGGGCTGACAGCTGGGAGGGAGACTTTACCTCCCCTGGTCTGGCAAACTCCATGGTTTGAGACTCCTGAGGTCCCGAAAGTGCCAGAGCAGAGAGATCCTATCTGTATAAAGTATTAATATCAGAAATGGTGACCAAGAGAAATAAAGATAAAATGCTTTCTAGTCACTAAAACTTGACTAAGTTCAAGATAAAATCCTTGCTACATGCTCCTAGTAACATCACTGACAAAACTCTTAAGACAATATTCTATACCTCTCTCCCCCCCCCCCCCAAAAGTGAAAGGGTGGGTTATTTTGTCATCTTAAGTGAAAGAGAGATTTAGTAAAAGAAAAAAAGAAAGAAAGAATTCCCAGGGTACTTTTGCCCCTCTTTCAGTCTCCCTTTGAAATGCATCTTCCTGAAGGCTACCCCTAAATAAAGTTCCTTTCCACTTTGAGGATGGAGACATGGACTCTTATGAAAAAAGTTTCCATGTTGTTGTTTAATAAAATACAGATGCATTTATTCCTGCTCTTCTTTGCCAGAGTGGCCACTTGTCAGGGGATTGCCTATTAGCTTTGATGATGTGTGGCTAGAGGCATTAGCTTTTCCGTTGTCTTTGAGAAACAGTTTTTATTTCTCTTCTGACTTACCTGATAAATACATTTCACTCACAATTTTACATATAATGCTGCTACACACATTTGACATATTATTGACCAGCAAATTATTAGTGTTCAAATGATTCATCACAAAGCATATTTTGCACAATGATTATTACTATAGTGTGGAGGGTGTGAAAACGGTGCATTTGGTCACACATGTATGTTAAACACCCCAATAAGAAGTTCAACCTACAATATTCAGAAATTATTACAAAGCAGCTCATGTCTGTCTCATTCGGTCTAAAAAAACTGGATTTAATATAGTAGTTAGGATATGCAATAGAAATACCAGCTGGTTAGTAAAAATCCTTTTTACTGAGGTTTTACAGCATGCAATAAATATGTATCTAGTACATAGTTAATTCCCATTGAATTTGTTTTTAATAAACAATTGGTATTTATTGAATATATTACCCAAAAATTGTCTTATTAGATCAAAATTAAATTCATATTTGGGAACCAATCAAAGATCACTTCCAACCAAAAGCCTATAATAACCAAAAATAAGAACTAAAAGACAGACGAAAGCTTTTTTTAAAGTTCAGGATGCAACACAGATACATTATATAAAAACATCAAAGCCACTGAAGCATATTTATTGAATGAGATTTTTCCGTTTCACTCTAGTGATTATGCTCAGTGAGACAACCACAAAGCATTTCTCACCATTTAAACAGGAACCACAACTCACAGGCTGTCTGCTCAGGCACTTTGTTTTTGCATGTGCAAAAAAGAGGAACACACGCTTGACAAAGAACGATTGGACACCAAACAAAGCTTCACAGCTACAAAGTTCTTCCTTTCTTTCAAGCAAAGCTTTACATGGGAAGGGCTTGGCTGTGACTTTTACTTTTTGGGTCATGCTGGGGAGGAGGAAGGAGGCTCAGTGCTAAATGGTGGTAGTGAGAAGGATTAAGAATTGAAACATAAATCTTTCAGAGTCTCGGAGAGGGGGAGTGCAGGCTGGTGTTTCCCTTGCTACACTTGTACCAGCGGTGTAGCCAGGGCAGCAGTCCAGGAATGGAGTGGTAGCATGTGTGGCGGGGAGGAAACTGTGGGAGAGGCAATCACCACCACTACAGGGCTGCTGGGTGGGCCAGATGGTTTGAGCTCCATACTGCTAGAAACAAGAATATGGCAGGTTCCTGCATGAATGTACAGGGGTGGTACATAGGGCTTCCAGCATACTCTGCTGGCTGTGTATGGGGCAGTCCTGGAGGCAGTTTATTGGTACCACTTAAAGGTGTTGCAAACTTAGGCCCAGTTGTCGTCCCTGGAACTTAATCACATGGTTACAATTCAGCACGTGCTTAAATTCTTTGCTCAGTCATGGCTCTAGTGAGATATTGAGAGCCTTGAAGTCGAGGGTACTGATTGCCTCACATGGTAGGCTCCTAACGTTGGGAAACAGACATAACTTCAGCACCTGACTTCAAAGGTAGCAGGGTTAGACACTTAAGTCATCAATGACCTTGACTATTTATCCTGTTTTCGCAGAGCATGAAATTTCCACTTCAGAAAATATTGTGGGAGAAATGTTTGAATAACAGAGTTGTAATAGGAAAGAAAACAAACACCACTTCAGCTATGAAGACTTGCTTGTCCAGTGTTCATTGGACACACTGTCACCCAACTATTGCACCTCCATTCAATACATAATGAAAGTGTGATATGCCTCGTATCAAATCCAGTTGTTGCATTAAAAACTCAGAAAACAAAATACAGTAAAACTCCAATAGTCTGGCATCCAATAGTCTGGCATTCCTGATAGTCCGGCATCAAAATGGCAAGAGCCTAGTGAGTGAGCTTTGGCAAAAAATGAGTCATGAGGTAGCAGCAGCAGCAGCTGAACTGAGCAAAAAGGGTAAAAAAGGCTTAAAAAAACTAAAACATTACAGTATGCTGTATACAGTATGTACAATAAAAAGGGTTATGAACACTTTATATACAGTATATAATGTATACAGTATATATATATAACCATCTTATAGTACCTCCTGATAGTCCAGCATATTTGATAATCTGGCACCACCTAGGTCCCATAGGTTCCGGATTATCGGAAGTCTACTGTAGGTGCTAAAATGGGCTCTTTTATATCATTTCAAATACAATACCAAATAGGATTTTCTCATTATATGGAACAAAAAACAGGACTATGTAGCTCTTTAAAGACTGACAAGATGGTTTATTAGGTGATGAGCTTTCATGGGCCAGACCCACTTCCTCAGATCAAATAGTGGAAGAAAATTGTCACAACCATATATACCAAAGGATACAATAAAAAAAAGTGAACACATATGAAAAGGACAAATCAAATTTCAGAACAGAAGAGGGATGGGGTGGGGGGAAGGTAAATGTCTCAGAGATAATGATATTAGAGGTGATAATTGGGGAAGCTATCTTTGTAATGGGTAAGATAATTAATGTCTGTTTAAATTTAGGCATAAGGTGTCGAATTTAAGCATGAATGTCAGTTCAGAGGATTCTCTTTCAACTGTGGTCTTAAAAGGTCTTTGAAGCAGGATGCAGGTAATCAAGTCATTGAGACAATGACCTTTCTGGCTGAAATGGCAAGAAACTGTTTTTTCTTTGTGATCCTGTCTAATATCTGTTTTGTGGGCATTGATTCTTTGGCGAAGTGTCAGCCATAAAGATATTAGCGTACTATGGGGCCATGCGTGTACCCATGTCTGTGCCGCTGATCTGGAGGTATAAGTTGTTCTCAAACTGGAAATAATTGTGGGTGAGAACAAAGTTACATAAGTCTGCTATCAGATTGGCACATATTCCTGCTCATTCAGAAATATAATTTATGCTATCATGTGCCAAAAGTGTCTGTCTGCTATGTACATTGGACAAACATCTCAGACACTTCACCAAAGAATCAATGCCCACAAAACAGCAGGGAAAGCCTAAAGTAAGTTCAATTAAAATTACTCGATCTTAATTTAAAATAGCCTCATTTCTAATTAATGCCTCCTCTGGAGGCACAATTTTTCTGGAAAATTGGTTTTTGGACTTGTAAATATTCAAGAAAAATTGGATCTGCAGAGACACCTGTGGAGCCAGTGCTCAAAATAATAATTGCATTTGGAACATAAGAGCCAGTTTCATAATCAGACATGTCACATTGAAATGTACCCATGCCTGATTCAATGCTGTTTTAAAGACTCTTCTAACTAGTTGTTGAAATACCAAAATAGCAGTGGCCGTATTTTAAAGTTTACAGATCTAACAGCTAGAGTGGTCCAACTGAAATCATTTTTTGAGGTCTGAGGCTAATATTTCTGCAGTCTGTAATCTTGTATTCTGCAGTGAGCTTTTCCTACACATAAAGAATAGTTTCATGAAAAATGAGTGTATCTTGGGGCCACATCTGAGGAAGGCTATGAATGCTTAGCACTGGTAGAGTTTTGAATGCTTTAAAGTAACTGTAGGAGTGAAATAATACTGGAAACAATCACAGCTGGCAAACCAAAGGCTGTGCCTATGTGTTTTTGCAAGAAAAACTATTGGAGCCTAATTGATTATCTGATCTGATGCCTCACACCAGTTTATTACTAGTGTGGGGGAAGGCAATAGTTTTCCTACTCCATGAGAATACTCAAGATTAAAAAAAAAATCTCAAATAGGGACCAAAAAAATCAAAACTTCAATATATTTTGCAAACCAACAAACTGAAGAAAAATAACAAACAAAAAAGAACACACTACCAACAACAATCACCAAACAAACAAAACCAGTTGTTCAGGTCAATTGAAATTTGATAATTTCAAAACACTTCATTTTTATTTTGACTTGTTTAGTTTTGCTCCTTTTTAGTATCATTACATTTCTACCTGAAAAACTTTAAAATTGTAACCATGAAACTTTTCAACAAATTCCCACTTAGCTCTTCTTATGGTCAGCTTAGAGCAAGGTTCTGACAACAAGAGCATAACTGAGATACAACAAAATTATGTAAGGATGGTTTAAGAACTATAAATCTTTAATTGTTTTATTTATCATTTAATCAATGCATTGCACTTGTATTATGTACTCTAAAAATGCTGAGGAACCCTTTTCAGCTTTTCAAAATTTCAAGGAACCCCTTGGTTTGTCAAGCAAAAAAAAGGGGGAGGAGGGGGGGGAGAGAGGGACCCACCAATTCATGAAATTCACATTCCTTCCCCAAGACCCCCCCATCTCCCTTCTGTGAGGCCTCATCCGCTCTGTTCCCCTCCTCTCCATCACTTGCTATACCCAGCCCTTATACCTGTCGCAACCTAGTGAGAGTGAGGTGTGGGGTGGGAATGAGGGATTTGGGTGTGGGAAGGGGTGAGAAGTACAAGCTCTGGGAGGGAATTTGGATGCAGGAGAAGGGGCTGTTGGCTCAGGGAGGGGGCTCTAGGCTGGGGAGTGTTGGGTTCAGGTGGAAGGTTGGGGTGCTGAGCAAGCCAGGGCTTGTGGGTGCAGGAGTTTGGGCTGGATATGTGAGGGACTCAGGGCAAGAAGTTTGTGAGTATGATGGGCTCAGGACACAGATTTGTGATGTGTGGTTGGTGGAGGAATGTTGTGGCAGAAGACTGAGGATGTGGGGATGCAGGAGTCTGGGGATGTAAGATGCTCAGGACAGAGGGTTCCAGTGTATGATAGGCTCAGATTTGGGGTCAGGTGGTTCAGGAGTGTTGTGATGCTGCAGTGAAATGGGGGTTTGGTCCCAATTGGGGGTTTGTTGGCCTGGCTTCATTTTTAAATAAAATATTATGTCAAACTCAAAAGGTTTTAGCATTGTCTTTATATACGAGAGGGGTGAGAAACTTGTTTTGAGTCAAAGGTCACTGACCCACAGAAAAGTCAGTTGGGGCCACACAAGTGAGATGCAAAAAACCAAAAAAAAAGCTCCTCCAAAACCCCCCAAGCCTCACTAATGTGGTCCCAAATGTGCTGGTAGGGGTAGGGGACAGAGTGTTAGTGGGTGCTGGGGCTGGGGAGAGGGTGCTGCTGGGTGGAAGGATGCTGGCTCAGGTGGCAGAGTGCTGGGGCAAGGTGCTGGGACAGGCAGGTGGCAGGGTGCTGGGGTCAGGGACATGGTCCTGCTGGGTACTAGGGTGACTGGCAGGGTGCTGGGACAAGGAACAGGGTGCTGCTGGGTGCTAGTGTGGATAGCAGGGTGCTGGGGCTGGGGCCAGGGCCAGGGTGGTGCTGAGTCCTGGGGTGTGAGGCAAGGTGCTGGGGCCAGGGCGGTGCTAGGGTGGATGGCAGGGCTGCCAAGGAGCGGGATAGGGATGGGGTACAGGATCTGGGAGGGAGCTGGGGGGCGGAAGGGGACAAGGTCTGGGTAGGGTGCAGACCAGATAGTCAGGGTGCAGAAGCAGGCTGGATGTAGGGTGTCTGGCTACAAAGGAGGATGCGAGGAGGGGACTTGGGTAGGAGTTGAACCTCCCTGATCTGGTACCCTCTAGACCTGACTGGTCCCAGATGAGGGATTTTTGAACCAGGGGAGGTCATTTCAGGGCTCCTGGTCCCCCCCTCCCCCACTAGGCTTCTTTGCACCTCTATCCCCTGCAACTGAACTAAGCTGCCCACCCCTGCTGGTTCCCTGCACTTCCCCCAAAACCATCCCTCACAATCCAAGGGAGTGCAGCACCAGTTCCCTGCAGCCCCTCCCAGCCCAGCTGAGCTGCCCGTCTGTTCTGTATGCCCTCCCCCATCCACCTCAGCCCAGCTGAGCCCAGCACTGGTTCCCTGCATGCCTCCCCCACAGCACAGCTGAGCCCCGTTTCCCTGCACCTCCTCCAAGCCCCACAAAACTGCTGAGCCAAGAGCCTATTCCCTGTCCCTCCCTCCCCTTGAGTCTAGCCCCGGTTCCCGGAACCTCCCTCCTCCTGCAGTCAAACTGAGCTCTGAGCTCCACACACACACCCCTTCCCTTTCCCTTTCCCTTTCCCTTTCCCTCTCCCGTACCTTCTGCCTTTCACTTTGTGGGGCTGGAGTCTGTGCTCTGTCCCCGGGCTCCGAACCCGCAACTCAGCCATGCGGCGCATCACAGCAGCCAGCAAGTTTAAAATCCCAGGCCGTGACGTTATGTCACGTCCGGGCGTCTCTCCACCCACTAGTTTGAGCGTGCTGCGCAGGGCAGCAGCCAGCTCGGGGGAGCTTGGGGCAGGTTGCGCATGGCAGGAACGGGTCCGGGGATGGGGGAGAGATGCTCTGGGGCCGGGCTAGGAGGACGCACACAGGGGGTTGGGACCAGCTCCAGCTCCAAATATTGCGGGAGCATGGGCACCACGAGCCCACACAACTCGCCGCCCATGCCTCTGCTGGCTAGCCGTCTCTCTCTCTCTCTCTTTTTCAGAGGGTGCGGGGGAGTGCTGGCTCCTTGTGGAACCCCTCGTTTTGCTCTGCAGAACCCCAGGGTTCTGTGGAGCACCAGTTGGGAAACACTGCTATAATCATTTGTTCAGTGCTCCAGTTTACACATTGAAAGAAACCCAACAACTCGCCTCTGGAGAACTGCATAGCATAAAATTTGCAGAAGATTAGACACATTGTGTCATCAATAGCCATTATTCACCATGTGCTATGCTTTACAGTCATAAGTACAGAGCTGCCAGTCAGAATGTTGAAGAAATATGTGTAAAAATACTACTCTGATTCTGCTTCCATGAAACAGAACACATCTTTAAAGGCATTTTTGGGGTAGCTGTAGGTTAAGATCCTGAAATATGCTTACTGCAGTGGTAGCCTGTGGTACCAGGCAGTAGAATCAAAGGTCATGCAGAGTATGTATGGATGCCCTTTTCCTCCAGCATAATACCAGCTTTCTTCTGTGAGGATAAGGAAGAACTTTGGGCAGGGGTCTGGACTAGGGCTGTCAATTAATGTGCGTTAATGCCTCAGTTAATGCAGGGCAGAATTAATGCGTTAATCTTTTTAATGCATATTAATCACAGGCATTTCCATGTGGCACTGCCCCTTTGAAACACCGTGACAGCATTTCAAAGGGGAAGCATTGCACAGAGCCTGGGGTCAGCTGGAGTCTTATTATTGTTTAACAGCTCAATTAATCATGATTAATTTTTTAATCACGTGATTAATCGCAATTAATTTTTTAAATCGCTTGACAACCCTTGTTTGGATTCATTGACCTCCTGAGGTCTTTTCTAAACATATGATTCTATGAAGCATCTGGAGTTGAAGGACAAACCACATGGTTTGATGGAAGAATGAGATAGGAAACTCTACAAACTGAAACTTCAGATGTTTCCTCTCCCTTATGAGGTAGAAAAAGAACCTGTATGTTTAAAAGTGTTCCTAGAAACAATTATCAGATATCTAGAATGCATATAGGCTGGATGTTCTCCAGCGCTACTAGATGGTGGTTGTAAAATGCACCAGGGAAGTTCTTAGACTCTCTAAACCTCGGAGTCCTTTCTTACATTTATAAAACACTTGCAAACCCCTTTTATTAATGTATCACAATAAACTCTGGGCAAAATAGAAACACTTCAGAAATGTCCTCTTGAGCAGTGTGGACCTGTCTTAACTATCTTATTTAGACAGTATATACCGGTACAAATATTCAGTGCAGCTATTGGACTTCAATGATGTGGACACTAACATTCCAATTGATCTGGAGCTAGTTAAAGTCCCACCTGGACTTTGACTTTGATTAACTTAGATTTGCATTATGTTGAAAGATGAAGACTGGAAATCTCAGGGGACTTTGAGGATATAATCGAAGTAGACATGGCCTGAACTAAATCCTCAAAAATAAACACCCCCACATGTTGGTTTATGAGAGGGACTGAAACATGAATCTGTATCTCCATTAATAATAGGACAATAAATTGCTATTATAACTTCCTGTCGATGCCAGATGATGTCATGTGCAAGATGGCTAATTTATGTAAAAATGTTAAATTCACTTGCCTTCAGTGCTGTTATCACAACCGTCTATCTTTTGACATGTACTTTCTTTTACACTTTGATATTGTGTCTGCCAAGATGAAGTCTAAGAAAAATAGGTCTGAGGGTCTAAGAAGTCTTGGGTCATAGCAGAAAAAAATCTTACTGTTAGCTCTAAGAGAAAGGATTGCTAAAACCTTTAAGTAATATTTTTGCACTCATGGGAATATGGACACATCTACTTGAAATAAAAGATTGCTTATATTCCTATGGTAAGCTACTTTCTCTACTACTTGTCATTAGCCAGACACATGCATGACTTGTTTGTAGTCTCTGACATCTGTGATGTGCTGTCACCTTGCAGTAGCACTGAGCTGGAGATAATGGTACTCTGAATTTTGCAATTCATCATTTACCCAACACTGTACCGGTTGTCGCAACAAAACACTGACTTATGTGGTAAATAACAAAGACTAATCATGATGGAGCCTAGGCAAGCATAAATATATTTCAACCATGCAAAACATATGCTAAAATGCATCTAGAAAAGGTCTAGGGTCAGTTTTACCTCATAATACTTTGCTAGGGCCTAAGCCTAAAAGCTGCTGACATGAACTGATTTCAAAGTAATGATTGTTTTGAGATGATGACAGCCCCCTTCTCTTCCACTCTCTAGATTTAAATAAACCCAAAGGCAAGTTCAAATCAACGGAACACAGTTTTGACTTTAGTGTCAGTGTAACCTGAGTACAGAATTAAGGATCAGGCCACAGGATAAGAAATCAATCCCAAAATGAAAACACTTTTTTCTACACCAAAAATATTTATTCTGTCACTTGGAAATTTGTGAAATCTTTGCTTCTTTTGACTGCAGTGAAATTGGATGCTTTAATTTTTTTTAAAAAAGAACTTTAAATGCTCATTTAAAATGACACTTGCTAAATAATTGCTGAAATTAAAATTGAATTCAGATAAACACTGGGCCTATTTTTATCTTAGGAGTGTCTGGCTCTCTCAGCATAGCATAATGTTGATGTAAAAGAAATATAAATTATGTACATTAATCATGCAAATAGTTTTTAGTCTCTTTAAATAAACATTGTGGCTAGAGATACAGGTAATATCTCTAAAAGTCCCTGCTTTTTACTTCATAATATTCACTTGTTCTTCCTCACCTTCCTGTCGTTTTGAATTTTACAGACCAAATTTTTCACACAGCTCCTGTTTGTATCCACTCGTGTAGGCAACTGAGATTAATGACATGTTCAAAACCCATCATAAATGAGTTGGACACAGCCAAGATAAATGACAGGCAAAATCTCCTATTTATGTCCCTCCTTGACTATTGCAGCGTCCCCCCTCTCTGGCTTCCCAGACACACTTATTGCCTTCCTACTCACACTGCATACAAAATGCCACTGCTAAATCACCTTCTTTGTCCATCCATTTGATTGTGTCACTCCCATATGAAAGCTGCCAGTGGCTTCCCATTTGCTATCACATCAAATGTAAGCTTCTTTTTATCACCTTTAGGGCTTGGATCTGAGGAATGCTGAGTACTCCCCTCTTATCTAGGAAAGTACAACTGCAACTTGAAATATTGTGCTAACCAGTTGGTCTCCACTCCATGCTAGACAGGGTGTGCTGGTAGATGTTCTAAGGTAGAGTGAACATAAGAACGGCCATACTGGGTCAGACCACACGTCCATCTAGCCCAGTATCCTGTCATCTGACATTGGCTATACCAGATACCCCACAGGTAATCCTCATGTGATCCCTCCCCTGTCTCTCACGTCCAGAGAAACAGGGGTTATGGACACCATTCCTACCCGTCCAACCATGAATAGATGCAATCAGGATGGGTAGGAATGGTGTCCATAACCTCTGTTTCTCTGGACGTGAGAGACAGGGGAGGGATCACATGAGGATTACCTGTGGGGTATCTGGTATAGCCAATGTCAGATGACAGGATAATTGCCCCTTTTGTTTATGTGGGTCCAGAAGCCCCTGCCTCCAAAATCAAATTGGACCACACAAAGGACCGTTTTATATAAAATAATATTAGGCAAGGCAATGTGTACAGATCAATGGGCTAAAATGGGACTTAGAAAGTTACGGGTAGCAACAGTGCAACAATAGCTTCTCTTCCCTCACCTCAGGAGGGCCCCCAAATCTTTCTCCCCACTTCCCCCTACAATCTCTAATCTCACCAGCGGTGAATGTACATCTGAAATGTGGCTGCTTAGTCTTGGCCTCCAGCCTGGTGGGGTTACTGCTCCTTGGCTTTCATGAGTCCTTAAGCAACATATATGACTAAGTGCAAAACGTTCATAACCAGCCTCAGTCTGGTGTCCATCACACATCCTGTCCCCAAGGCTCACGCACATCCAAAAAATAGAGCGGCAGAGTCCTTCTTCATTCGGCAGAATCACCCTTCCTGCACACACTAAGGCCTTGCTTGCCTCCCAGCCTTTCCCTGCTGTTATGCAATCCTTTGGCTTCTTTCCTCTCTACTATACCATTGATCCTCCAGTACTTGGCTGCTCACCCTTATAGTAGTTTATTACACTATGTCTACTTAATTTCCATTGCTTGCTATAAAACAGTAATTAATATATACTTTTCTCCACCTAAATACCACCTTCATGCCTTATTTTGAATCTTTTCCATCCAACTGTGCTTTTAATACTAAGACAGAAAGTATGTGTTGATTATTGTACATCAGCTAGGTAAATGCAAATTTACATTCACCCTAGTCTCTAGAAATTTCAATCTACTGTACTTTCTGTTGTTCATATTGTCCCAAATCATATTCCAGTTTAAATGCAGATATTCTACCCAACATATCTTAGGGTACGTCTACACTACAGCGCTAGTTCGAACTAACTTAGTTCGAATTAGTTAATTCGAACTAAGCTAATTCGAACTAACGTGTCTAGAACTAAAAACTAGTTCGAATTAGCATTTTGCTAATTCGAACTAGCAAGTCCACATTGAGTGGACTCTGAACAGGGCTTAAGGATGGCCGGAAGCAGTGCCGGCAGGGCATAAGAGGAGGACTTAGAGCATGGAGATGCTGTCTCAGGCTAGCCGAGGGCTGCGCTTAAAGGGTCCCGACCCCCACCCCGGACACACAGTTCTAAGGGGTGCCCCGCTTGCAAAGAAGTTCTGGCTTGGAGTGCCCGGAGTACCCACACTGGGCACATCACAGCACTCGGCCATCAGCTCGGCTGCACTTGCCGCAGGCTGCCATCTGGGAAGAGGGGGCAATTGGGGGGCTGCAGGAGAGCTTCCACCCCCAGAAGCCCGCAGAGCCAGCCCAGTCCTCCCCATCGGGGGCTCGTACCCCATTCCTCCCTCACCTCCTTCCACTTACCCTTCCCTAGCCCCTTTTCTTGATGTACAAAATAAAGGACAATTGTGTTCAAAAATGGAATCTGTCTTTATTGAACAAAACTGGGGGAGACTGGGAAAAGGAGGTGGGAGAGGGGAAGAGAGAGGGTGGGAGAGGGGAGGGCAACTAAAATGATCAGAGGTTTGGAACAGGTCCCATATGAAGAGAGGCTAAAGAGACTGGGACTTTTCAGTTTAGAAAAGAGGAGACTGAGGGGGATAGGATAGAGGTCTATGAAAGCATGAGTGGGGTGGAGAGGGTGCATCAAGAAAAGTAATTCATTAGTTCCCATAATAGAAGGACTAGAGGACACCAAAGGAAAGGAATGGGTAGCAGGCTTGAAACTAGTAAGAGAAAGTTGTTCTTGACAAAGCAAATAGTTAACCTGCGGAACTCCTTGCTGCAGGAGGCTGTGAAGGCTACAACTAGAACAGAGTTTAAAGGGAAGTGAGATCAAGTCATGGAGGTTGGGTCCATGGAGTAGTCTTAGCCAGGGGGTAGGAGTGGTGTCCCTGCCCAAAGTTTGTGGAAGGCTGGAGAGGGATGGCACGAGACAAATGGCTTGGTCACTGTCTTCGGTCCATCCCCTCCAGGGTCCCTAGGGTTGGCCGCTGTCGGCAGACAGGCTACTGGGCTAGATGGACCTTTGGTCTGACCCAGGACGGCCATTGTAAGCTCAGGGCTCAGGGTCGGGGGTCTCAGTGGACCCCCTTGATTTTCATGCACACCTGCTCCTGGGTGGCCAGGCTGGCAGCTCTCCTGCCCTAGACAGCCACTTTCCTGTGCCTAGTGCGGAGATCGTGGACGAGGTCCACGATGTCCGCACTAGCCCAGGAAGGTGCCTGCCTCTTGCGGTCCAGGGCAAACTCCCGGGAGCCGCCAGCCTGGTCCCGGGAAGAGGGGGTGGGCTGGGGGACATCGGGTGGGTGGCTCTGTGCCGTGCCAGGTGCAGGGTCTGCTGGCTGGGTGCTGGCAGGCTTGCACCTGGCACGGGCACCGTAGCCAGCCCGTGCCCCTTTAAGGAGTCCGGGGCCGGGAGGGGGGCATAGAGTTTCCCTGGTGTTGGCCAGAGTGGCCACCAGGGAAACCTGGGGAGGGCTAGCCTCCCACTAGTTCGAATTAAGGGGCTACACACCCCTTAATTCGAACTAGCTAGTTCGAACTAGGCTTAATCCTCGTAAAATGAGGTTTACCTAGTTCGAACTAAGCGCTCCGCTAGTTCGATTCAAATTCGAACTAGCGGAGCGCTAGTGTAGCGCCTATTAAAGTTAGTTCGAACTAACGTCCGTTAGTTCGAACTAACTTTGTAGTGTAGACATACCCCTAATTAGTAAAGTCACATTGTTCTGAGTTTAATATATATTTCAGATAATTTAAAAAGTGGTAATTAACAATATATTTTGTAATGAAGCAAGATTGCCTTAACATTATTTACAGATGTTTTGCCACCATGTTATTGTACTGCACAGAGCAAGACGGCACTAAAAAGTGCAATAATAAATATATTCCTTTAGGTCATGCTGTTTATCACAATCAGTAAAGTATTGGAACAATAGTAGTACCGCTTTATCCCTTTGGGCTTTGAATTGTTGGTACTGTAACAGCATTGCTGTGAGCTGATGCCAGGATATGTTCCTGGAAACATTTATAATAATACAGCTTCAGTAGACACAGTAATGGTATAAACAGGGCAAAGGAAATACCAGAATTGCAACAGATGCTATTGATTATATGCCTTGGGGAATATTTCACTTATTTATTTTAAGTCCTGTCAATGTAAATCAAAAGTCTGTGATGTTGTCAGTAAGACATATCTCAGACAAAATAATGTACTATGACAGTGCTTCCACTTTACTGACATAGCAGATCATGATTTTGAACACAGAAAAGCCATCTGTAGCATAACTCTGGACTATAAACTGGAGGAGAATGATCTGATTGAAACATCTGATTTGTTGCAAAGTGCAATAAACTTTAGGCTGAAAATGTCAGTTGATAGTGCTGCTTTAGGTTAAGTTGACTAGTGCATTTGAACTTGGTTCTCAATCTTTTTCTTGCCTTGAATGTTAGCAGTTTTCATTATTTTTTAGGGTTGTAAATCTGGAGTTGTGGCATTAAATTTAAGGAACAGGAATGAACGTCTAGAAAAAGTAAACATACAAGGGTAGATTTAAAATATGATGGTCTATTTTTTTGAGATTAAGTGAATTGACAAGGCATGACATAAGCCAAATAAAAGCTCTCCTAGTTTCCCTGAAGTTTGATTTATCAAGAAAATGAGCATTTTGGACTTACAACTCCAGTGTATATATACAAACACAAGTAAAGGCATTTAGACATATTAGAAACAAATGGTAGAACTAGATTATATTTTTTTGTAATAAAGACAAGATGAAGGTTGAGATAGAGTACAGTTTGCATTGCGTTTTGCCTCTCACAACTTGGAAAATCTAATGCTATGTGTTAGATTCACCTTGAGACTAACTCCATGAATTCTTATAAAGTTGGGATGAGTAGAACCAGAAGTATTGAATTAATAATTTGTACCTAAATTCCTATGAAATTGCATGCTGTATGTACATGAATACAAAAAAATATGATTAATATTTCTTCAATGAGCAGCAATGAAAATCTGAAATAATTATAATCTATCTTTTGTCACATAATCTTTTGTAAAGGCATAGTTTTTCTTTGCCCAGTGGATATTGGGGAATGTTGAATTCCCCTTTGTTAATTCTTTCTTCGTTGAATATGCTCTAAAATCAGTAGGGAGTGACAGACTTTGTTAAATGGAAAGTTCAGCTTGTCAACTGGTGATGAAACCTGTGACAATAATAATAATAATTAATAAATATAATAAAATCCTGCTAGTAGGACTTAGCAAAGGCAGACCTGGGTCCAAATCTCTGAAGCAGATTTTCACTAGCTGAAGATATGGCACAACCCTAGTGTGTAGATAAAGGACATGTCTTCACTTGCTGCATTGGAGATCGACATACTGGCATTCGATTTAGTGGGTCTAGTATAGTCCTGTAAATCGAACGCTGAGGGCAGCTCTGGACGGCATCTGTATTCCTCACAGTCATGAGGAGTGAGGAGTGTTTGCTCCCGTAGTGAGGACAGCACCAAGCCTGGCTTAAGGTAAGCTGACTCTAGTTACATATTCTATGTAGTGGATTTATGTACCTTAAACAGATCTTCCAAGTCTAGTGTAGACCTGGCCTAATAACTGACAAATAGGATTCAGCACTTGTGTAGAGATTATTTTTCATCTGGTTTCTTTTAAGCAACCCCAGTGCTTTTGAAGATTTTGAACCCTGAGTACAAGGAAATGGAATATGCATAAAGGAGATTTTAAAAATCATATTCAGGTCCAGCACACACAGCGTCTGTTTCAAAAAGAAAGCTGTCAAATGAAGCACACATTAATGTGGGTAAGTCTCCTATCAGTGCATGCATATTTTTTATAAAACATAGGTCAGATTTGATGTCAGTTACATTTGGAGCTCTTTGACTTGAGACCTGTCAGTCTCACTGGCCTTCCCACAACTTTGGACACTATTCTACCACGTGTAGTTTACACTCGGGCTGCTGCTATAGCATTCTATTTCTGTTTACAGACTTTATTTACATTTTGACTCACCGTACAGTAGTAGTTCTCTCTGCTAGGTTATTGTAACGATTTCATTCCAGCTATTTAATTTCCATGTACAAAATGACTGTGATTTTTGCAGGCAGTTTTGATTTTTATGAAGCCATGAGTTAACTCTAAAAGTTTACAGATTTCCCAGCCTATATGTGCTCAGACAGGCTTATTTACTCTCTGAAAAATAAATACATTCTCTTGGAATTCTGTTCCATGTGACAATTTAATCACAGAACACTTCATCAGATTCCCAAGTAAAGTCATAGTGCAGGTGTGGCTTTACATGGAATTACTTCTGTGAACGCAGTATAACTCCATGCAACAAGTTTAATGCTATATCAACAAATTCAGTGTCATAGTTATTTTTCCTATCAAGAATAAGTATCGTGCCAGGTGATGTAACTAGCAAAATCCCTCACCTCACTCCATGTTCTCCATTAATGGATAGCTTGATATATCCTAATTTCTCCTTCATGTAGTAACACCAACTGGTGTGGGTGGAGATGATTGATTTAGTCATTCCACTTCTGCTGACTTCAGCTAGCAAGTTATTCGGAAACCCTGCTGCTGCCAGATGTTTCTGTTTTTTATGCTCATGGCAACTTTATGGACAGATCATTCTCCCCACAGAGGAAATACCAGTATAGCTCAGCTCTGGTTTAGAAGGATAGTATTTTAATCCAGCTCTTTGACCAGCCCCCAAACCCTCAGTCCTGAACAGCAGGCTTTAAGAATGTAGGACCTTTTCTAAGAGATAGGAGTGTTAGGAGAATTATCATTGAAATCATATCAAGATATTCAGCCCTAGAATAAATCATGGAAACACATTTTGACTTAGAAATGTAATTTAGCATGTTGATGACTTGATGACTTTGTGTGCTTGATTTTGCTAGCTTTATCCCTACAGAATATTAGCTTGCTGCACAAGTCACATTGATTTCAGTGGTGCTGCTCACAGAGTAAGATACTACTCGATGGGACTAGTATTGGCAGAACAGAAATCTGTGGAATTTATCAGGTATGGATTTCAAGACATTTTGAAGGTAGACTGTTGTTGGTTTAGAATTTTTTTTCTTTCTTTCTATATTATTTCTTTCTAGATTAAATACACATAGTTTTTTGACTTTCTGTGTCAGGAGAGCTCTGATACAGACTTTCTTAGGTGAGCTGGAGGAAAACACTCAACACTTCTGCATCACATTCAACCGTGTCATTAATGAGTGCATCTCCAGAAAACACAGGATTGCTCTACTGGATCAGATATAATATGACCATTGCTACAGGCAAGGTACAAGAATCCTACGGTAGGTGGATTTGGGGGTAACTCACTCCCTACATTAGATTTCATCCTGATATTTAACAGAGAATGTCTCAAGCCCTGAAGCATGTGGTTTAATTTCCAAATCTATCATAATTAATTATAATTCTCAATAGTTTTGATAGCCATATCAAATGGAAGGAAATACTCTTTTTTATGCTGAGCAAATTTGATACTTTCTCTTAGTTTGCCCATCTGTAAAATGAGTCTAATGTATTTTTACCTCAAAGAGGACTTGCAAAAATTAATTAGATAATATCTGGGAAGTAATTTTGAAGCTATAGACCTCAGTCCTTGGCACTGGTTGAGTATCATTTGGTGTTACTCAAGAGTTGGAGTACAAAAGTGGCTTTAAGTCTCTGTTGTTTCTGAATCCTTGGATCATTCTGCAGTTGTCTAGAACCCTAGTACAAATTAGAATAACCTTAGGCTGCCCAACAGACTGTTATGGAAACCAGACTTTGCTGGTGTTCAGGGATAACCCGTACATGACCCCTGTCCTTTGGCACTGGTCTCAGGGAGTGGGGACAGTGTAGAATTACACAAGCATCCCTGTATGCTCGCTAAAACAATTACAGATCATTTATGTGTTGGGGGAGCAATGAAAAATGGCTTTAAAACAGAGCAGAGTCTGTCCCATAAATTGTATTTCCCTCATACTTTGTAAATAGGAACTGCATGAGGACAGTATCTCTGGTTGCTAATAGGAACATGCCATGACATAAGGAAATGCACAGCACTCTTTCATGTAGATCAGCAATTGGTATTCATCAGCATGGATTATTCATTGCAGGGTGATATATACTTAGTATTATTTGCACATCGAGAAACAATACGGAATGGTAGTCGGAAAAATGGACAGCTCCATTTGAATGAACAAAAACATCAATTCGTGAATGCAAAATATAGCCTATTTTTCCTGTGTCTAGGATATCCTAGAACACCCATTTCTTTTGTTAATAAAATATGCCCAGAAAGAATACTCTACCTTAAGTCTGAATCTGAATAACTGGAAAGAGCTAGAAGTTAGAAGTAATAATTATCAATTAAAGCTATACAAGATTAATGTAGTTTAACTTGGAATGTATCAGGTCTTATGAATACATCATGATGACACACAACATTCTGTCAGTTCTAATTATTGGGATATATTCTTTCTTCATATAATTCTATTGTATACTAATGAACTCGGCCCGTGCTTGCTAAACAATTATCTTTCAAGTCCTCCTTCAGTTTATGTGTTTCACCCTCAAATTACAAAATACTGTTCTGTTTATTTAAACTTAAATCATATAAATGTGTAAACATTGAAGTGATAAAAAATCGAAAGCTGAAATTATGTGACTGACTGTTTTTATGGGTTTATTGGCCTATCACAAACGTCATAAGTATGAGCCATTACAGAAGTTACATTTCCCTAGACCAAGGTAAAATTGCTGTACAGTGATTTCTTCTAAGGTTGAGAGATTCAAATTATGGGTAGCTTTTTGAGTTATCAGAATATCACGGATACATTAAGAGCATTACTTTCCTTAAAATGCTAGTAAAAGATTCCATAATGACAGCCTTAGAGACTAAAGTATTTTCCACGGAACAAGTGTTGTTAATATGTGTCTCAACCCTGACATGAAGGGAGTCTGGCCAAAATTTCTGAAAGCGACTACTGATTTTTGTGGCTCTTTTTAAAATAACTGCTGAGAGAACTCCTCCTCTGGAAATCAGGACACGTTAATGTGTCAAATTTGAAATTTAAAAAATTAGGCCTCTAAAAAGACAATCTTTCTAAAAGCTCACCAAAAGAATAAAAATAAAGTTTTCAGCTACCAATTTAGAAGAAAGATTGGATGGCTAACAGTTATCAACTACCTTGAATCATACTTAGCCATCCAATCTTTCTCCTAAATTGGTAGCTGAAAACTTTATTTTTACTCTTTTGGTGCGCTTTTAGAAAAGTTCCCTTTTTAAAAAGTTATAGATATATATATATAGAGAGAGAGAGAGAGAAAGAGAGTCTTTTTGGTTTTAAATGTAGTGTGTTTCCACTAAAAAAATCAGAGAAAAACACTGCCTAGATTTGATCCAACACAGCATTAAAAAAAATGTCCAAAACTAGCACTTGACTTCTCAGGGCAGTCCTGGGGCTGCTGTTCTCCCCTCCCCCTTGTCCAGCTCTTGGGTTGCTGTTAATCTGATTCTGGACTACTGTGTACCCAGCTCTGGAGCTACTGCTACCCAAGCTGTGGAGCTGCTGTTACCCAACTCTAGGGTGTCCCCCGGCTCGGGAGCTATTGTCACAATGGTTCTGCAGCTGCCCAACCCTTTCTGGGGCTATTTTCCCTCTGGCTCCAGAGCTGCTGTTCTGGGGCTGCAGCTCCCTCCTCCCACCACACGCACTCTGGGACTGCTGTCTTTCCCTTCCCCCCAGGGCTGCTGCTCCCCCATTCTGTGGCTGCTGTTCCCCAGCTCTCGGACTGCTGTCTCTCCAGCACACACACTCTGGGATTGCTGGCTTCCCACCCCCCACACATACACTCTGGGGCTGTTGCCCACCTGGTTCTGGGGCTGATGTCCCCCCTGGCTCTGGGGCTGCTGCCCTCTCCCCAACTCTGAGGCTGTTGCTCTCTTGGCTCTGGGGCTGCTGTCCCCTCTTGGTCTTAGGATACAGGCTGCCTGCCTTGTCGGTGGCCTTCCGGGGGATCTGGGATCTGGAGCTGGCAGGGGCGGCCTGCTGGGGGGGCTGGGAGAGTTGGGAGCTGGAGTTGGCAGGGGTGGCCTGCTGGGGGGGCTGGGAGAGTTGGGAGCTGGAGTTGGCAGGGGTGGCCTGCTGGGGGGGCCGGGATGCGGAGCTGGTGGGAGTGGCCTGCTGCGTCGATGGCCTGCCAGGGGGGCCGGAGCTGGAGCTGCTGGCACAAAGCCAGGTGGAGCCAGAGCTGGCGGGGGTGACGGGATGGTCATGTTGGAGCGTGCGCAGGAGGGGTGAGTTGAAAATACCGTGACAGAAAGACAAGAACGGCGACGGCTTAATAGAATGATTGTCTAAAAATCTTAGCCACTGGGCACATGTCTCTGGTTGGAGCCACAATCTAGAACTAATAAGTGAACTAGTGATGAAGGTTCATTCTATTATTAATCTCCTGAGCCAACCAGTTCCTTTGTTAAGGACATTTTTGAAAAAAATTGAACCCAGTAGCCTCAAGTAAAACAGACGACATATCAGTTACGGACAATGGGAAGATTAAATGAATAATAGTTTTGCAAGAACAAACTCATTAAATAATAATTAGTTTTGGAGTTAACATTTCCTGGCAGCTCATGTCTGGCTGGCAGAGCTGCAGAATCCAGGCAAACCCTTGAAAACATAAATGGAAGGAAATAAATATACTTTATTATGCATTGAAAAATTTGAACTGCACATTACCATGCATATGAAGGTATGATCTTTCTTTGGTAGTTAAAGACAACTGCAATAACTTATATAAAAGCAGGACTTAATTCTCAGTAGTTGGTTAACTTTAAATTGACATGGTTTTATTAGCAATAATGACTTCTAGGTTGGGCTTTTTCCTGTTAGTTTTTAGTTATTAAAGCACTAAAGCAATCCCCCCCCTTTTGTTATATTGGAAATAAAACACTGTATCCTTGACAACATGAAATCCAGCTTTGAACATTTTAACAAATAAAAAGGCATTAATGATTTCTTTATTTTTTCATATTTCCCTACTTCATAAGGACCACAATGACCTATGACTCAGAGGCATTTCCTGTCAGTTATGGCCAAGTCAGAAACTCATCTCCTCCATATAGTGGTTAATCACCAGGAAGTGCCCTCACTGTTGGTCATTACTGCTTAATTCCCAAGTTAATATATTTTGGGAATAGAAATTGGCTTTTCTATTATTTTATGAACATTTTGAACTGGAGCTGGGCAGGACTTTTGAAACACTCCTGAGAAGCAAGAGAAAGATATGAGTCATGGAATTTAAATCGTTTGGTGAAACACTCTGAGGGTCACTAAAATTCTGGTCCTGCTGCTGATGAAAGAATTGTATGAACTGGCCATTCACTAGGAAATGCTACGCTTAGCTAGGAGCCTAAAAGCTTGCCCGCCTCCTTAAGAAATAGAATGTGTGAGTGGACAAGTTAACTGTTCTATGAAGGCATCAGAGTTGTGGATTGTTGAAGGAGAATCTAGTACCTATGGGAATACAATATTTCCCAATTTCTTACACAAAAAGCATGCTTTGACTGTTTAGCTTGAGATTTGCCTCAGGTTTTGGATTTCAGGGGAATATGTAACATGAAATGAACTATATGGTCACATGTCTGTTTAATTACACACACTACTGTGAAATTAAACATCCACAGAAATTATGGACATTTTATGGACACTAGTTTGGAGAAAGTGAATATAGATTACTGTTGAATTACATATGTTTGAAGTTTTCAAATTATCCATTTATAGTTAAAGGGGAGTTGAACTTGAACATGTTATTAGTAACTGAAGAAGTTAAGAAAAATGGCTATAAACAAATCTGTTCCCTCCTTTCTGAAAAGATAGCGGAACATTCCAAAAGAGAGACCAGGGCGTCAGAGAGCTCTTCTGGGGTGCTTCAAATATGCTGTGCAGCGTTCTGTTGGCAATTTAAAGGGCCAAAGCCTCCTGGCCACCACCCCTGCTACTGTATCCTTTTAAATCCGGAAGCAGCTGCCCTTTGTGCCCACATCAGTAACTCTGGCCAGGACTAAATGCATATCTTCACATAAAATGCTTATAGTGGCACAACTACACCGGTACAGCTGTACCACTTCAGTGCTTCAGTGACAACACTACAGTAACTTAACATTGCAGTGATATTCCTGAAAAATGCTATTTTAAGTGAAACGATGTAAAGTAAATCCAATTTCCCTATAAGAATTAATGTAAATAATGCCGGTTAGATTCCAGGGATTTTTTTCAGAAGACAAAAGGCAGTATATACCTATACAGTAAAAAGCTTGCTTGTGAAGCTTGGTTGAGGTGGTGGAGTCAGAGATTGGAATATTTCCCAGGGGATGCCTTGCTACTAACTGATGAACTAGCACTCAGCTGAACATGTTGTTAATGTAGCCTCACACTCTAGAGGCATGGACTGAGGGAGGGAACACAATAAATACACAGCAATGGTTGCAAACGCTTCTTGTGGAAACTGAACATGACGAAGAACCCACACTATCCCACTGGAATGCGTCACTCTCTCCTATGGAGACAGAGCCAGCCCGAGGTATTCTGGCGCCCCAGGCTTGGTCACATGGCGCCGCCCCTGGGCACACAGCGCATGTGCGGGCCTGCCTATGGGGAGCGGGCCCACCCCTGTAGGGTGTGCAGGTCCACCCCCGGGACGCATGGCACATGCGCGGCCCACCTGCAGCGGCTGGTGTGAAGCCCGGGCCCGCCCCTGGGGCACACGGCACATGCACGGCCTGGCTATGGCCACTAGTGCGAAGCCCGGGCCCGCCCTCAGGGTTCAAGGCGCATGCGCGGCCCAGTCCAGTTTTTGCACAAAAGCCCCCTCTTGCGCAAGAGCCATTCATCTTGAAATAATGAGGAAGAACAGCGCTTGTGCAAGAGGGGGTTTTTGCACAAAAATCACTTGCGCAAAAACAACTCATAATTAATTATGCAAATGAAACGTGGCAATATGGTAATCTGCACTTCATTTGCATAGGCTTTTGCGGAAGAGGGAAGTTGTGTAGACTAGCCTGTTTATGTGTGTTTGAGAGGCAGAGACGTGCAGGCAGAGATGTGCATTGCCTCTTTAAGTATGTTGTCCTCACTTCAAGTACACTGCCTTTATAAGTAGACTAGCAAGTTCAGACACAAGACTCCACAGCTGTGATATCCCACTTTGTGGAGATGGGATATGGAGTGGGAGGCTTGACTGGAGGGATGAGCAGAGGGAACTTCTTGACATCAGCACTCCTTACTCCCCACACACAGAAAGCAGGAGGTTCCCAGGTGCAGCTCCAAGGCAGAGGGCAGGAGAAGCAGGGCAGTTGTGGGGAAAGGGCATCTGTCTTGCGGAGATGCATACCTTGCAGGGAATTGAGAAGAACTGATGGGAGGTTGCCAGCTTACCCTGGTTCCAGCCCCACACAAGGACAGGATGCTTTTCCAGAAAACCCTGCAATAGTGGACAAAGCAGGCAGCCAAATGGTGTTCTAATGGAGCTTTGCACAACTTTAAATGGGCATGTGCTCTAATAGAAATGCAATGTAACAATGAAATAACATTAACTGGGACAATGTGAAGTGAGGAGTTACTGTACTATATCCATGGTTAGAATGTTGCTCACTGCTGTGGATTTTTGACACACCTGAGCGATGTAATTATATTAAAGTGAGTTTGTTGTGTAAACCTGGTCTTACTATTTGCTTAGATCTTATTGTAAACTTTCAGTAACATTCCCAGGCGAGGACTCCAAAAGTTTTCCTCCTCAGTGAGATGTTTAGGAAATGATATTAGAGCTACATAAAAGTTAATGGGCTGTTTAATATTAAGTACTGAAAGCACACTTGCAAGTGAAAATGAAATATTTAAAGAAACTTTAGAGAGATGAACTGTCAAAAGGGGAGTAAAACTAAGTACTACACCTTCACAGCACTATAGATTCTTTGGGCTTGATTATTAATTTTACTGTTTTACATGCGTGTAATTCTGCAAACTTTAATGGAATTACTTCTTTAAACTCATGTAAGTCTGAGGAGAAACAGGCCTCTTCTCTCCAATTAATTTCCTTGCCAGCCCTTCATAAATTGGGGAACTGGCATACAGCGTGTACTATGGAAAGATTAGCAGTGGCCCATGTTCAGCTGTATGTATCTGGCACCCAGGTGCCTGATTTTTTTTTTTTTTTTTTTTTTTGCCAGTCAGCAAGCAACTGTGGGTTGTTTTTGGATTTTTTTTTATTTTTTGTTTCTTTTTACAAGATGGTCATCCACAGCTGTTACACAGAAATAGAAAGCAAGTTGTCCATGCAAAGCATCAGTATTTATAATCTCCTCTTCATTGTCTGAACCATAATAACTATTCCCATTTTTCTGTCACTGATTTATCACATTCTATTTCTGTGCAGTTCTCCACTGACATAACTGATCAACCAATTTAAAATCCTGACTTTTGGTCCACTTTTCAGGTTATAGTTTATTTAATTGAGAAAATGTACTTAATACTTAAAGTTTATTCATAGTTTATAATCTCTCCCCCCCCCCCCCCAAGAAACACTATTCAGAATTTAAATCCCAACAAAAATGTCCAGGCTTCATATTTAGTTTTATAAATCATCAAGCCTACTAGGCAAACCCCTGTGTTGAAGGTTGGGGTACTTCTGCACCACTCCAGGTGAAGCACATCTGCTACTGCCTCATTTTATGGGGCGTTTCTTCCTGCTCTACTTGTACCATTCCTATCACCTGGGGGATTGGGTTGAGAGTATGCCCCTGTGACAGGTCTGCCAGGACCTGCACTGCGTCCGGTGAGGGGGGAACGGCGTGACGAGTGGTGAACCGTCCGTCGCTTGCAGGGAGGCAGGGGAAGCCCTGCACAGCTGCCGGAAACAGCCTGGCTGGGGAAATCGTGTTATTCTGGGGATGGTCGTGTAATTCATAAAACGTTCCCTAAAAAAAAATCGTGCTATCGCAAAAACATGCTAAGCATGTACTAAAATCTGTACTAAAATCACAGGAAAGTCTGCCTGTCAATTCTAGTGGCTGGCACCGCCCCCTGAATTACAAGGAGGAACAATTTCAAGTAAAGTCCTGTTCATCCCCTGTATTCCTAGTCAGTCACTCTGTGGGGGGATGAGCTAGTGCATGCACACTCCAGTTGATGCACAGGACCTGTGAGAAGCTGGAACATACTCATTTACACAAAATCTTCAGAAATTCGATCTGCTAAGCTTTAAGAAGTCTTTCCTGAGCATGTATGAACTGATTTTTTTCAGAGGCTAATGATTTGTCCAAATTTGACAATTTTTCATTGGGTTGTCAAAACGCATATCCCTGACATCAGTCAACCCAACTGCATAAATTCAAGCCCTTGCTCCAAAGCATGGAGTTTCTAAAGCATCTCAAGAAAATGGTTGTCATTATTCTTTCTGCATGGGCAAACCAAAATATTTCCCCAAAACCTTGCTCTTGGAAATAGATGAATCATTTTAGTTAAAAGTTTCCAAACAAATTCATCCTTAAACACTCAGCACAGAAAATTTCAACCTGAATAGTGAACCTATAGCTAAGTTATAAGCAATTGAAAACAGGTTCTTATAACAGAAAGTCTTAGGAACTACCTGTGCTGCCTATAATATTGGCCAGCAAGTTTATGTTTCTTGGCATGATTATTGCAATATATTACATGCATGGATTCTGAGACAGTCTTCCATTCCCTCCAACCAACACAGGAATCCAGCTGTTCAGAATCTCATCAGGTTTAGTATTTCTTAGCCATCATTTGTTCCTTGCTTGAAAAAAACATTTTTAGTTTTCTCAGTAGGCCCTGGTCTAAACTAGGGAGTTATTTCGAAATAACTCCTCTTATTTCAAAATAACAAGGGGAGTGTCCACATTACCAAGCCTACTACTTTGAAATAATGGGCTGGTCATTTCAAAATAATAATTCCTGTTTTTCTCAAGGAATAGCTTATTCAAAATAGTTTTGGGAGTTATTTCGAATTTAGTTATTTCAGAATAATTACCTAGTGTAGACATGCCCTAGATGTCTATGTAATCTTTGGCCACTTGGGTCCACTTCCTTTATGTGCCTTATCTTTAGCCATATGGATCTTTCCTTCATGAAAGTTCTGCTTTTTGTGCCTTTTCCTATTGTCCCTCTCTTCCAATTTTGGCTGATTGGCTGAGTATATTCATGAGTCTAATATCGGCAATCCCTAGTGTTCTTAAATCATGAGTCAGACTCCCCAAAATCATAGAATCATAGAATCCTAGGACTGGAAGGGACCTCGAGAGATCATCGAGTCCAGTCCCCTGCCCTCATGGCAGGACCAAATACTGTCTAGACCATCCCTGATAGACATTTATCTAACCTACTCTTAAATATCTCCAGAGATGGAGATTCCACAACCTCCCTGGACAATTTATTCCAGTGTTTGACTACTCAGAGAGTTAGGAACTTTTTCCTAATGTCCAACCTAAACCTCCCTTGCTGCAGTTTAAGCCTATTGCTTCTTGTTCTATCCTCGCCAAGATGAACGGGTTTTCTCCCTCCTCCTTATGACACCCTTTTAGATACCTGAAAACTGCAATCATGAGAATGGCTTAAAAAATAAGATTTTTTAAAAAAGTAATAATAAATATGAGGTTGATTTTAATTGCTTACTCAATTTCGGGCCTCTTCAGTGCATTTAAAACATGTTTTCAAGCTTCTCTATGTGGCCAGGATGATCTAAAAGCTTACTCTTTATTTCAAAATGAAAGTTAAGATTTTTACCTAGTCACATAACACCAGGAACTCATACTCATAACTCTCCCCTACTCATAACTCCAGTCATCTGAAGAAGTGGGCTGTGCCCACGAAAGCTCATGATACCATCTACATGTTTTGTTAGTCTATAAAGTGTTACCAGACCATTTGTTGTTTTTTTCTGTAACAGACTAACTCAGTTGCCCCCTGAAGCACCAGGAACGATGGCTTTTTTTTAAAAAAAAAGCAGTACATGTCCTATTATGCATGATAAAATCACAAGAGCTGCCGACACTAAGATCCATGTTCAAAGATATAGTGTATTTCTAAACCTGTTCAAGAATCAACATATTCACTGTGCAGCTGTGGAGCTAGAAATAGAGTTCACGATCTTTGCCTTCAAAACCAGAGGTGCATGCCACATCAGCTAAAGGAGAATCCCCTGTTTCTGAAGGTTGACTTTGTAAAGGATGGCAGGATAATGATTCAGTGTGTGAGGAGGTTTGATTGCATTTACTAGAGCGGGAGTGTTACCCATATAAATCTTAGTCAGAGTAGAAGCTAAGACCTTAGATTTCATTATGGGATAAATAGAAAGAAAATACAGGCCATACAGCAGGAAAGTAGACACAAAAGTAATCAAGCCCATAAGGGTTCTGGACTAATATTACCCCATCATAATGTACAAAGTCAACTGTACAGTACTGGTTGACTTCTCAGACCTTGAGGCCTGGATAAAGCTATAATTCAGTGCTTCTGGCACAGCACTGTTGGTGAGTCAATGAACATCCCTGAGGGTTAAAGTAATCCTTTTCTAATCCTATGAAAAAAGTGAAAGGCTTTCTTAGCACTGAGACAGTCTATTTTCAATGTTCCTTTTTGGAAAGGAACACTAGTTAGAACCCAAATTTTTGTTGACACTTAGCAATGGAAAGAAAAATGATGAAAAATGCAAATGACAATTGATATTTTTATAAATTGAAACAAATACTCAATAAAGTTCTTGGTGTTAAATTTTTCCCCAGCGTGGAAATCAATCTTTAAGGCCTCAGTCCAGCAAAGTCCTTTAACTATGTGCTTAACTTTGTGAAATATGAACATTTCCAGGGCTTTCAATGGGATTATTTAAAATCAAACATGTGCTGGACTGAAGTCTACATTGAAACTGAATGTATTAGATTGAGGCTGTTTTAAATGTATGAGTGTAGAACTGCTCTGCATTGTTCATATGGAAGGGTGCTCTACACAATACTGGATGGTATGAGTTACAGGGGCATAGGACACTGGTCAGAGTGAATGCTAGACTATCTTTGTATCTTTTTTACACAGATGCTTACCCCCTTCTTACTATAGCCTGGTCTACACTAGATCAGGAAATTCAGTTTAAGATATGCCACTCAAGTGACATAAAATGCATAGCTGGCGATGGCTTACCTTAAGCTGAGTCTTAATGGCATCCACACTGTGGGAGGCTGATGGGAGCAAATGGTCCTGCTAGCTTCCCTTACTCCTTACAAAAGGAGGAGTACTGGATGCTGGCTGGAGCTGCCCTCAGTGTTCAATTTAGTGGGTCTATACTAGACCTGCTAAATCGAATGCCGGAACATTGAACTTCCGGTTAGTATAGATGTGCTCTATATGTCTACTAGTGGCCACTCTAAATAGTAATTGTAAATGTTCTCAAGTAACACACATGAATATACAGACATAAGAACAAGCCATTCCATATTATCCTCTCAAAATTCCACCTCCTAAAGACTGCATCTCAGGTGAAGTTTGTCTACAAGTGTAGATCCTTTTAAAATTTACCTTTGACTTTGAGGAGATTTGAGTTCTTGCCTTCACTTTCCCTTCCCTCGTCAGTCTTTATATCACAGAGTGCACTAATAAAACCTGGATAGTTACAGTATTTGAATTTGGTTTATAATTTAAAATGTAGACAAAGTAGATCCTTCTAAGCCTGTAGTCTGGAAAGAGTTTGAGAATTTCCTTTGATTTGATTTCCTGACTTTTCTCTATAAATATACAGTAATATTGTAATAAAATGGAGTAGGGGTATGTCTGAAGGCTTTATAACTAATATGATTTTGAAGCTGGGCATAATCATTGAAATATCAAAGCTCTAATAGTAGGTTTCTCTCTCTTATATAAAACCTAGTGTTATAGATTGAGCCCAAACCCATATGCAGTCCATAACAGACCCCTGCATTAAAAGAGTAAATAATGATTGAAAACATCTTACAATGCTTTTTTTTTCTTAGATGCAGTCATTTTGGATGACCTGCAATCAAAATCTCTCAATCCTTCAGGCAGTAATGCATTCTGAAATGCTGATTGCCAAAATTAAGACACATTATCAGTCAAATGGAAGATGACTATAAGCCCCCAGAACTTTTTATTCCCAAAGTAATGAATGAGGCTAGATTAATTTTAATATGATTTTAATATGGTGGGATGGGAGGAATTAAGAAGAGGGTGACCTAGTGATAGCTATGCAAGGTTTGTGCCACGGTATCCTCAGCTGTATGAGTAATACATCATTATGGCTCCTGTGTACCACCAAAACAGAGCACTGGGATTGTATCACAGTCAAAGATCTGATCCTCAGCTGCCCTTTGTTAAGCATTCCAAGATTATTTATTTGATTGCTAAATAAACTAGAGAATGTACAGTATAGAACCAAACCCAGAATAAATTCAATGATGAATAACTCATCCCTGTCTCAAATTTCCATCTGTTGAATAATCTTTCTCCTTTACTCCTTCTTCAACCCTCCCTTTTCTCCAAAGCTTGAAGAATTGAAAGGCTGTGCAGTGTGCCTTAAAGTTCAACAAAATTACTCTGTTGAACCAAATGAAGAAGTGAATATACACAACAATGAAAAGAATCTGCCTGTAGCTCCCTCCCACCGTACATACATATGATGTGTATTCACAAGTTCCTGGACATAAAGCCTGATAACTACCATTCATTGGGTCAAAAAGGGGTATTTCTTTAGGGCCTGAAGACTTTTATAGCATGTGGAATATCTCTATAAACTGTAAATCATGTCACACTGGCTTTCTCTGATGTACTACGTCAAAATGTGATATGTCATATATGCTCCAATCTAATTTTATATAAATGTATTTCTTGTAAGTTCTCTTAGATTTTAAATCTATACTAGGTTATACATGAATGATTTGTTAAATGACTATTTTAGAAATAGTTGGAAGTTATCCATATTGTATCTGTCAAAGACAAAAATGCTACATAAATGAACAGGATCCATTCTTTGGTTTATAGATTGAGGGAGCCTCACAAATCCACAGGCTGTCTCCAGGTTGCTATATTTGCCTTTGGGTCTCTGAGATAGCAGGAAGATGTCAAATCATCACCTGTAGGCAGACAGTTCCTTATTGACTATCCATCTGAGGAAGGTAATATTTATCATTTATTCCAACAAGTGTACGGAATAATTTTCATTCTAGATGCTGCCTTTTTAAATGGTCATGCCCATTTGGGAATATTCTGTCCTATCCCATATACAGAAGATGTGCATATTTGTCTTACAGCACGTTTTGGAGCATAACAGAAACCAATTGGAGCCATAGTTTAGTCGCTAGACTGCAATTTGCCCCTCAGTTGCACAGATCATTATACTTTTTGGTGGGACGCAGATGCGAATTGGAGGCCAGAATTGTGTCTTAAGTGACTGAAGTCAAATTTTGAGCTGTTTGGAATGTACCACATTACAGCTACTGTTTCTAGAAATTACTGTTATAAATAAATGATGCGGTTTAAAAATTCCTAGCCAAGAACAGTTCTGAACTGTACTGAAACTTGAGATCTCTGCTGTCTTAGGAATCAAGATGTAAGTGGAAACAAAATTTAGCTTTTGGTGTTATTTCAAAATATTTATATATGTATATTTTAAAATGAACAAGAGTACAAATGGAAATAGAAGTCTAGAATCTCATCTTGTGCAAATTGTCATGGCTTGGTTGAAAATGTAGAAGATCTGGAAAAAAGGTCCAAATTCTCCTCACAGTTACTGCTGTGTAAATGCAGTTTAACTCCATTTATTTCAGTGGCATATCTCTGGATTAGCACAAGGTTTACTAGAGAGCAGAATTAGCATTATAAAATGTCAGAAAGTTAGAACTAGAGAATTCTGAACAGCTTAGTCCAGAACTCAGCCTTCCTGTTTGGTGAGTCCAAATCTGAGTTCACTGCATGACATGGAATCTATGCAATAATGTTTTATTAATGTTTCACTAATGTTTCCCACTGGAAATGAAACACGACTTACAGAATTTCATCAACTCACTTCTGATTAAGAATTAAGGCTCATAAGTTTTGAGCCCTGTCAATAGAGCTACATTAGGGTCAATGCTCCTGGAATACCTTTTTGCTAAGCAACTCATTCGAAGTCTTCTGCTTGCTTTCATTTTGAAGTAATGAGACTAAATACAAGCCATGAGGATTATTTTGTATTATAGGAGCTTGATTTCACTCCCATTGACATCAGTGTGAACTTGACATTAACTGGAATAAGAGCAGGATCAAGCCCAGAGTTACTGCTTTCAGAATTCTTACTATTAATTGATAAAGACTATACATTCCATTTTCTTTATAGTCAGAGGCCATATTAGCCAATTGCATAATTCAATGTCTTCCACTTTTTATTACATGTACTTAGATGTTGCATTGCAAAATCTGTCAATTGGGAGATTTTTTTTTTAAGTTTTCTTGTTTGTTATTTTTGCTAGATGCCTCTAACTCCTGTTAGAAATAGGAGCACATGGAAATGTGCAGAATGTTTACCTTTATTTCAGAAAGAGAAAAGATTTTTCTGTTTGAAGTTACCAATGTCTGGATAAAATAGAATGTTAAAATAGAAAGGAAAAAATGTTAAAAATAGAAAGGAAAAAAAAAAATTAAACGTGTAAACCCTTTGGCTCACAATATATATTGTAAACTATCATGGTCAAGTGATCTGATTAGAGAGCCTCTAACCGTGGACACTAGCTACTTAGACTGACAATATAAAGACAGAAATGCTCTCCATTTATATACTGCCATGTCAGTATTATGGACAAGATTGTTGATTGCTTTACACATTTGCCCGGCAGAGTAATGAGGTATAAGACTCCCTTGTGCTGTCATACACAGGGTATATGTATTTCTGGGGGAGAGAACTGTGAAGCTTCTACTCCCCCTCATGCATATAGGAAGAGAGTGGACAGGCGGGGTGGATAGTGAGTGGAAACTTGGCTCTGCCTCTGCTCCGGCCAGTGGAGGCTGAGGATGTAATGTGTTACAAGTATTACTGGCATTGGAAAAGGTTCAGAAAAGGGCAACAAAAATGATTAGGGATTTGGAACAGGTCCCATATGAAGGGAGATTAAAAAGATTGGGACTTTTCCATCTAGAAAAGTGGAGATTAAGGGGGGATATGATAGAGGTCTATAAAATCGTGACTGGTGAGTAAAAACTGAATAAACAACAGTTATTTACTTGTTCCTATAACATAAGAACTAGGGGTCACCACATGAAATTAATAGGTAGCAGGTTTAAAACAAACAAAAGGAAATTTTTCTTCATGCAGCACACAGTTAACCTGTGGAACTCCTTGCCAGAGGATGTTGTGAAGACCTGGACTTTAACAGGGTTCAAAAAAGAACTAGATAAATTCATGGAGATTAGGTCCATCGATGGCTATTAGGCAGAATGGATAGGAATGGTGTCCCTAGCCTCTGTTTGTCAGGGGCTGGAAATAGATGACAGGCGAGGGATCACTTGATGAGCACCTGTTCTAGTCACTCCCTCTGTTGCATCTGGCATTGGCCATGGTCAGAAGACAGGATACTGGGCTAGATGGACCTTTGTTCTTGCCCAGAATGGCCATTCTTATGTTCAGCTAAACTTGGGACCATCTCCTTAGCTTCATCTCCCTAGAGGGCAACAAAGGCTCACAGCTCAGTCACACTTGGCTTGCAGCAGAATCATCTGATTGTCCAGACTGCCCAAATGGCTGAAGAGATCATCAGACCTGCTCTTAAGATCAGCAGCAGTTGGGCACTGGCTGCTCAAAGCAGTTCTCTGTGCTTATTTTGCCATCTCCTTTTCCACTTTTGCTCTTGCCCTTCCTTGCTCCAGGTAACCTGATTCTGACTCATGGATCCGATTCTTGACTCTGGCTCTCAGCCTTTATATCTTGCCTCTGGCTCCAGCTCCGACTCCTATTCCCAGTTTCCAAACCATGTTCTAACTACTGACCACATCCCATTCTCTGATGCTGAGGGGACTATCCTACCCTCAATTTGTAATTACACCTTTAAGTTTTTATTTTGTAAACTACATCCCAATGCAGCATAAAATCTGTTACAAAGACACTTTAGATTGAGGAAATTCTTAGAGTAGGATCAGAATTCCTCGAGTGCTTGAGAAACTCCTGGCACAAACTGGACACTAGCATTAAAAATTAATTAATATGAAAATATGTATATTTGTTTGACTCACATTGGTCTTGCACCTTCAGTGAACATAGTTTCCACTGTCTTCGAAAGCCATTCTGCCTGAAGAATGCCCACTACAACTCTATCCAGTCCAGAAAAGCCTCTACCAGGAACCCAGAAGAATGCTAGATTAGGGCTTCTGGTACAGTAACTGTTTCAAAAAACTAAAACAGGACACATGCAGGAGCCCCACCTCCTCTCTGTGGCCCCACTCCCTGCTCCTCCTCTTCCTCCTGGCTAGGAAGCTGGAGCCATGCAATAGTAAGAGCCACCCAGAGACCATGGGACTTCCACCTGTCCTGGGTGGTGGTCAGGGTGCCCAAGACCAGCCCTCAGACTGTATTCCTGCTCCCCTGAGGTGTACCACCCAGGGCATGGGTTAGGTCTGGGATTCCAGGACTCCTCAGAATGGTCAAGTCTTTCTGGCAGCTCCTACTACTGCTGAACTTGGCCATGGGCAGAGACTTGAGGAGAAATGAAGAGCAGGGGTGGAGCCTAATGGCAAGGGGTGGGGCTAAAGCCCAACTCAGCTTTGCCTTCTCCTCCTCCCCCCTGGGAAGAGGCATTGGGCAGGCATGGAGTGGCATCGCAGGGATTCCAGGACAAATGCTATCATACAGACTGGGACATGAAATGCACATTTTGGGTCTGTCCCACCCATTTAAAGATTGGAAGTCACTTCAGCTTCATATAAAACAGCTGCTACATAGCGATTCAGAATGTCAGCCTCCGCCTCATGGAGACCGATCCCATTTCTAACAGGGAATCCACCATCTTGTAAAGTTGTATAATGCTAAGTTAGGTATTCCATTTCACCCACCCCACCCCCTCACATCCAAGTTTATGACTTTGCTCAGATCCAGACACCTGTGGTGATGCTCAGAAAGTGAAATTGAGCATTTTAGGCATGCTGTGCGGCTTAGGCTATGCTGCCCTAAGATATACCGCCTGTTAGGCTGCTCACAGAAATGGGGAACCACACAGAGTAGGGTGGGGTCAAGTAAGCAGACTTTTGTTAACAAGACTTCCTAATGCACACTCTGCTCCCCGCAGCACTGTTCAGCAGCAATAAGTTTGCTCACACGCACTCAGAGGAAGCCAGTGGGGCTCCTGTGTCAGTGTGTCAAATATCTAACGGCATGAACACAATAACGATGTAATCCTTATATATAGCTCTTAATTATTCTTGTAGATTGGAATGTAGTAATCACAATCCCTTCCCAAGTTCTTCTGGATGATGGTGAGCTTTGATTCTCCTTTTAACTCAGGGTATGTCTACACTACGGAGTTTTGTCAGAAAAATGGCTATTTTTACGACAAAACTCGAGTTATGTCTACACTGCAATCGTGTTCTATTGAAAGTAAATCGAAAGAACAGAGGGGTTTTTCCAATATTAGTACTCCTCTGTCTGTGAGGAAGAACTCCTTTTCCAAAAGAGCTCTTTGGAAAAAGGCGTGTGTGGATGGGGAGGAGGGATTTCTTTCTAAAGAAGAGGCCTCCAGGAAATAACACAGGTGTCCTGGTAGACACTCTGTCCATACTAATCACAGCTTTCTAGTTCCTGTCTCCTGCCGGCTCTTAAAGCTGCAAGCATCCTGGACAAGCCTTGTGGCAGGAAGCTGGCCTGGGAGCAGCATCTGACAGTGCAACTCTGACTGCCACAGGCCTGTTCACCCATGATGGACCCACAGGCCCCCTGGGTATGTCTACACTACCCTCCTAGTTCGAACTAGGAAGGTAATGTATGCATACCGCACTTGCTAATGAAGCCCGGGATTTGAATTTCCCGGGCTTCATTAGCATAAGCGGGGAGCCGCCATTTTTAAATCCCCGCTGCTTCGAACCCCGTGTAGCGCGGCTACACGGGGCTCGAACTAGGTAGTTCGGACTAGGGTCCTATTCCGAACTACCGGTACACCTCGTTTCACGAGGAGTACCGGTAGTTCGGAATAGGACCCTAGTCCGAACTACCTAGTTCGAGCCCCGTGTAGCCGCGCTACACGGGGTTCGAAGCAGCGGGGATTTAAAAATGGCGGCTCCCCGCTTATGCTAATGAAGCCCGGGAAATTCAAATCCCGGGCTTCATTAGCAAGTGCGGTATGCATACATTACCCCGCTAGTTCGAACTAGCGGGGTAGTGTAGACATACCCCCTGAGAGATGCCCTGGCCCTCACAGAGGGCAGCCCCAGGGGTCCCAGGTCCCACCCAGGGGGACCAAGAGGAAGGCACCTTCCTGGTCCAGGGTGGAAATCCTGTCTCTCCTCAAGCTGTGGGGCGAGGGAGAGACATTGCAGGATCTCCGCTCTAAGCACCACAATGCAGATGTTTATGACTGGCTGGCTGTTTCCCTTGTGGAGTGCAGACACCCATCCCAGACCTTAGAATAGGCATGAAGTAAGGTGAAAGAGCTCCATCAGGGATACATCAGGGCCAGAGAGCACAGCTCGAGCTCAGGGGCAGGATCCCACACCTGACCTTACTATCAGGAGCTGCACCAAATCCTGGGGGGTGGGGAAACCTCTTCTCTACCCATCGTGGTGGACTCCTGCCTTGAGACCCCCATCATCACCCAGCCGGAGGCCGCAGCGGAGGAGGAGGAGGCAGTTGAGACAGTTCCTGGCAGCCATGACGTCTCCCAGGCCTTGTCAGATGCCGGGGAGGTGAGTGGTCTAAGTTTGTCAAACACACAGAGTGGGGGAGGCACGTGCACAGGGGTAGGGTGCAAGCATCACTTAGGCTGCTTGGTCTGGACATCGTGCTGCAGTCTGTGCATGTGGAACCACGTGCAGAATAGTGTGCACCACGCAGACTCAGCAGGCAACCCCTGAGTATGAGTGGGATGCTGCTGCCAGGCTCAAGGGAGGCCAGACACATGTCTGGACCCAGGGGAGAGGGAGATGGCTTCCCAGCACCTGCCATGGCTGGAAGCAGGCTAGCCACAAGGGTTCAGGCACAACTCCACACACAGAGGAGTGCTGCACACAGCACACAGGCATGTCTGTACGTGCGAGGCACCGCTCCCTCCCGTGGGCAACGCCCCCCAAATGATGCCTCTGCTCCTTCCCCAAGCAATGCCCATGCCCCTTCCCCAAGCAATGCCCATGCTCCCTCCCCTTTCCCCCTCTCCAGTCAACCAGATTGCTTTTTCAGTCCGCTTGGCCAATGTGGATGTGCTCTTTCGGAAGAAGTTTTTTCAGAAGATCTCTTCCGGAAAAGCTTTTTCCGAAAGAAGCCTGCAGTCTAGACATAGCCTCTGAGTTGTTTCTAACAGGCACACAATTACGCTAAGGTGGATTTCCTTGTACTTATTTCTTCCATGCTTACCTGATCCTGCTCCCTCTACAGTCCTACAAATGTCTACTATGGACTGTACAACATATACATGGATTCTGAAGCTGTACAGCTTTATGCCAGATGAGAATCTCACTCACAAAGTGAAATCTCTTACCAGGGTTTCATAACTCTATATTGAATTTATATTCTCTCAATTCCCATGGATTTATGTGTTAAATTCAGCTAATAGCTTTCTTTTAATAATGGTTAGTGGGGAACAAAATCTATTTTAAGGAAGGAGTAGGAATTGTTAGGATTATTGAGTTAACTGACGAGTGACATCTGGGAATATTTAAAAGAAAACAACCCTGCAAAATTCAGGAAAAAAAATGTTTACATAATTTCTTTCATGTAGTTCAGAAAATAATCCTTTATTTAAAATACTTTAGGGAAAATGCATGATTTAAATCGCGTTCCTCCAGAGCTGAGAGGTTTTATTCGTAATAATGAACTGGAGTGCTAAGACATAAATATGCAGTATGATGCTGACAATTAAACTTTTTCCCCAACTGAGAGACTTCTTTTGGATGTTATGTTTATTTTTTTAAAGAAAAGTTGAGATTCTCCTCTAGCAATGATTCCATAAACTGGTACGTTAAGAAAAAACACCAAGTGTCTATAACCCAACGATAAAATTACATTGTTTGACATACTTGCATAAGGCAAATTTATGGCAGAGATGGCCAGAGGAAGTCTCCCTGTTCTGGGGAGGTAGCATAGTGTGGGTAAACCAGTCTGTCTGCAAGACTCTTGAAGCACCACAGTTATGTACTGTCCCTTATTAAGCATTTCTGACAAAGCTACAATTAAGCCCTTAATCAATAGGCTATTTTAAAATATATAAATAAATCCAGATATTGTACTGTAATCTTAATAATGGATTTCTGGAACATCTGTTTAACAAGAGGACAGATTTTTGTAAGCTCTTAGTTTTAAGTGGCATGCACTCCAAAGCTTTTCGTTTTAAATGATCACTGATCGGTCTGTATATTTTTGCATACATTCTGATTTTTTCCCCTAATGTCTGGTTTTAGCCTGTTCCTGGGAAACTTTTGACCTCAGAATCTGTGGCATCATTATGGAAAGAATTGCTCAAATCCCTCATCTACCAATGGCAGAAGATCCAAGGAGAAAGCAAGCACGCAAATTGTAAGACAAATAAATTCACAATCAGTATTTTTGCCACGCTTACTTATAAAGTTCCTCAAGGGTTCATTTAAATGGTATAGTATATAGAAATATATTCCACACAGAAATGTCTATGCTTTGATTGAGGGTTTTGTATTTTAATTAGTGGAAGGATATTCTAATTACTAAATAAAAAGATCAAAAAGGAGCCTATATTACATGCAGATTATATACATACACATTTTGTACATATGTGTATATATCAATCAAAGCTAAACATTTAGGAAAGCAGACATATTTATATATTTTGTATATATATTTAAGTTGTAAGTAAGGACTGAAACAACTTATCCTCTGTAGAGTCATACTAAATATTTAGAATTTAAATTAAAACCAACCAATTGTGTCCTTCTCTTAGACCAGATTTCTTCTTCTTTAAAAAAATCCCAAAACTTTTGATAAATCTAGTAGGTTAGTGACTGTGGTAAAAGTTTTTACTGGGCCTAGATTAATACTGAAGAGGTTAAACTTGTTCAAATCTGTCTATCTGTTGTCTCCTAATGCTTCTTTTTGGAGTACACTTTTTATTTTCCTCCTGAAGTGTGATCTTGCCCTACTACTTTTGAGCTCTCACTGGTCACATTTGTCTGTTGGTAGAGGTTAGGTTTATTAGATTGTTGAGATGATTAACTGAATTAGTAATCACAGGAAAGTGAATGAAACCTCAGGAAGGATGGAGTTAGTGCATTTCACTAAGATATCAGTGAGAAAGCGAGTGGGGAACAACATGTCCATTCTTACTTTTTCTCAGTCCCTCTTACTGTCTTTGGGTATGTCTACACTACCCCGCTAGTTCGAACTAGTTCGAACTAGCGGGGTAATGTATGCATACCGAACTTGCTAATGAAGCCCGGGATTTGAATTTCCCGGGCTTCATTAGCATAAAGCCGGCGCCGCCATTTTTAAAAGCCGGCTAGTGCGAACCCCGTGCCGCGCGGCCTACACGCGGCACGGGCTAGATAGTTCGAACTAGGTAGCCATTCCGAACTATCTGTACGCCTCGTGGAATGGCTACCTAGTTCGAACTATCTAGCCCGTGCCGCGTGTAGCCGCGCGGCACGGGGTTCGCAGTAGCCGGCTTTTAAAAATGGCGGCGCCGGCTTTATGCTAATGAAGCCCGGGAAATTCAAATCCACACTTTTTCCCGAAAAAACCCCTGAGTCTGGACACGGCCCAAGTGTGCTGAACATGAACTTATCATCATGATCACCCTTTTTCGACAACAGGACAAGTTGAAAACATCTTGGAGACACCCATGTTCAAAGCACTAGCATCTTCTCGACTATCTCATAGTTCCTGCTCCAGATCATAGTGACATACTTCTCACAAGAGCAATGTCAAGTGCTGATGACTGCTGGACAGATCATTGCCTCATTCGATCCACAATGAAAATTAAGAACACCCTCAAATGGAGGAGGCAAAAAAAAAACAACAACAAAAAAACCCCAGATCAGGTGCAAGCTGAAGGTTCAAGATCTGAAGGACGGCATTAAGTGTGACCACTTTCAAGCAGTATTAGAAGAAAAGTTTCCATCGGAATTTCCAGAAGAAATTGGGTAACATTGGAGCTAGCTGTAGGCAGTAATCATCAGTACCTGTGAGGAAACCATTGGCTACCACACCAGACAGCATCAGAACTGGTTTGATGAGAATGATGTTGAAATCGAGCAGCTTATCCATGAGAAGAGAATGGTATTTCATGCTTGGCAGAATGATATAAATTGCAATAGAAAGAAAGAAGCCCATTCTAAGATGAAGACAGAAGTCCAATGCAAAACCAGAGAACTCAAAAACAAATAGTGGACTGACAGAGCTCAAGAACTCCAACATTTTGTGTATACCCATAATACAAGTGGTTTCTTTAGTGCTAGTAAGGCTTTTTATGGGCCTTATCATGGCATGAACCCCCTTTCCTCAAAGGATGGAACCACACTTTTGAAGGACAATGAAGCCATTAATTTTCACTGGAAAAAACATTTTGAAGATCTTCTTAATTGTAATTCCATGGTTGCAGATGAAGCTCTTGAGCAAATCCCCCAACGACCTTCTAGGGATGAGCACAGAGAACCTCCCAATTTATCTGAGGTATACAATGCCATCAAGCAGATGAAGAACAATAAGGCAGCAGGTCCAGATGGGATCCCCACTGAAATCTTTAAAGATGGTGGAGCAGAGTTAATTTGGCATTTTAGCCTGCTTATCCTTAAAATCTGGATAAAGGAGGAGATAGCCAGTGAAATGAGGTATGCCTTGATTTTTACCCCTCTTTAAAAATGGGGATAAAGTGGACTGTGGAAACTATCATGGTATCTCTTTCTTTGCTGTTGCAGGCAAAGTTCTGGCACAGGTTCTTGAAACCCGTCTTTTGTCCCTGTTGGAAGAAATTTTACCAGAGTCACAGAGTGGCTTCTGACCATGTTGTGGAACTGTGGATATGATCTTCATTGCATTACAGCTGAAAGAGAAATGTCAGGAGCAAAACTGACCATAGTACATAGCTTTTATTGATCTAACTAAAGCCTTTGACTCAGTGAATCACTGTGCCCTTTGGAGTGTACTTTCAAAGATTGGACATCCTGATAAATACATCAGCGTCTTAAGTTGCTTTAAGACAACATGAGAGCAACTGTTCTGAACAGCACTGGCTCCCAGAGTGAACCTTTCAAAGTACAAACAGGAGTCAAACAGGGCTGTATCATCACCCCATGCATGTTTGCAGTCTTTATTGTATTCATTTTCGACCTAATTGCTAGGAAGCTCACAGCTGGTGTTGAAATCATCTACAGAATGGATGAAAAGCTGTTTAAACTTAGCAAGCTGAAAGCTAAAAGTAAGATTTCCAGCATATCTATCATGGAACTTCAGTGTACTGACAACAATGCAGTTTTTGCCCACTCCGAGAAAGATCTTCAGGCTATCTTGATTGTGTTTGCTAATGCTTATGCATGTCTTGGTCTCACCCTCAACATAAAGAAAACCAAACTGCTCCATCAGCCCTCTCTAAATGAGGTACCATGCACCCCATCTATTAAAATCTATGGAGAGACACTGGAGAATGTCAATTATTTTCTCTACCTTGGAAGTTATATTTCATCCAAGGCAGATATTGATGTAGAAATCTAATATTGTCTGAGCTGTGCCAGTGCAGCCTTTGCTCATATATGGCAGAGGGCTTTTGAAGATCATGACATTCGAACAGACACTAAACTTCTTGTCTATCAGTCTGTCATTCTCCCAACACTATTGCATGGGTCTGAAAGCAGAACAATCTACAGATATCATTTGAAAGTCCTTGAGAGGTAGCACCAATGCTGCCTTCACCAGATCATGAAGTTCAACTGGGAAGACAGGTGCACTAACATCTGGAAGACATCTGGAAGACAATAGTCAACCATCAGCAGCTTCGCTGGACTGCTCACACTGTTTGGATGCCAGACCATCGCCTCCCAAAACAGGTCCTGTTTTCTCAGCAGGAAGGATAATGTAATGTGGGAGGACAACGGAAGTGTTACAAGAACCATCTAAAGGATAAGTTAAAGAAGTGCAACATTGCTGTTGACACTTGGGAGACACTCACCCAGGATCACTCAAAATGTAGCTAAGTTCTATGCAATGGCTCCCTGTACTTTGAATTTGTCCGCTGACATGGTGAAGAGGAGAAGAGGCACAGGAGGAAGGGGAGACTGATTTCTAGTCATGGTCAACAGTCTCCTGATATACCTGGAAACATCTGTCCTCATTGTAATAGAACTTGTGGTTCAAGGATCGGTCTTATCAGCCACCTAAGGGTCCATAACTCCCACGGAAAATGATCATATTCGGCAACGAATGATCACCCATCATCATCATCAGCAGCAGTTCCCTTTGCAGCTTGGTAAAACAGAGAACAAGACTCCTGCTCTGCAGGCCTGGGTTCAAGATCTGTGACAGCTATAATATCCTTTATTGATTTGTGTTTTTAAAGTAGCATTGGAATGATGCAGGAAGATTTGCAAAGTTACCAGCCTCTTGACTTGCATGTTGATAGCTAAAGGAAGCACCTCGTTTTTAACCAATTGTGTTTAGCAATGGACAGTGAACATCTTTCCTCCCCAAGGAGGCTGAGGGAAAAGAAGCAACTGATTCAGAGTCAACATTTTAGCATTTGTACAAATCTGAATAATGGGGCTGTATGTATCTAATACAAATAATTCAATAAGCAGTGGAGGGTCTGTGATGCTTGAAAGGACATCATATGTGTAATATAAAAAAGACACTTACTAATAGGCCCTGCATCCATATGCCCTGGGCAAGTGGGCTAAGAATTTTGGCCAAAGACATAAAGAATATTTTAACTTTTGAAACTTCCTGTAAACAGATGGACAACCCAGGCTGGCTGCCTTTAATACTGTTTAGGTACCTAACTGGATGTTTTTGAACATATTGGCCTATACCTGATTTGTAGTTAATTTAAAATGTTATTTTGGCACTAGAATATGGTACTCAATCAATCTTATTTTTTACTACTCTGTGTCCATTTTAACACAAGAAACCTCCATCAATTACTTTTTCCCTGGTACTTTAAATTTTGGAAAACCTAGATTACTTTCCCTCCCTCTTGTCTCTTAGCTGTGTGTATCTAATAATGCCTTGCATTTTAACACAATCTCTTTATAATGAAAGATTCTAAATCACTGCTGAAGATCTAGGATTCCTTTTACCTGCCTCAGAAAATCAGTGGCCTTGGAGAGGTAATTTATGATGTAACAATTAAGGGAAATGAAGGATGCCATAGACAACTAAAACAGCAGAGGAAATGTTCAGCTTTTATACACACACACACACACACACACTAAGGCTATGTCTAGACTACAGATTTTTTTCAAAAAAAGTGGCCTTCTTTCGAAAAAACTTCACCTGCGTCTAGACTGCCTCCTCATTCTTTCGAAATTAAACTGAAAGAATGAGGTGGTGTTTTTGACAGTGGTAAACCTCATTTTAGGAAGAAGAATGCCTTTTTTGGAAAAAGCTCTTTTGAAAAAAGGCATTCTTGACCACAAACAGGGCTTTTTTGAAAAAAAAGGCGGATCGCTTTTTCAAAAAAAGTTGTGGCTGTCTAGATGATCTCTTTTGAAAGAAGCGTGTAGTCTTGACCTACCCTAAGGGTATGTCTAAACTACATGGCTCCGTCGACAGAGCCATGTAGATTTGTTTGTTTAGCAAAGGTAAATGAAGCCGCGATTTAAATGATCGTGGCTTCATTTAAATTTACATGGCTGCCGCGCTGAGCCGACAAACAGCTGATCAGCTGTTTGTCGGCTCAGCGCGCTAGTCTGGACGCTCCCCTGCTGACATCAAAGCCCTTTGTCGGCAGCCCCGGTAAACCTCGTCCCACGAGGAGTAACGGTAGTTTGGAATAGGAAGCCTAATCCGAACTACCTAGTTCGTGCGGCGTGTAGCCGCGGGCACGGAGTCCGAACTAGCGGACATTTAAAACTGGCGGTGCCTGGCAATATGCAAATGAAGCCCGGGAAATTCAAATCCCGAGCTTCATTTGCAACACCGGTTGACTACATTAACCACCCTAGTTCGAACTAGGGTGGTAGTGTAGACATACCCAAACTTAGTTGCTACCATGGAGCTTATAGTGCAGCTTTTGACAACTAGCCCTGGGTATGTCTACACTACCCTCCTAATTCGAAATGGGAGGGTAATGTAGTCATACCGCAATTGCAAATGAAGCCCGGGATTTTAATTTCCCGGGCTTCATTTGCATAAAGCCGGCCGGCGCCATTTTTAAATGCCGGCAGTTCGAACCCCGTGCCGCGCGGCTACACGCGGCACGGAGTAGCTAGTTTGGATTAGGCTTCCTAATCCGAACTAGCTACTCCGTGCCGCGTGTAGCCGCGCGGCACGGGGTTCGAACTGCCGGCATTTAAAAATGGCGCCGGCCGGCTTTATGCAAATGAAGCCCGGGAAATTAAAATCCCGGGCTTCATTTGCAATTGCGGTATGACTACATTACCCTCCTATTTCGAATTAGGAGAGTAGTGTAGACATATCCCCTGATCTTATAATGAAGTCCACATTAGTAGCCCCTGGTTTTTTGCAGAGTTCCACTAAAGTCAATGGCTGCGTCTAGACTGGCATGATTTTTCTCAAATGTTTTTAACGGAAAAGTTTTTCCGTTAAATGCATTTCAGGAAAAGAGCATCTAGATTGGCACGGACGCTTTTGAGCAAAAGTACTTTTTGCGGAAAAGCGTCTGTACCAATCCAGATGCGGTTTTGCACAAGAAAGCCCCGATTGCCATTTTTGCCATCGGGGCTTTTTTGCGCAAAACAGTTTTTAGCTGTCTACACTGGCCCTCTTGCGCAAATACATTTGCTCAAGAGGGCTTTTTCCCGAACGGGAGCAGCATAGTATTTATGCAAGAACACTGACAATCTTACATTAGATCGTCAGTATTCTTGCGCAAATTCAAGCGGCCAGTGTGGACAGCTGCCAAGTTTTTCTGCAAAAGCGGCTGCTTTTGTGAAAAAACTTGCCAGTCTAGATGCAGCCAATGGTGTTCTTACTGGACACTTTCATTACAGGGTCATGGTCAGAACCAGCAAGAAGGCAGACATTCTGGGTTAGTAAAATGAAGATACTTAAAATGTTCCCGTTAAGATCATATTTCTCAACATAGTGCTATATTTGGATTTCTTATTGCACTATAGCATCTTACGAGTGCCAAAAGGCTCATGAATAAATCTGAAAGTTTTAAACATTTTTCTTGTTTTACATATAGTTAAAACCACTGCTTAGTTAGCAATTCACGCTTACAGCAAAATTCTCCCTGAGATCTGCAATGAGGATTTGAGATCTGCAGCAGAAAGAGTTTCTTATCTTAGTTTTAATACAGAATTTGCAGGTCCCCTGGTGCTTCCTGGTTCTGAATAGCAGTTTTCACTGTCTATGTACCCCATCTGTGTAGGGGTTGTTGCATGTGAAAAAAAATAGCTATGGTAAATAAATGGAAGACTCCAATTTCAAACAGGCATCAAAGAACTATCTGAAGTAAAAGCAATGCCAGATGCCAAATGTATTTTTGGGGATATTTATTTACATATTTCTTTATTCATTATTCCAATGTGTCTAAAAGTTTCTATCCCAGGCTCAAGGCACTTTAACAATTATTTAGAAGAATATAATGCAAAATGAGAAAGCAAACAAATGCAGCTGGCCTGATATTAGTCTAACCCATAGGGTACGTCTATACTACAAGCCTATTTTGAAAGAGGCTTTTTCGAAAGATACTTTCGAAAAAGCCTCTTTCAAAAAAGAGCATCTAGTCTTCAAGCAGATTTTTCAAAAAAGTGAGCCACTTTTTCAAAAGAGAGTCTAGATGCTCTCTTTCGAAAAAAGCACAGTTTGCATTCAATAGCGCCTTTTTTTGAAAGAGTACTTTTGAAAAAAAGCGTTAGTCCTCATAAAATGAGGTTTACTGTGATAGAAAAAACTGCCGTGTTCTTTCGATTTACTTTCGAAAGAACGTGGCTGCAGTCTAAACGCAGGTGACGTTTTTTTTAAAGGCTACTTTAAAAAAAAAAAAAAAACCCTGTCGTCTAAACACACCCATAGTTTTTTAAATCAAACAAGTGATAGACAAACATAAGAAAAGTCCTGCTTTCCCCAAGGACTCTAGCCAACCAGTCCTAATTATCACACCTCTTCCCAAAAGCCATGACTTTGCAGCATTGTCCTGAAGGTTAACACTGAACTATAGTATAGAACCTGAATTCTAATGTTCAGCACTTAGGAATGAGATGGTTTCAACCTGAGTGCTTTTGCTAGCCACTTTTGTGGCAACAGTACTTGGAGAAAGGTGGTCTTCAAAAGAGACAAGTGGTAAGCATTTAATAATACTTCCTTAATTTTAAGTCCTCACAATGTTGTTGTGAGGTTTAGGTATGTGAGGTGCACAGGTGCTACGTGGGTAACAGACAAACTAATAATCCCAAATAGTATAAAGGTTAGTTTCTCAGAATAAAGAAATTAGGACCACAGAAGTAAAGCATCAACCACTAAAAATGCATATTAGATTCCAAAAAGAGTGAAGGAAGATTTAAGACAGGAAATCCCTTTTCAAAGGAAAAATAATTAGTATGTGAATAGAGCATCCTCATCCTAAGAGGTCTTTTTTCCTTGGTTTCATTGTCTGTTTAGCCTGTTCATTTTACGTGCAACCGAAAACTTTCTATAATTGAAATTATAAAGAGTATTGCTAAGCCAACCATAGACGATATGAAACATGCATTCCATCCACGTTTTGCTGTATGTGACTGCATGATTAAGTCTATGGAAGCCAGAGTAATTGAGAATTGACTTTCCTCATGCTATTATTATAGTAGGTTCTGTTCTATTCTGAACACTAATATTCAGTGAATATAGGAATCCAAATCTGAGTTGAGGAAGCTGCGTTGTACATTGTGTGTGGACTGCAGACTGCCATGCCATTGTGCATGCTCTTTATTTCACATTGGGTTATATGTGTTTATGTTGGGCGATGCTTTTATCTGAGACCAGTTCAGATAATATGCATCTCTTCATTTTGGGAAATATCAGGATTCTCCGTTATTCTAGCCTGCTTCAGATATTTTGCATTTATGTGACTGTGCTGCTTTTGTCCTCAAACGTTGATGATGCATGAAGTGATGGAAAATGCAATTCAGACAGCACATAGGGCTAATAAAAGGTTTTGGGAGGAAGATTTAGCCAGTTGTGCCACTTCTGAAGAGACTGATTAGTAACAGTATGCTGTATTTTTCAATGCCGTTCACAGTCTTTGTTTCTGTGATTTGAAGTTGCTCTTGACATTTGAAATTATAAGGTGCAGAAATAGCTTGGATAAACTGAAATCATCAGAGCAGATGGAAAGATACTTGAAGTTTAGGAGAAATATTTATTTGGTGGGCAGGTAAGGAGTAAGGTCTGTTATGATGGTACACTCAAGTATAGGACAAATAAGTTCAGTTGGCCAGCTGGAGCATAGGGCCTTGTACTAATGATACACAAAAAAACTGCTCAGAATCTGGCTTTTTGTTGTGGGAAAGTTCAGCTGTTCAAAATCAGCCCATATCCAAAAAACAGAGTTGAGATGCAGAGGGAAGAGAATTATAAGGAGATCCACTGGCATGCTGGCATGAAATAGGGGACATCTTTTCATAGTCTCCTGAGAGATAAATTTCACTCACAGATATACGAGTGCATCTGAAGAGACCATACATCCCAGGCTTACAAGAATAATCCCAGTTTTCATCAGGCATCCCAGCTGAGCTATCTCTTAGGTGTGGTGAATCAGGATGACTGCTTCTGGCCCTAAACAATGGGAAACCCTATGCTTCAGTGTACATGTGCTGTGCGTGGGGTTGTAGGACAACTCAGGGATCATGGGGTTAGGACACAGGAGTTAATCATGCTATTCCAGATGATTAGTGAGGGCTGGAAGTGGGGGTTGGGCTCATACTCACCATTGGGAAGCACATGTGGTATTTCTTTTTTTATTCAGCATTGCGGGGCTTGGTCTCTGGCAAAGGCAGCAGAGACCATGATCTGCCCTGCTCCGCTTTGCCCCACTGGCTCCTGGCATAGCCTGCCCCTGCACCAGCCACCAGCATTTTTGTGCTGCTGGAACACACCAGTGTCAGGTTGTCTCTGTCCACTGTCATCCCTTTTCCAGGTGACCCCAGCACAGGGGGTCCGCTTGCCCCTAGCACAGGTGCCACCATGTGACTTTCCATCACCCCTGACTCCCCAGCACTGGTGTCCCCTAACCACACCAGATTTCACTTGTATAAAAAATGTTAAGGGGGAAGGGGGACATGCAGACTGATTTGTCCCAGATCCCACATCCCTCTAGGCATGGCTCTACATCCCAATAACTCATTTTTAGATGCCTGAAATAAGCTCTTCATTTCCTCAATAAAATATTTGGTTTTTATATGCTTGTGAAATGTTTGCTCAGAACTTATTATTGTGCTGATGCAACATGTTTTGCACACTCTTTTGAAACTCCCATCATGTAGTGAGTGTTACGTGCCACACCGACCATTATTCAAGTCTAGGACTGGTCTAAACCTTTCAAGAAGCAACACTCTAACATGAAATCAATGACTCAGTCCAGTCAGTGCAAAATACATCACCATTCTGGCACCTTGAGGAAGTGGTAAAGATAGGCAGAAAGGCAAGAAGAGATGGTACAGTGCACTCTTGCTGTGCCTTGCTTCCTTTTTTTATGATCATTAGAACTACAGAAACTAATATACCTGCACTATGGAAATTCTGGTATGTAATACAGCTTTATGATGGCTTAGAAATAATTTTGTATGTAACCAAAAGGAAAGATACTCAATCAGCAGCCTGACAGGATAAATCTGGTTTTATTTTAAACCCATCCTCCATGAATTCTGAGAGATAATACTATTGATGCTGAGATTGCTTCAGTTAGTTTCTTAATCTTTTTCCTTTATTCCCTTGGGTGAAGTTCATCAGAGCCTCTGACTTGAATACATCTAACTTATTTACATATTCTTTATCCTGTTTTGTCCTTATCTGGGCCAGTTCTGGGGATCAGGCAAGCAGTGTGCTTACCCTAGGAGCCAATTTCAAAGGTGTTCTGGAGGACTGTATCATTCAACTGATGGAGGTGGAATGGGCAGGTGCTGAAACCATTTCTTCCCTTGACAGCAAAACTGCTAGGATCACTCCTCTTCCTTATTCTGGTCCATGTTCCTTTCCCCTTGTCTGTTAATATTATGTTTAGTATCTGGTCACAATTAACTTTTCTAGTAAAGGTAGAAAGAACCTTCAACGCAAAATGGGCATTAAACATCTCAATCTTTTCAGTGTTACCTGTTATTAACTCTCCTTCCATCTAAAGTAGTCGACCTGCACTCTCCTTCATCTTTCTCTTGATCCTAATGTATTTGTAGAAATTCTTCCTAAGGCTTTTTCTCCTGTTTAGGTGAAACTCATGTGTGCCTTAGCCTTTCCAATTTGTTCCTACATGCTTTTGCTGTTTTAGTACTCATCCTTAACAATCTGTCCATGATGGGTCACTAACAAGCTCCTGGTGCAGCCACATTGCTTTTTACCTTTCTTCCTGTCTCTTCTTTACTTTGGGATTATTTGCAGTTGTGCCTTAAATCTTGCTCCCTTTGAAACTGCCAGCTGTCCCGAGTGCCTTTGTTTGCCTTAGATTTTTCTTCCAATGGACTCTTACCTACTATTTCCCTACATTTGTTTAAGTTTACTTTTTTTTGAAGTCCGTTGTCCTTATTCTGTTGTTCTCCCTTCCTGCTTTCCATAGACTTACAAAGCCTCATGCTCACTGTTATCCACTCTTACCTGTCCACCTTCAGATTTGTAACTAATTCCTCTCTTTTTGTCAGAATCAAGTTTACTTTCTCCACCTTATGAAACAATTTGTCCCCAACACTTTGCAAAACTGGAAATTTTGTATTACCATGTTACTCTTTCAACAGCTGTCCGGGTAGTCGAAGTCCCTCTTTACTACCAGGTCTTGTGTTTTCATTATTTCAACCCCTAGAAATGTCTCTTCTCCTACCTGGTCCTAATTTGTTGGTTATAGATGCTCCCTACTGTCACATCCACTCTGCTTTTGTTTTTCATTTTATCTTCACCAAGACACTTTCATCTGGTCAGCCTCTTGCCTCCTTCTAGACCACAGAACAAGGGTAAATGTTCTTGATTTTTATATTATTATCAAAAAAGAACCATTGCATTATATCGTGTTGTTAAAATTGCCTCTATGTGAAAACAGTTTCTGTATTTGTCACAGGAATGAGGTACAATTATGAATGGTGTCAGCATGCCCGGGGTTGAGATGGGTGATGATTCACAAGTTAATTTCTGTTAACATTCATTTTTCTTTGTTAATAAGTTGGGAACCCTTCTGGTAGATCAAAAAGCTTGTAATTAATACCATTTTTCATATCCCCATCCCTGCTCTCATTTTTAGCTCTTGTATGTATTGAAAACCCAGTTTTCAAATTTGGACAACAGAGTTAGCTAGTTAACACAGTTCAATTTCCGTTCCATTCTTCTCAGTCATGCTGCCTTCCACTCTTGTGCTGATTTGAGCACTCTTAATGATAAGTGACTATCATGGGAGTTTGTGAACATAAGCAATGATTTCATCCTTCATATGGAAAATTGTTTGTCCCTGCTTACGTACCCAAATTTGAAAACTGTTTTTCTAGTCTCAATGTAAATTAATGCAACAGGGAAGAAATGACCTCTGTCCAGCATACACAAACTGAACAAGGATCAAGAGTTTTAAGGTCCAAGTAAAAAATTCATTGTTTTCAAAATTCTCTAAAGACTTGCTTTAATCTACCTCATGTACCCTCATTATTTCTCTCAACACTCAACTACACCTGCTAGCTCTGAGTTCCAATATTTATACTGCCTGGTTGTAGATGGAACAATATTTTTTTCCTCTATAACTCTTGCCATATGGAACAGTATTTCTGTAGCTCTCCATTGTCTTACATTTCTAGCTCATTTAAAATCTGAGTAGGAAGAAAATTCTGCATGAAGTATACTTTATAATTTCTTTTCCCCTTAGTTGTTGTGTTATTCACTAATGTAAAGTATTGTTGCTTGCCATTATCTTTGGTAAGGTGCTATACTAAAAATAATTTCCTATTAGAACTCACATATAACACTTTTTAAAACAATACATTAGTTACATTTTTTCAACATTACCATATTACAACCATTACTGCCACTTTGCTTAATCTGTGAAAGTGTTTTGCTTAATGTCTCACAGTTCCATATATTTTCTCTGTGTCGTTCAACTGACGTCATACAAATACAAATCTTTCTCCACTCATGGGGTATCTTTCTAGTTTCATGTTGCATCCAAACTTATCTCATGTCCATAAGAGATACCACAACTGTGTCTTTGAGTTATGTCTTTCATCCTGGTTTCTGTCAGGAATGCAGTATTTTTTTCTTTCCCAGTAGGTCGTCATATTTTTTTCTTTCCCAGTAGGTCGTCAAGCAAAATAATTTGGTCAGTAAATATTTCATATATGCCACAAGATCTGGGCATTCTTAGAAAATAATATCATATTTTTATTAAGAAGGTATCTATGTCCATAGATCTCAGTGCCTAACACCAGCAGCTAAAAACACATTTAATTAAAAAAGATAGCACAGCCCAATGTATTTCGGAACCGGTGCAATAAACATAAAACACTCTAAGTTACATCCTACTGCACCAAATATAATTATACACCCACATATAAGTAGACAGGGGAAAAAAAATCCTTAATACTTTTATATGAAGGATACAACAAATGTAGATATATTAAAAACAGCATTGCAGAAGAAGAAGGTTTTTCTTTCTATTCTGTCAAAACAGCTGTGCTGCTGTTGGGGTCGTCATAACACAGACTTGTGGACTAGATCTATATCATGTAAGACTTTACATACCAACAGTATTTGACACTTCATTTCTGGAGTGAGCCTGATTTTTCAGTTCCATGCACTTCACCACAAACAAAGTACAGTATAATTAATCAAAACAGACTGAACTTTGAAATTGGCAGCATTGTTAAAGTACTTGACTGTATGTGCCCTGCCCTTGATCCTCACTAAGGTTAAAAGATATCTGTGTTAAGGTAATTAAGACTTTTTGGTGATGCTAGAACAAGCTCTGCTCAAGGACCTAGTGCAGTCAATGAAAGTCTCCACTGACGCCAGCAGACTTTGGATCTGAGTCATAGTGCCCTTGGCTGATGGTTATCCTGCTTTTTTTCTTATGTGGCTCTCTGGTGTGGGGCTATAGATGAGTTAGGATCTGAAGATCTGAATTTGAATCCTCCCCTACTCAATTCAGGAAGGAAAAGGCTTGGATTCAAGATTCTGGTTTTGGCCCATTTTTAATTTTCCAGAGTAGTAAACAAGATAAAATGACTTGTCCGTTGTCATATAGAACAGTGATTTTCAAAGTACAGTCATGACTTTCAAAATACTGGGTCATGGAAAGTCAGGTCCTGGGTCTCCTTGCTGTAGTGTAACCAGGTGACCAGTGGGGTAATAAGGCCAGCTTCCTGTCTGTTGTGACACTGTGGACCATGCTGTGCCCTGGAAGCGGTCAGCAGCAGGTCCAGGTCCTAGGTGGCCAGTTATCACAAGATAAAAAAGCAAACCAAAAAATGCAGCCAATCCCATTTCAAAACAAGCCCTAAATGAGCCTCATCCATTTTTTTGCTTGGCAATGCTTGGCAACAAAGCAGGAACCAGACAATGGGAGAGTGGAGTCTGAGCTTGGGCTGGGGGCAGCCTATGGAGCTGGACTTGCTGCTGGCCACTTCTAGGGTGCAGTGTGATCCACTGTGCTGCACCACTGACCAGGAGCTGCCAGAGGTAAACCTGCACCCAATAATCCCCTATTCCTGTCTGGAGCCCCTCCAATTCCAAAATTTCTCCCTGCACTTCAAACACCTCACCCCCAACACAATTCCATAGCTTGCATACCCTGTACCCAGACCCCAGGCTCCAGCCCAGAGTCTGCACCTACATAGTGAACTCCTCTGCTCTACCCCACCAGCCTGCACCTCAAACCCCTCATCTCTGTCCTCACCCCAGAGCCCACACCCCCAGGCAAAGCCCTCACCCTGCACCCTAAACGCCTCATCTCCATGGCCTCACCCTGGAGCCTGCACTCTAATAAAAAAAATACAATTATGCTGGGTCATGGGCATCAACAATTTTCTTCAACTGGGTCACGAGAAATTTTTTTTGAAAACCACTGATACAGAGAATCATCTGCAGAACCAAGATTAGAATCGCAGGTCCTTTTCCTGTGCTCTCACTCTAAAGTTTAAGCAAGAAATAAGACTGCTGGTATTTGAAAATCATTTAGCATTTGGCATGGGAACTTTTCCAGGCAGTTCTAAGTTTTTTATGATAAAAACAGACAAGATTATTAAAAGTTCCAGTCCTGAGAAATATTTGATAAGGAAGGTATGTTTGTGCTGGCCATAGTGCCCCTCAAAATTCTCTTTGAAGCAACTGATTCTTCTCCATCTGTCAGATATATGTGAAATGAAAGCAAGTGCAATGTGTGAGAAACCTCACACCATTGTGCCATAAGTACTGGAGACCATTATCCCAAATTTTCTTTCTTGTAATTACTTCTATTAAGTTTCAAAGGTTTCCGCACTAGACCTAAACACCTGAGAAAGAAATAGGTCAAGTGTTATAAATGGTTTCCATTTCTTGTTCTTCATCTAAGGACTGTCCAAGTACAGGTATTCAGTCATTCTACACACTTACACATGGATCACAAATGTGATGACTAGAAAAATAGTAGTAATATTTTGCACATGTATTGGGTCTTTCATCCAAGAATTTATTAAATTCATAAGTACTCTGGCAATGGAAAGATTGAATCTCTAATCTGTTGTTTTTCACAACATATCAGAAATGTATTTATTTTCTGTCATTTTCATATGCATATCTTATAAATCTTATTAATTTAGTGTTTTCAAATTCCATTGCTAATGTTATTAGAGGAGTTCAGACAGTTCTCTATGGAATTGAAACTTTTGCTCATCACCTGACAAACTCAGGTGCCATTTATTTGCAAGCATCTTAGTGTGAGAACTTAGATTGTTTTCCTTCAGTATATGAAAACAAACAAACAAAAATCAAAGTACAAAATCTAATTTTTATGCTCAAGGAAAACTCTTTAAATCAGAACTTATTTTCTTCTGGAGCCTCAAAAAAAAAAAAAAAAAAAAAAAGGGATACTAACATTCTCCAAGTATATTACAGGGAGTCATTGAAGCTATACAAGTTCAGCATAAACTGGAATCAATTGGATAATGTTTAAGCTTGCTAATCAAAGATTATGGGCATTATTACTAATAAGTGTAACCACATGTCTGAAATGAGTATTTAGTGTGTTTTAAATATGGAAGTCTCCTATAACACTTGCCAACACTTCAAGTACAAAAGCAGCCAGAGGCTTCATTTGGCAGGGCAGCTGAACAATTTGTGTGCTCAGGCAATAACACAAATGGTAATTGTTCTTGTTTTTGCCAAAAACTGATTTCAGAGACTTTGCCCTGCCTCTGTGTATAATGCCAGTGACATGGAAAAATGGACACTATTTTTCAATCCATAGTCAATGTAGTAAAAGGTTGCTCATACAGAAACCAGATGAACAGTAATGTCTGGTCAGTCCCATCTTAACCAAACTGGTTCAGCTAGATAGAATCTTAGGCCAAATGAAAGACTAGAATAAATAATAATTTAAGTATTATCACATTTTTGGAAAACTCTTCAGAAGTCTCTTGGCAGGCAAAAAAAGAAAAGAATAATGAATCTTTAAAAACCAAACCAATTTTTAAAACATTTATTTTAATAATTTTTATAGGTGGAAGAAACTAGAATACAGTTGGGACTTTGAATCCTCAAACTTTGTAGTGAGCAGAGGACATTGGCATTTTTATTTTAAATCAGAACTCTTTTTTTGAATTTCATGCTGCCAGTGCAGGTTTTTTTTGGAACTATGCCATTTGCAAAGAATAGTATTGTTATTATTTTTATGCACATTTCTACTATGTTCATTACCACAGCATTTGCGCACTCCACAAATAGGACACATCAGTGAACTTCTGGGAGGAAGAACTGTCCTGTACTAACTTAAAAGAATTGATTGTGTTCAGCACAGGGCAGTAAAGGAGAGAGACTCCCCCTTAAACCTCTACCTGAGCTACATGGAATTTGGGATAGTGATAGAGATGTAGCCGTGTTAGTCTGGTGTAGCTGAAATTCTTGATGTTTTTCTGTTTTTTGTATACATTTGGAATTTGGGTGCAGGAATGCTTGAATAAGTGAATGTTCTTTGCTTGCCTGCATTCCCCTCTGGAAAAGAATGAATACTGCTTCAGCAATTCTCCCAAATACACTGACAAGCACAACTGGCCAAGCTTAGAGGGTGTCACAATTCGGTGCTGTTATAAGCCAGCAATAAGCTGTTATTTCCCCATTCATAAAGCATGAGGGACTTGTACCTTAGAGTTGTGTGAGTAAATTAAGCACCTCCAGGATGAACTCTCATGTGGTGCAGATTACATACTACCCCTTGCTCAGGGCTATGGAGATTAGATTCTACTGGCAGATTTAAAAAAAACACAGAAAAAAAGGTTTAGTGATTTATTAAAGTTACAAACCTCTCTGAAGTGATGTGTTTAGTATTCTGCACTTGAGTGGCCAACTCTCTACTTGCATAAAACCAAACACCCTCTGCCCTGTTCCTCATCTGGGGTCTGCCCATTCCCCACCCTTTTTTGAAGCCCTCAAACCACTCATACCATTCTCCATCACTTACTCACTCACTCACTCACCTGGCTGGCTTCAGGGGTTTGAGTGAAGAAGTGTGGAAGAGGGCTCTGATTAGGGTTCTGTGGTGGAGCTGGGGAAGAGGGGGGTTCAGAGTGTGGGTGGGGAATCATAAGAACGGTCATACTGGGTCAGACCAATGGTCCATCCAATCCAGTATCCTGTCTTCCGACAGTGGCCAATGCCAGATGCCCCACTTACAATAGTGTAGGAGCTGCACTTTCTGGTACTTTGACCTTGCAACTACCGCCTCCCCACTATTGTCCTTTCAATACTTTGTGCCACAGGATGGGCAGATAAATTGCTCTGTGAATGCCCATTGCTTAATGGAATGGAAGCTAGTAATGGAAAAGCCTAACTAAGTCATTCAGTCCATTTCATTACCAGCACATGATCATTCCAATTCTCAATTGGTTCCATCCTACAGAAGAGCATGTGGCAACTGCTACAGCTACTGCAGCCCAAAACTAAAGTGGGGATATTTGTGGATCACCTGCTGCTCCTTGTCTCAAGAAGCTTTATTCTGTTCCTCACCAAGCTCCCTGTTCCACCACTTTGCATGTAGGAGTGGATTAAAAATCCACTGAATGTCAATGGAAAAGACTCACATTGATCTCAGTGCACTTTGAATCAGGCCATGGTTTTGGCTTTGCACAATATGCAGGATTTGATCCTTAAGAAACAATCCTTTGACTAGCATGCATCATCCCCTTACCTTTCAAGAGACTTACATAATAAGCCAAGCAATATGCAACACACCCCATTTATACTGTTGCCAGTGCATGTGCATATCAGTGTGGAAGATACTCACAAATAAATCACAACTAAATGCTCCCTTCACAGCTTGGTTTGAGAATTATGTGGCAGTGGCAGGAGATAGCAGCAATAATCATTTATTCTTGATTAATTTTCCCTGCTAATGGTGAGCTGTCCTTTTTATCTATTACCTGGTTACATTTATTGTCCAAAATGTATTCAACTATATAGTCACACATCATGATATCCTGTGTTCTTATAATCAAAAGCTTCAGAGGGGTAGACAGTGTGGCCTGTTAATAGTGCTATTTACAAATAACCAATTTAGAATCAGTATACCAAATTTATGAAAGGTATTCCTGAAACTTACAAAGAAACCCATCAAAGCCTATCTGTAGAATTAGCCTCAGATATGCTGTGACAATAAAATATACAAATAGGAAGTCTCTGTCAGCACTGAAGGAGCTAATTTAAAAGCCATGTCAGGTCTTCCTCCTCCCACCTCCTCTCATAATAATTTCTCTTAGATTCTACCATCAGAAAAAGACGAAATAATAACAACAATACTCCATACAGTGTTTGCAAACAGCACCATGTACAGTGTTAGGTTCCATTTAATTTTACAACATTTCCTAGTGCAGTAATTGAAGACTCTGAGCTACTGTACATTGGAGGAATAGGCCTCAGTCATGCTTTTGGGCACAAACATATGTCTGGTATATGCTAAAAGGGGATTTTTGCCATCTTGAGCTTCCCGGTATGTGAGAGGCATTACCTGCTGCTAGATACCTTCAGAGGTACTGCACTGGAGGGTGTTATGAACTCCAACTTGTTGATTCTCTTAAAGTGTTTTGCACCCAGATGGTGCATGAACCATGTAGGGACTGCAGTTGCACCTGGCTTCTCGCACCTTTGACTACAATGGGATTTGGATTGAATAAAAACAAAGTAAAAAGCAAAGGCTCCATGGTTTGACTCCACTTCCAGGTGTGGAAAGGAGTTAAAACCTGAATGTGGGTGTCTGGTAGTCTAGGCAGGGGAAGGTTTTGCCTTTCCAAACTGCCAGGCGTGGCTCCACCCCCAGAACTCTTGCTGTAAGTGTTCTGGGAGCAGAGTGTTGCATTCCCCAGCACTCACCCTCCCTCTGCTCCAGGGCACAGAGGCTGCAGCTGCGCAACCTCCTCCTTCCCCCATGCTCCAGGGGCCAGGCAGGCTGGGGCGCATGCACACACGTGTCCCCTCCCTTCTCTTCCCCTCCCTGTGATGGTGGGTGGGTGCACATGCTTGGTGTGCTGCCTCACCTCCTCCCTTCCCCTTGGTGGGGCAGGGCCTTAACAGAGAGGGCAGGAATGTAGGTGGGGCTGCCTCCCCCAGCCCCAGCTGTACCGATCACCCATGAACCTAAAGATCTCAACTGAAAAGGTGTAGAAACATAGACTGATTCTATGGCATGTTCAAATTTCCCCCCTTCACCTGGGGCAGGTGCACCATTCAGATCAAAATCTGTGGCCTGGTGTAGATAACAGTGGCTTAGGAACTGATTTAAGTTACACACAGCAGGTATGGGTCATTTCCACCATTTTACAACATTTGGAAAACATATTATTTCCTCCAGACCATCCACCTCCTTTCCTAACCAATATCATCTTTCCTACTTCTGCATCCTCTCTGATTAGTCCTTAAACATATAACCTAAATCTCTTTCAGAATGCCTTTTTTTTCCATTCAAGGTCTGAACTATAGAAACTATTCAAGAACATGGCCCCTTCTTTTTGCAAAATGATTTATAGAATTTGATGTCATGAAGGGCAACTCCATCTCACAAGACAATTTGGGAAAGAACCCTCTAATATGTTGTACCATCTATTAATCTCCTAGCTTCAATCCAATAAAAACTGAAGCTGGCCAGAAGTTTTACAGATTCAGAACGTATTATGATAACACAGACTTGGTTAGTACCAGATGTCTGCTTCACTATCTTTGTTTATACCGAGGGGTAATTTTTTTTTATTAATGAGATGATTTATAACATACGTCTGCTGTAAGTGGGTTCTCTAACCAGTTACTGATTTTAAAAGCTCACTGTATCTATTATAGACCCAAGGCTGTAGGAAATCATGTAAGAAGCATGGTTCAGCAATTTTCACTATATTACAGTGAATTATTCCAATTGTTTTTTATTTTTATTACAAAACAATAAAAGGGTCATTTACGTTTTGGAATAGAAGAACCTTTCAAGTAGGTGCGATGCAACCATAGCTCCATAATGCCTTGCTTCATCATTGTTTAATGTTAATATCACTACAACAAATTGAACTGAGTATGCTTATACGTAAAGCAAAATGGATGTTCTCTAGAGTTTCAGGTTTGTTTTTGGTAAGTATGCCCTGGCGGCTTTTTACTGCTTTGAAGGGCTCAATGAACCTGAATGAGTACAGTGAGACCCAGGAAGAAATGTGCTTAATGAGCTGCATCTCAAAAAGGAGGGGGAAAAAGAAGATAATGCTGGAGTGTGATGTTCACAAAATTTATAGCATAAAATGCATGATAAAAAAGAGCTTCTCCCATCATAAGTGCAGACATTTTTAAAGCCGTACTTGGGTTGTCCAATACACAACTCTGTTGGTCTGCATTCATGGGAGAGATATAATTGAAGCAACATGCATCGTGGTAAAACGTAGGTAACATCTACTATGCAATGAAGTTTTGATTTTTCAGCATGCATGTGTGCATTTTTGCACGTGTGCACACACACACACAAACTTGGCAGGTGCAGTGATGCACGTGTATGCATTGATACTGGATATGTGCACACTGATGGTTGATGTGACCAAGTATGCTCACAAACTGGGATTATGTGCACACACATCTAGTAGTGCATTGCTAAATAGGTTAACGTTTATGGGCATGCAAATACTCACAGATCTGTCTGCTGATTCAAGGTCTATACATTGTGTCTACAAAGGCAAAGAAGTAGTCTATTGATCTGAGCAAGGATTCAGAACCAGCACACCTGCATTCTAATCCCAAACATGACACTGCCTCCTCCCCTGGTCTTAGTTTAAATTGTATGGGGGCAAATTGCAATTTGCCTTTTGTAGGTGTACGGGGAACATGTGGGCACACACCAGCAAGACACTATCCTTACTCCTTCTTGAAGTCTGTGTAAGGATAGAATGTACCAGCAGTCCCTTTGAGCTCTTGTCTGGAGATCATTGGAAAGGGAAAGGAGGGAGGCACCGCTGTGGTATCACCTTTTTCATGCTAGCTAGATTGGGACAATTAACCAGGGCTTGGTGTTGCTTAGTGTGTCTCCCCATGTAAACTAAGCAGTCCTGGTAACCATTGTTCCTCCTTCAGGTACAATCTCCCCCAGAGGTCTCAGGATAGATGTGAAGCCCACACCTCTTCTGCAGTGGGCTTTGTTACACACCAAACTGAGCCTACAATATCTTTGCCTCAGGTTCTTCCAGTAAAATAGAGATGGTATTTTCTTATCCATCTCACAGGAATATTTTATGGATTCAATAGCAAATGTTGATAATGATAATTAAAGATATGAAACTTTGTACAGTTTCTAAGTATTATGATATATTAGATCATTGTAAAAGGTGCAATTTGTATTCCCAAATGTAATTCTGATACTGTTCTATGTCTGATGCCTGAAGCTATGGCAGAAAACATGCAAAAAAGTTATGGAAGAATCTTTCTGTCTGTCTTCAAGACTTACATTGTTTCCAAAGATTTTACCTTAATACACTGAAATATATATGTTAAACTGATAATGCATTTTATTTAGACAATTTTATCTGCCTTTAATCTCATCAGTCCAAATCCAAGGTCTTATTTGAATTACTTCCTTCAGTTTTTTGCACAGACCAGCAAATATGTTATCTGCCATGAGTCATCATGATGCTGTTGCTATTATGCATTGCTATTGATTCCTAATGTATGCTACTACTGAAATCTTCTCACTGATGGGCTTGATTGATGATCTGTCTCTATAAATTAACCTCTGTTCTAGCCTTCAAAAATCTATGCCGCATTAATAATTGTATTATTGTGCATTGAATTTATTGAACTATAGCATGTATTTAAAAACCACTAAGACTCCCGTGGCACCTTAAAGTCTAATACATTTATTTTTGGTATAAGCTTTTGGGGGCAAAACCCCACTTTGTCAGATGCATGTTCATACATGTCTTCATGCATGTGAAGGAATGGGATCCAGCCCAGGAAAGCTTATGCCCAAATAAAGCTGTTAGTATTTAAGGTGCTACAGGACTCCTCATTGCTTTGCTGCAACAGACTAACACAGCTACCCCGCTGAAGAATTTATTTATTTGTTTGTTTGTTTTTTATTTATACTATTTAGAAGCAGCATAAAAAAGTTCTGACTAGTCTCTGATTCGTTTTGAAAAGTATGATGTCTTCTTTGCAAATTTACACATACAACCCCTTTAGGATTTTAAATCTCTTTTATCCATTTAAAAAATAAACAGCATAGTGATACAAGAACTTCAAAGATTTTATATGGATAAGCTAGGATTACACAAACTACAACATACTCTCAATACCATAATAGAACTCTGAATTTAGTGACTATGTTGGACTAATACTCTTGGACAGAGTCAGGCCGTACGGGAAAGTGCTGTTCAAGATTCTGCAAACATGTCTGCCAATGCATGTCAGCCACAGCATCCATCAAGCAGGCATTCTGAACAAAGACTACACATAGTTAGTTTGTGATGTGGATCACTGTTCCTATGAATTAGGATGAAGCCACCACATTTTTTCCCCAAACATGATCTAACATAATATTTGAACCTAAAGTTGTTGTTAATGGCGATTACTATTTGTACTCTGGTAGTACCCAGTGATAATCAGGGCTCCTTTGTGACAAGTCCCATAGAATACATCTGCACTGCACACTTATTTTGGAATGAGCTGTTCTGGAATACAAACTCCGAAATAGCTTATTTCGGAATAGTGCGTCTACATAGCAAATGCCCATCGAAATAGCACTGAGCTATTTAAAAAAGAGCCTCCACACGCATTGGACACTGAATCGCATTTAAGGCCTACCAGAAGCACTTCAGGCAGAGAATCAGTACACTTCCTGCAGCTGCTTCCTGAGACTATCTGAGGCTTGTGCTTAAAGGACCCCCTTGTACAGCCCTGTCTCAGGCTCCTTTCCTTTGCCTACCTCCTTGAGAAACAGCAAAGCTTTTTTACTGCCTGCTCTGGTTGATCTTGAGGATACCACAGCACTCCCAGCCATGGAGCTGGCCTGCCTCCAAGCAGTCAACAGCTCTTAGACCCCCATCCTGCACCTCCTGTTGCAGTTATGGCAAACTGCCCTCATGGTTCTGCAGGAACAGGACCCCCAGGTCATTGTGAGGTACCTCCTCTCCTCTCTCCATGCACTGATCATGCAGTACAACTCCTCCCTCCCTCCTCTGCACACTAGGCACCACTGCTTTTGGCAACTGGACACCAGTGCTGACTGGTGGGACCAGATCGTCATATAGTGGTGGGATGACAAGCAGTGGATCCAGAACTTCTGCATGTGGAAGCACCTTCATGGAGCTCTGCCAGTGGCATTCTCCTGCCCCCAGGTGATGGGACACCTACATGCAACTTGCCATCCCCCTCCAGAAGTGGGTCACAATTGTTATCTGGAAGCACACCATGCCAGACATGCTACTGTTTGATCGGGAACCAGTTCAGTATGGGGAGATCGATTGTACTGGTCGTGGTAATGCAGGTATAGTGCTCTTGTGCTATTAAGAACATAAGAACGGCCATACTGGATCAGACCAACGGTCTATCTAGCCCAACATCCTGTCTGCCAACAGTGGCCAATACCAGATGCCCCATATTGTGCCAGGAGGGTGATGAGCTGCTGGAATGGAGTTCCCTAGGGAAGGGGGGGAGGAGTGGTGGAGACTTCCTTCCAGGAAGGGTGTTCATTTCCACCTTCACAAAGCCCTGATGGGGATAGGATAAGTAGGGGGTTGGCCCTGGTGTGTCCAGGTGGGGAGTTGGCCTCAGGGATCTCCCTAGGGCCCTGGCACCCTGTTTGTCTCCTTCTACAGATGATGAAGGCCATCAACACCAACCTGCTGTGCTAGCTTGTCCACCTGGGTGACGTGCACCCCATCAACACCGGCTTTGATGCAATTGGCTTCCCCAACTGTATGCATGTGTGTGTTGGGGGTCATTGATGGTACCCAAATCCCCATTTGGGCCCCCGATCTCCAGGCCTCCAAATACATCAGCTGCAAAGGGTACTTTTCAATCTTTCTGAAGGACCTTGTGGATCGCTGAGGCTGGTTCATGGACATCAGTGTCAGGTAGTCAGGGAAGGTGCACAATGCCTGTGTCTTCTGCAACTCCAGCCTCTACAGGCAAATGCAGGTGGGCACTTTTTTTCCCAAGTGCACCATGAGGGTCGGGGATGTGGACATGCCAATGTGTATAGTGGGGAACGCTGCCTATCCTCTGCTCTCCTGGCTTATGAAGCCCTACACAGGGCACCTGGACCAAAGCAAGGAATGTTTCAATGCCAGGCTCATCAGGGCCTACATTGTCATGGAGGGCACCTTTGGACATCTGAAACGGAGTTTCCTCTTCCTCCTCACCTGCTTCAACCTCAGTGAGCAGAGTGGTCGCCAAGTGGTGGCGGCCTGTTTTGTCCTCCACAATATATGCGAGAACAAGGGGGAGACGTTCTTGCCAGGGTGCTTTGAACAGCTGGGCATGGCTGCCATTGGGCATGCCCTTCAAGGGGCTGTGCACATCTGAATGCCTCTGAGGAAGAGTTTCACACAAGGACCCCAGCGACACTCTTCCCAAGCCCCCCTCTTCCCCCGGGGCACGTGTAGTGCCCCTCTGTGCCTTTACTTCCCCACTCCTCCCTTCTTCTGCCCTCCTTTCTCCCCTCTCCCTCCCTCCTTCCCTTTCCCTATTGATATAATAAAGCAGACCTTTTGTTTTTGAAACAATAAACTAGTTTTGCTTTAATTGGGGTAAATGTAACCGGGGAAAGAATGGGGGAGTGGGAAGGAAGCAGGAGAGGCTCAGGAATTGGGCAGGGAGTGACATCTGGAATGGTCCCACTGCCTCATGTGCAAGGCCCTCAGTGGCCACAGAGACGGCTAGGGGGAGAAGCTGGAGGGGCAGGAGCTGGAGCAGGAGCAGCCAGCAGGCAATCAACTGCAGCAATGTCAGCTGTGCACATGGTCCGGGCCTGCTGCAAGAGCTCCTGCCAGGTGATGTGGTGCAGTTCCATGTACACCTGCCCTCTGGGAGGATGACAATGGGTGTCTTCTGTCCAGATTCCACAACTGGAGAGAGGGGAAGGCACTGACCCCCCTTCCAGAATGCAGTGGAGCTGGTTGTAGTATTGGCAGGTCTGTGGTGCTGCCCCTGAGCAGGAGCTACACTCTTTGGCCTTAGCATAGGCCTGCCTGAGTTCTTTAACCTTCATCCACACGTGCTCCTGGCTGCAGATGTGTCCCCTCTGACAGGCTGTTGGCAATCCGGCCATAAATGTCCACATTTCTGCATCTGGTGCAGAGAACCTGGAGGGTCACCTCCTCTCCCCAGATCTCAATGAGATCCAGGATCTCTGCATCAGACCAGGAGGGTGTCCACCTCTTTCGTCCCCTGTATAGGGGTTTGGGAGCTGCCTGAAGCTGTGCTGGTAGCCGTGGGGGACTCAGGTGCAGTGCTGTGATCTGCCATGGCAGCAGGGTTGGCAGAGTTGGGCGTTGTTGTGTGGCATGGTGCAAACAGGGCCTGCTGTGTGCCACACACTGTTTCCCCTGAGGCTGCACCTTTAAGCCTGCAGGGGAAGGGGAACTATAGAGTCCTGATGAGAGTGGACAGAGCGGTCACCAGGGCACCTGTGAGAAGCCCTGGAGGCCACTTATTTTGAAATAACCACAACTGCCCCATGTACACACACCTTATTTCAAAATAACTATTTTGGAATAGACTTTATTCCTCGTAAAATGAGGGTTACAGAATTTGGAATAAGATGCCTATTATTTCAAAATTATTTCAAAATAAAGCTGCTTTGTAGACGTACCTTTAGAGACCCACGCTTCTAGAAACAACCTTTGCAATTTCATTTGAAACAAGATGCAATAAGTTCATGTGACAAAGAAAGCAGGGAAGAGATGTTGTATTGAATCTAGCTCTGAATTGAAGATTTAAACTATTCGAAAGGTGTTAAAGGTGAAAGTCATTTTAACTTATACACCTGTTGTGACTACTTGTTATGGAAAGAAAGCCCAGAATGGCATAGCTTGCTCAGTTCTGTTGATTAGCAGTTTTCAAGGGTCTTTCTGAGGTTACAGAGTTATGTTACTCACAGACTGAATGTTTTTTAAAATGAGAGGAACTCTCTATAAAATGGCCCATTAGCGACTTGATTTGGTACCCTTTTAGACATTGCTTCTCCAGGGAACACTTTGCACCCACTCAATCTCCTTTTAGCTGCTCTTTGAACTGTTCCTGCAAAAATCTCCTGATTTGGAGACCTAAGGAAACAATTTAGGCTCAGATGAATGGCTACGTTTTCTCTAGGTACGATCTTTATAGTTAGGGTCCTGCATGAGCTCTTCAGGGTGTATTTTTACAGCACCTAGCAAAATGGACCAGAACACTGAACACAGACATGAGCTGGGAGGACTCCAATCATAAAGATGTAGCATAGAGCACCTGCCTAACCCACCTATGGTCATAAGTTTGGTGCTACTGCTAAAACTCCCTAGGTGGATTGTGAGTGATATGTTTCAGTGTACATTCCTTGCCTTCTGTGTAGTAAGTGTGTAGTTTTGTCATCTTGTTTTCTAACATTTGGCCACGACCAGAGAATCAAGTTAAACATAATGTCTTAGTTGCCCAGTTCCACTCCCAATTTCCCAAGTCCTGGAGTGGTTAATTGAACTTTGTGTTGAGAATGAGACTTGTGATTTTCAAGCAACTGAATTACAAGCATCAGAGAAAGAAACGTTATGTTCCTATTTGCTGTTCCTGAATGCACCACACTATAGCTTGTGCTGTACTAACACACTGGTAGATACAGCAATAGCCACCTTGGGAGCGCCTACTACAGATGTTAACAGTGTCTTAAGTGGGATTGAGAACTGATTTGAATTCCAAATGTAGATCTATGGGATGTTGAAGAACGTGCACTATGGAGAGCTGCTGTTTCCTATCTGTTTCCTTAATCTCCTTTCTTAGATGACGATCCAATGGAGTTTGAGGAGGAGCTTCTGTGGGTCTCCAGAGAGTGTGGGGGCAAAGCACAGAGCTGGCATGCCTTCCATTTCAGTGCCACAGATAGGATCCAACAGATGTGGTTCACATCTGCTTTTGGATCCAGAGGGGTGCAAATATTGCCGAGGGGGTTTAATATTTTCACAATGAATCAGTTCTTGGCAAATCCGACTTCATCAGCAGTGACATAAGCAGATATGCTTTACTTGAAACATTATAATTAATGTACATAGTATTTTTATTGTTTCTCTTCTTTCACATTTTCATGAGTAGTTCCAGTGACATTATCTTGCTTTTTTTTAATCAAAGACATTAATTAATAAATACAGAATTATCATTATTTTCATTTTCATTAAGGTTGTTTCTCTATCCTGAGGCATGAAGTATTTGACTCATGGTGTCAGCTCTCAAATCTGCTGGAATTACTTCTTTTCCCCCCTCTCAATAAAATATTTTCTTGTACGTACATCTTAATTCTTACCTTGTAGTTGAAGGTAACTTCCTGTGGCACTTATTCCACAGTTTTCCGTTAAAAGCATTTTCGGAAAAGCACGTCTAGATTGGCAGGACGCTTTTCCGGAAAAGCACTTTTTCTGGAAAAGCATCCGTTGCCAATCTAGAGGCGCTTTTCCGCAAAAAAGCCCTGATCGTCAGTTTCGCGATCGGGGCTTTTTTGCAGAAAACACTACTGTGCTGTCTACCCTGGCCCTTTTCTGGAACAGTTTTCTGGAAAAAGACTTTTGCCCGAACAGGAGCAGCATAGTTTTTCTGGAAAAGCACTGATGATTTTACATTAGATCGTCAGTGCTTTTCTGGAAATTCAAGTGGCCAGTGTAGACAGCTGGCAAGTTTTTCCGGAAAAGCGGCTAATTTTCCGGAATAACTTGCCAGTGTAGACACAGCCCTTGTGATCTTGGAATACAAACTGCTTTATTGTCTGTAGCATCTTACCCTGTTCGGTGTTTTGTTGGATTTCTTGGATTCCCCAATCGGAGATGTGAAGTCATAGTAATGTGTCCACAGGGTCATTTGTCCTGTACTCTGGCAGGTATGGCATCAGTAGTATCCTCCTCATATCATAGTACTGGAGTCTCAGTAAACTGTATTCGATTTGCTTCAATACACTCAGCAGTGGCTTCTTCATGATGCTTTCTAATAGTTTGTGATCAGACTGCACATCTGCCTTCTGCCCAAAGGTGAATCGATGGAATTGTTCCATGCCAAAGAGCACACAGTTGGTTCCTTATTTTCTATCTACCTCTTTTCTGTGACTGGCTGGACCCTACTTGCAAATACAGCGGCCTGGTGATTTTGCATTAAGTGATGTTCCTAGGTCTCCTGGTAAGCATCATTCTGTAACTCTACAGCTCTGCAGGGTTGTCGTACTTCAGGACTGGTGCTCTGCTTGTGTTTTTCTTTACTCTTTCACACTCCTCTTCTTGGGTCTCTGACCATTTCCCATGCTTCATCACTGTGTGTTAATTGTATGAAGGGTCCATGGACTTCTAGTGGGTATCCTTAGGATCCAGAAAGATAGTTGGCCCTCCTATATATTGCTGGACTTCCTTTACATCCTTTGATCTGAACATTTCCATAATGGCTTTCAGAATCTCATGATGTCCCTCAGCTGTTAGCAGAAGTACAGTGTACGGGACCTCTATTATTTGTTTGTGTTTTCCAGCTTCAGCTTATCTGCATTCAGCGCAATACTCTGCTTCTGGCACTTGTTTGGGAGTTGTCACAACATGGTACCAGGGTCCTTGATTACTTTTTCCTTGTCATCTCCAACTTCAATAAGAATGTGCTTCACTATGTTCCTGATACCTGGAAATTTCTCTGATTTCTATTTCAGTTTTCAATAAATGCCTCTGGGGTCAGGTTGATGTCAATAGGCCTTTATTTCCAGTAACACCTAGTAAAAGGTATGACAAATGTTGCCAGGTGGCTGGGTGGCTCATCTCACTCAATATTCCAGAAACCATTCTGATGTTTTCTTGAATTGCCTGGCGTCTCCAATGAGAGATTTGAAGTATTGTAGGATGTTGATAGACTATATCCAGTTTTGTTGAGCTGTCTAGGTTGTGGAAGATATGTCCTCCTCTGTGAGCACACAGTGCTCTCCTCTGGATACATTCCTCAGTTCTTAGTAATAGGATAGTGACTTCTTTTAAATACACTATTAAGTAATGCAGAACCTCAGTTTACCTAAAAATTTTTCTAGGCTGCTGATCTACTTTGTGCTGGTTTCAGTGGATGTAATGATACCTCTTAATTTGCAGGGTTGCCCGTTCTTTCTTCAGTGATGACACCAGAGCTAATGGAACTCTGTGTTTTAATAATCTCACAGACCACACCTGTGAGATTATTAAATCTCTGCGTTCAACTTGCCCTCTAGGAATTCTTATGCTTGAACTATGTCCTTAAATTGTTAGAATGTTAGATATGGTTCTGATGAGGCTATCCCGGTGTTGCCCTACAGTGAAATCCATCGCTTGCATTTCCCTACAGACTGTCAATGGACAGTATTTCTTTATGTCAATTAGAATAAACTCCAAGTAATACTGTCTCCTGAGGGTAATTTCTTTCCACAGCCTACATTTGTCTGCTTGCCTCACAATGGTTTTATTATGTATCAATTGCACTTGGCCTTATTTCTTCAGCGTAATATTATTTATCAATATTACTGGGATCACAATCCAGCTGGAATTAAATCAATAGTTGATCTAACAGTAGAACTGAAAATATGGCACTTGACTGGCTGGCAACCTTCTTCTGCAGTACACACACAATCAGAGTTTTTAGATCTGTTAGAGTCACACTTTGACACACTTCTCTTCATTGGAAGACTTTTCAACCTCAGTCACTGCATATGCAGCTGGGGTGTTTTTTCTCCTTGGGTAGCTGCTGGGACATGAAGTGGTTCTATTTCCTATTCTCCTGGCACCCGTGTCAATAGGCTGAGCATTTTTCTTTCTGACTTTCTTATTGCTTTCCGCAGAATGTATGTTGGATCATGATTCCTGCTTTCTTGATCCCTCATGCTCCTTGGGCTCCTTGATCTTGTATTTGTTCTGCACTAGTTGCTGTTGTACTTTGACTTTCTCTCTTGACAGTTTGGCCACCTTTGGTACTTGACGGAACTTCTCTAAGGTTAGATCTCTTATTAGATTCTCTTAATAATCTCTCCTATACACTGGAAGCCTGTGTGACACAAACAATTCTACCTCCAATTCAGGAATCTGTTACATCTCCATAGTTACATGTGGATGTTGGAGTTCTCAGGTTGGTAATGTAAATATCTAGTCTCTTTTCTGCTTCTTAGTTTCAGATAAACCACACAAGTAAAAATACCTCTAGAGTCTCATTCTGTTTGGAATCACAGTACTTATCAAACAACTGTATCAGTTGTTTCACTATTTGGCCTTCATTTTTGGTCATTTTGTTTCTTATTGCTCATTTCCCCCCCTTCCCCCAATAAGACAGTAAAAAAGCTTCATCTTAATCTTAAAATGTATCCCTCTCATGGGCGTTTTCAAATATAGACTCACTTCTTGTGCTCATGCTTCTAAAAGGCATCTTGCGTGGAAACATCCCTAGTGGCCTGAGTCCCTTCACATTGCCTGTTTGAAGGTGCTGTTTTATTTTCCTGGTAATCACATGCCGCTGTGGCTCTCATTGAATTGACTTCTGACACTATGTTTCTAGGGTGACAGCTCACACATTGTTGCAATACCAGACATTTGGGCACTTCTAGGAATGATGTGTCTATGACCTTGTCAGAATCATGCAAGGTCACATTGCAGGATGGTCAGCATCTTTAAAAGCTCTCCCCCCTCCCCATTCTCACCAGTACAATTTCATAAGCACTGTACTTTAAGGTCATTCTACATGGGAGGAGGCCAGACATCCCCTATTCTACAATGCACAGACCCACATCTAGCTTTGAGAACCAGATTGAGGCACAAATCCTAGAAAAGCAGGACTATCCAGTTTAATACTGGACAAATGGTGTGACTACCTGTTTCATGTAACATTGGGTAATACCATGAGAGGAGCCCATGCTTGTACAACTAAACTGTCTCTTTATTAAGAGCATTCATATTTTCAGGTGCTGCATCTGCAACTAGAATTGTAGTCATGTGTACAAAAATTGACTTCCTGAGGCTTCTCCAAACTCTTTCCTCCTGCAACTTCCCCAGGTTCCATGCAGGTGCCTATAGGGTTGACCTCAACATTTAGATTTTGTTCACTTTCTAAACTCTGTTTTGGTCTAAATATCCAATAACAGTGCTTAGAAATCAAATATTTGACACTGTACTAGTGACTGAGAACAAGTAAGGGACACTGATTAGTCTGTTTTCACTGTTTAAGTTGAGTCAATTGCAAAATGGAAACCAACTCTGTACAAAATCTAGCTGAAAGAAATGAACAGGAGTTTTGTTTGAGTGAGAAGTGCAGAACTGAGACTTTAATTTGTGCAATTCTTTCTATAACTGTATTTAAAAGAGATGGTTACAGGAGCTCACAGAGATTACATAAAATGTTGTGGAAGCAAGTGAGGTAAATAGGAAGAAAGTATGTTAATACTCCAGGGTTACACAAGCAGTTGGAAGTCAATCTGGTTACATCTACACTGAATGGCTATTTTGGGATACCGGAGGTATCCCGGAATAGCTACCCCGTGTCTACACATATGCGACCCTTCTGATGCATGTTTTCTAACTAAATTGTTTTGTTCTGCACAATCTCTTCTTTTCATTTTTCTTCAAAACAAACAACAGTGCATTTAGAAAAGTGGTATTTTTAAACTGAATAAAAATAACCTGATATGTGCTTCAGGCCATTATTTCAAAATATTTTTTGAAATAACAGGCATGCTATTTTGGCATCCCAGTAACCCTCAGTCCACGAGGATTAAGGGATGTCTTGAAATAGCATGTTATTTTGAAATTTGGCATTATGTAGATGCACCAAATTTCAAAATAAACTATTTCGAAATAGATTTGAAATAAGATACGCAATTTGCGAATTGCGTTTCTTATTTCGAGTTTAGGGTGCTGTGTAGATGCACTCTCTGGTATTTGGTGCCATAACTCAATTTATGAACATGAGGGTGGACAGATAAACCCAACTAATATTCAGAGCTTGGCATGGCTCATTACACATGAGTAGCCACTTAAGATGTTTGGTTTGGCTATGTCACATATCTACAGATTAAGAGGTAAGGATCTGTTTTAACCAAATATAAATCTTACTTGGCATAGTTCCTTTAAAGAAACTGATTAGTATGTAATACATGTTCCTTGTAATTTTTAAAATATGCTGATGGAAAATGTGTTTTGCAGCATGACACATATGCGACCCTTCTGATGCATGTTTTCTAACTAAATTGTTTTGTTCTGCACAATCTCTTCTTTTCATTTTTCTTCAAAACAAACAACAGTGCATTTAGAAAAGTGGTATTTTTAAACTGAATAAAAATAACCTGATATGTGCTTCAGGGCATATTGCACAGCATGCATCCTGCTGTCTGTCTCCGGATGGCTCTCATTTGGACACGCATACAGCACATTGGACATCCTGCCTCTTTGTTGCTGGCTTACTGCAATGAACAGATTTGCCTTTTAAGCGTGTGGCTTCGGTTACAACCAAGAAAGGATGGGGGAGGGGGAAAACCATATGAGAAAATTCATGGAAAAGGAATTACAAAAAAACCCGAGGGTCAGATTGCGTCAGCCTCTCTGCTAGAGAACGAGGAGTATAAGGAGCTTACACCCCCTACACTCTGCAGTGGAGAGTCACAAGCAGAGTACAACACAAAGCTATTGCTCAGGATCAATGCCTTCATTAAAAGTAGCTGCCCAATAATGGGAAGCTGCTGAATCTATTCCCACGTTCATACTACCTAGGGGAGCTGTGAGAAGAGCACTTACTCACCCTTTCAAGGGATGGTAGAATTACTGCTCTGGGTGCACCCCAAGAGGAAGTTTAATTATGCCATCCAGAATTTCTCATTCAGTTTCCACTGCAGCACGCTCCCTGTTCACCTCTCCATAATAGAAGTCATGAAGAAAGGTGGCACTCCGGCACATAAGCAGGTGTATGAAAGGGAGAGTGAAACAGAAAGGACAACTGGACAAGCTTGCATTTTTTTTGCTGATTCGATAATAAGGCTGAAATTGCTAAAGCTGTTTCTTCAGTGAAGAATCCTGCTGGAATGATACAGTAGAATCCAATTTATTGGACAAACATTACACCTAGAGAAAGGATTCAGTGCAATATAGTTCAGACACTCAAAGCACTGGGCAAATAGTATTGCTTAGTCCATTTGAATGATACAGCTAGGGCTATGTCTACATTGCCCAGTCTTGTGCAAGAACATATGCAAATGAGGCATGGTGATGAATATCACTGCACCTCATTTGCATACTTGAGCCACCATTTCACGCAAGGGCTTTTGTGCAAGAAAGAGCAGTGAAAAAAATGGTGGCTCATTAATTATGTAAATGAGATGCAGCAATATTCATTGCCATGACTCATTTGCATATGTTCTTGTGCAAGACGGGGCAATGTAGATGTAGCATTAGTGTTTTTGGTAACCAATTCACTTTAATCTACACTGGGGTGAACAGATACTTCTCGTCATTAATTCCCCACTTCAGTGTCTCTTTCCTGAGTTTATGTGCTTTGTCCATTTTATGCCAGTTATAACTTTTCCCCCACATCACTAAAATTCCCTGGCTTAGTTTCCTCTGTTGCAAAACAGGGCTATTAACAGCTGTTTTCCTCCATCAGGGAGTTTTAGAAGGACTATTATTTGTTAACTACTTTGAAAACAAAAACTGTCAAGCATTTGCAGTGAGGGGCAAACTAGTCAGTCCATCCCAAGTGAATGAAAGAAAAAAACCCCACAAGTTACCTTTAATTAGTCTTTCAGTGAAGAAAATGATTTTGTCTCGGGATACCACTCTTGACAAAAGCCCTGAAAGGGAAAATACATCCTGGGAATGCCTCCCTAGACAAAACCATACCAGTGCCTTTCCTAAGTGCACACAGAGGGTATGTCTAGACTGCATTCCTCTGTCGGCAGAGGGATGCAGATTAGGCAGGTTGACATGGCAAATGAGGCAGGGATTTAAATATCCTGTGCCGAATTTGCATAAAAGTGGCTGCCACGTTTTGCCTACTCAGCACTTTGTCGGCAAAAAGCGGCAGTCTAGAGGGGGATCTGTCGAGAAAGCCTTTTTCAACAGATCCCTTATGCCTCCTACAAGGAGGTTTACAGGATCTGTCAAAAAAGGCTTTCTTTCTTGACAGATCCTCCTCTAGACTGCCGCTTTTTGGCAACAAAGTTCTGAGTCGGCAAAACACAGAGGCCATTTTTATGCAAATTAGGCATGGGATATTTAAATCCCTGCTTCATTTGCAATGTCGACCTGCCTAATCTTCATCCCTCTGCCAACAGGGATGCAGTCTAGACATACCCTGAGGCTCTTAGACTTGCACAGTCAGCAGCACTTGTCACAAGCAGAGTGCAACGCTGACTTCCCATGGTTTCCCAGTTCTCCCATGGCCATTCTTCCCAAGTGACAGGCCTCAATCTGGACTCTTTCCAGAGTGGAACTCCATAGATCACTCCATCAACTGGCTATAAGTCCTGCCACTTCCACTGACTGCAATAGATACAGTGCCAGTGAGCTGTACCTTACATTCCCTTGTGTTCCTCATGCATGCAATCCCTATGGTGGCTAGTTCTGCCACCTTCCTCTCTGTCGGGGTGTCATCCTGCATTTCTACCTCTCTTTGACTGGACCCTGAGGCAACAGTCCCTTGGTTTCCAATCAAAATCACACAACAGGCCCAGTTGAAATTGGTCCCTACAAGACGCTCCTCTCTGGGTATCCATGGCCAGCAGCTATTTAAAACGACTCAGAGCAGCCCCTTTCAAGCCAACAGATTGTCCATTTTCCCAAAGGTACACAGCAGACTGGAAAAAAAGTCCACATCAGGACTGGGCTTGCATGCAGCTCATCCCTTCTCTTCAAGAGTAGGTGAGGTGAGCTGTCTCAGGAACACCCTGAAGAAATAGGGTGGCCACTTGCACAATCCTGGAATACCAGCTATGGTACTGCTTTCTGGAGTAGCATAGGCCTGCCCCCCACCAACATATATGTGAGGTTATGCCAGCAGGGGTGATGTGGAGCACTCTTCGTTAATGAAACCTTCTGTCAGATACTGGACAAAGCCATATTGGGACAGGAGACAAACAACACAAAATCAGGACTGTCCAGTTTAAAACTGGATGAGTGGCCTGCCTATGCAAAACTTCTGCCTTGATTTCACAGTCCAATTGCATACTCTGATTTTATTGGTCTCTCTCCCAATAAGTTGCTGTCCAATTCCTCCTCCTTTGCCTCCATGCAAAGATTTTAACAGCTTAATGTTCTTCTGGTCTTTGTCTATGGCCTTGAAGTAAAAGGCAAGTTCCCCTTATAGTGATAGGCAACTTGGGATTTTTCAGTGACTAGGTCACCCATTGTTTCTCTCAAGACCATTTGGTAGTCTCTCTGGAAGGACTTTGTAACTGTTTCTTTTCCTCTTTCTTACATACCCTCTTTGTTATAACTCTGTGCAGTCTGCCAGAAATATAGCAAACAGGCACAGTGAGGCACATATACTATCCATACAAAATAATTAGGCTATCTTCTTCATTCTACACACACAGTCCAAACAACCCCCAGGAGAATTAACAGTTCCTATTACTCCACCTCAATTAAACCCAACAGAATCTCTTATTAAACCAGCTCCAGATGCTCTTTCAGCTCTGCTAATAGTTGAGAGACTACTGATGAGTTAAAAAAATTAAAGACATTACGGTTTTGTTAGGTAAAAAAGCATTTTCAAATTATAATTGATTAAATTATGACTTTTCTAACCCTTCCGTGTATCTACCTATGTAATCTTCAAATTTCCTTTTTTACTATACTGTGTAACATAGGCTGGAGTTTTTTACAAAAGACATTATGTCAACATCCATGCTGTTAGCTAAATTCTCTTTTTATCACCAATCAAGGCCATTTTTTACTTTTGATACATTTTTAAAATTTCATTTGTCATATATGAAAAATAATGGCACTTTCTGATAATGTACACCATTCCATTGACTTCAGTACAGATATCTATAAACAAATATCTGCTCACATGGATCCATTTGCAGGATGTAGTGAGAAATGAACTCAGACAACCTGCAGACTGACTGTGAAGCCTTTCCTTGGCTGTTACTCTAACATATGGCTATGTTAGCATCCGAAGACCCTCTGTATCCCTTAGATTGTGGGTCTTGGCTATTGGATCCATGAAACTATGGATTCCCCTAAATCAGTGTTTCTTAAACTGTGTTCTGCGGCACACCGGTGTGTCATGAGGCAGTTGGAGGTATGCCGTGGAGAACAACAGAATTCAAAATGGCCACCCTTAAAGGGGCAGGAGACTTTTTTTTGGCTCAAAAACTTTCCCCCAATCCTTTTTTTTCTCAATAGCTCCCCCCCCCCCAATCCTTTCCCCCCCCCCCAACCTTTTTTTTCTTAACAAAAAATCCCTGGTGTTCCTCATTAAAAAAAATATTGTTTGGTGTTCCTCGGTCTTAAAAAGTTTAAGATACACTGCCCTAGATTTTCCCTGAAACAGCAAAGTGTTGCTATTTTGCATAAAGGATGCGAGTTCCTCTCCCTTCAAGTATGGCTACCCTGTTGCATCAATAGTAGGATGATGTTTCACCTTTTAAAATAGGCAACCATTATAAACCTTGTGGGGTCCATATATAAGAAAATAGAATACTACAATGTGAACTAAGATACATTTTATTCTTATGTAATATATACAGGGGCCCATGAATTTAGCTGTTCTGGATCCATTACATTTGTCTCAGAATTCATCCCTTACTACAGATTTATACTCCAAACAGCTGAGCTTTCATTAAGAAAAAGAAGTTTCTAGCACTTAAGATTGCAAAGAAAAATCTTGGAAACATCAACCAAGTGTAAGCAATGTTACCCTGCCTTTCTGAGCCTCTGGACAACCTCAAACAACAGCTCTGATAGTTGTAAGCTTCTCCCATTCATCTCAGTAGGACTATTAATCATGAAACCTAATGGTGATGCAATGCCAGCATCATTATCTATTTCAGAGCTGATTGTTTCAGCAGCAGCATCCAGCTAATAGGCTTATTACACAATCCCAAAATGCCTTCCACATTTCTTCAGATGCCCAAAGTCCCAGGGGCGAAAGTCTCTAGGTGCCAGCAAAACAGCTTCTAAATGTAAATAGTGTTGGGGTACATAAGGATTAGATAAGGGGTCTTGGTAGATACGAGTATGGTAATGGGGCATGACACAGACAGATTCTACTTCTACTGATTTACAGACTTGTTTTAAATCCATCTTCTATGCTTGCTTGAGATTGACAAGCACTTAACTGTACCCAAGGTATAACTTTTTAATGAATGGCCTATGTGTTGACAATTCTATCTTCCTTACCTCCTTATCCACATTGAATTATACATTCAGGGTGACATATCCTGTGCCCCTTGTAAGTTCAAGGAGTTTCATGATGTGAAAACAGCTGACATCAGCTAAAAAGTTGTAAACAGTAAACAGTGGTGAGTATGATTATATTCATCACATTGTTATGATTATGCATTATATGGATGTTCACATTACTAAATTAGGGCTTAAAGGGTGATGTAATTGACACACGTATTTACATACTAAGACAAAAAGGTGTATGTAGGGTTAATTTGTTGCTCACTTACATCCCAGGTCCTGAGATAGAATGAATATCAGCAATAAAGGTGCCCTTCTATCCCATCAGCCTCTGAGTAGCCTGTTCTTTCCTAACCATTAGGTCTTGATTGCAAGTGTATTAAAGACTGCATATGTGGAGACAGCAAAATACATATTGATTATATTATCAGAATAACTAATAGGAAGAGTTACTGCATTGATTCTTACTCATATTTAATGCAACTGAAATTCTTCATTCTGAGTTTATCTGATAGACCTGGATTCACCAACAGCAAGTCATGCCTGACCAACCTGATTGCCTCCTATGTGTGGTAACTGGCTCTGTGGACATGGGGAAGTTAGTGGATGTGATATACCTTGACTTCAGTGATCCTCTTGATACTGTCTCCCACAGAATTCTTGCCATCAAGTTAAAGAAGTATGGATTGGATAAATGGACTGTAAATTGGATACAAAGCTGGCTAGATTGTTGGGCTCAACGGCTAGTGATCAACAGCTCGACGTCTGGTTCATGGTCAGTTTCAAGCAGAGTGCCTCAAGAATCAGTTCTAGGCCTGGTTTTGTTCAACATCTTTATTAGGGTATGTCTACACTACTCCGCTAGTTCGAACTAGCGGGGGTAATGTAGTCATCCGCACTTGCAAATGAAGCCCGGGATTTGAATTACCCGGGCTTCATTTGCATGAAGCCGGCTGGCGCCATTTTTAAATGCCGGCTAGTTCGGACTCCGTGCCGCGTGGCTACACGCGGCATGGACTAGCTAGTTCGTATTAGGCTTCCTAATCCGAACTAGCTAGTCCGTGCCGCGTGTAGCCGCGCGGCACGGAGTCCGAACTAGCCGGCATTTAAAAATGGCGCCAGCCGGCTTCATGCAAATGAAGCCCGGGAAATTCAAATCCCGGGCTTCATTTGCAAGCGCGGATGACTACATTACCCCTGCTAGTTCGAACTAGCGGGGTAGTGTAGACATACCCTTAATGACCTGGATGAGGGGATGGATTGCACCCTTAGCAAGTTTGTGGATGACACCTGGGGTGTGTCTAGACCACAGTTTTTTTTAAAAAAAGTGGTCCTTTTTAAAAAAAATTCCCCTGCTTCTAGACTCCTGCTGCGTTCTTTTGAAAGTAAATCAAAAGAACGCGGCAGTTTTTTCGATGGTGGAAATCCTCTTTTTACGAGGAAGAACACCTTTTCTCGAAAGTTCTCTTTAGAAAAAAGGAGCTATGTAATGCAAACTGTGCTTTTTTGAAAGAGAGCAACCAGACTGCCTAGGTGCTCTCTTTCGAAAAAGCGGCTTGCTTTTTCGAAAGTACAGGTTGTAGTCTAGACGCTCTTTTTCGAAAGAGGCTTGAAGTCTAGAAGTAGCCTAAGTTAGAGGAAGAGGTAGAAGTAGCCTAAGTTAGAGGAAGAGGTAGAGTTAGAGGAAGAGGTTGGAGGGTAGGAATAGGGTCCAGAGTGACCTAGCCAATTTGGAGGTATGGGTCAAAAGAAATCTGATGAGGTTCAGCAAGGACAAGTGCACTGTTAGAGGATGGGGACCAACTGGCTAAGCAGCAGTTCAGCAGAAAAGAACTTGGGAATTACAATGGATGTGAAACTGGATATGAGTCAACAGTGTGCCCTTGTAGCCAAGAAGGCTAATGGTATATTGGGGTGCATTAGTAGTAGCATTGCCAGTAGATCTAGAGGCGTGATTATTCCACTTTATTTGGCACAGGTGAGTCCACATTTAGAGTATTGTGTCCAATTCTCCGCCCCACCCCCATTACAGAAAGGATGTGGACGCATTAGAGGGGGTCCAGTGGAGGGCAACTAAAATTATTTAGGGGACTAGAGCACATGACTTATGAGGAAAGGGTGAGGGATTTGGGCTTGTTTGGTCTATAAAAGAGAAGTTCAAAGAGGATGGAGAAAGGCTCTTCTCAGCGGTGACAGATGACAGTACGAGGAACAATGGTCTCAAGTTACAGTGGGGACAGTCTAGGTTGGATATTAGGCAAAACTATTTCACTAGGAGGGTGGTGAAGCACTGCAATGGATTACCTAGGGAGGTGGTGGAATCTCCATCCCTACAGGTATTTAAGTCCCATCTTGACAAAGCCCTGACTGGGATGATTTAGTTGTGATTGGTCCTGCTTTGGGCAGAGTGTTGGACTCGATGACCTCCTGAGGTCTCTTCCAACCCTAGGATTCTATTTAAATGTACATTAATTAGCTCCTGAAACTCCTGTTTCAATTATATCTCCCTTCACGTTGATGGAAAATAATGTTCTTTCCCTTTCACAGATTAATAGAAGCATAAGGGCCAAACAATCTTTGTTTATGTTAGTTATGGGGAGCTACACCTCAAAAGCATATGCAAGGAGAGAATGCTGGGAGACCTCACTTCTTCCAGTTCAGCAGGAAGAGTAACCCACTGGTAAGTGTGTATTACAGGTCCCCTTCTGCTGTTATTCACAAAAGGATAGGAGTTGTTACAGCTCCTACTACTGCTTTAGCTCAAACTGTAGCAGCTTATCTTTGCATCTTTAGAGCGCTCTTGTTTAGTCCTTGGTATGCTGGCTAAGATGGAAGCTGTGACTTTAGTCACCCCTAGCAGATTTAATTGTTGATGTGGTGAAAATGGATTAGCTGACCCCTATCTGTACTAAGGCTCCCAGCAAGGTTGCTCAGATGCTGCTTTACTAGAATAGCTTCAGCAGCAATTTTGGCCCACAATTTTCCCTTCCCTGAACTCAGAGGAGCTCTGGGGATGTAACAGAGCCCTGAATTTGACCCTTACATCATCATGGGCACTTGTGCTCTCTGCTATGTCTACATCTGATGAAAAATGACACTGCAGGTCCTGTCATTTTCTTTGATAATATTTCTACACATAAACAGAGCATTTTATAGACATTAAATTGTGCATTTATGGTGTTTCTTATCTGGGAAACATCCTTGTGTTTATTATACTTTATCACTTTTGATTGATACCGAAGAACAAATAGCTTTTATGTTACTTTAAGTATTTAAGAAAAAGAAACACCAGCTGTAGATGCATTTCTTGTAATTTCCTAAAAGGTGCAAGTTTTCTCCCAAATGTTTTAGAATCTTCTGAAATCATAACACATTTTTGGCACAGCTTCATTTTTGTGATAGAAAGAGTATTTTTAAACAAACAACAAATTCCTTGGATACTTGGAGGGTATTTTTTAAATTGAAGTCGACTTCTTTGTGGCTGGATATAGTTTTTCCAAGTAAACAACTCAAATGTTAACTAGCACTTTAGGTTTCCTTTTTCATTGCATTGAATTGTGTGATACGTCTGTTTTCGAAAAAGTAAGACAGGCAGACAAAGGCAGTTTCTTGCTTTCTTGTGATCTTTGGAAAGGGAGGTTGTGTGATGCCTAGAATAGAGAACAGTGTGAAATTTCTCCTAGGGGACACTGAATATGTAGAAAATGGAACATCAGATACGAGAACTTCCCTTCCTGAATGTCACTGTCAATTTATTTGACTGGCAAGTGACTTAAAGTAAATCCTGCCTTATGTTACTTTGGTGTACAAATGTAGGGCAACAGGGCATACTGAATCGCTTCCTCTCTGCAAATTCTAACATGCTCAAGAAAATGTTAGTAGTGAAAGCTGGTTAATGCACTAGTGGGCACACTTACATTCCCATGGAGTCATAGTGTGTGACTTATGAGATTCTGCTAATTCCTCAAGACAGATATTTTTGTAATTCTTTTTTTATAATTTTGGTGGATAATTTGTTCTTTATTTTTGATTTTGCGTTTTCATATTTGCTCATAATAATGGACTTTAATTGATTTAAATTTAAATTTTCAAGATTGCATGAAATTATGGACAGGCATTCAGGCCTTGTCTACACTAAACCAGGCAGGTTGACTTAAGGTATGCCATCCAGCTGTGCAAAGTGTGTAACTGGATTTGGCTTACTTTAAGCCAAGCCACCAAGGTGTCTATACTGCAGGACACTGACAGGAGCATATGCTCATGTCAGCTACCCTTATTCCTCACAGAATGAGGAGTTCACAGTGCCAGAAAGGGCTGCTTTCGTTATTCAATTTGGGGTCTACACTAGACCCGCTAAATCGAAAGCTAGAATTTAGACCCCTTCAGGGTCAATCTTCTCCATAGAGTAGACAAGCCCTCAGATAATAAAGGGTATGTCTACACTACAAAGTTAATTCGAACTAACAGACGTTAGTTCGAATTAACTTTGATAGGCGCTACACATGCAAATCGCTAGTTCGAACTTAGTTCGAACTTAATTCGAACTAGCGGTGCACTTAATTCGAACTAGGTAAACCTCATTGTACGAGGACTAACGCCTAGTTCGAATTAACTAGTTCGAATTAAGGGCTGTGTAGCCACTTAATTCGAACTAGTGGGAGGCTACCCCTCTCCAGCTTGCCCTGGTTGCCACTCTGGGCACCACCAGGGAAACTCTTCTGCCCCCCTCCCAGCCCCGGAGCCCGTAAAGGGGCACGGGCTGGCTACGGTGCCCATGCCAGGTGCAAGCCTGGCAGCACCCAGCCAGCAGACCCTGCAACTGGCACGGCTCGAGCCGGCCACCTGCTGCCACCCAGCCCTCCGCCTCTTCCCGGGACCAGGCTGGCGGCTCCCGGGAGCCTGCCCAGGTCTGCAAGAGGCGGGCGCCGGCCTGGTCTAGTGCAGATATCGTGGACCTCATGCACGACCTCCGCACTAGGCACAGGAAAGCGGCCATCTAGGGCCGAATAGCTGCCAGCCTGACCACCCAGGAGCAGGTTGGCATGAAAATCAAGGTGGTCCAGTGAGACCCCCGACCCTGAGCCCTGAGCTTACAATGGCCGTACTGGGTCAGACCAAAGGTCCATCTAGCCCAGTAGCCTGTCTTCCGACAGCGGCCAACACTATATACCCTGGAGGGGATGGACCGAAGACAATGACCAAGCCATTTGTCTCGTGCCATCCATCTCCAGCCTTCCACAAACAGAGGCCAGGGACCCCATTCCTACCCCCTGGCTAATAGCACTCCATGGACCCAACCTCCATGACATGATTTCACTTCTCTTTAAACTCTGTTCTAGTTCTAGCCTTCACAGCCTCCTGCAGCAAGGAGTTCCACAGGTTGACTATTTGCTTTGTGAAGAAGAACTTTCTGTTGTTAGTTTGAAGCCTGCTACCCATTCATTTCATTTGGTGTCCCATAGTCCTTCTATTATGGGAACTAATGAAGAAGATTTCTTTATGCACCCTCTCCACACCACTCATGCTTTTATAGACCTCTATCCTATCCCCCCTCAGTCTCCTCTTTTCTAAGCTGAGAAGTCCCAGTCTCTTTAGCCTCTCTTCATATGGGACCTGTTCCAAACCTCTGATCATTTTAATTGCCCTCCCCTCTCCCACCCTGTCTCTTCCCCTCGCCCACCTTCTTTTCTCAGTCTCCCCGAGTTTTGTTCAATAAAGAGAGTTTCTATTTTTGAACACACGCATCCTTTATTTTGAACATCAGGAAGGGGGGCTAGGGAGGGGTAAGTGGAAGGAGGTGAGGGAGGAATGAGGTACGAGCCCCGATGGGAGGCCTGGGGTGGCTCTGCGGGCTCCTCGGGGTGGAAACTCTCCTGAAGCCCCTTGATTGACCCCCCCCTCCGGATGGCAGCCTGCGGTAAGTGCAGCCGGGGTGATGGCTGAGTGCTGTGATGTGCCGAGTGTGGGCACTCAGGGCACTCCAAGCCAGGACTGCTTTGCAAACGGGGAGCCCTGAGAACTGTCTGTCCGGGGTAGGGGTCGGGTCCCTTTAAGCACAGCCCTCGGCTAGCCTGAGGCAGCAGCTCCACACTCTAAGTCCTAATCTGATGCCCTGCCGGCACTGCTTCCGGCCATCCTTAACCTCAGTTCAGGGTCCACTCAGTGTGGACATGCTAGTTCGAATTAGCAAAACGCTAATTCGAACTAGTTTTTAAGTCTAGATGCACTAATTTGAATTAGCTTAGTTAGAATTAACTAATTCGAACTAAGTTAGTTCAAATTAGTGCTGTTGTGTAGACATACCCAAAATGACAGTAGACATCGAGAGTCAAAAAACTGTAGCCTTATAACCATTAAAAGACACTGCCAGCATTATATGCAAAAAATACAAAGCCTTAAACTCTAAGAAGTTTATTCTCAAGCAGCACATTTTTCACTTTGCCTATCTGTAAATGTTGATTATTATTGATGGAAATGTTTCAAGTTTGTGTGTGTACGCTAAATTCGACATTTATCAACATTGACTAATCAAAATCTAACCATGCTTAGCCTACTCATGAGCAACAAATTTTATCTCGACAAGCATGAACTGGCAGACAATACTGCTCTTGCACAAAGAAGGAGCTGATGTGCTCATCCTGCCTAAAGACTCTTGTGTTGGCCAGAGCAATTCCTTCAGAAGAAAACAGTATTTCTGCTCCCTCATAGTGGTGAGAGGGACTGTGGTGCATGAGGAGCATCCAGGCCCGGGTGAGGGAGTTCCCCATTCCAATCTGCTCATTGTCCTCCAGCAGTGCATGAGGGCAGTCTGCATAAACGGAGCCAGAAGTTTCAGCAGCAGGTCTAAGAGCTGGTGACTGCTTTGCAGCAGGTCTGGCTCCATGTTGAGGGTGCTGTGGCATCTGCAAGGGCAGCCAAAGCACACAATGTGCTGTTTTCTGTCCTTTGAGGAGGTAGGCAAAGGTGAAGAGTCTGAGAGCTGGCTGTAGAGGAGAGCCCCTTTAAGCACAAGCTTCATCTAGCTTCAGGCAGCACTTTCAGGAAGTGAAAGCTGTCCTGATGCCCTTCTCAGAGTGCTTCTGGGGGGCCTTAAATGTGATTTAGGCTCCAATCAGTGTGGACGTGCTATTTTGCTATGGATATGCACTATTTCCATGGGGATTTGTTATTTTGAAGTAGTTACTTTGGGAGTTTATTCTGAAATAACTTATTTCAAAATAACTCTGTAATATAGATGTGCTCTTAATGACTTCAGCACTCAGCATCTGCACTTTGAACAATTCTCATGATTTTTATCTGTGATCTCGTGATTGTTAGTGTTTTTCTTAAGGCTTCAGCTGCTGGAATCAAGACTTCAATTCATACAAAAATTTCTGCTCTTATTTTTTTAAAGTAAGTTTTTATTGCCTATGATTGTAGATTAAAGCTTGAAAATATGAAGCAGGAGAAGAGGGTGCACTCTAAAGGCACAGAAATCAGAAGGAAATTAAAAATAAACCCACATTTTAAAAATCTTCATAATTTTTAAAATTAATCGTACTATTTTAGAGTTTAGGCTGCTGGTTTTTGACTGTATGAGTTGGTAATATTTCATCTGACAGAATTAAGCTCTCTGTTTCTAACTCACTCCCTTTTTATCTACTGATTTGTACCTGAGAGATTACCAACTCTTTCAAAAAACAGGAACCTAATTTTAGTCTCCATAGATACAATTTTCAAAAGGACCTAAATAAGGTAAAAACCAAAGTTCTTTTTTTCTAAAGCACTTTGGAGACCAACTCTCATTGAAAGTTAAGAATAAAATTAAGAATAAATGACTTAAAGAGTTAAGTCCCACTACCGTGATATTTAGATCCTTTAGATATTGTTACCCATATGAAAATGGGACTTAATCAACTAAGTCACTCACCCTGGCTAGGCGTAGACTACACTCTTTTTTTTGAAAAAGCTACACAAATTGTGCTCTGTAATTTGTGTAGCTTTTCTGATTGCTTTTCCAGAAGAGACTTTTCCACCATTTGGACCTGTCTAGATGGGGCCAAATGGCAGAAAATCCTCCTCTTTTAGTGAAGCCCTTATTCCTCATAGAACGAGGTATACAGGGCTCCCAGAAAGAGCGCATTTGCTCTTCTGCAAAAAAAAAGTAGAAGAGCAAATGCATTCCCTGGATGCAGCGGAGTTTTTCTGGGATACCAGAGGCATACCCGGAAAACCTAGGCCTAGACATACCCCCACTGTTAAAGGATTCCCATCCCACCTCCAGCGCGTGCGCGCGCACACACACACACACACACACACACACACACACACACACACACACACACACACTACTTAATATGTACATCTATGGATATATATCTTAACCAAGAACTAACCATTTAAAAATCACTTACTTTATTCCTTTGAGGAATATTAATTTTTTTCGGACTGCTTTATAAAGAAGTGAGCATTGCTCTGAGACCCATGTCCACAAGGAAGGAGTTCCACAGCCTAGGAGTTGACAAAGCAGCAATGAGATCATCTGACAGAGCTCAGGTATGATTCTTTCAAAAGGAGGCTTATACAGGTTATCTCAAATACAACCCTGTCTCCCTAAAAGCTAGCCAGGGCAGTTTAAGCTCAAGATGGTAGGCAATACTCTTGTTAGCGTGAAGTTTTCAGTGAGTTCTGCTATTCAGATTGCTCAATCCAGCAAATAGATATGCTGATGAATTCTGAACCTCTTTAAGCATAACAGCTAGGCATCTCTGTTAGACAGATACTAGAAACTGCAGATGTTGGGGAGAAAAAGAGGCTATTACAAAGGAAAGGAGATGTATAATAATATTAAACTATAAAATCTCAAGGATATAAATGTTCTTTGGAGTGTCTCTGTACAGTGGGTCAGAGTTAGACATGTAAATATACTCACGTTGATATAAGAATATACACAGAAGAATGGAACCTAAATCTTTCAACATGATCTTGAGATTCTGTTCATTACTAAAAGTAATGTTAATACTGTTTTAAGAGCTGCAACTCTTGACTTATGAATTAGGGAGCCCTGTGGGCTTTTAAACTATTAATTCTACGTGTCTTACAAGGATAGGTAGGATAGTGATTAAAGCTTTTTCTTTTCACCTTTGGGAGCTGGGTTAGAGTCAGGCCAAGGATATGTATATTTGAAATAAATTCTTCTACTGCTAGAATTTCCATTACATCAGGGTTTTTTTTTTAAATAAAGGGAAGTGGAGAAGGAAGAAGAAAACCTACATGAAAAATCACAACAATGGGAAGTTTCTGTTGTATAATATGTATCTTTTTTCCACCTCTGTGATTATAGCACATAAATTTAGCAGCACAATATTTTGATAATGCTTTGGAATCCCAGGATGAAAAGCACTTTATAAATGCAATGTTCGTTCAGTCAAAGTTTGAGAAAAATAATGACCAGGGTTAAGGGTAATACAAAGTAAAAAAAGAACACATTAAAAGGCTGCTAGCCAGTTGTTTTACAGAATTTATTTTAAGCTAGCAGTGACATTTATAGAAAAGCATCAGTTGCGGTGTTCAGTCAGATCTTTGGAAAATAATCACCAGGGTTAACGGTAATACAAAGTAAAAAAAAAAAAACCACACACACATTAAAGGCTGCTAGCCAGTTAGTTTGCAGAATTTATTTTGAGCTAGCAGTGACATTTTTAGAGAAACATCAGTTGCAGCAGTTTTCCGTAGGTGTCCAGCCTGACATTTTTTATAATGTCTCCCAGGAATAATAAAAATTCTTTTACATCTGCAGGTTCCGTTATCTATTTTGCTTTCCCCCCCATTCAGAATTGTTAGTGACTCAAAAGGTCATAACAACACTTAAGAGATTTTGCATTAAAATGTAGTGATCTTAAACTTTTCTACTTGGTTATAAGACAGGAAAAATAGTTGGCTATGTGGAAAGAATTACTGATTTACATCTATCCTCTAAGTTATATCTGATTTTGGAGAATGCCAATTGAAAAGTTTGGGACCAAATTCTGCCGTGACCTGAACCTGGATCTTGCAAAGCACTTAAGCACATGCTTGACTTGAAGTAGTCTCATTGAAATTGTCTCTGCAGATGAAGAATTATCCTTTTGAAGTATATGGTTTGGATGAATTATCCTTTTGAAGTATATGGCTCAGGATGGGGAAACCAGACACATCATTAGACATATCAGTATGTAGAAACATTTACTAACTTGCCCAGAGCTGATGTACAGAATCTCCTGGAACAGCATCTAAGCTATAGCCAAGACTTTGTGCGCAAAACTTCTGTGTTGAACGAATCAACGTGACAGAGGTGGCCAGCAATAACATTGCTATTACTTCCCAGATGTAGGCAAGAACCAGCGTGGATACAGGAAGTGATATAGGCAAACCCACTGATCCTAGATGAAAGGTCTGGGCTGGATGAGCAAGCAGACCATGGACATAATGATATTATTTCATGTCCTGGATGCAGATAACATATCTGTGTGTAGGTATTTTCAGTAGTTCATGTCATTGTACAAGACACTTGTAAAACTTTATTTAGAACATCATGTACCATTCCACTTAACCATGTTCAAGAAAGTTTAATGCAGACTGGAACAGGTACAGAGAAGGGGCTACTGGAATGACCAAGGCAATGAAATATCTTGGGTTGTGTTTAACTTAGCAAAATAAGGGCTGAGAGGGGATATGCTTGTTCTCGCTAACTACTTTTGGGTATAAACACCAGGAAGGCAGAAGAACTATTTAAGATAAATGGCAATGTTAGCTCAAGAACAAACGGGTATAAACTGTCCATGAATCAATTTTGGCTAGAAATTAGAAGAAGATTGATAGTCATCAGAGGAATGACAGGGTGCAACAGATTTCCAAGAAGAGTAACCTAACACGTTTTAGTTGATTAACAAGATTATATAACTGAGTTGGCTGTGATGGCAGGGGACTAGACCTGATAACCCGGTAGATGTCTATCAGCCCTGTGTCCTATGTTCATTGAGTGTACTGGGACCTTATACCCTGTGCAACTCTTTAAATCCGAGTGAGGTTGTGGGGGATGAAAATCAAGGCTAGTGTCTCAATTATAGCCCTTACAAAAGCTGTGCTGATGTGTGGAAAGAGACAAACTGTTTGTAACTGAAGATACCAGTTGAAGTGGCCTGTGAGGAGCGATATCTTCTACTGCAACAGCATAATCAGAGCTGCCTTTGGCACAACCCCAGTCCTGGTTATAGATTGATACAATCATCCAATGTTCAAGGAGGGGTGAGGCAATAGATTTGCCTTGCTCAGCTCAGAAATTCCCTTTCTGGTGCCACTATTACTGCCAACAGTACGAGTTGGCCGCTGGTGTGTGCTGGGAACCAGGTCATGCCTGGCCTTCCTGCACTAGAGATGTGAGAGTTTCCTGTGTTGTCTTTCCCCCTAGTGCACCAGTTTTCAAGACAGAATACTTGATTGTTTCAGATATACTGAGAGTCACACACTAAAGCATTAAATATGTTCTTTACTGTGGTTAAAGAATGATCTAATAAATTGTCATCAAATCCCAATAAATATGCAATGTTGTCTTAATCATCTGCATCTAACATAACTGGGGCTCCTTAAATAAAAAGTGTTGCCTTCTTACAATGGAAATGCATTGTATACATAAGTACTCTGATGTTCGGGAAAACCAGACATTTGTAAGAAAAGAAGAAGTAGATTTGTAATTAACTGTTTCCTTGATAGATGTCTATAATAAAGTAGTTCTGTAAGCACAGTAGTCAATACACAATCTTTACTCATCATGGTCAGCTTTTAAATGTCTGGCTAGGGTTGCCAGGTGTCTGGTATTGCCCTGGAGAGTCTGGTATTTTCGCCTCCTGTCTGGTAAAATGTCTGGTATTTTCTGACTTTTTTTCCCTGCCAAGAGGCCAAAATACCAGATACCTGGCAACCCTACACACTCAGCAACTAGGCCCAGCCCCGGGGCCTCTCTTGGACCCCCTGCCTCCTCTGCCCCCAGCTTACCTGGTTCCACAGGGGAGCTCTCTTCTGGCACAGAGTAAAAAACCAAGATGGCCACTGACAAAAAAAAGCCACAAAGGCCTTAAAGCAGCATGCTGTTATTTTTGTATTTTTGTATTTTTTTTGCTTAATAACTGTAGGGGTTGGGGTCCTTTCTTTTTTTTTTCTCAACAACTTTGGGGTCTCCCTTTTTTCCCCAACAGTGGTTTTTTGGGGGGGAGGGGAGTTGGTATTTTTGGTTAAACCATTTGGCAACCCTATGTCTGGCCCAAATTCATAATCCAATTGGAGAGAGTAAAACAAAATTGTTTTTTTCTCCTAAATGGATTAATTAGCTGCTGCCAGGCTTATCGTATGTAACAGTTGGTACTGACTTGAGTGTCTTGACATTGCCAATCAGGCTGCATTAAGTCTTAAAAGTGTTATTTTTTCCCCTGAGAAATCAGAAAGGAAAGCCCTATTCCCTGTTGGCTCCCCTCTGGCTTCCTTTTCCCCTTTGTTCTATAATGTCTTAAATAGCTAAATGGGATTCCTGGGCTTTGGTTGGTTCTGGAACCATCCAGAGATTGATTTGTTGAGCTACCCAAAGCCCATAAATTTTGGACAATTGGCTAGAAACAGGCAGCCAAGTTCAGGGTAAAGAGCCGTCTGAAAAAAGTATGATGATTTGAGTATCCAAGGCTTCCATGAAGAATGTCCTCCCTCACCTTGCTCCATCTATAAAAAATAAGGGGAGCTATGAAGTTTTAGTGCTATGACTGCGTTGATAAAAGAAGAAAGGGTACTGAAGTTTGGAAATGTAATTTGGATTGTCCTGCATGTGTTATGTGATCTTGCATAGTACGTAGGATGATAATGGGGAGATATTTTTATATCCATTTTGAATATTATTTATGATTAGGCAGGATCTGTCCCACCATTTCATTAAGACTAGTGAAACTGAAGAAAACTGCTGCTCCAGTAATAAGTGAAAGAAGAGTCCCCAAACTTCTAGAAAATGAACAAAGCTCCAAAGTTGGTTTTGTGGATGATAGCAGCACCTGTAAACATAGACAATTGTTGGTGAAGGAAATGTTGGCCCTGGTAATGGGGGAGGGAGGTATCAAAAAAAATCAGGAATTTAAAAAACATCCTGCTTTTATAATTACAAATATTTTAGTTCCCTGGTAGGTCTTTGGGGGCAACAAATGAAATACTTATATAGGCTTTACAGTCTACAGTTACTGTAACACTAGGGGATGCCTACCTCCTAGCATCAAAGCAACATTGTGCTTGGCTTCAAACAAGTGACATAAAAAAGACTTTCTGTCCATAGACCTCTAAATTTGAAATTTCAAAGTTGCTTCTGTTTCATGGCATCTGAAATGGCACATTTTTTTTTGTTCTTAAAATTGTCTTGACTTTTTTTTTAAGTGGGAATTTCCCGCTATTTTTGTGCTCTCTTTTTTTCTTTTCTATGATGAGAGTGAAATAAAATAAATCCTGTCTAAGATTTGTTTGCTGGTTGATTTGTTTGATTTGTTGATTTGTTTGCTGGTTGATTTTTTTCCTTTTTGCACATTGTAATATTTTCAAAAATCCCCACGTTTTGGGAAGTTTCTGCATGGTAGAAAAATGGAGGAAATTTTAAAAAGTTACCAAGTGTCCAAAGGAAAAATGAAAGTATATAAGGGTATGTCTACACTACAGCACTAATTCGAACTAACGGATCCAGACTAAAAAACTAGTTCGAATTAGCGTTTTGCTAATTCGAACTAGCATGTCCACATTAAGTGGACCCTGAACCGGGGTTAAGGCTGGCCGGAAGCAGTGCCGGCAGGGCATCAGATGAGGACTTAGAGCATGGAACTGCTGCCTCAGGCTAGCCGAGGGCTGTGCTTAAAGGGACCCGACCCCCACCCCGGACAGACAGTTCTCAGGGGTGCCCCGCTTGCAAAGCAGTCCTGGCTTGGAGTACCCTGAGTGCCTACACTGGGCACATCACAGCACTCGGCCATCAGACCGGCTGCACTTGCCGCAGGCTGCCATCTGGGAAGAGGGGGCAATTGGGGGGCTGCAGGAGAGCTTCCACCCCCAGAAGCCCACAGAGCCAGCCCAGTCCTCCCCATCGGGGGCTCGTACCCCATTCCTCCCTCATCTCCTTCCACTTATCCTTCCCTAGCCCCCGTTCCTGATGTACAAAATAAAGAAAATGTGTGGTCAAAAATAGAATCTCTCTTTATTGAACAAAACTGGGGGAGACTGGGAAAAGGAGGTGGGAGAGGGAAAGAGAGAGGGTGGGAGAGGGGAGGGCAACTAAAATGATCAGAGGTTTGGAACAGGTCCCATATGAAGAGAGGCTAAAGAGACTGGGACTTTTCAGTTTAGAAAAGAGGAGACTGAGGGGGGATAGGATAGAGGTCTATAAAAGCATGAGTGGGGTGGAGAGGGTGCATACAGAAAAGTTCTTCATTAGTTCCCATAATAGAAGGACTAGAGGACACCAAAGGAATGGAATGGGTAGCAGGCTTCAAAGTAGTAACAGAAAGTTGTTCTTCACAAAGCAAAGAGTCAACCTGTGGAACTCCTTGCTGCAGGAGGCTGTGAAGGCTAGAACTAGAACAGAGTTTAAAGAGAAGTTAGATAAAGTCATGGAGGTTGGGTCCATGGAGTGGTATTAGCCAGGGGGTAGGAGTGGTGTCCCTGCCCAAAGTTTGTGGAAGGCTGGAGATGGATGGCACGAGACAAATGGCTTGGTCACTGTCTTCGGTCCATCCCCTCCAGGGTCCCTAGGGTTGGCTGCTGTTGGCAGACAGGCTACTGGGCTAGATGGACCTTTGGTCTGACCCAGTACGGCCATTGTAAGCTCAGGGCTCAGGGTCGGGGGTCTCAGTGGACCACCTTGATTTTCATGCACACCTGCTCCTGGGTGGCCAGGATGGCAGCTCTCCTGCCCTAGACGGCCATTTTCCTGTGCCTAGTGCGGAGGTCGTGGACGAGGTCTATGATATCCGCACTAGACCAGGCGGGTGCCCGCCTCTTGAGGTCCCGGGCAAGCTCCCGGGAGCCGCCAGCCTGGTCCCGGGAAGAGGGGGAGGGCTGGGGGGCATTGGGTGGCTGGCTCGAGGCGTGCCAGGTACAGGATCTGCTAGCTGGGTGCTGGCAGGCTTGCACCTGGCACGGGCACCGTAACCAGCCCATGCCCCTTTAAGGGGTCCGGGGCCGGGAGGGGGGCAATAGAGTTTCCCTGGTGTTGGCCAGAGTGGCCACCAGGGAAAGCTGGGGAGGGCTAGCCTCCCACTAGTTCGAATTAAGGGGCTACACACCCCTTAATTCGAACTAGTAAGTTCGAACTAGGCTTAGTCCTCGTACAATGAGGTTTACCTAGTTCGAGCTAAGCGCTCCGCTAGTTCGAATTAAGTTCGAACTAGCGGAGCGCTAGTATAGCGCCTATCAAAGTTAATTCGAACTAACGTCCGTTAGTTCGAATTAAATTTGTAGTGTAGACATACCCTAACTGTGTGTCTCTGCAATTTTTCAAAATGTGTGATGGTACATAGTTCCCATGAAAATTCATTCCACAGTCTCGGACCCATCTACAAGAAGGGTCTCCCTCCTGAACAGGCAAGCTTTATCCTTGTGAAAGGAAAGTCCATTAATCCTGAGGAACAGAGATGTTGAATGCAATCCTTCCTGTGGAGCTATCAGAGATCTCTGAGATATTTTAGGCCCAGGCTATTAAGCACCTTGACACTAAGGACTAGGATCTTGAACTTAATTTGAGATTGTATGGGAAGCCAAAGTGGACAATAGGGAACAGAATTAATGTACTTGTGGTAACCTGCATTGCTGAGGAGAGAAGTACTTCTGTGACGCCAAATGATTGATATTACAATATCCATCAACTGTATGTTTACTAAATAAATATGTAAGGGAGATTATGCATAGAGAGAAAATAATCAGTCAATTCTTACAATGCTCCATGAGGATTTCAGTTGCTTTTTCAAGCTGCTAATGACTCAGACATTATGCAAAATGTTGACATTTTCAAAGGTCTGGATCCTTCCTGAGCTCAAATGTCCTAGGACATACGGGAGCTAATATAACTAGCAAAATTTTAAAAAAACAACACCTGCTACTGAGTTCTAAACTTGACTCCTTGCTTTACCTCTGAAAGATGGAATTTCCCTTTCCTAATTAACTGCGAATACAGTCAACATTTATGCTCCCTCCTCCCCATCTCTCTGTTTTTTGTGTTCACATTATCACCTACCCCAAAATATGACTACAAACTGGTTGAAACAAAATCACACAGTCACTCCAACGCCTGTATGGATTTACAGTACAAGAACTAAACTTTCTGTAGGTCCTGAAATGTTTGATTTCCTTCTCTTTCCCTACTTCTCCCATTTATCATTTTTGCATACCTTTATACTTCTGGGCTCAAGCCAGAGCTGGAACTGGACTGAGATTTCCTGCCACATTTGGCTGACTCAGGACGTTTGTGCAAGCTTCAGATAAACATCCATATTTTAGGAGCTTATCCAAATTCAGACCGACCTCCAAGTCTTCAGATGTCTACTCCATCACTAGCAATCATCTTCCTCATAGTGAGATGCATTGTAAAGTGACTGTGTATTATGGAGGAGCAATATAGGTGATATTTTTGTTAAGCAAAATAACCTGGTTTTGTAAAAGAAGTGCTGTACATTTTTCCTTGGCTTTCACCACAGTGTGTTGACTCAAATCAAGACTGCTGTATCAGTTTGACTAGTGTTCTTAAGAAGCAATGATAAATACAATTTATATGAGGTTCTTTTACAAAGCACAGTCTATGGCTCCATTTTTAGGTCTGGCTGAACTGTGCTTGGCACATGAACAGGAAACTGGGGGGAGAGTTGTCCCCAGGATAATTTACAGTAGCTTCCAGACTACTCTAAGCTATAGTGGCTTGCAATGGCTCCCTAGGGGCCAAATGTTGGATCAGAATCATCAGAATGCACTGTGATCTAGCTACTACCTACCTTGCCCCCACCTACCTTCCAGCACACCCCTGGCCCAGGGAGTGCCAAGAAGGGGCGATGTAGAGCTAATGATTACCTAATGCTGGAGGAATTCCTCAGCTGCCCAGGGAGAACAGTTTTATGGTTCCTTTTATACCTTTTTATATCAATACCAAGGTGCCAGGCCAGCAGTTTTATGTTTTGTATAATGAATCTTGCTAAGGTCCTGAGAGATGCTGTGTGCAGCCTTAACTCATTGATTAGACTGGAGATATATGGAAATGCACCTTTCCCAGGATTAGGATTTTGTCACGTTTTCAAAAAGGAAAGATTTGCCCTCTTCCCACACAACTATTTTGTCAGCTTCTTGTAAGCAATCGGCTCCTCCTTCAGCCCATCAGAAGATGACAAAAATGGGGCTTGTTGATATTTTGAGTGATGGGGGGGGGCTTAGTTTCAGTTTGGGATTTGTGTCGGCAATGTATGCACTTGATATTGGCATAGAGTTTTAGGAAGATGAGCTACATTTGGACTGTGTTCTCTCTTGCAAAGTCACAGAGATTTTAGGCTCATCTTGAAACATCTGGGGAAGCCAGAGTAATAGCCACAAAGGCCTTATGTGTCCAAACTTTCTGTTAGGTTCTTCCTGTCCCTCTGGTTCCTTAAAAGTCTGGTTCCCATTGGGGATACACACAACTCGGGAATTCTTGCTGCCCATGCAATTACCCCTAAAAATGGCTGGGGGGGGGGGGGGGAGAATCCAGATAAGTTACCACTGATACAGACAGCATTAACTTAACCATAAAAGTCCCACAAGGTTAAGGAAATGGGCAATGAGGGGTAGTGAGTTGCTTCCCTAGCTATGTGGCATGATGGGGAGCCTCTATGATGCTGAGGTGACATGTTCTTACTTACCCTTCTCTCAACTGGACGCACTGAGTTCTTGCTTTCTTTCTCTGAAGAGGTGGAGGTGACGATAGGGATTAGTAACTGTTCACGGTTTGTCAAAGCCAACAAAGAAACCATTTTGTTAACATACCTCACAAGTCTGACATTTTCACACCTTTCTTGCTTTCTCCCTTCAGAGCTCTATTGGGTTCAGGCCAAGAAGGGGAGCAGAGGATTCAAGTGGAAAAAAAGGCTGAGAAATGCGAGCAAGATGGACTATTTCAGTTTTGCTCTTACTTTCTCAGAAATACCACTTGAATTTGTTTTGAAAAATGAATGTCAAAAGCCAGAAGCCCCAATTCATAAATCTCGTAAACATTTCAACAACACTTCCAAACTGGCAACACTGAAACTTTTCTGAGGCCTTCTTATAAATCAAAAGAGTAAAACAAAATCATCTAAAATGTTTCGACTGACTAACATGGCCAAACTGTTTCATTTTCTTCTCTCTTTTCCTTGTAGGGTCACAAGTACAAAAGCTGTGGTCAGGGGATTTCCGATGGGCTTGTGGTGGGCGAGAATCCTACTCTCCAAGTCATATACAATAATCTAAGCAGCTCTGCAGCTGTTACTCCAACCCTGGAGCTTGTTGAATCCTAAAACTTGGGGAATGTGGCCATATGATCTGTGAAGTTATAGATCTACTGGCTACACAATGGCCTGATTTCACTGTGCCTCCCATGTATCCTGGTGCGCTGGTAAAGATTTTGTTACAGACTTCTTGAATCCTGCCACTTCGTGCAGTCAAATTATGTCAATTTTTCTTCCTATCAGATCTAAATATCTATAGAGACAGAGTTGAGGAAAGCACAATTGCCCCAAACATAGCAAACAGCAATGCATTCATTAAATTATACATTGTAATAACTACTGTTAATGCAGTTTCCCATCTGTGAATGTTAATATAGAGAACTTTCTGGGTGTCTGGCTGATGAGTCTTGCCCACATGCTCAGGGTTCAGCTGATCGCCATATTTGGGGTTGGGAAGGAATTTTCCTCCAGGGTAGATTGGCAGAGGCCCTGGAGGTTTTTCGCCTTCCTCTGTAGCATGGGGTATAGATCACAGCTAGAGGATTCTCTGCATCTTGGGGTCTTCAAAGTATTTGAAGGCTTCAATATCTGAGATAAAGGTGAGAGGATTATTCTAGGAGGGGTGGGTGAGATTTTGTGGCCTGCACTGTGCAGGGGGTCAGACTAGATGATCATAATGGTCCCTTCTGACCTTAAAGTCTATGGCTACGTCTACACTGGCCCCTTTTCCGAAAGGGGCATGCTAATTTCACAGGTCGTAATAGGGAAATCCGCGGGGGATTTAAATATCCCCCGCGGCATTTAAATAAAAATGTCCGCCGCTTTTTTCCGGCTTTTAGAAAAGCCGGAAAAGAACGTCTACACTGGCCCCGATCCTCCGGAAAAAAGCCCTTTTCCGGAGGATCTCTTATTCCTGGGAGTAGGGAGCTGGAAGGGGGTGGAAGGGGAGGAAGGGAAGGGAAAGCTCAGGGTTGGGGGTCCTGCTGGCTCTCCCATCTCGCAGCACTGTGGGTGCGGGGGCGCCGGGGGGGGGGGGAGTGGATGTGGAGGATGGGGCAGGAGGGAGGAGGGGTGCGGAGGAAGCAGGAGGGGGAGCAGGGGTGGGAGGAGGAGCGGGAGCTGGGGCAGCCGGAGGGGCTGGAGCAGGAAGAGGCAGGAACCTGTCCACGGGGGTTTGGAGGTGACCTCTGAGGGCACGGCTCTGCTCCTCCATCACCTCTAAGCTCTGCTGCTGCAGCCACAGGTCCTCCCGAACTCAGTGCTCCTGGATGCAGATCTGGTGCTCCAGTAGCCGCAGGTGCCGCCACTGGTAGTCCTCCAGATTCCTGGTGTGCCTGCTGGACCGGGTGCTGCAGCTGTGGTGAAACAAGAGCAGTGGTCAGTTCTCCCTGGGACACTGTGGGTGAAACCCAGCCCCCCGCTGCAAGGTGAGGTTGGAGTGTGGGGAATGGGCCAGAGTCCCTGGATGACACCCAGCTGCTCCTCCATGGTGGGCAAGGCCCAGGCGCACGGTCCCTGGGCTCCCTCTCTCTCCACGCCTCCCATGATTTTTTTTTTACTGGACAGAGGCCAGAAATAACAGACTCTTTGGGTGAAAACCGGACACCTGGCAATGTGCTACCCTTATTCAAGGCAAGTGGTATCTCACATTTTAATAGCCCCATTGTACTAGTGGCTATGCTACTGAGCATGCTACTGAGCACACCACTACTAACTAAAATACTATTTAATCTGAGAAAGAGGGGCAGAATCAGGCCTTCAATGTGGAGAAGAGGAAAACAAGTGAGGGCAGAAAAAGGGGGGTTAAGAAGAGAGATGGGAGAGAACAGGAAAAAAATGGATGAAACGGCACCTAATTTTTTTTCTTTTTTGACATGTCCTCTCTTCAGTGATCTTTCCTCTTCTATCTTTCATCTTCTCTTTCCCTTGCCCCCATTGTTATATCTTTTTCTTTGTTGGTTATCCATGTAAGGAATGAATGAGGTCAGTGAGGTAATATCTTTTATCAGACCAATTTCTGTTGGTGAGAGAGACAAGCCGGTGAGTTTACACAGAGCTCTTCTTCATTCCTCACCCACTTTGTCTCTCTAATGTCCTGGGACAAATTTGGCTACAATAACACAGCATATAAGGGTACATGGTGAGCAATATAATTTAAACCAAATAAATTTAAACCAAAGAGGCACCAACCCTCATGTAACTCGAGCAGGGAGTTCTCTGTAACTTGGAAGACATTCCAGGAAGGCGATCCCTCCTTATTTTTGCTCATTAGATGTTGGCAAATATGGAGTGGGCTTGGAGCAAATGGAATATTTCAGCAAAAAGTGATCAGGGGAAATAAGAAGTCCTATAATGAGGATACAGAATTGTACATTGCTTGACTTTCAATATGTCATACTATTTTCTAGTGCTTAGGATTAACAGCTTTCAAAGTAAACATATTATACTCAGTTCCTGGTAACATCATTGACACTGCCCTGCTAGCCATTTCCTGTGCTCTTGGCCAGAGTCCCTTGCGTGGGTACCACAGAGGGAAAGGCTACACTGTAATCATTTGCACAGTGAGCGATGACATCTCTCCAAATGCAGACTGTATGCATTTTCCCCCCATTTGTGATTAGTCCAGGAAACAGCTAGGGATTACTTCTTGCATTAGAAATGATCAATGACTTTTTACCACTGTGGGATGGCTAGTAGCAGACTTGTAGCAGACTGCCAAACACCAGACATGGTAAGATTTAATAGAAAATCTACTCATCTTATTACAGTCCATCTGCTAATCTTTTTGACTGCTGTCTGGGATGTTACTATGGCAAATTTGTAACTGAAATATAGTGGGTCAGATTCAGTACATATGAAGCTTGATCCACTTTAACTTTTAGTGGTGCAACCTCTTTTAACCTGCAGAGAGGTGTTCATGTAGGTAGGCATACCCCATCTACATGGCTGAAGCCCTAGCCAGTAAGTTAAAGGTGCTACAGAGGCAGCAGTGACTACATACTTACTTCCACTGGATACCAGGGGTTTTACTGGTGCAGACAAGGTGTAATTTCTTCTCCTCTGCATAAGCACTGTTATTTATATAGAGATATTAATTTACTTGTGAGAACCAAAATAGCATGGCAGCAATTACTCCAAGAAATATTGTTTAAAAGATACAGAAGAAAAGAAAGACACTGATGTTGAGATGATATTTTCCTGCTGCAGTTAGCTGAAAATAGGTTTTGTAATATACACTTTTTCTAGTACAAAAGGAAGAGACTGGCGATGCCAGAAGCTTTGCATTGTGGGTGATGTGTCTCTCAGTTGTGCAGATAAAAAAAATAAAATCACAATATTTCTTCCATTCAGGTTACCACAATAAAATACAGTAGCTTCAAATAATGGGTTCATAAAAAAAATTGGGTATTTCTTCTGCGGTGTAGACATCTCATTACAGTGGAGCTATAGATCTGCAGATAGTGGAAGTTCTTTGTATAGAGCTGTCTTTTTGCTAAAATGGTTATGAACAGATTAATACATTTGTTATGAATCATCTTTTAAGGACTGGGCAAATGTAATATAGCAGTTTGGACAGAAATGGAGCCAAGTGGTGCTTTCTGGCTTTCAACAATCATACAACTAATTCAATGAGGTGAAACTTGTGACTGACCTGTTGATTAGTGAGAACAGTAACAAAAGCAATATGAGCACAGCAGGCTTTGGATTTTTAGTAGCTACAGACTGTGCTTAGACTGGTTTTCATACTGGATGCAGTACCAGTCCCGGAAATGTGTGCTGGAAGCAACATACATATGTCTGGCTACGGGAGCTATAATTAGGGAAAGCTACAATGAAAATATGAAAAGACGTTTCTTATTTTCAGCCATCAGTGTGGCAAAACAATGTATACTTGGATTCAGATTTGTTGATCATTGCAGTAGGAATAACAGGTAGTTCGAACTAGGGCTTTAATTCGAACTACCAGGTCCCTGACATGTGTAGACGCGGGCAGTTAGTCTGGACTTGTAAATTTAAAAAATGGCGACCGGTCAGGAAGATGCAAATCAAACGTGGGATATTTAAATCCTGGGCTTGATTTGCAACTTCGAATGCCTAGATTATCCTCCCTAGTTCAAACTAGTGGGCTATTGTAGACATATCCAGAGAGAACTCCCAGCCAGGAAACTCTTCACTCCTATCCAATAGAGAATGGAGCAAACTCCCAGAATCAACCCAACTCAACAGCTAAAACGGACAGATGTCTCACTCCCCTGTGTGTGCTGTGTTGTTGGCAGCACCATGGACTCCCCTGTATCCTTGAGGGGCTCTTAGAAAGGAGTATCTTCAAAAGTGTGGAGTTATTTGACTTTCCTTTTGATCCTCCATCCAGAGAGGCTTAACAATATCTTCAAAAGGCAGGACCCTCTTTCAAGTAATGCGGAACTGGGACTTGTGCTGGTTCCACACAGTATAAATAAATGGGTTTGGTCAGATCCTCAGGGGACTCTTTTACATGTGGTCTTATGTGTGGCTGACCAGGAACATGTTTAAGAAATCTCACACATTTTGGAATGTCTCCAAACCTGTGAGAATTAAATGCCTCATCCTGTGAAGTGCTGAAAAATCTGATCTCTCATCAACAGCAAAAGGAAGCAGAGGACACTAGCACCTCAAATAATTGAGGGCTTGGTGACTAAAGAGCTTCAGAGAATGCCAAAGAAATTAATAAAGGTCATGTAAATTCTGATTTTTACAGAATGACACGCACTTCTACATTCAAGTGAGAACAGGAAGGCCCTATTTGTTTTGGATGGAGAGTCAAGATCACTGTTCCCACTAATTTTTTCCATCCATGTGCAGAATAAATTTGGTATGTGCCCTGAGGCATGTGAGGATGTGCACCCCCAGTAGAAACACATTCAACCCCTGTGGACACTGTGCTAATCAACTGGACAGGATTTGAATCTGTCCTGGGAGGCTGCTCAAGCACTCAGCTTACAGGGAATCTCAGACTGCTTTTTTAAGTGATAGAGTTTGTACCTATCGTTTACCAACATTTTTGAAATGCACACCAATGGCTACAGTCCAGTGGTGCCGAATATATGGCAGTTGGAATTAAAATCAGCAGTTATGAAAAGATACCACACAAAGGTATCTGATAAAACATAGGTATTGTCTATTTGAGGCCTAATGAAATCTTGTGTGAGAAGTTACAGTAATTGTTGGCAAAACTGACTTTTTCATGCCAGTCGTGGTATTTAGATTGCGAAATTCTATAGGCTGTATTGAGGGGACAGAATAAGTAACATTTACAAATAATTATAAATGAAAGGCAGATCATTTTATGTCATGACTGCTGGATTGAGCCCTTATATCACGGTCTACCTTTTGAGGCATCATTCTTACAAGCTCAATACTTTTAGTCCATAGTCACTTTGCCACATGCATTACAGATAAATCACATTTAATGTACACATTTGCGGAAAAGCTCCCTAAGGATGCTTATTTCAGCAGCATTCAACTACTACATAAGTAAAGGCTGTTTAAAATATTGATTTTCCTTTAAATAAGGGGCATCACTACTGTAGTATATTATGTTTAATTATAAGATATTGTAATCAGTACACATTGTTAAATATAATAACTCACATTTTCTAAATTACTATGATTGACAATCCTCTGCCCTCCTCATGTAAGTTAATTAATACACATTTTATACAATAATAATAGAATTATATAATTATAGCACTGGAAGGGACTTCAAGAGATCATCAAGTCCAGTTCCCTGCACTCGTGGCAGAATCAAGCACCATCTAGACCACCCCGACAGATGTTTGCCTAACTTGCTCTTAAAAATCTCCAATGATGTAGATTCCAAAACCTCTCTAGGCAACTTATTCCAATGGTTAACCATCCTCACAGTTAGGAAGCTTTTCCTAATGTCCAACATAAACTTCCCTTGCTGCAGCTTAAGCTCATTGCTTCTTGCCCTGTCAGAGGTCAAGTTGAATATTTTTTCTCTCACCTCCTTGTAACAACATTTTAGGTATTTGAAAGCTGTTATTATGTCCCTTCTCAATCTTCTCTTTTCCAGACTTAAGAAACCCAGTACTTCATTCTTCCCTCACAGGTCACATTTTCCAGAACTTTAATCATTTTTGTTGCTCTTCTCTGAACCTTCTCCAATTTGTCAACATCTTTCCTGAAATGTGTTGCCCAGAACTCGACACAGTACTCTAATTGAGGCCTAATCAATGCAGATCAGAGTGGAAGAATGACTTCTCATGTCTTGCTTACAATACTCTTGTTAGTATATACCAGAACGATGTTTGCTTTTTTTTTTTACAATATTAACTCATATTTAGCTTCTTATCCACTATGACCCTACTAGATCCCTTTCCACGGTACACTTTCCTAGGTAGTCATTTCTCATTTTTATGTGTTAAACTGATGGTTCCTTCCTTAGTGGAGTACCTTGCATTTGTCCTTATTGAATTTCATCCTATTTACCTTAGACTATTTTTTAGATTTGATCAGATTATTTTGAGTTATAAACCCAATCCCTAAAGCGCTTGTAACTCCTCCTGCCTTGGTATCATCCACAAACTTTATAAGAGTACTCTCTCTGGCATTAGCTATGTCATTGATGATTTAGAGCATCGATTAAAAAGAATCAAAACTTAACCTTGCGGAACCCCACTCGTTATCCCTTTCCAATATGACTGTGAACCATTGATAACTTCCCTTTGGGAATGGTTATCCAACCATTTATGCACACACTTCATAGTAGTTACATGTAGGTTGTATTTCCCTAGTTTCTTAATGAAAAGAAGGAAATGAGACTGAATCAAATGCCTTACTACAACCTAAATATAGTACATCTACTGATTCCCCCATATCCACAAGACTTGCTATTCTATTAAAGAAAACTGTCAGATTGGTTTGACATGATTTGTTCTTTACAAGTCCATGCTGACTGTTACTTATCACTTTATTATCTTCTCAATGTTTACAAATCGATTCCTTAATTATTTGCTCCATTATCTTTCCTGCTGCATGACTGTGCAAGTGACTGCATCAGTTTTCTTCAACTTTGTGAATCTTTTATGGATAAGTTAATGTTGTCTGCTGTGTTAGTTGTAACTTACCTGAATTCTCCTTTTGACCATTTTCTAGAGGGGAACAGGGAATTCCCTGGTTTTGTGGCTGCAATGGGAGCTACATTCTTAAGAAACGAAACGGCCGAAAAGCCAGTTTGGAGATACAAGTCTCTTGTGGGGATGACTCTGGCTTCTACAGATATTTGGGGATCAACCAAAACTCTGCTTATTTGCAAGAGAAACCATGTTCCAAATGTATTCCAACTTCCTAAAGCCATATGGTAGGATCAGTGGAACACAGTATTGGCATAAGTCCAAAACTGAAACCTAATCAGTACTCAGCCTGTCAACAGGCCCTACTTTTGTTGTCTTTTGATAGACTGAGTGAGAATCCAGAGCCCGCAAGAGATGGGCATAGTGTTTTGTCATGTCCTCAAGGAGGAAGTATTAATACAATGTAAATAACTCTTTTCACATCCTTTGATTCATGATTCTTTATTTCTGATGTAAATTATTTTCAACAATAAAAGCATGTATCAGATACCCGGGGAACACTGGTAGTTTTGCGACTAAAATGAGTGACATCCTTTGAAATGAAAGACATTTGAAAGGCATGTAGGTAGCATAAAATTGTAAATTCTAACAATCCACCTCTCCAAGCAAGAATGAATAATTTAATATAAATCAGTAAAAAAAACCCTAACCCTATTACAAATACATTTTTGCATAAACTATGCTAAGCAAACAAATTGCTGATTGTGAGTATTTTAAATTCCATTGACTTCCAAGAAAGGACTTCAGAATTTGGCCTTTGGTGATGCCTTACTTTTATTTAATCCAGCATGTCTGTACGATCAACTGTTTGATGGCTCAACAATACATGTAGACACTAATGTATTGTTAACTGTTTCTTCCATACTTGAGCCTTCACAGTAGAGCAGCAATAAAGACTTTGTAACAGTTCTGCAATTTATTTGTATAAAACTATAGGAAAAAAACGTTTATAATGAGTCATCAATATGGCTTGTGTTCTACTATGTTGTGATAGAAAATGTAATTCTTGACCAAAAACTATTAAATAAATAAAAAGGCATGATTATTTAGCTTGTAGTCTATTGATTTTGGAGGGTTCCTTTAGATTACATATAATGTTCATATTCTTTTTTTCATTTTACTAATCTAATGAAATCTGGGTCAGGTTGCCAACATTCCAGGATTGTCCTGGAGTCTCCAGAATTTACAGATTTAATTCAAGGTAATGTTATGTATTGAAACTTCCACAAATTCATCCAAACAAAGTTGGTAATCCTAAATCTGGGATATGATCCCTTTATGATCTGCAAGGAGCCAAATAGTCCCTCACTCATACTGGAATCATATTAAGTATTATGTTGATGGTTTTATCCAAAAATTGGTTTAAGGTTGTGCTCAGAACATGCAAATTAAATGCACCACTGAAAATCTCATTTTTGAACTCCTATGATATTTCAATAGCAGTATTTTCTGACTTTGGGTGTAATCATAATATAGGAAATGTCTTGACTTAGAGTACAGGCAGTCCCCGGGTTATGTACAAGATAGGGACTGTAGGTTTGTTCTTATGTTGAATTTGTATGTAAGTCAGAACTGGTACATATTGTAGGGGAAACTCTAGCCAAACATTTTTTTTAGTTTTGGATAGCATAGGGAAAAGTTAACTCCCCTCTAATGTTTGTTTTGCTGTCTGTTCCCCTGTTCAGAAGATTTCACATCTATTTCTGTCCCTGTGACAAACTCAGGACTAAAGGAGTAACTCATCAAATACCAAACAGCTCTGCACCATGCTTTGAGCTAATAGCTTTATTTCCACACACCACCCAGGGTTCTAGGAGGAGGGTCCTTTTTTTGCTAACACAATGAGGCCACGCACTTTGTTTGTTTTGGTGGAGTCTTTGTTTGCCCAGGGAGCCCAGCATGTATAGGGGGAGGAGGGGCGGAGAGGCTGCTTTTGTCTGCTGTTCGGCAGCCTGTTGCTCAGGGGAGGGGGCAGCCTGTTGCTGGCGGGGGGGGGGGTGTGCAGGCTGCGAGGCCGCGGGGGGGGGGGGCAGCGGGCATGGGGAGGCACTTTTCCTCTGCCCGGCAGCTCTGCGGGATCCCTGTCCCTGTGGCCAGCTGCTGCAGGCAGAGGCCAGTTGGAGCCGGCCGAAGAGGAGGAAGAGGTGGATTCTAGGACCCAGGTGAGCGAGCCCCGGGGATGCTGCTGCGCTCTGGGAGCCCAGCATGTATAGAGGGGAGGAGGGGCAAAGAGGCTGCTTTTGTCTGCTGTTCGGCAGCCTGTTGCTCAGGGGAGGGGGCAGCCTGTTGCTGGCAGGGGGGTGGGGGGGGGCGTGCAGGCGGCGAGGCCGCGGGGGGGCAGCGGGCGTGGGGAGGCACTTTTCCTCTGCCCGGCAGCTCTGCGGGACCTCAGTCGGAGCCGGCCCGAGGAGGAGGAGGATCCTAGGACCCAGGTGAGCGAGCCCCAGGAATGCTGCTGCGCATGTGCGGGTGTTGCCTCACCCTGTTCATATCTAGGGATCTGACGTAAGTCAGATCCACGTAAGTCGGGGACTGCCTGTATGTCTACACATCAAAGTTATTTCGAAATAACAGCTGTTATTTTGAAATAACTTTCCTAGCATCTACACAGCCAAATGGCTATTTTGAAATAAATTTCAAAATAAATTCGAAATAGTGGGGCACTTATTTCAAATTTGGTAAACCTCATTTTATGAGGAATAATGCCAAATTTGAAATAGCTATTTTGAAATAAGTGCTGTGTAGACACTTATTTCAAAATAGGGGGCCTCCAGGCTTCCCAAGGTGACCTGGTGGCCACTCCAGCCTCAATCAAGAACACTCCTCTCCCTCCCCTCCTCCCTGGAGCCCTTAAAGGGGTTGATTCTGGCCACAGTGCCTGTGCCAGCTCCAAGCCCAGAGCCAGCAGTCACTGCCCCTGACCCAGTGGCCCCAAAACATAAGCCAGCAAGCCACCGGCAGCTAGCCCTCCACCGCTCTCCAGGAGCAGTCTTCCAGCTCCCAGGCACCTGCCAGGGCCCGGAGAAGGTGGACACTTTCTTGGTCCATGGTGGAGATCATGGACCTTACTCAGGTTTGAGGGGGATGCCCCCAATGTCCATGATCTCTGTACTAGATGGAGGAACGTGGCTGTCTATGGCAGGATAGCTGCCAGCCTGGCCACCAAAGGCCACATGCGAACCCAGGAGCAGGTTTACATGAAAATCAAGTTGGTCCAGTGAGACCCCTCCACCCCTGAGTCCTGAGCTTCCTCTCCCCCTTCTTCCCCCTTTTTCCCCTTTTTTCCCCTTTCCAGCTCCCTCCTCCCAGGTTTCCCCCTCTCCTTTCCCACCGTCTCTCCTCCCCTCTCCCACCTCCTTTCCCCAGTCTCACCAGAGTTTCATTTCCCCACCCCTCCAGTTTTGTTAAATAAAGACAGTTTGTGTTTATGAAAAAACGTGAATTTTATTTTACATCAGGAAAGCGGGCTGGCGGGTTAAGTGGAAGGACCTGAGGGAGGAATAAGTCACAAGCCCTCAGTGGGGCAGACCAGGCAGGCTCTTAGTGGTCAGGATGGAAGCTCAGGGTGCTCAGGGTGGAAGCTCTCCCACAGGGCCTCCTGGATACTGACAGCCCACCGATGGACCTCCCAGATGGCAGCCTGCAGAAAGTGCAGCCAGGCTTGCAGCAATGCATCCAAGAGAAGCCCAAGGGCAGCTCTGGCTCCATGTTGCAGAGTGCTGTGGTGTCCCGAGTGAGGGCAACTAGAGCACGCAGAGACAAAATGCTTTGCTGTCACTCATCGAGGTAGGCAAGCAAGCAAGAAAACCTGAGAACTGGCTGTCCAGAGAAGGTCCCTTTAAACACAGGCCTCAGATAGCCTCAGGCAGCAGCCACACAAAGTAAATCCTGATCTGATGCCCTGTCGGACCTGGTTCAGGCCGGCCTTAAATGAGATTCAGCATCCACTCAGTGTGGACGTGCTATTTCAAAATAGCAAAATACTATTTTGAAATGCATTTTGTGTGTAGACACGTTATTTCAAAATAAACTATTTCAAATTAACTATATCGAAATAGCTTACTTCGAAATAATGCTGTAGTGTAGACATATCCTGACTGAACATCTGCATCACCTGTTTAATAAAATATGCTTCCTAAAGTGTGGTAATATTCTGATCTTTCACCTACTCCCTGCAGGATGTTTAGACTGCAAGCATAGAGCTGAGGCTACTCAATGCTTTTTAGAAATTCATTTACTAATGAAGCTGGCCCTAATTAATGGATGCACCTTGTATTTGCAATTACCCCAGATAAATCAGCAGACCTCTGTGTCTGTGCAGGAATTCACTTAAAGTATGATCGTGGGTTTTTTCTGCAGGATAGATAATGGCAGCAAGCATTGAATCAAATTTATCTCCAGTGTTAGTCCATATTCTTCATGCCAAGTTACACCAGAGATGATTTGTCCCTGTGCGGAGTATCCCAAATGTCTTCAATGGGAGTTTTGCTTATGTAAAATCATCACAACAGGGCTTACTGCAGACATTTCAGGTCAGGAGTTCTTCTATAGAAGGCTGTTGAAAGATGAACGAAGAAAAGCAGTGATTATTTATGCATTTGATAAATAAAATGGTACATTTTATCATATGATCACTCCTAACTATTGAAAATATATTAACATATTGTATTTCACTTTAAATACCATATGGCTGTGTCAGAAAAAAACTCCACCAATTTTGTTTTGTATTAAAATGAGTCTTGTATTTTAATATTTTAATTTTTTTTGCATTAAAATATTTTATTTTTTCTTGCTGCCTGTTCAGTGTTTCCATGGAAGCCACGTGTAGGCTTATAAACTTCAAGAATACAATTACCAAGATATTCTGATAACACTAAATAATATAAAGTTCAGAAAAGGAGGTACTTTTCGTTATATTTGATATATACTGAATTTAATGTAAGCTATTCAGCTTAATCAAGATCTTAACAAACGTTTAATAATACTAAGCATGTACTTCTGTCTACAGAACCTTCCACTAAGAACTTTCTCTTACTTCTTTACTTCCATACTTTGGGCCGAGACACATAGGAGAAGGGACTTTGTACATGAACCTTCTCCGTGTCTGGATGCAGTGCAGCAAAGAATATGCAGAACTTTGGCTCTAAAGAACCAGTTCTCTGGCAAGCAGAGCTAAACTGGGGGTACACATCTAGACTGAAGAGTTTTTTCCGGGATATCCCGGAAAAACTCTGCCCTGTCCAAGGAACACGTTTGCTCTTTGTTTTACAAGGAAGAAGGAATATTCCGAAAAAGGGGTTTTTTTCTTCCAACATTGGGCCCAATGTAGATGGGCCAAATGTCAGAAAAGCCTCTTCCAAAAAAAAGAAGTGGAAAAAGATATGTAAATTGTGGTTTGCAATTGCCTATCTTTTTCCAGAAGAACTGTGTAGTCTAAACACAGCCTACCACACACTACTGATAAGTATAGTCCTGTGGTAAGCATTGTCTTACCTTTCTGACAGCCTGGCCTACCTCAAGGTGAAAGCTGTTCATTCTCTCCTCTGCTTTCTCATATGAGAAGAAAAATTATGTTTGAATCAAGGAATAATCATTGATTCTTTAAAGCTATGTTACAAGATTCACTTGGTAAAGTAAGGTAACATATAAATATATTCAGTTAGTATTTTTCAACTTTGAAAACCAGTCAGAGTTCTGCCTTCAGACAGCAGAAGAGAGGGAACATCCCACAGAACAGACTTAGACCTGGCAGTTATTTATTTGTGAATTTTGCAAGAAAGAAATTTGCCTTTTTTACTTATTCTGAATTTTGAGAAATTAATGTGAAAGAATTGAGGCAATACATAGATCCTTGTTAATGAGAACTTTAATAGGAAAATATTATATTCAGTAGACATAATGATTAAACAAGATACATCAAATGCAGCAGAACCTCAGAGTTAAAAACACCAGAGTTACAAATGGACTAGTAAACCATATACCTCATTTAAAATTGGAAGTACACAAGCAGGCAGTAGCACAGAGGAGAAAAAAAGAAACAAATGCAATATAATGCTGCATTATATGTAAACTACTAAAAATAAAGTGAAAATTAAAAAAGATTTGACAAGATAAGAAAACTGTTCTTGTGCAAGATAAGAAAACTGTTCTTGTGCTTGTTACATTTCAATTAAGATGGTTAAAAGCAGCATTTCATTTTTGCATAATAAAGTTTAAGAGCTGTATTAAGTTAATGTTCAGTTATAAACTGTTGCAAGAACAACCATAATGTTTTGTTCAGAGTTAAAGATGTCAAAAATAACCTCCATCCCTGGGGTGTTCATAACAATGCGGTGCTACTGCACAGCAATTGTTTATATCATTGTTGACATGTTTATATTGGTCATGAGGTTTTTATAATGAGTTTTATAACGTAAAAACAGTCAAAACTGATCATTCCTGACCACTCTAAAAATGTTTGTGAAGTGGTGTCATTAAATCATATACAGTGCATAATATATACCTTAAGGCTACGTCTACACTATGGGTATTGCCAGAAGAGGCAATACAAATGAAGCACTGATTAGCATTTTCTCATGCTTCATTTGCATAATCTCTTCCAATCCATTTTTGCGCAAAAACAAGCAGTGTGGCCGTGTCTCCCCGAGGCGCAAGGGGATTTTGGGGAAAAATGGATCTGAAGAGATTATGCAAATGAAGCACGAGAAAATGCTAATCAGTGCTTCATTTGCCTTGCCTCTTCCGGCAAAATCTGTAGTGTAGATGTAGCCCAACAGTCAGGGGTGGACTGGCAATCAAAATAGGCCCGGAAAATGGGTTGAGAACGGCAAACTTTTTCACATCAAACAATTTTTTAAAAATTTACTCTTTGACCCCATTAGCCACACTGCTGACCCCGTTAACCACGCCCCTGACCCCCATTAGCCACACCCCCTGACTCCCATTAGCCAGGCCTCTGGAGGTAACACTCTTGGGGCAAGATGGACACATGACCAGAATCAAAAGGTGTCATGTGACCCCTCTCTAAGGACTTTTCCCATCATCCTCCTACCAATAGGGATTAGTTTGGCCCCCCCCAACCCCGCTCTCATGCAATTATCCTGCAATTGCATTAACCCAATGTGTGTGACATTAACTCAGGGCAGAGAGGCTGGGGGAAGTGTTCCCTCTAAGAGTTTCCTCCCATGAGCAGAATGAATTTTGTGTTGTGCACCAGTACTGAGTTTATGTGGCTTGTTTGGATGTGCCACTGCGGCACCCAAGTTATTAATAAATATTTTATAAACCTCTACTGTTTCCCTCTGCTGCCATGTCTCCTCCCCTTACTCCATCAGCTCCCCTGGTGCCTGCTGCCCCCCAACCCCTCACCCACTTCTGTTGTCCTGACTCCTGCCCTTCTCACTGCCCTCAGCCCTCCTGCGACCTACCCCCCTCCACCAGCCCTTCTCTCCCCCCTGTGCCCACTCCTCCAGTATCCCCACTTTGATAATGTGAGATACTCCTCTTCATCCCCTCTCCTAACACCTCCCTCTACACACCTGCCCTGCCTCTCTTCTCTGGTTCTGGTCCCTCCCTTGTAGGTGTCTGTCCTTCTGCTTCACCCCCAGAATCCCCTGACACCTTCACTTTCCCTTACCCCTGCACCCTCCTAGTGCCCCCCTTCCCTCACTGCCCCTGCCCCCTTTGCCCTCTTTTTCCCTGATGCCCACCTTCTCACCACCCTCTGCCCCCGTTCCCCTCATTGGCCTCACACATGACTTGCTCCATCCCAACCTTCCTCATGCCCACCCCTTCTTTCAAGCCTTCTCCCAGTACCTCCCTCTCCTCCCTCTAGCTCCCAATGCCCTTACCCTCTCCTCTTCCAGCATAACCCTGTCCCCCCTCCCACTAACACCTCTCCTCCTGCCCTTTTCCTCATTGTCTCCACTTTGCCCCCTGGCATTTGTCTCCTCCACCCTCTCCTTTGGTGCCTTCCCTTTTCTTCTCCTGACCTGCCCCACTCCCCTCAGCATAAGCCCCTTCTTCTCCCACCCCTTCCCCCAATTTTTCTCCCTTCCCCTCCCCTCCCCTCTCCCACCTTCTGCCTTCCAGTTTGCAGTGCTGGAGTCTGCGATCTAGCCCCAGCTCCTTCCAGGGCTCCAGACCACTTGCTGGGCCTGGAGCTGGGTTGCATGGTGCAACTCTGGGCAGGGGAGTTTTAAAGTCCCGGGCTGCGACATCACGCCACGCCCGAGCGTCTCCCCTCTCAGCTGTTGCGCAGCATTTGAGCATGCTGTGCATGCGCTCCTTTGGCCCCACTGTGCCCCGTACATGGCTGGCACTGGGGAATTTAAAGTGTGGAGCTGTGGCGCCCTGTCACAATCCCCCTCCTCCTTCAGCAGCCACCAGCTGGCCCTTCAGAGGACAGCCCACTGGGAAATTCCCAGTATCCCACTGGGCCAGTCCACCCCTGCTAACAGTATCAAGGTTTGATATAGTTCTGATTCAGAAACACAGGAAGAAATATACAAGAATTCTACAGTCTCAGGGAACAAAATGTGTCTCAGGAAATGTGACACATCACAAATCAAGTTTAGATAAGCAAAAGTGATTGTTTCTAATAAAGAATTAGTTGTCTTATTAACCCCAGATACAAAAGAGCACATGCTCAGGGAAACTCATCACTTCCAGGAGACATGTGGCACGAGGAAAGAGAGCATTGTTACCCATGAAGGTCACTGAAAATAATAGAAAATCGGACTCTTGCTTAGATGGGAAAAACAGAGAGCTAGATAAATGTAATATCCATGAGAATACTAGAATAGAGAATTGATGTAATGGCATTTTAAAGTGCACACAGTATATTAATCTTTCTGTCTTGCACTCTTTACTCGGATACATGAGGCATAGGCATTCCCATTTATTTTTATCCTCAAATTTTCAAAAATACCTACAGGAATTAGGAGTCTGCCTCCCATTGCAAGTCACTGGGGCTGGTCACTTACCAAGGTGTACTTTAAAATCCCACCAGCTGTGCTTGCTTCTATTGTAATTACCTCAGCAGCTAACTCAGACTATGTCTACACTGCAGAGAAAAGTCAGAAAAATATATGCAAATTGCGAACTGCAATTTGCGTATCTTTTTCCACTTTTTTTCCAAAAGAGGCTTTTCCGAAATTTGGCCCATCTACATTTCAGAAAAAACTCCTCTTTCGGAACATCTCATGAGAGCAATACAGGAATGCCAAAAGAACACATCCGCTTTTTCAGAAACTGTTTCAAAAAAGTGGACACATTCCTTGAACATGGTATCCCGGAAAAGCTCTGCAGTCTAGACATAGCCTCAGTGGTGACCCATGAACTGCCAGTGAAGCACCTGCTGGTGACCCATGGAAGGATACCTTTTACATGGTACGCTTTCTCCTTCTTGTTTCCCCATAAACAGTATCATAAATACCTTGATTAATGATTTAGAAACTAGCATAGAGAATATACTTAAAAAGTTTGCAAATAATATCAAGCTGGGAGGGATTGCAAATACTTCGAAGGATAGGATTGAAATTTAAAATGATTTGGATAAAGTGGAGAAATGGTCTGAACTAAATATGGTAAAATTCAATAAAGACAAATGCAAAGTACTACACTTTGGCTATGTCTAGACTGCAGGCTTCTTTCGAAAGATGCTCTTTCGAAAGCATCTTTTGAAAGAGCATCTTTCGAAAGATCGCGTCTAGACTGCACGCGGATCTTTCGAAAGAAAAATCCGCTTTTTCGAAAGAGAGCACCCAGCGAGTCTGGATGCTCTCTTTCGAAGACGGCCTCTTTACATTGAAGAACGCCTTCCTTCGAAAGAGGAACTTTCGAAGGAAGGCGTTCTTCCTCGTGAAACGAGGTTTACCGCCATCGAAAGAAAAGCCGCGTTCTTTCGAAATAATTTCGAAAGAACGCGGCTTGAGTCTGGACGCAGGGGAAGTTTTTTTGGGAAAAGGCTACTTTTCCCGAAAAAACCCCTGAGTCTGGACACGGCCTAAGGAAGGAACAATCAGCTGCACGCATACAAATTGGGAAATGACTATCTAGGCAGGAGTACTGTGGAAAGAGCTCTGGGAGGTATAGTGGACCACAAGTTAAATAAGAGTCAACAAGGTAATACGGTTGCAAAAAAAGCAAACATCATTCTGGGATGTATTAGCAGGTGTTTTGTAAGCAGGACACAAGAAGTACTCACTGATTAGGCTTCAAATCGTGTATTGTGTCCATTGCTGGTGCCATATTTCAGAAAAGATGTAGATAAATTGGAGAAGATCTAGAGAAGAGCAACAAAAATCATTAACATTCTAGAAAACATGACCTGTGAGGGAAGATTGAAGTATTGGGTTTCTTTTGTCTGGAAAAGAGAAGACAGAGAAGGGACATGATAACAACTTTCAAATACCTAAAAAGCAACAAGGAGGAGGGAGAAAAAATATTCTTCTTACCGCCTGATGTTAGGACAAGAAGCAATAGACTTAAATTGCAGCAAGAGAGATTTAGGTTGGACATTAGGAAAATCTTCCTAACTGTGAGGGTGGTTAACCACTGGAATAAATTGCCTCGGAAGGTTTTGGAACCTTCATCATTGGAGATTTGTAACACCAGGTTAGACAAACACCTGTCAGGAATGGTCTAGAGGATGGTGGTTGGTCCTGCCATGAATGCAGAGGACTGGACTTAATGACCTCTTGAGGTTACTTCCAATTCTACGAGTTAATAACATGAATGCATTTTGGGCTTCTTTTAAACCCATTCCTGATATTTCTCCACGTAAGCAATTGTTAATATAGGTATAGGAATTTTATTTGATCACTTCTCAGACTGTGGAGGTGGTCCAGGTAAATGTAGATGGGAGGAGACATGTTCACAAGACAGTATTTCTATTAAGATGTGGATCAGACTGTGATGGGGTCTGTAAGCCTCAGGAAAAAGATATCAACAATGTTTTCTAAAGTTAAAGGATTAAGTGTCAGCATCATCTCCATCAACGTGACAATTTATGTGAGCAAATTCAGTGAACAAATTAATTCTGAACTCATCAATCAACTACCTAATGTGTTTTGGAAATCTCCTGAGCAGTCTACTGTGGTGGATTTAGTATATTTGTAAAATGAATAAATCATGGTTGGGGCATAGAGATTTGACTACATTTGTAATGACATGTGGCTGTTAAACATGGCCTACATACTTACACTGTGGTAATGTTAGTTAAATCTATAGAGCTTGGTAATGTCTAATAGGGTTACTCTGGGTACTTGAGTGCTCTAATGGCCCTTAGCTTAATGAAGATTAATCCCATAGCAAAAAAGTACTTAATATTCAACTGGTGTTGCAGAGCAAGTGAATAGCAAAATGTGTCAATTTAATCAAATGCTTAGACCCTAATATTCTCTTTATAATACCCATACGCAAAGACATGAATGTTATGCAATATTCGGAGGCGGTAAAATTGCAGCATATTCTATTAACTATATTATCTTATTAATGAATTAATTGAACTGATTGTTTCTGGTCACCTTCTCCTTTAAGACTTTAGAACTTTTGTATTCATAGTTTGGTAACAGGAAAAAAAGTTTTTCTGCTTTTCTATATCTCAGTTAGGCTCTTAACTTTCAATGCAGTATTCATCACATTGAACTAACTGAATAAACCTAAAATATTTTTAAATATACCAATTTATAACTTAATGTGAAATTGACAACTTATGTTTAGGCCTTAGCTACTTTTAAAAAATAATTTAAAATAATGTCAACAATTATTTTTAAAATATACTTGTATTTAATTTAAATAATATTAATCTGATATAATTTTTTTCAAAATACCAGATTTTTAAAAAATACCATCAATATGTTTCCCCTTCACACCAAAATCAACTAGAGACATAATCTGGTCCAACACTTGGCATTTAAATTTGGGAGAGGGTTTTAAAGAACAAGTATGGGGTAGGAGCTACAAATAATTCAAATTTTAAAAGATGTTGTAGTGCTTACGAGGAAAGGAAAACAAAGAGTTTATATATTTTTCTTTGTATGTATGGTCTTAAACGTGAAGCTTTTTAGTGTATTGAAAAGAGAATAGCTTCCACTCCCCTTCAATGTGAAGAGAAATCTCATTTTAGCACAAATAGATTATGATTCTTTGTTTATGACTCATGTGTTATCGCATTTCTGAAAACAGAAAGAAACAAGTGATGTGAACAAATACAGACTGGAACAGAATCTATTCAGGGACAATCAGGCATCAACTATAATGTATATTCTTACGATTCTAATTGTTGTATCTCATCATAAATGCATTTTAGGTCAGCAAGGGTTGAAATAAAAAGGGTAATAATATTCCAAGCAGCAGCACCGTGTGGCTGGACCGTAAATGCCAGATTCTTCTCTTGTTTTCACTAGTTTTACACCAGTGCAGTATAGTTTATGTCACTTTAAGAGAAAGGAAAGCAGGCCTTTTGAATTGTGAAAATTTTGAGCTTTTGTTAAGCTTTACAGTTTACTTCTGACATTTAAGATTTTTCTGACTGAAACGGCTGAGCCTGATTGTAATTTCTTGTAAGCCACGTGAAAAAGGTTCTTTTAATTTGATTGGCTTTGTAAAACGGAGGAGGCTTTTACTAAGGAAAAATATATTTGAATTTTAAACTTTTTAACTATTTTGAGTAGATAAGTCTTAATGAGACATTGTCAAATCCTTTTTATTTTTATATCTGAAACTGAGCCACTAAACGGATATCCTAGACCTTATTCCTCATGCTGTCTTATTTTTCTTCATAGTGGAATGATGTGCCCATTCATTTCTGGTTTTCTGAGTTTGTGTGTATTTTAGTTTTATTCCCTTCTTGGGGTACTTAATCTTTTGACAAAGGGCCAATACCTTGCTTGCTCTGTGGCCCCTTTGCACTTCCAGAGCACTGCAAAGGGGCTGTAAAGCTGAGATAAACGGGCAGATGGAGAGTCTCCTAGCACAGGGAAGTTTATTTTGGCATTGAGCCAGAGTGGCTGGATCAATGTCAACTCTGCCTTTTGCCTCTGTGGTAGGGGTGTGAATGGAGCATGCTGTATTCAGATGATACCTGCTGGCACTCTAATTATTAAAAATAACATTTCATTTTTGCATCTCTGGCTTGGAAAATGTGAGGTCTTCTCTACATGGGGGGGGGGAGGGGAGAGGGAAGTGTGTTAAACCAGATTGATTTGACATACACAGTTTCACTCACAGCAGCAGGTCAGAACCACTAGGTGTGTGCACATGGGACAGTTGTGTCTCTTTTTGTATCATTGTGTACAACAGTGGCAGCTTGCTGCATACTAAGCATGTGGCATTCTTAGAGGGTATCCCATAGCCCTTTGCTTTCCTGCTGAGCTGTGTGCACTCCATGATTTTTCTCACTCTCCATTGAGGGATGCATAGTAGAAGCAGGCAGGTTCAATTTAATTGTAAAAATAGATACATGATGAGGTTCTCTCAAGAGGAGCTGGCTCCTCAGACCCTGATTTGATTCCTGGCTGGGAATTACACTCAGTTGCTGTATAATAGGAATTGATCTTGCTTTCTGTCAGGCTGCTTTCAGAATCCTAAATCTCAAAGAGCTTGTGGCCTTTCAGGGATAGTTCTTCACTGTCCTCCTCCTGCTCATCTTCCAAAGAGTCTTGCTGGTCATCCCTCCTGGGTTTGAGGATTGTCTATTTGATTAACATCATGTCTGTTTCCTCAAAAAATGAACAGAACACATTTTCACCGCTGGACCTCTTCCTGGGAGGCTGAAAGTACCAGAAAACTAGCAAAGAAATCTATTCTCATGTAATGTCCAATTTGCTCTCGCTGATTCATGAGGTTGCAATACTTTGGATAAGGTTCCAGACAATGAACACTTGACATGATCACTTTAATCCATTGTTAGCTCATCTATTAATGTCAATTATTCTTAGTTTTTGAATTTACCATTGGGGAGAACATAGATTAGGAAAATATTGGTAACAATCTCATCTTCATGAGCTGGGATGGCCTGGCCTTATTACTCTTAGCTGGTGCAATGAAGAGATAGAAAAGTCAGGTACAATTAGACCCTCATTCAACATCTGCACAGTAGTCCTAAAAATAAATAGCATCTGTTTCACTAAGATTAAAAGGCAGAAAAATCTTTGTATACCTTATGATTCATATTTTTATTCTGCTCCCCGTGGGTGCATAAGTACATCTTATCTGACACAAATTCAATTATGGACAATCTGCCATAGAAAAATAACTGCAGAGTTCATTGATTGACTGATTAGAGATTGGACTATGTAAAGGTGTCCTTTTTTCCCCTAAGGTAAACTAAGTGAGAGTTATGTAGGAAATAATAAATGTTTGAAAAGGAGGAGAGCAAACATATATATATAGATTCTACAAGATATAAGATGGTCACACTTGTTTTATATGGAATTATCTTTGGGTTATGTGTGCCAAGGGAAAAAAGTGTGATTGACAGGATTATTAACACCATACTTCTATGTCTAAATGACAAGTAGACTTTTCACATCAACACAATCAAGTCAGTGAAGGAGATTTAATTTCTCATCATGTTGACTCTGCAAAATTCTAGTTCTGCCTTGTACACATAATGTCAGCTCTCATTAATGTCTGTTGTTACTTTCTGATTTGCACTTTCCACTCCTGTACTCTCAGGCAAGAGACTATATTTGATTTAAAGAAGATAGCAGATTAGTTAAGAAATCACAATGCACACAAACACCTTTTTCCTGTAAGTCTTAAAGAAGGAATTTTTTTCTCTGTCAAATATAATAACCCAGAAAAACATTTAGACAGTGCACCAGCGTTCGGTCATGTACTGGAATGGAGCTGGAGGCTGAGAGTCTGGAAATCTTTTTTATGCTTTGATCCTCAATTAAAATATAAACACACGTATCCAGAAATGTACTTGCATTCATGATCCAGCTACCAACACCCATACAGCCAGTCAGCCATTCCAGCTTGGCTAAAAATCTAGAGCAACAAAATGGGCATCACAACAGCTTCCTTCATTAATCTATTGTTTGACTGTTAAAATGGAAGTGGACTGAGACAACCAAAGGGAGACTGATTTAAGCAGTGGAAAGCTTTCAGTTTATACTCAAATGTCTTCTTATTCAAGACAAGATGTAAAATAGTCCTGTTGTTTCCATAAATATTCCAATGAGAGAACTCAGTTAAGGCAATTCCCACTTGAACCATTTAGAATGCATTAAAAAGAATTATTAACAGGCTTGGGATCTTTAGTTTTCATTTTATAATTGCATGACACAAAGTGCTGTTAAAAAAAGCACAGTGCACTAATTTTTGGGCTGCTAAGTCAGGGACCCATTTGTTCTTTTATATGTTTGAGTATTCAAATATTGATCCCTAATACTGTAACCCTCTTTTGCTTCAGTTGAACCAATTATAGCCGGACCAATGTAACAGAGCGTCTTTAATAAGGCTGCAGCTTGCTGTCCTCCTTTTGACAAAGGGATTTCAGTGAAAGCTACTGCAAACTCATCTACCTGCTGTAGCAAATAAAATGGAACAACCTATTAATATATAGACTCCAGTTCCTGTAAGTAATTTGGTGGTTTAGCATGCATTGTCAGAGTAAAGAGTAAGAAAGACAAGGATGTCCTAGGGGAAATAAGAAAAGACAGGATTAAAATAGTAGAGCAGTGAAAACTTGCAAATGCTCATGTTTGCAATCTACCCTTCTCCTCCTTAATAGAGTTCTTTGAACTCATGAGCTTCCCCTGTTCATCCTCTCCAATAGCTTTTAAGTCATCAGGTACCTCAAAGATTTCTCTGAGATTGCTCAACAAATGCAATGACAATATATTTTCAGAGCACCTTTTCAGTCCAATTTTATTTTCTCACTCTTCCCACTCTTCATCAGCTTCCACATGTAGAAATCTTTGTTTGTTTCTCCTGTTTAGCCACACCCCTGACCCATGCATGGCTGTGTCTAGACTGGCCAGTTTTTCTGGAAAATCAGCCGCTTTTCTGGAAAAACTTGCCAGCTGTCTACACAGGCCGCTTGAATTTCCGCAAAAGCACTGACTTCCTACTGTAAGAAATCAGTGCTTCTTGCGGAAATACTATTCTGCTCCCATTCAGGCAAAAGTCCCTTTTGTGTAAAGCTTTTGCGCAAAAGGGCCAGTGTAGACAGCTCAGATTTGTTTTCCGCAAAAAAGCCCCAATCGCAAAAATGGCTATCGAGGCGTTTTTGCGGAAAAGCGCATCTAGATTGGCACGGACGCTTTTCCGCAAAAAGTGCTTTTGTGGAAAAGCGTCCATGCCAATCTAGACGCTCTGTTCTGAAAATGCTTTTAACGGAAAACTTTTCCGTTAAAAGCATTTCCGGAAAATCATGCCAATCTAGACGCAGCCATGCTATCCTCAGTCTCTCACCAATACTCCAGATCACATATGCCACTGGGACCTTTACTTGGCTCATTGAATTACCACAGAGCATCACAGTCTTTTTTTCTCCTTTATAGTTGAATCCCTTGTGGATGAAATTAACAGGTAAATTAACAGAATGAGAACTGACTACTCTCCTGTTTCAAGCATGGCCTAAGAACTGTGTTTGTGTCAGAGGTTAAGTCTCTGGTGAACAATTCATTATAAGTTTTTAAACAAGACACTTGTTTCTTAACTGCAAATATGTGCAGATCGGCTGAATTCAGCAGGGATGCAGCAAGTTCTGTAAGTCTACCTTAAACTCTCTTCCACCAACCTGAGACCTATTTCCATCAACTCTACCTGTCAGTAAGCAACCTGAGGTAATGATCTTACATGATAGAAATCCAGGAGAAGGTGTAAATTAATGCACTACCTTAGCTTATGCCTTTTTTCCAGTTCCTTGGCATAAAAATTACAATAATTTATGTTCTGAGAAGTGGTATAAGCAGGAATAAGGTAATTCAAGTGAATGCAATAGGTTTTATTTTACAGAACCTCACATATCACTTCTGAAATTGATCTGCCAACCTTAGCCAGCCAGAAGAGAGCCCAAAATATCCCCAACAGCCAGCAAATGAAACCAAAGTATAACATCAGGGGAAAATATTAAGTTGGTCAGTGATGTTATGATGTGAATGATCAGGATAGTAACTTGATGGAAAACATAACTACAGCCTCAGACTCAAGTGAAACATCAGCTCTGTAAAGTTTACATGAAGCTAAGGTCAGCCTTTAATCCTGGGCTCTAGGGAAAGGGCATATTAAATTATCACCACTACAAATGTCTTGGGGAAATTGTATTTGCAGAACTCAGTTTAATTCAGTTCTGGTCGCCCAACCCTGGAGTGCAGTGAGGTGTTGTTGGCCAGCTTCTCCAAAGCTGGCTGACAGTTTGAGGTGTCAAACCTTCCTATCCTGCCAAGTCCAAAGTGCAATAACATTATTGCATGTAGATTGGCTATAAAGGGGCAACAGTAATTGTAGGTTGGATTGCTTTAGAGCAGATTGGTTTGCATAGATGCTTGATACCCTCTAAAAGAAACCCAATGAGTACTTACTAATTTGCATTTATGAGTGCACATTATGTAGTCACAGTGACCAGTCTATAGGAAAATTTGCCCCTAATGTTGAATCACATTAGAAAAATGTGGATCTCATAGTAATGGATGTTTACCTAGATAAACAGTTAAAGCTGTAAGTTATGATCCCACCCCCTTTTTTTCTGAAAAGCAACTTCATTCTAGTGGAATTTTCTCATGACACGTTTCTGTCTAGAAAGGTATTTTTTAAATAAACATTTTGATATTAAGTGGACAATCTACTTTTGAGTTATGAGACACTGATTCTAGATTCACTTTCTGAAAATTCTTTTTGTTCAAATGAAAACTAAAAAACCCAAAGATATAAACATAACAAATGTTGTTTGTGTGCCCTGTCATCCATGAGAATTAAAAAGCTAGAATGCTCTTACTATGTCAGAGTGGAAAAGTTTTCTTTGTTAAAAATTATTTCCATAAAACTTCCACAAGTGACATGATAAACTGTGCAAGCGCCACTCTTCCTATGTCCCCATAAATTTCCTTATTTAAAAAAGGAAATAGACCTTTTCCTCGAAGTGAGCTTTCCAGAATATAAGCAAATCTCTTCACCTGTGAGGTTTTCACTAGATTTGAGTAACTTTTCCCAAAAAAGTGTTGGCTAAAATTGTGGCAAATAAAAACTTACTGATTATCTTAGTTGGTATGTACAGACCCTTTAGTCTGCTTATTCATGGGGAAGCCTCTTCTTTCTCTCAGAAGCAGGTATGTTTGGATAGATCAGGGGTGGGCAATAATTTTTGATGGGGGGGCCATGCCCAGATTTTATAAAGTGGTTGAGGGACGTACTCTTCCAAGATATAAATGGAGGAGTTGCGGGGTCTGGGATGGAGGTTGAGTGCAAAGGGGAGTTTTGGGTAAGAGATTTGGCTGCAGGTGGGAGACTGGAGTCTGGGAGAGAGTTGGGGTGAAGGAAGCAGTTGTGACCTTGGGCAGGGGACTGGAGTGCAGGGATTTGGGTTGTGACGTAGGGTAGAAGGAGATTGTAATTTGGGCCAGGAGATTGAGGTGCCAGATCTGGGAGGGGGTATGGGTTCAAGAGGGGGGCAGAGTGTTTGGGTATGTTGGGGGGGGCAGAGGTTTGGGGTAGGGTGGGGCTGGGGTCCAGAAGCTGGCTATGGCTGGATAGATATGGCCACCTAAACCAGCCTGCCTGCCTGCAGAGCTAAGGCTTGCAGAGCTTAGAGCTTATGCCTTCTGAAGCTTCCCTTCTCCCCTCTAGTTTTGAAATGAAAAGGAAGCCAGGCAGCCATATTTTCTGCACTGTACGTGTGGCTGCGGGGCAAGCAGGGAAACCTGTCTGGGGCTCCTCACTGCCTCCGTGGGATGGATCTGGTGGCTTGGTGGGCGGATCCGGCCTATGGGCCATATTTTATCCATGCCTGGGATAGATCCTGTGAGAGGCACCAGGGAATGATTGTGTTCTTTATCTACACAAGAAATATTCATATGCATACAAATTATGTTACACTAAAATTACAATACATATACAATTGCTTCATGACATTACAAATTTGAATGTATTAATGAGTTTTTATTCTTCAAAGAAAATAAGCCAGTGTTCTGACTGCCTCAGCTGTATAAACCTAAAAGGCAGATTATATGTATGCCACCCCTGGGGCTACACGGGAGAAGAATGTAAAAAGCCACTGCTTCCTCACAACCTCCAACACAGAGGCCAGCCACAACTGCAATCCTTTCACTCACCTCCACACCAGAATTATGCGTGTCTAATAAAACTTTCAGAACTCTTGCCAATTAGATAAGACTGGCTGTATTTAGCATATTGGCTGTGCTATCAAAGAAGGATTTTTCTCATGGATAAAAAGTCTCAGGGGGTAGCTGTGTTAGTCTGTAACTTTAAAAACTATGAGTACTCCTGTGATACCTTATTTTATTAGTCTCATGGATAAAGCTAGGACTGGGACTCGAGATATGGGTTTAATTCCCTGCGCTTCCACCGACACCATGTGTGACCTTGAGAAAGATTAACTGAGACAATATTTTCTTTCTCTCAACCCTTTGTCTGTCTAGTCTATTTAGAAGTGATTCAGAACCAGTGGGAGTCTTTGCACTTGTATTTTAGATAATTTGAGGTAGGGGCTGTATCTCGTTATGTACTTATACAACACCTAGCACAATATGGCCCCAATTGTGGTGGGAGTCTCTAGATACTTCTGTAATACAAATAATGAAATAGTAATAATAAGAGTATTGTTATTTGGTTGCCATAGTTTCACTGAAGCAAGTTTTATGGAAATAAGCATTCAAATAAATTGTGTTTGTACATTTGCCAATTTATATGCACAAAGAGAGCCACAATTGAACATACCAATGTATCCATCCAGAGCTGAATAGACATTTCAATAAATGCAAACACAAGCCTTCCTGGCTGATCATTTTAAAACTATATTCTGCACTGTCTAAAAATCAAATAATGAAACATTATTCTGGGATTGTATTTTAAACCCACGGTGTCAAATTTAAATGTGAAGGAAAAATATGAATTGCCAGGAAATTTAATAAATCTAGTACAAATATTCATTCTACAGTTTACAGTACTGTGCTTTACAAAGCCAATGCTTCATTTCAAACAAACTGTCACGAGATATGCCATTCGATACTTCTCGCTTAAGTTTATGCAGCTAATGAATACTAAGGGATGGGAGTTTGCCCAAATGAAGTAATATGCTTCTCTGCCCAAATTTGCTTCCAAACTATTGGTAGCATACGTAGCTCCAACAAACTAGGGTGCCTTTATCTGGTTACTGAACCTCTAAAATCTATATCACTATGTCCTGCTAAATTGCCAGTGACAGATGAAACAGTGGCTAAGCCTAGATAAGGACTGGACAGCAGCTTATCAAGGACTCTCTTACTTGATCCATTTAGTTTTATTTGTATTTTTATTGTTTATTTACTCTATCCAGTTAAAATGATTTTTGTTTACCTGCAGACATGATTAGTTTATGGATTACATGGCACATAATGCTATCCTTCCAAAATTGATCATGCAGGTTTTCTGATGTATTATATAGAGAGAAGTTTTTTAGGTTTTGTCTACATTGGCAATTGAGCAACAAATCTTTTGTCCTTCACAGGTGCTTAACCCCTTCCCTGAACAACAACAGCTTTGCCTGAGCAAGTACTAGTGCAGGGATGGGGAACCTTTTTGGGTCAGTGGCCACAGAAAAATCAGTTGGGGCTGCACACAAGTGAGAACCAAAAACTGAGAACTGACTGAAAAGGAGAAAGACAATCCCCACATTCCCCTCACACACCAGAGTCGGGGTCGGAGGGGAACCCAGACTAATAGATTTTGTGTGCTCCAGCCCAGTGGTGGAGCAGCGGAGGGGCTGGAGCACCAGTATGGGTTTTCCAGTGTGTGTGGGGGGGGTCTTTGAGCCTTGGGGGCTGGATCCCTCCCCTCCCCGCCCCCCCACCCAGCCTGATGTTCCCCAGCTCTGTACTAGTATAAACAATGGTTTGTCAGCAGGAGTGAGACAAAGCAAACCCTGCTCCTAGGGGATGGATGTTTTTTGTCAGCAAATGTGCTGACAAACAGTGTTTTCACTGCCTGATATTTAGACACACAGCTGTGTAGTCGCTAAAAGCTGTGTAGTGTAGACAAAGTTTTCCTCTTTATAGCAATTCCCATTTATACTATTGTAGTGAATAATATACCGCCTCCTGTTTACCTATGGAAAACCCCAACTACCTGTTGTGGTGAAATATTTCATACTCATCTGATGAATGGCCACAAAAGGTCATAACACTATATATTTGTTTTAGTCTTTGCGTCCATCTCTACACTACAGATAAGATCAAAGCAGCCACAGAAAATCTTCTAGTGAAGACATGCTAATTTGACCTTAAAGGGCGCTTTTGTCAATGCCATAGTCCTGCTTCTATGAGGCATAAGGGAAGTTGAAGGGAGAGTGTGCTCCCTTTGACTTCCTGCAGTGTGAACAGTGCCAAAATTTGAGGTAAGATACTTCAAATTAAGCCATGCAATTAATGTAGCTGAAGTTGTGTATCTTAATTAGAATTTATCCCCTCGTGTAGACCATGGATAAGGTGCCACAGGACTACTTATTGTTTTTGTAGTGTTTCTTCTGATTATGGTTAAATATCAGCCCTAAATGGCAGTGTTGTATTAATTTGTATGGAATAAATAGGGTAAAAGAGTCAAAGTTGTTAATATGATACTGTCAAACTCTATAAGGTTTGGGGTTTGGTATGCAGAGACCTCAGCCTGCATAGCAGACACACCACTGAAAATTTCTTAAACTTTTCATTAATGATACAGTAAAAGAAAATAGCTAAAGCATTAAGTTTTGAGTTCGGATTTCACTGTGAGGAGTTTCTATGAGGGGAAAAACCCTCAGTCTATGAAAGTATTTTTGATGGTAGTAAAAGATGATGGCAACTGTTCTATTGGGGAAAAGAGAAGCTGATTGAGATGAGCTGCCGCTCTTGTCTTTGCTATTGTTAAAATTTAAACCTGTGTTCTAGAACACAAACCAAGACACATACAAAAAAGGGAAAGAAAAGAACAGCAAAGATAGACAATTCACATTGTTTTTCTGGTGCTGATACCCACTTGCAGCTGGAAAAATCACAAACAAAACAATCCCCCCCCACCGCAAGAGTAGCTCATGGTCTTTCGTCCACAGGGGACATGCAGAAGGGAGACAAGCGGTGCACACCCCTCAGTAATTGTTGGTGGCACAGGCAGGAAGATGTGACCTCCTCCTGGCTCTGAGGCTGCAGGATTAGAGTGATCTCCTGCTGGGGCAGGGAGAGCGTGCAGAGGGGATAGGGGGCTGATTTACGCTGCCACCTTATGTCAGACACACCCTGGTAATCCCCCAGCTACAAAAGTAAATTTCCTGCAAGCTGCATGGGAATTTTTCAGTCACCATAATAGAGGTTCAACTTAAATGTATACCCCAAATAAAAAAAAACAACAACCAACAACAAAGATAGGGAATAGCTAGACTATAGGGGGGTTTCAGGATATCCAAGTGTCCTGAAAAAACTCTGCTGTATCCAAGGAATGCACTTGCTCTTCCGTTTTTAATGAGCATTTTTGCGTATCTTTTTCCTATAGACCGTCGCAGTCTACATGTATCCTAAGAGAACAAAAAAGTGCTCCTGTTGCTTAACAACCAAGGAAAAGAAGCAACGAGAGATAAAAAGTCATTGTTTAAAAAGTGGAAATTAAATCCTAGTGAGGAAAATAGAAAGGCACATAAACTCTGTCAAATGAAGTGTACAAATATAATTAGGACGGCCAATAAGGAATTTGAAGGACCTCTCATGGATTGATATCTGGTTAAAAGATAGGAAACAAAGGGTCTGAATAAAAGGTCAGTTTTCACTTTTCAGAATGGAGAGAGATAGCTACTTGTGTCTTGCAGAGGTCAGTACTCCTACCAATCCTAATCAACAAATTCATAAATAATCTGGAGAATGGAGTAAACAGTGAGGTGGCAACATTTGCAGATGACACTAAACTGCTTAAGTTAGTTATGTCCAAAGCAGACAGTGACGATCTTCAAAAGGATGGTGAGTGGGCAACAAAATGGCAGATGACTCTTAATGTTGATAAATGCACAGTAAAGCATACTGGAAAACATAACCGCAGTTATACATACAAAATGATGGGGACTAAATTAGCTATTACCACTCAAGAGAGATCTTGGAGTCATTGTGGATAGTTTTCTGAATTCATCCACTCCATGCAAAGCAGCAGCCAAGAAAGCAAACAGAATGTTAGGATTCATTTAAAAAGGGATATCAAATAAAACAGGGACTATCTTATTGCCTGTATATAAATCCATGGTTTGCCTGTGGCAGACCTCCTCCCCATTTTTTATGAAATGGAGTTATGGGACATGAATATACATAACTCAAAGTTGCTTTGAACAAACTATTTCATGTAACCTATTAATCTTCATGTCATGATCCACTGGTTCTGTTTATCTTTTGATGTAGGTATCATTTTTGTGTGTAAAATTAGATATATGAAGTGAGGAATATTTTGTGGGTTTTAAATATGTGAATGAGAAGCACTGAGAGCATTACGCTCAATGTCTTGATAAACAACTGTTAAACAATCTCTTTTGGCCTTAAGTCTGAGCAGTGGTTGGTAGGAAGTGGCCTCAATTCCTTAAAAAAAATAGGAAAGCATGGGATTTGGTCTTTTGGCTGGGCTGTACCTGAAGGAAGGAGCCAAATACCCAAGGGTGAGAAGACACAGCCCTGGCTTGGAGGAGAAGCCGGAAAAGAGGTTTTAGGGTGAGTTTGAAAAGTTTGTACTGAGATTTCAGTGTAGAATTAGCCAAGCATTTTTGTTTCTTTTGATTTGTAACCTATTTTGATCTGCCTGTTCTCACTTATTGCCACTTAAATCCTACTGCTTGCAGATGTGGTCACCTCGTCTCAACAAAAATATCTTGGAAATGGAAAAAGTTCAGAAAAGGGCAACAAAAATAATCAGGGGCTTGGAATGGCTGCCATATGAGGAAAGATTTATAAAACTGGGTCTTTTCACCTTAAAAAAGATGAGTCTAAGGGTGGATATGATAGAGGTTTATAAAATTGTGACTGGTGTGGAGAAAGTAGATAAAGGAAAAATTATGTATATGCTACCACAACACAAGAACTGGGAGTCACCAAGTGAAATTAATAAGTAGCAGATTTAAAACAAAGGAAGCATTTCTTCACAGAACACACAGCCAGCCTGTGGAACTCTGTGCCAGAGGATGTTGTGAAGAACAGGACTTTAACAAGGTTAAAATAAATCCATGGAGGTTAGGTCCATCAATGGCTATTAATCAGGATGGGTAGGAATGATGTCCCTAGCCTCTGTTGGTCACAAGCAGGGAATGGGTGACAGGGGACAGATCACTTGATGATTACTTGTTCTGTTCATTTCCTCTAAGGCCACCTGTTATTGGCCACTGTTGGAAGACAGGATACTAGGCTAGATGGATCGTGTCTGATTCAGTATGGCCGTTTTTATGTTCTCGTGTTCTAATGGGGTGTCATGGAGTGAGGGGGGGAGGGCAGAGCAATTTCAGGGCTTGAGGGACAGGAATGGATAGGCCCTACTCAGCCTGCTGGGACTCCCAGGCCAGATCATACAACTGCTCTGGCCAGGGATGGCCTGTGGGCTGGGAGTTTGAGATCCCAGATTTAGACATAGGATATTATTTCTAGTCCGTTGTCATCTTTAAAGTCACAGAGCACATACGGGAAAAATTGCCCAGATAGGGACCATTCTCTTTACACATTAACCCTTGTAGTCATGACTATGGCTTTATTTCTTTCTTTCTAAAGCCTCACAAAAGTCCAACATTTTTTATAAAACAACTCAGCAATATTTGTTAGAAAACTAAAAGTTAAAGTAAATATATTTGGGTGAGTTTGGTAGCTGTGCATAGCCTTGCAACTCAGCTTAACATTTTAGTATCGCAAATAATTTATTGTACCCTCTGTTAATGTTACTCAGAACATTGAGAATCACCCTGGAACCTTTGTATAATATGGCTGCCAAACTCAAACATGTGTCTTCTTAGTACACGTACACTGGGATTTTTTTTAGAGTGTATTAACATGGCTAAATTAGGGCAGATTTTCACAGAAATGAAATAGCATATTTCTGACTTCAGGGACAAAATTGCCCCTTTGCCAAATTTCATGTCCATATTCCAATGCATGGAAATGTTACAGCATCTAAAGAAAACAACATTAGAAATGTAACTAAATGAAAACCTCATTGGCAGTCCCAGCTAAATAGCAAAATGGGAATGAAGACCTAACTAACCCATTCATTTCTAAATATGATTGTGACATACCAAAATACAATCCAGACTAATGAGAAGCTGTGTTATTCCTGCCTCACAACTCTGGATGCTTTACAATAGCTCTCTGAAGCCACTCCCACCTGGGTGACTCACAAATAGTCTTCCAGCATCATACCACACCTTGAATATCTGTGTCTAACTACAGCCTTTTAGCAATACCTGGATTACATCCTGGGTCTCACCAGCCCAGGTTATACTGCAGCATGACCCCAATACACTGCAAGTTTTAAATGACCCTCTAGCAATGTACAATCTATACTTCCCAGCCCTCTCTCAGACAATGCAAGTTCTATTAAGTACATTGTTTTAAAGAGAATAGTATGCAAACAACTTTTCATCAGAAACTTCAATTTAAACATACTGTATTTGATAAAATAAAACAAGATTATTAACTATAAGCAGACAGATTTAAAGTGAGTACAAGCAATGAGGCATTAAAGTCAGAAATGGCAACAAAAATTGAAGTTAAGACATTCACTATTACCTAACTTAACACATTCTAGCAGATTCAAGCAGTTTCTCGCCATATGCTTTCAGCAGTCTCACTGGCCAAACCTGGTAAGTCAAGACTGCTTTTTCCTCCCATCCAATGAAGGTTTTCTTTGCTGCTTCAGGAGCAGTGAATGAGATTAGCAGGGAGAGAGATATGGTGACCCTTGGGTGTTTGTCCCTCCTTTCTATAGTTTAATTCCTCCTCTTGGAAAACATTTCCAGTTAGGCACTACTGGACTAACAGTCTTTGTGGAGGGATATTCCCTGCTGCTTTTTTCTCACCTGTTTGAGCTTTCTTATTTTCCTTTCTGCTTGATGATCTGTTAGTACTCAAATGAAGATTAAGCAGAACGTACATTTCTTTCTTTAGGATAGACCAGTTTGTTGCCTTCTCTTTTGGGGAGAGTTGTGGGGTTTAGAACATGGAATAATAGCCCCATAGAGTGGAATCTTATAGCTTCACATAAAATGTTGACACACATCTTATTAGGGCAATACTGAGCAGCAAATTCTGAGTTTTCACATGATACTTTACAAAGCGTCATTTAAAAAAATATTACAATAATGTGTAGGGTGCGAATTCAGAGCTGTTTTGTGCCACAGTTCATGATTAAGTTACATTGGTAGGGCAGCGTGGGAGCGGTTTACAGTGCTGGTGCCCATAGGAAATTTATTCTGAGCCAAATACATATTTCATCCTCATGTGAGCAGTCCAATAAGTCATCTGTGATAGCAGAATATGGTCCCCTGGAGATAAAGAGAAGATATACAATTCCAGAGCTATCATGCTAACTCCCTGGGGTGGGGGACAGGGAGGAAGAAGAAGAGGAGCTCAGCTGGGGGATAAAGAGAGGCATTCTGATTAGCAGAGGACTAAAAGCAAGGATTGTCAAGTGAACTAGATGTGAGGTGTAAAGTAGAAGAATAAGCACTTAAGTAATAAAGGGCAGTAATTTTTTGGAGGCTAGAAACTCAGGAAATTGTTGCCCCTTTCAGTAAACAAACAGATCTGTTTGCTGGTTCAGGGCATGACTCCTTGCTATATTCATCTGTGGCTTGCATTATGATTTGACAAATATATTGGGTGAGATTTTCAAAAATGCTCAACATTGGCTCAACTGCTCCCATTGGAATTAATTGTAACACTCTCATTCAAGAGAGAAGTATTAGGTCAGCACTGAACACTTTCTAAAATTCCATCCATTATGTCTTTGTATTTAAATGGGTTCTCAGATTCAAGCACATTGGGTTGGATTTTTCCATCCCTGGAGTTTCATAAATAAATCACTGCAGAGAGGAATATAAGATGATGAAGGTGAGTAAAAAGACAAGCTGATTGTTCCGATTCACCTTTGCCTCCAATATAAGAATAAAATGTCATTCAGCATTAAAGCAAAATTAATTTTACAATGAAAAATGTTTACACATATTTATAATCCTTCAAACTAATTGACCCAAGATATTAGGGAGTCAAACAGCTTAGTGAATTTCATAAGAGAACTGGATCATTATATTAATGAAAAAAAAAGTATTTGCCCACATTTACTAGGGTAACGTTACAAGGGGTATTAATCATATTTCAGAAGGTAGGTTGATCAATAGTTAGAATCAGGAAGAAATATTTCCTTTGGTTCTGATGGGCAAATATTGAATGATTTAAGGAAATTTCAGAACTCCATAGTGAGCCTACTTGATTAATGGTATATGAGAAACATTATGCTGCACTACAAGAATTATTGGCTTATATAACCATGGTAAGTTTGTGTACATCTTTTGCTTTGTTAAAATGTGGAAAGAGTGAGAACTGGGTATGGTTTGTTATGCTAGTCAAAGAAATTAAAAAATACATGCAATGGTTTAGAATGTGCAAGTAAAAAAATATGCTGAGAGCTGTTTTACCTAGGAGCTTAATTTTTTTCATTTACCATTACATATTGATTTGTGGTACACCATGTCCAAACTTGCAAGGTAAAGCTCTGGTGTAGTAGCTTTGTTTGAATTTGAGGATATTTGCTGCAGTGTGAATTTGTTTCGAGCAATTCTTTGTAGCTGAAACGACACCCTACTGAGTACAGTACATTGGTAATATTCCATAAATCTGTAAAATCAACTTCTAAGACTGTCTTCCTCATCTTGCCCTGAGGTTAGGATGGCTGTCATATTTCATTTGTTGTTTTCTATTATGTGTGCTCACTACTTCAAGTGCCCTTTTCAAAGTGATTCCTGCCTATCTTTCATAGAAAGATTCCTGCCCACCAGTTTCTTCATTCTTTAAGGGACTTATTCTAACTCACAGCCTCCTGCTGTTTTCTCTTTTGTGTTATGTCTTATTACTTCCAATTCATCCTGGGTTTCAAGTAGTGCAGTTAATTGATCTTCCTTTGTTTGTCCAGTGGTGAATTGTGAATATTTCTTCTTCAAGAAGAGAAGTAGCACCTTGTAATTCTTACCAAATATTTGTTGCCCCCCCCCAGCATATCCAAACAACTTTAATTTTTCTGTTCACTCTCTCTGAAGCACTTTGCATTGGCAAGATACTGGGCTAGACTGGCCTTTGGTCTGACCCATTATGGCTGTTCTTATGTTGGGTTGTTTTGTTTTGTTGGTTTTTAACCTCTGTCAGTTTCTGGAATACAGTTTTCATTTTACATTGCTTAGATAAAGTCTTCCAAGGATACATGAGAGGACAGCTAAGCCCCTCATTACTTTCCTAGAGTAGTTTTTTCTGTTTCTTAATCACTTCTTCAAGATGAGATTACCTGAATCATTTTTCAGGTAATTTTTCAAAGTGTGAGTATAATAAAGGTGTTAGAATTTAATACTCCATTGTCGTTAATGAAAATAGTTTCATGGTGATGAACAGAAAGAATGAAAAGGTCATTTCAAAGAGACATGAGTATTTTAAAGAAACAGCATGTTAATGTCACTATTCTCAGAATAGTATTCTGTATGTATCTAGTGCTATAAACTTTGATTTAATATAATACAAGTTCTTTTCGCTGAGGTAGTCTGTAAACAGGTCTGTTAATGGGAGTTGGGGGGAGTGGGGGAAAAGGTGCAATTGTGCCAGGGCTCAGAGATTCAAGGGGGCCCAGAGCAGTGTTCTCTCTAAGCAGCACAGCCCCACAGCTGCTTAATGAGCCCCATCAAGCCAAGGGTTCAGGGCTCGTGCATGGAGTCCCTCAGTGACAGCAGCGGTTCCATGCTGAGGACAGAACAATGAGTCTCTCCAAGCCAGTAGGGAAATAACTTTGGCATAGCAGGGCTCACTGGCCTGAAGGGTGATTTCTGGCATATTTAACATGTTTAATTATATATGACATTTTATTGTTTTTTAAATAAATTTTCTATGATGTTTTTGCCTTACAAATAAATGTACTCTGCTGAGAAAGAGCTGTGCAGTAACTTGCAACTGCTGAGACCATGCTCTTGGTCCTCAGAGAGGAAACAAAGTACAGGAGCAAGCTGCTAGGCAGACTGGTTGGTTGGGGATATCATAGTAGAGAGTAGTAATCATCTTACACCACGGACAGAGGCACATGAATCGCTGGCCAGAGAGAGATGAGGGCTGAAGGCCTGTAAGATGGCTACTCCTAGAGTGGACTAACATAGGAGAGTAATAGCTGCAGCCATCCTGAAGCTGTGACAAGAGCCACAAGATATAAAAGAAGTCTAGATGTCTCATACAAACTGTTAAGAATCACAAATGGAGTTGCTTTCTTCTAGTACTAAGTCAGGAGCCGTATTGGAATAAAAGAAATCATATTATCACTTCAGCTATTTTGTCTCTCTCTGCTTCATTGGATAGCTTTCTCATAGCACATTTCCCAGAAGCCCTCCTAAGCTTCCTGCCACAGGGAACTCAGGGGGATTTTTTAGATGTTGGTTAGAATTCAGATGTGAGGAAAATTATCTTTACATTTTAGTGGTGGGAGCTGAACCATGAATTAGGACCAGAGAAATTACAAAACTGGATTAGATCTATGATCCAGTTATTCCGCTCTCCTGTTTCTAATGGGGGCCACCATTCAGAGGCAGATGCAAGAATCCCTTTGGAGGCAGCTCTGGTGTTAATCTGCTCCATGTGAAGGACTCACCCTAATTCCTAAACATTGGAGATTAGTTTATATCCTAAACATTAGAGTTTTTTATCCCTTCCAAAACTCTTCCAATGTGTTAACTATTATAACTCACTGTTCTGCCTACCTTTGGCTCATGGTGCCAACAGATATATTTGGATTTAAAATGGTATTTTGAAATCCAAAATGACTGTATGTATTAGTCTCTAGGCATAATCCAGTCCAATATATCTGTTAGGTTAGGTGATGCAACCCTATAGTTAGTGTATTTTTTTAAAAAGAGCCAACATGTGTATGTCAGCAAATCAAGACAACACACTGATTTGGTCTGCTGAACCAAAAGTTTGGTATAACAATTCTTCTATAATACCAGTTCATTCACTCAATCCTACAGCTACAGTTAAAATTACAGTTTACATTCTTGTAGTAATAACTATTCACTACACACATTATTTTCTATATTGAATGCCTTTTCTTCCTACATGTGACATAAAGACCCCAGTTTACAAAGGCTGAATGCCAGATTATTACTGGCTACAGCAGAATTTATTCCTGAAATACCACACCTTGACAGTTAACACCAGGAAGGGCAATATTAAATCAGGCCATTTCAGTTGTTTGAAGTGTACCATACCATAATGCTGCGTTATGCCATTCCTGAATTATGTATCCCTCACTTAGTTTTGTGAAGAATACACATGTCTGTCACAATTATGCTACTACAAAGATGTAATAGAAAGGTAAATTCTGGTCTTTTCTGTTTTATATGATGATCTTGCATTTTCAACATTTTAGGATGATTATTTCAGAATTCTAGACACCGTTCCCCTTGGAAAGCAACCCTTGAATCATGGTCTTTTCTTTTCAAAATTGAGAGACCACGTATCACACAGGTATGCACAGAGACTTGCCAGGCACTATCTCTGCATCTTGATTGGACAGCCCAAAGGACCCAGACATTTACAGCTATTCTTCACTGTAAAGGTATGTCTACACTATGTGACAAGTCGAATTAAGATACACAACTTCAGCTACGTTAATTACATAGCTGAAGTTGAAGTAGCATAACTCAGTTTTTGGTGCTGTCTACACTGCAGGAAGTCAAAGGAAGAACACTCTTCCTCCCTTACTCCTCATGAAAGCAAGGTTACTGGCATCAACTGGAGTGGCCCTCTCACTTCAAATAGCTGTCTTCACTAGACCGCTAATTCAAACCCTGGAAGATCAACAGTGGCAGCTTTGATCTTCCTCTGTACTGTATACGTATCCTTACATTGTAACCCTCTGTTCTTTGGGTACTTGCAAACCTCTCCTTTCCAGTCCACTCTGCTAAAATATCCTGTTCCTTTGCAATGGGTCTGAGTGATTATGTGGGTTACCATATTTGAACTATCAAAAAAGAGGACACTCCTGAGAGGGAGTGTGTTATATACTATATATATAACACATTGAAAGTGATTATTGGCCCTGTCATATGAGTGACTCCTTGCCACCCTGTCTGTTCCTGAAGCAGGGGAGCTTCAATCTACACCACACATAACGTATATAACGTACACCCACTGCACGTGGGTCAGATCTAGATATTTCAACATTACTCCCCAAAGGTCCCATGAACTGTTAACTATTGCAAAACTTTCAACACAAAAATCATAGAATCATAGAAGCATAGAGCTGGAAGAAACCTCAGAAGGTCATCAAGTCCAGCCCCTGCTCTAGGCAGGACCAGTCCCAACTAAATCAACCCAGCCAGGGCTTTGTCAAACTGAGACTTAAACACTTCTAGGGATGGAAACTCCACTACTTCTCTAGGTAACCCATTCCAGTGCTTCACCAATCTCCTAGTGAAATAGTTTTTCCTAATATCCAACCTGGACCTCTCTCACCACAACTTGAGACCATTGCTCCTTGTTCTGCCATCCGTCACTACTGAGAACAGCCTTTCTCCATCCTCTTTGGAACCTCCCTTCAGGAAGTGGAAGGCTGCTATCAAATCCCCCCTCACTCTTCACTTCTGCAGACTAAACAGATCCAACTCCTTCAGCCTCTCCTCGTAGGTCATATGCTCCCGCCCCCTAATCATTTTGGTTGCCCTCTGCTGGACCCTCTCCAATACGTCCACATCCTTTTTGTAATGGGGGACCCAGAATTGGACACAGTACTCCAGATGTGGCCTCACCAGAGCCAAATAAAGGGGAATAATCACATCTCTGGATCTGCTGGCAATGCTCCTCTTAATGCAACCTAATAAGCCATTAGCCTTCTTGGCTACAAGGGCACACTGTTGACTCATATCCAGCTTCTCATCCACTGTAACCCCCAGGTCCTTTTCTGCAGAACTACTACTTAGTTGGCTGGTCCCCATCCAGTAACAATGCTTAGGATTCTTCCGTCCCAAGTGCAGGACTCTGCACTTGTCCTTGTTGAACCTCATCAGATTTCTTTTGGCCCAATCCTCCTATTTGTCTAAGTCACTCTGGACCCTATCTCTCCCCCTAGTTTAGTGTCATCTGCAAACTTGCTGAGGGTGCAATCCATCCCCTCATCTGGGTCATTAATAAAGACATTGAACAAAACTGGCCCTAGAACTGAACCTTGGGGCACTCCACTAGAAACCAACCGCCATCCTGACACCGAGCTGTTGATTACTACCGTTAGGCCCGGCCTTGTAGCCAGCTTTCTATCCATCTTACCATCTATTTATCCAATCCACATTCCCTTAACTTGCTGGCAAGAATATTGTGGGAGACCGTATCAAAAGCCTTGCTAAAGTCAAGGTATATCACATCCACTGATTTTCCCATGTCCACAGAGCCACTTACCTCATCATAGAAACTAATCAGATTGTTCAGGCACAACTTGCTCTTTGTAAATCCATGCTGACTATTCCTGGTCACTTTCCTCTCTTCCAAGTGCCTCGAAATGGATTCCTTAAGTATCCCTTCCATGATTTTTCCAGGAACTGAGGTAAGACTGACCAGCCTATATTTCCCTGGATTGTTCTTCTTGCCTTTTTTGAAGATGGGCACTAAATTTGCCTTTTTCCAATCTTCCAGGATCTCTCCCGATCTCCACGACTTTTCAAAGATAATGGCCAAAGGCTCCTCAATGAAATTTGCCAACTCCCTCTGAACCCTCAGATGCAGTAAGCCTGGACCTATGGATTTGTGGGCAGCAGAATTAGCAGGCAGATTAAAGGGTCCAAGGTAAACCATGGCCTTGATCAGAAAACGGTACAAACATACCAGCTCAGTTCTGTTGAAGAGGTCAGATTCTAATTCAACTCTGACGAAGTTCTAGGGATGTGGACCTGGGGTTTTTCTTTTTGGCCTCTCTGCAATGGTAAAGATGCAAAGAAGCAAAGGAAAATAATTCAGATCCATTTTCTCAGGGAGAATTGTTATCAGAAAGAATTTAGCAGCTCCCCTTCTCAGGCCCTGAGAGCAAATCCTGTTCTTCACATGACTTCGCTTTTCTTCATATTTAACTCCTCGTCTTTCATCTGAATTTCTTCTAATAATAAACTTTAGTTCTGCTCCCTCTAGAGAATTTGGGCTTACTATTTGATGAGAAATGTCCATTCATTTCCCCTTCAGCTTACCTGAGACACGGATGCAAAAGCTCTTCTTCACCATGTGCCTTTCCTGTTCATCTACCCATTGACAGCTGTCCATTCTTCCAGATTGAATCTTCTCTGATCACTTCACAGGGATGAATAGTCTGAGAGAGGTAGCTGTGTTAGTCTGATCTTGGTAAAACAAAAAAGCAGTCATATAGCACTTTAAAGACTAACAAAATAGATGAGCTTTCATGGGGTAGACCCACTTCTTCAAATCAGATTCTGAAAGTGAATAGGTATGACCATTTTATAATAGAGGGATACAATGAAAGAAGGAAAAAAATATTACAAACTAACAAATCAGCTCCATAGAACAGAAGGAGGAAATTGCTTACTGTAAGTGCCAATTAAGTGGCTAATCTGGGGTCACTACGAATATCAAAAGGTGGGGAGGCTGTCTTTGTAATGTGTGAGATAATTATCATCTCTATTAAAGCCAATTCACAATGTGTCGAATTTTAGCATAAATAAAAGTTCTGAGGTCTCCCTCTATCTGGTGTTAAAGTCTCTTTGATATAAGACACATGTTATCAGGTCTTTAGGAGAATGACCAATTTGATTAGTGCTTACATCTATGGAGAACCATTTTTCAAAGTATCACTGGCCTTCTGGAAACACATGAAGAGTTACATAGCCCCCAGCTCCTCTCTTCCTAGTTCCAGAACAATTCCCACCACAAAAGGAATGGGAGGTGAGGGGTTTCGAGGTGAATATATAGATAATGAAACTCCATCCTTAGTAGAGCCACTGCATGGGCTTAGCCTAAGCCTACCAGGTCCTGAGACACAGGGTTCACCCCAGAATTCTTCCGGTTCTCCTTTTTCAGTTGGGTTTTCTGCATCTATAGGTATCCAGAGCTGTAGGTTTGTCAGGCATCAGAACAGTGTATCTCTCTGAATCAATCTAGTCTGGACCTCACTGGATAAGGAAAGAAATGGGCAAAGAGATATTGTAGAAAACTGGTTTGGACAGATGCATTTGTGCTTATTATGCATACAGCACCAACAGTATGAGAGATGGATGCCTGCTCATCATTACATTCAATTATGTACAAAAAAGTGTATGCATATGTTCATATGTAGTTTCATATATGTAAGAAAGCAATCTGAAAAAAGCAGAGCTTCCATCCTGTGGAACCATATTGACCCCCAAATGTGCTATCAGCAGAATAGGATTTTTAGCTCCACTGCCACTTGATGTAACTCAGAATCCAGTGGTAGTAGGCTTTTAGTCTGTATGTGGGCCAGCTCCCAGAAGGGAATGGGACACACACTTTGCCATAAGATTCACAACTATTTTCTATCAGTGGAGGAATGTAAGTGCTGGGGAGAGAGGAAGTGTGATTAGAGGGAATTGATGGAGAGGGACACTAGGAAGAGGTACATGAGTATGATTGTTTGGAGAAGTAGGGAAGAATAGGGCAGCCCTGAATTCTCCCCTCCTCTGTGTGTGCCAGATATGAGGAGGGGGAGTTGCTTCTCTGAGATAGGGTGGAGGGGGAGTTACTGAACCCCTTTTTCTATCCTTTATCCATGCTAGAATCTAAAGGCCCCTCTCCTTTAGGGCCAGATTCCCCAAAATATGATATTTCCAGGGGGCGGGGAAGTAAGCAATGCAGAGTCTCACTGTCACTGTGTCACACTAATTACTTCAGTTGACCTGCACCTACACCAGCAGGAGTCAAATTTAAATTAAACCACTTCCAGTGGATGCAAGATAGCCTAGTAGACCCAGCCTTCCTGTTGGTGTTTTTTGTCTGCATAATTTAGTAATTTAACCACATGTCTCTGCCATACTTTGCATTCAACTGGGGCATTCATGATTCTTAATTGATGTAGCAACACCTCTAATTGCAATGACAGGGCAATTTCCTGACTGTCATTGTATAAGACAGGCAGAGAGTATTAGTCATGAGCAATCCATAACCTTTAACCACTATATTAACACCTTTAATTGTAACTGGCAAAGCAGACTGGAAATCATCCCAACAATATGGGCTGAGAAATTATGATCCTCCCTTTAATGACAGAAAACTTTTCTACCTTAATAGGTAAAACATCTCCTTATTCACAAGCTCAGATTGTATAAATCAATCATTAAAAGCTATCCACTGTTAAGTGATCTGTGCTATTTTGATGAGATTATGTGACATTCTTTGCTGTTATCCTGAGTTTTCTCAGGTTGCCTTACAAATTTACTGAATACTCTTCCGTAGGAAGTGGTCAAAACTCTCTTTTGAACCCTTTAAATGTAGGTTTTATAAAACACCACGTAGAACAATTTCTTCCTTGGCTGGGAGAAGGCCAAGATGATCATTATAATACATCTTTTCCATTTCTAATTTTTATGACTGTCATTCCCATCCTTGAAAATATTTTTCTAGGTGATTAAATCATCAACAATCCTTCCAATCACTCCAAACAGCACAGAGATCAGTTATGAGTAAAATTTTATAATGTTACAATGTTTATTGGCTAGAATAGATCTTGAGAGGTGCTGTATTCTCTGCACAAGTTCCACTAATGTCTCTAGAAAAATGGCTGGCTAGAAAAATCAGATGAAACATTTTTTTGTCTGAAAGTTTTGAAAGAGGAACTGATTTTCATTTTTCTAAAGGTGGCCACATGTATGATCAACTTTGAATTTTTCAACATATAGTATTTATACAAATATTAAATAACACTTTTTTTTAGATTTTACATTCACAACTTCACCTATTTAGATAATAACTGGTGTCCAGAAAAAGAGACCACTTTGGGTCAATACTCTTTCCTAATTCATGTTAACAAGTCTGTTCCAGAATTAATATGATACTGCTGGTAGTTCAAGATCATTGAACATCTCTCCCTGCCCCCTCCCCACCATGAGAATTTTAACTATACTGGTCTGTCGTTTTAGCATAAAAGGTTGGGGAGGGGGGAGTTTGAGATTATATGATTTGTTATTTCTTTCCAAAATGCATTTTCTTTAATATTCTCTATATGTATTTCTTATATCCTGCATGACCAAGCTGCACTCTTTTTTAACATCTTCTGTCTCGCTGACTGCAGAATTACTATTTTTTCCCCATTTTCTATTACCAATTCTTTCATCTCACAAAGTTCATCTCAATAATACCAATATGTGTTTAAAGTAATTAGAATATCTTTTTTTTTGTAATCCAACTCTTTGTTTCAGATTTTATTTAATGCTGTCATTCATTGTGTAAGACCTTTAGTTTCAGGTGGTTTTAAATCACTGTAGTCCTGTTGGTTTCAAGAAGTAGAAACATTTATACTAGTAGAGGATCTCCTCCAAAGTCTGCTTCCTCTTTGATTTTAGCTGGTTCTTGCCTGTGGTGCTGATATATTGTTATATAATGTGCCTGTGTGCATCACTTTACCCATTTATCTGCGAGTGTCATTGGTGAGTACTGTCTGATCCTCCACAGTTGCTGTCAATTAGTGTTTTAATACTGACTTTAACAGGAGCAAGATTAGATTCTTAAAGCAGTAATGGACTTCCTGTTACCCATTAGCTGGGTTGCAGATAATTTTGGTTTGTGAGAGTGGCTGGGGAGAAAGAATTGAAACTGTTAAAGTATATGCTATTTTTGTATTAGTATAACTTGGTTAGTTAGTTACTGTTTGCCAAAATAGTTATACTAGTGCTAGCCCTAGTTTGAATGCAGTTATATTGGTATACTTATGCCTTATACCAATATAACTTACTGTATATGAACAAGCCAGCAAACAGAGCTGTAAACAGGGGAGTTTGAGTGGGAGTTTGTAAAGGGAGTTTGGATATTGGGACTTGTTTGGGGTTTATTTTTGCTGTGGAGGAGGTGTTTTGGTTTGTTTTTGTGTTCACCAGACTAATAGGATTTTGGTGAGAAAGAAGATAAAACACAGAGGCAGTAGTGGCCATGGCCCAAGGAGTAGAGAACACAAGGAGGATGATTGGATGTGGTTGCTGCGGTATGTGCATGATTCTGGAGGGGTTACCTGAAAGGAGTTTTGTTTTCATGAAGTGCCGCCTGATAGAGCTGATGGACGAAAAGATCTGAGGACTGGAGAAGCAGGTGGAAACTCTGGTCAAGTTTAGAAGGGGGTTTGAGCAGATGATGGAGCAAAGGCATGACATGGCTAAAGGGGAAAGCTTAGATATGCAGATGGAAGCAGGATCAAGGGCCTCAGAGGGGGGACTGCTAGGTGAAGAAAATGGACAGTGGAAGCATGTGACTAAGGGTACGTCCAGACTACATGCCTCCGTCGACGGAGGCATGTAGATTAGCCAGATAGGCAGAGGGAAATGAAGCCGCGATTAAAATAATCGCGGCTTCATTTAAATTTAAATGGCTGCCCCGCTCTGCCGATCAGCTGTTTGTCGGCAGATCGGGGCAGTCTGGACGTTCCCCTGTCGCCAGAAAACCCTTTTGTCGACCGCCCCGTTATGCCTCGTGGGATGAGGCATAACGGGGCGGTCGACAAAAGGGTTTTCTGGCGACAGGGGAACGTCCAGACTGCCCCGATCTGCCGACAAACAGCTGATCGGCAGAGCGGGGCAGCCATTTAAATTTAAATGAAGCCGCGATTATTTTAATCGCGGCTTCATTTCCCTCTGCCTATCTGGCTAATCTACATGCCTCCGTCGACGGAGGCATGTAGTCTGGACGTACCCTAAGAGAACCAGGCAGAGGAAAAGATGGGTCAGTGAAGGAAAAATAGAGCTCAAGAACAGGTATGTGGAGTTGAAGAATGAAGAAGGGGTACAGCAGGAAGATAATGAAGATGGAAGGGTAAGGAAGAAGAGAAGAGTGGCTAGTCCCATAGATAAAGGGGAAGAGTTAATGGAGACAACACCAATAATGAGCATCAGGAGGATACAGGATGGGTTAAAGAGGATTACAAGGGAAAACAGGAATGGCAAGAACTTGCAGCCAGAGGAAGCAAGAGATAGACCAGAGAATTGCACTATCACTAGGAAAAGGGATAAAAATGTAGCCGTGTTGGTCTGGGGTAGTTGAAGCAAAATGCAGGACAATGTAGCACTTTAAAGACTAACAAGATGGTTTATTAGATGATGAGCTTTCGTGGGCCAGACCCACTTCCTCAGATCAAATAGTGGAAGAAAGTAGTCACAACAATATATACCAAAGGATACAATTAAAAAAAATGAACAAATATGAAAAGGACAAATCACATTGCAGAACAGGAGGAGGATGCAGGGGGGGGGGGAAGGTAAGTGTCTGTGAATTGATGATATTAGAGGTAGGGAGAGTGGGATGTTTGTGAGTTAATGGTATTAGAGGTGATAATTGGGGAAACTGTCTTGGTAATGGGTGAGATAGTTCAAATGTTTGTTAAGTCCTTGTTGGCAAGTGTCGAATTTTAACATGAATGACAGTTCAGAGGATTCCCTTTCAAGTGCAGATGTAAAAGGTCTTTGTAGCAGAATGCAGGTGGTCAGGTCATTGAGAGAGTGTCCTTTCTGGTTAAAATGGCAAGAAACTGTTTTCTCTTTGTGATCTTGTCTGATATCTGTTTTGTGGGCATTAATCCTTTGGCGAAGTGTCTGAGATGTTTGTCCAATGTACATAGCAGACGGACACTTTCGGCACATGATAGCATAGATTATATTTCTGGATGCGCAGGAATATGTGTTCTTGATCTTATAACTCACTTGGTTAGGTCCAATAATGGTATCAGCAGAATGAATATGTGGACAAAGCTGGCAACGGGGTTTGTTGCAAGGGAAGGTACCAGGGTTGGTATTAGTGTGGTATGTCCTGTGGTGGTTGGTAAGAATCATCTTGAGGTTAGGTGGTTGTCTATAGGAGACTATGGGTCTGTCTCCCAGAGCCTCTTTGAGTATGGTATCCTGTTCCAATATAGGCTGTAGTTTATTGATAATGTGTTGGACAGGTTTAAGTTGGGGGTTGTAGGTGATGACAAGTGGTGTTCTATTGTTGGTTTTCTTGGGTCTGTCTTGAAGTAGATGGTTTCTAGGTATTCGTCTGGCTCTTTCAATTTGCTTTTTTATTTCTCTGGGTGGGTAGTTGAGATTTATAAATGCTTGGTAGGAAAAGGGAGGTCTACATGATTGGGGACTCCTTATTGAGAAAAATAGATAGGACTGTAACCAGAGCTGATCCAGAGAATAGAAGGGTGTGCTGTGTGCCAGGTGCTAAGATACGGGATGTGGAACTGAGGTTGAAGAGGACTATTAAGGGAGCAGGAAGGAATCCATTGATCATCCTTCATGTAGGAACAAATGATACGGCTAGATTCTCGCTGGAACGAATTAAGGGAGACTATGCTAGGCTGGGGAGGACGCTCAAGGAAATTGAGGCTCAGGTGATCTTTAGTGGGATTCTGCCTGTCCCTAGAGAAGGGCAACTAAGATGTGACAGGATTATGATGATCAATAGATGGCTTAGGCAGTGGTGCTATAAGTAGGGCTTTGGGATGTATGGTCACTGGGAGGCATTTATGGACAGAGGACTGTTCTCTCGGGATGGACTTCACCTAAGTAGGGACGGAAATAGACTTCTAGGATGGAGGCTGGCTCAACTGATTAAGAGAGCTTTAAACTAGGAATTTGGGGGAGACGGTTGGGAGATGTCCAGGTAACCTCTACGCCGGATTTTAACACTGAGAGGAAGGAAAACGAAGTAAGAAAGGATATAGCTGGGGGTAAGAGAATATACATGAGGAAGGGTAGGGTGGATACTAGTCTAATAAGTCATATTGGAGGTACAACATCCATGCCAAATTGGGTAAAGAATGTGAGTGAGGCCAAACAGCAAAAATTAAGATGTTTGTACAACAATGTGAGGAGCCTAAGTAACAAAATGGAGGAACTATTGGAGCTATTGGTCCAGGAAGTGAAACCAGTTATTATAGGAATAACAGAAACATGGTGGAATACTAGGCATGACTGGAGTACAGGTATTGAAGGGTATGTGCTGTTTAGGAAAGACAGAAATAAGGGTAAAGGTGGTAGAGTTGCATTGTATATCAAAGATGAGGTAGATTGTAAAGAAATAAAGAGTGATGTAATGGAGAAGACAGAGTCTGTTTGGGCAAAAATCACATTGGGGAAGAAAACTATCAGATCCTCCCCTAGGATAGTGCTTGGGGTGTGTTACAGACCACCAGGATCCAATCTGGATATGGATAGAGACCTCTTTAATGTTTTTAATGAAGTAAATACTCATGGAAACTGCGTAATCATGGGAGATTTCAACTTTCCAGATATAGACTGGAGAACAAGAGCTAGTAATAATAATAGGGCTCAGATTTTCCTAGATGTGATAGCTGATGAATTCCTTCATCAAGTGGTTGCTGAACCAACAAGGGGGATCTGCTTTTGCGGAAAAACTTGCCAGCTGTCTACACTGGCCGCTTGAATTTCCGCAAGAACACTGATGATCTCATGTAAGATCGTCAGTGTTCTTGCGGAAATACTGTGCTGCTCCCGTTCGGGCAAAAGTTCTCTTGCACAAATCATTTGCGCAAGAGGGCCAGTGTAAACAGCACAGTACTGTTTTCCGCAAATGGCTATCGAGGTTTTTTGCGGAAAAGCGCGTCTAGATTGGCCATGGACGCTTTTCCGCAAAAAGTGCTTTTGCGGAAAAGCGTTCTGCCAATCTAGATGCTCTTTTCCAAAAATGCTTTTAACAGAAAACTTTTCCGTTTAAAGCATTTCCGGAAAATCATGCCAGTGTAGACGTAGCCTTGATGTTACAATGATATGAAAAACCAGAATTAATGCTATAGAGAGTTCATAAGTAATGCAAGATAACTAGTGGTTTAGGGCTTGTAACTGGATTATGGCTATCTATGGTAGCTGTTGTAGGGGCTCAGCAGCTCTTGAGACCTGGCTCCTTGTGCCTGATTCCAATGCCATTGAAGTTAGTAGCTCAACTGTCATTGATTTTGATTTGTGTAAGATCAGGTCCCTTTTTGCATTTGCATAGTAACACAATTTCCACCCATAGGCACATGGAAGTAGTTTGTTTTATGTCATGGCAACCTATGCATAATACTCTTCTAGTTTATTTTGAATTATTTTATAGGTTTACATTTGCCCATTCATGTCTCTATTTTAAATTTGACTATGGTTTTTCAAACACATTGATTCTTAGGCTAAAATGTAGTGAATTCAACTGGGCAATAGCCCTAAGCATCCCTCATTTTTGGTTGTTTCAGCCAGCACAGTTCTTTTATTCCTTTAATACTATACATTGTTTTTGCAAAAATGATTCCTAAAGAGACAATTTTAACATCCGACCATGAGCCTTACTTTGTCTTGAATTATGTTGTTTTCACAGTTTACACATTTAAATTTATTGCTTTGGAGACTGCAGGACTACAGGTACGAGAAGCAAAATTTTAAAGTTGCCAGCGAGTAAGATTAAAAGCAGCTCATTATCTTGAAATGTTAAATTGTCAGCTATCATCTCTTTGTGAAATTATTACAATTCCTCAAATTATGAAAATGGTGCTTCTGTAGTGACTATCATCAGGTAGTCTGATGAATCTATTCCTTCTCAGTTTTATATCTTCAGGTTTAAACTGTATGGTGTCCTCGAATAATGTTTATCTGGTTTTAACACTGTTTTAGCATGTTAAGATCGATAAGCTCTCCATAAGTGATTTTCATATTCCAAAACATCATTCAGCCAATTACTCTCAATGTTACCTACTGTAGTTATTAACAAAAAATAGACACAGCACTATCTCTTATGTAGAGATAAGATAGAACCACCCTTAGACCAGAGTCTGTTCTCAAAGATGCCTAAAACTGTGTTTGACTGAGGCTATGTCTACACTGCAGGCTTCTTGCACAAGAAGCTTTTTGCGGAAGAGATCTTCCGGAAAAATGTCTTGTGCAAGAGTGCATTCGCACTACAAAAGCACATCAGAAAAGCAAGAGAGCATCCAGACTGCATGGACTTGTCAGTTCGCAAGAAAGCTTGGATTGCCCTTAACACAATGGCCACTAGGGCACCTGTGCTTGTTTCAATAGGCTGTTTTTGCACTAAAAAAAACCCTACTGCCTGTCCCCACACACCGTTTTGTGCATTAACTCTTGTGCAAAAAGGAGTTATTCCTCATAGAAAGAGGAATAACTATACCTCAAAAACCCCTCTGTTCTGTTGATTCACTGTACATTTTCTTGTGCAAAAACACGCTTGAGGTGCGGACGCTTCGTGAGTTTTTGCACAAAAACGGCAGCTTTTGTGCAACAACTCTGCAATGTAGACATAGCCTAAGAGTAGGATTAGACCCTTTACACATCCAACAGTTAACTCTTTTAATCTCTTCATTGTTTCTAATGGCGGAGATCACTTTCCATTATCTGTATCACTTTTATGGTATATTCTAATCATCTTAAACAAGGGTCCAGTGACATTCTGCAACACTCAAGTACAAGGTCTAATGCACCCCTGAGAGCCATTGTATTTCAGTATGCATCTGGGGAGCCATAAATACTGTGATTATTAGGTTATGTGCAGGGCAAATATGTGTATAGGACAATTACAAAATTATAATTATTAGGTCTATTACGTGTTCTTTAATGACAAAAAAAAGACACTGATTTAAAAGTTTCTGTTGTGAACAGTAAAAGTCACACAGATTTCTTATTAGAATGCAGCTCGGTTGAAATATAGAAGGCTGCCTTTATTATACAGAAGAAGCAGACTCTTCACATTAAATGGTGTATGACCAAACAAGCTGCATTCATTTGACTTCCCAGACAGCTGGAGTTGAATTCAGAGGCAGCTAATTGCCGTAGGGACCTTTCTCTGGCACGTAGCCCATTGGTACTCTTCAGGGGTGGAGCAGCTTCACACAGAAAGCTTAAAAGCATCTGGACTGCTGTTGTGCAGAATGCTACTGCTGACAGATTTACCATCTGTCTTTGAGAAAGACAACAGTTTTGGGAGGCCAGATATTACCAATCTGCAGTATAAAGCCTTTGTCAGTCAAAACCTCCTCATTAGACCAGAGAACACAAGTTGAATTATGGCTAACTGTGTGAACTAAAAAAAGAAATATCAAGACATTCTTTATTTTTATTTGTGTATAGCTAGAAGAAAAATTGTGTAACATTAGGAAGCAGCAAATTGTAAACACGTTTGTATTATCCATCAGCTGGGCTTTCTCTGCACAAACCAGTTTTACAGATGTGCCAGCATTAGCCCGTTACTTCCATACTCCCACTAGAAAGAGATGGAGTACTACAGGCTATTTAATTCATAATACATTAATCATCCTATATTAGATGATTCAGCTCTACATTTCTGTACGATGTTTAGCTTTCCAGTACATTTGTTTTTGTTGTTATGCCTGTAGCCTATGAAATGGCTTGTCTCTGATTTAGAAAGGACTCAAAATATATATAGCCGCAGAAAGTGGAGAAGGATGAATGTATTTAAGCGCTCGCTCGCTCACTCCCAGAATGAGGTACACTCATTACAAAGGCATATGAATAGCTCGTCTAACCTACTGTAATTTTACAGGAACAAGTTAGGTCCAATTTCAAGTTAGGTCCAAAATTTAGATGTTTATTTTTTTTTTTAAACTAAGCCATATAGAAACATTTCCATGATAGAAAGAGTTAAAAGCCCCCAAATCATCAGCATTCATTTAGTAGTCCTTTGTGCTGCAAATGTGAAGCGTGATCACTATGTCTCCGCAACAATAAAAGTCCTAGAGATACTGAAAAAGTGGGATTATGGAATCTGTGATTTCAGTGACCCATATGAGCAGATTTTTAAAAATAGCAACCTGTGCTTAAACTTGCAGATGAGTGCATATATAGTAAAGGCTATGGATTTTCAGAGTGCTGTTCTTTCCTGACAATCTAATTACAGTATTATGTCCAGACATTGTGCACTATGCAGTCGGATGCTCATGGGGGAACTGTGTTTGTGTTTAGTGGGAGAGTCAAAAGAGTTAAGGATTTACCTTGGGCCTCCTGTTTTCCACAGCCAAGTTTCAATCTTTCCTTAGGTGGACACCAAAGAAATAACAATATCTCCATGTATTTCAAACCGGATTTGCCAGAGTTGAATACAGCTATCTGGTCTTAATTTTGAACTGCCGTTATAAACCTATATTTAATTAGAAATTCTCCAGATATCTTACCCCAAGTACTTTACCACAAAGCTTATGGGAAAGCTGTAGAGAATACACATTTTTTTCCTTGCATGATCAGTTCTTGCTGCATAATGGAGAGAAACTAATTTATTCCTTTACATATGTGCAGTGTGAAAAGAATGTGTTGCTCCATGGGTGGAGGAATGTAGGCTAGAATGCAGTTTGATGGTAGTAACTCACTGTATGTCCCTCTGCAGGATAGCCCCTGAGGATAACCAGTCAGCCAGTCCTCTGAGTATTGCTGGCGCTCCACTGTCATAAGAAATTTCCTCTTTATAGTTAGGATTTTCAAACGGAGAAGTCATCTCCACTTGAAATGAGATTTGTGCATTGAACTCCCTTAGGATCTTTTGTAAGTCCAAGTCTATAGTCAATGTTCACTGGAGAACAGAACAAAAGAGTGATGTCATGATGTAATCGCCAACAAGAGAAGCAAAGTATCATCTGAGAGAGGAAGATAGTGGAAGATACTGACAGAGATTGCAAGTATATTTTGTGGGGTAGGAGGAGATTGTCTTATGGGAACATTTGCCTTGACAACCCCAAGCCGGGAAGGCAGGTTAGTATAATTTTTGGTGGTGCACAGCATGGGTCCAAGTCCTGTGCCCCCACACCTTCCTAAGGCTTCCTAAGGCTCAGGGAGTGAGCTCATTGTAAAAACCATTTTAGTTAAACCCACACTATTTTTGTGTGCAGGCAAGGCTGGATTCTACAGGCGTGCATATAGGGCTCCCTCTTGAACCCACTGAAGTCAATGGGACTGCTGCCATTTGTTTCAGTCTGACCCACAGTCACCTGCCAATGGATTTACACCGGTGTTACTGAGGGCATTGCTCAAAGAGCACAAGATCAAAAAGGCATATCTGATAACATTGTTTGGCCTGCAGACAAATAGCAGAGAAACCAGACTGATTTTCATAGCTCAGTTAGCAGGAGTGGCAAGGAAGAAAATTATCTTTTTATTTGCAAACCAAACACGTTTAAGACTGAATTAGTTAGCCATAATAAACACGGAGCCCCCACTTTGTCATCTTCAGTCACGCTGCAGAGTAGAAACACATTTTAAGGATTCTGTTAAGTGACTGAGCTCAGGTTCGTCAGTAGCTATTAAAACTTTCCTCAGGGAACCTGCTTCTGATCTCAGATATGATTTAGCAGGAATGTCATGGGACTCGGCCACTTTTTTCTGCAACAATAGTTTGCAGCCTGTACTCCTGCTATGCAAAATCCTGGCAAAAGGTCAACTGTGCACCAGTTTGAAAGAAGCAATTAATATCTCAGAGGAAGGACTATAATGCAATGAACATAGTTACTGGCCTGAAAGGTGAACATAATGAATGTAATATGTGTACAAAAGGTTTTCTTTCCTTCTTAAGTATTATAGGTTTCTTTCACAAATAATAGTTCAGATACTGAGCTGCGGATGGCGGAGTCAGAGGGGTGCCTTGCCACCCCTGACCCTTGGCTAATTCTGGCTGCCAATGGCACCCAGCAGCTGTTCCAGCAGGCAGAGACTACCAGAGAATAGGAATATCCAGGCTATGGTCTCTGTTGTCCAGCCACAGAGTCGAACAAAAGAGGGCATTGTAGGAATTACTAGAGCTGCTCTGTTTCTCCCAGCATTCTCTCAGACAGGTAGAATCATCAGGTAGCCTTTTAAACACATTTTAGGTTAGCATTTGTATATCAAATGCAAATTCTTGGTGTGTCAACTTTTCACTGTTATTAGTGGCAGCATTTCCCCCTGCACAGGCAGTGGCAGGCATTTGAGTGCCAGTTAGTTCTCCCCCACTCTGCTGCCTAGTCTACGCTGGTTTTGGCCTTAAGCTGAGTTATAGCAGATCCCATTTACCATCTCTCTGCCTCACCCAACCCCTGAAAGAACTTCTTGCTCTCTTGATATGCCTCTCCTATGCCAAGGGGGCAGTGGTGCAGGAGCCAGGTCCATTGACTATGCACCAATAGGAAGTTATCTTCCACCAGGGTAATTCCTTTCTGGCCAGCTATGAGCAGATGGTTGCTGTCTTGGACCTATATATCCAAGGCAGGGGCAGATGACCGTTTTGCGGGGCCTAGGGCAGCATAATCTCGCGGGGCACCCCTTTACCATGGCGCATGCGCAGTGACGCAACGCGCATGCGCGGTGGCGCCACGGCGCATGCGCGGGGCTTTTTGAAGCGCGGGGCCTGGGGCGGCCGCCCCGCTCGCCCTGCCGTATATCCGCCCCTGATCCAAGGTGTCTTATCCTCTCTTTTGTAGTGTCTGGAAACTTGAAAATATATAACAGATTTTACAGCTGGGGAACTGAGGAAGGGAGAGACTAAGGGCAACATTTTAAAAAGAGATTAAGGATTTTAGCTGCATTTTTGGATGACTGACTTGAGAAACCAGAATGCAGCCTGATTTGCAGAAAGTGCTGAGGTTCCATTTGTGGAGAATCAGTCCCCTTTCTGCTTCAAGCTGGGCATTGAAGAGCCCTGTATCCCAAGTCACATGTTACTTTTGAAAAACTTAGTCCAAGTGATTTGTTCAAGGTCAAACAGGAAGTCTTTGTGGAGCTGGGAACTACATACAGTTCATCTGAATCCCAAGCTAGCACCTTAAGTACTGGGATTTCCTTCTTGTGTTGGTTGGTTTTGATTGGCCACATGTCCTGGAGTACAGCATCTTTCCCTTTAGAAAATGAGTGCAGCAGGTGGGAGTAAGATTTCTGGTATTAAATTTTAAAATTCAGAATTGGCTGGTCATGAACATCCTCCGAGATTCTAATGGGTTTAATGGCTTCCATCAATATATCAGCACAAGTAGGACAACGTGAAAAGATATTCATAGAAAATAACTTTGGTATTTGTCCATTTTACATAGCTTCTTTTATTGTGAAAGGATATACTGCTCATTAAGGGTATGTCTACACTACCCTCCTAGTTCGAACTAGGAGGGTAATGTAGGCATACTGCACTTGCAAATGAAGCCCGGGATTTGAATTTCCCGGGCTCCATTTGCATAAGCGGGGAGCCGCCATTTTTAAAACCCCACTGGTTCAAACCCCGTGCAGCGCGGCTACACGGGGCACGAACTAGGTAGTTCGAACTAGGAAGCCTAATTGTGCCAGGCATCCTAGTTCGAACTACCTAGTTCGTGCCCCGTGTAGCTGCGCTGCACGGGGTTCGAACCAGCGGGGTTTTAAAAATGGCAGCTCCCCGCTTATGCAAATGAAGCCCGGGAAATTCAAATCCCGGGCTTCATTTGCAAGTGCGGTATGCCTACATTACCCCGCTAGTTCGAACTAGGAGGGTAGTGTAGACATACCCTTACAGATTACATTGTTGGTTTAGGTCTGACTCTTTTGTCAACATTTTAACTGGTCTCCCTGTGCAAATGTCACCAGGGTCATTCAAATGTAAGTGGGCCACTTCAAATGTAATTGTTGATTTGCATGGACACATTAGAGGTGCTTATACATTTTATTGGCACAATTAAGGAGTTCAGATTAAAATTTAGTCTATTGTCATCATGTTGTTTTCATGTCTAGCATTACACTCTTCTAAATCGAGGGTATGGTCAGATTAAGCTATATAATTAGATCATGTAGAGATACTATCTTTTTTATAAAAGTTTTCCTGGCCAAGATTCTCAAGGAAGATAAATGATTCTGTGTGCCTCAGTTCTTGGTAAACAACCTAAGACACCTTACAAAGGTCTAATTTTCAGAACGTGCCAGTCTTTCATTCTCTGAAAATCATGTTCCTTTAATGTGTCTCAGATTGAATGCTCAGGATCCTAATCACTTTTGAAAATGTTGGCTGCTATTTTTAGTATCAGCTACAATTATGAAAACAAATTGAACCTTTAAAAAATATGCACACTCTGTATTTTCATTCAGGTGTTGAATTGTTTGTGTATTGGGGTAGGTGTAGAAAAATGGTATGTAAACAAAGAAAAGAGATTATGTGCATCCCTTCATACAATCTGCCTTCTTTGCAATGTTTTCCTTTTCCAGCTGACAGCACATGGAGACATGTTTTATCCACCCACTTCCTCCCCTCATTCAGGCACTGCTCTCAGGGGTATCATATCCCTTTGATGTGCATTAACTTCCACTAATACTAATGAGAGTTCAGTGAACATATTAGGAAAGCAATATATATCTTTTGCAGTAGATAATGTACCCCATGATAGTTATTTAACCTGCTATATATGTGAAAATAATGTGAGGGATAAACTTAAAGAGTAAAGGGTAAAAAATAGATAAAGGGAAAATTCAACTATGCTGTTAAATCTGTTGAGCTCAGTAGAGTTAAATATAAAACAGTAGTTATCATATCATATGATGTTAATATAATAAACCAAGTATTTCAAAATTCAGATGTATCTGCTTTTATCTATATTTGCCCTGTCATCAGTACAAATTTACTATAAAGGCAAAAGAAAGAAAGAAAGAAAGAAAGAAAGAAAGAAAGAAAGAAAGAAAGAAAGTCAACAGATCTGTTTCACTAGACTTGAAAATTGTGATGACCATGGATACAATACATGGAAGGAATGGGAGCCAGTGGTTTAGTGAGATGATACTGTGCAGAAAGCTAATTGTAATAAGCTGTTGTATGTTCCTTCCCAATTTTTTGTAATGTAAAATCAATGTTCTGACTGCTGACTATTAGGGATCATTTCAGTAAGAGCTTAGAATGATTATCTAAAATCTTCGTGAAACATTCCAAAACATTCTATTTCTCATCCTCACAGTTTGAATTGAATACAGTCCCCTTCATCTCTACTTGTCCTAAATCAATGAGTAATGGTTCTGTATGTGCTAAATAATTGCTGTGTTTTGTCTCAATAGTAGTTGCATTTAATTTCTCTGTGAAGTTATTGTTATTACATATACTCCTTAACTGTTTAGCAGTGATATTCTTAGGATTAATTAAGGTCTGAAAAGATTCATTCTATTTAGAGAAAGGAGTGTTAGAAATGTGTCCTTCACTTTCAGTGTGTGTTTAACATGGAAGATGATGTATGCTTCCTAGAGTATAGAAAGAGTAAGATGAATTGATGTATTTATTTTTAACTAATAGATATTTTGCTAATTTCTTAGGACAGCTAATGTGGCAATTTAATAATGTATAGTTTTCTGTTTTTTTTTTATTTTGGGAGGGTTTTTGCTTTGTTTTAATTGCCTGTTTAACTGTTTTATTGTCTTTTTTTATCAGTTTAGTCACAGTTTGGGATTTTTAAAATAAAAAAAAAAATTTAAAATGTTTAATTTTTCAGTAAATGTGATAAAAAAGAAGTTCTGAAGAGCTTGGAAAACAAAAAATAAATGCATAAAAACACCACAAAAGCTTCCAAGTTTATTTTAAATCTACGCTTTTTCTGTTTTTATATGATGCATCTTTCTATAAATATTTATTTCTGGAACTTCTCATGGTATCTCATCAGCTCAGAGCAGGGGATTATAGCAATTTTCTAGAATTGTCTCTCCTGAACCTTGTTGCTTTATGGGAGCCTTTAAACAGGACCAGTGAGACCTGTGATGCCGTTTCAGCTACAATCATACATTTATGAAGTGAATGCTTGAAATATGAGCAGCACAGAAGAGTTACTGCCAGTGGCAATTCCTAAGCAAAATGTAGAGATGAGGAAACATACATGCCCATGATACCTTTGTCACCTGTTTTTGATCCTGTCAGTCATACCTCCAACTTTTCTTCCTTTAAGGGCTTGTCAACTCATACGTGTTACACCAGTTTAACTATAGTGTGATGTTGCACTGATTTAGTGAATTTACTCCTTCTGTAAAATCTATAAACTGTAACACTTCCATAATAGTTGCAATATCTCAGCAAGGGAAGTGTTGATTCAATCTGTTACCTGGACAACTATCTGATTTCAACCAGTCCACCAAAATACTATCTAAATATGATCTTGTGTTTAGGTACTTTTGATTAACCAGTATAAGGTCTCTGACCTCATCGCCAAGGCTCATGCATTCAGCATGGCTATAAACACAAGGGCTGTGTCCAGACTCAGGGTTTTTTTCGAAAAAAGTAGCCTGTCATGTGCTTGAAACAGAAGTCAATCAGTGAACATAAGCAGGGAATGAGTGCCTGGGAGGAGGGAGGGAGTAATTAATAGGAGAGAGAGAGAGAGAGGCAGAAAAAAGTAGCCTTTTTTCGAAAAAACCTCACCTGCATCTAGACTGCAGCCGCGTTCTTTCGAAATTAAATCGAAAGAACGCGGCTTTTCTTTCGATGGCGGTAAACCTCATTTCACGAGGAAGAACGCCTTCTTTCGAAAGTTCTTCTTTTGAAAGAAGGCATTCTTCAATGTAAATAGGGCTTCTTCGAAAGAGAGCATCCAGACTCACTGGATGCTTTCTTTCGAAAAAGCAAGCCGCTTTTTCGAAAGTTCAACGTGCAGTCTAGACGCTCTCTTTCGAAAGAGGCTCTTTCGAAAGTATCTTTCGAAAGAGCCTCTTTCAAAAGAGGCTTGCAGTCTAGACATAGCCAAGGTGAGACAAGTATTGTATTCAGGAAGGATGATATGGGTGACTATGTAGTTCCTGTCCTCTCAAACCCACAAAGGGATTTACATCAGTATCTACCTGTACTGACTCTTGACTTTTTCCTCCAATTGTCTGGAAAGCTACTGAAAAAGAGCAAGAATTGCTGAATCTAAACTTGCTAGTGCTTCTTGATGGTATGACTGATCATCTCATCTGAAGAAGTAGGTTTTGCCCGCGAAAGCTCATGATATAATATACATATTTTTGTTAGTCTTGAAGGTGCCACAGGACTAGTCATTGTTTTTAAAGTTATACACCAACACGGCTACCCCATTGAGACTTCTTGTTCATACCAGCATCAATGCACTATGGGTAGCTGAAAGCAGTGGCACTAGTGACTATTGGGAAGAGCCAGGTACAGAGGACTTCCTCTTATGGAGTCATCTGTGACAGAAGACATTTGCTATCAGGAGGTTCAGATAGCTGAGTTATGCTGACAGCAAAATTCCCTCTAAGCTGTGCAGCTGAACTGCCACACAGCTATGTTCCAAGCCCCGTGCATAGGTTCAAAGCTCCTCTCACAAGCAGGGAGATCAGCTAATCAGTGGGGACAGGGCCTCCATAAATAGCAGCTAAATGCTGCCTGTCATGTGCTTGAAACAGAAGTCAATCAGTGAAGATAAGCAGGCAATGAGTGCCTGGGAGGAGGGAGGGAGTAATTAATAGGAGAGAGAGAGAGAGAGAGAGAGAGAGAGAGGCAGAAACCCAGCTGCCTCTTCAGTCCTCTTGGACTAGGAAGGGGGACTTAAAGGGGCTCGCTGCATGGGATAGGTGGGGGGGAAGAGGGAGTGATTGAGTGCTGGCATCTGTGCATTGAGGTGGAGGCAGGGGGCAGTTTGTTTGGGGGTGTCTCACTGCAGTCCTCTCTGGTAGGCTGATTTGGAGAGAGTGGGGGAAAGCCTAGTGTGTGTATGTGCTAGGATGACATTTACATGATTACATTTCAAACAAATTTTGTTTATAGGTATTAATGGCTTAAGATTTGAAAAAAAGTTTCTTCTAACAGTTTCAGAGGGGTAGCCGTGTTAGTAGTCTGTGACTGAAAAAAATATTAAAAAACAGGAAATGGTCCAAAGGTGCTGCAGGACTATTTGTTGTTTTTTAATTCTGTTAACAGAATTTTTTGGAGTGTTGCAGATATCTAAACTCTGAACCCACCTAAGGATAGAAAATGTTAGAGGAAACACTAGCTGACAGTTACATATCCCAGTTTCTAATGTGAAGGTACCATATGTGAAAGAATTGGTGATATAAGAGTTGCACTACCATACCTGAAATCCACAGAGCTGAGCTACAGAATATAACATGAAACTATGTCACATGGGGAGACAAGCATCATGATCTCACTTACAGGTACTCCTGAGGACAACAGTGGAGATGAGGCCTACTTTTTAAAGAGGTGCATTTTCATAATCCAGCAGTTGTGTGTGTGGTATATAAATATGTATATAAAGCCAGGCTTTCTTTTTTCAGATCTGTATGTCAAATACATCTTCAGCTTAGGTTATGGTTTCAGTGAGTGTCATAAAAACTACAAGATATATCAATCACACCTTTTTTATGAAATCAGCCTGGATGCAAGCCATCTGTTCTTAATTGAATCTTGCATGTTTCATTGGCATTACTCTCTCTCCTTTTTGCAGCTCCATTGCTGCATTGGCTTGGACCTCAAGATTTTCCCCTGCACATTATTCATATATTTAAAACTAGCCATTTAAAGGAATATTTCCATAACCATGGTGCCCCTATAACTTTGTAATTACAAAAAGAAGCCTTCCTAGACTGTTATTTCTATGATCAATTGTAGGAAATTTAAGATTATGTAGCCCAAGGTCCAGTGTGTTTCAGAAGCAGCCCTGGGAACTACAAGTTGTGGACTACAAACTGCAGCATGTTGGGAGAACTTCCTGGTTCCTGCCAGGATGTGCCCTCTGCCCCCAGCAGGGTCTCAGCAGGGACTGTGCTAGAAGCAGCATAAAGTCTGCATGCTGAGAGGAGGTGCTGCTGAACTGAGATCCTGTTTTATATTTTTTTTACAGAATAAAGCCTGTTCCTGGTGGTTTGTCTGAGTGGGTCTGGTCTGAGGTGCACACACACACAATATACACAACGCAAAGCACATCAAGCAACCTCAGAACTAGCCTCCCACAAGGCTTCCCCTATGCTGAATAACCTCACACTGGGCTAGCGAACAGGAGGGGTTACAATTATAAAATATAGTTTTATATTTAAAAGGAGAGAGAGAATAGAATGTGCTATTTCCTGATTCTGGAGTCACGGCTATAAAATCAGACCACATCTCTTCAGCAAGAGTATTGAACTGCGGGTCATTGTGCCAATGTTGCCTGTTGTTCTGAGTTTATCTTTGATATTGCAATATTTAGTATTTTTCTTCAGGCACCAGCTCCTGGAGTCATGTGAATATATGAGCATCTTAGCTTTTATTCGAAAAAAATAAAACCAAGAGTAAGTTTCCATCCTATGTAGTGCTATATATTTTAGGTATGTATATGGTCCCCATTCCTGTAGTATCTGAGTGTCTCACAGTCTTTAATGTATTCATCCTCCCTACACTTTTATGAGGTAGGGATAGTATTATTAACCCATTCTACAAATGGAGAGGCAAGGCACAGACAAGTTAAGTGACTTGGCTGGGGTCATACCGGAAATGGAGCAGCGACATGAACCCTGTTGTCCAAAGTACTAGACAGATATCCTACCCATTGTGGAAAAAGCTTGGAAATTTAACTAATAAATGCTTGAAAACCAAAATTCAAAGTATATAGAGTCTAGAAATCCTGCGATATTTAAGACAATCTTATGTCTATTGAAGACTTTGAGTTGAAATTACTTCTGTACTTCAATTGGGCTGCAAGTCGTAAGCAGCAGAACATTAAACAGAGGACAGATGAAAGGACCTGGAAAAGTATCTAAGCATGGAGAGCATTTAATGATCTGAAAGCTGAAGCAGAATTAATGCAAATTACTTCATAAAATACCCTGTATGGCATTGCCTCTGACTAGAATCTCAACAGTAAACATAGCTTGAGCTTCTGTTTATGTTTGTTTGCTTGCATGTTTTCTATTGAGACACCGTGTATTCTATGGACATTTAAAACACCGTGGTTTGCTTCACTTACTCGATTGAACAAATGGATATTTTAATTCATTCCCTGTAGTATGTGATTCCTACCTTATCCTCTTGGTTTAACCAGAGCTAAAGAAACCCTTTAAACAGCCAAGTGACATCTGGCTGCTACAGTATATTAAATATGTTGTTTCTAATCAATAATGCTGTTGCTGATGAGATTCAAATTTTTGCTCAGGAACAAAACTTTCCTGGCCTTAGGGAACAACAGCACTATATAACTTTGAATGATGCTTGAAGGTTTTTTAGTTATGTTATTATAATAGCCAGTTTGAACCACAGACTATTCCTGGCTGATTTACTGTTTTGCTAATAGCGATGTGGCCAAAGCAAGTTACCGAGCTTTGCTAAAGTGTCTGCCATAGCACTTGGTTCTAGCTAATTGTGAATGCTGCTCCTTTCACAGTGAAACAATAAAGCAGTCTGTATTTCAGAAAGAGAGTGATGATGATCGTTGGACTTTTTTTCTTCCACTTCCTCCCCACAAAGGAGACTTAACAATAGAGCCCTGCGTGGAAAAAGATTTATGAATCTGAATAAATTCCTAGCATTACATCCACCCTGCAATGAAGAGAATGATAATGATCTAGGAAACAGTAACAATGAGAACAGAAGCAACAAGAGCTATGTCCCACCCAGATGAACCACCACTGATGGAATATTTAACTCTGAACATGCAGTAAGTGCAATGATACTCTGAAGAGACAGTTAACCTGTAATTCTATGTGACTGGATGCCTTTCCAGTTATAAAGTTACTGTGAAAATTAAAGTGGGGAGGAAGAAAATAGCTGATTGTTACTGGCTTTATTAAAATGTGCTGTTCTGTACTTGATTGTCAGTATCAGACTTTTGTTTTTCACTTTGTTCTATAAGCAACACTTATTAAGAGAAGACTCTTATTATAATAGCTGCAGAAAATATCCAGGGACTTCTTTAGTTAAAAAGATACCCCCAAGATGTCCTTCATTTAACATTCTCTCAAAACCTTCTCATTACAGCTAGAAAGACAGATATGGTAATTGCGATGAGAACTGGTTCATTAAAGTAATGATCTCTTACAGATAGTGTTGCACATTGCCAGTGGTTACACGTATTGCATCTATATAACAATATGCCATCTCCTGTATACAATTATTTTCCATGAGATGGGTTTTGAAGGCTAAATTTTTCATCACTTCAGATCACTTCAACTCTTGAGACTTCTATTTTTTTGTTGGATTCTCTCTTATCCACAGGTCAGAGGACCTCATTATCTTGTGGCTGTTGTATTAGCCTGGATGATGAATAAAATGTACAGAAAAACAGTTGGGGGTTGGACTCTGCTAACAACCTCTGAATACTTTAAACCTGAGAGTATATTCCCAAATTGATGGTTGAGGGGACTATTTGGCTAACCAATGTACCTCCTACTCATGGAAAAGTCGATTCATTAACAGACATATGTAGCGCTTACATAGTGCTTGCCATCTGCACAATTAAGTGACACCCACAATAGTACTCAGAGGTAAGTCAAGTTTACTATCCCTATTTTATAGCTAGGGAAATGGAGGTAAAGCCATTTGTCTCTTGTTGGCACAGACCTATGAGGGCAGATCGGAACTGCATGACATTCTGTCTCAGAGTGGCAACATGACTTCCAGAGCTCCATGGACGGTAGCACACTTTCCTCCTACATGGATAGACAACCCCACTGGCCAACATAGAGGGAGAAGAGACTTGCTCTCTATCTTTTCTTGACCATACTCAGACACAGAGACTGCAGTTCTGCCAGGCCTACAAAGACCAAGCATGGGAGAGAGGATCCTTATTCCTCTGTTTTTTGCCACTCTCCCTACCCCAAAGCTCCTGTGGAGAGAGGTGGCAAAATATGGCTCATGGTGATCCTCAGTGCTTCTTATGCCACCTTCCATCTCCTTACCAATTTATCTCCTCCATGGACTTTGAAGTATCCATATCGTTAGCCCTGAAGCATCTATTTGAAAATGTACAGTATATAACGGTTGCACAAGAGAAGCTTAGAATGACTGTATTAAAGATACAGACCTGCTAACATGCCTTGTAATCACACTCATACTCAAATGATGGACACACTGATGGCTATGTCTAGACTGCAGGCTTCTTTTGGAAGAAGATTTTCCAGAAGAGATCTTCCGAAAAAAGGTCTTCCGAAAGAGAGCATCCACACTGCAAAAGTGCATCGAAAAAGCAACCTGCTTTTTCGAAAGATAGCATCCACACTGAATGGACACTATCTCACATTTAAACTGTGATTACTATGGACAGAGTGGCCACCAGGGCACCTGTGCTTTTTCCTCTTTCTTCTTCTTCTGAAAGAACTCCCTCTTCCCCATCCACACGCCCCTTTTTCCGAAAGAGGCTTCTTCCTCGTAGAAAGAGGATTACCAATGTCAGAAAAACCCCTCTGTTCTTTCGATCTTCTTTCGAAAGAATGCGATTGCAGTGTTGACGTAAGTGAAGGGTTTTTTTTTTGGAAAAACAGCTGTTTTTCCAAAAAAACCCTCTATAGTTTAGACATATTTAGAACTAGCCTTGTCTTATTTTCTCACCATCATTTTTACTGTTTTATTTATTACTAGATTTACCTGGAGTTGTTTGGGTCAGCAGAATCAGGAGGTGGGGGGGACTTCAGTTCCTCATCCTCCTTAAAGGATGTCTGGGGGGTGGCAGGCTCAGGTGGGGTGAGAGTTTCAGTATGCAGGCTGACCATGGAAGAGACAACCACTCCAGTCACCTCTCACTGCAAAAAGTTTGGGGCCAGGTGAGGAGCACCTCTCCATGGCAGCTGCAGCAGGCACAGCCAAGGGCAGAGTGAATGTTCCCTGGCTGGGAGACAGACAGACAGACAGACAAACTTTCTCAAATATATAGTAGAGAGCTGTCCCTTTCTCCACTCCTGCTCCTTGTTGTCCAAATGAGATGTTAGCTGTCCTGTTCTCCATCTTAGGCCCCTTGCTAACACCCCTGTTCTCATTATACAGTATAACTCTCCCTACAAGCAGAACCCTCCCTTTCTGTGTTATGAGAAACAATCACATTCCAGGCACATCCCATTGTCCTGGCACAACCAAACCCTGACCTTGCTTTAAGTTATCATAAGAGGAAGCTGCATACCAAATTAGGTGGTCCTACTGCTTACTATTTAGGAGGAGTTCTTGAGGAAATAGATGGGCTCATTCGCTCATAGACAGAGAAACTTTCTCAAATATATAGTAGATTTGTATTACAGTAGTGCCCAGGAGTCCTTACCTTGCATCTCATGGTGTTAGGTGCCATAGAATCAGAGAATAAAGCAATAGTTATGTTCCCTTTAATTTAGAACTAATTAATAGTTCACCCAAATATAGAATTAATTTTATTATTTGCAGCAATGTAAAGGTGAGATAGGTTTGAAATATGGGAGGCAGTTCAAGGAGTGGGGCAGAGGGTTGTGGTGTTGGGGTGTGAGTATGTTTAAGGATGCGGGCTCTGGAATGGGACCAGAGATGATGAGATCAAGGCTGGGGCTGAGAGTTGGGTTACGGGTGTGGGGGGTAAGGGCTGCAGTGGGGTTCAGGATCCGAGGTTGGACTGGGGATAAGAAGTTTGGAGGGTGGACTGCCCAAGAGCTGCAACTGGGAAAGAAGATTCCTCTCAGGTCTCTCTCGCGGCAGCAGCACTTTGGTTGGGTTGGAGACAGGGGGAGGAAGTGCCTCTCCCAGAGCCGTACCAGGTCTGGGCCAGGCTAGATTGGGGCTATGGGAAGAGGTATATTTCCCTCAGAGGCAGAAGGTCCATGGCAGAGTTGGGATGGGTTCTGGGCTGGGTGAGAGGAATGTCTCCCCACCATGGCCCTAAGAATCTGCCCAGCATGGGCGCACAACTTGAAGGTAACTTAGGTCCCTGCCCCAAAAAGCTTCTTGGGAACAATGTGAGAGTTTTCTGTCAATTTTCACATGCTGTGATGGGGTGTACCAACCCAAAACTGGCCTGGGAGGGGTTAACCAGGCCTGCTTGGCTGAGAGGGCCCCTCCCCCACATCCCTGCTGGGCATCTCCAACTGCAGGCCTAGTATAAAATCCAGGGGAGCAGTTCAGTCAGGGCTGATCACGGAAGGGGAAGGAGCCCAGGAACAGCAGCCATAGCAGGAGCAGCCAGCGCTGCCACAGCAGCAGCAGCAGCAGTCACAGCAGCAGCTACCACAGTAGGTGGATGCCACGGGCAGTGACTCACCCGGAAGATGCAGGTGGAGAAGATACCGGCCTTCGGACAGGGTAGGAAGTAGCTCAGGGCCGGTGAACACCCAGTGAGCTCAGAGTGTTTCGGGTGGATTCCCTGCTGAGCTAGTGGTGGGTGTCAGCTGAAATGGTCAGGGCAGTGTGTGCGTATATGTTACACCCAAGTCTTCAACTTCTGAGACGCAAAGTCTCGTTGCAGTGGGCAGCCTAGGAGGCTGGAGGGCGCCCCAAAAATAGTTTAACGTCTGTGACTTTACTGCTAGGACCGGGGTCCCGTCGCAGAGGGCAGCCAACAGGCTCTCAGATGCCCCGAGTTTATAAGAAGAGCTTATTACACCTCAGATTTTAGCTGCTAGGATACAGAAATCCCTTCGCAGCGGGCAGCCTGGGGAGGCTGAGAGATGCCCCAATGGATCTGTCACCTGGGAGTGACACAATCCAAAACGCCCAAGCTCTTCCTATACCTGTCCCTTTTGACCAGCTGAAGTTCTTTTGTTTGTGTTCGGTTTGGGTACAGCAGCACGGGTTCAAGTCAGAAGCTTGACATGCACTGGCTTATTTATAGGAGAAAGAAAGAGAAAATAAAATAAAAGAAACTTGGTTCAATATATATATATATATTTATAAGTGAATGACGGCACCCCACTTATTCCCAAAGTTTATAGCTAAATCACCTTACCAAAGGCAGTTTACAATAGAAATGAAGCAGTTTGCCTTAAGAAACTATAATAAAGTAACTAAACTTATAACAGAGTAACAATTAAAGTGTACATATAAAGAAACACATTGCAGGTACAATTCTCACCCCTGCATTCCAGACTTGGCGTGGCCAGCGTCTTTCTCTCAATCCCTCGGGAAGAAGTAGGGTGAGGTTGGGCGTCCCACGGACCTCGGGAGACAATCAATACCTGCCAGCAGGTGTAGGTGATTGGAGCTCAAATGGGGTGGGCTACTAAACCCCTCTTTATACCCCTTGGGTCACGTAGGCTTCTTCCTGGTCTCAAGTGGCCAATTAGGAAAAATGGCTTTGAACACCAAGTTTCCCACGAAGGGTGCAAAGCATAATTCACACCTGGGAAAATGCGGACAATGGGCACCTCTGGTATGTGATGGGTGAAGATTCCTCTCCTGAGACAGTGCAGGCGTGTCAATTACTGATACTAGCCATCAGGGTGACGGGAGGCCTCCCAGTCATCAGCTAGCCCATTTACTGTCTGGTTTCTGTTTATGGTAGAGTCAGGGACAGGCAGCACACCTGCGTTCCCAGGGCATCAATGGCTGACTGCCTTTCTCTTGCTCTCGGGGGGGGGGGGGCGGAAACAAGATGGGGTTCATGTCTGGCTACAGTGGGACACACCCACCACTGACAGGGCCATGTGCTGTGGCCTGGTGGAGAGGGAGGGCCCGATTCTCCCTCTCCCATCCCCATTGAATCCCAAAAGGGGGTGTGTGCCTCGATGACATTATTCACTTGGCTGCTGGGCCTTACTGCCCCATAGACTGAGGTCATTATAGACTTGGTTTCTGGGCCTTACTGCCCTGCTGATAGTGGCTATACACGAGGGGGGAACAATTATGGGGTGAGGCACCCAGGCGGGACCTAAAAGGCTCCCCACCTGGCCTCCCAGGTGGCTGGGCTTCCCACTCCATGAAACATGCCTTTAATAACCAAAATCTTCCTTTTTATCAACCCCCTTTAAATGTGCTAAACAGACTGAAAACCATAAGCATTAGAGAAGCACTGTCAACTTAACATTCTGCCCTCTGTAAGCGGCACCTCAGATGATTATTAATGAAAGAAATTAATAAACAGTTATCCCTTAATTTATTTTCCATTTCATGCATTTGAAAACATTTTGTGTATAGTCAGTTTCACTCTGTTTCTTCTACATAGCGTGTGATCCTTCATAGACTTAAGAAAACGCACATAAGTCAATGGAACAACTCATGCATATGAAATTACACATGTTTAATTGTCAGCAGGATTAGTTTTCCTGTTTGTCTGGATCACAAAAGAACAACTGAAAAAAATGAAAAATATGATGGCAAAACCATAAATGTTGGCTATCATGTATGGAATCAGAAATTATTTTGAGCTTTTTTTTTTAAACCTCACTAGATTTCAAGTTGGTTTGATTAAGGGACAGCTGTATTTAAGAATCAAGTGTGCATAATAAAGAACAGGTTTGTACCACAGTAACAAATACCACAAATTCGGTGTTCTTTAAAAGTCTCTGGACCAAAACAGCCATCCCTTTTTTGTGAATCTCAACTTGCCCACTCTTCCCTCCCCCCAGACCATGACAGTTATATTCAGCCACATTGGATAAGCATATGATCTGGATATTTTGAATACAATAGAGAAGTAGCAAAATGGTTAATGCAGTTGGCATGTTTAATTAAGCTTCACATTTACGACTCTATAGGAATGAATGGGAGAGTTTCACATGACTCTCATTGCTACTGTTCCAGTGTCTTTGGCTATAGACTCAAAAAAGACATAAGTGCTTCATTTTACATTGTCAAAGTTATCACTGCATCCCCATAGAGAGAAACTTCATTTTTAAAATAGACAGCTAGTATTCTGGAGCACTCTCCAGAAATTCACAGGAAGAAACTAATTCATTGGAATTAATGGATTTTTCACGCTCACAAACTGCTATTGTTCTTGCACATGGGTTTTGATTCTGGCCCATGTCTAATTAACAGCTGTTGTGGATTTATTTCTCTCTTTTTCTGTTGGATGAATATGGTTTCTGATTTAATTTCTCCTTCCCTGTTGACAGTTATACACTACTTGGCAGACACCTTAAGAATTTGGGCAATGGATATCCATTTGATTCTTTTCCCCCCTTTTGATAGATCATTAACATACGTAAATATTTAGGAGAAATAGTTTTTTTTTGTTAGTGTCTAAGGTGCTACAGGACTAGCAACTGTTTTTTAAGGGTGGTCTTTTTTGTTTTGTTTTGTTTTTTTGAGAAGCAGACTTTTAATCATCCAATGGTTCTGAAAGGAAAAGAGCAATACAGAAAAATTAGTCCAGTACTACTTCATTATATGAGATAGATAAATGTCTAATAGTATAAACAGCAATGAGTGCTATAATCATTGATTAACAATGATTGAATGAAGAGGTGCCTGTCACAAGGTGGCCTGTCCCCTGAAGAGGAGGGAGTTCCTGTGTAATCCCACCTGTGCTTAGTTATTAGCTTCAAATATGATGGGTTTGGAAATGGTGGTGGTGTCAGGTGACCAGGCACCAAAGGATTAGAACACATCTCCTTTTCTAATGAGAGAGCACACTCAGTTAGAAACAAATGAGGAGCAAGACAAGGGGTCTAGTAGGGTGTCAGGGTTAGGGGAAACTGCTGAAGGTGCTCTCCATACCAACTTGACAGGAAGGCATGTCTGAAGTTACCTTATTAAAAAAACCCAGGGGTGTTAGGCCTTCAAGAAAATTATTTCTAGAGGGAGGTAACCAAGACAAGATATCATGAGTGGATATCAGAAGGAGTGGATACTTTTGTTTAAAGACCAAGCTCCCAGTGTAGGAGAAGAGCCCCTTCAAACAGTGTCCTCTAGACTTGCCATGTTCTGGGGTGCAGTTTGGATCAGTGAGAGTTTGTGTCACCACTTGTATGGTAACCCTGAGCTCCCACAAATGTCTCTACTGCTTGTGACTCCCGGGACTGGAACATACATGCAGCCAATATGCACTCCAAGTTTGTATACTCTACACTCTGATTCAACTGCTTTGAATCCAATAGCCAGCCAGCAGTCATCACAGACACATGTTGATCTGTGCATAGGTGGTTAATGTTAGCAAGGGACCCGCAATGCATCCTTGCTCACACCCTGTCTCAAAGCAGTAAGTTCTGCTATGTCCTATCCTCCTTTGCAACTTTCAGAGGAATAATAAAATCTGTTTGTCCCTTTAAAGAGACAAAACCAACCAGTTTGCCACACTTACTGGAATTAATATTCATTTTAATACAAACACAGTCCTGGTGGCTTAGCTTCATAGTAAAACAAGTTTATTAGCAAAAGACTATAGGATTTTAAGTGAGTTCAAGTATAAGAGATAGAGTCAGAAAAAGTTATAAGCAAATAAAAACATGCATCTAAAATTTTAAAATCTAGCAAGATTTTGTTCAAGAGTACTTTTCTCAATGCAGTCTTCCTGCAAGATGGTGACCAATCACTCTTGGTCAGGATCTCTTCCAGAAGCCCAAAAGTACTGGTTCCTTTGTTTTAGGTAAAAGAAGGACCTTGGAGGTTTCTGCCCCTTTCTTTCACAGTCCAGTGAACCTGTGAAATGAAGTCTTCTGTAGGTTATTCCATAAAATAGTTTATATCAGCTGTGAGGAAGGTGGTGAAAGAAAAGCCATGCTATCATCCCTACCAGCTATTGTTTGCTAAAATGCAAATTGCTCTGTTTCCTGCAATCTCCTCCCCCTGCTGTCTTGATGGTCCCCTTTACTGCTTATATGTAAATTGAGGTAAACAGACATTCCTTCCTATCAGATAGGCTTGGTTAACAGATACATTTAAAAAACAACAATTGACCTGCTAGCACTTTATACACTAACAAACAATACCTAAGCAAGGCCAGCTGGTCTTGAACATTTGCTAGTGACATTCTACAGGGATTCATATAGTATTGCTATATACATCTTACCATGATGCTATTGACCAGCAAGTTATTAGCTCAATATAACTTTTCAAATGATACCTCACAAGTCATTCTGTGTACAAAGATTATTACTATAGTGTGTATGGTGTGACTACAGGGTGACGGACATTAGAAGAAGATACTCCAGTGTGGTTGAAAACACTGCAGGGGCTTATGAAGATCCATCGCATGTGGATAGGGTAAATGGAAGTTCTTTAAGGTGGCAGCAATAATTCCTATCTACTACATCTAAATAATATCATAGTGGAGAGGCATTTTTCCTTACAATTGTACGTGTGGAGACAAACAAGGCTAAAACTTATCTTCCTTCATAAATAACGTATTTCAGAGCATGATTTTGACTCTAATACCACCATACATTAACGTTCCCCAGCTCTTTGTTCTTTATCATGAGCAAACAATACCATCTACTCAATTTTCTAAATATCTGCAAAATTAGCATTTTCAAAGCTCATGCTGATGAAGGTGCTTTAAGGCTTGAGCTGGATTATTTGGGCAGTACCTGATGATAAATGTTCTGGGGCCTTTTCTCTTTGCGTCTCTTCTTAGCCTTGATCCTGCAGAAAGAGATTTATGCAGGTACTTAACTTTACACAATTAGTTCTATTGACGTCACATTTTTAGTAAATAACTGGCTTATTTTTATTTATTTTACATATGGAATTCCACTGATTTGTTCCTTTTTCGTTGTCTCTTTTTAGAATTTTGCCCTTTTTTGTTTGTTTCTTCACTTTCGTATATATCTGTTGTCAGCTGTTTGCTCTTATTTTCATTTGTTAGAAAAATGATATTGGTCAATTGATTGTGCACAGTACTCAGAGCTACTTACTGAGAGAATAGCCATGTTGCAACTCTGTATTCTGACTGGCAGAGAGTCTAACTGTAGCCTACTGAGTTTACAATTAAGATGGACTCTGGGAGCTGTCTGACTAGCTGATAACAGAGTTAATAACGCTGTTCAAATCCAATTATACATGAAGAGATTAAAACTCAGTAGCTTTACCTGTAAAATAGAAATGGTCAAATTCTGACCTTGGTTATATATCTGCCATTAGAATCAATTTAAACTAAAAATGAATTCTATATTTATACAATTTCCTCATCAAATGAGTTTTTCCCTTTATAATAATAATAGGTTGAATTAGTGGCTGTACAATATACAGTATAAATTTCCAGTAGTAAGTTATTTAGCGCCAATTTATTAAAGTTTACTTGGATGTGAGTCCTTTATTAAACTGAAATCTTGACCTGGTTTACATGTAAGTTAGGTCAACATAACCACCGTGCTCAAGGATGTGTGAAAAATTTCACAGACGCTGAGTGCTAAAGCTATGCTGACCTAATCCCCAGTGCAGTTGCAGCTATGTCAATGAAAGAATTCCCTGTTGATCTAGCTACTATTGGTTGGGGATGTAGAGTTTCTACAGTGACAAAAAATCTCCTTGCAGTGTAGACAGTGTCTACGTTACAATGTTATAATGGAAAAATGGCCTTAGAGTATGTCTTTTATCTAGAGATGTCTAATTGGAGGCTAAGCATTAATTTAACTGATCCTCACAACTCTGGATAAGTAAACTAGACAGATTTTTAGGTATGGTATACCTCTTGAATGAGTTTGTCATGTTACCACAGCTCTAAAACTTCAACAAGGTACCATCCTCAGTCTACAGAGGCAGTAGAAGAGAAAAAACACTGAATGCTAGAATAGCATGAGAGTGGCTTTGTTTTATCTGGGTCATGGATTGTGCAACACAAACCTCTTGTGGGTTACTCTGGTTTTAACTGAAGGCAGGATTTGTGCCTTTTGCATTTTATTGGGGAATAAGGCAATTTCAGCATTAGGAATGATTGGACAGATGGGCTAAATCTTTTGCTAGTGTAATAGCATTGATTTCAGTGGAGTTGGGCAGAAAATCTGGCACTAAATTAGTTATTCATTTTATTAGATATCATGTATGATTCTAGCTAACAACATGTTGTACTGTATTTAAGAAATACTAGATCCATCTCTTTTGAAACACACCAATTAACTTCAATGGAATTTTACATGGAATAAGTCATCCCAATTCTCTCTGAATAGGGAAGAGGGAAATAAAGAAAATTTATGACACAGAGAATGTTAGAGAGCTATTTCATAATTTCTTTTCTAATCCTGAATTTAAAAGTGTGCTATTTTAAACCAACTTCTGTAAAATTAATATAATATAATTGCATAATATATAATTAATTATCTATCTATCTAATATAAATTTCAATAAAGAATAATCACTCATCATGTTGGGGGGCACCACTGTCATCTGATGTCAGAAATCACTTCTTCATCACAGTCAACTGGATACATGATTGTAAATAACAAAGTACTGAGCATAATAGCTTAGGGTACGTCTACACTACAGCGCTAGTTCGAACTAACTTAGTTCGAATTAGTTAATTCGAACTAAGCTAGTTCGAACTAACGCATCTAGAACTAAAAACTAGTTCGAACTAGCGTTTTGCTAGTTCGAACTAGTAAGTCCACATTGAGTGGACTCTGAACAGGGCTTAATGATGGCCGGAAGCAGTGCTGGCAGGGCATAAAAGGAGGACTTAGAGCATGGAGATACTGTCTCAGGCTAGCCGAGGGCTGCGCTTAAAGGGTCCCGACCCCCACCCCGGACACACAGTTCTAAGGGGTGCCCCGCTTGCAAAGAAGTTCTGGCTTGGAGTGCCCTGAGTGCCCACACTGGGCACATCACACCACTCGGCCATCAGCCCGGCTGCACTTGCCGCAGGCTGCCATCTGGGGAGAGGGAGTAATTGGGGGGCTGCAGGAGAGCTTCCACCCCCAGAAGCCCGCAGAGCCAGCCCAGTCCTCCCCATCGGGGGCTCGTACCCCATTCCTCCCTCACCTCCTTCCACTTGCCCTTCCCTAGCCCCCCTTCTTATTGATGTACAAAATAAAGATAACGTTTCTTCCAACATTGACTCTGTCTTTATTGAAAAAAACTGGGGGAGACTGGGAAAAGGAGGTGGGAGAGGGGAAGAGAAGGCTGGGAGAGGGGAGGGCAACTAACATGATCAGGGGTTGGGAACAGGTCCCAGATGAAGAGAGGCTACAGAGACTGGGACTGTTCAGCTTAGAAAAGAGGAGACGGAGGGGGGACAGGATAGAGGTCTCTAAAAGCAGGGGTTGGGTGGAGAGGGTGCATTCAGAAAAGTTCTTCCTGAGTTCCCATAAAGAAGGACTAGAGGACACCAAAGGAAAGGACTGGGTAGCAGGCTTGAAACTAGTAAGAGAAAGTTGTTGTTGTTGACAAAGCAAATAGTTAACCTGTGGAACTCCTTGCTGCAGGAGGCTGTGAAGGCTAGAACTAGAACAGAGTTTAAAGGGAAGTGAGATCAAGTCATGGAGGTTGGGTCCATGGAGTCCTATTAGCCAGAGGGTAGGAGTGGTGTCCCTGCCCAAAGTTTGTGGAAGGCTGGAGAGGGATGGCACGAGACAAATGGCTTGGTCATTGTCTTCGGTCCATCCCCTCCAGGGTCCCTAGGGTTGGCCGCTGTCGGCAGACAGGCTACTGGGCTAGATGGACCTTTGGTCTGACCCAGTACGGCCATTGTAAGCTCAGGGCTCAGTGTCGGGGGTCTCAGTGGACCCCCTTGATTTTCATGCACACCTGGTCCTGGGTGGCCAGGCTGGCAGCTCTCCTGCCCTAGACGGCCACTTTCCTGTGCCTAGTGCGGAGATCGTGGACGAGGTCCACGATGTCCGCACTAGCCCAGGAAGGTGCCCGCCTCTTGCGGTCCAGGGCAAGCTCCCGGGAGCCGCCAGCCTGGTCCCGGCAAGAGGGGGTGGGCTGGGGGGCATCGGGTGGGTGGCTCTGTGCCGTGCCAGGTGCAGGGTCTGCTGGCTGGGTGCTGGCAGGCTTGCACCTGGCACGGGCACCGTAGCCAGCCCGTGCCCCTTTAAGGGGTCCGGGGCCGGGAGGGGGGCATAGAGTTTCCCTGGTGTTGGCCAGAGTGGCCACCAGGGAAACCTGGGGAGGGCTAGCCTCCCACTAGTTCGAACTAAAGGGCTACACAGCCCTTAGTTCGAACTAGCTAGTTCGAACTAGGCATTAGTCCTCGTAAAATGAGGTTTACCTAGTTCGAACTAAGCGCTCCGCTAGTTCGATTCAAATTCGAACTAGCGAAGCGCTAGTGTAGCGCATAGGAAAGTTAGTTCGAACTAACGTCCGTTAGTTCGAACTAACTTTCTAGTGTAGACATACCCTTATTTTTTAAAAAATGTGCTTTAGTTCTAATGTAATTCTATTTACTCATGAAAAATGGGAGTAGAGGAAGAATACCCTTAGATTTTGGACCTAATATTACTTGTTTTTTGTTTTGTTTTTTGAAAACTTGTAAGGATTAAGTTGTAACTTTGCCACAAACGCCATATATGGAGCAGGTGGTTGTTGTAGTAGTCCAGAAGTAGGCTGGGTTAGATACAGTAGCTTTATACTGTGCAGCTATGTTGCTAGGTACACTAGTGCAGCTGTGCTTTTTAAAGTGATAGGGAGGATTAGAGTCAAGGTTCAATCCATTACCTTTACACTTGCAGAAAAGAGAGGAATAATTGTCCTTTGCAGGCTTTTTATCTATCTCAGGCTGCTACCTCTAATCAAGAGGAAAAACTGAAATGTTGAAATGTCTCATGGAAAAATACACTGCAAAGAATTGATTTGGAAACATTTAACGAACGTTTAACTTCAAGTCAGTTCAATATTAAAGTGTGTTGTCTCTATTGTGACACATTCCTTCATGGGAGTTGTAGTTCAGGGTCTAATTCCCCCATCTCTGGATTACTTTTAAATAAGTTATTAAACAAAACAATAAGGCAGGAAATCTTTTGGTATTCCATATATAGACTTCTCTCATTCTGTTGCTTGCACTTATACTTCAGTGCAAGGTTTCAATAGAGCAGATATACTTTGGAAGACACATGATTTCTCAGTTTTCTTTAGTGTGGCCTTAAAATGTTGTGGGTATCACCTGGATCCACCAGTACCTGAGGAGGATGAGAGCTTCTCAGTTCATTTCCAAACACTTCAAAATAATAGTCCAAAGATCCTCATAGTTAGGTACAAATGCCATAGCTGACTGTTCTATTTCATGTAAGAAAGGAAACATATAGCTTGTGGTACAGGTATTGGAAAGCAAGTATATTCTGCTTTCAGATTCTGAATGTATGTCTCCTTCCCACTATTTTGTTCTATTCCTTTGGGAGTTAATCACATACTGCAGCATAAACATATGAATTACATTTGAATCCACTTTCTTCCTTGCATAGGAGAATTAGACAGGGCATAATCTGGCCCTAATGGAGAGAACAGATAACTAGCTCTACTATTAAAAAATTATCCCATATTTGGATTTATTATATTATCACTATATAGAATTCTGAAAAACATGGTGGTGATATCATGGTTTCTTGGCAGCTTGAAAAGGGAGGATAGCCAGTCTAATCTTATAGTTTGCTAAAAATATTCATAAAAATACACTACATATGGTGCAGCAAACCACAAGGGAAATTATACTTCTTTTCTGTAAAGCATTCCCAGTAGAAAAATGGTAAAGCCTTCTGTTTATCATTATGGTTTATGAGGTAACTTCAATGATATCATGAAAGTATTATCATATGAACTGCAAAAGTTTTCATTTATTTTCTGCCAGTACACTAAACATTCTAGTCTTCAGGTATATCTCAGCGATGGAGTCAATTTTTGTGTAATGAATTTTGGGTCAATTGGAATGGACTGTTTGGGTGAAATAGGGCTCATATTCCTTCGACAAAAAAGAGAGACGTGCAGTGGGTTGCCAGTGTTTTCAGAATAACTTTTATGTGGGTGAGGGTATGCAGCTAAATTTTCCTTGTTATGTAATTTTATAATGAACTAACATATGGCCAGCATTTAGGATCACTCTAAAGTTCCAAAGTCTATATAAAAACAGCTAGGTTTTGCCTGGTGATGTTATATTTTTACAAATCTGTCGCTATGTTGCATTTTTCTTTCCCAACAAATGAACAAAAGGAAATAAAAACAAAACCAAACCATAAAAAATTCAGGGTGTCATTATGAAAATTACAATGTGCACACATTTGTTTTATTTTTTCACCCTCTGTACTAATTGTAGATCTTTAAGATGTATCCTCCTTTTGGGTGAAACACTTCCACTTCCAGTGTGAATGTTCCTTGTGCACCCATGAGCAGAGATTGCCTGTTCAGCCCATGCATGCACCTTACACATTCTCAAGCTCTGCACTAAGGCTATAAAGTTGCATGGGGCAGCAGAAGATTGTGATGTGGAGCAGGTGTATCAGAGGATGCAGATGGTTTGATTTGTGAACTGGGGTAGGGACTTGGGGGAGAGAAAGGGTGGGGTGCAAATTCAGGCTTTGGCTGGGAGGTACTTAGTGTAGGTGGCTCCCGGCCAGAAGCCCAGCAGGACCCTTGGGTGGGCTCCTTGGCTGCTACTGCTCCATATGCCACTCAAAGCAGCTGGCTGCTGGGGCCAGTGTGCATCTGAGTGGCATATCCATTGAGGGTGGGGGAGCAGAGGGTTTTCATGTGCTACACATGCCTGCGAGCATAGCCCAAGCTGTGAGGATTGTGCTGGAGGCGGGGTTAGCACATGAAGACCTCTCCTGAAGGGGTACATTGCACAGAGACACACACACTGGCTCCAACAGCTAGCCACTTCGAGTGTCTGGAGGGGCTACAGTAGCTTTGCCTGAGGGTCCTGCTGAGCCACAGAACATTGATGGCCCAGAGTATTGAGGCAGCCCAAATCCAAATGTTTCTCATAAACTATATTGTGCCTGCCCCATGCTAATATACCTCACAATGATGTTAATTTTTTTGCAACAGTGTCACACTATTGACTAATTTATCATGTAGTTCACTATGACACCTCAGATTTCTTTCCAATGTACTCTTTCCTCAGCAGTCATTTCCCATTGTTCCTTTCTACATGGAGGACTTTGCATTTGTCCTCTTTTTAATTTCATTCTATTGACTGCCGACCATTTCTCCAGTTTGTCACAGATTGGGACCCTACTGTGCTGGGCACTGTCTAAATATAATCACCGTGGTCCAAAGAGTTCAAAATTCAGGTTATGACCGTAACTGGGTCTGGCAAATGACACAAACAAATAGAGTAGGAGGGCTAGAGAGATGAGATTGCTTTAATTGCTCAATGTATCGTCTAATGTAATTACCAAAAGCACAATTGCCGTAGCAAAGAAATTATGTAGAGGCTTTAACTTAGTACCTAGAGGGAAGCTGGCTGAGGTGGTCCTATAAATCACAATCAAAATTGGGTAGCTTGATGGGGAGGGGACTAGCACTCCCACACACTTGATGGGGAGGGGACTAGCACTCCCACACACTTGATGGGGAGGGGATTAGCACTCCCACACACTTGATGGGGAGGGGACTAGCACTCCCACACACTTGATGGGGAGGGGACTAGCACTGTGCAGCTATACAGCCCAAGAAACACATGGTTGAGTAGCTTTATAAGTAGATTTAGGCTCAATAGAATCCTAAACAGGTAAGGTGTGAGTGAAAGCTAACCTAGCTAGAACAATGCATTCAATGACCTTTTTTTAAATTGCCTATTAACCCCATATAAAAGATTGCACATTGAGTGAACAGAACATGCTACTTTATTTCATTGCATTGCACTTGAGCTCTTGAACCTGGAGGGGCAAAGTGATTAATGAGACATTAATACACAAAGTAGGAAGGATTTAAAGAATAAGGAAATTGTGGAACAGAATCATTTCTCTTGTATGCTTTACATTTCACAATTTCCTCCGGGAACCCGTATAGATTATGGAGGACATTAATTAGCAAACCTAAACTGCCTTCAAAATGTGGGTGGATAAAGCATGTGTTCTGAAAGGGAAAAAAATGAAACAAAATTTCTTACCTTTTCTACAAAACAGCACTAAAGCTAAATTAATCACTTGGCAAGGCTGTGAAGTATAGAGGTAGGCAGAACACTCAACAGGAAATCTTCTATATAGCTTAAAATTAAGTTTCATGACTCTTCACTTTGGATTCAGGTTTGAGGAAACCTAGCTGGCTCAGCATTCCTTATATATCGTAGCAATAATTATTTGCTGCAATAAACTTTTTTCAAAAACAAAATATACAAAATCACAATATCTGAGGTTTCTCTTATCAATTACTATTAAGCTATCAATAAGGTAAGAATAAAAAATGTTATTCCTGAGAAGCATGTTCAAAGAGAGTATGAAAAGAACTGATTAAGAATATGCAGTAATCATCCACTTAAGTCTATGAGTATCTGAAATTCATTCCCTTTCATGGACCATTGTGACCCACTAGCTCTGGGTACGTCTACACTACAAAGTTAGTTCGAACTAACGGACGTTAGTTCGAACTAACTTTCATAGGCGCTACACTAGCGCTCCTTTAGTTCGAATTTAATTCAAACTAACGGAGCACTTAGTTCGAACTAGGTAATCCTCATTCCACGAGGATTAAGCCTAGTTCGAATTTACTAGTTCGAATTATGGGATGTGTAGACCCTTATTTCGAACTAGTGGGAGGCTAGCCTTCCCAGCTTGCCCTGGTGGCCACTCTGGCCAACACCAGGGAAACTCTACTGCCCCCCTCCCGGCCCCGGAACCCTTAAAGGGCCACGGGCTGGCTATACAGTTTGTGCCAGTTGCAAGGCTGCCAGCACCCATGCCAGCACACCCAGCAGCTGAAACTCCATGAGCCAGCCACCCGATGACACCCAGCCCTCCCCCTCTTCCCGGGACCCTGCCTGGGGCCGCAAGAGGCGGGCGTCCGCGTGGTCTAGTGCGGAGATCGTGGACCTCATCGAAGTTTGGGGGGAAGCCTCAAATGTCCATGATCTCCACACTAGCCACAGGAACGCGGCAGTCTACAGCCACATGGCTGCCAGCCTGGCCGCCAGGGGCCACCAGCGCAGCCGGGAGCAGGTGCGCTGGAAAATCAAGGACCTGCGGCAGTCCTACTCCCGGGCCTGCCTGCCAGGGGCCGACCCGGAGGCGTGCCACCACTTCCAGGCTCTGGACCACCTCCTGGGGGCTCATGCCATCCCTGCCCCACGGGATGTGATAGACCCCGGGGCAGAGGGACCGCTCCCAGAGACGGAGGAGGAGGAAGAAGAGGAGGGCTCCGAGAGCCAGGAGCCTGCCGGCAGCCTGCCCAGAACCCGGGACCCCCGAGGCACGCCACAGACCCGCTCGCCTGTGTCATCCGAGGCCGGGGAGGCGTCCACATGTGAGTACCATCGTGTTCCCCTTATGTGTACGGGGGGCTGGGGCGAGAGGGAGCCCAAGGACCGTGCGCCTGGGCCTTGCCCACCATGGAGCAGCAGCTGGGGATCCTGCAGGGGCCCTGGCCTTGCAGAGGGGAGCTGGGTTTCACACACCTGGGCCCCTGGGGTAATTGACCGCTGTTCTTGTTTCACCACAGCCGCAGCACCTGGGACTGCAGGGCGCACCACCCCGCCTGCAGCAGCCGCCCACGCCCGGGCCAGCAGGAGAGCCAGGAACCAGGAGGAGTACCAGAGGTGGCACCTCCGGTTCCTGGAGCAAAAGCTCCGCATCCAGGAGCACTGGGTCCAGGAGGACCTGAGGCTGCGCCGGAGAAACTTGGAGGCACTGGAGGAGCAGGGCCGTGCCCTGCGAGGCCACCTCCAGAGCCTGCTTGACCGCTTCCCAATTCCTCCTGCTCCTCCTGCTCCCCCTGCTCCCCCTCCTGGTCCCCCTCCTGGTCCCCCTGCTGATCCCCCTGCTCCCGCTCCTGCTTCCTCCACACCCCCCGTCCCTCCTGCCCCACCCTCCACAACCATTCCCCACCGACGCCCCCGGACCCGCAGTGTTGCGAGACAGGAGAGGCAGCCGGACCCCCACCCCTGAGCTTTCCTTTCCCTTCCTCCCTTCCCTCCCCTTCCAGCTCCCTCGTCCCAGGTTTCCTCCTCCCCTCTCTCATCCTCCTTCCTCTCTTGCCCCACCCCAGTTATGTTAAATAAAAAGATGTTTTTGTTTGAAAAACAGGTGTCTTTATTTGACAGTAGGTATGGAGGGGAAAGCGGAAGGGGGTAGGGTGGAAGAAGGCCCCAGTGGGGCATGTCCTCCTCCTCCACCAGGAAGCTCTCCCACAGGGCTTCCCGGATCCAGATGGCCTCCCGCTGGGCTTCCCGGACGGCGGCGGTGCGGGGCTGACCGTAGTGGCCAGCCATGCGGTCAGCTTCAGCCATCCAGGCTGGCAGGAAAGCCTCCCCCTTTCTCTCACATAAATTGTGGAGCACACAACATGCTGCCACCATGGGAGGGATGTTGTGCTCGGCCAGGTCCTGACGGGTGAGGAGGCATTGAAAGCGGGCTTTCAGTCACCCGAAGGTCCCCTCCACCACGATGCGGGCCCTGGTCAGCCTGGCATTGAAGGCCTGGCAGGAGGGATTTAGGTGCCCCGTGTAGGGCTTCATCAGCCACGGCTGGAGTGGGTAGGCGGCATCCCCCACCAGGCACATGGGCATGTCTACGTCCCCGACCCTGATGTGGCAGTCGGGGAAGAAGGTCCCGTCCTGCAGCCGCTGGCACACGGAGGAGTTGCGGTACACCCGGACTGCATTGAACACTGGGACATAGAAAGAAGGAAAGCAATGTCTGATGGGAAATCTCTGTTCCAGATGCTAATGAACCCACACCTGTTCACACCCATACCTGTAATTATCAGACCAATTTTGGTAAAATCCTCTATTTATATCCAAAATACTGAAACTGTCTAATTGCATTATAAGCTCCCCCCAAAAAAACATCACAGGTAATCAGGAATGATCAGTCCCTATTGTCTAACCTAACAACTTTGGGATAGTCCCTTGAGACATCTGTTTACCCATAAACAAATCTAGAGTTCCTTCTTGACCCATTGTTATTTCCCCACCAATCCCCCTGTCCACGCTCAAGTAAAGTGTTTTGATACCTGGATTTAAATTCCGCATCAGGTACATTGGGACTTCATCTTCTCCTCACTGATCATGTTGGGGCTTTGCTCTCCCTGCCTCCAACATTCTGGACCCCAGGCTACCATGACCTTCTGGGAACCCACATTGACTCACGCTTCATGGAGTGGTGAGATCACTTTTTTTCCTCTGTCTCTCTTCTGCCCCTACCTTATGTGATCAGTTATAGTTTGCTAACCCTAACAGTTGTAATCAGATTTAAGTTAGATTTAATATTGTAACAGTTTTGTTTATTTGGCTCCCCTTGTATGGTTACAACCTGGAAATAAATAACTTTCATAGTTAAGCTGGTTGCTTCTTTCTCTTTTTTTTTCTCTCTTCCCTCTCCCCACATCGGGGCTATTGTTTTTTTTGTTTCCCCATACACTCTGTAACAATGCTCCTCGACATAAGCTAAAGATCCCTGTAGCTCCCAAAAATCCTGTGGGGGTTTGCTCATCAAGTGGGTTAGTAGCAAAATTGTTGTGGGGTGAAAGTGGGGATAAAGAAGTGCTCAACCTGAGGGTATGTGTCGGTGGTACCTTAAAGTGCTGTTTAAACACAGCCTACTGAGTCCAAGGGCACACAAGGATCTCAGCTTGGCATTGCTGTGCAACCTAGTCTACTGAGTCCAGAGACATGTAAGGAGTTAGCTTGTGAGTGCCTTTTAGATTTGTTCCTTTAGTACGTGTGTGTGCATGTGTGTATTCTTCTGGTTCTAGGTTGGGAAGAACCCAGTCCTGAGGAACCTAAATCTTGTAAGACAGCTCCACAAGGATGGAAGTGGCAGAAGGGAGATACTCTATTTGAGAACACAAGGAGCACATTGATAGAATTAATACCCCTCCTCGGAAGAGTAACCCTAATACATGAGCATATTCCAAAGCAACAGGCAAATCTGACAACACCATAAAGTCATCATTAGAAATACTCTTAATGATCTATGTTTCCTCAGTAACAGTGAAAATGAGAACAAAAGCAGCAATAGTAGTAGTTCTATATTCCATAGTTTTCTCCTGCTCAGCAAGTTTAAATTTTGAAAGTGGTTTCATATTTCACTTTACCAGTTTTGATAGACATTAGTAAATAAAATGATCAGCAAAATAAAACATTGACACTATCTGAAATTGCTTTTGAAAGTGATTATGCAAAATCAATTAATCTTTGAGTCTGCCTATAGCCTTACAGTACTAAATAGAAATCAAATTAATATGCTTGCATAATACTCATAGAATCTTTGTGCCTTTGTGACAAAGGTTAGGTGTTGACAAAATAGACTAAGCGTAATTGGTATGCAAGAAACTTGCACTGCACAATCTCCACAATTTGGTACATAAGCATGAAAATCATGTCCATTATTACTGGGTCCTGGACAACAGTCAAGAGCATAACAATCATTTGGAAAAGGAGAGGGGAAAATAGTGGATCATTGTATAACTGGAAAATTTTCTACAAGATGGAAAAGAATATCTCATCCCAATCTACATCATACCTTGTGCATGTATATAGTCCTTGTGGTAATCTCTCACACGTCATGGGCCAGAAAGTTCCTTCAGATCAATAACCTGCAATGGAGATGTTGCACAGCTATTCTACATCAGGGGAATCAGGGTGTTACAATCCATCCACAAGTATCATGGTTCACTAGGAATCTATCCAAGCTGCAGTCTGTTCCAGCCTGTGTACATGGTCTGCTTGATGCTGACCCCAAGGGAGGGCTGTGTAGAACCACCCAATCTATCTCAGACAAAACTTTAATTTAAACTTAACTGTTGCTTTAACTATAATTTGTCTTTTTGCCCTCCATTGTTTTTAATACTCTTGAAAAAAATTTTCATTCTGGTTGTATTCTATTTTATTGGTCTTATTCTCTGAGCTTCTTTTCTTATGGAGCTTGAAAACCACATGGCTTTGTCTTATCTACTTTCTCGGTATTATAATTCAAGATTATGACAACTGAGAGAATAGATTTGCTGGTTTTACATGGCTGATTGGTTGGCATTGCCCCTCTGAATATTCTGTGAAACGTCCTAGTGCATTACAAGTCATAGATATTTATTTAGCAAAGGCTGTTTTACAGACTATGGCAATTAAGTCTGATAGGTAGCCTAAAATAAATTTCAATAGAAAATGGTATAGTGTGATGACAGATGACAGGATAATAACCAGGCAGCCAATAATGTATGCAACTTAATTTTCTTCCTACAAACATTAAATAAAAAGTCAAATGCTTTCTGTAACGATAAAGTGTAGACACTGAACATCATAATATTCTACCCCCATTGAGATACGGTTCTTGAGCCAAAAATGTTAAAGGGATGGAATTCATAAAAATTAATGTTAGGAGTTGCTTGTAGTGGAAAAAAGCATTATAACAAGATTATGATCTGTACATGATGATACTTAAATGAGTGGTAAATCTAAGCACTTTGAAAAAGAGAGTTGCTTCCTTTTATGCTATAACTGGGATGGGCAAATACCATCCCATGGGCCAGAGCTGATCTACAAGGTTAGCTCCTTGTGGGCCGTATTTACTTGAGCCTATGCAGGTACGAGGGATTGCTTTTCCCATTGGCCACAAATCACTGTTGCCTGCAGAGGTGCAAATAAATATAATGTATATAATGGATAACCCTGATGAACCGCAGCCTTTTATTGCCCATATCTGTGCTGTAATAACAAAAGATTAATTAAGATCTCGTTGTTTGGTGATCTGGGCTCCTCATTAACAATTATTTACATAAAATAAGAAACAGGCTCATTTTTTTCCAGCTCTTTATAAAGCTGTTTATAAAGGTAAGGGTCATGTTCTCTGTTGTGTCCAAGGTGCCTTTGAGTGAAAGGATGGTTTGCAGTCCGCTGACTTTCTGTCCTAATACTAGTACTGGAATAAGATAGTGTATGGCCAGAGTCCAAAGAGACTGTATGTCTTCTGGGGATTCTTCCAGCACAAGAACACATTTCATCACTACAGAAGCAGATAGCTCATTCCAGATATGATTAACATTACATACAAAGTAACTTGAGAATTGCTTGTGCCAAGAAATACTTGGCTCTATCAATGGATCACCATTCTATCTGGAGAAGTTCTACTGATCAGGGTCTCTGTTAGGGGTAAAGAAACTTTTCTTCACCTCCCGTATGTCTAAGGCATGAGATCTCAAAATTGCTATGTTCTATTTTAAGCATGCCCAACCTATACTCCCCAAGAATTATAGCCCAACACAGCACGTCATAAGACTCAGGGCATGCTTCAACACAAAATTTTAACAGCTAATTCATTAGCCTTTTTTAACATGTTTACATCATTTTCATTTATGCAGTTGTGTAAATAGATAAAACTGTACATAGAAACAAATTATCTAAATACATACAAAAGAAGCAGTACATAAAATATAGCTCAATATACATGACTTTAAATCTTATTAAAATATGTGCTTAGGTTTATGTGGCATTTCTATGTAATAAGGTTGGGCAGCACTGCTGTATTCAGTCCAGTTCAGTCTAAGAGTTCTTCCACTAGCACTGAGTATCTTTTTCAAACTTCATCAGCCTCAGAACATCTGAACAACAAAAGAACTGGTAAGTACAATCCAAAGAAAGATGACATCTAGGAGTCACCCATTATTATTTCAAGGGCACACAGTTATTCTAAAGGTCCACTGGGCCACTGATATAGTTAATTCAATTATTGGGATTCGCTATGGAATTTTGAGAAGCAAATCAGAACCTTGGGGTTTTGTTACCATTAATCTGCATTGCCTAACACAAGTGACACACTAGAAGTCTGTATGAAGGGTCTCCAACATGTTCACTCTTTTTGTCCATGATTTCCATTGAATAGGTATGTAGTGGTGCACGCACTCCCCATCACTGGAATGACCATATTCCGGGGCGTGTCTGCCGCCTCCTCAGTCACCAAGGCAGTTGGCAGTCTCTATAACCTGCAAAACTTCCCTAGTCCTTGTGTAAATCTGAGTCCATAAGTGGCCCTGCTTGCCAGGCAGCGTGACAGTTGGTATATAGTCCTCAGTTCAAGGTAGTATGTCTTACTGGTTAGAGTCAGTGAATAGTAGCCCTCAACTCAGGCCAGTATGGCTTATTGGCCAGAGTCAATAAATAGCCCTCAGTACAGGACAGTATGGCCTACTGGCCAGAGTCAGTGAATAGTAGCCCTCGATCCTGGACAGTATGGCCTATTGGCAATAGTCAGTAAATTGTAGCCGTTAGTCCAGAGCAGTATGGCCTACTGGCCAGAGTTACTGCAGTTGGGGCTAATGCCTGGACGGGGGACACAGACCCACCATGCTCCATTGAGTCCCAACCCAGGGCCCTGTGAGCAGCACACGGTCTGCTACTCCCTCAGTGGGGAATCCAGCCAAAACACGCTGAGAATACCTGGGTGGCAGAGGCTGCTCCTGCACCTTCCCTGGGTTACTTCCGACCGCTGTGGTTGGATCAACGTCCCATGTGATAGCTGGGTCCTCCAGATGATCATCAGCCACTTCTCCTGGAAATTGGAATCCGATGGTGGTTGCTTTGTGGCTATCTCCTGGAACTCCTGTTCTCACTGGCAGGGTGGCTGGCTGCAGCAGTTCAGGAGCTCTGGCAGGAGGTCTTTCTCCTTCACTGGTCAGCCCAGACTAAGCTGCTCTGCTGCCTTTTATACTGTTCCAGCACTTGGAACATGCCCAATCTGGGTGAAGGGGTGGGACTTCCTCTGCCCACAGAGTCTTAGCCTCCCCCTCTTCAGTGCAGAGTATGCTCTCCCCATCACAAAGTATATATGCAATGTTAACAGCATGTAGGCAGAGCATCTTATTTTCTAGCATGGATAGCTATGCTGTAATATAGTGAAGTATGAAGAAGAGACAAATGCTCTGGAAACACAAAGAAATGTCATTTCCAAGCACGAGTGTAAAAAAGAAAGAGCTGATTTCAGCTGGGCCCAAACATGATTGCGTTGCTACCCATGAAGTGGCATAACAATAGAAAATGAAATGAATTTTCTTTTAAGAATACATATTTCCTAATTCAGGAAGATGGTTCATCTTGTCTTTATACTCCTCTGTCTGCAGGTGTATTTATTTTTGAAGGAGTTGCTGTAGGGATTGCTGCGTTTGATGTTCCTTGTGAGTTTCCTGTAGTAAACTGATGTTTTTATTTTCTTAAGAATCTGGTTTCAGTTTTATATTCATCCTTGTACTTTCCTTTTTAGAAATATTTCTTCTTTATCCCTTTCAGTAGTCTGGGTCTCTTCATATCCCCTTTTTTCCACTTCAACATGTTTTCTTCACTATTCCATGATTCTTATTAGAGATTCACATATTTCTTCTGGCTTCTTTATGTGCAGAGTGATGATATCATGGACTGGACATTACTAAACCAATTAACACTCCATTCATTATACTGCCAGCCCAAAGACTCATGACCCTTGGGACAACGCTTTTGTATGCAAAGTATCCCCCCTATCAGTAATCATTGTGCAGCCAAGGGGCAATACTTCCGATATTCATTAATACTAATGAGGTGGGAATGCTTATGGAATTACATGCTATTGCATTCGGGCCATAAATAAATGAACTTTTCCTGATTAAATGTAATTTTACTGAAGGTGGAGGGAATTGAGAGAATTAATAATCAGTGTTCATTTATTTTCCATTGACAATATTTTTTCTTTGTATAAATCATTATTAATTCTATTTATATTTAGTGGGCAAATGTTCATCACATTGAACTTGTGTTTTCATTGACATAGATGGCTTAAAAGTTTCAGAAGGGTAGCCGAGTTAGTCTGTGACAGGAAAAACTTAAAAAACAATAAAGAGTCTAGTAACACCTTAAAGATTAACAAAAGATGTAGATGGTATCATGAGCTTTCAAGGGCACAACCCACTTCCTGAGATGACTGGAGTATTAGAACTCCAGATCCAAGAATAAATAAAGGAAAAGGGGGGGGAGGTAGGAGGGAAAAAAGGGGAAAAAAGGGAAAAAAGAGACAAGCTACATCTACACTATGAGTTTTCTCGGAAAAAAATGCTAATGACGGACTAATTTGCATGAATCGTGATCTCATTTGCATATTTTCTGCCGATCCATTTTTGCACTGGGGTTTTTGCGCAAAAACAAGCAGTGTGGATGTCCACATTGCTTGTTTTTGTTCAAAATCCCCAGTGCAAAAATGGATCTGCAGAAAATATGCAAATGAGATCACAACCCATGCAAATTAGTCCCTCATTAGCATATTTTTACTGAGAAAATTCTTAGTGTACATGTAGCCACAGTGAGTAGATTGTTCAAAGTCATTACAAGAGGCTGATAGGAACAATTGGCACCTCCATTGTTTGGTTGGTTGGTTAAGTCATTGGGATGTGGAAGGTAGCGTGCAAGCCAGCCGATGTGCCTATTCATTCCATTTGCATAAGAATTAAACTTGTAAATGAAGTTAAGTTCCAACCATTCCCTGTTGGCCTTAAACTACATGGTGACTTGGAGATCCATTAATGAGTGCCCAGGAAGGTCAAAGTGTTCTCCCACAGGTTTCTTTGTATTGCCTTTATGGATATCTGATTTCTGTCCATTAATTCTTTCCAGTTTGGCCAATATACATGGCAGTGGGGCATTGCTGGCATTTGATGGCATAGATCACATTACTGTATGTGCAGTTAAATGAGCCCCTGATGTAGTGACTGATGTTATAATGACTGATGTTGTTGCCTTGTGAAACAAGGTTTACCAGAGAGGTCGACAAAGGCTTCTCTTGTCGACCACTCTGCGTCTAGACTGCTGCACTGTGCCGGATCAGCTGATTGTTGGCACAGCACGGCGTCCATTTTTATTGTAATGAAGCAGGGATTATTTAAATCCCCGCTTCATTGACTATGTTGAATAAACTACTTTACATGGCTCCATCGACGGAGCCATTTAGTCTAGGCACACCCTGTCTGTGGGATTAGAGCAAATCCAGTTTTATTTTAGGGCTTAGCTGTATACAATAGATTGAGAAAAGTGTCTGGGATGGAAGCTAGAGGCATGAAGGTAAGTGTAGCAGTCGATAGGTTTCCAGTTTAGGGTGGTGGAAATTTGTCCATCATTTAATTGTATTGTAGTGTCAAGGAAGTGAATCTCTCATGTGGGTTGATCCAGGCTGAGGTTGATAGTGGGGTGGAAGTTGTTGAAATCCCTGTGAAATTCTTCAAGGGTCTCTTTCCTATGGGTCTACATGATGAAGATGTCATCAATGAAGCATAAATAGAGTAAGGATGCTAGGGGGCAAGAGCTGAGGAAACATTGTTCAAGGTCAGCCATAAAGATGTTGGCATATTGTGGAGCCATGCAGGTGCCCATGGCTGTGCTACTGACTTGAAGATACAAATTGTCTCCAAAATCGGAAGTAGTTGTGAGTGAGGACAAAGTCGCAGAGCTCTGTAACCAGGTGTGCACTGATGTCATTGGGGACGGTGTTCCTGATAGCCTGTAATTCGTCTTCACGTGGAATGTTGGTGTAAAGAGCTTCTACATCCATGGTGGTCAGGATAGTGTTTTTAGGAAGATTACTGATGTTTTGTAGTTTCCTCAGGAAGTCTGTGGTGTCTTGAAGATAGCTAAGAGTGTTGGTAGTATAGGGTCTGAGGAGAGAGTCAATAAAGCCAGATAATCCTGTTGTCAGTGTGCCAGTCCTTGAGATGATGGGTCATCCACGATTTCCAGATTTGAGTATCTTGGATTAAGTAATTTTTTAAGCATTTTAAGTATGTTTTAGATGTTTTAAGTAATTCTCAGAGTCATTCTTTGGAAAGTGTTTGTACTTGTTTTTTGTAGCTAAAGATAAATTTATTTACTCCTTTTTCAAGTAGAAAAAAAAGCAGATTATAGTGCAGGTTGAGTTGGAGAAAGAGTGTGTTTGTGTGAGGAAAAGAGAATGGAGGTGTGTGTGTGTGTAGGAACTTGAGGAAAGGGATGGGATGAAGACTGAGAAGAATCGATTTCTTTCTATTTTGGTCATGCTGCTTTATGTCTGCCATAAAACACTGCAATACATTCATTCCTTGCATGGGTTTTCATGTGGATATGAGGGAAATTCTCACACCTGACCTATTCTTTCTTGATGACATATCTGAGGAACAGTCTCAGACTGAGGTGTCAGTAGAGGAGGTATTGAAATAAATTGATAAATAATATCGTACTAAGTCACCAGATGAGATGATATTCATCTAAGAATTATGAAGGAACTGTTTCGGTGGTCCTGCGGAGTCCTCAGGTGTGGGAGCATGTCTCAGGCAGGCTTGTGCACCCTGAACACACAGCTGGTGTGGCTGTGGAGAAACAAGAGAAGTGGTCAGTTATCCCTGGGGACACAGTGGATGAAGCCCAGCCCCCCTCTGCAAGGTAAGGATGACCGTTCCCTGCACCATCAGAGCTGATGTGCTTGCACAGAGGCCATGATTGGAATGTCCGTCTATCCCTGGGAGTGGGAACAGCCCCGAGACTGCACCCATGCCCTTGTGCTGTGTATAGTGCGGCTGAGGTGGGGGGGAGATGTCCCCTGCCTCTGTGTAGAATGGCCTTGTGGAGGGAGGGCAACTTGCTGAGTCCTACCCTGGGGTCAGGACATGTCATCTCTCTTCACACATGCATGTGACTAACAGGCCAAGGCCCCTGTGTGGCAGCCAGCTGGAGCCACCTGCCCAGAGGTGGAACAGCACGTGCTCACACTAGGCTGCTGGCGTGGCCTGCTCCATCTCGGCTCCTGTGGCTCCTGGCACTCCTCCATGCCCTGGTCAGGGCCCTCTGCTCCCGGATCACTGCCCCTCGGAGTGGCACGGACCATCCCGCCCTCTAGGATGTGGTCCAGGGCATCAAAATAGGAGCAGGTGTCTGCCCCTGTTGGGGAGCTGCTCTGTGTGGCCCTGGCATACGCCTGCCGTAGTTCTTTTATTTTCATGTGTACCTGCTCCTAGGTGTGCATGTGGCCTTTTGTGGCCATGCTGGCAGCTATCTGGCCGTAGATGGCCGTGTTCCTCTGTCTAGTGCGGAGATCATGGACATTGGAGGCCTCCCCCCAAATCTCAATGAGGTCCATGATCTCCACACTAGTCCAGGAAGGTGCCTGCTTTTTCCAGCCCCTGGCTGGTTTCTGGGAGCTGAGGGACTGGGCGGTGGATGGATGGCTGGCACTGGCTGCCCAGTGCCATTGTGTGGCCACTGGGTCAGGGGCAGCGACTGCTGGCAGGCTTGGAGCTGGCACTTGCACTGTGGCCAGAGTCTACCCCTTTAAGGGCTCCAGGGCTGGGAGAGAAGAGAGGAGTTTTCCTGGTTTGGCCGAGAGTGGCCACCAGGGCACATTGGGAAGGGCTGGAGGCCCCCTATTTTGAAATAAGCTTCTACATAACGCTTATTTCGAATTAGCTATTTCAAATTTGGCGTTATTCCTCGTAGAATGAGGTTTGCCAAATTTGAAATAAGTGCTCCACTATTTCAAATTTATTTTGAAATAGCAGTTTGGCTGTGTAGACACTAGGAAAGTTAATTTGAAATAATGGCTGTTATTTCATATTAACTTTGATGTGTAGACATACCCATAAAACAGAGACGACTAAAAAGAGACACGACAAAGGTCTATCAAATCGTGAAGCGTATGGAGAGAATGAAAAAGTGATGTTTACCCCCTTCCTAGAACACAGGAGCCATGGATCATCATTGAAAATAACAGGGAGAAGGTTTAAAATAAATAAAAGAAGCACTTGTCCATACAATGCATAGTCAACCTGTGGAACTTATTATCAGGAGATGTTGACCAATAGTGTAACTGAATTCAAGGAAGAATTAGACACTTTTATGAGAATAGTCTCATCAATAGCTGTTAGCCAAGGTAATCAGGGAAACAACCCTATGTTCCTGGTGTCTCTGACCTGGTGAATTACAGAAGCTGGGACTGGACAACAGTGGATGGATCACTTAATAATAGCGTTTTTTGGGGACTAGCCACTGTTGGAAACAGAAAACTGGGCTAGATGGACAATTGTTCTGATCCAATAAGGATATTCTTATGTTCTTGATGAAATGGGTGTATTTGAAACTCCAATCTGTGCCACTGTCCATTTGTTTGAAGAGTCCGCAGGAGCTATGAAAAGCCACACACAATTTACGGCAACCCGATACCTGTGGTCTCAGGAGTGCAACCGATTGCCATAAAACATAAGGCCATCTCCCCCCACCCTCTGCTGCTGCTGCACTGCACATTATCTGGTTCAGCTGAAGATCTATTTCGTTATATATTTAACTGGAAATTCAGCAGTAAACATTGCTATTACTCTTTGCAGTTGTTTTGGTTTATATTTTTAAAATTTTAAATAACAATAGTTTTTATTTTGAAAATTAAACTATATTGCCATAGTATCAAATCAATACTAAAATTTCAATAAAATAAAAAGTAGCATCCTTCTGATGAATTAATTGGCCTCAATTCATTTGAACATATCAATCTGAACAATAATCAAAATTAATAGTAACTTTACTCTAGATCAATTTTGTTAAAAATACTCCCTTTTATACTTACAGAATTTTAATTCCACTACCTATACAAGTGTCGAGCTTGTTCATTTGTGATCATCTATGTTACATTTTTATATATAAATGTAACCTGCTTTGTAGTTAGAAATATTCAGCATAATGAAATCATAAAGCAATGAAGAACAGGGCCAATTTAGTTTTTCTATTCAACGTAATGAAAATTAAAAATGGGAAATTTTATATTTTCTATCTTATTTATAAACATTTCTGTGGCACTTATCACTGGAATCTGTGTGTCTTTCAGACATGACTGCTGGAGACGATGTGAGGATTAATTACACTGTGAGGGCAATTATCAGTGTTTTCCCTTCTGAAAATGGGAAACAGTTTACTGAATGCTATGTGGAAAAAGAGATTCTGACACAAGGAATCCTGACTGAAATACATTGATAGGATATTAAAGGCACTCTTGCCCGTTTCTGCAATGCTTTGCCTGTAGGTGTATTTAATTAAAATGATCTTTAGATAAAAGAACAAAACCCCAAATCAACAAGGCATACAGAGTTGTTATTTTGCATTTCAAAAATTGTTTTCTTCCAGACCTCTTTTTGCTTCATCATTTAATAACAGGCCTTGATTCACTGATGTGTTGCCCATTTCTTAGCTATACTGACAGCCAGTCTATTGACCAGAATACAGAAAAGCACTTCCTGTACCTATTTGACATTTTTACTTGATGTATTTGATATTTCAGCGACATCCATCAATGTCCTTCAACAACTATGTCTTAGCAACAGGCTTATATGGGATTCAGTAAAAGACAAACATCATGATAAAGGTCATTGTTTTGAAACCTACTTCACCTTCAGAAGCTGTTCAACATGAAAGGACTCTTGCTTAAGACCAAAAACGTGCTAAGCCTAAGGTTTTGAGGTTTCCTTGCAATTTAATCGAAACAGACACAATACACAACTTTAATTTAATCTATGTAACATCAGTATTGTACTGCCAAAAATGTGCATTTATGGACTCCAGTTCTGTAATATAGAAGGATAAGAGAAGAAAGTAGACAAAGAGAGCAGAGAATGGCCTTCATTCCTAAGGCTACTTAACATGTCTCTAACTTTAAGTAGACAAGTATTCCCTTTGCAATCAAAGGGATCCAAAGAAGATGTTACTTGTGGAAACAATAATATTTTGCAGTTTTGTAGTACCTGCTAGTCAAGGATCTCAAAGCACTGTCCAACTATTTAACATCCCCTCATTTCACCAGTGAGTTAGATATGTATTATGACATTTTCCCTATTTCACAGAGGTGGAAAAGCTGGATTCAAAGACCCACAGATGTCAATAGAAAGAGTACTAATGATTTTGAGGGTTGTGGATTAGGCCTTCATAAGCAGGAAAGTAACCAGAAATTTTTCACATGTCATTCATGATGCCCATGGCACCTCTTGGGATTCTGGCCCAGAATTTCCTCTCCAACAAAACGGAGAAATGCTGTGTCAGAACCCCTGGAGACACAGTGCATTGTTCTGGGGATACACCTGCTTATGAGCAAGACAGCAAAATGGAGCCACCCATGAAGAGCCATCACTGGGTCTAAGGCAAAATCCCCTTCTAACTGTCCCCATCTAAGGCTCCCAGCTGGCTTCTCTATCTGGGCATTCACTGCAACTCCTTTTCCATGTAGCAGTTTTTGAGGCTATTGCTGTTGGACTCGGGCTGCTGGAAGTGGGGTGAGGTCTAACAGGCTCCCAGGGGGATCCTGTTGCATGAACCAACTATAGGTAATGTCAAGAAGAATAATGCTGAGTGTCCCACTGCCCACTCAATCGTGGTACTGCTGCCCCTCCATCACGACAAGGTTGGGGGTTGGCACCAAACATGAGTGAGTAGAACTGCAAGCCCCTTGCACCAGGTGGTAGCACCACTCAGTCCATTTTAGACTTGCTTCTTACTCACCATGACAGAGGACTGAGGGTCTTAGCTGAGTGGACAGTGCTCCACCTTGCCACTTCTGGGGGGGGCCTGCTCTGCTCCTGTCAATGGTGAGTGTCATGTATAATGTTCATATGCCACAGATCATAGGCACTGGCTTCTGTTATTTAGTTCCTTCCCTTGTGGGGTTATGCAGTTGATGAATCAGTATATATCGCCTGACAGAAGAAATAGCTGTTAGCCACATTCCCTCCTGGTAATTCTGACTGACCCCCTACCCTATCCTTTCCATAGTGCCCTACCATTTCCTGAACTGAATGAGTGTGCTCATCCGTGGCTATATTGTTGTATGACAATTTCATGTGTGTTTTTGTGTAGTAAAGAATTCGATACTACAAGTTGGACCTCCCAAAACTGGGACTTCCTCATCCAGCAACATCCGTGGCCTGGCAGAACCACTGGTGTTCCTAGACAGGGAGTCCTGGCTGGGAGTTCGGTGGTAAGAGGGCTGGTGTCTCGGAGCCTGGCTGTGCTGGGACCAGTGCCGGAGCTCCAGTAGCACAGCAGAGGCTGCAGCAGCCCCAGAAGCAGGGCCAAGGATGTGGCAGTTGCAGCAGCTGTGGTAGTGGGGCCAGGGTTGGAGACACAGCCTGCAGCAGCCGCAATAGTGGGACTAGGGCCAAGGACACAGCAGCCCAGATAGCAGGGCTGGGGCAGTCTGACCTGCTGGGGCCACAGCAGCACAGCAGCCTGGCTTGGAGGGGCGGGGGGGGGGGGAGAGGCGGTGCAGCTGGGGCCAGCAGCAGGAAGGGAAGGTGGTTTGAGGAGCAGGTAGCTGAGGACTTCCTCTGGTCTGGAAAATTCCCTCATTTGGGACTAGTCAGGTCCCAAGGATGCCAGACCAGAGAGGTCCAAGCTGTACTAAGAAATAAGACTGTCCCATTTTCACGTGCACTTTCTTTCTCTCTCTCTCTCTCTCTCTCTCTCTCTTGTTTTTTTTTGCTAGAAGAAAAGAAGGCATTTCCTACAACAAATACTGAATAACTGCTAAAATATATGTGTGACTTGGTACTTACTGAATAGTCACCTTTAAAACTGCAGCTAAAAATACAGATATAGTATATTATTCATCTTGGCCAGGTGACTAGTAAAAATTAAAACTTCATAAGACAGTCTTTTGTACTGGCCTTACAGATATTAATAATTTTCTGGTAACCAGGCTATAACGATGGTGTTAAGTTTGGTGAATACTTTAGGAAATGACTTGGTACTCATATTAGCAGACACTTTATCATGGATACATGGGAATAACAGTCCATACATACATTTCTGTTTCCAGAAATAAAATAAAGGCAAAGCTAGGCTGTAGGTGGTGCAAAGTGGATTTACAGCTCTTGCTAATCCCCCTCTGTAGGGAACCCTCTGCTGTCAAAATTGTCAGAGGTGTCTCTCTTGCTGTCTTGTGTCAGCTGCCTTTCCAATCCCCTACATAAGGGGAAGGAAAAGGCTTGTCTTGGGCATTGCAGGGAGAAGAAGGGAAGAAGACGTCATGCAACAAAGCTCTTCTATGCCTGATCTTCCTATAGTAAAAGTTTGGGCTGTCCCGTTGCAACCCTAGCTTGTGCCAGGGCTGAGCAGCCCAGAGTGAGGGAACCACAATGGTCTCCCAGCAGCCCCTTTGAAGTGAAAAACAAGAGAAGATAAAAACAAATAAGCAAACAAACGAACAATTCCATGCACTGACAGGAGCAATGTTTCCTTCAGGAGAGTTTCAGTTTCGTCTTTCAATAATTTGATATTAAATATTTAATTGGTATATTTTAAATTAGAGAGACATTTGCAATGTTAGTTCTGGGTCCTTGTGTTATCAGCTGTCATACTCAGGGCAAATATAAGATGACAAAGTAGATTTAGCATATGTGCTAAATATCAAGAGCTACAGGTTTTGTGTGATATGTGAGGCAGAAATTGCAGAGAATGTTATTGGAATGGAGGGTGTGCATAAGTATGAGAAAGAAATAGAAATGAGTTCTAAAGAGATTATATGCTAAGAAATAGTATTTATTATTTAAAGTTCTCAGAATAAATGGTCAGTCTAGAAAGTTTTGTAATAACAGGGTCCTAGCTCCTGAACTCTGTGGCATGATAGAGAGCAAATAACACTAAAGAGCCAGCCTTTGGTACCTTTATTCTTATTGAGTAATAACTTAAACCATCTTTCATGCCATTGATTTCAATGGGACTATTCATGGAAGTGGTAGTCTCCAGGTGGAATGGCCTCCAGTCATTCTGTGATAGAATTTTTTCTATGTGGGAGTAGGGTTGCCAGATGGTTTAACAAAAAATACCAAGCTTCCTCCCTCCCCCCCGCAAAAAAACACCAGGAAAAAATTCTGCTGAGAAAAAAAAGGGGGGGCAGAACAAAGTTGTTGAGCAAAAAAAAAAAAAAGATGCTGTGCCTTTAAATGGCCCCGCTCTCCTCACTCTCTCACCCCCGCCAGAAGTGGCAGGGGAAAATTTTCCCCGCCGGGCTTCCATCAGAGGGAAACAGGAAATACCGGACTTTTCACATGTCTGGTATTTCCTGTTTTTTTTAACCGGATGGAGGACCCAAATAACAGACAGTCCTGGCAAAAACCGGACACTTGGCAAACCTATGTGTGAGTGATGGTGTGCGTTGGGGTTCTTGTTTGTTTTCTTTTTGCCCTAAGCAGATGTTCATGTTGATGTGAGCAACATGAACTTCTGATTTCTCCTGGCCTTTCTCTGTGGGAGCCAGTAAGAGTCCAGTGTGCATATGTGTGAGAGGGGGGCGGAGTGGGCATCTAAGGGGAGCACAATTCCACAGGAAAGGGTCAATCTGCAGACAACATGGGGGGCCAGGATTTGTATGCTTGCCAGGATTTGCAGGCCTTTCCCTTAAACTCAACACCTGCAAAGCTTCTTCCTGAGGGACCCTGTCTTTTTCTAGACATTTCTACAGAGAACATAATATTTGGCCCTTACTGCAGTATGATTAAAGAATATGTCTTTGGGGTACTCATCTGAGTTTTTACTCTGAGTCTGTACAACTGGAATAGAAAGCTAACAAAATAAGATTCTCCTGAGCTTTTTAGTACTTCTTGCTTCTGAGTTCTGACAGAGGCAGAAATACTTTCAGCTCTGATACAGCAATATACTGAAGTACTCAGAACAGATGCACAAACTGCTGAAAAACATTTTTTTAAATGATCAGAACATTAAAAACAATTCACCAGACTGTCAGTTTGGATCCTATTAGAGTTGCCTTGAACATTTAAGTTGGTGGTTCTTTGATTTGCCCACCCCTGATATAATAGTGTCTTGTATTGCAACTCAGGCTATGTATAGAATGCAGAGCTTTTCCGGGATACCGCTGGAATGCGTCTGCTTTTTCAGAACGGTTTCCAAAAAAGTGGACATGTTCTCTTGGCATTCCTGTATTCCTATCGGTGAAATTTGTCCCAGTGTAGAGAACAATAGACAGCTGGGTAATTCAGCATGTTTCTAGGGCTTTTAGATTTGATACATTTTCATTTAGGATCACCATTTTCCAATAGTTTAGGAATAAAGGAGAGGGGAAAGTTTTTTTACTAAAATATACATGTAGATTATCATATATTGAATATTTCAGGTCTCTGAGTTGCTTCACCAGTACTGCAGTTTTATGCTGCGGTAATTCCATTGATTTCAATTGAAATAACAAAATGATGAAACAGACCTCATATTTTCTGCAGTGTTTCTTAAAGATTTTCATTTCTTTTAGTGGCCAAAATATGAAATATTGATCATGGATCATGCATAACTATTCCCTACATATTTTTCACCAAAGATCTGAGATCCTCTGAGTATTACTCAGAATTTATCACGTTTCTGCTAAACAAACTATGACATTAAAACTGAGGCAGGAAATGATTTGAGAAACCATTAAAATAATGCAGGAAGGGAGTTTTTTGTTTTTGTTTTTGTATTTTTGTTTTGTTTTTAAAGCAAGATAATACCAGTTAGATCTTCCTCGTCTGGCACCCTTGGGACTCAACAAGTCTGAAGGAGGGAGTTTGCCATACCCAGTGAGGTTGGCCCTTCTGCTAACAGACTCTGGGCTCTCCCAGGATCTGTCATCAAATCACCAGGCTCCCATGCCCCTGGACCACTGGGTTCCCAGCTCCTTGGCCAGCCCTTGGGCTGCTGGGGCTCCACTGCCCCAAGGCTGCCAGACTCAGCTGCTCCAGGACCACAAGGGCTTTGCTGCTCTGGGGCCACTGGGGCTCCACTGTCCCAGAGCCACTAGAGCTCAGCTGCCAGCCACAGGATGCTGGCACTCTGCAGCCCCGAGGCTGCCTGGGGTTCCAGGACTCCACTGCCCCAAACTGGGGCTCTCTGATCCAGGGGCTCTCTAGTCTGGCAACATCTGGCATCCTTCTGTATCAGACAAGTTCAACCTGCATAGGATAATGAAACAAAAAGCAAACATCAATAGAAATAGAGACTTCAATTATTATAGAAAAACTGAACTATTCCCCTTTATTATTAACAGTGTTATACTGACATTGCTGCTTTCCCCCCCTGAACTTCATATGGTACAACCAAGTCAAGAGGGTAATGCATTTTTGTTGGAAAGGAGCCAATTCAAGTGTTTACAAGTCTAAGGGAAGGGTATCCATACGATCGGGAGCTGACATTTCTCTATCCTGAATGGAATGATTTAATTCTTTGACTCTGCTTTTGGGATTCTGGTGAATAGTTTCAAGTCCATCACACACATTTAAAATAATAATAATAGTAAAAATAGCGACAGCAGCAATTTGACAACAGTCAAAGGCAAAGCTAGAGGCTTAACCTTCTGGACTTTCCCTTCCTTCAGAAGATGCATAAGATGAATCTGAAGTCTGACTTACAAAAAAAGGGGAGGAATAGGGAGAATATCTTTGCTCACTTTACCACCCTCTTAAGAGCCATTAAAAGAGAGCAATAAGCAAAATATTTGAAAGCTCTGTAATGTAAACATGCACAGCTGTTTAGACATTGCAGCATGTACAAATCCAAAAGACAACATCAAACAAATTCATGGTGAAATTTCATTATTATGGCCCTCAAAGAACAGTCAAAAGGTTTCGATGTTAAAGTAAGTTAGCTCCTTGCTTATCTGACTGTTAAACTGTCAGCACAGAGTTATTTTTAAAAATTTATGATAGCCTGAAAACTCAATGTTAAATAATGTCTGAAGACCTATTAACCTGACTGGAATGTGAACCAGAGACTGGTTCAACTTTGTGCAACTACACCCAGTAAGTTAAATTATGAGGAGTCCAGCAAAGCTATTGAATCTTAGCTCCTCCTGTCAAAATGCAGTGATGACAACTTATTGTCAGCATTAACCTCAGATTAACACAATAGCGTTACTAAGAGGGTAATCTGATTTAACTGTCAAGCATTTCCAGTTTTCTTTCTATAGTTTATACAACTAGCATGAGGAATGAGAGGACACTAATATTTAGCTCAGTTCCACAAATTTGTATTGGAAAAGCTTATGTGGAATTATTTATCTCTTTGTTTATGAAAACCTTAACATTTATGGTTTTCCCCAATGAGAACTTGTCAACATGACAGGGGCAACCATATATGTTAGGGGACTCATCTACAATGCAATGAAATTATAAGCATGTTAAGGCTCTGTACTTGAATAGTTGGTACTCGTTCCAATTGTATAAAAACCATTTGACCTGTGATATAAAGCCAAACCAAACTGTGATTAAGCATGGTTAGGACTCAACTGTGTTATAACTGGAATACTTAACATTATTGTAACTAAAGTACAGACAAGAACTAAGTTGTTTTTTTGTTTTTGAAAATTAAGTGTTGAACCTCTCCAGTCTGGCACCCTGGGACCTGAGCGATGCCAGATCAGAGAATTTGCAGAACCACAGGAGGTCAACATTGCCTAGCACCATTACCAACATTTCCACTGCTTACTGGGCTCTTAGTAGTCTGTGCTGTTATTAAGCTGTAATTTATCCCTAAATGTCTTCCAAGAGCCAGGATGCTCTATAAGCAAACTTTAGGGGACTACAGGAAAATTGGCCATGCCCATGATAAGTGGACATCCAGCTAACTAAAATCATGCCATACCATGAGTGTTGCAAGACCAGACAATGCTGAACTAGAGAGGTTCAACCTTCAGCTGTAACTATCATGCCTAACTGCAAAATAAAGTTGCATATCTAGGATGTTAAAACATTTGAAATTTCAGCAAACTATGTTGTGCTGTCAACTTCCAAATATTTTGGTACAGAGTTCATCAAATAAGTCTTTGTGGGATATATTGGGGAGATTCTAAGAGGGATGGAAAAGATAAAAGAGATTTTATAGCTTGGTAGTTAGGGTAGTGGGTAGACTGCAGGAAACCTACCTTCTACTCTCTGCTCTTCCTGATTTGGAGTCATTTGGGATGAAAAAGTCTGCTTTGAATCAGGGAGAGTAGAGACATGAACTTGTGTTACCAGTGCTCTAACAACTTAATGGGCACATAGCACACAGTTCCATTTTAACCAAACTGCTTGAAAGGTTTTGGTTTTGTTCTAATATGGAGCAAAAACAAATTCCAAAAGTTACTGTGAACCGGAATTGTGGTTCCCCTCATGTAATGTTTAGTCACTATTAATTAGGATATTTATCAATATGTTTTATTAAGATTACGTAATACCTAGATCTAATGAATGAAGAATGACCAAACATGCATGAAGTAAAGTGATATAGGATTATTCTGTGCATGCGGAAAGATATAAACAGATTGAGTTCCAGTTAACATTTATCAAAGAAGGCACACCATTTTGACAGCTAAAACAAGCTGCCATGTCAGAAAACTATTTCATTTTTTCCTATGTAGACTGGAAAGTACTTAGTCTTGAACTGCAGCCTTTTCAGAAATCTGTAAATGTGATGTATGCCAGTTGAACCTGATCTATATTGTCATGCCCTAACGCTCCTTCAAACACACCATAAATAATCTGGAAGTTGCCCCAAAATGCAGTTGCTATTATGCATTAATTCTTTTCTTTCCTTTGCTCTAGAAAGCAGGTCTAAGGTATCACCCACAAATTCAGACATGGTTACTGGAGAATTCACACATATTCCCCTGTGTTTTGTACAACCATAGACTTCCAGATAGATTCTAATCTCTGTTAAAATATTGCAATCTCAAGTGATTCAACTGGTTTCAGTGGTTCCATTATGAAAGTACACCAGTGGGACTCAGATTAAAATCTGTCTGTCTGTCTATCTGTCTTCATACTGGCTTTGATGGATGGGGGGGGGGGGGGGAGGGAGCTACATTGCAAGTTCAGCTTATGGCCTGCCCTGTGATTTTCTCCTGGAAATTAGGACCTCCCTTTTCTTTCCCAGTGGGACCAGGAGTTATCATACAGCAAGATAATATTGTTACCTGCCTTGGAGAATAATGAACTGACTTTACTGTAGAAAGATCTGACACAAAAGGATAATGGGTATATAAGGCTAGCCAATTCACTTTCAAATTGAAAATTTTGTACATTGGTGTGAAAAGACATAAGAATGTTGCCAACGTTAATACGTAAATGACAGTATGTGCATCTAGGACAGGTTCTACCATCATAGCATTAGAGAAGACTCGTTTTCCTGTATTTTCTCTCTGTTCCCAAACTGACCCACTATCTCCCACACACATTCGATTGTAGGATACATTCTGCAGACTCCTACACACCAGACCCTTGATTATGGACCATAAAAGTGGTGGAACAGCCTGAAGAGATTCTTCTTCCACACAGAGACAGGTTAGACTGGTGTTCACTTTCTATAGACAGATATGTATAATTGCTATAGACAATCCAGTTTTGTTGATTAACTGAACTTCTTTTTTGTACTTTGAGAATTTGGTTTCAACTGATTCATCATGATGCACCCAAGGTGTCAAGAATGCTCATTTAAATAACAAATGTTTTTTTTAAAGTTTTTACTGTGCTGCCAGTCCAGTGGTGACGCTATGGTATAGACTCAGCCACACAAGTTTCCCTTCATGTTACTGACTGACTGTATATGGTATAGAATTGACTTAGCATGGAGGAGCATTAGGACAGAGGCTCCATATACTGCAGACATTGTGTTAGAATTGCAATTGTGTGGTAATAATCTTGTGCAAGAAGGGGACTGGAAAAAAGGGGAAATGGAACAGGATTTATAATAATCTGATTACATCTTCTATATCCATGTAAGTATTTTTGAAGATGTAAAAATCTCCCACTCTGTATCTATCTTCCTCCTTGTTAAGGGGTATGTATTAAGAAAAGAGAGGACATTCTGGCTATGTGTAGACTACAGAGTTTTTTCGGAAGCCCCTGTATTTTTCATTTCATGAAGAATAAGGGCTCTTCTGAAAGAGAAGGTTTTTCCATAATGGCCCAGTGTAGATGGGCCAAATTTCAGAAAAACCTCTTCCCCAAAAAAGGTACGTAAATTGCAGAAAACAGACTAACTCTACCAGATACAAGTTCAGTCTTAGAATTTCAAAATCTGAAAATAGGTTTTGACCCTTTCATTCACTGTAAATCATTGCCTTTGATTATTACCATGTGTAATAATGTTGTTACTGAATTAAGGGAACTTAAAGTGTTACCAGATACAATCAACTGACCTCTATTTCACTTGAAACTGAAGTTCAGTGATTTGACTTTCCTTGAAGTTACTCTTATAATACTTGACTATGCTTATTTAGATTAAACATTTGATTTGAAAAAATAAACTTTTACGGAACATTTCACATTTTTAAATAAACGTCTAAAATAGACGAAAAGCTTTTAGAGCGTTCATTCATTCATTCATTCATTCCCATAATGTAAATCCCAAACTACAGTAACAGATCTTTAGAACGATGCCCTACTTTCTAGATTGTTGATACAATATCTCAAGGTTCTGTTTGCACACAGTCCTATATTTCCATTTAGTTATGTCTGTTTTATTTCACTGAATGTAATCCCACAAAAATGCAAGCTCAAAGCAACAAGGCTGCCATTGAGTACCTATATAATTGATATACAGCAAAGAAAAGAGAGCATACTGCATGCAGGGAAAATATACTGCTTGCAGGAAAGAGATAGAAAATGGAAGGTAAAATGAAAATTGTCTACAAGGGATCTCAGAAAGATTGCTGTCTTGGTGTCTAGTTTAGAAAGAGAGGTTTACAGCCAAGAAAAACAGTTTTTCATACTAAAGATCTTTGATTTTCACATGGGAGTAGAGTGAACATGAATGGAACATTGCTATGGGATTTTCTATATGCATTGAATGCTTTAGAAAAATATTAGGTATTAAATTAAATGAATGTATAACAAATGCTGAGATTTTCCAACATTCAGGAATCCCTTATCTCCAAAGTAACAAAAAAGAGATGGAAATATCTGGGTCAAGTGCAAAGAATGAAACCACAGTGTCTGCTGTGGCATATGCAATGAAGGCATAGGCCATTGAACAACTGGACAAACATGCAAAAGGAACCAACTGTAAGAATCCCTTCATTCTACACAAGTCAGAGAGGGAAAATTTATGGGACTTTACAACACAGAGGACATGAAAAGAACATCCCAGGATAGATAGGGATGGCAGAGCTTTGTTCACGAATGATACAATGTCAGGGTATTTCTACACTAGCCCCCTAGTTCGAACTAGGGAGGCTAATGTAGGCATTCGAAGTTGCAAATGAAGCCTGGGATTTAAATATCCCGGGCTTCATTTGCATCTTCCCGGGCGCTGCCATTTTTAAAAGTCCCTTAGTCCAAACTCCGTGCCCGCAGCTACACTTGGCATGGAGTAGGTAGTTCGAATTAGGATCTCTAATTCGAACTACCGGTACAGCTCGTTCCACGAGGAGTAATGGTAGTTCGAATTAGAGATTCTAATTTGAACTACCTACTCCGTGCCGTGTGTAGCCCCGGGCACGGAGTTCGGACTAAGGGACTTTTAAAAATGGCAGCGCCCGGGAAGATGCAAATGAAGCCTGGGATATTTAAATCCCAGGCTTCATTTGCAACTTTGAATGCCTACATTAGCCTCCCAAGTTCGAACTGAGGGCTAGTGTAGACATACCCTCAGGGTGGAAAGGGTTCAAGTTTCTTCCAGGAAGTTCATTTTTTGACATTGCATAAATGTTGTGTCCTGATCATCCTCCTAGAAAAGGTGATTATTCCCCTCCTTTGGGAGAGAGTCAAGCGATTAGTATGATGTGGTAGGGGATTTTATATGCCCCTCCTGTGCCATTATGTTCTTTATGCTTTTAGGTTCATTATTTGTAAATGGAAGTCAGTGCACTTGACACATTGAGGGTATGTCTACACTACAAAGTTAGTTCGAACTAACAGATGTTAGTTCGAACTAACTTTCATAGGCGCTACACTAGTGCTCCGTTAGTTCAAACTTAATTCGAACTAACGGAGCGCTTAGTTCGAAATAGGTAAACCTCATTCCACGAGGATTAAGCCTAGTTCGAACTTACTAGTTCGAATTAAGGGCTGTGTAGACCCTTAATTCGAACTAGTGGGAGGCTAGCCCTTCCCAGGTTTCCCTGGTGGCCACTCTGGCCAACACCAGGGAAACTCGTCTGCCCCCCTTCCCGGCCCCTCCCGGCCCCGGACCCCTTAAAGGGGCACGGGCTGGCTACGGTGCCCGTGCCAGGTGCAAGCCTGCCAGCACCCAGCCAGCAGATCCTGCACCTGGCATGGATCGAGCCACCCACCCGATACCCCCCAGCTCTCCCCCTCTTCCCAGGACCAGGCTGGCGGCTCCTGGGAGCTTGCCCACGACCGCAAAAGGCGGGCACCCGCCTGGGCTAGTGCGGACATCGTTGCCCTCGTCCACGATCTCCGCACTAGGCACAGGAAAATGGCCGTCTAGGGCAGGAGAGCTGCCAGCCTGGCCACCCAGGAGCAGGTGTGCATGAAAATCAAGGGGGTCCACTGAGACCTCCGACCCTGAGCCCTGAGCTTACAATGGCCGTCCTGGGTCAGACCAAAGGTCCATCTAGCCCAGTAGCCTGTCTGCCGACAGCGGCCAACCCTAGGGACCCTGAAGGGGATGGACCGAAGACAGTAACCAAGCCATTTGTCTGGTGCCATCCCTCTCCAGCCTTCCACAAACAGAGGCCAGGGACACCATTTCTACCCCCTGGCTAATACCACTCCATGGACCCAACCTCCATGAATTGATTTAACTTCTCTTTAAACTCTGTTCTAGTTCTAGCCTTCACAGCCTCCTGCAGCAAGGAGTTCCACAGGTTGACTTTTTGCTTTGTGAAGAAGAACTTTCTGTTACTAGTTTGAAGCCTGCTACCCATTCCTTTCCTTTGGTGTCCTCTAGTCCTTCTTTATGGGAACTAATGAAGAACTTTTCTGTATGCACCCTCTCCATCCCACTCCTGCTTTTAGAGACCTCTATCCTGTCCCCCCTCCGTCTCCTCTTTTCTAAGCTGAAAAGTCCCAGTCTCTTTAGCCTCTCTTCATATGGGACCTGTTCCCAATCCCTGATCATTGTAGTTGCCCTCTCCTCTCCCACCTCCTTTTCCCAGTCTCCCCCAGTTTTGTTCAATAAAGACAGATTCCATTTTTGAACACAATTGTCCTTTATTTTGTACATCAAGAAAAGGGGCTAGGGAAGGGTAAGTTGAAGGAGGTGAGGGAGGAATGGGGTACGAGCCCCCGATGGGGAGGACTGGGCTAGCTCTGCGGGCTTCTGGGGGTGGAAGCTCTCCTGCAGCCCCCCAATTGCTCCCTCTTCCCAGATGGCAGCCTGTGGCAAGTGCAGCCAGGCTGATGGCCGAGTGGTGTGATGTGCCCAGTGTGGGTAGTTCGGGCACTCCAAGCCAGGACTGCTTTGCAAGCGGGGCACCTCTGAGAACTGTCTGTCTGGGGTGGGGGTCGGGACCCTTTAAGTGCAGCCCTCGGCTAGCCTGAGACAGCATCTCCATGCTCTAAGTCCTCCTCTCATGCCCTGCCGGCACTGCTTCTGGCCATCCTTAAGCCTGGTTCAGGGTCCACTTAATGTGGACATGCTAGTTCGAATTAGCAAAACGCTAATTCGAACTAGTTTTTAGTTCTAGACGCGTTAGTTCGAATTAGCTTAGTTTGAATTAGCGCTGTAGTGTAGACGTACCCTGAGATATTTCTTCACAGGTTTGGAAATATTGCTTGTGTCAGAATGGGGACCAGATATGAACAACCTTTTTCTCTATGTCCCTGCTTGAATGTTGCCCTTCTTGAAAGCGATTAAAAGTAAATAGCTCTCAGCTGTGTGGGGAGGCTTAGTCCTGTTTCTAATGGACAAAGTTCCTATTATATAGCCTCAACTCAGATGACACTGATTTTGCACCCTTACTATTGCTATCAGAGGGATCATAGAATGAATGGCCAGGGGATCTTCTCAGTGCAGGTGACCATCCATGTAGTGATGAAGTGCATTTTTGGTGAAGTGTAGGAAAATGTCTTAGAGCATCTGTTCCCTCTGTACTGAATCTGTGAACAAATGGGCTGTGTCTACACTGGGCCACTTATTCCGGAATAGGAGCCGCTTTTCCGGAATAAGCTACGAGCTGTCTACACTGGCCCCTTGAATTTCCGGAAAAGCAACGACGCTCTACTGTACAAAATCAGCGGCTATTCCGGAAACCCTACGCTGTTCCCGCTCGTAAAAGAGCTGCGGCTGGCGTATGTGCAGGCCACCGACAGAAGAGGGGCAGGACCCGATGCCTGCCCCTATTACGACCGGCTCCATGCTTTTCTGGGCCAGCCAGCTCCGGAAGCCCCAGCTGTACCTGTGGACACCTGCCAGCGCCCCCCCATAAACCGTCCCACCGAGCCAGGGGAGGGAGAAGACAGCATCAGCGCGTTTGGCAGTGAGGAGGCCAGCGTTGCCACCACCCAGCAAGCCCCCTCCAGCAGCTCCTCCGAGGCCGAGGCTGGGGAGGAACCCACTGTTGAGTTTGTGCAGTTTGCACTCCCAACAGGCGGGAGGCGGAGGGCGGTGGGGGGGCCAGGTGTCCAGAGGGAGGAGGGGGAGAGCATGTCACTCAGGCCACGTGAGCTGCACGCTGCATCGCATGAGGCAGCAAGCAGCACGTGCAACCACGTGCAGCCTGGTGACCGAGCGGCACGTGGCCGCGGCAGGCAGCTGCAGGGCACGCCTGGGATCGTGCTGCTCACACACATTCGGTGGGATCAGGGGAAAGGGTGGATGCTGGCTGGAACCGGCCAGGGCCCCAGGGACTCAGCCCAGAGCCCGCAGCTCCGCCAAGGGTGCAGCACGGAGAACGGCACACTGTCCCATGCCTCGCTGTGAGGCACAGCCAGCTGCTATTGGGTACACCGCAGCGTCACGGTCCTGTGACCGTGGACCCCCACCGAGCCCTTCGCCTGCTCCCGGTGCCTTGGCTGCCTCCCCGAGGGAAGTCCCACACACGTCCCTGGGCTACCGGGCTTGTGGGAGGGATAGTGGGAGGGGGAAGGGTCCCTGAGTGTTGCTGCAAGGATGGAACATCGCCTCACCCAGTCACTCTTCTGGTTCCATCCAGGAGATATCCTATGCGAGGGGATCTGAGAGCCCAGACTGCTTCTGCCAGATGTGCTCCCAGGCACTGCATGGGGATGCATCTCACTCCCTGTCTAACACCAGTGATTAGCCCAAAGCTTTTCACAGTCTCCACCGGCAGGGAATTCCACAAGTGAACGCAGCACAAGCACCCTCCCGCCCTCCACGGGGTCAGGATATAGACTGGTGCTTAGAGTACTGGAGGGGGGACCCTACTCCAGGGGCGGTCCTCCTTGCAAACATACAACACGGGAGCAGGAGGGGAACTGAGTGGGCCCAAGCTACACAACTGTGGGGTCATCTGGGCTCAGGGGTGGAGGGCATGCGGTGTGGGGACAGTGGACGGCTTGCCTGACTGACCCATCCTTTCTTCTCTTCCCTGCAGCGGGACCCAGCACCAGACCCTCCACTGCGGCAACAGCGGCACTCCCAGCAGGCCAATCCCAAAGGCACAGGTTCCGCCAGAGGGACCAGCTGCTTTGCCGGCACGTCAATGCCGTGGAGGCAATCCAGGCCTCCATCGCGGAGCGGGTGCAGGGGGACCTGCAGTGGCAGCAGGACGGCTGGGCTGCCTTCCTGGATGAATGCCGAGGGATGCGCACCACAATGGACACGTGACGGCACATATTGTGCATGCGATTCACTATGGCATGGGCGGAGCCCAGGCCCCCGCCATCCCTCCCGTAGCACAGCTCATGCCCCCTCCCATCTCAGCTCCTGCCCCGTTCCTGCCCCTCCTCCTATCCCAGCTCCTGCCCCTGTTCCTGCACCTGCCCCTGCCCCTGGCCACCTCCGCGTGCAGCCTGCCCCGACGCGGTCTGCCCAGCGTGGGCAGGCTGGCCTCCGGAGGAGCGCTCGCAGGGGCTGCCCGTCCCAGTAACTGCCCCCCCTTCCTGTCCCAGTTGAAGGTCTCCCCCCCACTTCCTGTCCCAGTTGAAGGTCTCCCTACCCCTTGTAAATAAACAGTTCTCTATTTTGCTGTTCATTCCTGTGTTGGGTATTGTGTAACTCTAGGTAGTGTACGAAATGATGTGAGATGCCAAGTAGCCACTTAAATTTAACATGGTGGCAAACTGTGGAGAACGAAATCTGTACTCTATCACTGGGGGGGGGGGGGGCCTTCGTAAGTGGTCAGTGGTTTGTGGCGCAGAAATAAATGCTGACACTTTTCAGTAAAATGTAAGCCACAAACTATATTTACATAGATAACAAACTAGCAAGAACGGTTACAAGATGCACACAACAGATAATTAAACATAGTCTAGGTGCAGGGAGGACGATTGTGGTGTTGCTGGCCACCTCAATCCTTTGGTCCTTCCGGGCCTCAGGAGAGGAACAGCCAGGAGATCCCTCGACGGAAGATGACTGGAATCAGGTACGCTGACTTCAGCCTTCCGCACGAACCCTCGTGGCTGTTCTTTGGGACAGGCGATGGTGGCCTAAACCCTAGCCTAAGCTAAAAAGAAAAACCCTAACTAAGCCTGACGCACCTGACGAACAGACTCGATGACGGCCGACATGCTTTGACCCGACGCTTTACAATTGGGGGGGAACTAAGGGGAGGGGGTGAGGAAGGGTAGGGAACGGGCAGGAGTAGTCTGGGGAGACCCACGCGACCCTACTACGGGGCTTGGGCAAACATGTCCACCAGGGCCTCTCTGATGTGCACCACATCCTGGTGCGCCTGGCGGACGACAGCTGTGTCGGGCTGTTCCAAGGTCTGTGCCTCGGCTGCCCCACTGCACTCCACAATGTTGTGGAGCACGCAGCACGCAGCCAGGACCTCCGTTGCATTCTGTTCACCCATCTCGAGATGGGTGAGCAAGCAACGGAAGCGGGCCTTTAAACGTCCAAAGGCCAGCTCCACTGGGTTTCGGGCCCGGTTGAGGCGGTCGTTGAACCGGGCCCAGTTCTGGTCCGGCTGCCCCGTGTAGGGCCGCATTAGCCAGGGCATCAGGGGGTAGGCCGCGTCCCCGACGACGCAGATGGGCATAGGCACATCCCCGACAGTCAAGTCCCGCCGGGGGAAGTAGGTGCCCGCCTCCAACCTGCAATACAGTCCAGAGTTCCGGAGGATGCGGGCGTCGTGTGCCCGGCCAGACCAGCCCCCGTAAATGTCCACGAAGCAGCCCCGGTGGTCCACTAGGGCCTGCAGAACGATGGAGCAGTACCCCTTTTGGTTCATGAAATGGGCCGCTCGATGCTCCGGGGCCTGGATGGGGATGTGGGTAGCGTCCAGGGCTCCCCCGCAGTTGGGGAACCCGAGGACAGCAAAGCCGGCCATGGTATCATCCACGTCGCGCAGGCGGATGATTCGCGGGAGCAGGACGTCGTTGATGGCGTGGACGACCTGCAGAAGGGTGCAGAGAAACACAAGGGAACACATCACATATGGCAGGGGTGAGTGTGCCCCCCCACCGGGCCTGTCCAAGGGAGGGGCAGCCCAAACCCCTGGGCAACCCAGCCGGGAGTCTTGGCTGTCCCTGGGCCTGGAGTGCAGCACCCTCCCCCCATCCCACTCCCCCTGGGACTTACCTCCACGACGATCACTCCGACGGTTGATCTTCCCATCCCAAACTGCTGGGCCACCGAGCGGTAGCTGTCAGGTGTGGCCAGCTTCCAGAGTGCAATGGCGACCCTCTTCTTAATGGGGATGGGTGCCCGCAGCCGGGTGGTGGCTCTCTGCAGTGCGGGGGTGAGCCAGGTGCACAGCTGCAGGAAGGTCCGCTTTCTCATTCGGAAATTCCTGATCCACTAGTGGTCGTCCCATCGTCTGAGGTTCCCAGATATTTACCTGCTCTTTCCTTAATAGCTGACAAAAATATATCCTCTCTCCAGTCAGATAGGTGTGCGCTGTCCTTCCTGAATAGTTCAATGTGATATGTCCAGCTAGAACCAATCTCCCTTGTTTACATATACATTCAGCCATCTCTCTTTTTTTATACCTTCTGGACTTATCAGACTGTAGAGGTTTCATGGCTCCCTGCCATACCATCATCTGCAACATTTCAGACCAAATAATCACCCATAAGAGCAAATCCTTGGTCTGCCCTTAAACCCTCTTAGCTCGGATAATCACGTCAATCTCTCACACGTTTCTAAATCATTTTCATTGAGGTCATCCAAGGAGTGGACCACCCACTGGGAACCAGACTCCCAGGCCACTGTCCAGGGCAGCATTATGGTGAGCTTTTCCTATGCTGAGCATAATACTGTACAACCCATTGATATTGCTGGACAGAAATAAAAATGTGGCTGCCCAAATCTCCCAAGTTCTGGCCCTAAAAATTATTTTGATTTCTTACTGACTTTCTTGTCCTGTCCCAGCTTACTTTCTGTCAGGCTTTCCTTGTGCAGCAATGAAAATATGTCAACATGACAAAAACAGAACATGTACGGTTTAGAATTACACAGAAAGTGCACTCCCATGGGATCTGGTACTCACAATTATCCCCAACTTACTGCCACAGAACTCACAATATTTGAGGCTCCCCAAAAATCCTCTGGGCAATGATCTCTTCCCATGTATTTACATTCCATGGTGGGAGGTGACTAGTAGTTTGGTCACCTACAGCCCCCTCACAGTAATTATTCTTACCCCATTGCTTGAGGGATGAATTTTCTGGTTATCTCCAGCATTCCAAAACTGAGCCCATGCTAGCTGACAGTTACTCTACCTGTCAACCTCTCCAACCAGGACCCTTCCCCCGGCTTGCACCATCCTATCCTTTTCCAGCCCACGGCTGCCCATTAGGTGCAACTCCATGATCTCCCCAATCATCTTTGCCTTGAATCCTTCTGGCCCTCACTCACTGCTTGCTGCTAACATGACTCATTCATTCCTTCAGAGTCTGTATCTGTTTCTCATCTCATATGCTTCCTCTTCACTCCTAAAGAGAGACCATTTCCCCACTCTGGCAGTGCATGTTCTGCATCACCCTATAATATCTGAATTACCGTTGAAACAATTGGTTACTCACTTGAAGAGGCTTTACACCGACTGGAGAGTCATGAATGGGACAGGATGGGACAGGATGAACCGCCTCTCTCCTGATGCTCCAGTGCTAAATCACAGGGGACACTGTCCTAACCCAATATCATACTGACCAAGTCACCTATTATGTCAGGGAGGCGCCTGTTTACAAGCCAAAATCTCCCTATTTACCGTGTCTTGTAGCATTCCCTTATATTTGAATTCTGTTGAAGGAACTTCTGTTACTTAGTTGAAGAGAGGAGTCCCCACCTGGGTTTTTACCATTCTCTCATCACCCATCCTCGCACATAGTCAGTACCTTAATCCTGTATCCTTCTTAATGATTATGAGGGAGGTATTCCCCTCACAGGACATACTGAATTTGGAAATGCAGTGTTTCCTCCAACCACATATTAGGAGAGGGAATTCTCCTGCCTTCCTCCTGATCTCATCACACTACTGCAGTGAACCAATGCAGACATCTGGAGCTGTCGGCTGCTCAGAAGTAGAGATGCTGATGCCATTGCAAGCCTCTGGGCTGCTGCTGCTTCTGGCACTTTCACGAGCACTTCAAATAAAGAAATATAGTTGGATACTAGTAAGTTTCTGAAAACTATTCCAATTATATTGAGGCCTCCACTTCCAAACTGAATTTCCCTAAATCAGAAGAAGGGTGCTTTTATTCCAGTATCTCTACAAATACACATTAATTATACTGGAGAAGCTATTCTGGTTGTTTATCAAGTGCAGAAAAGCTAGTTATCATAATGACAATCTGTGGACTCTTCTATTTCACTTTTTCCAATGTAGACTGGAAACTACTTATTCTTGAACTGCAGCTTTTTCAGAAATCTGTAAATGTGATGTATGCCAGTTGAACCTGATCTATATATATATTCCAGGAAAGTCAGCTTAAGGTATGCAACTCCAGCTATGTAAAATGCGTAGCTGGAATAGTTGTACTTGAAGCCGAGTCTTGACAGCGTCCGCACTGTGGGATGTAGATGAGAGCAAATGCTCCTACCAGCTTCCCTTACCCTTCGCAAAATGAGAAGTATTGGACGCTGGTGGGAACACAACCACTAACATCCCCTCTGCATATCCAAATTTTTGGGATATCTCTCAACCATTTTTTGATTCAGTGCTGACAAAGCCAGTAATAATTTTAACAAAACTGGCATCTAAGTAGTCCATAATTAGTAAACTGGAGCTGACGCACATTACAACAGACAAAACACAGAAACATAGCTTCACTCAGATAGACCTTATAAATTAACTAATCTGTATTCCTTCACTAAAGCCAATCTTCATTTCTTAGAGGAGTAGGCAGAATGTTAGCTGTGTGTGTGTGTGAGTGTGAGTGTGTGTGTAACAGCATTATTTCAATATACCTCCCCAGTACTTGTATGTTTATTCTGTTTGACGCAGCATGCTCTAGTGATCTGAGCATATGGCTTCCTTGCTTTGAGCCCTCAATTCTACTTCTTGGTCTGTAAATGGCTTAGTCTAAGATCTATCTATGGCTCAGACCTGTGCTCCATCTGTAAAATTCACTAATCCATCTCACGGAAGTGTTGCATGAATTAAAAAGTTAATGCATGTAAAGAGCATTGGAGATTTGGGTCTTAATCTAAGACTCATTGAAGTCAACATTATTTTTTCCATTATCTTTACTAGGCATTGACTCAGGCTTTTAAAGTGCTGAAAAAAGATTATTATTATGGCTGTCTAACTGCATACCAGCTTATTTTACCAAGATCTCTCTTCTAATCTATTGTGTTTGTGATTAGTTCAGTAGCAAGAGCTGAAACATCCTAGCTGAGTCTACACTGGCATGATTTTGCACAAATACTTTTAACTGAAAAGTTTTTCCATTAAAAGTATTTGCACAAGAGAGCGTCTACACAGGCATGTGCTTTTGCGCAAAAGCATCCATGCCAGTGTAGACGCTCTCTTGAGCAAGAAAGCTCCAATGGCCATTTTAGCCATCAGGCTTTCTTGCACAAGAAATTAATGTTGCCTGTCTACACTGGCCTCTTGTGCAAGAATACTTGCGCAAGAGGGCTTATCCCTGAGTGGGAGCATCAGAGTATTTTCACAAGAAGCACTGATTTTGTACATTAGAACGTCAGTGTTCTTGTGCAAATACTCGCAGCCAGTGTAGATAGGCGGCAAGATTTTGTGCAAAAGCAGCTGCTTTTGTGCAAAATCTTGCCAATGTAGACACTGCCCCTATGTATAGTAACCAAATAACAGAGGAACATGCTCAGTATATAACACATTGCCTTGAATAATTTGATTCCCTAATGTACTTGGAGTTTGCACAATTAAGTACTACAGAACTTTCTCTATTTATATTAATTTATTGTTTAAACTAAATAGAGTGTAGTTATTTTGTATTCAGTTAGGTTTAATACAATTGTTGTCATTTACTTCAACAGACATACTTGATTAAAGTTACACTCATGCTTAAGCACCTTCCTGAAGTGATGCCAACACTGAGAGCTGGAGAACAGAAAGGACAAACTGGTGAAGGTTCTAGACAGAAGCTCATGATGAAACAGAGAGAGAGAGAGAGAGAATAATTTTAAGGATAATGTTTTTGTGCCTTTATGCCATTGTCACATAATTTGTGCCATATGATCCTGCTTCTGTTTCCTGATTGAATGAGCCCGCAAGCAATTCTGACACTAATACTTGTGTAAGCAAAGGTCAACATTGCCATTAGAAATACTTACATCCACAACTAGGGAAAGTGCCATCTGCAAATGTTTGAACTAGAAAATTTGATCACTTTACTGTTCTTGGAAAGTGAAAACAAAATTGGTGCAGACACATCTGAAATAATTTAAGTTGAGTGAATATTGGCAGACATGTTTATATTATTTATCCATCTCCAATACATTTAATAAATGTCTTGATAGATTTGCATAATTGTATATTATTCATAATTAGTCCTCTGCAGCATACCTAGCATTCTGTATTTTTTATTTTAACTTCTTTCAATTAAAACTGTATATACATGCATGCACACACTCATATATATGATAATAGGAAACACTTATCCCTGGTGTTAGGTTTTGGCATTTATGAAAGAAGTCTCTCCAAAATACATAGGATAATAGCACTGGGTAATAATTTCTTTAAAAACTCTCATTTTATAGATTATGTTACTTGAAAAGGGTCATTGAGCTTACAACTCTTTGTTTCTGACTTGAGTATGATAGATATATATAGGGCAATGTGATTTAAAAAAAAACTTCTGAGATTTATAGCAGCTGAAGAGATTTGGTCTTTTTCAGTTTTCTTACCCAATAACAAAGACCATTATGAATAGTAGGAAGTCTAAAGAACATAAGAACATAAAAAATGGCCATACTGGGACAGACCAAAGGTCTAGCCCAGTATCCAGTCCTCTGAGAGTGGTCAATGGCAGATACCCCAGAGGGAATGAACAGAACAGGTAATCATGAAGTGATCCCTCTTATGTCACTCATTCCCAGCTTCTGACAAACAGAGGCTAGGAACACCATTCCCACCCATCCTGGCTAATTGCCACTGATGGACCTCTTTTCTATGACTTTATCTAGTTTTTTACAGGATCCAGTTAAAGTCCTGTTTTTTACAACATCCTCTGGCAAGGAGTTCCACAGATTGACTGTGTGTTGCATGAAGAAATACGTCTTTTTGTTTGTTTTAAACCTTCTACCATTAATTTCAGTTGGTGACTCCTAGTTCTTGACCAACATCAGGCCAATTTGATTGGTGACTTCCCACTAAGAACAGACAGGCCTCTCACCAGAGCTGAACCAAAACCCAGAAGGGTATACTGTAACAGAATCTAAGATATGGGAAATGGACCCAAGGATGAAAAGGATCCCAAAGGGAGCAGGATGTGTTTTGTTCATATGGGGGAAAAAACCCAGTACTGCTATATTCTCTCTGTAATGCCTCAAGGGAAATGACACAAGAGAAAACATGGGGTCTCTGTGATCTTCAGTCAAATTCTATCTATATTTAGAGGAGGAGAATAAAGGCAAGACAAGATTTTAGTGATCAACATATGACTTAGGCTGTGCTATAGGAAGGGCTTTGGGATGTTCAACCACTGGGAAACATTCATGGGAAGAGGACATTTCTTATGGGATGGACTCCACCTGAGTAGGGAGGGAAATACGCTTATCACATGAAGAAAGGCACAACTGATTAAAAGAAGTTTAAACTATGACCTTGAGGAAAACTCTTGGAAGATTCTAATGTAATCTCCATGACTGATTCCAATATTGACCAGGAGGAAAATCAAGAGAGAATTTAGCAATAGAGACAGGAACTGCGATGGACATTAAGAGGAGAGATACTGCCAATACGAATGAAGCTAACAGTTGTTAGGCAATACTGGCAATAGATTGACTATACCAAATAGGTGAGGAATCTGGGAAAAGTCAAGCAAAAACAACTAAGTTGTTTGTACACCAACATAGGGAGCCTGTGTGACAAACATAGAGAGCCTGTGGGATGTTAAAATTGGGGTATGTCTACACTACCCTGCTAGTTCGAACTAGCGGGGTAATGTAGGCATACCGCACTTGCAAATGAAGCCCAGGATTTGAATTTCCCGGGCTTCATTTGCATAAGCCGGGCGCTGCCATTTTTAAATCCCGGCTAGTTCGAACCCCGTGCCGCGCGGCTACACGCGGCACGGAGTAGCTAGTTTGGATTAGGCTTCCTAATCTGAACTAGCTGTACTCCTCATTCCACGAAGAGTACAGCTAGTTCAGATTAGGAAGCCTAATCCGAACTAGCTACTCCGTGCCGCGTGTAGCCGCGCGGCACGGGGTTCGGACTAGCCGGGATTTAAAAATGGCGGCGCCCGGCTTATGCAAATGAAGCCCGGGAAATTCAAATCCCGGGCTTCATTTGCAAGTGCGGTATGCCTACATTACCCCGCTAGTTCGAACTAGCGGGGTAGTGTAGACATACCCTCAGATATTATAGAGATAACAGAAATAAGGGGCAATAGTTGTCATGACTGGAGGGCTGGTACTGTTCAGAAAAGAAAGGAATAATTGAAAAGTGGCAGTTATGTAGCCCTGCACATTACTGATGAGGTTAGAATGTGAAGAAATTAGAAATGATGAAATAGATAAAGGAGTCAAGCTACCTGAAGCTCCCCTGAAATAGTGCTTGGGACATGCTACAGATCTCCTGGATCTGATACAGAGAGAGACCTAGTTAATAATTTTAATGTAATAAATGCTAGTGGGAATTTTTTTATTATTAGACACTAACTTCACAGCATACATTGGAGAGCTACTGCCACTAATAATAGTAGGGCACATATCTTCCTGGACATGACAGCTGACAGATTTCTTCACCAACATTTACCGAATCTACAAGAGGTGATGCCATTTTAGACTGTACTGGTGAGTAGTGAGAATCTCATAGAAGAGCTAGGTGTCGGAGAGAAACTTGGTTCCAGTGATCATGAACTAATTCACTTTAAATTAAATGGAAGGATAACCAAAAATAGATCTGCAGCTAGGATCCTTGATTTCCAAAAGGGCAAACTTTAAAAAGATAAGAGAGCTAGTAAGGGAAGAGGACTAGATTAAGGATCTCAAGAATATGAGTATAGAGGGGACTTGAAATTACTTCAGCTAAAAGTTGCACAAGCTATCTGAAGCCCGCATCACAAGCAAGAGGAAAAAAATATAGTGAAGGTGTGCAGACTATGCATCTCAGACAGGTTATTAACAGAAAGCAGAAAGCCTGCAAGGAATGGAAAATGGGATGGATCAGCAGGAAAGGCTACCTTTTTGTGGCCAGAAAGTATAGAGGAAAAGTGAGAACTGCTAAAATTCAAGCAGAGTTGTAATGTGCACAAGAAAGTAAAACCAAGAGTAAAAGGTTCTATAGCCATATAAATAAATACATTTAAAAAAAACAAGGAAAGAAGAAGTGGGACTACTAAACACTACGGGTGGGCTGGAGATTAAAGATAATCTAGTCAAGGTACAACACCCAAGCAAATACTTTGCCTAAATTTTTAATAAGGGCTTAGAGTTAGTGGCAGAATAGCTAATGGAAATCTGGCACTGGAAATTACTACATCTGAGGTGGAAGACAAACTAAAGCATCTTAATGGGATTAAATCAGGGGAGCCAGATAATTTTCATCCAAGAATATTAAAGGAACTGACACATGAAATTACAGGCCTAATAGCAAGGATTGCCAATAAATCTGTAAACTTGGGGGTTGTACCATGTGACTGGAGAATTGCTAATATAGTTCCTATTTTTAAGCAAGGGGGAAAAGTGATCCAGAAAACTCTAGGCCTTTTAGTTTGACCTCAGCTGTATGCAAGGTCTTGGAACAAATTTTGAAAGGGAAAGTAGTTAACAACATAAAGATAAATGTAATTGAGATAAAATACAACATGGTTTCACAAAAGGTAGATCGTGTCAAACCGACCTGCTCTTTTTCTTTTGAGAAATAACTGATTTTTTTTGAACAAAAGAAATTGAGTAGATCTAATCTGCCTGGATTTCTGTAAAGTATTTGATATAGTTTCACTGGAAAATTATTAGTAAAAATTGGAGATGATGAGGATTAGTGGAAAAATTGAAAGATGAAGAAGGTCCTGGTTAAACAGGAAGTTACAAGGGGTTGTACTTAAAAGTGAACTGTTAGGCTGGAGGGAAGTTTCAAGTGAAATTCCTTGATTGTTGAGTCTTGCTGAAATTCTCAGGGGAAAACTGAGCAGCATATTTGGAATCAGCTGATCTGTGTTTGTTTTAAATGTAGCGATGAGTAATTTTGTAAATTTCCCCCTGGGTCAGATTGGCAGAGATTCTGGGTATTTTGTCTTCCTTTGTACCCTGGGATTTGGGTCACTTGCAGGGTTATACTAGAGCGAAATGTGGATTCTCTGTAACTTTTAAGTCTTTAAATCATGATTTGAGGATGTCAGTAATTCAACTAGAGGTTAGAAGTCTATTACAGGAGTGGGTAAGTAGGGTTCTGTGGTCTGCAATGTGCAGGTGGTCAGATTAAATGATAATGATGGTCCCTTCAGGACTTAAAGTCTATGAAAACATTTAAGCATTGATCTTAATTCAATGGACTAATTTATAAAATTGCTCATCATTACATGTATATAACAAACATAGTCAGATTAACTGATTCCCCATTGCTCTGCATCTTATATAGTCAGAAGACCTATGTAGATCAGACTGGCAGCATTCTATAGTAATTGTGCACTAATAAAAATAACGACACAATACATACGATAATAGCTGAAGTTCATTCTTTTCAGTTTACAAGTATGAGCTAAGCATACACACAAGGTAACATTGCCCTTTCCACTTTTGCCATTGAAAAGGCTCTACAATGCTGCCTTTTTAAAAGTAGATTTTTTTGCATATTATTCCACATGTAAATGAATTTTCATATGGTGCTGCTATTTTGCCAGATCTGTACAATAAAACAGATTATCCTAAGTGACTCCAGCATAGCTACACTGGTTCAATGAGGGAACCTACCCTTTGTTTAGACTCCACTAGAATTACATTGACCACAACACATACGTTTAGTCTGAAGGCAGTATACTTGCTAACAAGAAACACACTTGACCCATTCCATGGTACAAAGTTGCATTTTTTCCTTTATATTGTCAATGTACAAATATAAACAGACTTTAAAGCATTTTTGGGGGAAATCATTGGATATGGCTGATGGGCCCTCTGTTCTTTACTAACAAGGAAGAGCTCTTATATTAATATATTCAGAAAATACTGTACACAAAGCATATGACTTTGGTTAGCATCTTTTTCATATTAACACAATGAAGGCATGATAAATATTCATTTTTTTCTTCCCTACTGGCACCAGAATGTAAATAAAGCTAATTATGACCTTCTAAATACAATTATTAATCAGTTTTATAGCAACATGCTATTTGTGCCCAGATGTACGCAAACGTTCAGGTTCCCGTCCCAGATGGATTTCATTAAGTTAAAACAATCACAAGCTGAACAAAGGTATGATCAGCACTGTGTTATCAATTCTTTCTCTCTCCCTCGAACACACACACACACACGCCATCTAGATTCTGGACCAAACCAACCCAAACAAGAAAATATACCGTAAGACAAATCCAGTATACCTTCTCCCTACCCTATATGCCCATGGAATTTGCAGACCTCGGAAGGATCCGATTTCATCAGGATGGGAGACTTAAGTCTTCATGATGCCTACTGACCTTCCTCCGTATCAGTCTCAGAAGGGCTTTGATAGACTCAGGGTACTATGAACTTGCATTCTAGACCCTAGTTTCAGAATCTTCTTTGGTTGAGGGGAGTTTGGTAGTTTAGCGCACACAAGAATGATTAATTTAGGTAACGAATCTCCACAACACCTGCGAGAACTACCCTGGAAAGCCTACATCCTCTGATTCCATCCCTTTGATCTTAATCCACCGCCATCTCACCTGGGTGGATCTGAAGCTACATCTAGGCTGGAAGGTTTTATATCCAGAAAGGCAAAGGAAACAACTTGATTTACTGTGCACAGTGAATTCCTCGAAAGCTCTCTTTTGACCCCAAAATTAGAATATATGGAGTTATGAGTAATTAGGTACTTTCCCTTCCTCTAAAGAGAATCTCTAAACTGAGCTAAGTAAAATAGGCTCAAGCACTGTGCAGTAATCCTAACCCCAAAAAGAAGTGTTGGGATGCACTTCTAGAACTATCATTCATCTATACTATTACAAAAGGAGAGGTGTCCATCACGCTATCTGTCACAGAGAACATTTGAGAAGACTTGCAAAGTGAGAAGTGATGAGTGCATCCAGGGCCCCTCCCCTGGGGCTGCCATTGGTGGGGGCTCGAGTGGGGCTCAGCACCTCCCCAGCAAGTGGCCAGCAGGTGCAGCAGGAGCTTGTGGCAGTGGTACCATGCAGACCTGTGCCTGCTGGAGTGGGCGGCTAGCACACTGTTCCTGCACCCCAGGGGTGCTCTGTCTGGCAGGTGGGGATGGCAGAGGTAGCAGAGCATGGTGGGGGCAGAGTCTTGTGGTCAACTGAGCAGTTGCTGCCATGGCACAATGATTTCTCTGAGTGGCACATCAGGCCTGGGGACAGAGAGACGCAGGAGATGCTGCAAGTGATGGGGCTGGCGGCTAGTCCCTGCCCGCTGCACTACACCGACCCCTCCCTCAGCCCCCTGGGTCTTCCCTCACCCTCCCCTCTCCTGTGCCTTCCCCCTCGTGCAACCTGCTCACCCACCCTACCCCGCCGCCACATTCTCCTGTCTCTGCCACCTCTCAGCACTCCAGCCGTGAGCTGGGGATTGGCTAACTGATGATAATGGAAGAATCAGAATGTCTTTCTGGCTCCTAAAATAAAAGAATGGTGCTCTTGAGTGTTCTGATATGACTCAAGTTCTGGGCTTAATGGATGAAATTAAATTCAGATTACAGAGCAACAACAGTCACTCAATCGTTAAGGCTGAAATTAATTTTCTATTACAGTTGAAGAGCTGGTGGCAGCAGAGTCTGGTGGGACTGGAGCTCTCTGGGATGCCCCAATTGCTGCTAGGGAGTGCCTACGAGGAACCCCCACTGTAGCAGGTCTGGCTGGGGAGACTCAGCCAGAAACCACCTCTGGCATCAGGGCATCCCGGAGAGCTGGGCCCCACCTGGGGAACCCCTGGTGGCAGCGAGGGCCAATGACAGCCCCATCACTTGCAGCATCTCCTGCGTCTCTCTGTCCCCAGGCCTGATGTGTCACTCAGAGAAATCATTGTGCCATGGCAGCAACTGCTCAATTGACCACAAGACTCTGCCCCCGCCATGATCTGCTACCTCTGCTATCCCCACCTGCCGGACAGAGCACCCCTGGGGTGCAGGAACAGTGTGCGAGCTGCCCACTCCAGTAGGCAATGGAACCCGGGGTGACTGGAGAGACCCTGCCCCAGGGAGTCCCACAGCCCAGACAGGAGCTAGGTGTGCCATGTGGCCAGCAGAGAAGCATTGACATCCCTTGGTCTGGCAAACTCTCTGGTTCGGGACTTTTGTGGTCTTGAGGGTGCAGGGCAGTAGTCAATAAACATGTAACTTAAGAACTGAGAAACTTAACCTATGAGAAACCCATAATTCCTATATGAGGATGCTAACATGCTGCTCTGCATAGTACATCCGCAGTAAACTCCCTTTTTTAGATATTTGAGTGAGTGACCTTCTCTTCCTCATTGTGCTAGTTCCCTCCTCAGAGTTAAGACATTTATGAAACCTTTCTGTATACCTATACAATTTTAAAAGAATTATACAGGATGGACCTCCCTGGTCCAGCACCCTCAGGACCTGAGCTGTCCTGGACCTGGGAGTTTATTCAACCAGGGGAGATCAGTACTCCCTTGCTGCCTATCCTGTTCCCAGGATCCTCTCCTTGGGGCTCTCTGCTGTGTCATTGCCCTCCCCAACACTGGCCCAGCATGGCTACCCACCCTGCTGCCTGTCCACTGCCTCATGGTCTCCTGGTGGGGACTGCTTGGCTGCTGCCGCAGAGTATTCTCTGGGGTTCCTGGCTGGGGCCATCTAGCTGCTGCTGGCCCTATTGCTGTAGGGGGTTCATCAGTTGGGGCATCTGGCAGCCCCACCCTGCTGCTAGAGCCACCCTGCTGCAACTGGGGATTCTGGCTGATGTTTCTGCCAGTCCCTCTTCAACTAGGAGGTTCCCCAACAGAGGCTGCCCAGTCACTCTGGCCATGCTGCCACCGGGGGTTTGCCAGGTTTCCTGGCTGGGGCCACCAGACCACCAACAGCTCCACTGCAACCAGGGGTTTCCCAGTGGGGGTCAGGACTCCCCAGTCACCTGGCCACTCTAATGCTGGGGATTCCTTGGCTGGGGTTGGAGTTCCCCAGATGCTGCATGGCCCACCAGTTACTCCTACCCAGCCCCTCCATTGCTCCTGCCTCTGGGGCTTTTTGGTCCTGCTGGCCTCTGCTGGACCAGAGAGTCCTGGATTTGGGAAGTTCAACCTATATCACTATAACACAGCCTATCCACAGACCTTAAAATCCTTTACAAATGCTAATTCTCACAGTATATCTGTTGACATGAGTGAGACACGATGTGGTTAGCACTTGACTTATCCAAGATCATACAAATCAGTTGCTGAATCAGGAATAAAACTAATAGGCCTCAGATATGGGTGTAAAATTGAACTGCCTTAAAATTAATCCTAAATTTCATTTGTGCAGCCTCGTTGTGCCTCAGTTGGGGTATGTCTACACTACCCTCCTAGTTCGAACTAGCGGGGTAATGTAGGCATACCGCACTTGCAAATGAAGCCCGTGATTTGAATTTCCCGGGTTTCATTTGCATAAACTGGGCGCCGCCATTTTTAAATCCCTGCTCGTTCGAACCCCGTGCCGCGCGGCTACACGCGGCACGAACTAGGTAGTTCGGACTAGGAGTCCTAGTCCGAACTACCGTTACTCCTCGTGGAATGAGGAGTAACGGTAGTTCAGACTAGGAAGCCTAGTCCGAACTACCTAGATCGTGCCACGTGTAGCCGCACGGCACGGGGTTCGAACGAGCAGGGATTTAAAAATGGCGGCGCCCAGTTTATGCAAATGAAGCCCGGGAAATTCAAATCCCGGGCTTCATTTGCAAGTGCGGTATGCCTACATTACCCCGCTAGTTCGAACAAGCGGGGTAGTGTAGACATACCCTTGTAGCTGTGCAAGTCCATTGTCCTGCACAGCATCGCACAGATCTGTCAATGGACTAAATTTTGTCCTACAGGTGCAACTTTGTTAGCTCTTCTTTTTAAATTAAAAAAAAAGGAATAGACACTATTTAATGATCTTATGTCTGTTTTGACTCTGAAGTGCTAATGGAATTATTTTTAATTAAACTGAGAAGATCTGACTCTTAATATTCCCAGGGAGCAGATCTGTTATGTAAGACAGCATTGTTTTGACATAGTTCCTTTTCAGAGGGCAGCCACTCTCTGCAGCTACAGGTCCATAGAGAACACGGTAATGGTCCAACATAGTGGAGAAGGTATTGTGGATGCCACAGACGTGATTTTGCAGACATTTCTGTAGAGATAAGAAGCGCTAATGCATATCGGTTTTAGTCGGCAGAAGAGAATGTCTCTCTTGATTTGCTACTAATAAGAATAACAGTCATGCTCTTTTAATAACATTCGCTCTCAAGTAAAGAAACTTGTTTGTCAACATGTTACACAATGGAATTACATATGTGGCAGCTAACGATGCAGAAAAAGGAAAATACTTTAAATAATAAAGAATTCCCATATACTTTTACCGGTATGTATTTTCCATATCCACCCTGTTTGGATACAAATAACTCAATGCTCAATACTGTTTGATATTTGTGCTTGCTCATACAGTACATATAGTAGGTTCTGCCATGGGCAAGTTTCAGTAGACCGGGGTCCAGTCTTGCCTTGAGTTACAAGAGTGCAGTTTCTCAGCGATGGAAGTTGCCACCATGGAAATGAATGTAGAACTGGGTCCAATGAACAGCCATAGGATCTGGGGTCTTCATGGAGTAGCTAAGATAGCTCAGAACACAGTCAACAACGGTAACTGCAAATTGATCCACACATACAAATGAAGCTTTAGGCTGGGAGTTTCAAAGACACCTAAAGGAGCAAGGTGGTGAACACTTTACTTCATTATGGCAAGCTAAAATCAGGTACTTTAGAATAGTAATGTCTACAGCATCAGAGATTTGCTTAAGTTATTAGAATTTTGAAGATCACTGTACAAATATGGAAAAATAGAGTTCTTATGAAGCCTAACATGAAATAATCCATTATTACTAAAGATAAACATAATTTATTTGCTCTCACTCTTGCAGCAGGAGGCCTTCAAAGCTCCTTACTCTTCCAATAACTATAAGTGAATAGATGGCTACTTTGGCAAAAGGTTATTTGAATTTGCTTAGCTTCAAGGAATTAATTTTGTCTCAAAAGTTTTGTAAGAAAACAATTTTCTAAACTATGAAGTGCTAAAATCATTTACAATTCAGTTGCTAGAAAGAGAAGACTAAGATCTCGTTGCCAAATTTTTATGCACAAGATGTTTTTGCACAAGAGGAGAAATGAGCTAAAGGTTAGAAAAACATATTTTCCATCTTACAAATCCAACAAAGCTTTTTTGTTTTAATTTTAATTCAACAGTAAAATAATGTACCAGATGTAAGTGGAACACCGCTGTCATAAAAAACAATTTACTTGTTTGTAGATTTTAGTATTCCGAAGAGTATAAAGTTCATTACCTTTGATAAATCACAGCTACCCAGGAATTCATAACTCATTTTTGGGATTTATCATGCCAGAAAAATATATCACTTTGGAAATTCACAATATGAATTCAGGTGTGAACTTCACAGTGAAAGATAAATACCAAGACGTAATGCATATGGATTAGAGATGATCCATCTAAAAACCTCAAATATGAACCTCTTAAACTTAGGAGAATCTGAGATCCAGATGTCAATATCAGTTTTGTAGTTGTCTCACATTGTTTTAACATTACTGAATCAAAATCCTGGTTCCAACCAGCCAATTGTCTATCAACTGACTACCTCTAGCAGTATCTGGGAGTTGGCATTGTGAATTGTGGTCAATAAAAGGGAAAAAAAGGCATAGTAGAAGGAAAAAATACCACAAAACAGCCTTTTACTTTCTTACTCTTCAGATCTTTTTTTCCTGCTGGCACAGCAGATATTCTCACTTCAAAGTATGAATACAATTATGGAGGGTGAATCGAATGTGCACACTCTTCTTTACAAAAATATATGGCTGCTGCACTGGAAGAAACTGTCTCTACTTCTCCATTTTTCACATCATGTGAGTGTCAAAGAAATTTGGCTCTAGAAAGTGCTGTTCTGGCAGTTTGCAAGAGAAAAACACCAGCTCTACATGGGATGAATTTCAATCGAGCTTTTTGAGTAAGCAGTTTAGAGCTGTTTCCCCTGAAACACCTCACGGATCCTCTAGGTGGCTGGAACCAGGACTACAGCAGCAATGGCAGAGAAGCTCAGGACTCGGTGTCCCAGATTGCCAAGGATCCAGGGCATAGACAGAAATGACTAACAATGCCATAAGGATGAGCAGTAGGCAAGAGCAAATGGGACAAATGCCCATTTTTACAGAAAAAAAATGGTCATCCAGGACATGGCTTAAAAAGTGGAATGTCTCACCAAAAAAAGGCAGATGGTCAGCCAAGTAAAGTATCACACTAATTACTTAAAAGGAAAACATGAGTCACTTGCTGAGGCGTGGTTGTTCACACATGGAGGGGATGACCATATTCAAGCCTACTTTATAAACTTATATCCCACTTACAGAAATATTTGTGGGTTACTTACTTCCCAGTTCTGATGAGTTTTAAACAAGAATTTCTAACCTGAAAGTACAAACCTCAGTATCCATATTTTGTTTGGGTTTGTTAGGTTTAGGTTTTGAAATGTCTTTGGTTTAATGATTTTTTTTCTCTCACTTTTGGTTTACTTTGGTAATACAACACATCTATTTTAAGCTCCTGCGTCATGACTATCCGTTACCCAAGTACCATTAACTAAAAATTCACTGACATCTAAGCACCAACAATTCTTTACTTTTCAGGAAGAACAGCATTGCGCAAGAGGGTTTTTCTTGTGCAAGAAGGGGCAGTGTAGATGCTCCTTCTTGTGCAAGAGCCTTTTCTGAAAAAAATGGTGGCTCATTTGGTATGCAAATGAGGCTCAGCAATATTCCACACGTAGCCTCATTTGCATATTACTCGCACAAGAAGCCGTGAGTGTAGACATAACCATATAGTATATGTTCATAGAATCATAGAATCGTAGGGCTGGAAGAGACCTCAGGAGGTCACAGAGTCCATCCCCCTTCCCAAAACAGGACCAACCCCAACTAAACCATCACAGCCATGGCTTTATCAAGCCGGGACTTAAAAACCTCAACCACCTCCCTAGGTAACCCATTCCAGTACTTTACCACCTCCTAGTGAAATAGTTTTTCCTAACATCCAACCTAGACTCCCCCCACACTGTAACTTGAGACCGTTGCTCCTTGTTCTGCCATCTGTCACTACTGAGAACAGCCCCTCTCCATCTTCTTGGGAACCTCCCTTCAGAAAGTTAAAGGCTGCTATCAAATCCCACCTCACCCTTCTCTTCTGCAGACTAAATAAGCCCAAATCCCTCAGCTTTTCCTTGTAGGTCATGTGCTCCAGCCCACTAATCATTTTCATTGGCCTCCACTGGACCCTCTCCAATGCGTCCACATCCTTTCTATAGTCAGGGGCCCAGAACTGAATGCAATATTCCAGATGTGCCCTCACCATTGCCGAATAAATGGGAATAATAACTTCTCTAGATCTGCTGGCAATGCTCCTCCTTATGCACCTTAATATGACATTAGCCTTCTTAGCTATAAGGGCACACTGTTGACTCATTTCCAGCTTCTCACCCACTGTAATCCCCAGGTCCTTTTCTGCTGAACTGCTACGTAGCCAGTCAGTCCCGAACCTGTAACAATGCTTGGGATTCTTCCATTCCAATGTTGAACCTCATCAGATTTCTTTTGGCCCAATCCTCCAATTTGTCTAGGTTACTCTGTACCTTATCCTTACCTTCCTACCTCTTCCCCTAGCTTTATGTCATTCACAAACTTGCTGATGGTGCAATCCATCCCCTCATTCAGGTCATTAATATATATGTTGAACAAAACCAGCTTAGAACTGATTCTTAGGGCACTCTGCTTGAAACCGACTGCCAACCTGACATCAAGCCATTGATCACTTGGGCCCAACAATCTAGCCAGATTTCTATCCACCTAGTTAAATGTTCTAGTTAAATGATTGGCTACACCGAACCCATAGGATCAGTAAAGCCAGCACTAGGCCCAACAATTCGACTTATGGTATGAAACTCAATCTATGTAGAATACACAGCTGGAGTTGGTTTATCTTAAGCCTAGGTTAGTGGCATCTCAACAGTGAAAAGCTTATGGGAGCAAATGTTCCCATCGGCTTCCCTTACTCCTTGCAAAAGAAAGGAGTACTGTCTGCTGACAGGGGAGCCCTCTGAGTTTGATTTAGCAAGTCTTAACTAGACTCGCTAAATCAAACCCTGGAAGATCGATTACAGCAGCGACAATCCTCCATGTAGTGAAGACAAGGCTTTAGTATAGTAGCAGTAGCTATTTTCACTCTTATTCTCAGAAAAAGGAGTTGAGTTTTGATTATGTTTTCAATTCTGAGGCACATTAGTTCTCAAATTTTTTCCATTTGATACTCGTTTGCAGCCTCCATCTCTCTTCTTTCCTCCATAACTCCTACTGTCTCTTCTGATCTGTTCATTCCCCATCAAATAAATTCTAAGGGGCCCACTACTTTACTTCCACTCTAAATTTGTTCTGTTATTAAATGAAGTTCACTATCTTCAGCAATGATTTCATGGGGATGGATGGGGGTGAGGGAATGTTCATGAAAGAAAAAAGATGATATATTTGCTAAATTATTTGCAAAATGAAACACATCTCTCTTGCTCTTATTCAGAATATTTTTATACCATCCTTTTCCTCCTCCTCTTCCTCTTTTTCTTCTTCATCATTCATTTTCTGCAAACACAAAAGCTAACCTTGTAGTCTAAGCTACTTGACAGCAGCTCTTTAATCAAATAAGCAATTAGAGATTTTCTCTGCAAGCTAAAAGTGTTAATCAGAATTAAGACTAATTTGATGGATCAGTTTAGCCTGATACTATCCAGTATGCAGTCTCAAATGGAATAAATTCTGTTTCATTGCTATATTCAGAAACACCATCTTTTAAAATGAGGTCTTGTGGACCCTTGAAGTATCTCTATCAGTATTAAAATATACATCAGTTAAGTTTCTTTTGTCTTCCATAGTTTTTCTTATATTTCTATTTTATTGTGGTATTAGTGCCTATATCCAGACACCTTCCCTCCCACCCACCTTCCCTATTTTATCCTGTAACCAAGATTCTTAGCCTTATTGGACTTTCAAAACTCCCTAATTAGTGGCTATTTTCTGCTGCATCAAGCTTTCTATTAGAGGGTCACATAACTATGAGCAATGTGACATACTATTTACCTGATACTTACTTTGCAATTATTAATGAACACTTCAAATGTTGTATAGCAGATACACAAGATGTCATGCAGCAATGGTGAGAAGAGACACGGTGGAAGAATAATGTATTAAGAGTGGAGTATGAATGCTTGGTGGTACCATGGCTGTGGTTCCTTCTCATCTTCCCTTTCCCTGTGCGACACTAAAGAGTTGTAGTGGCACAGTCTCCACATTTCCTTTAGCAGAGGGCTGTGATTCTGCTAGATCCTTATGCAGGGCATACAAAGAGTAGGCTCTCCTCTGAGGCGGAATCTGGCTGTCAGTGATATTAGTCACCAAGATCATATTATGCTTGTACTTCCTTCAGGAAGGGAGAAACCCAGGACATTGACTTTGACAATATGGCTTGGGTTCTAGCTATCTGTGACCTTGAGCACACTTGCAGTGGCATAAAAGATAAGCAGTGCACAGCTACCTCTCTGCTACTTCCCCTTTGTCAGCCTTTCCCTTCTGCCAGAGCCTTTCTTTGTCATACTTAAGGGCTCCAGTAGTGGGGAGGCAGCAGGACCCTACTTTGCTAAAAATAGCCATGTAGACATGGGAAGCATAGCTTGTGCAAGCAGAGAGCCATGTTGTGTATATACACTAGATCAGTGGTCTCCAACCTTTAGAGGCTCCCAGGCGCCCGGGGGCGGGGCCATGCATCCTAGGGCACACCAGGTGCAGGGATGCCCTTGCACCCGGCGCCGGCATGTGCCCCAGGGCCGGGGCCGCCCGAGCGCCTTGTGCCATGAGCCCGGGGCCGGCGCTGCCGCCCGAGCCGTGTGCCTGGGGCCAGCACTGGTGCCGCATGCCCGCATGTGCCCCGGGGTTGGGGCTGCCTGAGTGCCGCACACCAAGCGCCGGTACATGTCACGCGCCTGGGGCCGGTGCCTCCAGTGCGCCGCGCGCCGGGGGTGGGGCCAGCCCAGGTTGTTGGCGGGCGTGCACAAATGCCCCGGCGGGTGCCATGGTGCCCGCGGGCACCGCGTTGGGGACCACTGCACTTGATTCAGGCATATACATTCCTCTGTTCTATTTTATGTACCTAAGCTGTACTTCCCCGCTTACACTGGAGGTTATACCCATGCTAGCTGGTCATGAAGGATCTGTACTCTACACACTATGCTCAGAATCCCATCCACTGCCAATCCCACAAGAGGAAGGCCTCTATGTGGACCCCTTCTGATGGCTGTAACAACAATCTGAACTTCTACATCGTTTGCTTCAACAAAGGTGCATGGGCTGACATTGTTAACAAATAACAACATGTGACATACAACCTCAGCGATGTAGAACACAATGCTATACACAGCCTCAAAAACAATTCTAACATTATCATCTGGGAGAGTGACAGAGGAGGTGCTATAATCATCATGAACAGAACAGATTATGAACAGGAGGCTGACAGATAGCTCACCAACACCAGATTCTACAGGCTTCTTTCCTCTGACCCCATTAAAGAATACCAAAAGAAATGACACCATCTGCTCATGAAACACCCTGCTACAACATGGGACCAAATTTATACAAACATACTCCTAAATCCCTGACCAAGGATTTTTGATCTGCTATCCAAAATCCAGAAACCTGGAAATCCCAAACATCCCATAGTCTCAGGCATTGGCACACTTATAGCTAGATTATCCAGTTTTATTGACATTCTCCTCAGACCCTATGCTACCAGCTCTCCTAGGGTATGTCTACACTACAAAGTTAATTCGAACTAACAGCTGTTAGTTCGACTTAACTTTAATAGGGACTACTCATACAAACCACTAGTTCGAATTTAAATCGAACTAGTGGAGCGCTTAATTCAAACTAGTTGGAGGCTAGCCCTTCCCAGGTTGCCCTGGTGGCCACTCTGGGCCAAATCAGGGAAACTCTTCTGCCCCCCCTCCCAGCCCCGGAGCCATTAAAGGGGCACGGTCTGGCTACAGTGCTTGTGCCAGTTGCAAACCTGCCAGCACCTAGCCAGTAGACCCTGCACCTGGCACAGCATGAGCCAGCCACCCGCTGCCACCCAGCCCTCCACCTCTTCCCAGGACTAGGCTCGGCTCCCAGGAGCCTGCCCGGGGTCACAAGAGGCTGGCACCCACCTGGTCTAGTGTGGAGATTGTGGACCTCATTGAGGTTTGGGGGGAGGCCTCTAATGTCCACAATCTCCACACTAGGCACAGGAATGCAGCCGTCTAGGGCAGGATAGCTGCCAGCCTGGCCACCAAAGGCCATATGTGAATCCAGGAGCAGGTTTGTATGAAAATCAAGTTGGTCCAGTGAGACCCCCGACCTTGAGCCCTGAGCTTAGGACATAAGAACATAAGAATGGCTGTACTGGGTCAGACCAAAGATCTATCTAGCCCAGTAGCCTGTCTGCCAACAGTGGCCAGCACCAAGTACCCCAGAGGGGATGGACTGAAGACAATGTCCAAGCAATTGTCATGTTGTCGTGTGCTATCCATCTCCAGCCGTCCACAAACAGAGGCCAGGGACACCATTCCTACCCCCTGGCTAATAACGTTGACAGAACTCAGCAGTTTTGTCGATGCGGGTAAACCTCATTTTACGAGGCATAACGCCTTATTCGACAGAGTTCTGTCGACAAAAAGGGCAGTCTGGAAGCGGAGTTTTCTTTTGTCGACAGAAAAAGACCTCCAAAGAAACCCCCAGTGGTTTCAGGAAAAATCACTTCTTGTTCCTGTCTGTAGCCATATTTTAAAGGCACAGACATCCTTGGCAGGCATTGTGACAGGAAGCTGGCCACAAAGGAACCCTGTCAGCACACACCTCTCCCAGATTCATGTGCACGTGGCCGTGTGTGCAGCTCCTTAGCCACGAGGCCCCCCCAAGGATCTTCAAGGGAGCCAGCCCAAGTTCTCTCAGGAGAGAAAAAGAGAGCCCCAGCTTGGTCAGGTCCAGAGGTCCTGACACTACTTGAACTGTGGGGGGAGGAGGAAGCACTCCAGGCCCTGCACACCTGGTGCAGGAACACCAGCATCTAAGGCCACATGGCTCAGGGGTTGTCCGATAAAGGGCACCACCCCAGGACACTGCAACAAGTCTGGGTGAAAGTCAAAGAGCTTCGGCAGGGATACGTGAAGGCTCGAGAGCAGAGCTCAGCATCAGGTGCAGCCACGGTGCACTGAGCCTATTATAGTGAACTTGATCACATCCTGGGAGGCCAGGAAACTATAACTGCACTGGTGCTCGTGCAAACAGGGTTGCACACAGCGGTGCAGCAGAGCCGGCAGATGGTCCCCAGGGAAGATGTGGAGGAGAAGGAGGAGGAGGACAGGATGGAAGACATCCTGACCCTGATTTTGCAGCCTGTCCCGGAAACCCAGGAAGCCTCGCAGGCATCCTCCGACACTGGTGAAGGAACATCAGGTGAGTGCAGTCAGGGTCACAGACACAGAACAGGGGAGGTGGGAGCAGAGAGGATGCAGAGCAATGTTCACGTCTTGGTCCTCCTGAACAGCTTGCATCTCTCTGTGCATGTGCAAGCTGGCGGGCAGGTGGTGGGTATGTAGGTGGGAGCTATGGGAGACCCAAGGTGCTGCAGGTCTCTGTCCTACTGTGGCTGCACACTGATCTGGCCTGGACAGCCATGGTGGAGAGGGGGAGGATGTAGGAGGTGGAGGTGGACATTGTCCTAGCCACAATGGGGCCCCTGTGCAGCCGAGGCGGCTGGCAGGGCCAGACGTGGCCTACCAGTAACAACATTCCCATCCCTTGTTGAAAGGACTTGTGTGTGAATTCCTAATACTGATCGGTTGTCCCTCTTCTCCTCTACAGCTGGACCTGCTGCTGCTGACCGCTGAGTGACACCTGTGCCACCACCCACCGGGTCCCACAGCACCCACAGGCATTGGAGGGCCTATAATGACTCTTGCGGAGGTATGTGGAGGTGATGGAGAACATTGAAGGGAAAATGGCCAAAATGCAGGAGACCATGGCCGAAAGAACCAGGAAGGAGGCTCGTTGGCATAATTGCCTGCTTGAGGACTTCCTCCCGCAGTGGAGCGCAATGTGTGCCACTGTCCGGGAGGCCCTAGCTGTGCCAGGTCCTCTCCCCCTGGGGATTCCTCCTGCCCATCCAGCTTCAGTGCCTTTCCTCTCCCTCAGCCCCTGCCACCCCTCCATCCCTGCTCCCCACCCTGCTAGAGCAGAGTCATCTGCAGCCCCGACTGGAGCCTGAGGACGGCAGGGTCCACAGGCAAGAGGTGGCAAGCCTTGCGGCCCAGGCAATACCGCCATTATCCTTAAGTTGTCTGCTCTCCCTCCCTCCCTCCAGGTTGAAATTCCCCCTCCTACCACAGTTATAAACACAGGTTAATAGTTCCAAAAAAGTTTATTTTTTAACAGTTGTTGAACAATTCTATGTTTTATAACAGTTCCTAATTCTAACGTAACTTGTTAATAAACTGTCTGTCCGGGGTGGGGGTCGGGTCCCTTTAAGCACAGCCCTTGGCTAGCCTGAGACAGCATCTCCAAGCTCTAAGTCCTCCTCTGATGCCCTGCCGGCACTGCTTCCGGCCATCCTTAAGCCTGGTTCAGGGTCCACTTAATGTGGACATGCTAATTCAAACTAGTTTTTTAGTCTGGATCCATTAGTTTGAATTAGCTTAGTTCGAATTAACTAATTCGAACTAAGTTAGTTCGAATTAACGTTGTAGTGTAGACGTACTCTTCAGGTATGTCTAGACTGCATCCCTCAGTTGGCAAAGGGATGCAGATTAGAAAGGTTGACATTGCAAATGAGGCAGAGATTTAAATATCCGGTGCCTAATTTGCATAAAAATGGCCAACGCGTTTTGCCGACTCAGCACTTTGTCAGCAAAAAGCAGCAGTCTAGAGGGGGATCTGTCGAGATACAAAGCCTTTTTCAACAGATCCCTTATGCCTCCTGTAAGGAGGTTTACAGGATCTGTCAAAAAAGGCTTTCTTTCTCGACAGATCCCCCTCTAGACTGCAGCTTTTTGCTGACAAAGTGCTGAGTCGGCAAAACACGGTGGCCATTTTTATGCAAATTAGGTGTGGGATATTTAAATCCCTGCCTCATTTGCAGTGTTGACCTGCCTAATCTGCATCTCTCTGCCGACAGAGGGATGCAGTCTAGACATACCCTAAGGTGTTACAGGACCACTTGTTTTTTAAGCTTTTATTTTTAAGTTACAGACTAACATGGCTACCCCTCTGAGACTTCTACACACTACCAAAAACATGTTAGACACATGTTAAGAGACCACATCTCCTCTTGTGCTCCATTGAGACTGCTGATATCTGCTGAAGTGCTCAGCTTTGCCAGGGAGATTTCGAATATGAACCGAGATCCATATTCTACAGCTGGGTTTTATGTGTAAAAATAAGCAGATCCATTTAACCCAGAATTCAAACAGCTTTGAATTTTGCAGGATAAACACATTTTAAAAAAAATTAAATTCATTACAGCAGTATTGAATAATTTCATGTTGCTGCTATTGTGTATGTAGGGCAACTAATGTGCATAGAAGTGTAAAGTACAATTTTATATTAACAATTCAACAATAAGATTTTTCTTAATAAAATCTAGTTACGAAATTTTTCACTTTCCAAATTTAAGTTTTCTTTAAAAAAGTAATTTATATCACACAAAATTGCATATAGTACTTGGAAGAAAAGCTGATGGCGTGATATGTGTCTTTAGTTATCAAATGAACTACAAGGGAAAATCAATTTCTTTTTTATTACTATAATTCAAACATTTTACTAGAGGATCCAAATTTGTGGACCCACTACCACACAGATGGTTAACGTAACAGCAATCATTATTTAAATTGCATTTTCTTCAGCTTAATGATCTGTGATTGGTGATTGGTGTTGTGCAAGGCTGAAAAGAAAGCCAGCGTAAGGAATTAGAGCAATCAGAACTACACCTCCTTGGATAACGCTCTGAGTCACCTTGAAAATGTTAAATGTAAAAAGGAAAAAAGTGTCCAAGTGACTTGAAATTGAAACTGCAAAGTGGCACGGGGAAAAAAAGACCAAAAGAAACTAAATTGAAGAAAATACTGTTATTTAGCTTATTATTACTGCTAACAAGGAAGAAAGGCTATCTATCATACTGTCTGGTAGGAAAGACTGAAATAGTTATGGTGTCAGAGCAATTTCCACTATAAATCCATTTTTTCAGTTTCATAATCATAAAACCCACCAGTCTTTTGGGCTGATTTTTTTTGCTTTGATTTTACATCCATAATGATTTTTTTATGGACAATTGAGTAAAGTTCCTTTCACATTTTTGAGTTGAGCTGTGATGAACTGTACAAAATGTGCCAAATTGGAAGGAAATTGCCTCAGCAGTTTTGAAGTTAGAAATGTGATGGAGAGAGAAAGAGGGAAGGGGGAAAGGAAAGCCTTGTGGTTCTTACTGGGACCATGAGACAAGAGATGTCAGCCATGCCCGTTTCTCCTTCCTACAATGAGGATGCCTCAGAGGGAGCAGGAACTGCACCTACCTTGGCACAGGTGCATGATTGGCATACTTAGAGAAGGGAAGGCTGTTTATACATTCTCCCTCTTGCTCCACACAAAGGCCGAGAACAATCTGACCCCAAAGGGAACAACTCAATCATCAACTCAACACGCTAAAGCATTTATGTCTTCCAAATACTGTCTTGACCCAATCCTGTTTAGCTCGTGAAATTTGAGGGGATCCCAGCATGCAGTACTGTTGTAAGTCATTCTGAGGTGTTTTGTTGCATTACTATATAGTATAAATGGATGAAATATAATCATGTTGGAAATTTCCAGTCTGGACAGCCAAATTTTCTAACCTGCAGTCCTGTGACTTTAGAAGGGTTCTCTTTGAAGTTAGATGCATATGTAATAATTCATGTATATATATATATATATATATATATATATATATATATATATATATATATATATATATATATATATATATATAAAACAGTTGAAGCTAACAAGGTCTGATGCTACAAGATCTTTCATGAGCAGCAACTTTTATTTCTTTTTGAAATAAGAAGCAGTGAAGTGAACATCTTCCTTGCCCTCTTTTAATATGCTTTAAAATGGAGCTAAGGGTATTATATCCCGAGCCAAACAAGTAGGAATTATGTTTTAATGACCTGTTTACAATCAGCAGTCATGCACTGGGAGCACTTTGTTTTCCTTTTCATATGATGTATCCATTTATTTCCTGCATTTCAGTAAACTCTGATATTGTCATTTCTCTAGCAATAATAGAACAGCCTTTAGATGTTTCATAATATTCTAAACTGTGCACTAGGTTTTCCTGTCTGCCCAGAAAACCTTTATGTTTAGAATGGAAATTTGAACTGTATCTTTAAGGAGATGGAGGGTAGAGCCTAAATAATTCAATAATTTAATTTAAAAAGCATTTGAATGTTCCCACAGTTCCTTTTTCTCTTTGGGGAGCAAGTGCTACAAAGGCTTTCCTCTAAGAAATTCCACACAGAGATGTTCTGTTAAACACACTCCAGAAGAGACAGTGAAGGACTTAAAGACTGTTTTTGTGTGCTTGGGTGTACTTTTGCATCTAACCACAATGTGATTTCTCTTCACTCTTCATCTTTTTGCTTCTGGCTTCAATGCCACAAAGTGAATAATTATGACTGACAGCAAATGTATGTATAAAGGAAAACTGATTTAAAAATATATTTATATTCACTGCCATAGAGAAATAAGTGGTTGAGGAAGACATAACTGTGAAATGATCCTTCTTGTTCAGTCCTGTCATGTCCCTGGCATAACTCCAATATCATTCCAGTGCGTTGGCAGAGATAAGCCACTTTCACATAAAGGTTCACAAAAAGTGTGGCTTTCACACACTCAGTTTCTCTGTTGTCACTGAACTTGAGAACTTACTTCAAAGTATGTTGCAGACCCCACCTATCTGAAGTGGTCAGCATATTGGAGAGATGAGGCCTACTAGAGATCATCAGCCTGCCCTCACCACCTTCAGCTCTGGTGACCTCAGGCAAGCTCATACATTGTGTTGAGATATGGGGAAGATTATATCCTCCATACTTATCCCTAAACAGGGAATAAGAGAAGTGAAAATTGTCATTGAATTAAACCCCAACCAAAAAAAAAAGTTGTCTATCCTCTGATAAACGTAGACAAAAATACATGCTGAGTGGTAGCAGACACAAATTTCTATGACTTCACTCTTAAAGTCTTCATTTTAAACCTTGAAAAGCTAAGACAATTTATTTTTGCCCAACTATTTTACACTGACAGACAAAAGAAAAGACTCAATAATACAATCATCAAAAACAGCTCTCAGCAAAACTTTATTTAGCATCCCTATGAATTGATAGGTAGGGTCTGCTTGCTTAAAACATGGTGCTAGTGGTAATGAGCCCTTAGCTCTCTCCCTCCTCTACTTTCCAGTGCATGGGCCTATGGACATATGGAGGAAATTTCATGTCTGTTGGGGTAGGAAGTGGCAGTGCAACAGAAGGAATGAGAAATGGGAAGCTGCAGAGAGAAAGCAGATGTGACCTCCATGTGCTAAGGCAATCTACCCAGGGTGTTGGCGCTGGCTTTCTTGAAAACTAATGATCCCTTGATGATGGAAAATTCTGAAGTATGTGGGGTTTTTGTGTCAAGGAGGAGAGTGAATTCCCAATTGTGGAAGAGTAATGTGGCTCTATTCCATGCTTTATAAAATCAGATTCTACACCATTTTTAATGAAAAAAATAGGTAATTCTCTTCAATCCAGGGAAGTATACTTGGTGTTTAGCTGAGGTCGCTGTAAGATCAGACGAACAGAGGAATAAAACTGGCAATAAAGCCACATTTACTTTAACATGTTCCCCAGAACAGCAGGCTCCATCTTTGGTTGCCAAGGAAAGATGGAGATGTTCTGAGGGTTCTCTATATACTGCTGGATAGCAGTGGCCATAGATGACCTGTAATATCACTCCGGAGGTGCACTGCTTGAGAGAATCCCCAGATAGCTGATGAAGGGTCTGTCCATAAATTACCTAATGCATTAGGGGGTGGGAGGGCCCTTAATTTTATATTTGTTTTATAAAGTAGTACAAAGGGAGAGAGCTTTGAAAATCACCAAAAATGTGTTCACATAATTGAAAACACTTTTAGTTTGCTTTGCTTTCCCCTTTGGAGAGTATTTTGAAAGTATTGCTCTGGTCTTCATCATCCACCACACACATAAGTGTTTCAGATAATGTTAAACCCATCAATGTGGCTATTCTATATGCAGTATTTCAGGATCACTTTCTTTATGAGGAAGTCTGAGCAACAAAACATTCTTAAGTCTATCCCCAAATATGGAACGAATGCTAGCTATAGTTTTGTGTGGTTCTGGAAATCACTCCTACAGCAAAATTCACATGCAGAGACAGTAGTATTTGTCTTGATTGTTGAAGTGCTGTTACTGTGCGACAGCTAAGAAAACTTTGCCCAGGTTTCCATTGGTTCAGTTGGGCCCTTGGTATATTTGTTCAAGAGGTGATGAGGGCACCATGGAAACTGGAATTAGAGAACTATGTCTCTCTAGCTGTACTGAAAGAGTGCTCACATTGCATTGCAAGAATACTTTTCATGTGCGAAATGTAAAACAGCAGCATGAGTTATAAAAAGGAACAATAAATGACAGAAATTAAAGAAACAAAGAGGTGTGCTGCTGCACATGGGAGATCTTGTGTAGATCCAATTAACATTCCTGAACATAAGAGAAAAGCCATATCATTTAGCAACATTAATTCCTCCAGTACCTCCAAAATATGCTGGTTCTGCTTGTACACTTTTTCATGTAACAGTCTGTTCTACAATTACATATGATTAATGCAAAGACAGTGCTTGAAGCAATGCTTTAACTATGAGTTCCCATTGAAGAGATCAATGGGTAAATTAGATACCAGCATTTTTTCTGAGAGCTTTTGAACGTCCCTTTATTTATAGAGCCAAAGTTAATGTTTCCACAGATGCTGCAACATTGCATTAGAAGCGGCAAAAATACTAAATGCGCTCTGATTGTGCTTATGAGGTGGTCATATTATCTGTATGATGCTTGAGGGAATTCATGGCTCCAGTGAAGTCAATAGCATGCTTCCCATTGACTTTAGTAGAGACAGGATTTCACTTCTAATATTATAATAAGCTACTGTCTGAGTTTTATATTTCAAATGTTCAAGATTAGACTATTTTTTTAATGGAAGTTTCTGATGGTTGCTATGGCCATACATAAAAGTAACTCAGTAACTGAGGGTATGTCTACACTACAAAGTTAGTTCGAACTAACGGACGTTAGTTCGAACTAACTTTAATAGGCGCTACACTAGCGCTCCGCTAGTTCGAATTTAATTCGAACTAACGGAGCGCTTAGTTCGAACTAGGAAAACCTCATTCTATGAGGACTAAGCCTAGTTCGAAATTACTAGTTCGAATTAAGGGGTGTGTAGCCCCTTAATTTGAACTAGTGGGAGGCTAGCCCTCCCCAGCTTTCCCTGGTGGCCACTCTGGCCAACACCAGGGAAACTCTATTGCCCCCCTCCCGGACCCGGGCCCCTTAAAGGGGCATGGGCTGGCTACGGTGCCCGTGCCAGGTGCAAGCCTGCCAGCACCCAGCTAGCAGACCCTGCACCTGGCACAGATCGAGCCAGCCACCCGATGCCCCCCAGACCTCCCCCTCTTCCGGGGACCAGGCTGGCGGCTCCCGGGAGCTTGCCCAGGACCGCAAGAGGCGGGCACCCGCCTAGTCTAGTGCGGACATCATGGACCTCGTCCACGATCTCCGCACTAGGCACAGGAAAGTGGCCATCTAGGCCAGGAGAGCTGCCAGCCTGGCCACCCAGGAGCACGTGTGCATGAAAATCAAGGTGGTCCACTGAGACCCCCGACCCTGAGCCCTGCGCTTACAATGGCCGTCCTGGGTCAGATCAAAGGTCCATCTAGCCCAGTAGCCTGTCTGCCGACAGCGGCCAACCCTAGGGACCCTGGAGGGGATGGACCGAAGACAGTGACCAAGCCATTTGTCTCGTGCCATCCCTCTCCAGCCTTCCACAAACTTTGGGCAGGGACACCACTCCTACCCCCTGGCTAATACCACTCCATGGACCCAACCTCCATGACTTGATCTCACTTCCCTTTAAACTCTGTTCCAGTTCTAGCCTTCACAGCCTCCTGCAGCAAGGAGTTCCACAGGTTGACTCTTTGCTTTGTGAAGAAGATCTTTCTGTTACTAGTTTGAAGCCTGCTACCCATTCCTTTCCTTTGGTGTCCTCTAGTCCTTCTATTATGGGAACTAATGAAGAACTTTTCTTGATGCACCCTCTCCACCCCACTCATGCTTTTATAGACCTCTATCCTATCCCCCCTCAGTCTCCTCTTTTCTAAACTGAAAAGTCCCAGGCTCTTTAGCCTCTCTTCATATGGGACCTGTTCCCAACCCCGATCATTGTAGTTGCCCTCCCCTCTCCCAGCCTCTCTCTTCCCCTCTCCCACCTCCTTTTCCCAGTCTCCCCCAGTTTTGTTCAATAAAGACAGATTCCATTTTTGAATACAATTGTCCTTTATTTTGTACATCAAGAAAAGGGGCTAGGGAAGGGTTAGTGGAAGGAGGAGAGGGAGGAATGGGGTACAAACCCCCGATGGGGAGGACTGGGCTGGCTCTGTGGGTTTCTGGGGGTGGAAGCTCTCCTGCAGCCCCCCCCAATTGCCCCCTCTCCCCAGATGGCAGCCTGCAGCAAGTGCAGCCGGTCTGATGGCCGAGTGCTGTGATGTGCCCAGTGTGGGTACTCCGGGCACTCCAAGCTAGGACTGCTTTGCAAGCGGGGCACCCCTGAGAACTGTCTGTCCGGGGTGGGGGTCGGGTCCCTTTAAGCACAGCCCTCGGCTAGCCTGAGGCAGCAGCTCCATGCTCTAAGTCCTCATCTGATGCCCTGCCGGCACTGCTTCCGGTCATCCTTAAGCCCGGTTCAGGGTCCACTTAATGTGGACATCCTAGTTCGAATTAGGAAAAAGCTAATTCGAACTAGTTTTTTAGTCTGGATCCGTTAGTTCGAATTATCTTAGTTCGAATTAACTAATTCGAACTAAGTTAGTTCGAATTAACGTTGTACTGTAGACGTACCCTCAGATATTGTCCATAGCTCTTATTCTGATCTCTCCCTAACCTCTGATCTGAAAATTGAAGGTGTGTATGTGTGTGTGTGAGAGAGAGGGGGGCAACTCACTGACTCTCTATTTAGTCCCAGCATCGGTTAAAGAAGCTGGATAATGGCTTAATAACTAATTATAATTATGCCTCACAATATTGGTATATCTTTCTTTATCCTAAATTGGGGGAAGTTTTGCCTGTAAGAGAAAGAAAAAGATAAATAAGCCGATAGGAACATGCATGGCATATTACAATTATATTTAACTATAAATAAGAAAAAAAGGAAAAACCATGGCAGTAACATGACATTTGCTAACTATCACTCTTCTCATTCTGCCTGAGTGTTGTCCCTTATCCTCCACTTTGTCCATACTGTCTCTTTAGATTATAAACTCATTAGCACAGGTATTATCTCATATTCTTTGTACAGTGCTTAGCATAATGTGGCCCCAATCTGTTTTAGCTTCTAGGCCGGAGGCAGGCAAAATATGGCCTAAGGGCAGGATCCAACCTGACAAAGCTTTGGATGCAGCCCACCGCTATCCTCTGATCTGCCACAGTCACGTGGCCCAGAAGGACCCTGGGGAAGTGTCTTTGCCTGCTGCATCCCACAAGCTGCTCGAAGTGGTTGGCTGTTAGGCCATTTTTGCATGGTATGTGCATAGAGGGGATGGCTCAAGCTACCCCCATACCCAGCACAAGTCTTGCAGCTCCCATTAGCTGGAAATCATCAGATGGGAGTTGCCTGGACTGTGCTTGCAAGCGTGATCAGCTTGAGGAGCCCCCCCCCCCCCATAGCATGCCGTGCAGAGATGCACATGCTGGCCCCAGCAGCCGGCCTCTTTGAGCATGTGTAGCCAGGAAACCTGCCCAAATATCCTGCTGGGCTTCTGGCCAAGAGCCACCTATGGCAAGTGCCTCCCAGACAGAACCTGCATCTGGCAACCCACCCTCTTCTTCCTCCATAATCCCTGCCCCAGGTCACAACCCAAACCCTCTGCACTGCCTCCTGCACCCCTCTCCCAGATCAGAATCCACTCCTGAATCCAACCTCCTTCCTACATCCTGCACCCCAACTCCATGACCCAGGTCACATCACCTTCCTTCACCCAAATTCTCTCCTAGACTCCACAGCCCCTCCTATACCGAATCTTGTACCCTGAATTCCTTTCTGCAGGTCAACCCCATTCCTGACCCAGCACCTGCTCCATAGAAAAATGCAGACCTTGGGCACTTACCAAAATCTTGGAGTGGCCCTCCATCAAAAGTTAGGCTGTCTAGACAGTGGAGCTATTTCAGGATACCAGAAGTATCCCAAAATAGCAATTCCACGTCTTTAAACATGCCCATTATTTTGAAATATATTTTAAAATAGCAGGTCCCTATTCCAGCATCCCTTATCCTACTCTTTGTCCATACTATCTCTTTAGATTATAAACTCATTAGCACAGGGATTATCTCCACGAGGGTTAAGGGACTTGTTGGAATAGTGCTTTATTTCTAAATTTGGCACTGTGTGGACAAATAAGTTATTGTGAGGTAAGGGTGCAGTGTAGACACACTCCTATTGTATATCCCTGCTCTAGGGGCACCATCATAATAAATGTGATAAATAATACTCTATTATTTGCATATTTATCAAACTAAAAATGATACATAATATAAAACCAACAAAAAAACATGTGAATTATTCAGAGGCCTATATTTTGTTTTAGGCTTTAAGGCTTTGTTTTTATATTAGGATGACATGTCTATACAAATTGGTACACATGTGGAAACACTGAAAGATAATTTATTTTTAAGGAAAGTACCTCACTTTTTGAAATCCACTTGGGAATCCACGTCCAGGGTTTGCCTGCATTAAATTATTTTTTCACATTTCATTCAACCCACAGAGGGACAATCAGCGTCAGGTTGCTGCTATGATTCAGTCTCTATCCTAGCACATTCTTATAGTTACACAACCGTCATGTGCTATTTTTTTTCCTACCAGAGATGATTGGGTTGCTTGCAGCTTTCTTAATTAAAACCCAGCTTATTTTGACTGGATTTAGGTTAAGAAGGATAAAGAATACTGTGAATATACAGCTTATGACTAAAATTAAAATTTCCTGGGAAGAAAAACAAAAGTGAAATAGGAGTTTAGAATGGGCTCTCCTTTCTCTGCAAGGATACCTTGGTTCAAAATGGGCCAAGTTTTCTAATAATATGGAACAGGAGCTATATGCTTTTCTGTGAGTACAACATGGTAGTCCCTTTCAGAGAACTAGATATGTATCCAGGCAGGCTGCAAAATAGCAGAGAAAAGAGTGTGGCCAATTTCACACACACAGGGGAATTTTATAGAGTCTTCACTGGTAGGCAATAATGCTCAGCTATAATGTTCTCCCTTTTAATCCCATTTACTTCCACCACCTAAGGTGGCTGCATTTTACAATCACACTGGCTTTTCCAACTACAGCAAGGTATCTCACTACCTGACTACAAGTGCATTAACCCGGGGATACTAAGGTTGGTCATCCATTCTGCTTGCAATTACTCATGGTAGGTGGCCCAAACAATCAGAGGCAATATAAATATAGTACCAATTTATTCCCCAATGCATTCATGTTTTTTTAAAAGTCACATTGATCATTGCAGTGATCCTGAAATAATCTTCTTCTGTTTCTTTACTACCTGCCTATAGAAGGATAGTAATAGAAATGTAGCCGTGTTAGTCTGGTGTAGCTGAAGCAAAATACAGGACTATGTAGTTAAAATTCGATACTCTCCGGGAAGGAATGAACAAAGACTCTAACTATCTTACCCATTACCAAGATAGCTTCCCCAATTATCACTTCTAATACCATTAGCTCACAGACATCTAACTCTCCCCACCTCTAATATAATTAATTCACAGACACTTACCTTCCTTCCTCCCCCTCCCCCGCATCCCCCTCCTGTTCTGAAATGTGATTTGTCCTTTTCATATGTGTTCATTTTTTTAATTGTATCCTTTGGTATATATGGTTGTGACTATTTTCTTCCACTACTTGATCTGAGGAAGTGGGTCTGGCCCACGAAAGCTCATCATCTAATAAACCATCTTGTTAGTCTTTAAAGTGCTACATAGTCCTGTATTTTGCCTATAGTAGGGTGATTGTTCCCATAAGGGTAGTAAGGTCTAGTGGTGAGTCAACACCTGTTCCATTGTGTGTTCCTCTATGATTCCTCAGACTTTTGTAATGTAGTAATATCTAGGAAAATGTAGATATAGGTGTTAATATTTGGGGAGAGCCAAGGTGCTGTTTCTTTAAGGGGCTAGGACTAGTAATCTAGCCTCTTAGGACCAGAACCCAACCAGGACTAGCTCTAGGGAGAAGTCTATATATACTATGGCCATGACTATATTACAAGATTAGGTTGAATTTATTAAGTCACTTTTTAGCACCTGATTTTGTAAAGTCAAAGGCGCATGTCTACACTGTGTGCAAGAGTTCAACATAGTGCATCCCTAGCAGGGTGGCGACCATTGACTTTGGCAGTGATGCACAGTAAGTAGCTAGCCCATCCTGCTGCCCCTTTGCACTCTGTATTAGGCTCCCAATGCCTGAGGGGACGAAAATAGTGCAGCAGGTGGTTCTGGGTACTTGTCATCAGCCTCCCATAATGAACTCATGTCCTTCCCCCTTGCTTGAAAGCAACAGCAACCAGTCTTTTCATGACCTTTTTTCATCTCTGCAGATGCCATAGCAGGGTAAGCAAGGAAACCAGCATGTAACTCATTCAGTAGCAAAGTACTATGGCAGTCATATTAACCATTGTGCACCTTATGCTCAAGTATATCCAGAGCATATCCAAGGTCCACCAGAATGAGGAAGAATCTCAGAAAGCCATAAACACACTCTTCTGCAAAGCACTTGAGTTGAGTCACTGGCATTTAATACTCTTGACACAGTGGAATGCTGGTTCTGGTGCCATGAGACAAGCACAGATTGGTGGGTCTCCAGAGTCATGCAGCTATGGGACAATCAGCAGTATCTGCAAAACTTTTGCATGCATACGGCCATTTTCATGGAACTTTGCAAGTTGCTTTCCTCCATCCTGACACTCAGGAATACCAGAATGAGACCTGCTCTGACAGTTGAGAAGTGAGTGGCAATAGCCCTGTGGAAGCTTGCAACGCCAGACAGCTACCAGTCAGCTGGAAATCATTTCAGTCAGTAAATTTATAGTGGAGACTGCTATGAGACAAGTAATAAAGACAATCAATACTCTTCTGCTACAAAGACAATGATTCTGGGAAACGTCCAGGACATAGCGGATGGCCTTGCCATGATGGGGTTCCCTAGCTGTGGTGGAGTGCTAGGTGGAATGCACATCTTTATCTTGGCACCTTGACAACATTGTCAAAGAGTACATACACCACAAGGGGTACTTCTTGATGGGATTGTAGGTGCTGATGGATCACAAGGGCCATTTCACCAATATCAATATGGGAGTGAGATGACAGTTTTGTATATTGCTCTTAATGAGGTACCCCTGCATTAAGTATTCTGGGTGTAAATACCCTCCCCCTCTCCATGTAACATGAGCAATAAAGAAACTGTTGTTGATAAATCATGCATTTTTATTTAGGGAACACAAAGAAGCAGAGACAGAAAAGGAGTTTAGGGCAGGTGCTTCCGGGCGTGGAGGGTGGGTGGAGCAAGGGCAAATGGCATATTACAATCCCCCTTATCAGAAGTCACAGCTGGGGAAATGACAACCTTCTGTTCCAGGAGACATTCCTAGGAGATGAGTGGAAGACTGTCCTTGACTCTCTCTCTCCTCCACTGCCCCCCACCACATTAGTAGGGCATCTGGGAAAGGAGACTATGGAACTTGGTGAGGAGGGCAGATGGCTCAGCACAGGTTGGAAGGGGACTACGTACTCCATTTGCTTTGCTTGTGCCTCTACCAAGTGTGTCAGCACCTCTGTTTGCTTCCCTGCAAGTCTCGAGATCTCCTGTGTCTTGGCTTCATGTTCCCTGCACAATCTCCTCTCCTAGTGCTCGGTTCACAACTCTTGCTCCAGTATTCTCCACCCATTTAATTGCACCCTGTCAGTGTGGGCAAATTGCAGTTGCTCACTGAACATGTCATCCTGATTACAGGGTTTTTTGTGTGTGTGTGCCTTCAGATCTATGCTAGCTGATGATCTGGAGAAGCCAGGAGAGTGAGCAACAGATTCACTGTTGATCCCTCTGTAATGAAAGAAGTGAAGGGCAGACTTTACAGGAGATACATTGTAGAACACAGAAGCTAATCTCTTACCATGAAAGAATGTCTGTCAAACACAACAGGCACATGTTATGTACGAGGCCAAAGTTATGTTTTTAAGTGCCCACTAGGCAACAGGTATAGTGCACATATCTTACAGGAATAGCTGGACTCACTTTGGTGGCAGGTATGGTAAGGAACAGGTTGGGCTTACTCTTTTCCTCCCGCTTTGAAAGCATGTGCGACACAATGCCTGCAAATAGCAATTCTCATGGCTAGGCAAATGTCTGCATATGCAAAGGGGGGCCATAGCTGAGAGGGGCTTTGCCAGGGAGGGGGCTGGGCATGGTGGCAGGGCATGGGCTCACATGGTCACCATATGTTTGGCACCCCTTGTTTGCAGGCAGAGTGCAACTTTCCCTTCCCACAAGAGCCTTTTGGGGGAAGAAGGGCTGGGCATGGTTCCAGGACCGGGGCTCATACAGTCACTGTTTATTCAGTACGCCTGTTTACTGGGAGAGTGCAATGTTCCCTTCCTACAGGAGCCTGCTGGAGGGGGAGGGGCAGTGTGGTGGCAGGGCTCACATGGTCACCATGTGTTCAGCAATCCTCATTTACCATGAGAGTGTGACTTCCCCTTCTCATAGGAGACTGCTGGAGAGAGGGGGGCCAGGCATGGCAGCAGGACAGGGGCTCACACAGTCAGCAAACCATGTTTTGTTGGGGATAAGCAAATGGAGATGTACTGCCTCAGTGACATCATTTACATCACTTCCCCTGCTTCATTGAGGTTGCCAGGCACAATATCAGTCTTCTCTGAACCACACAGAATGATAAAGAGTGGATGCTGACTGAACGTAGCCAGAATCCTGGATCTTATGCTGCAGTGTGTTATGCTGCAAGCCAGATCACTTACTACTGGCTTGGTGGGGAACGGAGTCCTACCATGGAGGACAGAATAAGGCAGGCCTCTTCAGAAGGATGAGAGAGTACCTTTAGGAGAGCTTTATGGAGATATGCAGGGAGGATTCCCATTTCATCTCCAGACATATTAACAAACTGTTCTGGGGGAGCCCCTGCTGAGTAGGCACCAGAAGTGCCCTCCCCACCACCAGGATCTGGCAGCAATTTTTAAAAAAATCCTGGCTGTCAGTGCTATTGGGTGCTCTGCTCACCTACTGACCATGTTCCTCCTCCTCTTCCTCATCAACAATGTCCTCCATTACTGAAGAATAGTAGTGAAGTTTTCCCCAAGCCATGACTGTTCTCTGAGAACCATCTTCCTTTCTCCCAGCACTGACTTCTTGCCTTTTCTGAATCTCCCTCTGCTCTAAAAGTCCCAGGAATCTGAAAGGAACACCCACTACAGAACAGGTGTTGATTAACTATGAGCCCTACTAAGCTAAAGGGGACAGTCACCATGATATACTGCCCAAATCTTTTCAGTGTCTAAGTCCATGACTGAAAGATTGAGTATGTTCTTCAGTCATCTATTGTTGGAAGTTCATTTCTGATGTTCGTGTAATCCTCACTGTGTCCGTCATATAATGTTTGGATGAACAAATCACCATGCTTTCCCTCAATTCAGTGTGTGGCCAGCTAAAGTATCCACTTAATCCTGGAAGAACAATGCCATGTGTGAGCAAGAAGAATACAACCAGACTTGTCTGGTCCCCAGAATGTGCTACCTCCCATATCTTCACATATCCATTGTTGTTAGCTAGACAAGTGGTGAAGCTGAATTGAACTTCAGTAAATTCAGGTCAGATTAATTTAAAATTAATATCTGAATGAAAATTGACATTTGAAAATTATATTAATTAAAGTAATGTTCTATTTGAGGAATTAAATTCAATTCCTATGTGAGGAATTCTTGTGACAAAAATCAGACTAACTGAAAGCAAATATGACTCCACTGAAATCTGCTTTCATCATCTCTGAAGTTGTCTTTTTATGTGCCTAGTGACGACATCGTCCATTATAAAAATTCAGATGTGTTGACAAAATGTAGGTGCTAATGTTCAATATGCTTGGCTGAAAAAGTAAGAAACATTTTGAAATAAACAATTTTTTTCTGTTGATTAAAATTAAGATACATTTTTTCAAACTTTTTCAAAAAGAGTTTAAATGTTTTGTTTAATTTCCATGGGGAAAATATTTTCTTATGTTTGCACCAACAAATTCTCTCCCCACCCCAAGATTTAATAAGTGTACAGAAAACCCTCCTTACATCATTTGTTGAAGAATTTTACATCTCTTTCTCAATTATAACCTCAAATTTGTATTCTAAAGAGATTAAGTTGTACCATGCATTCATGCTTAATTGCAGAAGTTTTGCCATATCTTAATATTTAGTTAAGGGGAATATAATTGGAAGAAGTCCCTACTAGTTTTTTTTTAAATTTAATTCCATAATCATAAAGCAGGGTAACTGCTTTCACTAGTATGATTCTATAGTGTAGCTCAAACTTATCAATTTAGGTTTTTTTGATAAAGTCCGATACCTAACACCTAAAATACCTAACACGACTAAAGACAATGCACACTGTATGTACAGTGGTTCCTCTATGGAATCAAAAGCAACATAAATCAATTTTGTTAAGTGTTGCTCTATGAATAGCAAGACATAATATGTTCAATCCCCTATTTTTTCTACTCCTGTTCAGTCAGAACATTTTTCTGCTTGTAACAATATACAAACATGAGAAGCTGTGTGAGCTACTGCCACAAATTCTTCTATTTTATCATAATATCAGCAGGGCCAGTATTAATGACCTTTTATTTTAAGCTCCAAAATAAACATCTTTGTAGTGACAAGTATTTAAATACAAAATTCAATGATAAATTACATTTTTGTTAAAGCGACAAGGAGTCCTGTGGCACCTGAGGGTATGTCTACACTACCACCCTAGTTCGAACTAGGGTGGTTAATGTAGGCAACCGAAGTTGCAAATGAAGCCCGGGATTTAAATATCCCGGGCTTCATTTGCATCTTACCGGATGCAAATGAAGCCCAGGATATTTAAATCCCGGGCTTCATTTGCAACTTCGGTTGCCTACATTAACCACCCTAGTTCAAACTAGGGTGGTAGTGTAGACGTACCCTTATAGACTAACAGATGTATTGGAGCATAAGCTTTCATGGGCAAGGACCCACATCATCAGATGCATGTAGTGGAAATTTCCAGAGGCAGGTATAAATATGCAGGCCAGAATAAGGCTAGAGATAACGAGGTTAATTCGGTCAATGGAAAGCTTCCCTTGAATGTAATGGAGCCAGTATTTAACCCCCTTTTCCTACTCCCTCCTGTACAACACAGTTTGTTCCATTTTTAATTCCCTGACATTAAATTTTGTCATCAGATTTATCTATTCACCTTCAACATTTTTGTTATAATTCTTTGAAAGGATTTAAAGACCACAAATTTTGGCAACAACTATCCCTAACCAATCATCTCCATGAAATTATGTCTTTCATGGGACAGCGTTATGTCAAAAATGCCTCAATAATGAAATAAAGTTAAACTTTGGACGTTGTATTCCTCTTAATATAAGCTTGATGAGTATCTTTAAAGCTAAACTCTCCAATATCTGCTGTGGTAGCAAAATAGTGGTTGTTAGGCCACTGGTGAAAGGCTTGTCCAACTTTTATTTTGTGTTCAATCAATTTGGAAAAATATCTGTCCTGAGTGTACGGTAGGATGGTTGGAGGAGGATTAACATTCAATGGATTTTTTATTACCAAAATGAAGCCATTTATTGTGTGAATAGATAATCCTTATCACCTTTGGCAAACATTTTTCAGTGTCAACAAACACAGTGTCAAATAACAATTAAGATTCCCCTAATATGGAATATTAATCTTTAGCCTCTTTATTCCTTTTCCTCTGATATCCCTTTTATTCCGATAATATTGATCTCTGCACTGGAGTTCTAAAGGGTGAAATCCCGACTGCACTGAAGTCAATAGAAAACTTCCCTTGAATGTAATGGAGCCAGTATTTAACCTCCTTTTTCTACTCCCTCCTGCACAACACAGTTTGTTCCATTTTTAATTCCCTAACATTTATTTTGTCATCAGATATATCTATTCACCTTCCACGATATCAACAATCTTTTGACCTGGCCAGAAAGTATCCAGTTCTTTGTTACTGAGAAACTGTTCTCTAAATGAAATAAGCTTTGTTTTATTGGCCATTGGTTATTTTGTCAGAATTAATGTTAATGGTAAGAACTGGCTTTCTTTTGTGTCTTTGAACTTTTGTGGATCCAATCCCGCAAAGCTTTATACACCTGCATGCCAGTCTCTCATTTCAGGGTTACATTTAGGTTTGGTGGGAAGGGAGGCGCTAAAGCCTTTCATACTGGGATGTTGCTTGCTCTTCTTCTCCTTCCCCACACTGTCAGAGAGGGAAAGAAAAGTACACACCTTGAGTTCACATCTATCTATCTATCTCAAATCATTTTACTTCTAGACAGATAAAAATGTATGAATTAAACTCATTCCAGGCGGAACTCCATTGAGCTCTGTCCTGTGTTGTTAAATTTATAGTAACATTTTGATGTCATAAATATAAGCAAATTATGTGGGATTTGTATTATTGAATTGGTTCTATGAAGATTGTTTGATTTATTATTCAGGGTTATCATGCTTTACATTGTCCAGTCTTTAAACTATGTTTAAAAATATCTAGCTATTGATGATAACTCCTATCATTATTACTTTTGAAAATGCCTCCCAAGAAACCTTCTGCCATTTTCCAAAGGGCTTCAGTATTTGCTTCCATGATGTCTGATGATGTCTTTAGTTTCTCCTCCAGAAAATATGAAATGGCTTTAGAGTGTTTTTGCCAGATTTTGTGTGTTGTCTGACAGAGACTGAATTTTATAACTTGCTAGACAATGTGCTGATAAATTATTTCACAAGTAAATAGTATTGGTTTTCCCAGATCTATCACAAATGACAAAAATTCATCAGACACACGATGTGGCATTGATCCCAGAAATAAGTTGATACAACAAACAAGCTATTCTATTTGTGCCATTGCCATATGAAATATTAAAGACATATTATTTTCAATTAGATCAGACTATCAACTTATATTTAATAAAAAAGTTACTTGCCTTAGAGAGTTTTCATCTTGCAAGCACTATGTATTCCTAATGAAAGTTTAAAATTGACAATGAGCTAATGCTAAGTGGAACCATGGATTGAGGCCATTTGTCCAACCAACTGTCAATGTCCTGGATAAAAGGGAGCAGGGGACTAACTTTCAGAAGTATACCTGCCCTGGGTTCACGGTAGATTCTATTTTTGTAGTTCTAAAGAAATTTTCCTTCCTAGAGCCTAATTCTTATTCACATAGAAAAGTCACATTCTTTAAAGTAACATGAAGCTTTGTAATATGTCCCAAATAACCCCAATTTAATGACCTTCTGGGCATGCTGCAAAAGGCTTCTATTTTAGAGGGTTTTTAGAGAGAATGGAGGGTATGCTTCCCATAGCAGTGAAGGAATGGAAAGGATTCTCTGTGAGTGTCTGGCTGGACATAGTCCTGCAGGAATAATTATTGCAGTGCTACTCACATTTCATTAAATCATATGAATAATAAAGGCATCAAGGTGTCTGGAGCTTGGCATAGGTGTCTTTTTATCATTGTACATCTTCCTCTACCCTACCTCATTATTTTATGTGGAGATGTCTGTATATCACTGGCTTTTTTTTTTTTTTTGAGAAACAGCTTACACATGTGACTCCAAGAGAGGTTTTTGGTACTGTAAATCAAGGGGGAGGGGGAAGAAAGGGGGAGAGGCCTTAGGACACAACACTCTTCTCAACATCTGCTATTGACTACCTTAAATGGCTGGCGCTCCACTCAGTGTGCTGCCTATCCCCTTGTCTTATATTGAGAGCCTGGGCATATAGCTTAGGGTGGTGAGTTCCTTTATTTGGCCAGGTGCCTGAAAAGTAATCAGTGCAAAACTGAGCATTGCAATGCATAAATCCCTTTTGTACATCTAACCCTTAGTCTCTGATCTTGGATTCGTTAGGGCTACTTACATGATTAAAGTTGAGAGTGAATGTCAGTGTTATGCTGGATTGGAAATTTAATAACTGTGTTTCATTTCTAGCCAATGGGAGTTTTGCAATTGATTTCAGCAGGGCCAGGATTTCACCACACATTTCTCATTTCTTGAGCAAGCAGAGTCTGGAAAGGAGCATATTCAGCTCCAGAAGAGAGAGTAACGCTTCTTTCTCAACAGCATCCGAAAGTGGAGATGACAGAGACAGTGAATGAGATCTGGTGGGATTAGTTCAGGGCATATAGAATTATTAAATTATGGAAATTTATATAATGGACAATGCAAACACACAGCGTTCAGCTAACAGTGAATGTGTAACACTGAGATTATATTTTGCTCATACTTTAGTGCAATGAAATTGTCTCATCCAGTCATGGAGTAGGAGAGCAGCATTAATTCTGCTTTAACACTTTACGGCTACCTCTAGACTGGCATGATTTTCCAGAAATGCTTTTAACGGAAAAGTTTTCTGTTAAAAGCATTTTCGGAAAAGAGTGTCTAGATTGGCACGGACGCTTTTCCGCAAAAGCACTTTTTTGTGGAAAAGCGTCCGTGGCCAATCTAGATGCGCTTTTGCGCAAAAAAGCCCCAATTGCCATTTTCGCGATCGGGGCTTTTTTGCGCAAAACAAATCTCAGCTGTCTACACTGGCTCTTTTGCGCAAAAGGGACTTTTGCCCGAAGAGGAGCAGCATAGTATTTCCGCAAAAAGCACTGACTTCTTACAGTAGGAAGTCAGTGCTTTTGCGGAAATTCAAGCGGCCAGTGTAGACAGCTGGCCAGTTTTTCCGGAAAAGCGGCTGATTTTCCGGAAAAACTGGCTAGTCTATACACAGCCTACAAGTGTAGCTGAGTTCTAATGGGAGTAAAAGGTCTATTGTTCCTGATTTCCCTCAATGCCCTTTTCCCCAATATGCTAAATGATTTCCAGAAAGTCAATTAACCTTACTGTGCCAAAATTTTCCCACATATACAATTGGAGGTAATAATACTCATCGACTTTTGTATAAAGCTTAGTCATCTATAGCTGAAAGGTAATATTTATCTATGTATTATTTTTATGAAATTGCTTGCACTCTGTTTTTGAGAGTTTGATTTGTATAATCTCTATGAGATTATTTCCCTACAACTCTACAATATTCAGATCCCTTTACTCTGGCTGTCAAACAGTTACTAATTAGATTGCTTGGTGCTAATTGGGGAGGGGAACCTCTGGCCTGCGGGCCAGATGTGGCCCCCAGCTTGCCTGGATCCAGCCCCCAAGGCTCAGGGCTCCCCCTCAGCACTGGGGAGCCTGCACTGGTGCACCAGGCCCACCATCCCCCTACCTCTCCATGGGGCTGGAGCATACAAAATCTACTAGACTGGGCCCCACTAGGTTCTGGTGTATGAGGGAAATGTGGGCAGTGTTTTTCTCCTTCTCAGTTGGGAGTCATAAAAGTGAGGATTTTTTTGTGTCAGCAGCAACCAATCCAAAAAAAGGTTTCCCTACCCTTGCACTAGATAATAATTTAACAGTTATTTCTGAACAATTGCACACAAATCTCTGTACTCTGGTTCTATAATCTCTCTGTTTTGGCTGGATCCTGGATTGCAAATCTTAAAACTATTTGCCAGCAACAAAGTTATTGCCTCAGTTTCTCCTGCTTTTATTGCTTCACATTATTTCAATCAATGCAAAAATCTCCAGGGTTTACATAAAGAGAATAAAATTTAAATAAAACAAAATAGCTTCCTCTAATCTCACATTTTATGTTATCTTCTTTGAAATAATGAGCAGGGAATAAATAGGTAAAAGGGTGGAAGAAAGGACAAAAATTTTCCGTTCACCTTTTATTAAATATATAATTGCTTCAATATACTTCAATAGTTCAATATCCCCTTTAGTTCTTTGTGTTTTTTTCCTCTCCTGTTTTACTTAAATTTCGGTCAAAGGCCTCAAATTACATTCAGCTGAGAATATAGTCTTTAATTTGTACAATCTTTCAGATTATGTTTGGAATATTTATATTTTTATATTGGAATGTTTTCAGTATTAACCCATTTTTCAAGGGTTTATTCAGCCAGGTTTAATTTAATTTGCATTATGTTATAACTTGGTACAGTGCATACATGAAGATACATTTCTATATGTCATTGAATATACTATTTATATATCAAACATAGATGGGATATAAAATGTGTAATATTTTGACTGATAAACACATTTGAAGTATCATACATTTGCCTTAGGCTTTACAGATATAAATTAAAGAATGATCCTGTATATACCTTCCAAAGCCCAAATACACTCTTTTTTTACTTCAATCCCTGAACTGAATAGATGGGAGTTACTTAGGTTAAAATTGTGTAGAGATATAAAAAGTTTTAGGAAATGTGACTTAATTCCTATGGAGAGAGGGGTGTTTTATTGTTACAAGAGGGATTATAAAAATTCGGAGAGGAAATTAGCATAAATTCCATTTGATTCATATTTAGGCTGCTACTAAGAGTATGACCCTATATTTCTTGATTGGGTTAGTGAAGCAAGGTTCCTGGTTTGAACTAAAGAATTTAATAAATTGGAATAGAAAAGTAGTTTCATATAATTTTAAATAATGTGAAAAAAAATCTGTTCAAATTGATCTCAGTGAATTTATCTGTTCCTTTCTAGTAGTTTTTTCATTCTGTCCAGTAGCAGTGATTGAATCTCATTCATTTATTTTATCTTCTTTAACTGGGTAATAGGTCACAGTTAATTGGATAGCTGCATCTTTGACCCCTCTATGCTCTCTGTACATGCACTCTCATTTTTCATTCCATGTGCCTTTACCTTTCTTGAGGTGGAATCCTACACTTTCCAACTCTTAGACCATTTCCTGGGCTATAGTACTCAAGCAGGTCTGTCTGGGTTCAGCATTTGCTATTTTCCCAGCATTGACTTGTGGTGACTACAGTGCCAAATAGTTTAAAAAAATATATTATCTAATCTTATCAATTATGAAGCAAAAGAACAAAGCAAAGATAAAAGCACCCGAGAAAAAAGATTTGAAAACAATGAATGGTGTCCATGCATGTCACTCATACCATAAGTTCTAAGCAAGCCTACCATATCCCTAATCTCCATAGTCTGAATTCACCTTAGCTCTTCCCCCCTCTGTCTTTGAAGGGCAGTCTGAAAATCTAGCCAAAACTCTTTGTTCTCTCTGCTCACACCTTGGACCTGCTGCCCAAAGCCAGTTTCAGGAGCTCTGGCAGAACATCAGAGCAAATACCTCTTGCATTACTTTAAACGTTTGCTCAGAAAGGTGTATATGGAGCCACTTCCCACTTCCTGTGAATGTTTCCTTACAACCCTGCTAGTGAATCACATCCATATATGCATATAGTACACATCGCAATAATCTGGTCAAGGTACAGTATTCATGAGTTATTTCAGGCAGCTCCAAATCCATCAGAGCTGGTTATTTGAAATTATAAATAAAGATCTAAATTATAGCTTATACTGAAATACTATACATCATAGACTGAAGAAAAATGCAGAGGATTTCTTCCTCCTAAACTCTAGACTAGACCTAGAGTATGCCCATACCATATACACCAGGAATTTAAGTCTAGTATTTCCTAGAGCACTGAGCTGTGCTAACAAAGGGTATGTCTACACTACAATACTAATTCGAACTAACTTAATTTGAATTAGTTAATTCGAAATAAGCTAATTCGAATTAGTGCATCTAGACCTAAGAATTAATTCGAATTAGCATTTTGCTAATTCAAACTATCATGTCCACATTGAGTGGACCCTGAACCGAAGTTAAGGCTGGCCGGAAGCATTGCCGGCAGGGCATCAGGTTAGGACTTAGAGTGTGGAGCTGCTGTCTCAGGCTAGCCGAGGGCTGCGCTTAAAGGGACCCGACCCCTACCCCGGACAGACAGTTCTCAGGGTTCCCCGCTTGCTTGTCTACCTTGATGAGCGACAGCAAAGCAGTCCTGTCTTGGAGTGACCTGAGTGCACACACTCGGCACCTCACAGCACTCAACCATCAGCACGGCTTCACTTGCCACAGGCTGCCAGCCGGGAGGGGTCAATCGGGGGGCTGTCAGGATCCAGGAGACCCTTCAGGAGAGTTTCCACCCTGAGGAGCCCGCAGAGCCACCCCAGTCCTCCCCATCAGGGGCTTGTGCCTCATTCCTCCCTCACCTCCTTCCGCTTACTGTTCCCTAACCCCCCTTTCTGATGTAAAAAATAAAGGACATGTGGGTTCAAAAATAGAAACTCTCTTTATTTAACAAAACGGGAGGGGGGAGGGATTAACCTCTGGGGAGACTGGGAAAAGGAGGTGGGAGAGTGCAAGAGAGAGAGTGGAAGAGGGGAGGGGGAAACCTGGGAGGAGAGATCTGGAAGAGGGAAGTCAGGGGAAGAAGAAGGAGGAGAAGTAAAAAACTATGGTACACCATATCTTCAGTACTGTATACAGATGTGGTCTCCTCATCTCAAAAAAGATATTTTGGCCTTGGAAAGGGTTCAGAAAAGGGCAACTAAAATGATTAGGGGTTTGGAACAGGTCCCATATGAAGAGGCTAAAGAGACTGGACTTTTCAGCTTAGAAAAGAAGAGACTGAGAGGTATATAAAATCATGAGTGGTGTGGAAAGGGTGAATAATGAAAAGTTCTTCATTAGTTCCCATAATATAAGGACTAGAGGACACCAAATGAAATGAACGGACAGCAGGTTTAAAACTAATAAGTGAAAGTTCTTCTTCACACAGCACATAGTCAATCTGTGGAACTCCTTTCCACAGGAGGCTGTGAAGACTAGAACTATAAGGGTATGTCTACACTACAGCGCTAATTCGAACTAAGCTAATTCGAACTAATGAGTCTAGAACTAAAAACTAGTTCGAATTAGCATTTTGCTAATTCGAACTAGCAAGTCCACATTAAGTGGACCCTGAACCGGGCTTAAGGATGGCCAGAAGCAGTGCCAGCAGGGCATCAGAGTAGGACTTAGAGCGTGGAGATGCTGTCTCAGGCTAGCCAAGGGCTGCGCTTAAAGGGACCCGACCCCCACCCCGGACAGACAGTTCTCAGGGGTGCCCCGCTTGCAAAGCAGTCCTGGCTTGGAGTGCCCGGAGTACCCACACTGGGCACATAACAGCACTCGGCCATCAGACCGGCTGCACTTGCTGCAGGCTGCCATCTGTGGAGAGGGGGCAATTGGGGGGCTGCAGGAGAGCTTCCACCCCCAGAAACCCACAGAGCCAGCCCAGTCCTCCCCATCAGGAGTTTGTACCCCTTTCCTCCCTCACCTCCTTCCACTAACCCTTCCCTAGCCCCTTTTCTTGATGTACAAAATAAAGGACAATTGTATTCAAAAATGGAATCTGTCTTTATTGAACAAAACTGGGGGAGACTGGGAAAAGGAGGTGGGAGAGGGGAAGAGAGAGGCTGGGAGAGGGGAGGGCAACTACAATGATCGGGGTTGGGAACAGGTCCCATATGAAGAGAAGCTAAAGAGACTGGGACTTTTCAGCTTAGTAAAGAGGAGACGGAGGGGGGACAGGATAGAGGTCTCTAAAAGCACGAGTGAGGTGGAGAAGGTGCATACAGAAAAGTTCTTCATTAGTTCCCATAAAGAAGGACTAGAGGACACCAAAGGAAAGGAATGGGTAGCAGGCTTCAAACTAGTAACAGAAAGTTCTTCTTCACAAAGCAAAGAGTCAACCTGTGGAACTCCTTGCTGCAGGAGGCTGTGAAGGCTAGAACTGGAACAGAGTTTAAAGGGAAGTGAGATCAAGTCATGGAGGTTGGGTCCATGGAGTGGTATTAGCCAGGGGGTAGGAGTGGTGTCCCTGCCCAAGGTTTGTGGAAGGCTGGAGAGGGATGGCACGAGACAAATGGCTTGGTCATTGTCTTCGCTCCATCCCCTCCAGGGTCCCTAGGGTTGGCCACTGTTGGCAGACAGGCTACTGGGCTAGATGGACCTTTGGTCTGACCCAGGATGGTCATTGTAAGCTCAGGTCTCAGGGTCGGGGGTCTCAGTGGACCCCCTTGATTCTCTTGCACACCTGCTCCTGGATGGCCAGGCTGGCAGCTCTCCTGCCCTAGACGGCCACTTTCCTGTGCCTAGTGCGGAGATCGTGGACGAGGTCCACGATGTCCGCACTAGCCCAGGTGGGTGCCCGCCTCTTGCGGTCCCGGGCAAGCTCTCAGGAGCCACCAGCCTGGTCCCGGGAAGAGGGGGAGGGCTGGGGGGCATCGGGTGGCTGGCTCGAGCCGTGCCAGGTGCAGAGTCTGCTGGCTGGGTGCTGGCAGGCTTGCACCTGGCACGGGCACCGTAGCCAGCCCGTGCCCCTTTAAAAGGTCCGGGGCCAGGAAGGGGGCAGACGAGTTTCCCTGGTGTTGGCCAGAGTGGCCACCAGAGAAAGCTGGGGAGGGCTAGCCTCCCACTAGTTCGAATTAAGGGGCTACACACCCCTTAATTCGAACTAGCTAGTTCGAACTAGGCTTAATCCTCGTAAAATGAGGATTACCTAGTTCGAACTAAGCGCTCCGCTAGTTTGAATTAAGTTCGAACTAGCGGAGCACTAGTGTAGTGCCTATGAAAGTTAGTTCGAACTAACGTCCGTTAGTTCGAACTAACTCTTGTAGTGTAGACATACCCTATCAGAGTTTAAAGAGAAGTTACATAAATTCATGGAGGTTGAGTCCATGGAGTGCTATTAGCCAGGGGGTAGAAACAGTTGTCCCTGGCCTCTGTTTGTGGAAGGCTGGAGATGGATGGCATGAGACAAATCGCTTGGTGATTGTCTTCGTTCCATCCCCTCTGGGGTACCTGGTGTTGGTCGCTGTCAGCAGACAGGCTACTGGGCTAGATGGACCTTTGGTCTGACCCGGTACAGCCATTCTTATGTTCTTATGTTCTAAGCTCAGGGATCAAGGTCGGGGGTCTCACTGGACCAACTTGATTTTCATGCAAACCTGCTCCTGAGTTCGCATGTGGCCTTTGGTGGCCAGGCTGGCAGCTATTCTGCCTAAACGGCCGCATTCCTGTGTCTAGTGCTGAGGTCCTGGACGTTGGAGGCCTCCCCCAAAATCTTGATGAGGTCCACAATCTCCACACTAGACCAGGCAGGCGCCCGCCTCTTGCAGCCCCGGGCAGGCTCCTGGAAGCTGCCAGCCTGGTCCTAGGAAGAGGCGGAGGGCTGGGTGACAGCCGGTGGCCAGGTGCAGGGTCTGCTGGCTGGGTGCTGGCAGGTTTTCAACCATGGGCACTGTAGCCAGACCGTGCCCCTTTAAGGGCTCCGGGGCCAGGAAGGGGTCAGAAAAGTTTCCCTGGTTTCCCCAGAGTGGCCACCAGGGCAACCTGGGAAGGGCTAGCCTCCAACTAGTTTGAAGAAGTGGCCACATAGCCCTTAATTCGAACTACTTAATTCGAACTAGGCGTTACTCCTCGTAGAATGAGGTTTACCTAGTTCAAATTAAGTACCCTGCTAGTTCGATTTGAATTCAAACTAGCAGTTTGTATGTGTAGCCCCTATTAAAGTTAATTCGAACTAATGGCTGTTAGTTCGAATTAACTTTGTAGTGTAGACATATCCTAAGCTACTTTAGGAAGCCTGCTTAGATTCAAAGTCACAACATGGGGGCTTGATCCTGCCATGGACAAATCAATGGTAATTTTGCCATCAAATTCAAGAGGAGCAGGATCAGCCATGTGATTGGCATGATTGTAATGTGGGCAGGCGTCTTGCTATTTCTAGCAGTCAGTGCTAGGTGTGGAGGCTCTCACATTTTTTCTTTCAAAAGTAAAATGGCTTCTGCAAGAGCTATTTGAGGTGCTCTATACCATTCTACCTGTACATGCGGTGCACATACAGAATGGCTGCAAGAACTTCTCCTTTCCTCCATTACTAGTCATCACCTTGAACATTTCAGGTAAAAGGCACCAGAATTTAAGTTGTAAAAAAGTACCTTTCTTAATGAAAATTATGAGCAAAGTGAGAAAGTGTTGATTCTATGCCAGAAAGTGTTGTTCATAATGGGCTAGAATGTGCAACTCTAGCTCATGTTGGTGAACTCTTATTAAAATAAGTAATCTTATTCATTTCCATGGGACTACTTCCATGAATAAATTTCATGAACATGAATGTGAGCTCCACAAAGTGGTTCAGAATTATTACATTGTGTCTGTCACAAAGTGACATCTTCTGGCAGTTTTTCAGGTCACAGGTATACCTACAGATTTAGATCCACTGCTACAAATATGTTTACAAAGAAAAGAAAATCATTTGGGGCTAACTTATAAATGTAGTTGTTCAGATCAGTTTTTATTCTTCCATATTAAACAAGAGACCAGATTTAATTAAAGCAAAAATTAAAAATCGTGGCATTGCTTCTTCTATATTTCTGTGCTGTAGGTCACATCATTTTTTTAATTGTTGAATTTGGTCCTGAAACAGTAAGTCACAATTGCAGCAAAAGTTACCTCCCACCCTAAAACTTCAAGTGAGACCTATACAGAACTCAGAAATTGGGTTTTACTTCCTCAGGTTCTACAGCACATTTTTTTTGGCTTTATCTCCTTGAGTTCACATTCACAGAACTGCAGAAATCCATAATGCCAGTATCAAATATAACTAAAGCTATCGAGTTCTACCTGATTTTACATTGTAACAATCTGATGACCCAAGTCAACAAACATTTAAGCACAGATTTTGAGCATATCTACACTAAAAAGCAATGTTGACTTAAGGTAAGCAACTCCAGCAACATGAATAGCATAGCTAGCATCACCATACCTTAGACTGAATAGCCACGGGGTCTCCACTGTGTATGTGGGCAGGTGGACGGGAGAAACTCTCCCCTCAACTCCCCTTATACTTCTTGGCCCAGTGGAGTACCAGAGTCAATAAGGGTAAGTCTAGACTACATGGCTCTGTCCTCATTCCACGAGGCATAACGGAGCGGTCGACAAAGGCTTCCGTTGTCAACCATGGAGCATCCAGACTACCACGCTGTGCCACCAAACAGCTGATTGGCACAGTGCAGTGGCCATTTTGATGTAAATGAAGAGGCGATTATTTAAATCACCGCTTCATTTTCCTATGTCTAGTAAACTCATCTACATGGCTCCGTTGACGGAGCCATGTAGACTAGACATCCCTGAGAGAGCTTACAGCAGATAATTTAGCAGGGCTTTACCAGACTCACTAAAATTGACCCTTGGGGGATCTATTGCAGAGGCACTGATCTCCCAATAGATCCCATTGTAACCCTGCCCTTAGATTAATCACCATTCATCAAAGCACTTGAACTCAGTGGGACTTAAGCATGTATCAAACTAAAGCATTTGCTTGTGTGCTTTGCTGCAGATAGACAGAGTGGGGTCCAAAAGCCCAAATTTTCCGAGTTCCATGAAAAAATACAAATCAGACCTGATTGGCTCAAGAGAACAAACTTTTTGACATGCTCGGTTTGGGATTTGAGTTAGTAATAAAATGTGTTACTAGAAGTTTGGGATTTCATTGTAAACATTTTACATAGTTCTACCAAAACTAACAAGGAAAAAGAAAAGGATCAATCATTTGGAAGAGAGAGGCAGACAGTTATTAAAACATTGGAAAAATGTTTTTGAATAGATGGCCCAAGATATGAATCCAACTCCAGATCCTAATCCTCCCTGGATTTTTCTGTGTTTTTAGACCTGTTTATGAAAGACAGAAATATTGATTTCAAAGACTGCACTGGTAGTAAAGGGATGGACTGTACAGAGTCTTGATTCTGCATGAATTACCCAATGTGTGGGCAGACAAGGAGACGACAGCAAGTTAGAGCCAACAATTTTAAGAGTACCTTGTGGACTTAATTATTAAAGTTCAAAAAGTCTTCAAAAGCCAATTAGAACTGCTATTTGTAATAGCTAGAGCAATTAATATGGAAATATAGCAAGAATGAGCCTTTTTAGCTTTGGAGCCCAAAGGAATTCTTTGTTACAGGTCTTTCAAATCACTTTTAGAAATTTGGAAAGAAAATTGAATAGGGATTTCCTGCTGTTGTGCAAGATAAACAGAAATTTTTCCTGCATGGGTAACATGCTGTAGTTACAACACTATATTTAAATCTCCTATCTGTCTGAGACAGAATGTTACAGAAAAGATATTACAGAGCCTCACCATCATTAGGCATTAGCTAATAATGCACTTGAGAATAATTTACACTGGAAGATGAGTATTGTCTTTTAATAACCTTATTAAAGCATTATCGGATACACTGTGGCTTGTAAATCATCAGAAATAAAATGGGACAGGCTTAATTTAATTCATTTCAAAGCCAGACTTAAGGGGAGATGTACATGTACTGTGTCTGAGCAATAATGCAAAATACTCATTAGCCTGCAAGAAAGAAGATATTTTTAAAGGCTAATAAAAATCTCATTCTCTTTTTCTTTACCTCAAATACATCCTTCAAACTTGATGTCTGCCACAATCACAGGTGCTGTAATAGTAAGCAGAATTGGAAGAGTATTAATACAAATGCATGCAAGATGCTTTCAGGCAAGGGCAAAAGTCTATCTGTGGCTGTTTCCTCCTTTCTTTGGGTGTGTCTAGACTACAGAGTTTTGTCGACAGAAGTGGACTTTTGTCAACAAAACTATACCTGCGTTTACACTACCGCTGAGTTCTGTCGACATAACGTCAACAGAACTCAGCAGTTTTGTTGACGCTGGTAAACCTCATTTTACGAGGCATAACGCCTTTTGTCGACAGAGTTCTGTCGACAGAAGGTGTTATTGCATGTAGGGTTGTGTCTAGACTACAGGGTTTTGTCAACAAAGCAGCTTGCTTTGTCGACAGAACTGAATGTAGTCTAGACACTCTTTGTTGACAGAAGCTTTGTCGACAGTATCTGTCGACAAAACTTCTGTCGACAAAACCCTGTAGTCTAGACATACCCTTTCAGTTTACAATTAAATAAGTTCTTTGAAGTTCAGTGTGAAAGACCTTTCCAGCTTGTTAATGCAAAATGAAGGCAAAATGCATGCAGTCATTATTCAAACAATATTCCTATTGAATTCATGTGATATTCTGACTGAGTAAAGAAAGCTGGCTCATGCCTATCAGTAGCAGCAAAGACAAAGAAACTATTAAACAAACAATGAGTTTATGTTTTTTGTTACAAAATCACCCAGAAACTCCTCTTAGGCTTGGTTCCCCCTTTAATCTGAGTGCTTTACAAATGCTTATGAAGGCCCTCTCACTGCCCTGAAGAGATAATTGCCCATTCATTTTTGAAAGGCATTGGAGTTTTACAGGAAGTAAGAAGAATGGGGCAGGATCCAGAGTTTATTGAACCTAGGGCAGTTACATGCATTTATTTCAGAGGGCTTTGACATGTTCCATTGGTTTGTAGTCTAAATGTGTATGTTACTCCTTGGTTCAAGTCACAAGGATTGTTTATGCTTACTTTATTTTTGCCTCATTGCTTTGGAAACCCTTCCCTCCTTTCATAGGTGCTAGATCTAGAGGTGCTGCGGAACCTCCTGGCTTCAAGTGGATTCCATCAAATAAGGGGGTTACAGTTTTGATTCAATGGATTTCAGCATCCCCACTCTACACATTTTCTAGCCCCTCCCCCCACCCACTTTCCTTTTTCATCTTCCGGTATATTTCCTGGCCATAGACATCATGCTTCCATTATAGCCAAACTGGTCATGTGATGTGTTTGGCACTGATGCTAGTTATACTACAGGTTGAACCTCCCTGGTCTAGCATCCTTGGGTCCAAAGTGGTCCCAAACAAGGGAATTTGCCAGTCAGGTATCTGGGTTGTCTGGGGACTCCCCTCCTGGCTATTTCCCCAGGAAAACCCTGACCTCTTCCAGCTCACCTGCCTGGCTCAGCTGGTCCTAGCCCATTGCTGGGGCTCTTCTGCTCCCTGCCCCCAGCCCTGTGTGAGGTGGCAGCTGCTCCCAGGGTTCCCTGGTTCCCAGGTCTCTGGCCCTGCAGGCTGCCATCAATCAGATGGCTTCCACTCTCAAGCTCTGTGGCTGGGACTCTCTGATCTAGCAACATCCCGCTGAACCCTGGATATTGCCAGACCGGGGAGTCCCAGATGAACGTGGTTCAACCTATATTTGCTTTTTCTGGCAAAGTTCTGCTGCAAAGGAATCTTCACCTTGACTGGCCCCTACCTTCTGAATGGAAATGTTGCGAGGATGAATTTATACTCTTCATCCCCATTCGTACACAGAGTAGTCCTTTAAAATTCACACACAAAAAAATGAATCCTGCAGCCCCTTCATGAGATCTCAGAGTCAGGACAGAACGTAGTTGAATGGAAACACCTTGTTGATTCAGGCATGGATGTTGGTGAGCCAGAGGGTAGAAGTATTCATGTTCCAGAACCAGCTTTATAATGGAATCTCCTTGCTTTTGTTATAAAAACAAAAGCATCAACGCTGGCGTTTTAGCCAAATTTCAGTACTCTGGCAAGTGGAGTGTGAATGTTTAAATGTAAAAAGTAAGACATAAATAATGTGGTATATAAATCACTCTGGTTCAGATATCTCTTTTTTTAGATTAATTCACTTCATATAGATAATTACCTGCAATCAGTGAACAACTTGATTAAACATTAACAGAAAAATAAACCAATAATATTTTTAATCAATATGCTTTCCAAAATGATTCTCTCTGAATTAACACTGGCTTGCACCTGCAAATTAGAGACAAGACACATGACTCAATTATCTGGAAGTTTTTCTGGCACAACTGCAGGAAAAGAAACCACTAGAAAGGAGAAAAAAAATTATTGCAAACATCATTCTAAATGTTTTACATTTCCACTATGTGCACATCTGGAGAAGACCAGAAGACCAGCATTATAAAGTTTATTTGACCTGTACTTGGCTCAATAGCCATTCCTGGCACTTCTGGTCTTAGTTATGAAATACAATATGCTGTCAGAGTACTGTCAGACCATACAACAATAGTTGCACTTGTGTTTCTAACAATCTCAATAGCTGGTATTATAACATTATTTTATGCTTAGAAGCCATAACCTAATATAACTTTTCTAGACAAAATGAGCTAGAATATATCAGATGAAATTTACAGCAGGACTGGACACCAAGTTGGTTGCTTCCTTGAACTATGTTCAATTAAATATATCCCACAATATTTATTTAATGACCAGATTATCCATATTGTCTTTGAAACAGCTATAATAATTCCATTTGATAGCAATAATCTCCATTGGTGCGAGGGTGGAGATTTTACCCTGTAAGGTCTCCCATTGTGGTATGGAGCCAAAAGGTCATTCTGGAAACTAGCAGATGTTCTCACTTTTTTAGCTCAATACAAAAACACTTCTGCTTCCCTCTAACAACACACCAAATAATATTCAAAAGAAAGAGGTTTCCCTTTGCAATTTTAATGTAAAAAGCAAAACTCTGTCAAAGCTTTCAAAATATAACTATCACAGGATAAGAAGTCAAACTTTTATATAATGCATATCCCCGTGAAGAACAGCAATAAACAAGTGATCCGTTGATGCTTTATGACTACAAGTGAAGCACTAATCAAAGCTGATTCTGTGTTCATTGAACGTGGAATTGGATGTTTCACAGTTTAGGTTTTATTTTTCTATCCCTTTTAATATTCTAAGTCATTCCCTCAAACTGAAGTAAGATTTGGTGGTCTGTAATCTTTGAGGGAACATATATACTGCGGTATCCCAAAATACCTATCCCGTGTCTTGACAGTGCCCCCGTTATTTCAAAATATCGTTCAAAATAATGGACGTGCTATTCCGACATCTCTGTGAACCTTGTTCCCAAAGGATTAAGAGACATTTTGGAATAGCAGTTTATTTCAAAATATGGCACTGTGTAGCAATTTGCTTAGGTCAAATTGTGTACCTTATTTTGAGCTAAGAGTGCAGTGTAGGCGCACCCTGAGAATCCATGTGTCACCTTGCTGGACATTAGCAATTTTTTGAGTTGGATCCTTTTTAATAAGCTCCAAAACCAAAGCTTAGCATGTGATGCATTTGCAGTGTATCAAATTATTTGTAAGAGTGCAGGGAAGAAACAAAATGAAGTTCCCAATGGCATTTCCAAAAATGTCCCATATGATATTCCCTTAGATGCTGCACCAGGACGGGAACAAAAGATTAATAGGGCCCAGAGGAAGCTCATCTGGGGGCAGATCTGCAATAAATAAAACCAGGAAGTGGAACCAGGACAGGGATGTAGGGAAGAAATCTAGTAACCTCTCCCTAGAAAGAAGGGAGTTGCAAGGACAAGGAGGAGATCCAGTTGAACAGTAAGCTCTGGGGAGCTTACTGGCAAGATATCAAGAAGTTTGAAATAGCCAGTGGACAACAGAGGAATCTCTAGTGGTAAAACCAGAGACAGGTAAAAAGATAGAGTGGTGGATAGGAAGGAGCCCAGGGAAACAGGTACAGGATTTCTAGTCACAGGCTCCCTGGGTTTGAACTCAGAGTTGTGGGCAGCCCCAGATTCTCCTGCCAGCTATTGGGAAAGTGCCACAGAAGCTGGAGACTTGGAATAGAAGACCATTTGGACAGCTTGTTCAGCTGGACTCGTTACACTTAAAAAGGGGACTTTATAGTGACTGAGGTCAGAGGGTTGAATCATAAAGAGGGAAAGAGGGGCCACAGCACAAGAGACAGATGAAAGGTGATGCTGTATGGCTAAGAAATAATTTCTAGATGAAGCTGCACAGATGTGCACCTGTCCTGACTGGAACCCTCTGTCCTTTACAAATTGACTCCTTTAAGTTCAGAGGTAAGCAATAAATGGCCCACAGGATGGACATGGGGAGCCATATGCTTTGTTTACCTGTGAGTCCACAAATATAGTGGCTCACAGCTCCAGTTGGCTACAGTTCGCCATTCCCAGCCAATGAAAGCTATGAGAAATGGCATGGGCTGGCCACTGCAAACCATGGCCAATGGGAACAGTGAGCAACCATACCTGTGGACACACAGGTAAACAAAATATCTGGTGGCCTGCCTGGGACTAACCCTGACAAACCACAGAAGGCCACCCCTGAGTTAGATGGTCATAAAAGCTCAACATGTTGAGCTCTGATTTCAGTTGAAACTCTAGCCGTTAAGTGTCACAGTGAGTTATATTGAGCTCTTTTAAAAATTTTGCCTCCTCTATAGGTGCTCAGCACTTGATAATCTGGCCCTGAGCAATTTTGAAAACTTTACTCTAATCTTTTGTAATTCTAGATAGGGTGCCCTTGTTTCCCCTGAGAAACTTGGGTTCATGGGCCAGGCCATAGGAATGCTCTATGGGTATGTCTTTCGAGAGAAGAATGCAAATGCAGCTGAGTGAAATTGCAAATGAAGCGTTGATTTGAATTTCTTGCACTTCATTTGCATAATCGCGTCCGGCCTCTTTTTTGAAATACCCTATTTCGAAACAAGAAATGCTGTCTAGACATGGTTATTTCAAAAGAAAACCCTTCTTTCGAAATTACCCTTTCTCCTTATAAAGGCTATGTCTAGTCAGAAAGAGAAAAAAGCCTCTTTCGAAAAAGAGCGATTAGACTACAAGCAGTACTTTTGAAAAAGCAAGCCGCTTTTTTGAAAGAGAGCACCCAGGCAGTCTGGATGCTGTCTTTCAAAAAAGCACAGTTTGCATGACATCGCACCATTTTTCAAAAGAGCACTTTCGAAAAAAGGCATTCTTTTTTCATAAAACAAGGTTTTTTGCGGTAGAAAAAACTGCTGCTTTCTTTTGATTTACTTTTGAAAGAACACGGCAGTAGTCTAGACACACCCAAATTGAAGTTTTAGGGTAATTTCAAAAGAAGGGTTTTCTTTCAAAATAACCACGTCTAGACAGCATTTCTTTTTTCGAAATAGGATATTTCGAAAAAGCGGCCGGATATGATTATGCAAATGAAGCACGGGAAATTCAAATCCGCACTTCATTTGCAATTTCGCTCAGCTACATTGGCATTCCTCTCTTGAAAGGAATGCAGTATAGACACACCCTATTAGAGCTTCTGAGTGTTTTGAGCCAATCTAATAAGGGCTTGGAGTCTGCAGGAGGTAAAGCTTGCTCACCACCCCTGCTTTGTTCTGCCCTGCCTTGCAAAAATCCATGAACTTGTGTGACAATTCTCATTACGTCAGCGGACATCGGATCGGATCGGATCACATCTGTGTCCTTTTCAGAAGAGGGGCATCAGAAAGTAAAGGAGACTGTGCTCTGAAGATTCCTGGCAGAGAGTAAGGGCCACTGCATGGAATTTTGCTTTATTCAAACCAGTGTATGGTGTTCTAAGGGAGAGAAATATTTTTATCCTATGGTTAGGAATGATTTTCATTCTAAAAGCAGAGAATATTGTTTTGTTTATTTATGTTTAATTAAAATATGGCTTGATTACACACAGTTAATAATAGGACCTATTAGCTCACTGAAACCACAGTGTTTATTGCTAACACTAGCTAGCTTATGGTTATGCTCCATTCCTTAAAGCCACAACTCCTGTGCATTATGCTAAGCTTGATTTTAATTAAAATATTCAAAAGAAAGTCCTTAGTTTGCCACCATTCAATATGATATCAGGAAAAGGTCCACTTTCTTTTTCTTCATGCTTTTTTTAAATTAACAAAATGGTCAGAGCATTTGGGAGCAGGATACACTATTTGAAAACAAACACTCTCGGGGCTCATCTACACAGCAGGGCTAAAGCCAAAATAAGCTGCACAACTTGAGCTACATCAATTGCTTAGCTTACGTTGAAAATGCTTATTTTGACTTTTGGCTCTGTCTACACAGCATGAAGTCAGAGAAAGAGCACTCTTCCTTCGACTTCCCTTACTTGCCGGAAAATGAGGTTTACAGGAGTCAGAGTAAGAAGTCGTCCAGCTTGACATTATGTCGAAATAACTGCTTGCTGTATAGATGCGGACTATGTTATTCCGAAATAACACTGCTATGTAGACATAGCCTCAGGGGCAGATCCTCAGCTCTGTTGGCTTCAGTGAAGCTATGACAACTTACCCCAGCTGTGACTCAGCCCCCTGAGAGCTTCATAGATTTAGTAACTTGCTTCATTTAAGAACTGGTTCAAGAATAACCAATCCTAAAAATTAGGGGGCAACAAAGGGGTAATTTCCCTGGAGCCCGGAGATTCAAAAGAGCCCAGGGCTCCAATCCACTGCTGCTGCTACTGTGGCAGTGGGCCTTTTAAATTGCCTGTGGAGCATCTGGCAGTGCACTATGGAAGTCTCTGAGTGCTGTCTGGGTGGCAGGCCACTCTGTGAAGCCCCTTCTGCATATGCCCCACCTCTCACATGACATTCTTATCAATAAACTAGTCAAATACATCTTAGATGGGGCTACTGTAAGGTGGATGTATAACTGGCTGAATAACCAGTCTCAGGGTATGTCTACACTACCACCCTAGTTCGAACTAGGGTGGTAATGTAGGAAACCGGAGTTGCAAATGAAGCCTGGGATTTGAATTTCCCGGGCTTCATTTGCATAAAGCCAAGCGCCGCCATTTTTAAATGTCCACTAGTGCGGACGCCGTGCCATGAGGCTATACGCGGCACGGACTAGGTAGTTCGGACTAGGCTTCCTAGTCCGAACTACCATTACTCCTCGTTTCACGTTTCACAGAAGCCTAGTCCGAACTACCTAGTGGACATTTAAAAATGGCGGACATTTAAAAATGGCGGCGCCCGACTTTATGCAAATGAAGCCTGGGAAATTCAAAACCCGGGCTTCATTTGCAATTCCGGTTGCCTACATTACCACCCTAGTTCGAACTAGGGTGGTAGTGTAGACATACCCTCAGAGAGTAGTTATTAATGGTTCACAATCATGTTGGAAAGGCATAATAAGTGGGGTTCCGCAGGGTCTGTTTTGGGACCAGTTCTGTTCAATATCTTCATCAACAATTTAGATATCGGCATAGAGAGTACACTTATTACGTTTAAAGATGATAACAAGCTGGGAGACGTTGCCACTGCTTTGGAGGACAGGGTCATAATTCAAAATGATCTGGACAAACTGGAGAAAAGGTCTGAGGTAGGATGAAGGATGAAGTTTAATAAGGACAAATGCAAAGTACTCTACTTCTGAAGGAACAATCAGTTTCACACATACAGAATGGGAAGTGTCTGTCTAGGATGGAGCACTGCAGAAAGGGATTTAGAGGTCATAATGGACCACAAGCTAAATATGAGTCAACAGTGTGATACTGATTCAAAAAAAGCAAACATGATTCTGGGATGCATTAACAGGAGTGTTGTGAGCAAGACGCGAGAAGTCATTCTTCTGCTCTATGCTGCGCTGATTAGGCCTCATTAGAATATTGTGTCCAATTCTGGACACCACATTTCAAGAAAGATGTGGAACAACTGGAGAAGATCCAGAGAAGAACAACAAAAATGATTAAAGATCTAGAAAACATGAGCTATGAGTCAAGGCTGAAGGAATTTGGCTTGTTTAGTTTGGAAAAGAGAGGACTGAGAGGGGACTTGATAGCGGTTTTCAGGTATCTAAAAGGATGTCACAGGGAGGAGGTGGAGAAATTGTTCTTCTTGACCTCTGATGTTAGGACAAGAAGCAGTGGGCTTAAACAGCGGCAAGGAAGGTTTAGGTTGGCCATTAGGAAAAACATCCTAACTGTCAGGGTGGTTAAACACTGGAATACGTTGCCCAGGGAGGTTGTGGACTCTCCATCACTGGAGATATTTAAGAGCAGGTTAGAGAGACATCAATCAAGGATGATCTAGAAAGTGCTTGGTCCTGCGTGAGGTCAGGGGACTGGACTTGATGACCTCTCAAGGTCCCTTCCAGTTCTAGTGTTCTATGGTTCTATGATTCTCACCCAGGAGCATGGCACTACCCTCCCACATGGCCCCCCCCTTGAGAATAACTATTCATCATTAGAAACAGTTGCTCATTTACTGCTTGGAGACTGTCACGTCATTAGCTATTAGTGAACCTCGATTAAACTTGTGATATTGAACAGTGATATACATCCCAATTTCATTTGGAAAAGGTTATAAATAGATTAATGTTTCAGGTCATATGTATTGTGGAATCAAGAAACATAAATTTCCTTTTTACCTTGGAAGTTACTGTGTATCACATTCCCCGCTTTTCATAATGATACTGAATTTTTCTGATAAATTCACACATCAGTTTTTCATTAAAAATTACAAATAACTTTTATACCGGTTTAAGGGAAGGAGCATATGGAGCAGCTGCATCACAGTCATATTTGCAATGTTGTCATGGAGGGGGGCTGTATTGATAGCAGTGTTTCATCGTGCCTCACTATCACAGGGTGTGGAATCCACAAAGCTATTTAGTTGTCTAAACCCAGATTTAGGCACTTAAATCACACTTGCAGGTGCCTTAGTCCCCTGCTGCTATCCACAAAACTCCCAATGAACCCTGTAGGCACCTAAGTATTCTACAATAATAATTCCCTAAAGCTTACGTTTCTGTCTCTGGTCGTATTTCTGCATTGTATATGCCAGGACTTCAGTCATCTGCCAAAGCCCCAGAGTGATTCACAAGCCAGGGGAAGACAGCTGTTCAGCCAGAAAACTTGCTGCAAGGGTCCAGTCCAGTAGATGCATTTAGGGGGGCATCTGCTGGATCAGGTCTTACTCAAAATAGCCAGTGCCAGAGATGATGCCTATTGATACAGAGAGCTCTTGTAACCCATTGATTATAGCACTCATTTGAGATGTGGGAGATCCAGCTTCAACTCTTTCCTCTCTGGCAGGGGGGTGAAAGGATCACAATGGGGCATGTTTCCAACTGTAGCCACTGAGCAATGGGACTCCGTCCATCTCTCATGCAAAGCTGTGACTAAATAATGGAAGAGCTCAGGAGAATTAGACCCAGAGGGATATTTTAACTACTGCATTATAGAATATAATTCCCACCATCTTTTTCACTCTTTGTTTATCAATCCACAGTGGAACAGATTCAACAGGAGATCTTCAGAGCACTTCACATTAGACTATCCCCTTGCTTTGAGATTACAGCAATCTTCTGAGAGATAGGATAACCCAGCTCTTTTTATCCTTTTCCATAGTCTGCCAGAAAGGGGGAAGGAGGTTAAATTTTCACATCCCAAGTGGATATTCTAACAATTGGCCTAACAAGTATAAGGTAGGCACCACCTTCTCCACTGGCTTTTTTGTGTGGAGTGAGGTAGGTGCCTCACTCATTCCTGCAAAAAAACTACTCCAAAAGTTTCTGCTTCTGTATCAATGGCAGAGCTAGGCACTTCCCTCTAGCCTGGATTTAGGCACCTACCTCTGGGAAAAGGTGGGGCTTAGCAGCCTCCCACTCTATGCAACATCTCTTGCAAACTTAAGCAATTTCCTATCTATCATGTAGACTTCTAGGGTACGTCTAGACTACAGGCTTTTGTCGGCAAAGATACTGTCGGCAAAGCTTCTGTCGACAAAGAGCGTCTAGACAACATCCAGTTCTGTCGACAAAGCGGCTTGGTTTGTCGACATGACAGTGTAGACGCAAAGGACAGTGTAGATGCAATAATGTCTTCTGTCGACAGAACTCTGTCAAGAAAAGGTGTTATTCCTCGTAGAATGAGGTTTATGAGCTGTCAATAAAACTGCTGAGTTCTGTTGACGTTATGTCGACAGAACTCAGCGGCAGTGTAGACACAGGTATAGTTTTGTCAACAAAAGTCCACTTTGTCGACAAAACCCTGTAGTCTAGACACACCCTTAGCAATCACATTCTTAGATGCCAATCTCTGCACATTCATTGTACTGGGAACCTACGCACTAAACTTGGAGATATAAGGATTGGTGAGGTTGTCTACCTAATTTTCTAGATACCTAAAAGTTAGGTGTGGATTTCACCCAAAGTTCTTTGCCAATACAAATTCTCATCCACCATCTCTAGCACCTTGCATGGGAGGAAACAAATGCCTTCCTTCCCAGGTCTCTGTTAATGACATTGGTTTACCTATAGGCTAGTAACCCTACCCATTCTCTGTTCTCCTGAGATAATACTTTATTGTCCTCAAAAATAGTCATTCAAGGGGTTTTTTTTTCCACCGACATTACATCAGATCTGAATTCTAGCTGCATTTGAATGCAATAATGGTTATTAAAGAAATAGAGGGGTAAAAAACTAACCAAAATAAAGAAAACCGATTAAACTTAAATTTCACCAAGTTGCAAATTAGAAAATGGGAAAAATATAAGATTTGTTGTGAACAGTTCAGTGGTTTTTCTTGTACAGATTGGTCCTCTCTGGTCCGACACCCTCAGGATCTAACCGGTCTGAAGGAGGGAGTTTGCTGTACCCAGGGAGGTCAGCCCCTTTGCTGACAGACCCTGTGCTCTCCTGGGATCTGTGAGCAAATTGCCAGGCTCCCGTGTCCTTGGGCCACTGGGCTCTCAGCTCCTCTTCCAGCCCTGGGGCTGCGAGTCTCCACTGCTCCAAGGCGGCCAGAGTCAGCTGCTCAGGGCTGCTGGGGCTCCGCTACTCCAGAGCTCCTCTATCCCAGGGTCACTGAGGCTCTGTTACTCTGGGGCTGCACTACTCCACTGCTGTGGGGCTCAGTTGCTTCAGGGTTCTACTGTTCCAGGCCTCTGGGGCTCTGCTGTCCCGAGGCTGCCCTGGGGCACCAGGTTCCACTGCTCCAAGCTGAGGTTCTCTGGTTCAGGGACTCTTTGTTGCTGGACCAGAAAGTCCTGGACCAAAGAGGTTCAACCTGTAGTTTAATGTAAATGAAAATTTTCCATCCAGTGCTATTGCAAACTGTGAAACTACTGTAGAATGGATTAGAAAGGTTAGTTACAACAAATAAAGATTAGATAGACTTCATAACATAAAATAGTTTTGAAAAGATAATATCAGCTCCTGACTTTCCCAGTCCACAGCTCCAATAATCTATCCATTTCCTTTCCATGGGGCTGCTAGCAACTTATCCCAACATGCAGACATGGAGTCAGTTACTATTTTGATTTAAATGAATCACTTTCTTTCTTTACAAGAATAAGTTTCAGGGAATCATAATAGTTAAAAGTCCACATTAACATGAATAGCAAGACTAAACTCAGCATGGAATGACAATAATATTTTCCAAATCAGAAAATACTTTACCAAATCCAGTCTTCCTTGACATACAATCTTTTAAACTGCCATTTCCATGAGCATTTCAAAGAGTTCTTTTGGTCTTTAGTTACCTATTCAAAGAGCCCTCATGCCCTAGGAGCTGACTGAACAAACATTCTTTTAGTATTTTCATAATTGCTCCCAGATGAAGGTAAACAGATAATGTGAAATCCTGCCACCCTCCTCAAATACATTTTGTGTTTGAGAAATCAGACAGAAATTAAGCACGGTTCCCATAAACTCAGTTAGAACTGATAGATTTTCTGATGCACTCTTCATAGCACTGATAGCAGCCATTGCCTGAGACTAGAGAATGATACAGACTGAAGTGTGTATGAGAGTAAGCATTAAAGTGTAATTTGACTTTTAAGTCTTTATGTAAAAGTGGTAGCATGAGGTTACATGTTTGTTTTGGCTCAGTGATTTCCAGATTTACATGACTATGGTTTAGATTTATGTGCAAACACATATCTCCAGTATATTATTTTAGATAAATTAAACTTACATATAACATTGTTATGTGCACTGAAGGACTGTGGAGTCTTTTTGATAATCTATATTATCTTTGATTTTGCAAGCAGGAAAAGATTGTATGATCAACAGCAGGTCTGTCAGTTTAATAATAACATAGGAAATCATTGGAGAAGTATGTTTTCTACATACAAATACTGACTCATATAAAGCTGAAATGAGCAAGCAAAGCCTATCCTAACTATTGTGGGAAACAGTGGCTGTTGAAGTGTTCATCAGTACTTCTCTGAAGGTATTCGGCGTCTAGAAGGATTGAGCTAAGTATGCATTTTTATTAAATGCTACATGATTTTAGGAAGATTATCAGTCTGAAGCCAGTTCACTTCAGAGTGTATCCTAGGATTTGCAGACAGAAAGAGGCACCTCAAAAGTACGATTACTAACTGTAACATAAATGATGAGCCTACATATTAGTTCATTGCTAACCTAATTGTTGGGAGTTCACCAATTGAAGTCACAGGACTAAGGCAAGCGAGATGTAGCTGACTTTTGTATAATCAAATGAAAGATTTTGTTTCATAACGTCAGAGAGATCTACACAGCTCAGAGTACTCAGGGATGTTCCTTCATTAGGCATTTGCACTTGGGGATCATACAAAAATCCAAATTCTCTTTGTGGACCTATAATCTGCACCTCATCATCTTATGATACTTCTATCAGTTTTATTATTGTCTTCAAAGTGAGAAGGATGGTACTTCAGGGATCTGTAAGTTCATGAACTAAGTGAGAAGGTCTTACAGCAACCTTTGGGTTTAACTAAGAACCAGCTTCTCTTTTGCCAGCCTATACAAAATGAGGCTCTTCAGTCTTCTGATAATTGCAATTTTGGAAGGGATGCAGTTTCTCTCAGCTGGATTTGTATAGCAAAATCCTTTAATACTCCCTATGCTATGCTGCCAGTTGCACTTGATGAAAAGAGAACCAGTTTAGTAATAATAAACTATAGCTGAATTTGGAAGAATTAGTTTATAGATACAGCTTTCCTCAGATATGTAACTAATAAGCTGTTTTACTGCATAGCTTTCTAAAAATCTTTCCACTAATTCAGAACTCCAAGTGCAAAATCTAGCAGTGAAGAAACTGGTTAATAGTGAACTAAATTGCTGGATTCAGTTTCTGAGATTCCAGTATCTGGAACACTTTGCTTTAGGGTTCTACCAGTGTTTGCATATATTCCTTTATGGTAATATTTTAAATGGCTGTATAAACCTCCATATCTAAAAATATTTAAAACTACATTTTCTCACTCAATTTATATTTCATAATTCAAGCAATTTCTTTACTTTATATATTCATATTGTGACAGACCATAGCCTGAAAACTGCAAAACTCTTAGGCTATGTCAACACTTGTGGCTTCTTGCACCAGAAATATGCAAATGAGGCTAAGCGTGGAATATTGCCGAGCCTCATGTGCATACCTAATAAGCTGCCATTTTTGCAGAATAGGCTCTTGCACCAGAAGGAGCTGTCTACACTGCCTCTTCATGTGCAAGAAAATCTCTCTTGCGCAATGCCGTTATTCCTGAAAATAATCGGCATAACAGCATTGCACAAGAGGGGTTTTCTTGTGCAAGAAGGGGCAGTGTAGACAGCTACGTCTGGCACAAGAGCCTCTTCTGCAAAAATGGTGGCTCATTAGGTATGCAAATTAGGCTCAGTGATATTCCACACTTTGCCTCATTTGCATATTTCTGGCACAAGAAGCCAAGAGCATAGATATAGCCCTATAGAAGGCTGCCATAGTGGAAAGTGGGTTAATGCTTTCTTGCTTCCAAATTAGCCTCACCTGAACACAGCTCGGTGCCCAAGGTAGAAAATAGAGGCCTAATTAGGAGGCAGCTTGCAGTTTCCAATTAAGACCTCTGGGGTTCCTATAAAAGGATTCCTCACAGGCAGCAGGGGGGGGAGTTTTTGGAAGGTGCACAAAGCAGAGCAGAGCAAGGCAATGCTGAACCCCAAGGACTCGCCTGTGATGAAAATGACTCGGTACGTAGGGACCCTTTCCTCTAGGGAAATCTCAGGGCAGCAAAGGGGGATCTGTGAGTTTCTGAGGTGCTCAAGTAACCATCAAGAAGCACAGAACCACCCAGGGAGCAACCAAGGGACTTTGTCACAATATTTAAACTATAATTATGGCAATCATTAAGATCAAAATTTACTCAAAACAACAAAATGGCAGTGCTTTTTGATAAACAACACAAGTAGGAACATGCATATCACTTTTCTTATGATAATATTTGATTTCTTGTGTATACTTTATGATAATCACAGAAAACACATTGCTGTGTGAAATTCATCTGCAGCTTAGAGCAAAACCTGTGTTTTCATATGTGTTTTTACCTGTTTGCCATATATCATTTTATCTGTTGTAGTCATGTTGGTCCCAGGGTATTAGAAGCACAGAGTGGTTGAAGTAATCTTGTTTATTGGACCAAATTTGGTTGATGAAAGAGAAAAGCTTTCAAACGTATACAAAGCTCTTCTTGAGAATTTGTTCCAATGAAAGCTATTATCTCACTCACCGGGAATGAAGTAGAACTATTTGGGCTTTTTTTAAGTTTAAATATATGACTTCTTCTAGCTTTCTATCTGTAACCAGGATCCTCAGTATTCCAAAGTAAAAAGCTGTGAAAATTATAGCTTCCTTTTCTCCATCTTAGAATCATAGAAGCATAGGAATAAGAAGTAGGAATAAGATCCTCCGGAAAAGGGCTTTTTTTCCGGAGGATCGGGGCCAGTGTAGACGCTCTTTTCCGGCTTTTCTAAAAGCCGGAAAAAAGCGGCGGACATTTTTATTTAAATGCCGCGGGGGATATTTAAATCCCCCGCGCATTTCCCTATTGCGATTTCAAAAATTACCATGCCCCTTCCAGAAAAGGGGCCAATGTAGACGAGCCCTGTATGTGTGAAACTGATCGTTCCTTCCTAAGTGGAGCACTTTGTATTTGTCTTTATTAAACTTCATCCTGTTTACCTCAGATCATTTCTCCAATTTGTCCAGATCTTTTTGAATTATGACCCTATCCTCCAAAACAGTTGCAACCCCTCCCAGTTTGGTGTCGTCTCCAAACTTAATAAGCGTACTCTCTATGCCAATATCTAAATTGTTGATGAAGATATTGAACAGAACAGGTACCAAAACAGACCCTAGAATTCTGGACTAAAAAGGTTCAACCTGTACCTCATACCAAACCTGTCACTCTTGAAGCCATCCCAGCTTGTACCAGGGCAAAGCCAAGGTGCCCTTTAAGCTGTGCGGCAACACGTCCCTGAAGCTCATGGGCTCAAGTCTGTTGTGCACAGAGCTGCATACGGAGCTGCGTGGCTGGGGGAGAGGCACATCTCCCTCAGCTACAGCATCAGCTACTTGCTGAGGAGAGAGCAGCAAATCTCTTCAAGCTGGAAGGGGCACCCTAGGAGTAGCACAAGCAGATGAAAAGAAAGTGTTTTATTACTGAATTTTTGAAAACCTAAGTATGCAACACAAGTGTGGCTGTTTAAAGATGAGTCTGGACACTGTATGGGCTGGGAGAGACTCACTGCTCTTTCTTCAGCAGAGAGCTGTTGCTGTAGCTGAGGGATAGATGCCTCGCTCCCAGCCAAGCAGCTCCATGCTCAGCCACCTAAACAGCTGCGGGACTGTGCTGTCATGCAGCTTAGAGGAAACCTTGGCAGAACATTTACATATCTTCTGTATGACCTGTTTTGTATTTGATAGTGCTAGAGATGATTTAAGCTTTGCAAAGTGTTTGGGATACCTAACATGGATGAACAGAATTGTGGGAAAGCATAATAGAGTAACTGGCGTATGCCTTATCAAATATGCATGCATATCATATATCACATCAATATTTATTAATGTAAATGTATTTTCCTCTTGGCTGCATGTCTAGACTACATCCCTGTTTCGAAAGATGGATGTAAATTGGACAGATTGAAATTGCAAATGAAGCCGGGATATGAATTTTTCGCGCTTCCTTTGCATAATGGCGGCCATGCATTCTTTCAAAAAAGGGCTTTTCAAAAGTGAAACCACTGTCTAGACATAGTTTTTTTGAAACCCTTCTCCCCACTTTTTGAAAGATCCTATACTTCTCAGGATCTAAGTGGAAAAAAAAAGGTTTTTTTTCTTTTTCAAAAGAATCCTGTCTAGACAGCGGAAGACTTTTGAAAAGCCTTTTTTTGAAAGAACGCGTGGCTGCCATTGTGCAAATGAAGCACGGGAAATTCAAATCTCGGCTTCATTTGCAATTTCGATCTGTCTAATTCACATCCCTCTTTTGAAAGAGGGATGTAGTCTAGACATGCCCTTAGATTCTTCTATCTTTATTACATTTTTTAAAGATTTTTGTTGAAACCACTGATTGATATTGGTCAATTAATATTTGTATTTAACTTACGTGTTAAATATGTGGGAGACATGCTTAATAGGTACATTTTATAATTTGAAAACTAAAAATACATTAATTCTATAATGCCAACCCCCCACCACTTAGATAACTGGATAGTGAATCTTCTTTCTATGACTATGTGGCTGTGATATGCTCTTTTAGGTCAGAACAACCATGCATCATTTATCTTGCTCCTGTCCATAATACAAAAAAAGATAGCTTTGTAGGAACACTTCATTTTGACTTAAGTTTTTATTCTGAAGAACACAGCACAGTTTCTTAAGATTGTAATTCCATGGTGTCTGAATTCAGAGGACCCTTCTTTAATCTGTAGATTTATGATATTCCCAAGTAGTTTTAATGTCCCTGGGTATGTCTACACTAGAAAGTTAGTTCGAACTAACGGACGTTAGTTCGAACTAACTTTCCTATGCGCTACACTAGCGCTCCGCTAGTTCGAATTTGAATCGAACTAGCGGAGCGCTTAGTTCGAACTAGGAAAACCTCATTTTACGAGGACTAACGCCTAGTTCGAACTAGCTAGTTCGAACTAAGGGCTGTGTAGCCCTTTAGTTCGAACTAGTGGGAGGCTAGCCCTCCCCAGGTTTCCCTGGTGGCCACTCTGGCCAACACCAGGGAAACTCTATGCCCCCCTCCCGGCCCCGGACCCCTTAAAGGGGCACGGGCTGGCTACGGTGCCCGTGCCAGGTGCAAGCCTGCCAGCACCCAGCTAGCAGACCCTGCACCTGGCACGGCACAGAGCCACCCACCCGATGCCTCCCAGCCCACCCCCTCTTGCCGGGACCAGGCTGGCGGCTCCCGGGAGCTTGCCCTGGACCGCAAGAGGCGGGCACCTTCCTGGGCTAGTGCGGACATCGTGGACCTCGTCCACGATCTCCGCACTAGGCACAGGAAAGTGGCCGTCTAGGGCAGGAGAGCTGCCAGCCTGGCCACCCAGGAGCAGGTGTGCATGAAAATCAAGGGGGTCCACTGAGACCCCCGACCCTGAGCCCTGAGCTTACAATGGCCGTCCTGGGTCAGACCAAAGGTCCATCTAGCCCAGTAGCCTCTCTGCCAACAGCGGCCAACCCTAGGGACCCTGGAGGGGATGGACCGAAGACAATGACCAAGCCATTTGTCTCGTGCCATCCCTCTCCAGCCTTCCACAAACTTTGGGCAGGGACACCACTCCTACCCTCTGGCTAATAGGACTCCATGGACCCAACCTCCATCACTTGATCTCACTTCCCTTTAAACTCTGTTCTAGTTCTAGCCTTCACAGCCTCCTGCAGCAAGGAGTTCCACAGGTTAACTATTTGCTTTGGGAAGAAGAACAACTTTCTCTTACTAGTTTCAAGCCTGCTACCCATTCCTTTCCTTTGGTGTCCTCTAGTCCTTCTTTATGGGAACTCAGGAAGAACTTTTATGAATGCACCCTCTCCACCCAACCCCTGCTTTTAGAGACCTCTATCCTGTCCCCCCTCCGTCTCCTCTTTTCTAAGCTGAACAGTCCCAGTCTCTGTAGCCTCTCTTCATCTGGGACCTGTTCCCAACCCCTGATCATGTTAGTTGCCCTCCCCTCTCCCAGCCTTTCTCTTCCCCTCTCCCACCTCCTTTTCCCAGTCTCCCCCAGTTTTTTTCAATAAAGACAGAGTCAATGTTGGAAGAAACATTAGCTTTATTTTGTACATCAATAAGAAGGGGGGCTAGGGAAGGGCAAGTGGAAGAAGGTGAGGGAGGAATGGGGCACGAGCCCCCGATGGGGAGGACTGGGCTGGCTCTGCGGGCTTCTGGGGGTGGAAGCTCTCCTGCAGCCCCCCAATTACTCCCTCTCCCCAGATGGCAGCCTGCGGCAAGTGCAGCCGGGCTGATGGCCGAGTGGTGTGATGTGCCCAGTGTGGGCACTCAGGGCACTCCAAGCCAGAACTTCTTTGCAAGCGGGGCACCCCTTAGAACTGTGTGTCCGGGGTGGGGGTCGGGACCCTTTAAGCGCAGCCCTCGGCTAGCCTGAGACAGTATCTCCACGCTCTAAGTCCTCCTTTTATGCCCTGCCGGCACTGCTTCCGGCCATCATTAAGCCCTCTTCAGAGTCCACTCAATGTGGACTTACTAGTTCGAACTAGCAAAACGCTAGTTCGAACTAGTTTTTAGTTCTAGATGCGTTAGTTCGAACTAGCTTAGTTCGAATTAACTAATTCGAACTAAGTTAGTTCGAACTAGCGCTGTAGTGTAGACGTACCCCCTGTGAATGGAGCATATCGATCCATATAAGTTGTCTTCTTACTCATGGCAGATATATTTATATCTTCAATTTATTTAAAAGTGTTAGGCTAGGTCTACACTGCCGGCTTTTACCGGCAGAGTGTGAAAATGAAGTGCTGATTAGCATTTTGTTGTGCTTCATTTGCATGATATATTCAAACCATTTTTTTGCAAGAGGTTTTTGCACAAAAACTAGCAGTTTGAACTTTTTCTTTCTGCACAAAAAGGGGGATTTGCACAAAAAGGAAACATCCACACTGTTTGTTTTTGCGTAAAAACCCGTTGCGCAAAAATGGCTCCAATAGATTATGCAAATGAAGCACAACAAAATGCTATTCAATGCTTCATTTGCATCAGAGCACCTGTGCTTTTTCCCATAGGAGCGTCCACACTTACCTTTATGCGCAAGAACTCTTGCACAAAAGGGAGTTATGCCTTGTAAAAGGAGGTTTACCTCTGGTGGAAAAAAGCCCTCTGTTCTGCCATTTTATTCTTCATTTCCTTGCATAAAATCGCATTTGAGATGTGGACGCTCCATGGGTTTTTGCGCAGAAACCTTGCAGTGTAGACCTAGCCTAAGATAAGGATAACCACAATTCCCTTTTGCTTTCCCTTATGCATTGGTTCTAAGACCTCTACAGACAATTGTGGTAATCTAGTCTGACCTATTACTGGCCATAGAGCTATAATCCCTCAAGCATGTCTGTTAGAAAAACATCCCATCTTGATTTTTAAAATGTCAGTTTTGGAGAATCCACCATGTCCATTTTCTTTGTCTCAAGGACTAGGGTTACTTCCTGGGTATGTAGATTCAAATCCTTGATGCACTCACTAAATTGTCTCCTTCATGGCTTATTAGGTAGATTACTTTGCTTACCTTACAGTGAATGTACTTTCATTGTCTCTTCCTGTAATCAAGCCTGTCAGCTAGATAAATCCACAATCCTTTGTTTTGGGGCAGACCTGATTTATGCACTACTTCCAACACACGTTAAGTTGTTTGCCCTCATAATTGCCCTTACTACTGGGAGGCTGTTTTAGGACCTCAGATCTCTGATGCTTACAAATCTTTTTATTTATTTTTCAGTCTCAGTTTGTTCATGAATAGCATATATCCATTTGTTCTTGCATTGGCATTGTCCATTAGATTAAATATCTCTTCATCCTTCTTGGTGTTTACCCAGCTCAGGTATTTATAAAGAGTAATCATACTCTTTATAAATACACGAGTTGGGTAAACACCAAACTCTAACACACCTGAATTAATTTCAGCTTGAACTAGAGGATATGTTCTAGAAAAACATCTCAGCCTTATTTGTGGCTAGACTAATCAGGCCAAGCTCTTTTAGTCTCCTCCTGTAACTTCATCCTGATCATAGTAATTCTTATATGCACCTCTTCATTATTCTTGAACATGGGTGACCAAAACTATACACTATATTTCAAATGAGCTATTATCAGTGCCTTAAACAATGGCGTGAGTATATCTCTATCTGTACTGGAAATGCCTTGCTTAATACAACCTAAATTTTCCTTTTTCATATCCAGATCAGATGGGTCGCTCACAGTCATCCTGTGATTGACCCATATAACCAGATCTCTCTTCTCCTCTCTCTCCTTTACTGTAGTTTTTCATTTATTGTTAAATGAAAATATATTTCACTGAGGGAGTCTCACAGATTAATTCAGTGGGTGCTTTGATTTCCTTTTTTTTCACTCCAGACAAATAAATCTGTTGAACTACAGAAGAGCCAGACAAACTGTGAAGGAAGGATAATCCACAGATTCATAGTTTGTATGCTGTGTTGTTGAAGCAGTGTCAATTCCAGGATATTAGAGAGGCAGGTGGGTGGGATAATATGTTTTATGGGACAAAATTCTGTCAATAAGAGAGACAAGCTTTCAAGCTCCAGAAGATGATCCAATAAACAATGTTAGCACCCCCACTTTATCTCTGCAAGGGTTATATATTATAAGGCCAGAAATGACCACTATCATCTAATCTGACCTCCTGTACAACAGAGTCCATAGAACATGCCTGAATTTAGCTTGCACTAGAGGATATCTTTTATAAAAACATCCTACCTTGGTTTTTAAAACCATCAGGATGAGTCTACACTGCACCATAACTCTAAGATATGCAATTTGAGCTACACAAACCACGTATCTTAGTTCAAAATAGCTTATTTCCTCATTTGGTGCTGTCTACACAGTGCCAAATTTTGAAATAAAGATCCATTCCAAAATGTCCCTTTCTCTTCATAGAATGAGGTTTACAGGGACATCGGAATAGCCCGAAATAACGGGTTTGCTGTGAATACACAGGATAGCCATTTTGGGATACTCCAGCATCCCAAAATAGCATTGCAGAGTAGACGTAGCCTCAGTGATGGAGAATCAACTGCATCCCTTGTTCTAAAGGTCAATTACCTTCACTGTTAAGGGTTTATGTCTATTTCTAATCTGAATTTGTGTACTTTCAATTTTCAGCCATTATAACTTGTTATACATCTGGCTGCAAAACTGTTGAGCCCTCTATTACCAAAGTTTCTGTTTCTCTTATAGGTACACGTAGCATGTGAACAAATTATCCTTTAACATGGTCTTTGTTAAACGGAACAGACTGAGCTATGAGCATATTTTTCATTTAATCATTTTTGTGGTTCTTCTCTGAACTATCTTCATTTTATTCCTTCTTTAATTGTGGACACCATACGGGTACACGTACACTGCGGGGATTTTCCGGAATACCTCCTGTATCCCAGAAAAATACCGCTGCATCCAAGGAATGCATTTGCTCTTCCGCTTTTTTTGTGGAAGAGCAAACATGCTCTTTTGGGGAGCCCTGCATAACTCGTTCTACGAGGGATAAGGCCTCCACCAAAAGAGGAGGCTTTTCGACCATTTGGCCTTGTCTAGACTGGGCCAAATGGGGAAAAGCTTCTTCCAGAAAAGCAATCAGAAAAAGCTACGCAAATTGCAGAGTGCAATTTGCATAGCTTTTTCCAAAAAAACCCCCTATAGTATAGACCTAGTTTAACTGTTTCACAGTATTCATATGGCAGTTACACTAGTAACTGATGGACCCCAGCTAAATTATTCCAGCCAGGCCTTTGTCAAACCTGACCTTAAAAACCTTTAAGGATGGAGATTCCAAGGCCTCTCTCAATAATCCATTTTTCCTAATATCCATCTTAGACCTCCCCCACTGCAGTTTGAAACCACTGCTTCTTGCTCTGTTATCTGCCACCGTTGAGAACAGCCTGGCTCTCTTTTCTTTGGAACCCCCTTCAGTTAGTTGAAGGTTGCTATCGCATCCCTCCTCATTCTTCTCTTCAGCAGACTAAATAATCCCAGTTCCCTCAGCAGTTCCTCATAAGTCATTTGCCACAGCTCCCTAATCATTTTTGTTGTCCTCCACTAGATTCTATCCAATGTGTCCATGTCCTTTCTATAGCAGGCTCCCATCCCAATACAGGACACAATACTCAAGATATGGCCTCCCCAGTGCTGCACAGAGGGAAATAATCACTTCTCTTGATCTGTTGTCAATAGTCTTACTAATGCAGCTCAGTATGCCATTAGGCTTCTTGGCAACAAAGGCACACTGATGACTTATATCCAGTTTCTCATCTATTGTAATCTCCAGGCCTTTTCTGCAGAATTGCCACTTAGCCAGTCAGTCCCCAGACTGTTGCAATGCATGGGATTCTTCTGTCCTGAAGGCAGAACTCTGCATTTGTCTTTGTTGAACTTCAACAGATTTATTTTGGCCCAATCATCCAGTTTGTTTAGGTCACTCTGGACCTTATCCCTATTCTCTAACATATCTACCTCCCTCCAGAGTTTAATGTCATCTGCAAACTTACTGAGGGTATGTCTAGACTACACCTCTCTGTCAACAGAGAGATGTAGATTAGACACACTGAAATTGCTAATGAAGCAGGGATTTAAATATCCCGCGCTTCATTAGCATAAACATGGCCACCACTTTTTTTCAAAACGGAGCTGGCAAGAATATTGTGGGAGGTCATATGAAAAGCTTTGCTAAAATCAAAGTATACCATATCCACCACTTTCCCCATATCCACAGAGCCAGCTATCTGATTATAGAAGGCAATTAGGTTGATAAGACCCTCTTTTCTCCAAGTGTTTTAAAATGGATTCTTTGAGGACCTACTTTATGATTTTTTGAGGAACTGATCTGAGGCAGAATGGTCTGTAGTTCCCTGGATTATCCTTCTTTTCATTTTTCAAGATGGGTACTACATTTATTTAACAAGATGGGTACTACATTCATTTAATAATCAAATTGTTCTCTTTCAGTACCCTGTCTTCTGCATTGTTTGTCACTCATCCATTCTTTTTCTTTGACAAACTTTATCCATAGTGATTTTACATTTTTTCCAGATCAATGATAAATATATTGAATAGAATAGGACCAAGAATCAGCTCCTAGCTTATTCCCTTAGGAACACATATGTCTGGTGACAATTCTCCATTTACGATTTTGAGTAGATGTGATCAAGAATTTCTGACAAGTTGTTATTTTTCCCCTGAAAAATGCTGATTCACCAAAATAATATTTTTTTTGTGAAACACTGTTGGTTTCAAGTAATCTCCTGAGTAAAAAAAATTTTTGGTCAAAATTTTTCCAAATTGTTTTTCCCATTTTCCATCCAGAAAATTTGAGTCAAAACAATTTTGGTTTTAAATTTGTAATAAATATAGTAAAAAAATTCTAAATCAAAATTAAATATTTCAAAATTACTGAAATTTTAATCTATATGGATTTTTGGTTGTCTTTATTTTTGGTTCATGAACATTTGTGATATTGATTTTATGGTCCCTATTTGGGATGGAAAGGTTTTTTTATATCTATGTCAGAAAATAAACAGGATAAGAAAACAGTGAGCTTGTGTTTAATCCATTTTATGTGTACTAATTTGGATTTTTATGGAGTTACAGAACTGAAAGTGTGCAGCATGAGTTACATTAGTAGGGAAATGTAACAATTCCTAGGTCAAATTTCTGCCATGTTAAGGTATCTATGTTTCTTTATCAATTAGTGAAAGAGGGACCTGGAAAGAATTACACTGATATCCCACCACACACAGTAGACTGCTTTCTTCTTCTAGTTCATCTATGGCTTAAAGATTTGTGATAGAAGTTTTATATGACCCAGAGTGAACCTCCATTAACTGATTTCCTGGAGGAGTAATTAAAAGTAAATGATTTGCTATTCTTGTCTCTGCTTGGAGTTTATTTTAGGTCTCAGAGGTGAGTTGAATAAAAGTGGGGGGGAAAAGGCATAGCAAAAAATAATAGTAAGTCATACATTTTCTTTATTGATATATGTATCTAATTTTATGTAGGAGAGTTCAGAGACAACTGAACTTATTGAAACCCCATTAGAGTATTTGGCAGAGAACAGAACACAATTTCCAAGATTAGTTCAACTCTCTTTTTTTTCATCTCTTTGACCTTCAAACTTACCACGCGTGCAACCATTGTACAGAGGTTCAATACTGCTATGACTTTGATGGCTGCTCCTTTGATGGTTTGTTTACGCAAATACATTTCACTCTTGTTTCCAGAAGTAATATTTCTATGCTACAGACTTAGCTTTCATTTAGCTGTTGCACCTAATTTGCTACTTCCACTTCTATATAAAGGAATTGTACAATGCTTGAATGTGTGTATGTGTGTTTGTATGTGCATGCATGCACACCTGTGATTTCCTTCTTCCATGCCCTGAATTCTGACTGCACTCTATTATCTGGAGAGAAACTTGAGAACTTGTGCCACAGTTCAGGAAGCAGGAACTGGCTTTTGATAAAAGGCTTCCTTTTCTGCTCCACGATACATCTGGGAATTTTCACAGTTGATTACTGTAATATTAGCATAATATAGCATTGACATAGGAATGAGAACTTTAATGAAATTTTAACACTGGAAAAAAATGGCTAGCAGCAGGGACATTAATTAACTGAAACATAGACAGCTTTTATTAATCTCAAATCAAAGAGTCTCACGCTAGTCATTCCACATAATTTCTTTGTGTGTGTGTGGTACTTTCTTAGAAACTGCAGAAAAAGTTAGATTGGTAATCACCCAAAAGTTTTGACATAAAGGCTCTTCCTAGTTGCAGGTTAATATTTGCTGAAATGTCTAAATATGATGAACATTAATTCAATTTTACTAAGTCTTATGAATTCATTAAAATATTATTGATATGTCAGGTTACTTCATCTTGCATAGATGAGTTTTCAGTTGTATTTGCCCTGGATTCCAAGTGGTCAGGAAGATTTACAGTTTCTTAATAGTCTGTGTTCCCTTTTAAATGGATATAAAATAGAAGTAGTCAGGAATGACATTTTTCCAGTGGACTATTCTTATGAAAAGAAAAAACCGAATTTTGTATATCACTTTTTTAAGTGAAACCTTCACAGTTTTTGGCAAACAGATTTTTGGTTAAAATATACATTTAATTGTTAGCCATTTCTACTGAAAAAATATGTGAAATAAAGAAAAAAGTTTCCGAATTTCTGTAAATAATTTGTGTTCAAGTTCCCATACTTTCTGTCTTGTATAAAATGTATCTTTATTGCTCTGAGCTCTGTGTTTCAATTCTTTCCCACACACATAAAATCCCTTAGGGTATGCCTACACTACCCCGCTAGTTCAGATTAGTCTTCTAATTAGCCCGGGAAATTCAAATGAAGCCTAATCCGAACTAGCTACTCCATGCCGCGTGTAGCCGCGCGGCACGGGGTCCGAACTAGCTGGCATTTAAAAATGGCGCCGGCCGGCTTCATGCAAATGAAGCCCAGGAAATTCAAATCCCGGACTTCATTTGCAACTGCGGATGACTACATTACCCCCGCTAGTTCGAACTAGCGGGGTAGTGTAGACATACCCTTAGTGTTTTCTGGGCTATTGTTCAGAATTGCCACCCTAAATGACATAATACAGTTGTCACTCAAAATCAGAAGTGAACAGGGGACTAAACATCTGAACTTTTCCTGTGATAGGCTATGTGTGTCCACAGCTGTTTTAGAAGTTGGAAAGAAAGCACACTTAAACTTTATCCTATAAATATACAATAGTTCAGCATGGCTAAAGATGACTAAGGGGATTAGCTGACAAATGGAAATTGATCACATGTAAGTAAAGTGTAAAAATACCAAAAGGATATAACTAGAAATATAAAATAAAAAGCATGTACAAGGTAAATTTAGAGTAAATTTCACAAACAAGGTCCCACTGGTTAAATCTTTTAGACTGTGGAGAAGTCTCCCAAAAGGAATTGGTAGAAGTTCCATTGCTATAAAATTTTATTACCTAAAGAACAATATTTTATTTTCCCATGAGCAGTTACCTTGACCTCAAGTCTACTCCTTTTCCAAGGGAATAGTTCACATGTTCTTTGCTAAACATGTGCCCGGTGCTTTCATAGATCAGGCCAGAGTGTCAAGCCCCTTATAGAATTCAGCCTTATATTAGTTACCAGGATGACACTCTAGAAGTGAAGTAATAGTTAAGTCCCAGTAAATATTGCTGAATGCCAATTAGAGTGCAATTTTTTTGGCCAAACCTGATGTTTTTACCATAGATGTTCAAGAACCAAAGAATGGACAGAGAATGGACCACTTCATTTGAATATCAAATACATATTAGTGGCTATTAGTGCTCAGTCACGTCTACCAACTTAGGCTGAATTTAAACTGGTGATCTAGAAGTGAGCAGCTATGTTTAATAAAACAGAAAGCACACTTCAGGTTTTGTTTTATGTAGAAAACTTCGTTTCCCCTAGGAGTCACATCATTACAGCTTTAATTGGAAGTTCTACTCTAAACATTCCCAGGCCCTAAGGAGCCTCCTCACCATTGCTGTATTCAAAGGATATGAAGAGGAAAGGCAGCTTGACTGGGGACCCTTTATATCCAAAAGACTTTTCTGCATCCACTCTCATTTGTGTGTTCACTAGAACTGTAAACCCTGATTTTTGTCATAGAGATTGGAATATAGCTGAATATTTTTCATAACTTTACTTTTTGTCCCATTACTAGTCCCCTTTGTCATCTAGTCCCAAGTTCTTTTTACTAAACATAAGTTTATATTATAAAATCCAGACATTAATGCAAATTATGATCTATACAGATCATTAGCACAATGACAGTACAAAGGACCCCAGTTATCTTTTTCTCAGTTATCTGTTTTCAAACCTTAATCATGTCCATAATCAAAATTGAGGCTCATTCTTGACAAAAAAAGGAGAACCACATGGGAAGAAAAATGATCCATGTTGGAATGGGTTCCTTTTCTGTGAGCCCCTCTGAAGCCAGGTCTATACTAGGATGTCAAATTTTGATTAATCAGCTAATCGAGTAGTCAATGGAATTTCCATTAACTCGATTGGTCCATAAGGCAGCTCCCTCCAGCACCAGCAGAGGCAGCAAGGGGGGTGCGAGTGACTAGTCAACTACTTAACTAGTTGCTTACATCCCTAGTCTAAACCAGATCCAGAAGGTTGGCTTAAGGTACGCAACTCCCCCTACGTAAATAACATAGCTGGAGTCAATATTCCTCAAACCAAGCTTGGCTCCTTACTCCTCGGAAGTTGAGGAGCACTGGTGCTTACTGGGGGTGCCCTCAGCATTTGATTTAGTGGGTCCTTACTAAACCTGCTAAATTGAATGTCAGAAGATCAGTCTCTGGAATGGTAAGTGGAGCCATGCCTGAGTTATTGCTGCAATATGAAATTGCCAGGCAAAGAAAATCATGTTGTATCATTGTGTCTGTTTAATTCAGTCAAAGAGAGTCTTTGACCCAGTCACTTCTCCCTTCTTTTGCACTGTGTATACTTAAAAACTGCACTTATAAACTGGGCAAATGGTGGCAAAATATCACTATCTGATTTGGTGGCATTTCACAACTAATTTGCATTAATTTTATACAACTGCAAAAGGTTACATAGATATAGGGCAGTAAGTAGAGAATGCGCTCCATTTTACTTTATCACTGTGTCTAAATTCCATAAAGATGACTTATTAGGTTTCAATTCTTTTAACCAGTTGCCCACCTTTGGTTCCTAAGCATTTTCCCTTACTTCCTCTCCCACACCCAGTATCTTTCCTGTGAAAATCAATTTCTCAAAGGATTTATAGATCAGCAAAGAGTGATGTAGCTGGTATGTTTGATAGATGACTAGCAGGATTTTACTACATGTGTGTTCATCACCTATATACTTACTGGTTGAAATTAAACAGCCAACTGGTTGCAGATGAGAATTAATGTTTTTAAACAATTCCAGATCTTATAGTTCTTTTGTGTTTGAATTAAATACCCACTGGATACTAGCTATTCTTTTCAGATCTGCATATGCTTTTCTTCTCAAATGGTTTTCCTCTCAGTTGCTATGGCTTAAATCCAGACTTGCAGGGATATGGACAATGTCATAAAAAATTGTGGAAGAAGGTATCTATGTGTGGGAGAGAGCTCAAGTACTGTTTGAAATTATTTTAGCTAGGTAATTGCTGTAAAATCTGCTGATATAACCCCAGTTATCATGTCACAACATGGCCACAAGATTTTATCTTTTAAATGTATTTTTATGTATAAAGCAAATTTAAAAACCTAGAAGCAGCAAAATGATGACATTACTGTAGATCTATATCATTGTTGTATTGCTCTGTAGATGACCAAAAAGAGTGCAAAGATGCTGTCTTTCCTTTCACATGAGTGGATGCTACTGAGACTGGTGCAGAAAAGAGGATTTCACCCATTTCAGAAACCTGTCTCTAGGGTTTCTCATCCAACTTGTTTCATTCAATTTATGAAACCATATGGCGCAACTGGCATGGGTCTGATTTGCAAATATTTGAGAACATATGCAATAGAATGCTCCATTTGCTTTAGTTTCTGTTTTTCCTTTTGTAAGAATCAACACAAAGGTATACACCCACCAAAAGAAAGACTTAACATTCTTGGGGAAAGAATGACAGAACTTGCTGGGTCTGTACCAGAAAAGCAAAAATGCAACACATTGGGAAGTATTTTTGTGTTATTTAGCTCTTAAACTGTGAATCCTGTTTCTGGACTTCCTTTGTAGTACAAGCTTCAAAGCTTCTTTTGATTGTTATTAATGTGGCTTATGCCAAGAAACTAATTGCTCAAAGAAGAGGAGGTAGTAATTGCATGCTGGAAATTTCACTGAATTCATATGAACTTCAAAAAACACCAACTGCATTATATGCCCCCCCGCCCGAGGCTGGGTGACAGAGTACATACGGTTTTCCTATCTTGGACTTCTGTTCATGCCTAAAATTTAGTCTCCACTGGATGTTACTATGCATCTGTACAAGAAAACAGCATAATCTAACTAAACTACCAGTAATCCCCAGAAAAGGTAATCACTTTATATCAATTAGGTCAAGATTATCAAGAAAGTATTCATTAAGGCCCCACGTCAGCAGAGCAATTCAGTTTGTAGCTAAATTCCTCCTTATTGCAAACCGCTTAAACCTGATGGGATTTCATCATGTGTTGAAAGTTAGGCATGAGTTTAAATGCTTCACCAAACATGCATGGTCTGCTCAATCTGGGTCTGAGGACTGTATTCAGTTGCAAATATATTATCTGAAGTGATGCTTCCCTCAAATAATTGTGAAAATCACTGTCAATTCCCTTTAAATTGACTCCCAGATATGAAAAATAGAAGCAGTTTTTCCATGTGAAAATGGCAAAATTGTCCATCCAAAGAAATCAAAGAGGTTAGTGATGGAAAAGATCTAACATCTAGTACATCTCTTCCAGTGAATGGGCAAATGCTAGATGTGCTGTTACCACTTATTTCATATCCTGAATAAAGGCTATTAAAAGATCAAAGCCTTGCCTCCTGCCATCAGTAACAAATAAAAATGCAACTCAGCTTTTGGAAAGAACATCACTTTGTCATTACTGTTCCCTGGGATGATGTTCATATTGAAGTTCTATATATCTTTCAGACTTCTGAATTTACCATTTACTCTACTGTAAGAGGTGTTACAAGTTTTTAATTCCCCCCAAAATATACATAATTTTACCAACTCATGCTATATCTCTGGTCTTTTCTATAGATTCCCAACATTGATATTACATCCCAGGGTCAAGCGTGGCCTCCTATCCAAACATCAGCCTAACAGGGACTTGACATTTAGCAATAGATTATTCCATCATTTCCTGCATTACATATTAGGAGTAATTCTACTGAAATCAGTGATGTTACACTAGTGTGAGAGGAGATTCACTGTACATGAGTGTAAGTGAGAGGAGAACGAGGCTCCAAATTTCCAACAACCATTGACATAAATGTAAGCATTAGAAAAAGAGAATTAAAGAATGAAACTGAAAACTCTGCACCATTTATTTTATTTAAATTAAATTAAATGTCTACAGGCCATAGCATTTAGCATAACTAGCACAATTAATTGTAACAACTTTATACTTCTGCTCCTTTTAAGCAATATGTTATCAAATCATTGCATGTGCAATCAGGGCATTTTGAAATCCGTGAGTGTTAAGAATTGATGTGGTGCTGAAGGATTTCTTTTCCAAGTCAAACTGACATGTATCACTTTGTTTAACTTAGTATTCATCTACCTTAATCTTTGTCTTTTATGTCCTTTCATAAATGGTATGTGGTTACATTTTAAATATCCTGGTATTTAGAAAGAAAACGAGTTGCAGTGGGATACTGTGATTTTCCTGCAATGCTTTTATGTTGGAGTCAAAGATCATGGAAGACTTAGTACTCTACTTAAAACAAAAGTATACATAAAAGAGGTTTCAGGTATTATGGGAATCAGGCAATTGCACATCAAAGGTGATATGTGTTCACTGTGAAATAAATTCATGATGTAATGCAGGCTTTGGACATTATGGAGCAAATTTGATGGAGAAACAACATTTAGAGCCACTCTGAATTTTGTACAGCAATATTACTTTAAATCAGCTGTTTCTGAATAGAAACATATTTAGAAGAAATCCAGATTTTTCCAAGCATCTGCCTCTATATTTTCTGCAACAATTGCTGTCATTCCTGAAGGAAAAGTAGCTGTATCCTTTTCTTCAGTATCTGGAATTTTCCCCTTAATATCAGTGTAGCAGCTCAAGGATTGTCACATGCTAAAACTTGGAAGGTTAGTTGCATTAAGTCAAATCCTAATTCTCATGTAAAGACTGAGTAACAGGGGGCTTTGTGTGAGGAAAATACTTGGGACATTTAAACTCATCCTCCTCTCAAAATACACACCATGCTTGGTGCTTCTGCACAGCCATATGTTTTCACAGCTCCTAAGTGTGAGGAGTTGTAGTTGATGGAGATACATTACATTTTGGGCCTACATTCCGTATGTGGACCTATTGACCACTCCACCAGCCTTTTCCCTGCCTTTTTTCCATTGTCTGTTGAGAGAACCACTAAGATAATTGCTCTATGGGGCAGAAGATTCCAGAGTCCTCCTTGGGTCTAATTTTCGGTGTCCTCATGAAGAACATGAATTATTCACCATAATTCAGGTAAAGTAAGATGATTTTTTTTTCAGCAAATAGAAACTTAATCAAAAACACATTTTTAGTGCTATGCAATTATTCAATAGTTTGGGTCAAATTCAACTAAAATATTTAGGTTGACTTGAAATAAAGCAAAACAAAAACCTGAGCTTTTTGATGTGATGTAATTAAACAAAATCAATTTGTATTTGAATCAAACTGCATTCCCCCCTTGTATTTTTTTAATTTGGTCTCCTAAACAAAAAAGAAATCCATTATTTGCATAGCTAATTTCTGATCTTTGGCACTTGCAAGAGAGCTAAGATTTAGTCCAATAGAATTGGATTCCAAACCTGATAATTGTTTCTGGTTCTGTTGCTGAGAAACACAAATGCTTTGTAGTGAACACATTTTTTTCTTGTTGAAGGATGTCCTCAGCTGCAACAGGCCTTTTGATTCTCTCATTCAACCGGCATAAACAATGAGGTTTACACAAAACTGGGCAATTTGGAAAATGCTCAGTTTTAAGTCAGTGTATTAAACATGTATGCCAATTCTAATTATTTAATAATTACACATTCTTAATTATTCTTCTATCACCAGTACAATTAGGCACCAATCTCAATATTTGTATATAAATGTCCCCCCTGCCTTAGGAGTCCTTTGGATATAGAATAGAAGCAAATAAATATTGAAATAAACAACACTGGAGAGAAAATGCTCTTTGAGCAAAATTGTTTTAGAGAACAATTTTAAAGAGACAACTAATTAATAATGGGCAAAGTTACCAATTTTCACCTTAATTGGGGAACTTAAGGAGATTTAATTATGCCACCTATTGAAAATAATTCCAATACAAAATGACAAATAACTTTGCTGCCACCAATAATAAATAACTACTCTTATATCCTGGTTAGTGGATGGGATCCCATTCAAACTCCAATATGGAAAGAGGAGGTTTCTCCCTTAGAATGTTTAGCTCAGGATATGTCTACATTTGCCTCCTAGTTTGAACTAGGGAGGCAAATGAAGCATACCAAGGTTGCTATGAAGCACAGGATTTAAATATCCCACACTTGATTAGCATAGTCACGGCCGGTTGCCATTTTAAAATGCCGGTAGCCCGAATTAATTCGCCGCGTGTTAATTGCATGAGGAGTAACAGTTAATTCGAGGGAAGGGTTTTGGATCGGACTACCGCGTCGACACACAGTGAGTTAATTCGGGCTACCGGCATTTTAAAATGGTGACTGGCTGCAAATATGCTAATCAAGCGTGGGATATTTAATTATTTAGCAACCGCGGTATGCTTCATTTGCCTCCCTAGTTAGAACTAGGGGGCAAGTGTAGACATACCCTCAATGATTAGAGCATGCACCCAAAAGTGGGAGACCCAAGCTCACTTCGCCTGAAGTAGAGAAAAGATTTGAACTTGGGTTTACCCCCATTTTAGGGGATTGCTTCAAATACACAGTTATGGGCTATTCTGATGTGAGTCTCCCTCTGTCTATCCTATGAAGGCGGTTCTACTGTAAATAATTAGTCACTGGGCCAGAGAGACTATATGTGAGCCTAGCAGTGAGTAATTCTAGGCACCAACTTAGATGATGGGAGACCCAGGCTATGTCTACACTGCAGTTTTTGTGCAAAAACTTGCAGAGCGTCCACACTACAAGTGCGTTCTCACATGTTTTTGCGCAAGAAAAAATTCAGTAGATCATCAGAAGACAGGGCTTTTGGCACAAAAGTTATTCCTCTTTCTATAAGGAATAAGCCTTTTTGTTCAAGTGCTCTTGCGCAAGAAAAAACACAGGTGCTCTGATGGCATAGCCATCAGAGCTTTCTTGTCCAAGAGCATCCATGGCAGTGTGGATGCTCTCTTGTGCAAAAGCACATCTCTTCAGCAAAAGCACATGGCAATGTGGACGTGCTCTTGTGCAAGAACCTTATGTGGAAGATCTCTTCCACAAAAAGTTCTTGTGCAAGAAGCCTGCAGTGTAGACATAGCCCCAGGGACCAGCCTACTGGTTCCAAAATAGAACAGCATTAACAGGAGAAATTAAGAGACAGCCAAAGCAGAATAGCCGAGTGATTAGAGCATTACTTCTCTGACAGGTAGACTGCCCCTGTTCAGATCATTTCTTTCTAGAAGAGGAGGGAATTCATCACGAGTCAGTTCTCTGACCCCTTGACTAAAAGTTACAAAGGAGCCATCACTGCCTCCTACTCAAGTATTTTTCACAATTATGCCTAGTTGCCTATGCTTGCTTGTGCTGGAAGGGGATTTCAGGCTTTTGATTGCAAGCAGAGCTAGGCACCTCCCTGCAGCCCAGACTGAAGCACCTAACTCTTGTGAGAGGGACAGGTCTTAGCTCTCAGTGGCTTATCTCATTGGCTATATAAGGCAGCACCTCACCTAGCCCTAGTCTGTACTAGGGCTTTATTTCAAAATAACCTCCTTTAGGTTGAATTAATAAGCCAAGCCCATTATTTTGACATAATGGACAACTTATTTTGAAATTTGTACTCTTGCTTGAAAAATAGTTATTTCAAAATACCGGTAGTGTGGATGCGCCAGTGCTGTTATTTTGAAATAACTACTCCCAAGAGTAATTTGTAATAATTACTCTGCAGTGCTTCCTGAGGCTCTGAGTTGAGGTAGTGTGTTCCCATTAATGGAACATGCCTTGGACTAATTTTGAGGCTTCCCTGTAGTGTGGACATGCTATTTTGTAAATTTGGGAGTTATTAAGTCAAATTTAGTTATTTCAAAATAGTTTCATAGTGTATACATGCCCCAATTGTGCAGATGCTTGTGGATCCCTTTCTTAGGTTCCTGTCTCTCCCTATGAATTGTATAGGCCATTTAGGCACATAACACAGGCCTTGTGAATTTCATTGTCGTGTCTCTGATTTCTAAGTGCTTAAAAATTGAGCACTGCAACACTGAGAGCTACAACTTCTTACTCCCTTTGTGGGATCCAAGCTGTATATTACTTTCTTTTTGCAAGTGAAAAAGATGCTTTCAATCTAAAGTTAAGCAGATAATTCAGAATGGTACTGTCTGGAACATAAATATGTGTCTATAGAGCTGGTTGAAATTTTTCTCACTAAATTTGTTTTACTGAAAAGTTACCTGTTTAGGAAAACAAAAAATTTCTCAAAAAATTAAATTTAAAACTAAAAATGGAGTTGAAAAAAGTATTATTTTAGAGGCGTTTTTATGACATTTAAAAATTTTAAATTAAAAATAGTACTGAAACCATTAAAATGTGTAACAATTTTTCATGTATTGGAAAGGATGGTTTTGAGTAAGTAAACATTTCAATTTGCAATGACTTTTGAAAAAAACAATTTAACATGAAATTTGAGGATTATTTTCAAACCTTTGAAATGGAAACAATCTTAACATTTTCAATTTTTTTACCATTTTTATTTATTTTTAAAAATTCAGCCCTAATTGTACTTTGTGTTCTTATTACACTATTATTTGTTGAGTTTGTTGACCCTAATTAGCTATTTGATATTTATTTTCTTATGTTTATTCTCAGTCAAGTACCTATAGTTTTTAAGGTCAGAACATATTTTTGTTTCCAATTAATTGCATTCAACTTTATGTCAGAGGGTATGTCTATACTACCACCCTAGTTCGAACTAGGGTGGTAATGTAGACAACCAGAGTTGCAAATGAAGCCCGGGATTTGAATTTCCCGGGCTTCGTTTGCATCTCGCCGGGCGCCGCCATTTTTAAATGTCCGCTAGTGCGGACTCCGTGTCGCGCGGCTACACGTGGCACGGACTAGGTAGTTTGGACTACGCTTCCATGAAACGAGGAGTAACAGTAGTTCAGAATAGGAAGCCTATTCCAAATTACCTAGTCCGTGCCGCATGTAGCCGCGCGGCACGGAGTCCGCACTAGCGGACATTTAAAAATGGCGGCGCCCGGCAAGATACAAATGAAGGCCGGGAAATTCAAATCCTGGGCTTCATTTGCAACTCCAGTTGCCTACATTACCACCCTAGTTCGAACTAGGGTGGTAGTGTAGACATACCCTTATGGATTTAGTGGCACCTTGGATTTTTGTTCCTGAACAGTATCTTCCTAACACTGACAATGTGTGTGTTGATTTTGCTTGCAGCATTTCCTTAGACAATCAATTATGATGTTCAATCATCTTTATCAACAGTCAGTCTTTTGATTGTGCTTTTAGTCAAAAACTATAGAACGTATAGGCTGCTGTAATTATGCAGGATCAGTGCAGCTTGCTTTCATGTGGATAGCACACTATGTTCTGAAAATTTATGAGCAGGGTAGTGCTAATAATAAGAACTATCACAATAGAGGTCTCACATGAAAGAGCCAAAGTGGTTTTTCTGTTGTAAGTTAGCTCGTGAACAGAATGGCAATATGGAATCAGTTTATAACAGTGAATAATTTTGCAGTGAAGTGGATTCCTGAAAAACACCGAAGGATTAAAATAAAAGATTAATGGGTTATCTCTTGTTGCACCAATTAGCAGGAGGGTAAGAGATAAGTTATTTATCAGCAGTTCATTGTTAACTCATTGAGAAAGCTGGAACTGTAATAATATAGAATTATGTGATCTTGCATACTTTATGCAACCAGAAGGCTATTTTTTTACATAAGACATGCAGCTTAATTGTTTTTAGATAAATACCTATTGCTTCTGAACTGTATCAGATTGCACGAAATGAAGGATATTAAAAGTTCTCCGGAAAGATTGCAGTTTCAAGATGGACAAATGGATTTAATATTTGAGTGAAGTTTTGATGCATATTGAGGGCCTAAACTGCAGCTGCTTTGTACAGGTTGGACCTTCCTGGTCTGGCACCCTGGGGACCTGACCAGTCCCAAAGGAGGGAGTTTGCTGGACCAGGTGATATTGGTGAACCAAGACTGTAAGCAAGCCCAAGGTGGCCAATGGCTGCTTGTACCATTGTATGGACCATGCCAATTTGCAATTCATGTTTTGATCCTATTATCTTTTATCTTGTATCTGATAAAATAATGTGTCACAGTCTGGGCCCCTCCCCTGTTCCTGTATGCCAGTCTTGTCATAAAAAGGCTGCAGAATCTCAAGTGGAGATTTTCTGTATTATAGGCCAGGGTCTCAAACTTACCACCCAAGATCATCTGTGGGTTGGAGCATATTCACAATCTAGCCTGGGAGGCCAAGTGGCTGGGATGCATCTGTTCCTGTCCTTCAAATCCCTTCCTCCACCACCCTGCCCTCTCCCTCCCCATTGCACCCCATTTCCCTTGGGACATGGTCTTGGGGCATAAAGGGGTGGCCTGGCATGGGGCTGCAGCCGTGGTTTGAACCCCCCTCACTCCCTGTAGCAGTGGGAACTGTGGGGAAGAAGAAAGAGTGTGCTACCCAAGTGTGCTCCGCTTCCCTGTGGAGAGTGCCAGTGGGGTGAGGGAGCAAGTGCTGCTGCCCTATGCCAGCCCTTCCCAGTAACCTCTAGTGACCCATAATTATTTAAAACCTCTATCAAGCATTAAGACAAATCCAGCAGCAGTCTTGAAGAGCAGTCTACTAGGTTGGCTTTTGTTTGTTTTTGTTATGAACAAAGTAGTAAATGTCTTGACCTGATCTTCAGTCTTGTCACCAGTCTTCTTAAAGCCATTGTCCTGTGGAGAGAAGAGCTAAAAGGCTTGCTTTGATTTACAATTGCTTTTGTCAACACATCAATGGCCTCACCACTTCCCTCTGAGATATACATTTTGTGCTTTTAAAATGAGTTAGACATAAACCTGGGTAATTGCAGCTCCCTCCGCTTACAAGGTTGAAGAAAGCAAACCTTGTAGATTTGTACCTTGCAATAAGGGTATGTGTACACTCCAGAGTTTTTTTTGAAAAACGGCCATTTTTCCAAAAAAACTTCACTTACATCCACACTGCAATCGCGTTCTTTCAAAATAACCTTGACAGAGCAGAGGTTTTTTTCTGACTTTGGTAAAACTCTTTCTATGAGGAAGAAGCCTTTTTTCGAAAGAGCTCTTTTGGAAAAAGGCGAATGTGGACCGTGAGAGGAAGTTCTTTCGAAAAAGAGGGAAGAGGAAAAAGCACAGGTGCCCTGGTGGCCACTCCATCCATAGTAATCACAGCTGAAATGTGAGATAACATCCATACTGATTGTACACTATCTTTTGAAAAAACAGATAATTTTTTCAATTTACCTGGGTAGTGTGGGCGCTCTCTTTCGGAAGAAGTTTCTTCGGAAGATCTCTTCCGGGAAAGTTTCTTCTGAAAGAAGCCTTAGATTTGTAAGGCTGTAAGGCTGGCCTTCTGACAGTTTACTTCTATATGATAACGGTATGGCACCTCAATAATCAGCCTCATCAGCAGTTATCTTACTGAGGGTTTTATATGGCTGCCTAACCCTGCAGTCTCTGAGTACTGTCTACCACAAATCAATAACAATAGTAAAGTCTCTGGTCAGAGGGTCTCTGGTCTCTCTTTTCTTGGTAAAAAATCTGCTTAGGGCAGAGTTTTGTCTTCAGTTGTTTTGGTAGAGATTTATTCATGGAAGGGGATGGATGTTGGCTTCTCAATCCTGGTGAGAGATTTCTACAAATCTGAGCTTTTTGTTTGGGTCTATATCCACATAATTGGTTATTACAAGCTCTTGGGGGTAGGCATAGATTAAGTGAATCAGTGAATGGCAACCTGAGGCAGGCAGGGGAGGAAATCTGTCCTACACTAGCTTGCTGTGCATTAACCCAGGGGACCTTGCTATCAATCACTAAAAATTCCCTTGTGCTCAACAAGCCTACTTCACTTTGAAACAGCAGTGCTCACTATCTCTGAATGGTAGCAGGGTTCATAGAGATGGTTATTGCACAACAAGCTAGCACGCTGTAGATTAGGGTGACCAGATATTCTGATTTTATAGAGACAGGCCCGATATTCGGAGCATTGTCTTGCATAGGTCCTCCCAGCCCCAATTTTCACACTGCTATGTAGTCACCCGACTGTAGACGCACAGCTCAGCTTGCCTTGTGCTATATGGTCATCCAGAGAATCCATCACTCAGATTTAGGGACTATAGCAGGCCCACAACAGGGAGGGGCAAAGGGATCAGTTGCCCTGTGATTCAAAGGGGTCTGAGGCTCTAGTCAACACCTAAATAGGCACTCTGTCCAGTGCTAAGGGCTGGAGCGAGGGTGTGCAACCCTTTGGGCAGTGCTGAGGGCTGGCTGCCCTCAGCCCTGCACCTTCCATCCTTATCCCCTCCCCTTTTGGGAACACAAAACTGCCTCCCACCTTGTCTAGGGGACTGTGGAAGCAGTTGGTTCTGTTGGACTGTAGGCTTGGTTCCCCTGGATGTAAGCAGTCTTCACCTAGAAAAGGAGTAAAACGTGTGCATAATGCTAGACATATGAGTAGTGTCCTGGAAATCAATGAGACTACTAACATGATTAAAAGTTAGCTATGTTATTAAGCACATTGCTGGGGCAGGTGCCTAGTACCTTGAACGAACAAACTGTTTGTACAATTTATGTTTTTAATAAAGAGTTGTTAAAATTCAATGGTCTGAATCCTGATTTCACTTACACTGCTAACTTTCAGTGTAACACTATTGACTTCTATAGTTACTGCTGAAAACACTCAGCTTTAGGTAAATTTAGAATTAGATCCAGAAATTGTTTGTTTGCCAGCAATCCTTCACTTAGTATACAATAACTTTGGTTAAATCTAAAAGAAATAAACATTGTACTTGAGAACCTGAATTCAATACATTTCCCATGTCTGGATATAAAGAGTATAACAAATCTAGACAATCTAGACAATGTACAGTATAAGAAGAATCCTGAAAAAACAAGTCAAATCTACTGCTTACAGAATATCAACCAAAAAATTACCATATTTTTTTGAACTCGTGTTTTCATGGTCCCAGAAGATCAACTGACAGTCTCAATGCAAATTTGTACAGTTTTGAGAACATTCTTTCTTGTTCTTTGTTTATATTGTTTTTCCTAAACTTACCTTTTTGCAATGTTACATTTTCACTTAGTGAAATTTAGATAGCCCTCAGTTTTAAAGTAGTTCAATATGCAATTTCATTCAGCTTAAAAATTAGTTCAATATTTCAAGGATTTTCTTCTGTGCTTACTCATTTGTTTTCTATAATGAATTCAATACTTAAAGTGATTTACATTTGAAAGCAAACCAAATCCTAAGATTTTTTTAAAATATAAATCCATTTTACTTTTGACAGTGACAAAGGTTCTTTCTCCGGGAAAAAGTTCCTGCATTGAACATTTCCAGAGCAGGCAAAAGGTATGATTTTTATCTTAGATATGTATCATTTTTTACTACAGCTGGTTGAATCATTTTTGTCAATAAAGTATCCAACAAATTTAACCCTTTTCTGTGTTTCTGAATCATTCATGAACCAGTCATGAAAGTTTATTGGTAACACTGTGCACTAAATAGATTATGCAAATCAATTTCAAATTATAACAGGTTTCCTCTGAATTTTAGACTATTATAGGGGCCTCTGAATTTATTTGGGAATGATCTAGATGTATGGATCCAGTACTGCAATCCAAGTATTGCAATCCAGTATTGGAGACTACATCTCCCATGATGCCTTGGAGAAGGCATCTTCCACCAAGAAACTGCTGGGTCTTTGATTAAACAGGGACTCAAGGGAGGCTATTGTTGGGCTTCACTGGAGCCAGGGATGAGATTGTTGCAGTGACCAACATTGTAGGCAGTGAGAGTAACCACCATATTTGTTGTTTAGAAAAGTGCTTTCAGTGAAAAGGGGGAAACAAAGATGCTTTTATCTCAGTCTGAGAAGAGATGAAGTGGTCTTACTGGCTAATCAGGATCCTGTGGTTATAACAACCCTTGTCTTCAAAGTGGTCATGAACTTTGGAATGATCCCAGGTTACAATTGCTCTCCCCCTTGTTTCCAAGGCTGGACTACTTTATTGTACCAGCTCAGTACTGACCCATCTTCAGGATCTTCAAAGGCACCCACAAAAGCATTTTGCTCCCTGAAATAAGAGGTGTGCATACTCAGAAGTGATGTAAATGGTGCTAGTGTATATGGAAGTTGATTGTTTCATTTACTACTGTAAACTGCATTTGTTAATTGATTTACTGAAGAGTCCTCTACTGATTCAAAATGGTTTTGACATTTTAATTAATCTCAGTCTTATACCATGTTTTCCTAAATTGTTAACTAAAAGTGTGTTAACAGTAGTCTAAGAGTGTATAGCTTGTATATTGAAGATTGGTTTTTTTGGAGTAGAGCCACTGCATAGATTAGCTCAGGTTTATTTCTGGAGTCTCCCCAGGCACACTGGTGAGTGTGTACAGGCCCAGTGAGGCGAAGTCACTGCCAAGATTAATTTTCTTTACAAGTAAAAGGACTGGAGCAAAGTAGTGGATAGAGGATTCCCACCTATCCAACATCACCAGTAGGATATTCAGGATCTCCTTTACAGTCAACAACATCAGTTACCTCGGCACCCGGATGAATGTAGCCTGCTCCTAAGTAACCCAGGAAGGAAACAGGGTAGAGTTATGCTATCTTTTTCCTAATAGTTTGCTTTGATTTTCCCTTTGTCCTTCACAGTGTATGTCTAGTCACCTGAATCACATGATGTTGCTTCTGCCTCTTGAATGAATGGCTGAATATTTTAAAACAAGAGAAAGGTGAATATTTAATGATTATCCAAAAGCACCATTTAGGCACCACTGAGATTTTCAAAACTTAAAACCAACAAATAGACTAGTAGTACCTTAAAGACTAGCAAAACATGTAGATGGTATAATGAGCTTTCGTGGGTGCAACACACTTCTTTAGATCCTCGGCTACCCCCCTCTGAAGCATTTTCAAAACTGTCATTCAGCTGCCATCTAATCTCAAAGTGCCTAAGTCTCAGCCAGTTGGCATTCAGAAACCCAGATGAGCCCTGATGCTGCCCTAAAGCTTGGAGCCATCAGTCAAACAGAAGCCCCAGAGAACTTGAAGTGGGATTTTCAAATAAGATGGCAGAATCCCTACTTTGACAGTGGGCCTCCATTCTGTAGGCATTCTCTGAATAGATCAGTCAGATGGCATAGCAGAGTGCCGGATATAGACCACTATCAAGGGTGAGGACAACACAAAAGAGAGCTAGGGCACAGGGAAGTGTAGGGAGAGCATGAGCGAGGTATTGAGTGTACATCAGAAATATAGAGAATGAGAGCTTTGTGGTTTTGGCTGCTAGGGCATGGGCTACTGAAATGGCTGACCAGACCCTACACCCCTCTTGTCTTCCTGCCCCTGTGATTGGCATTTCATTCCTGGTTGGTTTTTGCAGCTCCCTGATCATCTTGTTGACTTCTATGGATCCCTTGCTTAGGCATCTAAGGCATCTAGATCTGGAAGGTCGGATACTCCAGCTAAATAAGTGACGCAGCTGAAGTCAAAATACCTTAAGCTGAGTTTGGTGCTGTCTCCACAGCAGGAGTTCAATGGAAGCAAATGTTTCCATTGGCTTCCCTTACTCCTCGTGAATTGAGGAGCACGGGCACCAACCAGGGATGCCCTCAGCATTTGATTTATTGTTACTAGACCCAATAAATCAAATGGCAGAAGCTTGATCTCCAGTGTGGCAAATGGAAATATTGCCTAAATCTCCCTGTGCATTGCATGGGAAGCCCAGTTACATAGCTCAGGATTGAAGATTCCACCAGGGGAAGGCTACCTCAAGATCAGGAGTTGCAACATTGAACTGAGCAATACCTAGGTCTCTTTGAGAATCTGGGCCTTTGTGACCAATAGGTTGTGCCTTAAAGCCACGCAACTACCTAAAGCGGTGCATACATAGGAACTCATTACTGTAAAACACGCATTATGTTCTCAAGTTGAACACATTTTGGCTGGGAGAAGTGAGTCATGGCTGTAAAGTTCGTGTTGGAAAGAAAAGTTTGCAATATCCAGGCTGCAAGGAAACAAACAAGGTCATCCTAGCAACTGATGAAGGTTAAATTAGTTAGCAAATTGGAAACACTATTACCAACTGGCAGGTGAATACCTGACAGTTAATCAGTTGTTCTGGCTCATTTAATGTTACATAAGTCAAATTATCTCCATATAACTTGTCATACTTTTAAGCCTGTCCCAGGACACGATAGAACCCCCTCTGAACCCAGTTGATGACTCACATAGGGGATTACTCATGGGCTGGGTTCTAAAACATTATATAGGAACAGACTCCTGTGAGCTAGGTCTCAACACCATTTGGGTCAGTCATCCTATCTAAACAGAGGGGCAGCCAGGCTAAATCCAAGTAGAGTTGCAGTGGTGTGTGCCTGCCAGATCACAATGCCATTCACAGGGATTTGGCTTGGCTACTACTCCTTCTGTACAGAGAGGCTGACACATCAGATGTCAGTGGTGGTGTAACCACACAGCTGGCTCAGCATTCTAGACCACTCTGGCCACAAATGAACTGCTGTATTACTGGAGCACTGCTTAAAAGGTAGCCCAGGGAATGAATCCTCTGACCTCAACTGCCTACCACTGGCATATACTACTAGATCTGCAAATTTTCTTTGAATAGCCTTAACTTACAGGCATAGACTCATTGAATTCAGGAGGACAGCCCAAATGAAAAAGGTAAAATGCAGAGGTGCTGGCATTTGTTCCATTTCCCATGAAATGCTAAAGTACTGATACACTGAGTACTGATCTATCCTTCATGATGTTCATCTTTATTCAGCATTGGCCCATTCTCCCTCTGATGTGTGCGATGTTTGCCATTGACTTCAATAGGAGCAGGACTGTCTCACAAAGTACATTAGCACCTACTTTAGTCCATCCCTATACAGGAAATTACAAAAGCAAACACTCATCTTTAGCAATTTGCTGAATAAGATTAAGATTAAGCATGTGCTTAAATGCTTTGTAAATCTAATCAAGCCTTAATCAAGCAACCACTAAATAAATGAGTTGGATTTGATAACTTAAAATAAGGTATCTGCATGGAAGATTATTTTTTCATATTTAATTAAAAAAGTTTCCACAGTAAAATGCCTCGTATAACAGGAAATAATAACTATTTGATGCTACAGCAGTTGATCTCAGTGGAAAAGCTGTTCTGATGGCCTCAAAGGGAGCAGTAGTGGGCCGTTAGTTATTATACATACTTTATAGTTTCGACAGACTTATGTGATGTGGTCAAAACACTTTAGTCAGTTTGCTGAAATGCTGTTTCTGATTACCGTAGAAACGGCAAACATCTTTAGAAAATGCATTTAAAAGCATGGGATATGAATTTCATAAGAACATATAGTTCAAAAATGGAGCAAGCCACAGGTAAAAGGAATCTCTCATCAGAGTATTTTTGTGCTCTTAGACCCCATGGCTACGTCTAGATTGCATCCCTTTTTCATAAAAGGGATGCAAATTAGACGTATTGCAATTGCTAATGAAGCGGGAATTTAAATCTCCCCTGCTTCATTAGCATAAAAATGGCTACCACTTTTTTTTGGCACGGAGCTTTGCTGGAAAAAAGCATCAGTCTAGACGCAGATCTTTTGGAAAATAAAGCCTTTTCCGAAAGATCCCTTATCCCTTATTTTAAGAAGGATAAGGGATCTTTCGGAAAAGGCTTTATTTTCCGAAAGATCTGCATCTAGACTGGCGCTTTTTTCCGGCAAAGCTCCATGCCAAAAAAAAGCGGCAGCCATTTTTATGCTAATGAAGTGGAGGAGATTTAAATTCCCGTTTCATTAGCAGTTGCGATACGTCTAATTTGCATCCCTTTTATGAAAAAGGGATGCAATCTAGATGTAGCCCATAAGAAATTATTATTCTATGAAAAAGGAGACCTATACATTAGAACAAATATAGTCATTTTAGTTCATATTCTTAGAGAGTGGCTTTCCCTGAACGTTTGCATTCTTCATCCCGTTAAGTGAAGGAAACACTTTTTAGTAAATAGCTCGCCTATCCAGAAATGGAGAAAGCTAGTGAAATGGTGATTTTATTGCAGTTTAAGAAGATTTTTAAAGATTTATCAAAATATTTTACCTCTTTGGATACATCTACAGTGCAGAGTTTTTCCAAAATAATGGCCGTTATTTTAGAAAAACAATACTTGCATCCACATTGCAATTGCGTTCTTTTGACAAAAAGTTGAAACAATGGAGAGCTTTTTCCGATGGTGGTAAATCACAGTTTACATGCGAGATAGCATCCATTGCAGATCGCTTTTTTTGATGCACTTCCACAGTGTGGATGCTCTCTTTTGGAAGTTTTTTGGAAGATGTCTTCCAGAAAAGCTTCTTCCAAAAGAAGCCTGCATTCTAGACATAGTCTTCATGTTTCCCGTCCTGTGCTTTGCCTATTCAGAACATAAGATTTTGGGTAAAGACACTGTGTACTGCGTGTCTGTACAGCAGCTAATACAACAGCTCCCCCCCCCCAAAGGAGGATGTAGATGGAGAGAAAGGCTGAGAAAAGAAAGGAAATAAGCACACTATTGGGGTGGGAAGAGACCCCCAAGAGGGAGGGAGAGATTGTTGTGGCTGAGAAGACAAGAGATGGAGGAAGGAGAATTGAGAAGACCTAATTATATGGACAAACACAGGGATGAAGGTAAAGAGGTGAAGAAGAATGAACAATGGAAATGAAAGAGGAAAAGATACATAAACAATAGAAAGAAAAATTGAGCAATAGGAAAAGAGAGGCAAAATAAGTGAAACAACTTTTAAAATTCCATTTAATACATTTCAGTGTAATGGTAAAATACACTTGGATATTATTCAGACTCCAAAGTTCAATATGAAGCCGATATTTCCCAAAAGGAGTTCACCCCTTTCATATCTGCCAGAGAAAACTTTTATCCTGACTCATAAAATAGATTTCTGAGGAGTAATTTCCCTCCCTCCCTCTTTTTTTTTCCTTTGGAATACACCAGGTCATAGTGAAAGGCCCATATGTCCCTGGAGAAGATACCCCTGGGTGAGAACACAATGGTATATCCCTGAAAGTCTTACTTCATTCCCTTAATATTGTGTGGACTATCTAAAAGACATTGTCCAGGCCACTAGCACCTGTCAGTGTGACCCTGTGGGTGGCAGGGTGGACTGTCAGAGAGCCTGTTCTGCACAGCTTCAAATGGTAATAAAATGAGAGCATTATTTCCTTGAAACATTGTGTCAGGTTTTACCTTATCAGTTTAGCTCTCACTCCTTTTTATTGTTTTAGAATTTTTTGGAGGGGAAGTATCTAGTACTATTGTAGTGTTCCTTGTTACTTTATTTTCACATCCCAATACTCATTTCCCAGTGCTAGCCTGCAATTTTTGCACTGAGCTTCTTGCCACATAACAAATGCATCTGAAAACAACGTTTTAATTAAAACCTACTTTTATGAGCCTACTGTTCCCATTTCATTTTGGTGGCAGCTGGCATTACTTGTGACACTGACAGTATGGGAGCAAGATGTCAGAGAAGGAAAATTAGTTGCTGTTCTATTTTAATGCCAGTTTTACATTCTGAACTGTTTAAAAAATAACATTTTAAACATATACTGTTCCTCATCTGGATGTTAAACAAGAACTAAAGCACAGTAGAAATGGGTTTTGAGTCTCTGATTTTGGATGTTAGTGTCACTAATCACAAATTTTGTACCTTTCATCTAAATGGCAGCTGACAAGAATGTGCTCAAAATGTAATTTTAACTTAGTTTTCTTCTCACATACATTTCACAAGCTTGATGTGTTGACAAAGATTTCACACCCTGCAGATGTTCAGAATACTGCCTGAGGAAGCTGCCTGCCTAGCACTGTAGACAATTCATATAGTTCACATTTATGCACTGCCTACCATGTGCGCCCCAACCGAGGTGAGCCCATTTAGTCCTGCACCAAATTAAATATTAATGCTAATTTTTAGAAAACAAAGGGTCAATCACTCAGGCATGTCATCTGTAAAAATATGTGATTGAGTGAACTGATTTGTAGTTTATGATGTGTGGAGTCTATATTTAAATGATTGTAAAAACAACATTATTTTTATCTCTTCCTTCTAAATAGCCTTATTACTAAAATGGCCTAATCTAGTTACATGACAAGGAGGCAGTACAGCCTTATGGCTACATGTACGTTTTTTCCCCTTTGCAATGTTCTTGTTCTGCTGTCTGATTTGTATTGCCTCCATAAAGCTATTTATTAGTAATGGTACCATTGTTTGATAACCATAGATAGCCAGTTGGAGAACAAGAATTTGCAAAATGACTGTATGGTGCCCCTATTGCACAATAAACAACAACATATGATGACTATGAAAATCCCTCTGTTTTGCTTGTGTCTCTGTTTAGAATGTCCAGGCTTTTTATCTACATAATGTCTAAACTTTTTAGCTACAACAGAAAAACCACATCAAACTCCCACTCATTTCATCTGACAGCAAAACTCAAAACTTGTGTATGAAAGAGAATGAAATAAACACCAGACATAAAAACATGGGACTGTACAATGGCTAAATGAAAAAAAAAATCAGTTGCTTCTTTTATTAACTATTTAAAAGCAACAACTTGTGATTCTTTTCGTACTTTCTAAAGAGAAATAAGAGAAAATAATCTGTGAAAGGAGGAAAGAGAGAGGAAGAAGGGACAGAAACTGAAACTGTAAAATTCAATGGACAGGAATGCTGCTAGTATGCCAAGTGATACTTAACTGCAGATCTCATTCTCTTACTACCACCCTCATGTCCCAGAACCTGGAAGAAATATGGATGATGATTTAGATGGATAAAATCTAACTAGCTCAGTTATTCTGAGGCCAATAAAGAAAAAAGTGACGATGATAAGAAGTAGGAAACACTCTGAAAAGCTAGCTGAAACACTAATCTTGCAGTCAACAAAAGGCTTCCATCCAATGGAATTAGCTAACTGCCTAAGGGTCACACTTGAGTCCAAATCAGACCTAAACATATAGGTGCCAAAAGCAAGAAAAAATACCTTCAAGCTTCATTTGTCCCCTCCGCCTCCTAACCCCCCGAAAAAACTTACACCTCTATAAAGTTATAATTTTTGTTGTGTGTTTAAGGAATTACCTAATAACTGGCACATGTAAAACAAGGCCAGGTATGCATTTTTGGTTTTTATTGCTTTAATACCTGGAAAGACAATGAATCAAATAATTAAGCAATCAGTTTGCAAACCCCTAGAAGATAATTAGGTAATAAGTAACAATCAACATGATTTCTCGAGAACAAAGCATGTTAAACCAACATAGTAGGTGACTTTGACAGTGTAACAAGTCTTGTAATGGGGATAAGTGATAGATGTGGCATATCTTGGCTTTAATAAGGCCTTTGATACTCTCTCATATGACTTCCTCATAAACAAACTAGGGAAATACAACCTAGATCAGAGATAGGCAAATACCGGATTATGGGCTGAATCTGGTTAGCCCATGGTGGGTTGCCACCTCTATATTTACCTGTTCCTCAGCAGGTACTGGTGATTGCAGCTCCTGATGGCCACAAATTGCCAATCCAAGCCAATGGGAGCTGCAGGAAGAGATGTCCTGGTCCACGCTGCTTCCCAGAGCTCCCATTGGCAAGGAATGGCAATCCAACACTAACAGGAGCTACAATTGCTGATACCTATGGAGGCACAGGTAAATATAGTGGTGGCAGCCTGCTAGGGGATTATTGCCCACCACTGACCTAGATGGAGCTACTATAAGGTGGGCGCATAACTGTTTGTAAAACTATAACCAGAGAGTAGTTATCAGTGGTTCACAGTCAAACGGGAAGGGCACATTAAGGGATAATTTTGGGGTCCAGTTCTTTTTAATGTCTTCAATGATTTAGATAATGGTATAGAGAGAACAATTATAGTTTTGCAGACAGCACCAAAGTGGAAGGGGCTGCAAATGCTTTGGAGTGTAGGATTAAAATTTAAATGGTCTGCGCAAACTGTAGAAATGGTCTGAAATAAATAGGAGGAAATTCTATAAGGACAAATACAAAATACTTCACTTAGGACATAACTATTAGTTGTACACATACAAAATGGGAAATGACTGTCTTTGAAGGAGTACAGAAGAAAGGTATCTGGGGGTCATACTGGATCACAAACTAACTATAACTGAACAGTGTAACACTATGGCTATGTCTAGACTGCAAGCCTCTTTTGAAAGAGGCTTTTTTGAAAGATACTTTCGAAAAAGCCTCTTTCGAAAAAGAGCATCTAGACTGCAAGTGGAACTTTCGAAAAAGCAAGCCACTTTTTCGAAAGAAAGCAGCGAGTGAGTCTGGATGCTCTCTTACTAAAAAGCCCTGTTGGCATTCAAGAATGCCTTTTTTCGAAAGCACTTTCGAAAAAAGGCGTTCTTCCTCGTGAAATGAGGTTTACCACCGTCGAAAGATAAGCCGTGTTCTTTCGATTTAAGTTTGAAAGAATGCGGCTGTAGTCTAGACGCAGGTGAAGTTTTTTCGAAAAAAGGCTACTTTTTTTTCGAAAAAAACCCTGAGTCTGGACACAGCCTATGAAAAAAGAAAATATCTTTCTGGGATGTATAGGCATGACATAAGAAGTAATTCTTCCATTGTAATCCATGCTGGTAAGGCCTTAGCTGTTCTAGTTATTGTGTCCAATTAGGGGTGCCACATTTCAGGAAATAGAGGGACAAACTGGATAAAGTCCAGAAAAGAGCAATAAAAATGATTAAAGATATAGAAAATGTGACTTATGAGAGATAATTGTAAAAAGTGGACTTGTTTTGTCTGGAGAAGAGAAGGCTCAGATGAGACATGATAACAGTTTTCAAGTACAGGCAGTCCCCGGGTTACGTACAAGATAGGGACTGTAGGTTCGTTCTTAATTTGAATTTGTATGTAAGTCAGAACTGGTACATATTGTAGGGGAAACTCTAGCCAAACATTTCTCCAGAGCTCGGTTTTATTCTCCCACACCTCACTTCCCTCAGCCCTTTATTCTCAAGCTGAGGTGTCTGCTGAGAAAAGCCGCTCCGCGTCTCCCTGGTCTGCTGGGGGAGGGGGGGCACTAGCTTCGCGTCTCCCTGGTCTGCTGGGGGGGGGGCACTAGCTCCGCATCTCCCTGGTCTGCTGAGGGGGAGGGGCACTAGCTTCGTGTCTCCCTGGTCTGCTGGGGGGAAGCAGCTAGTGTGGGGTTGCCTCACCCCATTTGTAAGTAGGGATCTGATGTAAGTCGGATCCATGTAACCCGGGGACTGCCTGTACATAAAAGGAGGGAGAAAAACTATTCTCATTAACTTCTGAGGACAGGACAAGAAGCAATGGGCTTAACATGCAGCAAAGGTGGTTTAGGTTGGACATTAGGAAAAACTTCCTAACTATCAGCACTGGTATAAATTCCCTAAGAAGGATGTGGAATTTTTGGAGATTATTCCACATTATTGGAATAATCTACATTATTGGAGATTTTTAAGAGCAGGTTAGACAAATAACTGTCACGAATGGTGTAGATAGTTTTTGGTCCTGCCATGGATGCTGGAGAATGTATTGGAAGACTTCTCTAACTCCTTTCCAGTCCTACGATTCTATAATTCCACACTGCTCTAAACTATACCGGAATTCCCTTTGTAAACATCTACTTTTTGTAACTTAAAAGCCTACCACCACCCACTACTTGCAGCATGAAAAATAACTGCAGTACCAGGCTACATATACCAGCATACTACTTGTCAAGGTTCATAATACTGTACTCAGGTTCCTCCCATACCCCTTCTTCTTTGAGCAACCTACATATACATGGAACATATTTGGATAACTCATAGAAACAGCAGGGAAAGGAAGTATTTACTTTAAAATAATACTTGTGCATTTATTGCTAATCATTTTTTTTAGTTATGTAACATAGTATTATTAGCTAGTGATACTGTATATATCAGCCACCAAATCAAGTGTTCAAAAATCATAATCTGCCCCACCTCCCACATCAGAAAATTGGCTTACAAATTAAAAGTAATAACTGGTTGAGTTCTTTTTATTTGCTTTCCCATTTCTGATACTTCAGATAATTGGTTTTTAGGGTGTTTCTCTAACCATAAGATCTAAAGACTATATTTATTAATGAAAGCTGAGATTCTCTCATAATCACATGGCTCCAAGAGTTAAGGCTTTAAGATAAATATAATCTATTGTAAGATTTGTTATAAAATCTAAGAATTGGCAATTCTCTTCAAAGTATGGGAAGATCACTTCCAAAAAATCCAAAGTCATATAGGAAAAGAGTTAGACTTTCAAACTTGTTCATGGAAGAAATCTGATTGTTAACTTTCTTGAATTGTACCCAGACACACATAAAAGCAAAGTTGATCACACACTTCCTTCTCATACCGCTGTGAACTTGTTTGATGCTTAGAAAATAATAGTAGTCCAAGAAATAGCAAAAGATTAATTAGAAGCAATATGGTGCATATAATTTGTTGTTTGCTGCATTTTAATCAATGGCAAGGGTAATTCTAACCGAGCACAATGGAATGGAGTGAGTATCAGCAATTGTTTCTACTGTAATGTCTCTTGTGTTCACACTGTGCTATAATGGCATTTTTATTCCCCATACCCTACAAATCAAGTCATTCAGCAATGGTAATGTTTCAGGACATCATACTCTTTGGATTCAGCTGCAAGTCAAAATTCTACCCTCGTTCTCTAGATATTAAAATTCATATTAGTAGGGAGGGGAATATATTAGTAGAATGACTAATCTGCTTTAGCAGGCTACCTTTATGGTTTCGGGATAGCAACATACAGCTTGAATCTGTGTTTCTGCAGGAAAAAAAAGTTGAAGACCTCTAGCTGATGTAATTAAGTGTTAATTATGATTTATTTGTCTTTTGTGAGAAGATTGGCTGATTTAGTCTTAATAATATGCATTCAGCAGATATTGTCTCTCTAAACAAACATTCCAGGATGATATTCATGCAATTTCCTTGTCCTTCTAGGGGGACTGTCTTATGATGTCATTAATTACCTAAATACAGGCAGTCCCCGACTTACGCGGATCCGACTTATGTCGGATCCGCACTTACGAACGGAGCTTTCTCGCCCCGGAAGTCGGGGCGAGAAAGCCCCGTTCGTAAGCTGCTCCGGTGCCCCTGGTCTGCTGGAGACCGTCTCCAGCAGACCAGGGGCCCGGGCGGGTTCCCGCGCTTCTGAGGCTTTGCCAGAGCAAAGCCTCGGAAGCGCGGGAACCGCTGCTGCTGCCACTTGGGTGCCGGTGCCTGTGGTCTGCTGGGGACCGTCCCCAGCAGACCACAGGCACCGGGTCTCATGCGGCAGCAGCGGGGGTTCCCGCGCTTCTGAGGCTTTGCTCTGGCAAAGCCTCAGAAGCGCAGGAACCCGCCCGCTGCTGCCGCTTGGGTCCCGGTGCCTGTGGTCTGCTGGGGACGGTCCCCAGCAGACCACAGGCACCCTGACTGAAGCCGCAGCCGCGGGGGGTCCCGCGCCTCAGAGGCTTTGCCAGAGCAAAGCCTCAGAGGCGCGGCACCCCGCTGCCGCTGCGGCTCTGCTCCCCGTGTCCCTGGTCTGCTGGGGGAAGGGGGCGCTGCTAGTGTGCTCCCTCCCCCCCCAGCAGACCAGGCTTTTGTTTTGGACTCTGGGGCAGAGCAGCTGGGGCGCTGCCGATTGGTCCTGCAGCGACCGTGGGCACTACTGGACCAACCCGGCAGCACCCCAGCTGCTCTGCCCCAGGTCCTGATTCCGCCGCTGCTGGTCAGTTTCAGCAGCGGCTGAATCAGGACGTCTGGGGCAGAGCAGATGGGGTGCTGCTGGGTTGGTCCAGTAGCACCCCAGCTGCTCTGCCCCAGGCGTCCCCAAGTCAGCTTCTGCTGAAACTGACCAGCGCTGACTACAGGAAGCCCCAGGCAGAGTTGCTCTGCCCCGGGCTTCCTGGAATCAGCTGCTGATCAGTTTCAGCAGCAGCTGACTTGGGGACGCCTGGGGTTCTTAAGTTGATTCTGTATGTAAGTCAGAACTGGCCAGTTCCGACTTACATACAGATTCAACTTAAGAACAAACCTACAGTCCCTATCTTGTACGTAACCCGGGGACTGCCTGTAGATATTGCTTCCTGAAATCTAAATTCAAATACTATTTGTATCAGAGTAGCAATTTACACAATATCATTTGGATCAGTTTATAACAAAATGTAAACAATACTACAATGCAACTGTTCAACTGTTGCTTTTTTTAAGCGTATAAAAGCTTGAAGAGAAATCATCAAAGAGCAGGCTCATTAAATCAAATTAAATTACTAATTTAAAATTGTGATGCAGAATTATGGAAAACTGACTGTTCTGGTGCATCTTGGTGGTGATAAGTTCGAGTGTGCTTTAACTCGGCATATCTTGAATATACCTACATCCTGAGTGGTGAACAAAACACAGTATGGAGAGACGAATACTTGCTTTTGCAATCTGTGAAAGAGGAGTTTGGCTGAGAAGAAAAGAAAGTCACTTATTTGGTATCAGATCCATATAATTTGCAAATTATACATCCTAGCATTGAAACTTTAGGTCCCTTAGATGAACCACCAGCACAATGGAATAGCAGTGAAATTGAAGGGTATTCAATTTGAAGGGTATTGCAGGCAAGTGAACACTTCAGGCAAATCTTTTCAGTGCAAGCCAGAACTGTGGAAGTAATAAGTCTGCTTTTCGTGGTACATTTTCCTATATAACTTTTGAATGCATACACATCGAAAGCTTTTCTTTCTTTAATTTAGTCTTCTATTAAATTTTCATAAATCTATAAGAGAGCTTTACACCAAATGGAATGTGTGGCTAGAAAAGAAGGTTAACTCAAACCAAATTTGAGAAATGAAAAACACAAACAGATCCATATGGACAAGGATCCTGGTAAACATCAGCAATGAAAGAGAGCAGCTTTACAGGCATATACACTAAACAATCACTTCTCTTTCTTTTACAAATGCCAATGTCAATAGTCTTGGTGTTACTTTATATCACAACACTGCACAAAGTTATGGCTGGCAACTTTCAGGCTGGGATTGCATATGCCTTTTTTCCCTCCAAACATCAACCACAGGGCTTATTCTTCTGAACTAAATATATTTTTATAGTTTGAAGTATCGACTCTGTGGGAGACAGTGTTTCCAGGTAGGAGCTAAGATTACATGGGTAACAAGTAACAAATGGTTTAAGTCAAAATTGTAAACGGAGGTTCTTCTTTTAAATTTCGGCATTGGATGCATGACTCCCACCAAGCAAAAGTTTTAATTGGATTTTGCTTCATGCTTCCCACAGCTCCTTTTCACAGCTAAATAACAAAGCTCAGAAATCTGCACAACATTTCTACCTGCAATGGTTCAGTGAAAAGGGAACAAAATTTTCAGTTGTTTGGGGACGATTATTAGTTCAAAAGAGTGCTACTGATCCATGTCTGACCTAACATAAGCATATGTGAGTGGGGTTTTTATACGACAGGTATTACTATTTTCCCCTTATACTACACAACTACAATAAGAGGGAAAAAAGTGATATTTGAAAAATTGACATATTGTTATTCATGCTTACTTCTTCTGACAGAGAAAATTGAAAAGCCAGCATTGCTGGTAGCTCAAAGATAATTTTTTCAAAGAATAGTTTCTTACTCTTATTTATAATACAATATGATTTTGAAATAACCCAATTTGCTCCCTTCTCAAATTTTTTGCATGTGGAATCTGATTTATTCCAATAGAGTCTTTTTCACAAGCATTGGGCTGCCTGAGTTGATTTGAAAGTAAGTAAGTAAATAAATAATATCTAAACATTTCTGTTGAGGGGAAGAGAGAATTTTATGGATTTTGCAGACAGTGGTAAGAAAGTAAGCTAGGGAACATTTTCGTTCTACCCACTTTGAGTTGCCTTTTTAGCTTTCAGGTAATTTCTCTAATGCTGTTACTGACTTTGAACTAATTTCCCCTCTGCTACATGCAATAGATTTCTGCAAAAAAGTGGGCATAGATTCAGCAAGGGGCCTAAAATATCTTGCTTATGGAATGGAATGTGCTGACTACACTGCCTGATTCCTCTCTATCACCTCACATTAGAGACCTCAGTGTGAACCCCACACAAGTTATACTCTGGGAGATTGGTCGATGGGCTTTGTTCAGATCACTGGGGCTAAAACCAGAGCAGCTACTCTTTATGACATATCAGGTATTCAGAGCAACATAAATGCTAAGGAAGCCATACATCTATGTGGAAACAATTATGGCTTTTACCTGCATGATTAGCACAATGCCTTCTATCTCCTCCCTTCCTCCTTATCCATCAGAAAGAGGGACAGAGGAGTGGTGGTGGGAAAGGCAGTGCCAGTTCTGCTGGTGAATGAACCAGAATGGAAGGAGAACTGCAGAAGGGGTCTGCATTCAATGGGTACATCTAGATTACAGGCTTTTGTTGACATGACAGTGTAGATGTCATGCCGCTTTGTCGACATGACAGTGTAGATGCAAAGGACAGTGTAGATGCAATAACACCTTCTGTCAACAGAACTCTGTTGACAAAAAGTGTTATTCTTTGTAGAATTAGATTTACAGCCGTCGACAAAACTGCTGAGTTCTGTCGACATTATGTCGATAGAACTCAGTGGCAGTGTAGATGCAGGTATAGTTTTGTCAAGAAAAGTCCACTTTTGTCAACAAAACCCTGTAGTCTAGATACACGCAAAGGGTTGTATGGATTGAAGAAGGCAAAACATGCTGTGAAAACTTGCACCTCTGTGGGGAGAATGTTGTAGGAGCCCTATAAAGTGAATCTCATTAAGCTTTTCTGAACACTTTTCTTTAACAAGAGATTGTCCGTGGGAGGGAGATTGCGACCCTAATACCTTTTCATCTTTGATTACAGCAGAATATTTGGTATATGAAATTCCACATACATTTGAGATCAATACAGGCAATCCAGCTTGATTTTCCTCCATATAAATGAATCAGTTGTTGATAGAGAATTCTTCAGCAGGGACTAGATTTCTTAATTTTCAAAGTATGCTTCCAATTCTTCACTTTCAGCCTTTGGGGGAAGCAGGCTGAGTTTGGAAGAAGTTAGTGGATGTTCTTTTATGTACCGGATGTTTTTATATTAATTCTGTGTTATGCATTTTAATTTATAACAAAGGCACACTTATAGACTGGGTGTCTAGAGGTATTTTTTAAAATAAAATTGAATCAATCAATAAATGTATGACTTAATTTTGCCTTGTTTACTTTGGTTTTCTGCCAAAAACTATATGGATGAGTTATCTTTTCAGGAAACAATCCAAAATGAAAGGAAATAAGGCACTTGTCTCAACAAAATTAAAAGTTCATTGCTTATTAGATTCCTTTGGTGACAATTTCACTGTAAAGATTTATGCAAATATTTCTTTCCTTCTGTAGGGTACACCCAAATTATGATGATTTTTTTTTAAAGTGTGATGTGTTTGATTCTGGATTTCTGCCAGCTCTCAATGTGGATTATGGTTACAGATCTGTTTTGACCATTACACAGCAAATAGTAACATCTGGAAATTGAGTTCAAAGGTCATTTTCCTCATAAAGCTGAACAAGTATGATTCATAACAACCTGATTTTGACCTTCAATTTAATAGTGTCCTGCTGCTGCAAACATTGTATTGTAAAATATGTCTGTTTTTCCTTTGACTTGGTTCTATTTTGTTTTAGTTGAATTATTAAAACAGCTGATATAGAAGAGGGAATCAGCAAATGTTCCTCCCCTGCATTTAAATGTAAAAGGTAGATTCTTTTTATAGTCTTGCACACTAGTGCAAGATATGATGAGCTCAGTGTTATAAAAAGGAGAAAAAAACCCAAGATCCCGTCATTTATGGTAGCTTACAATTCCATTGGGTTAGTTGTATATTACTAATATTCTGGATTTTGTTTATCACATCTCACCACAGCATAAAAGCACTACCTAATGTTTATATTTTCCTGGGGTTTACATACTGTGCTGACGGGCAAGCACTATAAAAATTAGCATTTGTTAATGTGGGGGCTTTGCCGTTGAGACATAATGTACATGACAGAAGTAAATTCTCTCTGCATTTTCTTACACGGTTGGTTTTGCTGTGTGCAGATCATGTCTGTGTGCTCAGTGAACTCTCAATACCTAGAAACTAGGATTCAAGAGTTTGAGTATAGCATGGTTCCACTGCCACATGCATGCCAGCCCTTACAGAAGAGCTGAAAAAGAACCAACAATGCTCTCTACCTCCAGTACCAAGAGGGAATCAAAGGAGCAATTGTTTCTCTCTAACACACAAATTTTTCACTAGTTTCTTCTTGTGTGATACAGGTATACACCTTCCCTTTCATGAGGCTGATCCAAAAGGCTCAATCTAACCTTATAAATAGATATATAAACCTCCTACACCTAGCCATTAGTAGTCTCCTTAAAGAGGGGCTTATAAGAGAATCTAGATTGTCCCTAATATAGGATACTCCTTGTATATAATGATGGGAAAATAAAATTATAGGAAAACATACATTATAATAATGTTCACTTAAAAGCCCATCTTTGTTGCTCAGGGGTGTGAAAAAAACACCCTCAGGCTATGACTACACAGCAACATTTTATCAAAAAAATGACGGTTATTTCGAAATAACAAAGTCCTCATCCAAACAGCCAGCAGTTATTTTGACATAATGTTGAAATACTGTCAAGCTGGAGGACTTCTTACTCTGACTCCTGCAACCCTCATTATATGAGGAATAAGGGAAGTTGGAGGAAGAGTTCTCTATTTCAAAATAAGTACTGTGTAGACAGCACCAAAACTCAAAATAAGATATTTTGAAATAAGCTACACAATTGATGTAGCTCAATTTTCATAGCTTATTTCAAGTTAAGCCCTGCTGTAAAGATGCGCCCCCAGAGTCACATAAGATTTGCCAGTGTAAGTGTTACTGTGCACAGCACTTTGCCGGTGTGAGAAACTCTTCTGTCAACATCACTACCAATGCTCATTGAATGGGTTTTATTATGCTGATAGGAGTGCTTCAGTGTATCCTGTCAGTGTACCATGGCTACACAAGCCCTCTTAAGGTATGTCTATAGTGCATTCCTCTTTTGAGAGAGGAATGCAAATGCAGACAAACAAAATTGCAAATGAAGCGCAGATTTGAGTTTCCCATGCTTCATTTGCATAATCGCGGATGGTTGCTTTTTCGAAATACCCTATTTCCAGATAAAAACGCTGTTTAGAAGCGGTTATTTTGAGAAAACACCCTTCTTTTGAAATAACCCTTACTCCTTGGTTTAAGGATTATTTTGAAAGAACTTTTTTTCTCAAAATAACCGTGTCTGAACAGCATTTTTATCTGAAATAGGGCATTTTAAAAAAGCAGCCGGCTGTGATTATACAAATGAAGCATAGGAAATTCAAATCCATGCTTCATTTGCAATTTTGTTTGTCTGCATTTGCATTCCTCTCTCTCGAAAGAGGAATTCGGTGTAGACATACCCTTACAGCTGTGCCACTCACAGTAAGCTTGTAAGTATAGACCTGGCCTGTGGTAAAATTTGGGAGGTAATAACCTATACTGTAATGATTAGCTGGGAATAACACTAAAGTTCGTTTGCTTACAGGAAATATTCTCCTCCTCTCTGCGTCTTAAAAATTGTAAATAATGAGGAACTCTAATATTCCAATGAGATTTCAATTGAAATGAGAATTTTCATGTAACCCTTTTAATACATTCTTTTAGAGAGACAGACATGTCATTGGATTAATAGCAAGAGCATAGTATTTATACCAGCAGGAAATAAAGTCCACAATAGAAACCAGTGATAGCCTGATCAGCTTACTTGCTCAGAGTCTAATATTCACATTCATTTCTGTGGAGTTGTAATCTACAGCTCCATACAAATTATTCAGTAAATAATAAGTTTAGAAGGTTAAAGCTGTATTGTTATAGATACACACAAGATTTCAAAACTTCTGCTTCCTTAGTTATTGAACTTCTGTTTTATAATTCATATAGCAAAAGAGATTTACCAATATGCTCCCTCTCCAGAAACAAAACATAACAAAATGAAAACATGGAAAACAACTTGGAAAGCACCTTGGTTGCTGCAATGCTTAGATTCAACCTGAATTCAACTTCTTTTAAAAAGTTGTTGAATGACAAAACCCTTGGGAAGAGGCCTTTCGCAGTTCTGATTTAACTGTCATTGTATTGCTCTTATAACAAAAAGATCATCTCATTTGGTAAGTCTGACAGTATGTTTTTTAATGCTCTCTAAAATCTCTCTCTTTTGCCGTATCATCCCCTTAGCTGAAAAGAGATTAATGAACAGTCATCTATCTTTTTTTAACAGTTACCAGGTGCCTGTCAGTTAATATTTGTCAGTTTTCTATCATTACCTGTGAACAAATGTTTTTAGTTAAATAAAACAGGAGGCCTGGGGACTATGAAAGGGTGAGTTTGTACCTGAGACATTGTCAGCTTCATTTGTTATTTTAAAGCAAAATGTCTGGACTACTTAAGATCAGAAACCTGCTATTATACCATACACCCTATTTAGCCTAATCTTTTATGCCATGACTGAAAGGACTGTAATTACTAAGCATATGAAAATGCTGCAAGACATAACCAATCAGTCATATTAAATGGCTTATTTTTGTCACTAGAAAATAGGATATTATGATAAATAAATCACGCTGACAGCCTATGCACCTGCCTTAAAAATCTATTTTCCAGATCAACCAGGGCTTTAATAATCATTGAAGAAAACTGATGTCATTGTGTAGGTGAGTAACTTATCCCAATAAAGCTCTGCTCATGTGATCATTTATTGTTAAAGGTTAGCTTGATTCCTTTATTCTTTCATCTGCTGATTTTCTAATTATAAAAAATAATTAAATGAAGACAGTAACTATGTATTCCATCAGAAAGCAGTAAAAACAAACAAACAAAAAATGACAACACTGTTAACAAATGTTTCTTAGTTTATGTTTAATTACATCCATTTTCAGTTCATGGTACAGCAGGATGCCCAATGAAGTTCTATGTTTGTCTTCCTACCTAACTGAAAAATTCAAGGAGCTGCTTGAATTCCGCTCCCCACCCTCCTGTCATGTCTTTCTTCCTGTTTAAAATGTAACTTCTGTTCTATTTTGATTGAGGTGAAGGCATTTTCTTTAATTACGACAAAGTGCTTGCATTGTGTGGTGACTTTGGAATGACATAACTTTTTCAGTTTATTTTTCTTTGCTCATCATTTTCTGTGCACTTATTTGTTAGTATAAAATCTGTAACTGTAACTGTTGAAGCAGACAAAATGTAATGAATGAAATGTCTAAGAAATGAAAATAAATGATCTGTGATCTCAAAGGAGAAAGAAAAGATCTTCACTCAGGATCACTCCACACAAGCATTCCTGGAACACAATATTGAATATCTTGCAAAACGATAAGACAAATTCTGCCGTCAGTTATACCCCTGAAGTCAGCTGCTTTGCAGGGATATAATTAGGGCAGGATGTGGTCCATCATTTTGAGGACTCATGAGTGTTCTTAAGAAAAAAAAACAAAACCTGAGCAGTCCAATTGTTTTTATAATCAAAACATTTAGAATACACTTCATTATATCTAGCTTCTTTGAGACTATTGGAAGTGGAAAGTGACTAAGAAAGATTTAAAAGATCTATGAAAATGCATATTACTTAAAAACAAGAGCAATCAGCATTTCCTATGACAAATCATATTTAGAATTATCTTATTCTGAACTAATCATACACTAGCTGATAAACACTTTAGTATTCAAAATACAATCAGATTAATAATGAAGTCCTAATCCAAGGGTGATGCCACTAGGCATTCCTGCTATACAAACAATGTTTGTTCCACTTCATTATTTCCCCTGGTAGCAACACACTCAGAAATGATTTAATTTCTGCAAGAGCTGCTCAGAGCTCAGCTCTTCTCAAAATCAAGCCCCTTCTTTAAGTTCCTAAATCTGGATTTAGGCTCCTAACTACACACACTTATTAAAAATCTTGCCCTAATTTTTCACTAACAGTGTCTCAGGTTGTCATTCCATAAATGGACAAGGCCCTTGTCAATAAAGTTTGTCCCCAAAACTTCCCATGGCTACGATTGGCTGGAAATGAAGAACTGGAGCCAATGGGAGTCGTGAGGCTCCATGGCTATGGAGCCTTTGGATAAACAAACTGGAGCAGCCCATTAGCGGCTTTCTCAAAGAGGACCCATGGTGTTTGAGTTGAGAAACACTGCTCAAATGCTTTGAAACCCTCTCAGATTCTGTGAATTCTTGCAAACTGCATTTCAGGGATCTGATGACTCTGAAAGTCAACCAGAAATACTGTTTTAGACCATGCAAGGAGAGAAACTCTCATAAACTAGACAGCATGATTTGAAAATTTGGATTTTTTTTTCAATTTTATTGGTTCTCCAATATCTGAAAAAATTGTGGGAAAGAACAGTGCTATTTTAATTCAGGAAGCTGGAAATGGGTGACAGGGGATGGATCACTTGATGGTTACCTGTCCTGTTCATTTCCTCTAAAGCATGAGGCATTGGTCATTGTCAGAAGACAATATACTTGGGTAGATGGACCTATATAACTGTTCATATGTTCTTATGTAAGAGAAAGAATCGCAGTTAAATTGCTTTTTTTCAGTAGTGCAGAGAGAAAGAGACATTTATTTGGCTTTATTTCTTTTGACCAGTTAAAGAGGTGACTTTATGGCTAGTAACAAAAGGAAGATATGGTTTAAATACATTTTTCCTCTGAATTTTGAAAATAAAATTTCTGTGCAAGATCCTTAACTCATTAAGACCTGTCTGTTGCTATTGATGTCAACGTAGCTACATGGAATTCCACTGGTTTTGGATCAAATCTTGAATGTTTAATTATTTACTATCATTCCTTTCTAAATAGAATCCTATTAAGGGTGGAAGGGATCCCCGGAAGCAGTGTAGTTCATCCCCTTGCACTCAGGCAGGACCAAGTATACCTTCATCACCCAAAACAGGTGTTTGTCTAACCTATTCTAAATAACTGCCAGTGATAAGGATTCCAGAACTTCTTATCCTACCTGTGTTTTCAATGAATATGGAAAACAATGGATCATTAACATCTTTATAATAGCATATAGACTGTTACAAATTCTTCCCTTGTACTCTCCTCTCCCCACACCCCTGGTCTTCTTTTCTCAAGACTAAATATACCCAGGTTTTTTAACCTTTCCTCATAGATCAGGATTTATAAAACTTTTGTTGCTCTTCACTGGGCTCCTTGCAATCTATCCATAACCTCTCTAAGGCGTGAAGCCCAAAACTAGACAAAAAACTTGGTCTGAGGCCTATCAGTGTCAAGTATAGTAGAACAATTGCCTCTTCTGTCTTAGCTATGGTAGTTCTGTTAATACACCCCAGAAAGATAATAGAAGTTTTTTCGTAACTGCATTATATCATTGACTCATATTCAAATTGTGATCCACTGTAAACTCCAAATCTCTTCTGCAGTGCCTACCTAGTTATTCCCCATTTTCTATTTGTACTTTTTATTTTCTCTCCCCAAGTATAGTGTATGTACTTCTTGTTTTCAGTCCAATTTTTCAATTTATCAAGGTTCTTCTGAATTCTAGTCCTGTAATCCAATATTACAACCTTTCTCGGATGGGGTCATCTACAATTTTTGTAAGTATATTGTCCTCTTCATTGTCTAAGACATTAATGAATATATTGAATAGTACTTGGTCAAGGACAGACTTCTGAGATGCCCCGTGAAGCGCATCCCCCCATTTTGACTGTGAAACATTGATATTAGTCTTTGCGTACATTTTTCAACCAGTTGCACAATCACCTTAGAATAATGTCATCTAGACATTTCCTTTGTTGATAGCAGTGTCACGTGGGTCTGTGCAACAATCCTTATGTTTAGGCTTAGTAGACATTGGGATCTTAGTCCAAAATTAGCCTCCGCTAAGTCGAATTTGTAAGCGATACATCCACACTACCAAGCCCGTTATTTTGGAATAAAGGGCCATGAAATTTGAACTCCATACTCCTGCTTTCCATGAGGAACAATACTACTCCCAAATTTGTAAAGCTAAAATAACATTAATGTGGATGCTCTGGTGCTGCTAATTCAAACTAATTGGCCTCTGGGAGGCCTCCTGCGGCTCCCCAGAGTGCTTCCTGGGGTTCTAAGTCTGAGGTAGAGTGTCCATTTTAATGGAGTCTCCCTCTGACTACATCCATTCTTCTCTGTAGTGAGGACATGGAACTTCGAATCTGTAAAATCCGGTGCCCAGAAGTCAAACTTAGTAAATTTGACATAATCTCCTAGGCTGTGTCTACATTGGCACCCCTTTCCGGAAAAGGGATGCTAATGAGACACATCGCAATTGCAAATCCGCGGGGGATTTAAATATCCCCCGCGGCATTTGCATTTACATGGCTGCCGCCTTTTTCCGGGTCAGGGTTTTTGCCGGAGAAAAGCACCAGTGTAGATGCGATTTTCCGGAAAATAAGCCCTTTTCCGGAAGATCCCTTACTTTCAAGTAGGGCTAAGGGATCTTCCGGAAAAGGGCTTATTTTCCGGAAAATCGCGTCTACACTGGCGCTTTTCTCCGGCAAAAACCCCGAACCGGAAAAAAGCGGCAGCCATGTAAATGCAAATGCCGCGGGGGATATTTAAATCCCCCGCGGATTTGCAATTGCGATGTGTCTCATTAGCATCCCTTTTCCGGAAAGGGGTGCCAATGTAGACACAGCCCTAGTATAGACATAGCCTAAGAGTCTAATTCTTATGTAGACAAAATACCTCTTAAAACCAAGGGGAGTTTTGCCTGTATTAAGATTGCAAGTTCTGATCTGTTTTCTTCTCTTCAAATTGAAATTTAAGTATGTATGCAAGTTTTTGTGAATTTCATTTTATACTGATTTCCTCTTAGGTGATTATTCTCACAAAGCAGGTACATGAGCTGCCACAGAAAACTCAAGACACCGTGTAATTCTTTGCAGTTCATCAAAATCTGTTTTAGACATTTCTTGGGTAATAACATAGTCTGAAACCTCAAACATATATTTTCAGAAGAGCTTTTAAAGTCCATCAATATAAATCTTCCTGAATAAAGCACAGAGAAAATAATATATCAATAAGAACAATGCTATTAGCTTCATGGTTGATTTTACATAAACAACAAATGATAGGAGAAGAATATAGTATTATGGAGTGCCAGTGTTTTGTAGAAAGTATATATTACCTGACAATATCTGCCAAAGTAATGAGATTTATATAGACAAATATGAGCAGGCCTTTGTGAACCAATACACCAAGAAAATATTAACTGCATAAACTACATCAAGGGTGGGGAACCTATGGCCTGGGGGGCAGATGCACAGAAGGAATATCACCCCTAATTATTATTCATTGTTGCTTCAGCTATAGTAAGAATTGTAAACATTTCCTTTTAATAGTTCCTTTTAGTTAATGCAGGATGGATTTTTAAAATATTTTCAACATTATTTTAAGAACTAGCCAATTAGCCCGTCATAAGACGGGATTTTCAGATCTCTCTTCCACATCGGTCTCCTCTCCTGAGCGTCCAGTCTCTCGCTCCGTCTCTCTCTCTCTCTCCTCCTCCTACTGCCTCCCCCCCTCTCTCTCAGCTCTCCTCCTCCTTCTGCCTCTCTCTCCGTCTCTCTCTTTCTCTTCTCTCCCTCCTTCCTCTCACTTTCTCTCCACTCTCCTTTGTCTCTGTCAGGGATGTACGCTCATCCAGGCCCTGCCCCAGGGCATGTACGTCACTGCCCCACCCTCCTTCGCCTCCAGCCATGGCACTCGTCCGACTTCTGTGCCGCTCAGCCGGGCCACCGTGTGGGAGCAAGTGGCGCAAATGGCTTCTCTCTCTCTTCTCCTCCTACTGCCTTGTCCTCTCTCTCTCTCTCAGCTCTCATCCACCTCCTGCCTCTCTCTCCATCTCTCTCTCTTTCTCTTCTCCCCCTCCTGCCTTTCACTCTGTGTTTCTCTTCTCTTCCTCCTGCTGTGTCTCTCTCACTCTCTCTCTCACTGTCCTCTGCCTCCTCTCCTCCTCCTCCATTCTCCTCTCTGTCTCCTCCACGTCCTCTGTGTCTTCTCTGCTTTCCTCCTTCTGAATCTGGCACCCTTTCCTGACGTCAGAGATGCACGCTCATTCAGGCCCCGCCCCCGGCTGTTCCCTCTGGATGGCGCTGTGGCCTCCCTTAGTGGTGTTCGGCTGACTTCTGCGCTGCTCAGCCAGGCCGCCTCACGGGAGCAAGCAGCGCAAGTGGCGCAAGCGGCCGTTTGGGCCCCGCGCTCCCCATGCAGCACTCCCTGCTGCATGGGGAGTGCGGACCCAAAATGGCCGCTTGTGCTGCTTGCTCCCACGTGGCGGCCCGGCTGAGTGGCACTGAACGGCCACCAGGGAACAGCCAGCGTTTCAGCATTACAGAGTCACAGACACTGGGCTACTATATATATAATGCTGTCATTCTCATTATATTGCATCATCAGGTCATTCAATATTTTTTCTCACTATTGTTGATTAATTTAATGAGAGTTGGAAAGAGTCTCATAAAATTAATGAGTATCTTTAATAGCTGCAGTGAATTTTTTATATATCTATACTTCTGCCAAGATTTTAGTTGTTTGTATTTCTACAGTAATAAATATTGAATAGAAATATTACCAAGCACTGGTCATTCCACACCTTTGGATAAGATGTTATGGTATGGTTTTAAAGCAATTATGTGTCACGGAATATTCTTGTAGATGTCTGTAGGTTGATGATATTTGGATGTACTCCATTTGGGGCAACCTGAATGTCTGACAGACTTTTAAGTTTGTCCCAAAGTAGCACAATTTCTCTGGCTTGCCTTGAATAAGACAAAGTTTTTATTACACATTGCATAGTCTCTCCATTGCCATCTTCAGGTTCTAGGGCAGAATTTAAACATTACAATTTTCATCTCTGAGCGTGCATCTCTGACTCCTAAAAAAGAGAAGAGTATAGCCATACCAATCCTGCTTTGCCTCTTAGGGTGCATCTATAAGCACCCTAAACTTGAAATAAGGTACACAATTTGCACTATGCAAATTGCATATCTGATTTTGAAACTATTTTGAAATAGCTTATTTTGAAATTCGGCATGTCTACATAGTTCCAAATTTCAAAATAATGTACTATTTTGAGCCATCCTTTATCCCTTGTTCAATGAGGTTTACCAGGATGGTGAAATAGCACACCTGTGATTTTGAAAAATATTTCGAAATAATGGGTGGCTTGTGTAGATGAGGGATAGCTATTCTGGTATCCCGAAATAGCTGAGCAGTGTAGATATATTCTTGGAAAAAAATAATTCTAGCTCCAGATTCTCCTATATCTCTTGCAAGAATCTTTAGGGTTAAACAAAAGACTCCTAACATGGTTCCGGGCCTTCTTTTCAGACTAAATCCAGAGTTATTAAAGGTAACTGTTTCTCTAGATACAACATTTTCAGAGATCCACAAGACCGAATCCTCTCCCAGTATTTTACACCTCTAAAACATAGTATTTATGAGAAATGGGAAAGTAGCATGTGCTGAAGTGTACAGATGATATCCAATCCAACTTTACATCTGTTTTGCCTCATTTATGCACAGCCATCTTTCAGCTTTCTCACTGCCTACTGGACAGCAGCACTAGAGCTGGTTATAGCTGAATGCATGCAAGATTTACATGATGCTGCTAAGAAAGTGAAGAAATCTGAAGAACTTGCTTCCTCTCTAACAACCCTCACTATTGAGATACTGTGGCCCCAAATCTTTAAATTATTCCACTGCCTCAGACTTCTTTTGGATTCCTAATTGGTATTGGATGCTGAAATAGCCACAGTCATTTCCTTCCGTGATGACATTGCATCACATTATAAATAAATCAATGTATTTGTCTGCCAATTAGTTTGCAACTGGGTGTGATGCTTATTAGTATTTTTGCATAGTGTCATGCCTAGACTCCACAATCAGAGATCAGGCCCTTTGTGCTATATTCTATACATAAAAGTTGCTCTTTTCAGGAAGGGTTGTTTTTAAGAATTGGCTCAAATCCATAAGATAAAAGTTACCCAGTAGAACAATTATAAAGCTGGGTTTGTTTTAAGGTCTAACAATCTTGAGCACGTCCCTTCCATCATAAATAGCAGTGAGAGCATAACAAAGTATACGAAATATGCAACAACTTATTGAAATCACTGGGATTTCATATGTTATCATTGCTTTGCACTTGGCATAATATGCAACAGTGTGGTTTAGAAACACTTATGGAAGGGAGTTACTGTGCATATATAATCAAGTCTTTACAAACTCGTATAACTCAGCTCCTTCCAAATGTTTCTATTAACATGCCAAAATGCTTTAATAAACAGTAAGGGCTAACAATAAGCATAGCTTTACTCTTTTAAAATAAATTAAGCCTTTTTAAAAAGTCACAAGCACGAAATTCCAAAATGAGAAAACAATGAACAAATGTCATGGTTTCAATTAAATTTTATATTGAATGGAGGGGAAAATCTCCCTGCATCATTGCTAAAAGTGTATGCCAACTTCCAATCCTTTACGAATTAAAGTAATAAACTCTTCAAATGCAATGTTTTTAATGCAAGGATGACAGGCCCTTAAATCTGGTGATGCAGCAAAAATGAGTAAAAAGAAAGGATCAAACCTTGCGGCAGCTGTATATTTCCAATAATAGTGATAGAAGAATGATGGCAGAATATTCCACCTAGAAATTTTAAAAAAATAGCTCACTCAGGGGACATTTATGCCATATACTCTTATAAAACAGTCTGGACAGATAAAGCTTAGAGTCTTATTTTCAGAAAAGTACATTAAAATATCTTAAAAATGTATTTCCAGTATATTGGGTTCATATTACTTTCTAAAAATATAGCTTTCTGCACAATGCTGAGTATACATATCTATTTAAAATACAATGTAACTCATTGGCTCCTAGACAGGTCTTGAAAAGAGTGTGAAGAATACCCTTGGAAATATATTTCTTTAAGTTCTGCCTCACATATAGGGTATAATTTTGAAACCCAAGATTGGTCTTTTTCCTCATTGTTTGCGTTTCCATGTTTCTTCAGCTGATAATACCAACAAGCCTATACATTGTACTCCTAATTAATCTAGGAAGACCAAATGAAACCTGTTAGGGTGGCTGCTAATATTCCCCATTTTGTAATTGTGCATTTGATTTTTCCTTCCTAAGTGAAGTACTCTGAACTTCTCTTTACTGAATTTCATCTTGTTGATTATAAATCAATTTCTCCAGTTTGTCAAGGTCATTTTAAAATGTAAGCCTTTCCTCAGAAATGCTTACAACTCCCCACTCTCACCTTGGCATGATCTGCAAGTTTCATAAGCGTGCTCTCTACTATATTGTCCAAGTCATTAGTGAAAATATTGAATAGTAAAAGACCCCGAACTGACCTCTTCAGAATCCCACTAGATATGCCTTCCCAATTTGACTGCAAATCACAGATTAATTGTTGAATATGTTCTTTTAAGCTGTTGTGCACCCACTTTATATTAATTTCATCTGGACCACATTTCCCTAATTAATTATGAGAAGATCATGAGGAACAGTGTCAAAAGCCTTAAAAAAATCGAGATATATAATGTTTACTGCTTTTCCCCATCTACTAGATCAACAATACTAAGAAAGAAGAACATTAAGGTGGTTTGAGATGTTCTTGCTAAAACCATGCTGACCATTCCATATAACACCATTATCATTCAGGTACGTTATCTTCCATGTGCTTAAAAATTGATTTGTTTAATCATTTGCATTTCCAGAGATAGAAGTTAGGCTGACTGGTCTATAATTCCCCAAGTCTTCATTATTCCCTTTTTAAAAATAGGTATTATGTTTGCTATTTTTCATTCTTCTGAGACCTCTTCCATCCTCTAGATATTCTCAATGAAAATAGCTAACTGTTCCAGGATTGCTTTAGCTAGTTCCTTAACCACCCCAGCATGAATTTCATTAGGCAATGATGACTTGCATATCTCTAACTTATCTAAATATGCTTTAATTTGTTCTTTCCCTGTTTTGGTGTCAGTATTAATTATGTTGAGTATCTGATAATCTATAACCTTTTAATGATGACTTAAGCAAAATACACATTAAGCACATCAGCTTTCTTGATGTTATCAATTAGCTTCCCTTCTCCACTAAGTAGAGGACCTACACTTACCTTTTTTATCTCTTGCTCCTAATCTATTTGAAGAACCTCTTTTCATGTCTTTTATGTCCCTTGCCAGGTATATCTTATGTTTTAAAACAAATTGGTTTTGAGTATATTTACATCCTTTTTGTGTTGGATTTTCATGACTATCCAGGAAAGTAATTACAGTTTCAGGAGTGTTCACAGGAAAGGTTAATATTAAAGTTATAGCAGAAAATATTGACACAGAATTAATGTGGAAATTGTAAATATCCCTTATGGTAGAGCACCATTTTAACATTCTCAAAGTGTTTAAGAGTTGGGTCAATGAGATGAGGCCTGCAAATGGAAGCAAAACAAAAACAACCTCCCACAACCTTCCTGCCAAGCTCAAAAGGATGAGTGATTTTGGATACTAGTCAATTCAGTCAACAAGAAGCTTCTGAACAGCCTCTCAGGTTGTGAACCTGTGTAACAAAAGGAGACAAATGTTCTTTATTGATAGAACTGAACTGTGTCTTTTCTTCCAGCCAGGTCCTACAGTGTAAACTCTGTCATGTCTAGACTGAAATGCACTTAAGCTATCTGAATCCAAGAGCCATGAACAAAAGATAGGAAAGACAACTTGACATGTATTATGTTATCCCAACATCCCACAAAAATCACAATGACCCTCTGATTTCTTCAGAGCTTTCATGTGCTTTTTTGTTTGCTGGTAGTTAGTGTATCATTCAGTAAAATAGCTTTATTCTCAAGAGGTTATGTAATATAATATATCTTGTGTCAAGAGTTGCTTTATTTTGACTATTTCAAATGTTATTTTCAGTGTATAGAATATATATGCAGTTATATTTTAAATTTGTATTTAAAACATCTAGCCTCACACCTAACATAAAATCAGAAAGGACGAGTGAATGGAATTTTGCACTTCTCATCAAAGTATAATCATGCTGCTGGACCGAGACATAATATCAGAGTCACAGTTCATACACTGCAGTTTTATTTGGAATTTTAAGGTGCTGAAACTTGTGCCAAACGTTTCAATGTTACCAGTTCGGAGAGCATAGTCTTTATTACCTATAAGAATGAACCATGAGATATGATACCACTAAGTGATTAAAATATTATAGCTATGAAATGCATCACAGAAAAAGCCCTTACACAGATGTGCTCACTAGTGCCAACAGTACATCTAATTTGTGTATGATTTCAATGGTGCATGGGTCATAGAATGTAATTATGGATTTAATATTCTTGTTCTTGTATTTCTTTACACTAAAAAACACTCCCAAAGCTTTAGCTGGGTCATTTAGCTGTCAGGTATTTAAAGATTAATGACCACACAAGATAATTTATTGTGCCCTTATCAGCACTAAATCTATATCTGTTACTTCTCCCAGTCCTCAGCATTTGAACTTTTGCACAGCCATTACATGCAGTCTGGTTCTGTTTATTTTACGGTGCATCATCAGACTTGTGCTTCTTTGCCTGTGCAGAAAATAAATGGGAACAAAAGTATGTATTTCAAGTTTTGTTTGAGCACTACATGTGAAGTCTGTTGTAAATAGTAATTTCCTGATAATCCTGCTGGTCTAGACAAAGAAAATTCAATACATTAGCCACCCTTGGTGTTCTGTGTTTACAGAAGTTGCAAAAATCTTTCCCAAAATGAAATGTCCCAACCCACTTCTAATCTGAGTCCTGATTTTACCTGCTATATCCACAGTAAATATTAGCAGTGGTACTAATCCTAGTGCAGGGGTGGGCAATACATTTGATTGAGGGCCACTCCAAATTTTTTGTAAGTGGTCAAGGGCCACACTTTTCTATGGCGGGGCTGTGGGGTTTGGACAGAGGTTAGGTGCAGAAGAGAGTTCGGGATAGGAGACTCGGGTGCAAGAGAGGGTGTGGAGTCTTGAGTGTGAGTTTGGATGAAGGAGGGAATTGTGATCTGGGGCAGAGGATTGGGGTGCAGGGTCTGGTAAGGGTTATAGCTGCAGGAGAGGATTCTGGCCTCGGGAAATAGTATAGGAGTGGGTGGAAGTTCTGGGGCGGAGTTGTCACCTGGGGCAGGGAGGAGGAAGGTGCAGAGGGTTTGGGTTGTGACCTGGGGCAGGGAATTGGGGTGCACGGTCCAGAAGGATGTGTGGGTGAAGGAGAGGATTCTGGCCTGGGAGAGGGGTCATAGGAGGGAGTGCAGAGTCTCAGAGAGAGTTGGAATGGAGTGGTGTTAGAGACAGACTCTGGCTGGGAGATGCTAACCTAAGCAGCCTATTAACGAGCAACCCCCTTCCTCTATGAGTACTGGATAACAAAGCTTTCACTGTACTCACTTTTAATGGTAGAAAAATTACAGTTATATGAGAAATATTACATTCAGTGTCCTCCAGCACCAGCAATAATGCCTGCATTAAATTAGAGCACACTGTTGCCACAATATTTGGCATTATTTAAGGATATATAGTTTTAAAATGGGGTCTTTGAAGTCCTGAAGGCTATACCTTACATTTACCTGAGAGCTTCTCTGCAAGTATCTGATTGGATTCCTTGAAGGAAATACCAAAATTCATATACAAACCTTAAAAGCAAAGTAATATGAATTTTGCAACCCACTGCCAACAAATAGGCAATCCATAAAAGAAGAAGCTGAAGCTTTTTTACAGTGCTATAGGAAAATGGAATATCCTTTTGTTTGTCTGTCTGTATGTTGTTAGTTAGCTAGTTAGTTAGTTTGTTTGTTTTAACTGCTCTTTGTAAGAACACTTAAAAATTCCATTGACTTAATTTCTTCTTTGCTGAACAATGTCTGAATTCAGGTCAAAAAACAAAATAAAGCGGAGCCGTATGGATAATAGCGAATAAATAATGTATTAAATTAGTTTCAGTTCATGGCTTGGTCACATGCATTTTTCTATTGCCTTTATTTATTATTAAAATCATTAACCAAATATTTTATGTGAATACTTTTTAGATGGTAACTATTTTATAAGCAACTCCTTCTGAGTATTCAAAGTTTGAGGTGGTAAGCTACTTTTGATTAAACACACAATTCATATCATCTGTTTCTATTCCATGTGTGGATGAAAGAAACAATTTAGAATCAGAATTCTGTTGTGTAAACCTAATTTGTTGCTATATCTTGATGTTTCCAGGAATATCTGTAGGTGCAAGTGATCTCCCAACAGCCTTCTGGGTTGCCGTTCACATGCTTCCCATGGGCTCTAATATGAAATTTCAGTTTTAAAAGAGGATCACTCAGATTTGGGTTCATATTGTTTAGAGATGAGCAAAAACTGGAATTTTTCATCCCGCAGGTAATTCCAATAATTTCAAAATCTGTTTTAATCTGAAATAAGATTAAAGCCTTAAAATACTGATATTTCACATGGAATAAAAACACTCAAATGTATTTTGATTAAAAAATGGCAAAACTCCCTATTGCTTCTCTCTGTGTGTGTCTTAAGGCACCATGTGTTTTTGCTGAAGGGTAAACAGTTTAATGTCAAGCCGTCACAAATTGACTTGCAGAGTGAAAATGGTGGATACACAGGGTATTGTAACCCAAGATCAGTCTAAGTGAGGGAGAAATGCAAATTTCTCCCTTGCAATAAGTGAAGTTGAGCAGCCTGGCAACTCAGGGTTGAACTCAGAGAAATCATAAATGTTAGCATTCTACAATCACACACTGTGACATTGTCCTCAGGGAAGCCCAGAAAACTAAACTACAGTAAAACTCCATTAGTCCGGCATCCAATCAGGAACCCGGAAGTGCTGGGGCAGCCGGACAGGCTTCCCCCATACAGCTGCTGCTGAAACTGACCAGCAGCTGAATCAGGGAAGCTGGGAGCAGAGCAGCTGGGGTGCTGCCGGGTTGGTCTCGTAGCGCTGGCCCTCGGGGCTGCGAGACCAACCCGGCAGCACCCCAGCTGCTCTTGAGGACACCTGAGGCAGAGCAGCTGGAGTGCTGCCGGGTTGGTCCCACAGCGCTAAAGGACGGCGCTGCGGGACCAACCCGGCAGGACTCCAGCTGCTTTGCCCTAGGTGTCGGGATTCAGCCGCTGCTGAAACTGACCAGCAGCGTCAGTTTCATGAGCAGGCTGAATCCGGATGCCTGGGGCAGAGCAGCTGGGGTGCTGCGGGGTTGGTCTCGTTGCACCGACCCTTGCGCTGCGGGACCAACCTGGCAGTACCCCAGCTGCTCTATTGCAGGCATCCCCGATTCAGCTGCTGATGAAACTGACCAGCAGCGGCTGAATCAGGGACGCCTGGGGCAGAGCCAGACTATCGTAAGGGGGGGGGTTATGAGGGGTCTGGGCTGTCATCCCCTCCCACCCCACTCCAGACCCCTCATAGGCCCCCCTTCTGATAGTCCGGCATATCTGATAATCCGGCACCCCCTGGGTCCTAAAGGTGCCGGATTATCAGAAGTTTATTGTACCTGTACTATGCTATTCCTCTGCTTTAGGCTTAGTCTACACTATGCAGTTTTTGGAAACATGGCTAAAAGTCAGGCAATGTCACTGCTGTTTGTCAGCTATTTTGCTGACAAAATACTTCCACCCCCACTTGTTGTGGACAAAATTTTTGCCAGAGTGTCATTTTAACACCTCCGGACAATGCAAGTTTTGTTCTTCAGTTGCCAGTGCAGACATAGCCTTAGTAAGAATGCGCATTGCTGGAAGACTGTAGACGTTCCCTGCCACACCCATCTGTGTGCTTCAGCAACAAACTTCATGAGACATTGCAAATCTCAACCTTGCTTTGCAGGTAACAGTCAGTGAATGCCAGTCCTTGAGTTCCCAGAGACATCTCTCTGTACTGTCCAGAGCCACTCACAGCCCACCCACAGAACTTGTTTGCTGCCTCCAAAGAGACAGTATACACACCAGCCTGCTAGCTGAGGACTCCCTCTAAACTTCAACAGATCAGCACTAAGGTGGTTTATAGTAAAACTAAGAATAAGCGTATTTACAAAAGAACAGAACTGTAAGTGATACAAAACAGAGATAACACACAGAAAATGGTTACAAACCAAACAAAATAAAACACATTTTTCAGTCTCTCGAGGTCCCTTCCAGTTGTAGTGTTATATGATTCTAACAGCTAAGACTTATCTACCATTTTTGCCTCTGAATTTGGCTTGCCTTTCTCTGTCTCTGCTATGTGATGGGGAATGAAAGAACTCCCTCCCTTTCTTTTTATAGTCAAGTAAAGCTTGAAAAGGTGGTCTCTGAAAAGTAAACCCAGACAAAGTTCCACTCCCTTGATGGGATATCATACTGTAGATGCCATATTGTGTTCCTCATCTTGTGATTAACTTGCTTTTTCTTAGTCTCTCTCACTCTTTCTCTTTCTCTTTCTTACACACACACTTATTGCTATTTATTTATGTACTTCTATTATATAAGATACATGTTAATATACTGTCTAGAACAGCAGCAATCTGCAAGAGGGGAAAAAGGATTTGATTCAACGTATAAATTGTATGATCATTCATCTCAGCTATTTTTAGCAGCTCTATATTCACCACAATGACTTAAAAAACAACTCTTGACAAATATCTAATCATGAGAAATGAATTAATATTGTACCCAGCAATCAGTCAATGCAAATAGATATTAAAATGCAAATAAATAAATTAATCAAAAGTAATTCGTGGTAAAATATTAAAACCACTGAAGTTTCCTACTCTAAAGCCACACATTTAGGCCTGAATTGTATTTGATAATTATTTTTTCCTACAACCCATGGAATCAATCTGCTGTTCAAATTGGAATTTAGTCGCTATACTGATTGATATTTAATTCAGGCTCATGTAATTTTCATGGAACAAAGGTTGATTGCCCAAATTGCCTAGTAAGCAGAAGGAAATAAAACGTCTGTTATTTGTTTTAATTAATATGTATTTATCAGATAACCCTTTGTTCACTGGATTTGTTGCTGAATGCTCTGTTTCTAGTTCAGGCCAATTCATTTGCAACAGACGCTAAGTGGGTAATTTTTTGGTTTAAAAAATAGCATACTTAACTGAAAAGTCTATATTTTGGATAAATACAACAATAGAGCTTAGTTGCAAATAAAGAGACTAATGTATTTTCCAAGCAGAATTCTGTTCAGAGACAATAGACAACAGAGTGGTGAATTAGACTAATGTAATGCAATTTAACACAAAAGCTTGTTTTCAATCTGTGTTTGCAGGACAACTCTTAAATGCTCATGCTTGACATGAGAGTAAAAAGAACATAAATGAAGTATGGCTAATTAGATCTCTTTTTCCCTACATGTATTGAGAAATGTCAGAATGAAGCTTGAATGCATGCATAGTACATATGTACACACTGGTATTTATAAATACATTTCAATATTACCAGAGTGCCAGTTTTATGAAATCAAATTCTACTAGCTCGGGGAGCTGTTTTTTTTTTCTCATTCCCAGTCCACTCTGATTCATAATCTTAGGAAAGTATCTAATTTTAGGGCTACATCTACACTGTGGAGCTATTTTGGGATACCAGAAATATCCCAAAATAGCTATTCCGCAACTTTGAAACAACCCGATATTTCAAAATAGATTTAGAAATAACAGATCCACTATTCTGGCATCCCTGTAGCCCTTGTTCCACGAGGCTTAAGGGGCTTTTTGGAATAGTGCTTTATTTCAAAATTTGGCGCAATATAGATAGCACCAAATTTCAAAATAAACTGTTTTGAAATTAGTTCAAAATAATCTATGCAATTTACATAGCTCAAATCACGCAGTTTATTTTGAAGTAAGGGTGCAATATAGATGCATCCCAGGAGACCTTAGGTCAGTTTCTATCTAACCTTTTCTATAAAAATAAAGAACTGTGAGTAAGTATTATCATGGACAAAATGTAGCAGCTGGGGTACCTGTAATACAATTTGTATATTTGATCCAGTATGATAGAGGTTCTTAAAAAGATATGAGACAGAAAGCATCAAGCTCATCAGGGAATTATCTGGTTAAATAAAAACCCAGGGAAGAGGAGACCATTACTAATATCAACCAAGCCCTCAAGATATGTTTCCTTTCTGTATGTAACCTAAAAGTAACATAAAAGCAGCTCAGTCAACAGCCTAAAAGGCATGAAGCTGCAAATATCCAGGAACCAACAATAGAAGGAGAAGCAGCTGCAGCAGTCCACTTAGTTTCTTTGTCCCTTATGACTTTCCTAGAGTGTTTACAGAAGCAGCATGTCACTACATCCACACACAACTCAGAAGTGGATCTGTGCTCAGGTCAGGAGCCGGGTCATAAAAAGCTTCCTCTGTATTAAAATTAGAGTAAGAAGAGACCATGGTGGTTGTTTAGTCTAAATTGCCACGGGAAAAGAAACAACACTATATAGGAGTATTATATATGCATATGAATTTAATTATATAGACAGCTGACTTGCAACATATTATTTATCCGAGTCTCTTTTATTCTTCCCATTGAATATACACAAGCAGATCATAATTTCCTCAAATGTATTTTGTACTTGATCATATTCAATAAACACCTTTTCAAATGTTTTAAGCCTCAACTTAAACATTTGGATCTAGTAGAATATTCAAAATTAAGCCTGTGTTGCATTAGCCACCCTCACTGTACTCTCCTTGAATCAAGATTGTAGTCTTTCATTCCAATATTCATGTCCATAAAAGTAGGCACTCCTTCCTGGCTACCATTGTTATACAATTAAGATCACCAGTGAATGAATTTACTTGAGCACATAATCAGTTAGTCAAGTTACATTTACACATGTAGAAACAAGCACAATCCTAAGAAGTTTAATCCATTCTCTGAGATATGGTGCACACTCTTTTTCAGAAAAAAACCTATCTAAGTGAAATCAAGGACTTGTATGTGCACAAAAGCCTCAGACAAACAGAATGAGTGCCGAGGCACTGCTTTGTCTATAAAATGCCTCCTCAGTCAGACTGTCTGTGTGGGAGGATTGCACTGCCGACCTCCATATTGTTTGTCTCCATATTTTTTGTACCCACAATTTTGGCCATACAGATTCAATTTATGTCACTTAAGCTACATCTAGACTACAGGTTTCTTTTGGAAAAAGCTTTTTTCTGCAGAGATACTCTGAAAAACATCTTCCGAAAGAGAGCATCCACACCGCAAAAGCGCATCAAAAAAGCGATCTGCTTTTTCAAAAGAGAGCGTCCAGACTGAATGGACGCTCTCTCACATGCAAGCTGTGATTGCTATGGACAGAATGGCCACCAGGGCACCTGTACCTTTTCCTCTTTCCTCTTCCAAAAGAACTCCCTCTTCCCTGTCCACACACGCCTTCTTGCAAAAGAACTCTTTCACAAAAAGGCTTCTTCTTGTAGAATGAGGATTACCAATGCTGGAAAAACACCCATGTTCTTTCGATTTGCTGTGGAAGAATGCAATTGCAGTGTGGACATGAATCAAGTTTTGTTGGAAAACAGCCGTTTTTCTGACAAAACTCTATAGTGTAGACATACCCTCTGAGTACAATCTAAGCCCACTGAAGTTGATAGAAAGACCTCCATTAATTTCACAGGGCTTTGCATCAGACCCACAGAGATCTAAATATCTGATCTCATGAACCTTCATTTGTTTGAACGTTTGTTTGTTTGCACCTTCAAATCTGCAGGCCTAAATTGAAAAATCAAAAATCATGTTAAACATCTTTCAGAATCGAGATATTTACAATTAAAATTGTTAAGCTAGATGTTTTTCAATTAGTAACAGTGAAATGATCATTAGTTGTAACAGCTTTGCTATTTTGATTCTTATAAAATAATAAAGCATCAATGCCCTGTATCATATCTTTAATAATTGACCACTTAATTGCAGTTTCCAGGGATTTTAATTCCAGTGGAGATTGACATAATAGTAAGATTGACCTTTACTTATGTTTTACTGTAAATTCTCTTTATTACTTGAACTGACAGATACTAGTCGGGGGGCAAACCTCAAAAGTGTAAAGGTTCATTTTAATTTGGAAATGTTGAAATACCTATCTGCAGCTTAAAGGACAATTTGAAAATCTATCCATCTCAAAATTTTCTACCTCCTATAATTACAAGCATATTCTAACATTATTTTAACTGAAATAGATGAGCAATTAAAATATTATGGTTTCAGATTGTTTAGTAGCATTTTGTGTGCAGTCAGTTCCACTGCTTTGTTAACTGTCAGCTGCCTCATATGCCTGCATAACATCACTTCATGAAGTGCTCAGATACATGTTCTTCATCTGGCTGCAAAAGAGAGTGTTTACCTAGAGCAGCAACAAAGCTGAAATTGAACAGGCAGCAAGTAGGCAGGTGTATAAAAAAGGAAAAATAGTGGGAAGGAGACCAATGGACCTGAACATGTCTGGTGCGGGGGGAGCCTTTTTGTTTTAAGCACTTTAAAAATAAGAATCAGGGACATACTATTTAAAAGGTGCTTTAAAGTTAATGAGAATTTTTGAAATAAGTCAATAAAAATGTCAGGATGTCAGTCTCCTTTCAATATGTCTTTTCTCTCCCATTCTTCTCCCATGGTCCATGTGCCATTCCCAAGTTACTTGACCTTTTAACAGACTTTCTTCAACAGATTCCCTGATTCTAGCTTGTTTGTGTAGTTATTCAGGGAGGGTGTTTGGGATTTATTGCCCGAGGTGTCCTCACAGTCTCTGGCTCTGTTGATGATGATAACCAGAAGGCTGCTTGCGTGTGTGCTCAGTGATGTTTGCCGTGTCGACTTGTGCATTTAGTCTCCACAGCAGACCCCAAGAGAGCCCCCACAGACCACAAACTACATAAGTCTCAAAGGTTCCAGGCCAGGTTTATTGTAAAGTGAAGTACAGTAACAGTTGTCAGTAGCCTCTACTTAACTACTACTCATGTGTGCCTGCCTCTATGAAATGACTCAGTCAGTGGGAAATTTCCTCTGCCCCCTAAGTCATACAAAGACTTCCCCCTGAGTCACCACCTTATATACAGGTACAGCAAATCACATCTCACTGCTGAAGTATCAGGTTGCCACCCTCTGACATTGTCAGGGTACCACCCTCTGACGTTGTCAAGTAACCACCCTCTGACACTACTTAGATACCACTCATCACCCTGTACCTCGTGGTTTGATTAGATCATCTCTATCCATCATGCTGTCATATTAGACCCTTTCCTGAACCTGAGTCTGTATCTGTAAGGAGTGGGTACCAAGTTCTTTTTTAATGAGCTAGTGATATCATGTGCTTTCCATTTATGACCAGTACCAATTATTGTTCTGCACCTGGGCCTTTTAGCAATTAGTGTATTGCACTCTCAGCCCTGTTTGTGCCAAGTTCTGTGAGCTGGGGCCTGCCTTTTGCTCACAGCTTAGCTTTGCTTTATGTTAGCCATGTTTTGTCCATTGTTAGCTAGGCCTCAGGCCTCAAACCAGGCCTGTGCTGAAATGGCTTATGTTTTAGGCCTTCATCTTACTACAGTTCTCATTCATCCTCAGCATTCAGTGGTGTTCTGGCAAAGAAATAGGGGAGGCTGAATACCTGATTGTTTTTATTTTGTGCTGTAACTGGCTACTTCATTCAAATTTCTCATGCTCCAGGGACACTCTCAGGTTATAGTTTCCACAGAAGATGTTCCCACTCCACTGCATGGTTCAGAAGACAGCAAAGATTTTTAGGCCAGATGAGCTTCTGAAACAGCATTGGTAAAATAGAGAGAGGCACTGTGAGGATTTGGGAGAAGAGGTTACTTAGCCAAATGTTTTAGGTTTGGTTCAGTTAGAGATATGGATTGTGATTGAATCTGTTGATACATTAATCCATTCAGTGCAGCTGCCTTAACTGAAACCAGTCACAGAGACAGAAATACTTCTGGCTAGAACAAAACTATAACTTTCCTGTACGTGACCTTTTTCCTCATAGACTTATCTAATTTTATAATACTTTGTTGGCCAATAAAGGCAAGAAAAAAAGGTTGTTTTTGTGGTGAGAGTAATATCTATGGGTATATCTATACAGCAAAGTTATTTTGAAATAACAGCCCTTATTTTGAAATAGCTTTCCTAGCATCTACACAGCCAAACAGCTATTTCAAAATTAATTTGAAATAGCGGAGGGCTTATTTCAAATTTGGTAAACTTCATTCCATAAGGAATAAAGCCAAATTTTAAATAGCTAAATTGAAATAAGCGCTGTGTAGACGCTTATTTCAAAATAGGGGGACTTCAGCCCTTCCCAGGGTGCCCTGGTGGCCACTCTGGGCACAACCAGGAAAACTTGTCTGCTCTCCTCCCAGTCCCAGAGCCCTTAAAGGGGTAGACTCTGGCCACAGTGCCTGTGCCAGCTGTAAACCTGCCAGCACAGAGCCAGCAGTCCGTGCACCTGGCCCAGCATGTGTCAGCAACCCAGTGGCACCCAGCCCTCCACCACTCCTCAGGAGAAGGCTGGCAGCTCCCAGGAGCCTGCGAGGGGTCACAAAAGGTGGGTGCCTTTTTGGTCTAGTGAGGATATCATGGACCTCATTGAGGTTTGAGGGGAGGCATCCAGTGTCCATGATCTCTGCACTAGACACAGGAACGCGGCCGTCTACAGGCGGATGTTTGACAGCCTGGCCAACAAAGGCCACATGCGCACCCCGGAGCAGGTGTGTATGAAAATCAAAGAGCTGCAGTGGGCATATGCCAGGGCCTCATGGGGCAGCTCCCAACTAGGGGCTGACCTGGACTTCTGCCCCTATTATGATTCCCTGGACTGCATCCTGGAGGGGTCAGACGGTCCGTTCCCGCCAGGTGGTCATTGACCCTGGGGCAGAGGGCCCTAACCATGACACAGAAGAGGAGGAGGAGGACCAGAAGGGCCAGGAGCCACAGGACCCTGGAGGGAGCATGTCCCGCACCCAGGACCCCTGAGCCATCCCAGCAAGCCTGTCACTGGTGTCATCTGAGGCTGGGGAGGCCTCGACATGTGAGTGCCATCAGTGTCCCCTTATGCGAGGTGGGGGAGGAAGAGGGAGGGCGAGAGGGAGACCAGGGACCATGCGTGTGGCCCTTGCTAACCACAGAGCATGCAGAAACCTGTGCATGTGCCATGCCATCCTAGGCTTGTGGCCCCGGCTGGCTGCCACACAGGGGCCCTGTCCTGTTACCTACATGTGTGTATGTATGAAGGCACATGACGTGCGCCTGACCCCGGGGAGGGACACTTCACGATACCCTCCCTCCACGAGTCCCCTTTACACCGAGGCAGGGCACATCTCCCCTCTCTACCCACCCCCACAGTAGATACAGCACAGGGGCATGGGTGCAGTCCTGGGCCAGCTCACACTTCCAGGGATAGCAGGACATGCCGAATATGGCCTGTGTGCAAGCCACATGCCGAATATGGCCTGTGGCTCCGATGGTGTGGAGACCTGCCGTCCTTGCCGTGCAGAGGGGGGCTGGGCTTCACCCACTGTGTCCCGAGGGAGAACTGACCACTTCTCTTGATTCTCCACAGCTGCAGCAGCTGCAAGTGCAGGGCACACCACCCCGCCCAGGACATCCTCCCACACCCAGGCCAGCAAGCTGACCCATAACCAGGAGTACAAGCGGCAGCACCTGGGGATCCTGTGAGGCCAGCACCACACCCTTGACCACTGGGTGGATGAAGACCTGCAGCTGCAGTAGGAGAGCTGGTGGGAGCTGCTTGCCCAGGGCCGTGCCACCTGCAGACCCTGGTGCAGAGATTGCTGCCTCCTGCCACTTCAGCTGCCACCCCAGCTACCTCTCCTCCTCCCACTCTTGCTCCCCCTCCCATTCCTTCCTCCCCTCCCTCTCTTCCCGCCCCACCCTCCATACCCACTCCCTCCCGGGGATGCCAAGACCCCCACATCTGCAGTGCTGGGAGACAGTTGGACCAGCAAGGTCCCAACCCTGAGCTTCTCTTCCCTCTTCCTCTCCTTGCCTTCCCCTTCCAGCTCCCACCTCCCAGGTTTACCCCTCCCCTCTCCCACCCTCTCACCTTCCCTCTCCCGCCCTCAGTGCCCCCCTCCACCTCAGTTTTGTTCAATAAACAGAATTTGTTTTTGTCGACACGTGTCTTAATTTATATGAGGAAGGGAGGTTAGAGAGGGGTCAGTGAAAGGATGTGAGGGTGAAATGAGGCACAAGCCCCCAGTGGGGCACACCAGGGAGACTTTAGTCCTCCTCTGGATGGAAGCTCTCCCACAGGGCCTCCCAGATATAGACAGCCCCCCGATGGGCCTCCTGACTGGCAGCTGTGCAGGGCTGCACATACAGGCCAGCCAAGTGGTCAGCCTCTGCCATCCAGGCTGGCAGGAAAGCCTCCCCCTTCCTCTCACACAAATTATGCACCACACAGCACCCTTCCACCACGTGCGGAATATTCCACTCAGATAGGTCCAGGCAGGTGAGGAGGCATCCAAAATGGGTCCTCAACTGGCCAAACGCCCCCTCCACCACAATGAGGGCCCTGCCAAGCTTGGCATTTAAGGCCTGTCGGTAGAGGTTGAGGTGTCCCGTGTAGGGCTTCATCAGCCGGGTTGTAGCGGATAGGCCATATCCCCCACCAGGCATGTCCCCGACCCTGATGTGGCAGTCGGGGAAGAAAGTCCCAGCGTGCAGCCCTTGGCACAAGGAGGAGTTGCAGTAAACTCGCGCGTCATGTGCTTTGCTGGACCAGCCCACGTTGATGTCCACGAACTGGCCCCGGTGGTCAGACGCAGCCTGCAGGATGACCAAGAAGTGTCCCTTCCGGCTGATGTAGAGGGAGGCCTGGTGGCCTGGAGCAGGGATGGGGATGTACGTCCTGTTGATTGCCCCCCCACAGTTGGGGAAGCCCAGGGCACCAAACCCCTCAATCACTGCATCCACATCACAGTAAGGGAGCCGCACTCTGTTGATGGTCTTGACCACCTGCAGAGGGACACATAAAACCACCGAGAGTCACTGGGGTATCAGGATGGCTGAGAGTGCTCCTTCCCTGCCACTGCCTCATGCCCCCACTCCCAGAAGCAACCCCCCTGCAATCCTGGCCACCACAGGCAGCTCATAGTGTGGGTGGGACAGACCAAACCCTCCCATGGAGGGGACTTGAACCACTTCCTCCCCTTTTCCCTTGAGCAGCCCATCACCTCCTTGCCCCTCCCCTTCCCCCCAGGCACAGTGGCTGGAGATTGCCATACCCACATAAGCACTACTCCGATGGTGGATCTCCCCACACTGAACTGGTTCGCCACGGATCAGTAGCTATCCGGCGTGAAGAGCTTCCATAGGGCGATGGCCACATGCTTGTGGAGGGGAATGGCGGGTCTCATGTGCTTGTCCTGTTGCCACAGAGCATGGGCAAGCCACTCACAGAGCTAGAGGAAGGTGTCCTTCTTCATTCTGAAGTTCTGGGTCCATTGTTGGTCTCCCCAGTGCTCCAGGATGATGTGGTCCCACCAGTTGCTGCTGGTGTCCAGACACCAGATGTTCTGGGGCACGTTGGCATCTGGGAGCTGCAGCTGCTCTTTCCCATCCCCCAGGAGGTTTTAATTTTGTTTGTTCTGGTTTTTGTTTTTAATTGTGTTTGTAAATTCCTTCCTTCCATGTGAATTGAGCAGATCCTTCATCTACAACCAGGGGAGTCTAAAAGCTTTGTAGGTAAGTTTAGATCTCTGCATTCCACTGTGGCTGTACAGAACATCTCTTACATACTTTGAGTGGGATTTTAAAAGCACTCAGGCATTTGCCCAATTCTGCTTTTATTGGAATCTCCTATAAAGTTCACTTTGAGCTCAATGAGAGCAGTTATGTGAATGCTGAGTGCTTTTTAATATCTCACCCAATAGTGACACTTTCTCATCTTTGCAAACATTTACATGATGGATAAAAAGGCCATATATGAACTAAGCAGAACTTGTTAGAAAATACAGACAAATGTTCATAGTTTTTTTCTTTCTTTTTCAGTTTCATTTGGATGGACATTTTTGACAAGTTCCATAGCTAACATTTTTATTAGTATACCTGAGTAATGTGCTTACACTGAGTTTGAATAAAATCCACCAGAAAGAGCACCACAAGAATTTGAAAACAGTTTTTAGCTAGCTTACATTTAAAAAAAAATTATGTAGCATTTTATTTTTCTTTGCCCTAAAATTTTTGCTTTAAGTTATCAATTGATATTAAATATGTTAATCCTTGGCTTACAAGCTTTGAAAAATCCCTAAAAGTTAAGAACTGGATGAATTTACTCAGCCTTCCAACATTCTAAAATAATCCTGTCGTATTTTGTATGAGAATTTTCATCTTGGTGAGTATTAAAAATTAAAAAGAAAACAAAAAGGAAAAATGACTAACTAGCAATGGTTTAATGTCAGGAATAGGGTCCCCTTCCTTCAAAAAGCTATCAAAAAGAAATCTTGGGAGAAATCAGAGATATTTATACAAGTGCATATAGGTTCTAAGTAAACAATCATGGCAGCATTTGTTCCAGTGAATCCATCCCATTAGTACATTAAATTATTTATCTTCAGGGGTGGATGAGAGTGCCGCGGGGCCCCGAGCAGCACCGTGGGGCCCCGTGCAGCAAAATTTCGTGGACCCCCCCTTTGATACAGCGCATGCGCCGTGGTGTCAAGGCGCATGCGCGGGGCCTCGGGAAGCACGGGGCCCGGAGCAGCCGCCCCGCTCGCCCTGCCCTAAATCCGCCGCTACTTATCTTGGTTGCAGCACATGATGGCTGTGTCTACATTAGCAAGATTTTGCGCAAATACTCTTTAACGCAAGAGCTTTTGCGTTAGAGTATTTGTGCAAGAGAGTGTCTACATTGGCATGTACTTTTGCGCAAGAGATGTGCTTTTGCGCAAAAGCATCCATACCAGTGTAGACACTCTTGCACAAGAAAGCTCCGATGGCCTTTTTAACCATCAGGCTTTCTTGCGCAAGAAATCCATGTTGCTTATCTACACTGGCCTCTTACACAAGAACACTTGTGTGCAAGAGGGCTTATTCCTGAGCGGGAGCGTCATGGTTCTTGCGCAAGAAGCACTGATTTCTTACATTAGAACGTCAGTGTTCTTGCATAAGAAATCGCGACCAGTGTAGACAGGCAGCAAGTTTTTGTGCAAAAGCAACCGTTTTTGTGCAAAATCTTGCCAATGTAGACACAGCCGTTATGATTTCTGGAGATATGTGTTTGGGCTTCTTCTTCCAAAATCCTATAGAGATCAGTGATAGAGATGCAGCCGTGTCCATAGAGATCAGACACTGTTGGCCTTGGGGATTTGGGAGAAGAGAATGATTCTAACTAAGGCAGGGACAGATTCATGTATCACCTTTACTGCTGGCCTCAGAGGAAACGGTGTCTTTATTCTGCAGTGGGGGAATAGAGCCATTAGCAATAGAGGTGGAAGTTTGGGCAGGAAGATTTGGGGGAAAGCAGCGGGCTTTGAATGGCCATAAAGGATCATTGTTGTCTCTTATTATGCTTGAGAAAATCCAGATAAATTATTCATTTTTACATAAAGCCAGGACTCAGAGACAGAAGTGTGTTTTTTAAATTAATATCAGAAATGTTAAGGTATTGAACAGATCTATATCCAGATAAATAATGGGAGTTCTGGATCCCAACCTAGTAGCTCAATTGCAAAGCTGAATTTTTCTACATATCATCTGAATTTTAGGGTCTTGCTTTGTAAGACTTCAGATGAAATCTTTATTCTTTATTACCAGAACTTAGTGAAAATTGATCTTTTTTGATTCCTTGGTAGCTAAATATTGGGTATTTGGCTTCTGTCTGAAACATTTTTTCTATATTCCAGAGTAAATACATTGTAGGACTGACACAGATTAAAAAAATAAAACCATAAATCCATCAGAACTGAAAATCCCAGATACTGATGGAAACAGCTGAAAAGTCATTATTCAGTTGATATAATCTGGGTTTTACATGATTTGTTTTGAAGAACAATATATATCCAGACAATAATTCAAAAACGAAGACAACATTGAAAAGCTTTTTCTAAAGGATTTGTGAGAGATTTCATCTTCCCTGTTCTTTGTATGACAATGAAATGCAATACACTGGGGATGAATAGTAAGATGAAAGAATAATACAGAGTTGAGAGGAAAAATTTCTGTTTTTTATTGAACACCAGAGAAGTTCGTAAATGCCCTTATTACTTATAAAACAACCCAATAGTGTTGCTAAGAAAGACTAACTATCTTGATGCATTGCTCTTCAAATCTGCATCATATATGTGTCTCTGTGGTTGTTAACCTCTTTGCCGCTGTTATCCCTTATGCTTAACCAATAAACCAAAATAACCCCTCCTCCTTTTTAAAATGACAATAGACACAAAGAAAATTATGATTAATCATTGTTATTGTTTTTCGTTTTCTCATACATTATGCTGAATAAAATTGAACATATTACCCACTGAAATATGCCAAATTACCTCTCAAGGGGTAATTACACCCAGGTTAAGAACCACTGAGATAGTAAGTGTTCCAACTGTATGTGATAGCACTGCAGCAAAGTGGTAGGTAGTAACACCTGTGACATTTTGGGGGTATGCAAACCAGTGAGGTGTTCTGTCACCATCTGCTCTGTAAAGTTGTGGTCCTTTGTGTTATGCAGTTATGATTCAACTCCCTAACACCATACCTAGAACTGGAAGGGATGCTGGTGTTACCCTGCAAAGAGTAACTGGGCTGGTGAATGAGAGGAAGAAACATGATGGATCTGAACCATTAGCTGCACAGTACAAAGACCCCCCAAGATTATAAGGCAAGCAGTGACAGACCCCTCACTGATCTCATAGACTCATAGACTTTAAAGTCAGAAGGGACCACTATGATCATCTAGTCTGACCCCCTGCACAATGCAGGCCACAGAATCCCACCCACACACTCCTGGAATAATCCTCTCACCTATATCTCAGATACTGAAGTCCTCAAATGATGGTTTAAAGACCCCAAGATGCAAAGAATCCTTCAGCAAGTGATCCGTGCCCCATGCTACAGGGGAAGGCGATCTGAGTAGTTCAAGAAATTTACAACATCTCTTAGTGTTCTCTTTTATATTTCCAGTTTTCTAGAGTCCAGGCCTAGATTTTCAGGAAAGAGTGCCTAAAGTAGGAGTGGGGAACCTCTAGCTTATGGGCTGCATGTGGTTTTTCAGGGTTAGCCACTGGTAGGCTGCCAGCACCAATGGTTTGCGATTTCTGGACAATGGGATCTGTAGAAAGCAGTGATTCTGCCAATGCTGCTTCCCACAGCTCCCATTGGCCATGAATGGAGAATATTGGGAGTTGTGGGGCTCCATTTCAGTTTGCAGATGATCAGGTAAACTAACATTTCATGGCCCACCAGCGGCTAACCCATATAAACCACGGGTGACTTACATACTAGAGGTTCTGAACCCCGGGCCTAAAATTAGGCTCTTAAATCCATTTTTAAACTCCTAATCAAGGGTACTTCTACACAGCAGCATTATTTCGGAATAACTGACTACAAGCCTTTATTTCAAAATAATGTCAAGTTGGAGGACTTCTTACTCTTATTCCTGAAACCCTCATTTCGTGGGGTGCAAGGAAAGTCACAGGAAGAGTGTTCTTCCTTCGACTTTCTGCTGTGGAGACAGTGCCAAAAGCTGAATTAAGCTATTTCAACTTACCCTATGCAATTGATGTAGCTGAAGTTGCCTAGCTTAAGTTGACTTTAGCCCTGATGTATTCTAAGTGACCAAGTGTTCAAAGGTACTGATTATCCAACAAGCTCTTATAGAAGTTTGTGGGAGATATTGGGGGCTCAACACTGCTGAAAGTTAAGTAATTAATATTTAAAATTATATAAGGACTCAGGAACCTGTTTAGACCACTTTTTTTTAAATGGCCACTCCATTGCTCAGGTAGGCACTGATTATCCATAAGCTCAAAGCTAATTTTCTCAATGGCTTTTGTTTATTGTTTCCCAAGCAGAAGAGATAATGGGTGTTATTGCAAATGGGGTTTATCTTTTATCATATTTCAGAAGTTTCTGGTGTTTGAAAGGAAAAGGTCTGATCCCGTAAGCCTTCCATAGCTAGAACTCACATGGAATCAGATGGGAATTCTATTCACCAGGCCCTTGTAAAATTCTATGCCAAGAGTTCAGTCCTGCAAGGTACCAGGGATCCCAATCGCTGCCTAGCTTCCCTTGATTCCAATGGGAGTTAGGCACCTTGGGTATGTCTACACTACAGCGCTAATTCGAACTAACTTAGTTCGAATTAGTTAATTCGAACTAAGCTAATTCGAACTAACGCGTCTAGAACTAAAAACTAGTTCGAATTAGCGTTTTGCTAATTCAAACTAGCAAGTCCACATTGAGTGGACCCTGAACAGGGCTTAAGGATGGCCGGAAGCAGTGCCGGCAGGGCATCAGAGGAGGACTTAGAGAGTGGAGATGCTGTCTCAGGCTAGCCGAGGGCTGCGCTTAAAGGGTCCCAACCCCCACCCCGGACAGACAGTTCTAAGGGGTGCCCCGCTTGCAAAGCAGTCCTGGCTTGGATTGCCCGGAGTACCCACACTGGGCACATCACACCACTCAGCCATCAGCCCGGCTGCACTTGCCGCAGGCTGCCATCTGGGGAGAGGGGGCAATCGGGAGGCTGCAGGAGAGCTTCCACCCCCAGAAGCCCGCAGAGCCAGCCCAGTCCTCCCCATCGGGGGCTCGTACCCCATTCCTCCCTCACCTCCTTCCACTTACCCTTCCCTAGCCCCCCTTCTTATTGATGTACAAAATAAAGATAACGTTTCTTCTAACATTGACTCTGTCTTTATTGAACAAAACTGGGGGAGACTGGGAAAAGGAGGTGGGAGAGGGGAAGAGAAAGGCTGGGAGAGGGGAGGGCAACTAACATGATCAGGGGTTGGCAACAGGTCCCAGATGAAGAGAGGCTACAGAGACTGGGACTGTTCAGCTTAGAAAAGAGGAGATGGAGCGGGGACAGGATAGAGGTCTCTAAAAGCAGGGATTGGGTGGAGAGGGTGCATTCAGAAAAGTTCTTCGTGAGTTCCCATAAAGAAGGACTAGAGGACGCCAAAGGAAAGGAATGGGTATCAGGCTTGAAACTAGTAAGAGAAAGTTGTTCTTCAGAAAGCAAATAGTTAACCTGTGGAACTCCTTGCTGCAGGAGGCTGTGAAGGCTACAACTAGAACAGAGTTTAAAGGGAAGTGAGATCAAGTCATGGAGGTTGGGTCCATGGAGTAGTCTTAGCCAGGGGGTAGGAGTGGTGTCCCTGCCCAAAGTTTGTGGAAGGCTGGAGAGGGATAGCACGAGACAAATGGCTTGGTCACTGTCTTCGGTCCATCCCCTCCAGGGTCCCTAGGGTCGCCAGCCTGGTCCCGGGAAGAGGGGGTGGGCTGGGGGATATCGGGTGGGTGGCTCTGTGCCGTGCCAGGTGCAGGGTCTGCTGGCCGGGTGCTGGCAGGCTTGCACCTGGCACGGGCACCGTAGCCAGCCCGTGCCCCTTTAAGGGGTCCGGGGCTGGGAGGGGGGCATAGAGTTTCCCTGGTGTTGGCCAGAGTGGCCACCAGGGAAACCTGGGGAGGGCTAGCCTCCCACTAGTTCGAATTAAGGGGCTACACACCCCTTAATTCGAACTAGCTAGTTCGAACTAGGCTTAATCCTCGTAAAATGAGGTTTTCCTAGTTCGAACTAAGCGCTCCGCTAGTTCGATTCAAATTTGAACTAGCGGAGCGCTAGTGTTGCGGCTATGAATGTTAGTTCGAACTAACGTCCGTTAGTTCGAACTAACATTGTAGTGTAGACATACCCCTTGAGACTTTGAAAATCTCCCTAGGTGCTTATCTGCATCTTTAATTTCCTAAATACTGTTAAAAATTTGGCCTTCAACTTCTGAGGGGATCGCTTGGCTGTCTGCAAGATTGAATCCTGGAGGGAAGAGGTTGGCTAAACAGTTGGCAGTGACTTTTTCATAATATGCTATTCCATGAACCTTTCATTACTTTGTCTCCTGAATTTTGCTTATTAAAAACAATCTATCATTTGCAAATATTCGGAACAGCTCTATTTCTGAGCTCACTAGTCTTGGGCAAGTCTCCAGGCTCTAAGTAGCAGCTCCAAAGTTGTCAATGTTAAATTCTGAGGCACTGGTAATTTATCAAGTAAATCATTTGTATTTTTCAAACCTGTTTAAATATATATTAAAATCCAGACAGGAGACTCTGTGTCCTGTAGCAGCAAGATAGCAGCAAGATGTTTGTAGCAGGAAGATATTTCTACTCTGGCCCCCAACTATACATAAAAACAATGGGATCTAAATTAGCTGTTGCCATTGAAGAAAAAGATCTTGGAGTCATTGTGGATAGTTCTTTGAGAACATCTTCTGAATGTGCAGAAGCAGTTAAAAAGCTAATAGAATATTAGGAACCATTAGGAAAGGCTAGATAACAAGAAAAAAATAGCATAATGCCACTGTGTAAATTTGTGGTACTCTCACATCTTGAATACTGTATGCAGCTCTAGTTGACCCATCTAAAAATGATAAGACAACAAAAATCAGGAAAGGTTTAAAAGACGGTGACTGTCCAGATTGAAAGGAGATGAATAAGGGGCAATATGATGGCGTTTATAGAATCATAGAATAGTAGAACTGGAAGAGTCCTCTGCCCTCAAGCAGGACAAAAAACAAAGTCTCTGTCAAGAGTAGGATTTGAACTCCCACCTCCTTTTGGAGACCAGAACACCCAATTGATGGAAAGTCACCATTTTGAATCCAGATTCTTAGACCACTCAGGTATCCTGACAGTGATCATTAGTGCTGTGGAAACACTGAATAAGGAAATGTTATTTTTTCCTTCACATAGAACAAAAACAAGGGGTCACGCTACTAAATTAATAGGCAGCAAGTATAAAACACAAATTAGCAAATACTTCTTCCCAAAATAAACAGTCAACCAGTTGCATTCTTTGACTGGAAGAATGTTGTGAAGGCCAAATCTATAATTGCGTTAAAAAAACAACTAGATAAATTTATAGATAGGTTAGCTTAATCAATGGCTATAAGCCAAGATGATCAGGGATCCATCTTCATGCTTTGGGTATCTGTGGCTGTGTCTAAACTACATGGCTCCGTCGACGGAGCCATGTAGATTAGGGTTATAGGCAAAGGGAAATGAAGCGGCAATTTAAATTTATATGGCTGCCGCGCTGAGCCGACAAACAGCTGATTAGCTGTTTGTCCGCTCAGCGTGCTAGTCTGGACGCTCCCCTACCGACATCAAAGCCCTTTGTTGGCAGCCCCGTTATTCCTCGTGGGATGAGGTTTACCGGGGCTGCCGACAAAGGGCTTTGATGTCGGCAGGGGAGCGTCCAGACTAGCGCGCTGAGCAGACAAACAGCTGATTAGCTGTTTGTCGGCTCAGCGCGGCAGCCATGTGAATTTAAATGAAGTGGCGATTATTTAAATCGCCGCTTCATTTCCCTTTGCCAAAACAACAAATCTACATGGCTCCCTCGACGGAGCTATGTAGTTTAGACGTACCCTGTGATTGCCAGATGCTGAGTGTACAACAGGGGATGGATCACTTGATTTACTGTTTTATTCATACTCTGAAGCACCTGGGATTGGCTAATGTCAGAAGACAGAATACTGGTCAAGATAGACCATCGATCCCTCCCAGTGTGGACTTTCTTATATTCCGATGTATGCTCTTATGCAATCTAGTCTCTTTTTCTCTGGAACAGCCTGTCCCCCATCTGAGAGACTGAGTCGCATTGACTCCTCACTAGCCAGAAAACTATGTGAATAAATCATCCCATCAGAAGCTTCCCATTGGCTTTTCTGGAGTGTCAAGTTTATTCTGCTCCTATCTCAGACGCTAATCAGACTGGGAGATGAATTTTGAAGATTCTGGAACCATTGTTGTAATCTGTAGCCTAGGTCTCCAAGAGCCTCAATCCAAAGTTTTAAGAGTAGACAGACTCCAAAGGTGGGTTGCTCTTTTGTGAGTCCATACAGAAATTCTGCAGCACCCTGACCTTGCACATTTCCAGCATCAGAGCTATAGTGTGTCTCAATACAGAATGGATTTTGCTCCTCCTTTTTGCATCCTTTGCTAAAGTTTAAAATATGTCAATTCATTATCAAAATAACTTCTATTAATCAAGCTTCCAAATCTGAATCTATGCAGAGGTATCTTCCCCAGTCTCTAGACAATCAGCTTGAAACAATAGATTTCAGAGAAGTATTAATGGCATTCATACATCTTACTAATGTGTTAACTCTGAAGAATATTGATGGTAGCTTTACAATTCACAATAAATTCATTTTCCTAGCACATCCAAACCTTTACCTTTCTTTCAGTTATGGTAAGAGAAAGCTGTATACTGAATTTGGTGGTTCTAGCTCTTACCATTTAGGAGGAGATCTTGAACAAATAGACAGATAGACACACAGACAAACTCTCTCAAATATATAGTAGAATAAAGCCATTGCTTAAATAGTGAGATACAAATGAGAGTTAACATATTACTGGAAAAACAAACACTCTGTCCGATTCCAGTACAGGATGCTGCTCACAGTCAGTTAATATATGTACAGTGGGAGGAATTTCAGGTTAATTTTCTTTCTAGTGCCTTCTGTCTTCTCTGTCATGCTTGGACTCTAAATTCTTTTAGATGGGAACCTTATCACTGTTGTGTCTTGTACAAAGATGAGCATATCGTCAGTGCTTAACAAATAATAATAATTCATGGGTAAAGGCCCAATTTGAAGAAAATTTCATGGGCATAAATGTCACTGTGTATTGAATATTAGCATGTCCCAAAGTTAACAAAGATGGACCAATTGGAAACATGGCAAAATGTTACATGTTAGCATGGGATTGATACAGGAATCTAATTTCAAATGTATGATCCTATACAATATTGTAATGAAACTCTTTATACTACACAAGTTATAGGCTAATTCCTGATTAACTCTGCTAGTACAATACAACACAATTTGCCCCACGGACACAAATGAGACAACAGGTGGAGTAAGGTACTATTTATCACGAGTGAGGGAGTAAGAACTGGCTTTATGGGTATGTCAACAGTTCATTCCTTTCTCGAGAGAGGAATGCAAATGCAGACACCCGAAATTGCAAATGAAATAGGGATTTAAATATCCCGCGCTTCATTTGTATAATTGCATTATGGTGCTATTTCAAAATAGCACTGTTTTGAGAGAAAAAACGGGATTATTCGAGATAAAACTCTTCCCTCAAAATAACCCTTACTCCTCAAAAAATGCAAAAAAATGAGTCAGGGTTATTTCAAGAGAAGGGTTTTATCTCGAAATAACCCCATTTTTTTCTCTCGAAATAGTGCTATTTTAAATCCCCGCTTCATTTGCAATTTTGGGTGTCTGCATTTGCATTCCTTTGTCTCAAGAGAGGAAGGAAGTGTAGACATAGTCTATATGATTAATTCAAGGTAGAGTTGATTATGAAGCTCTAGTTCAACACAGGCTGGATTTTTATGGAAGCTCACACTCTTTTTAACCTCATATTCATCTCAAGAATGCTACCTTTTCTTTACTTTTCTTGTTGCTAATCTTCTCTGATGGCTGTAGAGGCAGGTCATACAAACAAACAGTGCAACATTTAAAAGAGGGACTGTGGCCTATTCAATATCAGATAGCATTGCCTTATTAGGTGGACCTGGACTATGGACGCTCTGTGATTGGCTGGGGAGGAGACCACAAACATTATCTGCCTGTTTCTAGTACAGCTAGGGCTGGTACTACATTCCTCCCCTACCCCCTTCTGTTTTCTTCCCCATGCCAATAATGTACCAGTGTAAAAACTACTCAACTAAACTCAGCATCTCTTTCAATCAACAAGCACTGGATTTGGTTTCAAAGCAGCAGTTTGGTTTACTTAAGGCCATATTCAAGTCCCAGTAGAGTAAACTGGTCCATTATTAATAGAAGGTGCTCAATCCAGCAGTGCTTCATCTATGCAACACATTAGCCAGGAAAAGCAGATGAGCTGGACAATGTTCTTTGCTTGGGGAAAGGGGGAGAAGGATGGAGAATGTTTTTCCTATGTCCTTTCTGCATGCGCCAGTGATTTCAAACTATGTATTCTAAGAGGATGCTGTGCTGCCATCTCTCTCCCTGGTACACATGACACATAAATAAATAACATTAATTAGCATAGGATTTTCCACTGAGTATGTGCTGAAAACTACTTGGCACTGAATTTATCAGCGCTGAATGGCAAGCATTTGTTCTCTTCTAAATCCCAATGCACTTAACTTGATGGTGGATTCCATCTATATTGGCACCCAAATAAAGTAACAACTACAATTAGACTTTGGAATTAAAGCAATTGCAAATGTGTGAAGCATCTTAAAGAAGTAAAGCAAAACTGTGATGATACATTGCAAAAACTAAGTTAATTCACAGTTGTTCATTAGAACAACCTGGAGGTGCACCAAGATTTTAAAGTAAAACTTGGAACATAGCACATGGTAGCTTGGCTTTCTGCGATGTTTACAGTAGACAGGAGTTTCATACAGAAATAAAGAACTTGGCTAGGAAGAGAAACACAGGACCCAGCTGGCATAGATACAACACATGGAGAAGCAATTAAGGCATCCCCCAGTAACCAAACAACCATCTCTGAAGAAGAAAGAGACAAAATGGGATGCAAACCACAAACGATCCAGTCACCTCTGGATAATGCTACAATCCACGCAATAAAAATGGTTACTTACCATTTGATTGTAGTTTTTTTATGACTGTCTCTCCAAATTTGTGAAGCAGCATTAATAGCCTTCAGGGGGAAGATAAGGCAATTCTTTTATCTACCAAATAGGATCAAGAAGAAGACTGAGGTGGCAACATTCCAAGATTATGTGGCTCCTAAAACATGTAAGTAATACTCCATGTAAACTGTGCAGAGGTCTCTCAGCAATCATCTGAAACTTTTTTGTATAAATAGAGCCCTGTATATTGTTATTCAGGTAAGCATACATTAAATGTAAGGAAATACTTCACCTTTAACCTGGCCTATCAGATCACTAGCTTTTGATAGATTAGTCTCAAGCAGTTCCTGCTACTCTTATGGCAAAAGGAAGCCCACTTCAGATAAGATGACGGGGCATAGAAAGCTTGAGTGTTAAATTTACTTGGAGAGCTCTGAAATACAGCCTACGTAGGTTAGTGAGGGCACTAGATGCTGTGCAATGTTCCATAGGGAGATGTCAGGTTCCATAAGCACAAAGGAAAATATAGAAGATTTCCTCACTCCCTCAGTTCCTCAGGAAATTAGTTGGATGATTTTCAAATGTTCTTTCATATATTTAAAACTCTGTTGCAAGCCGCTGTTGTTCTGACTCATTGGTTCAGCTCACAAGCCTTGATTCAGGATTAGGTGGCATTGTTGATTTAGTTCCTTTCTGAAAATCACCTGCTTTGCAAATGTTTTGATAATGCAAAGGCAATATTTACTGACTATTAAACACAGAAATTAGATGTCTGCTGCTTTAGCCAGACTTTTAAATAAATGTGAAATACTGTACCTCCATCTTTGGAAGGGAAAACTGTGTTCATTGTTGTGAGGAAAGAGTTCCTTAATCAGTTTGTGATAGTCCAAGTTGTTGATTACAACCAGGAGGGCCATGATTTGCTAATTATTCTTAGGAAATGAAAGTTGATATAAGCAGAGTTGGAATGATCACTTCCCTGACATCTAGTGATAAGTTGTGGAAGAGGACTTCAGGAGCTGATCTCATGTGCATGGGCACACCCTCCCTGCCTAGCTGCTTAGCATGATGGGATGGCTTGTCCAAATGGCCACTTTGGCCTGGTGTGACTCCCCAGTTTCCTTGTTATTGGAGCAAGGGTTCTTATTCTTGTATGAATCATGGGCAGCAAAACTGTATGTGGCATTCCCGATGGAGTCACTGACCCTCAACAAAATGGTACTTGTTAAGTAGGAAATGTGAGTTCCAAAGCCTTAGTGAGGTGGATGCTAGCGGTTTTGCCTGGTGGTCCTTTGTGTAGTAGGTGTACTATGTAAGTGTTCTGTGCAGATGTATGGGACTGACACAAATTATTTCACGCAATGATTCTCTTGATGTTTATATTCAACATTATATACAATATTTACTTGTTATTCTATTTGAAGTGCTTTCTCTGCACTAAAAAGCTTTTTACATGTTGTCTATTTGCTTGTGACTGAGATCTGAGTCCTTCTGTTGCATCTATCATTCTTTTCATTTTTCTCACCTTCAACTTATTTGTAAAGAAATATCACTTGCAAAATTCAACCTTCCAAGCTCCAAAACAAAGACCTTTTGAGCAACTATCCTTTTATTTCAGTTGGGACCCTGTGTAAAGTCCTGTTGCTCTTTATTGCTAGTCAACAACCAGGCTCTTGATCCAGAATAGTTAGCAATGTGCAAGGGTGTCTTGGGTCCCTGGACAAGGTAGGCAGAGGTGGCTCTGTGCTGCCAGAAGGGGCGAGGCCTCAGGTGGATGGAGTGGGGTCAGGGTCAGCCAGCCCTCCATGCTGCCCAGAGTGCACTGTCCTCCCCACACCATACAGAGTGTGCCACTGTAGTGAGCAGGGGTGGTCACTCACTGACCTTGAGGAGGAAGAACCCCTTTCTGAGCCCGGGTGGGTTGAGCCAGAGCCTGACCCTTTAATTTCACAGAGTCCTAGGGGTGGGGCAGGAAGTATAAAAGCCCAGCCCAGGAGCTCAATAGGAGCCAGCTGCTGGAGGGAGTGGAGGCCTATGCTGAGCCTTCATGCTTAAGCCCCGAGGATCTGGCAGAGATGGACAACTGGCCCGGACCACCAGGACTAAGCACTGAAGAGGGGACAGCTTACATATCTCCACAGGCAGAGTACCTGGACCCTGCAAAACTGTTGCTGACTGAGAGCCAGTTACAGAGTGAGGGGGAGTTCGGAAGTGGCCCAGGGTAAGTGAATGATGGTCAGGCAGACCCATATTGATGGAGTGGTGATGAATCCTCAAAACCCTGAGCCATAGCCCCATTTCAAGCTGGTAGCAGACTGGCTGTTTTGAGTATCTCAAGATTCACAGACCGAGGAGGTCCGATTGCAGCTACTGGTCCCCTGCCATCACTGGAGAGCTGTTTTAAAGCTAGCCCTCAACATCCCCACAGCTGGCATCTGGGGTAAGATAAAACTCTGTCTCAAGTCCTTAAATTGTTTTATTGGCCCAGGATCTATGAAGAGGTGAGGGACTACTGCTGCTCCTGCCCTGCATGTCCACTGGCTGTGGATGCTGAGGTCTGGAAAACCTCACTGGTCCCCTTTCCCATAGAGGTGACCCCACTTGAATGACCCTTGACTTAGTGGGACTACTACCACAAAGCAAGGCAGGGTATCAGTATATTCTCTGGACTATGTGACCCAGTTTCCCAAGGCCATTCCACTCCAAAATATGGGAGCATGCACCATTGCTTCCAAGCTGGTGAAAATGTTTGCCTGGGTGAGATTTCCTGATATGCAGCACTGGGATCAACTCCTCCCACCTTTGTTGCTGGCTGTCTGCGAGATGCCCCAAGCCTCCACCCACTTTTCACCCTTTGAGCTCCTCTACGGGTGTCAGACCTGGAGGGTGCTTGACTTGAAGCGGGAGACCTGGGAAAACATCCCCTCCTCCTCTAAAGGCCTGTTTCAGAATGTGTTACAACTCCAGGAACGTCTGGACCGAGCTAGAGTGCTGGCCCGAGAAAATCTTCACGCGGCCCAGGAGACCCAGGAAAGGTACCAGGAAAAGACCTTTGAGCGTGGGGTCCACATGTTTCTCCTACTCCCCTCAGAGGAGTCAAAGCTCATGGCCCAGTGGCAGGGCCTCTATGAGGTTACCCATCGGACCGGAAAAAGAAGGGGCAAGTTTATCAAGTCAAACTTCTGAAACCATGGTGAGCCCAGGAAGGGCTATTTATTAACCACTATCCCCTGGAGCTGGCATTGGGACCTCAGGTGTTGGAGTTAGCTGAGGAGGAAGGACCACAGCTGGGTGACATACTGTCTGAAAGTCAGCAGAAACTGGTTAAAAAAATGTTAGAAGCTTTAAAGAACACCTTTACCACCCACCCCAGCCAGACAATGGATATAATCCATTCCATTCAGGAATCCCCCAGCCAAAGAGATCCAACCCTACAAAGACAGATGAGGGAGACAGTGGAGAGTGAGGTCCTGACAATGGTAGACCTAGTAATTGAGAGATCAGCGAGTGGAGGAGCCCTCTGGTCCTCGTCCCAAAGCTGGATGTTAGTATTTGCTTCTGCATTGACTTACACAAGGTCAATGTGATAGGAAAATTTGATGCATATCTGATGTCTAGAATGGAAGAATTACTAGACCATCTGGGAACAGCTCCATATTTGACACCCTTTGGATAGGTCCAAGGTGATTGGCAGATCCCTTTGGATCACAAATCCTGGGAGAAGATGGCATTCTCCACCCCCTAGGGCCTGTTTCATTTTGTCTGGATGGCTTTTGGCTTTCATGGGGCCCCTGCCACCTTCCAGAAGATGATAGACCGATTACCAAGTCCCCATGCAGCCTATGCAGCCGCTTATATAGATGACGTGGTAGTTTACAGCCGAGACTGGGAGGAACATGTATTACAAGTAGAGGCCATCCTGCGAACACTCTGGGATGCCAGCCTCATGTCCAACCCTAGAAAATGCCGGATTGAATGGCAGAAGACTATTTACCTGGGATACTGGTTGGGGCGGAGATTGGTGTGCCCTCTCATAAGTAAAGTAGAGGCAGTTTGGGAGTATCCCTTGCCCACCACAAAGCATAATGTACAGTAGTTCCTCGGGCTGGCTGGTTATTACCGTCACTTTGTGCCCCAGTTTTCAGCCATCGAGGCACCCCTCATGGAGCTGTTGTTTTTCTGCCCTACCCTGAACCAGGGTGTTGACATTTAGGTTGGTGTGGACATTGCGGCTCACCCACCCTCAGGCTCCACTGTCTTAAAGGGGCCGCCGGACTAATAAGTATAGGCCTGAGCACTAGTCAGGGGCCCAAGATTGAGTGAGACAGCTTACAGCCACACTGGACCCTTCCAGCCCTCAGAGGTGCCCAGTGTGCACAGTGTGATTCTCCGGTGGCAATTTAATGTGCCTGGGGCTTCAGCTGCTGCCATTGCTGCAGTAGCAGCAGCAGGGCTGGAGGACTCATGCCCCTTTGCATCACTGGGGCCTGGGGCAATTGTCCTCCTCTCTCCCCCTGTCAGCAGGACTGCTTCTGATAGTGGTAACAAGAATGATAGGGTACGTCTAAACTATATGGCTCCATCGACGGAGCCATGTAGATTTGTTTGTTTGGCAAAGGGAAATGAAGCCGTGATTTAAATAATCGTGGCTTCATTTAAATTTAAATGGCTGCCCCGCTCTGCCGATTAGCTGTTTGTCAGCAGATTGGGGCAGTCTGTCCGCTCCCCTGCCGACATGAAAGCCCTTTATTGACCTCCCCGTTAAACCTCATCCTACGAGGCATAACGGGGAGGTTGATAAAGGGCTTTCAGGTCAGCGCGGGAGCATCCAGACTAGTGCGCTGAGCTGACAAACAGCTGATCAGCTGTTTGTTGTCTCAGCGCGGCAGCCATTTAAATTTAAAAGAAGCCACGATTATTTAAATCGCGGCTTCATTTCCCTTTGCCGATCAGCCTAATCTACATGGCTCCATCAATGGAGCCATGTAGTTCAGACACACCCAAACTTAGGCATATTGAACCAACTCAGACACTTGAACATTCCAAGCAGAAGAATGCTTTTGTTAAGACAAAGAAGAGGAAACTATTTAGTAAAGTGTGAAATGATTGAAGGAGAAAGCAAGCATTAAGAGGGAAAAGGAGAGGTGGCTGATAAAGACAAGGGGAGAGAGACTATAGCTGAATGAATGTAATGTAATAATGCAGGGAAAGTGGTACTAGCAAGGGGGCTGACAACAGATGAGGAAAGTAATTTAGCAAAATGAGAGAGGGAATGAAAGAGAGACCAGCAAAGTGACACTGTACAGCATAATGTGGCAGATGGAATACAGTGTTGGGAGACTGAAGACCTGGATTTCTCTTCCCTGCTTTCCTGTCCATCTGCTGTGAAGGCATTTCACTTCTCTGTGCCTCTCTTCATGTATTATGCAGGAAGTAAGCTTATATGATCATAAGAATCCTTACAGTCTATGAAAGTAGAGATAATATGGTGAAAAGATTAGATAAAGCTTAATGCATTGCCAAGAGTTTGTGCACTTTAAAACTCTCAGCCTTTGGGCTGAATGTACCTCTACGGCATTTAAGTAAGTTAGGCAGTACTTAATTTGTGCCAGGACTTGCCAGCATCTGTAGTCTTGGTAATTTGTAGCATCAGTATCTCTGGGCTTATTGCGTCAGTTATGAATGCAAAAATATTGCTTGGGACTAGCACCTCTTTTGTTACATATTAAGCAATGGAGTTAAGCATCCAACTCTCTTGGGTTCTACTTTTGATAGTCACAGCCCCTAGGTGTGTAAGCTTTAGAATATGAACAAAAAGAGGGTTTGCACATTTAGCTATTTTAACTTAAAAAATAGTGTAGCACCAAAAATGTTTCCATGTTTTCTTAAAAATTCCAAAAGCTTCAAGAAAACATGGCTGGTTTGAAGTTTGAAATTGAAGAAAGTATAATTTTATATGTCCAGAATATGAGGGAATCTATTGTCCCATGTACATTAAATGTTACCTGATATATTTGAAGAGCGCCTTTTCAAGAGTGCATAGGAGCAGACATCTCAGTGATTCTCAACATGCTCCAAAGTCACTCAGGTGGCTTTGAAAATCTCCACCTATAGTCCTCCTCCCCTCTTGCCTCCTCCCGTCTCCCCCTTCCCCTCCCCGTACTGGCAAAGTTAATAACAGTATTTTCAGAATGCATCACAGTAAAAGAGGGTCATATCATACCATTTTCTTTAATAAACACAGGAAAAGGGGCCAGTGGATCTTGGCCCTAGGGATACAGAAGAGTGAAGTGACACACTGAAAAAGTCTCTCTATAGAGACTTGGGATCTGATTGTGTGTGGATCGCAGTCTAAAGATGGCAGCACGGAATTTCAGGAGGTAAGTACTCTTATCCAAGGCTTGGAAATGTTTCTATTGATTTCAGTGGACTTTGAATCAAGCCTGGAGTCAACATTAATTTGCCACCTTCTCCAAACCTCCATGCCCAAAAAGACAGGGGAGGACTAGAACCTAGTGTAGAGGTAGATATGAGCCTTTACAAATCCCAGAGCATATTGGTGTTTTGCAAGCCAAATCCTCTGTTCTTTCTCTGTGCGGTGATGAGTGAGGAAACATCCACACTGCATGGAAGACTATATAAATAACTTACCAGAAGAGCCTCCGAGATTTTGGTCTTCATAAAAGAACAGCCCACATCGGGGACCATGAGCCCTGTGATTTGTTAGGTTATTTCTGTATATGTTACAGTATAACCCAGACTATTCCTCACCTCTTCCCTCAGTCTTTTCTTTTGCCAAATAGCCTCTCTTCTGTAATCATTTCTAGCACAAGAACCATTTTGCTCTTGCTAAAACAGAATGCATGCCATACTCCCAAAAGGTCAATAACGCTGTTTTGGAGACTAGCTTGTAATGGTGAACTTGTGCTTCCTGCCTTCTCCCGTGGCTCACCCAGCCTGCATTTTGTCATGTCTAAGGGCCTGACCCAAAGACCGTAGTTGTCAATAGAAAGACTTCACTGACCTCATGGAGCTTTGATATTTGTTCTGCTTGAATGAGGTCTATAATATTTTCTTTGCTGTCACTGTCTCTCTGAATTTCTATAATCCTCTTTTCATTTTGTGACTTCACAAAAAAACAAACAAACTGCATCAGCAAACAGGCAAAGAAATGAAATTTGACAGACTAGTGTAAACTTGTGACTTTATGTAAAACACTAAAATAGCAAAATAGAACCTGAACCACAGCTGCCTTAATATGTCATTTCTAATTGCATCTACAGGAAGCCAAGCAATGAGCAACTGGTTTCCCAGCCTCTCGTTTCAAATCTTTATTGCCGCATTTAAAAATATATATTAACAGCTCCAAATTGCCAAAACCTCAGGAAGGTCTCTCATCTCAGTGGTTTCTATGAGAAAGAGGAAGTTCAGGCTTCAGTTTAGTCAGAAGGATTTAATTTTCTATTTACATCATTTGCCTTTATGCCAGAAATATTGGGAAAAGTGCATTATAGAGATATGAGAAGTAATGATGTATGCATGCATGTGTGTGTGTGTGTGTGTGTGATAGAAAGAGGGGAAATGGAAGAATCTATTCACTGAACCCCTGTTTTTACACAATGTACTGGAATTATTTTTAACCCTGGAGCAGATTTTGTGATGTCCAAAAAGAGGGGATGTTGGCTCAAAAGGTTACAAGAAGTAACTTCTTTCTCTCAAATGTTCAGGAATGTGGGGGCATGCCAGAAGCCTTTTTGCGCTGCCTGCCAATGACATCTTTCCTAGGGTGTAGGAACAGCTTGGTGCTTGCTCACTCCAGGAAACAAATAGTTTGAAGTGGGACAAGAAGAAGGTGGGGCTATTCCCTGCCTGCTGTTCCACACCAGCCTGCCGAACTTCAGTTTTTAAAAATTGTGTTACTTCCCAGGCTTTCTATCATTGAATGTGTAGGCTGCTAGCACAAGACCTCTGAGGGTATGTCTACACTACCCTCCTAGTTCGAACTAGGAGGGTAATGTAGGCATACCACACTTGCAAATGAAGCCCGGGATTTGAATTTCCTGGGCTTCATTTGCATAAGCGGGGAGTCGCCATTTTTAAATCCCCGCTGGTTCGAACCCCGTGTAGCGCGGCTACACGGGGCTTGAACTAGGTAGTTCGGACTAGGGTTCCTATTCCGAACTACCGGTACACCTCGAGGTAAGCTGTCATAATGGCCTTCTACTGTCAAATAGACCGATACTTGGTGTTCATTCACCCACTGACGTGTACATTTCTTAAGGGCAATGAAAATCTCTTCCCACATGATCTTAATGTAGTTCTCAGAACTTTTACTAGATCTCTCTTTGAGCCTAGGATGACTTAATGTTTCTTTCACATGTCCATAAAAAGAGCATTTCTGCTGGCCATCAATGTGGCTAAGTGCATAGAATAGAATCCTGTTTATAGTCTTTTTAAAAGTAGCACAGAGGCTATATACCAAGTTTCTTCTTAAAATAGTCTCTACTTTTCATTCGAATCAACAAATCCTCCTTTCCCTTTTCTTCCCAAAACAACATCATGATAACAGGCAAGCAATTCTACAAATGTTAGATGTTAAGAGAGTGTTAGCATTTTACTTGAACAGGACATCACCTACACTCTTCCATTCATTTGCGGAATGATTAATAGGTTCTGCAATATTGTCTCAGAGACTATCCATACGGGGCTCACTGTTACCAGGGGCACAATCTGTTGCCTCCATTCAGAATCCACACACATTCCACAAGGTCAGTTTTTACCTCCAGCCCATTCCTTAAAGATGTCCTCATCCCAGAAATTTTGAGAGCTGTGACTTGGGCCACTACCCAAACACTATGGGATTCTATGCAATTACTGGAGGCTCAGAATCCAACACCGTCTTTGGCACCACCGTACTCTCCATAATAACGGACTCTATCCTGAAGTCCCAGCCCTCCATGAGGAATAATGGTGCAAAGGGACACTTCTCAAAGAAGATGAAGTTATTCACCTTTTGCAGTAATGAGAGTTCTTTGAGATGTGTGTCCCTATTGGTGTTCTAGAACCAGGGCCCCTGGGCAAGGTTGGGGGATGCAGCTCCCAGGAGGGGTGGGGCCTTGGGCAGAAGGTGATGGACCAAGGCAGCCAGGTCTCAGCACCACCCTGAGCATGGAATGACACCCCCCTCCCCACACACACACCCTTAGCACTGCCTGGAGTGCACTGCGCTCCAGTGGTGATTTAAAGGGACCAAGGCTCCAGGCCCTTTTGAATTGCCAATTGCTCGCAGTTGCTTCCTAAGTCACTCCCCCCCACCACCACCACTGGTGGACCTGTCCACAACATACCCTACTCCCCTTACCTCAGAATTCAGGGTTCTGTGTTAGAGGAGGAAGTGGGAATGGTTGCCAGCTCAGCATGAGATTGTATTATACAAGGTGAATAGTGGTATTCTCTCCGGCTTTTGTTAATGGTACCTGATGGGGATTGTGGCAGGGAATAATTTGATCTGAGGTTAGAAAAGGTTTTGATTAATCCAAATTTGCATATCCAAAGTTCTTATGTTTATTTTAAATTTGGTCTGTACCTAGAGAATAACCAACCCTTGTGCAGAATATTGGCACAACCCTTACAATACTTACTTCAGTCTGGTAAGCACACTACACATATATTATGCTAATGCTCTGCTCAGGAATAAATTTCACTCCTAAAAAGTTACCAATAGCCATAATGAATAAATCTACATATCAGATTGAAACAGTATCTACTATAAACATATTCTGCATCCCCCCCCCCATTTTAGTACTATTTATTCAGAAATAGGAGGGTACTTCATGTTAGAAATTAAAACAGGGAACATTTTTTGCAACTGAAATGCACTGAATTATATGGAAGGTTTTGAAAGTGCTTTTATCCACTTTATTCATCTTTAGAAACACTATAAATCAGAAATGATTTCCAGAGCTGCTCATCTTAAATAAAAAGAACAGAGAACCTCCTGCTCTTCTCCTGCGGGCTGGGAGTCCTGCTGGATGGGGGAGTGGGCAGGGCCACTGCTGCCATGTGTAGCCTGCAGCTTTGGAACGTGAGTCAGGCAGAGCCAATAATAAAGAGTGGGGCCTGTGTTGGAGGACTGACTTTACATGCCTCATGCTGGCCCTGAAACCTGGGTCCCTCTGTCCTTCTCCCAGGCCACCTGAGAGATTTTGGAGGACTTGTGGGATAATAGGGAAATGAACTATGGCTTAGCTGCCAGTCCCCATTTCCCACACTGCCTGGAAGATCTATCACAACACTTGGGCTATGTCTAGACTGCAGGCTTCTTTCGAAAGAGGCTCTTTCGAAAGCATCTTTCGAAAGAGCCTCTTTCAAAAGATCGCGTCTAGACTGCAGATCTTTCGAAAGAGAAATCCGCTTTTTCGAAAGAGAGCACCCAGTGAGTCTGGATGCTCTCTTTCGAAGACGGCCTCTTTACATTGAAGAACGCCTTCTTTCGAAAGAGGAACTTTCGAAAGAAGGAGTTCTTCCTCGTGAAACGAGGTTTACCGCCATCGAAAGAAAAGCCGCGTTCTTTCGAAATAATTTCGAAAGAACGCAGCTTGAGTCTGGACGCAGGGGAAGTTTTTTCGGGAAAAGGCTACTTTTCCCGAAAAAAACCCTGAGTCTGGACACAGCCTTGGAGAGACTGCTTAGAGAAGAGCACATGGTAAGAAATCAGTTTAAAGATGCTTTTAGTTACCAATCATTACAGCTGGCTGAATAATGTACTTAATTTAACTTACCACTGATTACTAGAAGAGTATAATTTTCTCACATTTATTCTTTATTCAAAGTTCTTCAAGTAATGTTTAGTTATGTTTTCCATTATGGGGTTATTGAATAGTTTGCACTCAGACTTCAAAAGTCAGTATTCTAAAGTCAAGCTGGTTAGTTAGTAAGGATATATCTACACTGGGGAGTTATTTCAAAATTTTTTGAAAGACGGGGAGTTAACAAGGCAAACGTCCACCCAACCAAGCCTATTATTTTGAAATAATGGGCTTATTATTTTGGAATAATAAGTCTTGCTTTTGAAGAGAAATAAGCTTATTTTGAAATAGTTATTTTGGGAATTATTTTAAAATTAGCCAATTAGCCTGTCATAAGACAGGATTTTCAGGTCTCTCCTCCACGTCGGTCTTCTCTCATGAGCCTCCGGTCTCTCGGGCCGTCTCTCTCTTCTCCTCCTACTGCCTCCCCACTCTCTCTCTCAGCTCTCCTCCACCTCCTGCCTTTCTCTCTGTCCCTCTCTTTCACTTCTCCTCCCCATCCTGCCTCTCACTCAGGGGACCGCAGAGCCCAAATGCCCATTTGGGCTCTGCATTCTCCATGTTGCATGGGGAGCGTGGAGCCCAAACGGTCACTTGCGCCAGTTGCTCCCACGTGGCAGCCTGGCTGAGCAGTGCAGAAGTCAGTCAAGCGCCCCGGTGGGAGGCGAAGGGGGCGGGGAGATGACATTCATGGCCAGGGGGCTGCTGTCATGCCACGCATCACCGCCCCGCCCCTTCGCCTCCCGCTATGGCGCTCGGCTGACTTCTGCACCACTCAGCCGGGCTGCCGCAGGGGAGCAAGCGGCTGTTTGGGCTCCCCCATGATGGCCCAGCTAAGCGGCACAGAAGTCAGCCGAGCGCCACGGCGGAAGGCGTAGGGAGGTGGGGTGGTGATGTACACAGCTAGGCCCTGCCCCGTGGCCACATATGTCACCGTCCCGCTCCTCTTCCCCTCCCGCCGTGGTACTCGGATGACTTCTGCACCGCTCTGCCGAGCCGCCGCGGGGGAGCAAGAGGCACAAGCGGTTGTTTGGGCCCTGCACTCCCCATGCAGCATGGGCTGCCCAGAGGGAACAGCCAGAATTTCAGCAACAGCGCCGCCCAGAGGGAACAGCCAGCATTTCAGGCAAGAGTGCCGCCCAGAGGGAACAGTCAACATTTCAGCGTTACAGACTCTCAGACATTGGGCTACTATATATATGGTAACTTATTATGAAATAACCTGGTAGTGTAGACATAGCCTAACAGATGGTGGTTTCGTAGGCTATGTCTACATTGCATGGCTATTTTGGGATACCAGAGGTATCCCGAAATAGCTACTCCATGTCCACGTCCACACAAGCTGCCTGTTATTTTGAAATATTATGGGATGGTTATAGGATGTCTCTAAATGATACAATATTTTGAAATTTGGTACTGTATAGATGCATCAAATTTAAAAATAAGCTATTTTAAAATAGATTCAAAATTAGATATGCAATTTGCATAGGGCAAATTGCGTATCTTATTTCGAGTTTAGGGTGCTGTGTAGATGCACCAATAACCAGTACTGGCAACCTCAAGTTTTCAAATACTGTGACCTGGATTTCCCTTTTCCCCTCCCCAAAAGATTTTTTTTTTTTCAAAAATACATTGGACTCTTTATTCTCCTTCTCATTTGAGGGGATATTAGAGTTCACATTTTCAAGTTCAGTCATGAGACTTATAAACTTCCTTTTTTCAAATAAAATCTGAGAGACTCGCAAAATTGCAGGATTCCAGGAGCAGCGGGTTTGGGAAGGACATCAAGGGAGAAATCCTGGCATTGAAGACAACCACAGAGTCAGCATTGACTTTAAAAAGACCAGGTTTTAACCTCAAATATTTTGAGACTTGTGAAAAAACCACCAGGAGATGCATAAGTCTCATAGAATCATTTTTGCTTCCTCATTGGATGGTAATATAATCAGGAGAGGGCTTGAAGCAGCTATTGTGTCTTTGAAGCTCTGAAAGAAGTGAAAAGGCTTAGCGAGAGGTATTAGCTGAACAGTGATAAGACACTTAGGGTTCGTCTACACTGTAACATTATTTCAAAATAATTATTGCTATTCCTAAATAACTTAGACCGCATCTACACAGCAGGCAGTTATTTTGAAATAGTGTCAATATACTATCAAGCTGGAGGACTTCTTACTCCGACTCCTGTCACCCTCCTTGTACAAGGAATGAGAGAAGTCAGAGGAAGAGTGTTCTATTTTGAAATAAGCTATTTTGAAATAAGCTATGCAATTGACGTAGCTCAATTTGCATAGCTTATTTTGAGTTAAGCCCTGCAGTGTAGACGCACCCTTCGAAAATTGCTAGACTCATAGGGTGTGTCTAGACTACAGGGTTTTGTCGACAAAAGTGGACTTTTGTCGACAAAACTATACCTGCGTCCACACTGCCTTTGAGTTATGTCGACATAATGTAGACAAAACTCAGCAGTTTTGTCGACGTATGTAAACCTCATTCTACGAGGAATAACGCCTTTTGTTGACAGAGTTCTGTCAATAGAAGGCATTATTGCATCTACACTGTCCTTTGCGTCCACACTGTTATGTCGACAAAGTGGCTTGTTATGTCGACAGAACTGGATGTAGTCTAGACGCTCTTTGTCGACAGTATCTGTCAACAAAACTTCTGTCAACAAAACCCTGTAGTCTAGACATACCCATAGAATTTAAGGACAGAAAAGGTCATTAGAGTATCTGGTCTGACCTCCTGGCTATCACAACTACTAACACCGCTAAGTGGCAGCATTCTAAACCCAGCACCACCATGTGACCAAGATATTACAGCCTAGAGGAGACTAAACTTACTATGTGCCACAGGCACAGAAAATAGGAAGGACTGGGAATTAAATGTAATATAGCCAACTAATTATGGCCGGTGATCTTGTACTCCATGCTCCAGACAAAGGTGAAAATCCCCCAGGAACACTGCCAGTCTGACTCAGAGGAAAAACTCCTTCCAAATGTCATGTATAACCAGACTCTGAACATGTGAGCAAGAGCTGGCTAGCTAATCACTGTAACAGAGAGAATGCTTACTGTCATCTCAGAGCCCACCCTATCCAGTGTCCTCTCTCCAGCTGTGTTTACTCCTGATGCTTCAGAAGGAGTCATCCCCCCCCCCCCAAAAGGCAAAAACTTCCTTTCCTGACTCCCATAGGTGTCTGAAGCTCTGAATCCTGAGCTTTAGGGACATAAGATAAAGTAAAAGTTTTGCTATCTGGCATGTTAGGGGAATGAGGGATGCTGGTCAATCAAATATTCTGATAAATTAGGAATTTTGAGTGGGGGAGGGAGCTGCAGTCTGAGGCAGGGGATAAGATATGGGAAGGGAGGTAGGCTTCTGGGATGGGAAGGCATGAAAAATGGAGGGTTCAGGATGCAGGAGAGGGATCTAGGCTAAGGCAAAGGGTTGGATGGGGGAGAGGATGAAGGCTCTGGCTGGTACTTGGGGCTGGGCCAAGTATGAGGGTGTGGGGGCTTCAGGCTGGGGCCCATGCGTTTGGTGTGTGGGAGGATTGCAAGTTTTGAGCTCAAGAAGAGAGTTTGGGTGTTAGCTGGGTCTTAGGTCTGGAGGTTAAAGTATAGGAAGGGATGCGGGTTGCAGGCTCTCAGAGTCAATATGGAGGTGGAAGGGGCTTACGGAAGACATGGAAGGGGCTTCATGGTGCCAGATCTGGATGGCTCTCAATGAGAGCAGATCCCAACAAGTGCTGGCACGTCCTTCCTGCTCCTAGGGGTAGGTGCCGCTAGGAGGCTCTGCATGCTGCCTGCAGGCTCTGCCCTTGCAGCTCCCAATGACCAAGGTTCCCATCCTGGCCAATGAGAACTAGGGAGACAGCACTCAGGGCAGGGCAGCTGTTCCTCTGCCTAGGAGCAGCAGGGTCATGTTGCAAATTCCAGGCAGCCACATAGAACCAGGTAGGGAGCCTGCTGGCCTTATGCCAAACAGAATATAAACCAGACTTTCAATGAAAATCAGAAATGCCAGTTTATAGAGCTTTCCAGCTAGTACAGGGGCAGTCTAACACAGCTTTTTTCTGTATAAACCAGAAGGGACTAACAGGGCTGTCAAGCCCATTCCCCACCATCAGAAGTAACTCTATCATAGAAGCTCAGTTCTAAATTTACCCAGTTTGCTTAAAGCAAAGATATTTGCCCCTACGTTCCTATTCCAGAACCTGACACCTCTGATACTTAGAAACCTTCTTCTACTAGTTGGACCTCCCTGATCCAGCACCCTCAGGACCTGACCAGTCCCAAATGAGGGGATTTGCTGGACCAGGGGAGGTCCCTCCCTTCATGGGCTGTGCTGAATGATGCTCCACCAGAAAGGGCTCCAGTCCAGCTCCACTGCTGCCTGGCTGGCTGTGGCTCCCCAGGCCGGTGCTCCCTGGTTCCCACCAAAGCCGGAGTTGTGTGGCTATAGCTAGAGCTCTCTGGCCACCACCAGGGCCAGAGCTCTGTGGCTGGGGCTGGAGCTCCACAGCTGCTGTCAGCCCCCTGCTACTGCACATCTGCTGAGGCCATAACTCCCCGCCCTGCCGCTCATCCCTCCCATTCCCCAACATGGGGTTCCTGGCTGACTAGCCAGCCCTCCCTGTCACATTCCTTCTCTGCACCCAGATATCCCTATACCTGAGTTCTTTGGTCCAGGGACATCTGTGGTCCTGGCAAACCATGGATGTTGCCAGACTATAGAGTCCTGGTTAAGGGAGGTACAACCTATAGTTTCCAGTCTGAATATGTTCATGGTGAAGCCTTTTCCCTTCTAGGTCACTCAGGCAGTGCCTGAGCCAATATTGTTGGAAAAAACAACTTCTGTCTTATTTATTGGCTGGGTGCACAGTTTAAATTGTGTCACATTGCCATGAAGTGGTGCATGCGTGACTAATTCTAGTTGTGAAAGATGCAATTGCACCCTTGTCTGCCTTGTTTAATTGCCTCTGTGTTAAGACTGTGAGGGTATGTCAACACTACCATCCTAGTTCGAACTAGGGTGGTAATGTAGTCAACTGGAGTTGCAAATGAAGCCCGGGATTTGAATTTCCCGGGCTTCATTTGCATGTTGCCGGGTGCCACCATTTTTAAATGTCCGCTAGTTCGGACTCCGTGCCCCACGGCTACACGCGGCACGAACTAGGTAGTTCGGACTAGGCTTCGAATGAGGAGTAACGGTAGTTCGGAATAGGAAGCCTAGTCCGAACTACCTAGTTCGTGCTGCTTGTAGCCGCGGGGCACGGAGTCCGAACTAGCAGACATTTAAAAATTGCGGCGCCCGGCAACATGCAAATGAAGCCCAGGAAATTCAAAACCCGGGCTTCATTTACAACTCCGGTTGACTACATTACCACCACTAGTTCGAACTAGGGTGGCTAGTGTAGACATACCCTGAGGGATTTGGGGACTCTTGCTGTTTCCAACAGTGTCTCATCCCATATAAATTATACCCTCTTCTGCTGCAACTACTGAAGTGTACAAACGTAACATTCACTTTCCCAAGTTTTTGCAGAACTCAAATTCAATTACTTGAATGTTCAGAGAAAGCCAAGTTAAAAGGGGTGTGAATTTGTTTAAATTCACATGAACACTCAAGGTAATTTGTTACTGTATTCAACTAGCTCTAGAATTCACTTATCCCAGATTATGGGTATGGGTGGAAGAGGGAATGCTATTCAGATATAGGAGTATTTCAGTTCAAGGATGACTGCTTATATAATAGTACCATTACTGTGCTCCCTAATTTAAGCATTATTTGTTAGAGGATTAAAAAGGATTTAGCATATTGCATACTGTATAGATGTAGAAAGTCTAATGCCAAGAAGTGAATCTTAGAATTAGGCAATATATACTTTGTTAGCAATGAAGTGAGACTTGTTTAAGTATAAGGATTCATGCTGAGGAACTATCTATACCAAATTCAGAAGCACTATAAGCAGAGTCTGTGAAGCTATTCGGAGGCTTATTTGTGACAAAGGTACTAGTAGCACAGGCTACTTCTGACTCTAGTTGTGTTTAGCTTCAGTAAATGCTTTCCCTTGCATCCAAAAGCACCTTTTTCTTAACAAAAATAAAATATCCTTCTCAAAGTTCTTGCCGTCATTAGAAAATATTATTCTGTTTCCACATGATTTGGGATGCTTGGGTTAGATGACACAATGTTAATTTGTAAGCAAGACTAGCTGACACACGTGCTCTGTAAAACTAATCTTAGTCTGAAGTGACTGCAAAATTGTGGTCAGAAATATGTCTTCAAACTCAACTGAGCTCAAAAACAATTATCATATGTGTGTGTGAATGTGTGTGTGTGTGTGTGTGTGTGTGTGTGTGTGTGTGTTCCCCTGGGAAATGCCCTTTTTTGACAAATTAATCATTTTCTATCAATAGCTATATGCAGAAAATGGTTACTTTGTAAAAATTAATTGGCTTCACCAGTCCCGCCCAAAATGAAAATTAATAGAGAAAATGTAATAAATAAAACACAGCACCTCCCCCTCCCCCCGAAAGAGCCCCAGCTGGCTCTAATAATAACAATTTCTAATACAAACCTGAAAATGTTCTAGTACTGTCAGTGGCCATGTCAGTTTGTTCATGACTGAACAAGAAGTTTTGTATTAATGGAAGAAAATCTTGGTTCCGCTGAAGTCAGTAGGAGTTTTGCCATTGATTTCAAAGGGGAAAGATTTCACCTGTAGAATTTAGGAGGGAAACCAGTGTTTATTGAATAGGTCTAAAGTTTTCAATGGCTTCTATGTGAAAGACCTGGGAGAGAGGCAAGATGAAACACTTACCATATTTTAAAGGGTTTTTGTTTTCTATTTTCTTCTTAGAGAATTAAGAGCAATTTTGGCTGGGATTGTATGGGGTCTTGCATCATTCTGAAACATTAAACTCTCCTTTGTTGAAGGAGATTTTGACCCTTGAACTGTGATTGAGTTTCCATAAAAAATTCCATTTTGCAAGCATGACAGTTTTATTTTAAAGCTTCATGTTTCTATAGTCCTACATTGTCTACTCACAGAGGGCACAGCTTTTACCTCAGTAAGCCATATTACACAAAATTGGATCCATGATTTTGCTAGTTCAGTTTTTCTAGTACCATTTGTGTTAATGCTTCTGTTTCTTAGTCTAATTCTGGGTTGTTGACTTTTGGCTGCTCCGTGAGACATGACTTTTTTACAAACATTAGCTTAAATCTATGATGTAAAGAACAAAACTATAAAAAAGAACTTTTTAGCAAAAGCTACTGCTGTAATAAACGATATACATTCACAATTATTGACAAGACTTCTGCTACTGTTAGATATGGAAGTTACAATTTCTTCTATTGTCAATGACTTATTCTTATCAAAGATACTGCCGAGACAAAGAATATGTCACAAGGGTTAAATACCTGCAAACAGCTCAGGGACAACTTAAAAACACCATAATAGAACTAAATACATATCCCCAATCAGAAAAAAAAAGGAATAAAGGATCCACAGAATACCACCTTGGCTAAAAGGAGAGTAGTGTAGTCATTAGAGGCTAAAAGTCATCCTTTAAAATTTGGAAGTAAAATCTTCATGAGGATAATGGGAAGATGCACAGACTCTAGCAGCCTAAATATAAAAGTACAAGTTGAATCTCTCTAGTCCAGTTGTATTTGGTCCAGCAACATCTACAGTCTGACATGATTTTAGCTGGAGTAACGGTAGTTTGGAATAGGAAGCCTAGTCCGAACTACCTAGTTCGTGCCGCGTGTAGCCGCAGGGCACAGAGTCCAAACTAGCGGACATTTAAAAATGGCAGTGCCTGGCAACATGCAAATGAAGCCCAGGCTTCATTTGCAACTCCGGTTGACTACATTACCACCCTAGTTCGAACTAGGGCGGTAGTGTAGACATACCCTTTGTGAGTTCTGTGGGGAAAAAGGAAACATCTGTGCTTCAGCATTTTCTTCGTCTTTCACTCAACACCAGATCAAAAGCTTAACCCCTACAGCTGTTCATCAGTGATTTCAATTCCTGTAATCACTGAACAGAGTAAGGACTCTAAGTCCAGTCAACTTCTCTCTTTAAGCACTGGACAAGTGACAGTTAAAGGATGTTTAGTCAAAGTCTGTATCAGCAGTCAGGGACACCTATGCTAATCTCTCATTTTCAGAGGGATTTGACATCCTCGCCCCCTTCTTGGACACTGAGGTTCAGTTTAGGGTGATGCCCTAAATCAGGGCATAATAAGTACAGTTCTGCTACTCCTCATTCACTCAATAAGAGTAACAATACTTCAATAGTCTGTATTCAATCCAAAGCGAGCCAAAGATGGTTCACTAAGCACCTGTTCACTAAGCTACTCTGGTCAATGAACTAATGAACTAATAGAAGGCAATTGTAGCAATACAAAATTAACATTTTGCAACATGAGCTGTCTATGATAGTGGCAGTGGCAATCCTCATGATAGTTCAGAAACAATTTTTCAGGCATAAAATATCCTATCCTAGGGCAATCTGAATTTGAGAAAGGACTAGCACTCCGTTGGAATTTCATCCTGTTCACTCCATGGTAGGGGTAGTCAATAATTTTTGCAGGGGGACCACTTTACGAATTGTGAGTAGTGATCACAGGTCAGCTCCACCCCCCCCCCGAGATGCAGCATGCCCCTGGTGGGGGAAGGAGACTTTGCATGCTCCCCTGCACTCAGGCCAATCAGGGCATAGGGCCTAGGGAACACACAAAGTCTCTCGCTGTTCAAAAAGGCTGGTGGCTCCCTCTAGGCACCTGCTGCTAGCCGCTTTGAACAGTGAATGACTTTGCACAATCCCTGACCATAGTTCTTGATTGACCCAGGGATGAGGGGTACAGCACAGCAGCCACAAGCTGGATAAATGGCTTGGTGGTCCGGATCCAGCCCGTGGACTATATCTTGGCCACCTCTATTTTGTGGCATTGGCTCTGTAGCCTGTTTATATGTGTAGCTTTTAGACATATTGATATAGGTGCAGCTGTTTTTTTTCTCTCTCATCACCAAGAGAGTTAAGTAATTTATCCTGCTATTTCTGGAGAATAGCACGAAGTACAAACTCTATTAATTTCACCCATGAAATCATCTATATGAGAGTGAGAAAAATATGATCTCTGTATTAACATCCTTTTTGTGTCCAAGCCATGAGCGCTTGAAGATTATGAGTTAGACACAACCCAAGAGTCCTGTTTAAATCATTAAGGAATTAAACTAAAGTAGAAGTCACAATATCCTATACTGGTCACATCTCTAAATGGCTTCCTGCAAAAAACCAACCAACCAAACAAACAAACAAAAAAAGAGTGAAATCCTATCTTTACTTACTTCAGTCAGGATTTTACCCTATGTATTTTTACAAACCTTGATATAGTAGTAGTCACACACCTTATGCCAATGTTGTGATGAGGCTTATAGATACTGCAGTTAGTACCTCTAGATTCAAGAAACATTTTCATCTAATAAATTTTACATGATGAAAATAACTATATTTAAAAAGCTAAATTGTAGCTAAAAAAAGTGAAAATAATATTCTTTCTTAGTAGACTAGAACACAATATTCAGAAGCAATTCTGCCAGATGTGCATCGGTTATCAATTCACAGTGTATTATGTGGAAAAGAAAGTTTCATGAGAAGATCTGAATTTACTCATCCAAAACATTTGATCTCAGTGGTTTTTATCAGGACTGCTCTATTTATTGGAATGGATCCCATCCAGATAATTTCAGAGCTTCAGATATGCTTTGATTTTGATTAAACAAAACTTTATAAGATTACATCGACTAACAAAATGTATTTTGTATGCATATCTCCAAAAGGATGCTGCAGAAATAACCTTCCAAGAAGGGTAGCAAAAATAGCACAGACTTCTGTATGAAGAGAAATGTAAAAGACTGAGATGTTTGCTTAGAGAAGAAAGGGAACAGTCCATGAAATGGAAAGGCCTCACATTTAAAACTGACAGAAATACTTTGTTATATAATGTATGCTAAACCTGTAGATTTTATTGCCACAAGTTATCAATGAGCACCTAAGTTTAGTAGGATTCAAAAAGATTAGATATTAATATAGATTATGAAGCCATTCACCATTAAATGGGTAATTTATTATAACAATTATTATTTTGATGAGGGATTTATCCTCATTATTTCTGGATTAGAAAGAGATTTCTTCCAGGGCAGTTTATTCCATTCAGTTGATGTTTTCTTGCACCTTAGTCTAAAACATCTTGTGCTCACCACTGTCATAGACAGGCTATGGGATTAGATAGACCAACTGGCCTGCTCTGCTTTGCCAGATTCTCTAGTCATCTGACATATTACCCATAAATCACCCAGGAATGAATTATTGTTGCATGACTGTGGGGTGCACTGCTCAACTCTATTGCTTCATTAGCTTATTTTGTTTTTAAAAAGCTCCAAAGCTGATTGTGTTAAAGAGTTCTACAGGGCAAATAGTTCATATACAGGCAGTCCCCGGGTTATGTACAAGATAGGGACTGTAGGTTTGTTCTTAAGTTGAATCTGTATGTAAGTCGGAACTGGTACATATTGTAGGGGAAACTCTAGCCAAACATTTCTCCAGAGCTCAGTTTTATCCTCGCACACCTCACTTCCCTCAGTCCTTTATTCTCAAGCTGAGGTGTCTGCTGAGAAAAGCCGCTCCGCGTCTCCCTGGTCTGCTGGAGGGGGGGCGCTAGCTTCCCGTCTCCCTGGTCTGGTGGGGGGAAGCAACTAGTGCGGGGTTGCCTCACTCCGTTTGTAAGTAGGGATCTGATGTAAGTCGGATCCATGTAACCCGGGGACTGCCTGTACTAATGCTTTCAGGAAGCACATTATGGAAGTTCTTGGATGTGAATCAATTCCTCAGGCTAAAAGTCAGAACGTGCCAGGTAAACTAGGACTAGACATGACCATTTTAATTATTTTATAAACATTTTTATGGGAGAAATACAATATAACAGCTTCCTGCAACAGATATGAAATCAGTTTGTAGAACAGGCTAAACCTAAGCTGAACTTTGACAAGTGCTGGTTTTGTCTGGGACTGTCTTGGTTGACAGTATGACTATAACATTCTAGTGCTAAAACATTTTCTTGAATGCTTTAAGCTTTGAATTGTTGCATGCTTCTGTTAGGATTTTATTTTTATCAACTTGAAAGATGCTCACATATTATCCTTTAGTGATGGGCATACTCCTGAATCCCGAATAGACTGCCATTCATTTGATGACAGTAGTGAGCCAGAATGACAATTTGTACTGTGGTTTTTATCTACATACTCACCTGCATCTTATTATTTTCAGGAGACATTATGAAGACCCCACTTTTGAAAAAAGGAAGAAGCTGTACCATCTTACCAAATGATGTGCATGAATGTTTTGAATATACTTTATTCTGGGTGGCAAAATATCAAGTAAGATTTTTCCAGTAAATGAGACAAATTCTTGAGTCTGAGGACACCCCAGCATGTGTCAATGTCAACAGCATTTTTAGAAACCATGAAATTTTCATAACCTTGTGGATAACTGCTTCACAAAACTTAAAAAAAAAAACCTGGTTGTAGGAGACTGGAAAACTAGTGAATCTTCCGGAGATAAAGCTATTGGATGAATTTTGCTGGCTAGCCCTGTGTAGAAGGAGCTCTTAGGGTACATCTACACTGCAACACTATTTCAAAATAACTAGCGCTCTTCCAAAATAACTTAGTCTGCATCTACCCAATAGGCAGTTATTTTGAAATGAGGTCAAAATACTGTCAAGCTGGAGGACTTCTTACTCCAACTCCTGTAACCCTCTTATAGGAGGAATAAGGGAAGTTGGAGGAAGAGTAATTTATTTCAAAATAAGTGCTGTATAGATGTTCCCTATTTTAAAATAAGATATGCAATTGATGAGTTAAGCCCTGAAGTGAGACACACCCTTAGTGTCAATGCAGAATAGAGAATAAGAACCTGATACAGTAGTTCTGACAGTATCAACAGTGAGGAAGTCTATAAAACCTTCTTTGCTTTTACATAGCAGATGTGGAGCTTACTCCTATTTTAGAAAGAGGACCTGAAGGTGCTGCTAACATTTCATCTACCTACATCTATGAAAAAATAAAATATGTCACACTCACACAAGGTAACTATTGAAGGATTAGATTTGCAAAGGACTTAGGTATATAACTGCAACATTAGGTATCTAAATGCCCAAATCAGGCCCCACTGGTATAGCTAAAATCCCTGCTTAACTCCTGACAAATTCTGTAGATGGCTAAAACAAAAAAACAGGACTGTGTAGCACTTTAAAGACTAACAAGATGGTACCCATTACAAAGATAGCTTCCCCAATTATCACCTCTAATATCTTTAGCTCACAGACATTTACCTTCCCCCTCTTCCCCCCCATACCCCTTCTGTTCTGAAATTTGATTTGTCCTTTTCATATGTGTTCATTTTTTTTAATTGTATCCTTTGGTATATATGGTTGTGACAATTTTCTTCCACTATTTGATCTGAGGAAGTGGGTCTGGCCCACGAAAGCTCATCACCTAATAAACCATCTTGTTAGTCTTTAAAGTGCTACACAGTCCTGTTTTTCGTTTCAGCTGCACCAGACTAACACGGCTACATTTGTACCACTATTATAGATGTCTAACTTATCCCATCCTAAAGTATGGCTATTAAAATTTGTTCTCCAGTTGGGCTCAGTGGAACACTCCTGGATCTTACAAAAGAAGCGCTACCCTGAGCAAAAGCCTCCTTGCAGAATACCATGGACTAGAAGAAGGTTGTTGTCTTGAAAGAAAACTAGAATCCCAAGGCTGAGTTCCAGCTGAAAGTGATGTGTATGGGAGTTTTGTGAAGATCAGACTGAGCCAGAAAAGCTCTGTGTTTGTTGGTAAATTCCAGAGCTCAATATGGACTTTCTGGTGAGTTAATGAACTTTTATTTTGAGCTTCAGGGGGTAGCTGAGTTAGTCTGTTATAGAAAAAAAAGCCAGCAAGCAAATGATCTGGTAGCACTTTATTTTTAGGATTGTTTGAACTCTTTCTGTTATTAAATCAGCCTGAGATTGGGGTGATTTTAGCCCCAAGAAAGATTATATAGAATCCTTATGGGGCTTTGGTGACAGGATACAGAGGCAGGGCACTGCAGGTGCGTTCCTTGGCTATGAGTCAGGTGACCACTCTGCTACTCTTCCGTTTTCCTTCTTTTATATGCTTTGTTTCTTCAGATTTTAACTTCTTTTAGGTCAAGTAAACCAACATAAGAGAGAAAAGTTGGTGGAAAGGAACCTTGGGAAGCTGAGTCTCAGAGATTATGTGATTAGCTTAGATCACTAGTCACATAGGAAATTGCAGATCCATATCTAGTGAATATATGTCCAGTACTTTAGACAAGGTTTATACAGGTTAACCCTCTCTCAATTGGGACTCCCTGGTGTGGCAACATCTGTGGTACTCTTGCTGGACCAGAGAAACCCGGTGGAGGATTAAAGGCAGGAGCCCTGTGGGGGAAGGGAACCCAGCCAATCTGGCTGCAGGGAGGCCAGCAGCTGGGATCCCTACTGCCAGAGTCTGGCTGAGCCCGTAACAGGGCAGCTGGAATGCCAGCAGCCTCTGTCGGAGCAGTGGTCTGCTGCGGTGGGGTCAGGAGCTCCAGCAGTGGGACTGTGGGGCTGCCACAGCAAGGCTGGCAGGGCCAGGAACCCCAGCAGTGGAACTGGTGCTTTCACGGTAGGACTGACTGGGTTGGGAACCCTGGCTGAGCAGTAGTCTGCGGCGGGGAAGGATGGCAGGAGTCCCAGCAGTGGGACAGTGGGCTGGTGAGGCTGGTGCTGCCACAGTAGTGCTAGTGGGGCCGGGAGCACCGACAGTGGTTTGCCACAGTGAGGCTGAGCACCACCATAGCTGGATCATGGGCTGCCATGGTAGGGCTACAGAGCTGGTCACAAGTGGAGAGCCTGCCGGGAGGCCAAGCAAAGAGTGGAGCCGGGTTGATGGCCCGGTGGCAGAGGGGCAGAAATGATCTCCCGGGGTCCCTAGGGTACTGGATCAAGGAGGTCCCACCTGTACTTAAAGTTTTACTAACATAGCTATAGTGGTAAAATGCCTTTCACGTGCACCATCTTGCTATGTTCAGGGAACTGAAATAATCTGTATCAGCAAAAGAACTCCTAAACTGGTATGAATTATGCCTCACTTTAGGAGCATTATAGCTATACTTTATAGCTATACTGACAAACCTTTTCTCGCGTAGATAAGGCCTCAATTTCATTACTATTCTTCTGCCAAAAGAAGCAGAACTGAAGTTTGGTGTTCTCCATCAATGAAGGCTGCTATGATAATGATATTTGAAGTTTGCTTTAAATAATATTTAAGAAAGCATTGATGCTCATATTTATGTCCTGGCATTATTTAAAATAATTCATTATTTTCCATTATGCTAATTAACTTAAAATTCACCAAACCTAATAAAGTTTATTATTTCTACATAGTAATATATGAGGAGGTTAAACAGCTGTGTCACATTAATCAGTCCCTGAGGTAGTTACCATGTCAGCTTTTCCATATACAAAAGCTTCTTCGCTAGCCTTTGACATTGCAGCTAATGAAAGCATTTTTCCCTCTTTTGTTGTTACTACTTTGCAGTTCTGTATTCTCTTTGGGATAATATTAATATGGCATTTTAAAGTCCTTTTCCTCATTTATCATTTTGTAGCACTTGGGACATAAGCAGGTTAATAAACAATTTACAAACTCTGAAAGTTCAAATAAATAGTGTAACTAGTTGAGAAGTCTGATACAGAAATAAGAGGAACAAGTGTGTCTGAGAGATAAATGGGGAGACAATTGCTGTCAGGCTAGAAAACAATCTGACAAAAGCAAGAAGAGAGGAAAAGCCATGCAAATGGTATCAGAAGGATTGATAGGATAATTTAGAGGATATTCTTTGAGAGAAACTGCTAGAGCAAAAAATGTTGACAGGCTCCCTGACAGAGGAGTGGGCAAAGGGGGCAGTTGCCCCAGAGCCCAGCAATTCAAAAGGGTCTGGGATTTCCATCTGCTACTCCTGTGGCGGAGGCAGTGTCCAGAGCCTTGGGCCCATTAAATTGCTGCTGGAGCCCCGTGCAGCATGCTCTGGAAAGTTCTGGGGAGGGGCTACCAGAGCTATATAAGCCTGTGACTCAGCGACCAGGGAGAGCACGAACAGGAACAGCTAACAGGAGAGTTTGGAGAGGGAGTTTAGAGGGGGAGGTTAGAGGGCACTAGTGACTTCTGACCTTCTTTAAAACATAACTCTTAGAATAATCTATATTCCAGAGGTTTAAAAAGAATCCCAGTTTATACTTGAACGTATTCATTAGAAAAATGGAGACAGAAGCCTAGCAGCAGAGTGGGGGCTATCCTGTATATTGTGTCGAGTGTAACATGTATGATTACCTGCCCTATGGGCAGGTGGAGTATGTGTTCACCCGTTACAAGGAGCTCCTGACCCTCAGAGACAGAAGTTCGGGCTTTGGAGGCTAGGGTGGCTGAACTGGAGGAGCTAAGGGAGGTAGAGAGCTATGTTGATGAGACTTTCCAGGATACTGTAGTACTGTCCCACCTCTAGTCTGAGAGCCCCAGTGCTTTTAAGGAGGATGAAAGCCTCAAGGGAACAAAGCATTCAATGGGAGCAGAGGGAAACCATCCCGTAGTTGGGACCCTCCTCCCAGAGGATGTTGCAGTATCCTCTCGCACTGAGGATACCTCTGAGGGGGAGGGAATGCCAGTTAGGGAGAGGCAGGTGTTAGTAGTGGGTGATTCGATCATTAGAAACATAGATAGTTGGGTTTCTGATGACCAGGAGAACTGTATAGTCACTTGCTTGCCTGGTGCGAAGGTTGCGGATCTCTCAAGGCATCTAGACAGACTTATGTGTAGTTCTGGGGAGGAGCCGGTGGTCGTGGTACATGTAGGTACCAGTGACATAGGGAAGGGTAGGAGAGATGTCCTGCAGGCCAAATTTAGGCTGCTAGGAAAGAGACTGAAATCCAGGACCTCTATGGTGGCATTCTCGGAAATGCTTCCAGTTCCACACGCAGGGCCAGGTAGGCAGGCTTCAGAGTCTCAATGCGTGCATGAGACGATGGTGTAGGGAAGAGGGGTTTAGATTTATTAGGAACTGGGAACACTTTTGGGAGAGGGGGAGCCTATACAGGAAGGATGGGCTCCACCTAAACCAGGGTGGAACCAGACTGCTGGCACTAAACATTGAAAAGGCCATAGAGCAGTTTTTAAACTAAGAGATGGGGGAAAGCCGATTGGTGCGGAGATGCACGTAAATCGGAGGGAGACTTCTCTTAGAGGAGAATCCATTGATAGAGATTCTCTAAGCTGTAGTCAGAAAGGGTGGTAGTGTAGACATACCCAAAGAGAGGAGGGGAGAGGGCAAACCATGGGCCAGAGCAGACAAACAACCACATACAAAGGAATCCAATGCATCAGGGAAGGGCAGACAAATTAGCAGTGGCAAATTTTTAAAGTGCTTGTACACAAATGCTAGGAGTCTGACTAATAAGATGGGTGAACTAGAGTACCTTGTATTAAATGAGGAGATTGACATAATAGGCATCACTGAAACCTGGTGGAATGAGGAAAATCTGTGGGACACAATCATACCGGCATATAAAATCTATATAAAGGATAGAGCAGGCCGGGTGCGTGGTGGAGTGGCACTGTATGTGAAAGATAATGTAGAATCAAATGAAATGAAAATATTAAGTGAATCATCATGTTCAATAGAATCGCGATGGATAGTAATTCCATGCTCCAATAATAAGAAATTAGCAGTAGGGATATTATCGACCACCTGACCAGGACAGCGATACTAACATTTAAATGCTAAGGGAGATTAGAGAGGCTACCAAAATAAAGAACTCTATAATAATGGGGGATTTTAATTACCCCCATATTGAATGGATACATGTGACCTCAGGAAGAGAAGCGGAGATAAAATTTCTCAATGGATTAAATGACTGCTTCTTGGAGCAGCTGGTGCAGGAACCCACAAGGGGAGAGGCAATTCTCGATTTAGTCCTGAGTGGAGCGCAGGATCAGGTCCAGGATATAACCGTTACAGGACCGCTTGGGAATAGTGACCATAATATAATAACATTCCTGTGGTGGGAAGAACACCTCAGCAGTCCAGCACCCTGGCATTTAATTTCAAAAAGGGGAATTACACAAAAATGAGGAGGTTAGTTAAACAGAAAGTAAAAGGCACAGTGACTAGAGCCAAATCCCTGAAAGCTGCATGGAAACTTTTTAAAGACACCATAATAGAGGCCCAACTTAAATGTATACCCCAAATTAAAAAAAAACATAGCAAGAGACGTAAAAAAGAGTCACCGTGGCTTAACCACCATGTAAAAGAAGCAGTGAGGGACAAAAAGGTATCTTTTAAGAAGTGGAAGCTCAAACCCAGTGAGATAAATAGAAAAGAACATAAACACTGTCAAATCAAGTGTAAAAATGTAATAAGAAAAGCAAAAAAAGATTTTGAGGAACAGCTAGCCAAAAACTCAAAAAGAAATAACAAAATGTTTTTTAAGTACATTAGAAGCAGGAAGCCTGCTAAAAAAACCTGTGGTTCCCCGAGATATAAAAGGAGCAATCAAGGACGATAAAGCCACTGCGGAGAAACTAAATGATTTCTTTGCTTCAGTCTTCACGGCTGAGGACGTTGGGGAGACTCCTGAATCTGCACTGTCCTTTGTGGGTGATGAATCTGAGGAACTGTCCTGGATTGAAGTGTCATTAGAGGAGGTTTTGGAACAAATAGAAAAACTTAATGTTAACAAATCTCCAGGACCGGATGGCATTCATCCAAGGGTTCTAAAAGAACTCAAATGGGAAATTGCTGAGCTATTATCTGTGGTTTGTAACCTATCCTTTAAATTGGCTTCCGTACCTAATGACTGGAAGGTAGCCAACGTGACACCAATATTTAAAAAGGGCTGTAGAGGCGATCCTGGCAATTACAGACCGGTAAGTCTAACTTCAGTACCGGGCAAATTAGTCGAAATAATAGTAAAGAATAAAATTGTGAAGCATGTAGAAGAACATAATTTGTTGGACAAAAGTCAACATGGTTTCTGTAAAGGGAAATCCTGTCTTACTAATCTGTTAGAGTTCTTTGAAGGGGTTAACAAACATGCAGACAAGGGGGATCCAGTAGATATAGTATACTTGCATTTTCAGAAAGCCTTTGACAAGGTCCCTCACCAAAGGCTCTTGTGTAAATTACATGGCCATGGGATAAGAGGAAAGGTCCTTTCTTGGATTGAGAACTGGTTAAAAGACAGGAAACAAAGGGTAGGAATAAATGGTAAATTTTCAGATTGGAGAGGGGTAACTAGTGGTGTCCCCCAAGGTCCAGTCCTGGGACCAATCCTTTTCAACTTATTCATAAATGATCTGGAGAAAGGGGTAAGCAGTGAGATAGTAAAGTTTGCAGATGATACAAAACTGTTTAAGATAGTCAAGACAGAAGCAGACTGTGAGGGACTCCAAGAAGATCTCACCAAACTGAGTGATTGGGCAACAAAATGGCAAATGAAATTTAATGTGGATAAGTGTAAAGTAATGCACATCGGGAAAAATAACCCCAACTATACGTACAGTACGATGGAAGCTAATTTGGCTACGACAAATCAGGAAAGAGATCTTGGAGTTATCGTGGACAGTTCTCTGAAAACTTCCACACAGTGTGCAGCGGCGGTCAAAAAGGAAAATAGGATGCTAGGAATTATTAGGAAAGGGATAGAAAATAAGACCCAGAATATCTTACTGCCCCTGTATAAAATTATGGTATGCCCACATCTTGAATACTGTGTACAGATGTGGTCTCCTCACCTCAAAAAATATATTTTGACCTTGGAAAGGGTTCAGAAAAGGGCAACTAAAATGATTAGGGATTTGGAACGGGTCCCATATGAGGAGAGGTTAAAGCGACTGGGACTTTTCAGTTTAGAAAAGAGGAGTCTGAGGGGGGATATGATAGAGGTATATAAAATCATGAGTGGCGTGGAGAGGGCCGATAAAGAAAAGTTATTTATTAGTTCCCTAAATAGAAGAACTAGAGGACACCAAATGAAATTAACGGGGAGCAGGTTTAAAACTAATAAAAGAAAGTTCTTCTTCACACAGCGTGTAGTCAACCTATGGAACTCCTTGCCAGAGGAGGCTGTGAAGGCTAGGACTATAATAGAGTTTAAAGAGAAGCTAGATAATTTCATGGAGGTTAGGTCCATAAAAGGCTATTAGCCAGGGTATAAAATGGTGTCCTTGGCCTCTGTTTGTCAGAGGCTGGAGAGGGATGGCAGGAGACAAATCGCTTGATCATTGTCTTCGGTCCACCCTCTTTGGGGCACCTGGAGCTGGCCACTGTCGGTAGACAGGATACTGGGCTAGATGGACCTTTGGTCTGACCCAGTACGGCCATTCTTATGTTCTTATGTTCACTCTGGGCAGTCCTGAGGCTACCTGGGGGGAGCTAGCTCCAGCCCCACCTCTTTTCCCCAAAGACCCATCCCTTCAGGGAGTGCAGAGTTTGCCCCTCCTCCCCCTTGCCTGGTGAGTCTGTCAGCTCCACTGGATGTTGATTTCCCTTATGTTGTTCAGTAACTTCAGTCTTTTATTTTGATGAGACTTTAATATAATATACAAATGTGTATGTAACTGTGTTAATGGGTACAATTTACAGTAGATTCAGTCAGAACTATCATTAATATTATGTTCTTTCGATAAGAGGTCATGAAAGGTACTGAATATCTTTTTTTATGTGGAAAGTCTGAATGAGCATGCTCTTATATGTATTCTATATGTACTTAGCTGATCAAGAGATTGCATTTCCTGTGATGGTAAATTGGGAGTTTTTTTTGTATGTCATTCATGGGTCTTGTGTAATATGGATTATGATGACTTACTATAGACTGAAAGAAGCACACTTCATTCACGTAATCTGTTTGAAGAACTATATGTGATTCTATATATGTGACATCATGTAACAGGTAAATCTCTTTCATGGGTCTTCATATTTCCAGGTTAGATTGTTTTACAAGCATTCTTCACTGCTGTATAATTTCTACCAACATAGTACATGTAGATTATTGGATTTTTTGTTGATGGTGGTGGTTGTTTCTATTACAGTAGTGTATAGCAACCCAAAATATATGAAACTCGATAGTGATAGGCAATGTATAAACACAGAAAGTTACAATTATTGCCCCCCAAAACTTGCTTTGGTCTAATTTAAATAAATTAAGTTAAATCAGTTAAATTTTGTGTGTGTTTTCTTATATTGGTTTAGAAATGGTTATATCTGTGTATCTTATGCCTATAATTTTAGAGACACTAGCACAGCAATGTAAGGGTGTGTCAAGACTACGCAGGTTTTTCAAAAAAAAGTTACCTTTTTTCGAAAAAAGTTCACCCGCATCTAGACTGCTGCTGCATTCTTTTGACAGTATATAGAAAGAACGCGGTGGTTTTGTCGACAGCTGTAAACCTAGTTTTATGAGGAAGAATGTCTTTTTTGACAAAGATCTGTCGAAAAAAGGCATGTGTGGACACAGGGTTTTTTTGGGGGGGTTCCGAAAAAAAAAAGATCTTCAGGGAAAAGCCCGGGTGGACACTCCATCTGCAGGAAAAACCTCTCTTGTTCCTGTCTGTAGCCATGTCTTAAAGGCACAAGCACCCTGGGCAGCCATTGTGGCAGAAAGGCAGCCAGAGGAAACCACTGACAACATAGCTGTCCCTGCCTCTCTGATAATTCAGCATGGCACAAACACAAGACCCCCGAGGGCCCCAAGGACCTTCCAGGGAGCCATCCCATGAGCAATCCAGGGGCACAAAGAGGCGAGCTCCAGCCTGGTCAGGGCCAGAGGACATGACCCTTTTGGAACTATGGGAAGAGGAGGAATCGCTGCAGGCTCTGTATTCCTGACGCCACAGTGCAGACATTTACGCCCGCATGGCTGAGGGGCTGGCCAAAAAAGGCCATCACCCCAGAACCTTAGATCAGGTATGGGCCAAGGTAAAAGAATTGAAGCAGGGCTATGCCAAGGCCCACGAACGCAGCTCCACCTTGGGGGAAGCGCCTCACCATTGCTCATACTTCCAAGAGGTGGACAGAATCCTGGGTGGTGGGGAACCCCTCTCTGCCCCGGTTCTTGTGCAGTCTGGGTTGTGAACAATGGTCCAGCCATGCCAGGAGGTGGCTCAGGACAACTCGGAGCAGCAGCTGCAGGATGAAGAGGAGGAAGAGGACCCCAACTGGAGTCTCGTCGCCCTGACCCTGGAGTTGGTCCCCCAGACCCAGGAGGCCTTCTATGGCACTGGTGAGGGAACAGCAGGTGAGTGTGGTCAGGGTCACACACACAGAATGGAGGAGGTGGGAGCACAGGGGATGTGGGCCAATTTTCTAATGTCATACTCTTCCTAGACAGCTTGCACCTCTCTGTGCATATGAAAGCATGTTCATTTCCAGGGCACACATGGGCTGGTGCTCACAGCTCGGGGAGGGCCCCACACATGTCTGAATTTAGCTAGCATCGATATTACTTAAGGCTCAAACTACTTATTCACAACCATTATGTATGTGGTTGGTGAATTTTTAAAAAAGTTTAGTGGTTCCGCTGGGATTTGTATATTAAATACCTGAAACTTTAGTTACCTATCAAAAGCTTATTTAAACTTGTCAAGATTCCTCAAATGATCTTTTGGCCAGTTGAACCTTTTCTTTGTTTCAGTTGTCCCACAAGCTTTTAGCTCAATGTACTATAACTTAAGTAGTTCATGATATTCCATATTTTTCCCAGTTAAGTCTAGGACACTCCATAAATCACATATAAGGGCCATAAATCACCTGTAAGGGCCACTTTGGTCCTATGCATATTTCTCACACATCTGTATCATCTTATTCCTTTTGATTTTCTGCCTTTTAATACTTCCTTTTCTTTTGGCTTATCCACACTAGAATTTTTGATTGTGCTGTAACTGGAGCTAACTGACAGTGAGTAATTGACACAATTGTAATTTCTAGTTTGGACTCTGGTGTTGTAATTAATAAAAGAGACTCTCATTAACTGTCCTGGTGGACTTCCTCATAGAGCTCTCTGAAGGAAAATCAATATCTGTCTCTGGAGATGAAAGTTTGTGACATGTATCAGACACAATTTCCAATTATATGTTAGTTCACTGGGATCAATTGACAATCAATTAACTTGATTTATAGTATGCAAACTAAACTCATACAACAAAAACTCATGCATAGATACTTGATTACATGCTAAATCTATAGGACCTACATAAAAACGTAATCTAGTTACACATGAAAATGGAATATAAATTCTTCTCAGAGACAGTCCTTAGGAAAAAATCCTATTTGTTTATTATTTTCTTATTACTTCATAGGTCTAATTGGAAAAACCTTACATTTTCTTCAACAAAAACAGACATAATTGCTTCAAAAATAAAAACTGGCAATTCTAGAAGCATGTATATATAAGCACATAACAAATGACTCCACTCATTAAATGACATGTTATACATTTTCCATATTTAATCATTGTCAGGAACTGTATTATGCCAATAGATGAATTACAGTTGGAAAGAATGGTTTACATTTAAATGGAATGCTACTCAAATGTATGACTTATAGTTTGTGTTTTTAAAAGGCTCGGAGTAGAGAATGGACCTTTAAACTGTTTTTAGTTTACTTGGGCTTCCTCCATGGACAGCCTGCATCTTACTGAAATAAGTGTCTTCTTTTTTTTTCTTCTTAATTTGAGTGGCTTATATGTCACGTTAAATAGTGTGCACAATATTAAACTTCTGGTTTCATGATGCTACTTTCCAAATATGACCTTGAAACTGCATCCTTGAAAAAGATAGAGGTGGTGTTTGTAGCGTGAAACTTAAATAATTTTGGGATCTTTTTTCTTTTTTTCAGAATGGTCTGGAAACATCAGTAAATTATAAATAATAAGAATCTTGTTTTGCTTCCAGTGAAATCAATTATAAAATTCCAGATAAAATTCTAAAAATTATAGCATCACTTATGTTAGAGTGATCATATTTTGAAAAGTCACATCTTGTATCTTTATAAGTTTTCACCTTACATAGCTACCAACAGCTTACATACATAAGGAGAAGAGGAAACGTTTTTTCTTGTCCTGTTCAATTGATTTCTCTTTAGGTATTTCATTGTAAAACAAGAAAACTTACATTAACCTCTTTAAATAACTTTGCTGAAAAATCTTTCTTGAGAGTTACACTTGGACCTTTGGACTTGGACTTTGGAGAGAACAACATAGAAAATAAGATCAATAACATTATGACAAACAAAAATTGTTAAATGTAATATAATTTGAGAAGCTATTTTTTATTATTTTTAGTAAAAATAAGCAAGTAAATTGACTTAAATGGATTGATTTGTGTATTTGGAATTGTCTTCTGTAATAATGGTTTTTGCTAATGCATCTTGGTTTCTTATGCATTCCTTTGTCTGAAGGGAGAACAGATAGTGATATCAGAATTTGAGTTAGACCTTTAGGTATGCTACTTTATCAAGAAACAGTTTCTGTAATGAAAAACTGAAAACTGATTTTTATGGCTGTTGCTTTTATGCTAAAGGTTTAGAGCGATTGCTGGGAGAAGGTATCTAGTGGGATCTTGCAAAAGTCTGTTCTGAGTCTGGTCTATTCAATATTTTCATTAGTGCCTTGGATAATGGAGTGAGGAGAATGCTTACATTTTTTTCAGATGACACCACAGTGGGAGAGGGTGTCAAGTACTTTGGAGGACAAGATTATAATTCCAAAGGGCCTTGAAAAATTGAAGAATTGGCTTGAAATCTCATAATATCATAGACTTTAAGATGATGAGACCATTATGATCATTTTGTTTGACCTCCTGCACATTTCAGGCAATAGCACCTTACTCGTGTACAGTAATTCCTCATTTAACATGTGCCTGTTAACACATTTTCATAATTGCATGATTTTTTTTAGGGAACGTTTTTTGAATTACATGACCATCCCTGGAATAACACGATTTCCCCAGCTGGCCCATTGCCGGCGGCTGTGCGGGGCTTCCTACGTCTCCCTGCAAAGCAGCGAAGGATTCGCCGCTCGCCGCACCGTTCCCTGCTGACTACCCCTTGCTGGATGCCTTGCCCCCTCTCCTCCGCTCCCGCCTGCAGGCCGGCGGCTGGGTTTCCCTAGCCAGCCCATCGCCAGCGGCTGCACGGGGCTTCCCCCGCCTCCCTGCAAAGCGGCGGACGGTTTGCCACTCACCGCACCGTTCCCCGGCGACTCCCCCTCGCCGAACGCAGTGCAGGTCGTGGCAGACCCGCCACAGGGGCATACTCTCAAACCAATCCTCCTCTCCTCCCCTCTCCCTTCCTTCCCCAGAACCAAACACCTCCCCTCCCTGCTGTAACCAAGCCTCCTTTCTCCCCCAACCTTACATCCGGGTCCCAACAGACACCACCGCTTGAAACACAACCCCCACCTTTTCCATTTTCTAGGTAGATTAGATCTACTGCATTTTCCTTGTATAAAAAAAATCTAGTTCGGGTTGGTCTGACATGATCCATCTTTTGTAAAACCATGTTGTATTTGATCCAAATTACTGTTCATCTCTGTGTCCCTAATTACTTTCCTTTTCAAAATTTGTTCCAAATGAAGTCAAAGTAACAGGCCTGCAATTTCTTGGATCACTTTTTCCCCTTTCTTAATAATGGGAACTATATTAGCTTTAGTCACATTAAACTGTTTGTGTGTGACTTTTATCTTGGATATGGTAATTTCTACCTCCTTATTCTTGTTGTCATTAACCATCCTAATAGTGTCCCTAAACTCTTCTTTAGCTTCATTAAAATGTGAGGCAATGTATTTGTTTAGGTGTTGGGCCATTCTTAGATTATTTTTAATCATTACATCCTCAGTGCTTAATCATTCCACTTCTTTTCTTGTTTTCTTTTTATTCATATGGCTAGAGAACCTTTTACTGTTGATTTTAATTCCTCTTCCAATGTCCTTTTTGCTTGGTTTTTTTCAGTTTTGACTGTCTGATCTCCAAGAAGTAGCTTTCCTTGCTGATCCCTCACATGTTCTTTTCCTTGTAGACCAAGGATTTCCTGCTTTTTCTTAATAACCTTTTTAACATGCTTGCTCATCTGACTTGATCTGTGACTGCTACCCTTCCCTACAAATTTTTTCCGTTGCTTGGGATATAGGCTCCTGCTATTTTCACTTAAAGTAATTCCAAGCTTCTAAAATCAGATCCTTGAATTCTTAGTACAGTCCACTTCTCTAACTAATTCCCTTAATTTTTAAGGTTTGTTCTTTTGAAATCAAGGACCTTTATTGCGGTTTGGTTTTTGTTTATCTTCCTATTTAATTTAAACTCAATTAGCTCATGATCACTCAAATCAATGTCTCTAAAACCAGTTCCTCTATGAGCTCCTCACTACTCACCAATACCCGTCACCTCTTGTTGGTTCAGCTACTATTTGGTGAAGAAATCTGTCAGCTATCACATCCAGAAAAATCTGAGCCCTACTACTATTATTACTACATGTACTGCAATCTATAAAAAAACAACCACCACACAACCACACCAGCTTATAGGGAGGATCCACAGAGCTCCAGTCTATAACTCGGAAGTTAAAACAACAAAGAGTCCTGTGCAAGGTTCCCTCTAGGTTGTGTGGCTTAATGAGTCCTGGCCAGCCAGGGCCACAGGGCTCCAAACATGGAGATGCCTAGCTGGGGGAGGGGCACTTCTTCCTCAGCTACAGCAGCTGTTCCCTCCTGAGGACAGAGCAGGGTACATACTTAGCAGTACAGTAAGTATGTGTACAGAGTGCAGATTTTGAAGTTGTGTGGGAGAAAAGAAGATAGATATTATTTGGGGACACTAATCGCTCCCACACCTCAGAGAATGGTTTTATTCCTTGAAAATACTAGAAGACCTAACATAGCAGTGCTGATAATGAAAAATGTCCCAAATGATGGCTCTCCTTCAAGATCTAATAACAGCTATTTTAACTGACTCCTAACACACACTGTAGGTATTTGTCTCTCTGTGGATCCAGTTCTCAATTATCTAGGTTGAGTCTTCTTCTGCTGTTATAAAGTGGATTGACTGTAGAATATGAATTGTTAAAAATATTCAGAATCTGTTAATTACAATACAGAACTTTTACAGCCATCTCCTAAAACTAATTTCTTTATCAATGTGAAAAATATGACAAACATTGTGATGAGATTAATCTGGTAAGTGTGAAAACAGTCCTGATAGATGAAAATATAATACAATACTGTATATTATTTATGAGAGTGCTCATTCCAAAATAAGAACCCCTGGAAACTTGAATCTGATTTCCAGCTATATTTGAAAACTGAATTCTGAAATGTTGACTTAATGGTAGATTTTTAAGGTCAATTTGTAAAACTAGGGACTGTTACAAAGGTACACATATTTTCAATATAAGATACAATGGAAGACAAAAAGCAGACTTTTATATACATTTTCAATCAAGGTGATTTATTTAAGATTTAAGCAAAAATACATAAAATGTGTCTAGGAGACAGACAGCAAACTATCATGCTTTGTTTTCCACATTTGAAATGAAACACAAAAGGCAATTGCCTCCATTATGAGATGCAGATGTAGAAATAATAATGAGAAAATTTCCCTTCAGCTATCTAGCTATGCACAACAATTTGCAAGGCATAATGGGCTGAATTCAAGCCCCATGTAACTCTGTTGACCGAACTGGAGATATACTAAAGATAAATTGGGCCCTTAAATTCAAATAAAAGACTAGGACAATCTTCAGGACCACAGGCACTGTGACTACTAGTCCTGGGTCACTTTCAGATCTGAGTAACCTCAGATTTGCACTTGTTCATTTGAGATCAGATTCTGATCCTACAGGTTGACTGCTAGAATCAAAATGTTATATTATCAGATCAAAAGTCAGACATAGTAAATGTTGTATTGACTTCTAATTTACATTCTGGGCTATAAAACACTAAAGCCTGGCCTTAATTCCTTACTCCTCATTTGAGACTGCTGACACAACTTCCTACTCCCTACAAATCTTACTCCCCCAACCTCAGACTTCAAAGTATCATTCTGTAGTTCAAGGACTATTCTAACTTCTGTTGCACCATAAATGCTTTTGGCCACTTCTTATTCTGAATAGTTGCGTTTTTGACTTGCTGACTGAACTAAAAAATGGTGTGGGAGAAGTGACAGTTCCCTCCAGTGTCATCTGGAACTGCGGTACAACTGATCCCCTGTGACCCACCATTTGGGTTTTATTAACAAATGATAGATTTTAAGTGATTTTAAGTGATTATCTAGCAAATAAACAAAATTGCAATTTAAGCTTGATATACTAGATAGAGAATAAAACATTTTCTCTCTAAGAGATTATACAAGCAGGCTGCAGATTCTGAAGGGGCAAGTTGCACTTGCTTTACATCTTAAAAACCCCAGCTGTTTCATTTACAAACTAAAAATCCCTTTAGCCTGGGTCCAGCATTTCCCTCAGTTCAGTCTTTCTTCCTTGGGTATTTCCAGGAGTCTTTTTGGGTGCAGAGCAAAGAACATCAGATGGTGTCATTCCCTGCCTTATACAGCTTTTGTATACAATGGGAACTCTTTGTTACCAAAGCATGGTTTCCAGACCAGTCTGTGGAAAAATACTGACATCCCAAGATGCAGTCTAGAGATATGTGATCTTATCTCATGTCTTTGTAGAGGCATAGTAGCCATCATTCAGGGCACATCTTTACTCACTGCTCTAGAGATCGACAATCTGTCATGTGATTTAGCAGGTCTAATATAGATCCGTAAATCGAACACTGAAGGCAGCTCCTGTTGGCACTTGCACTCCTTGCAGTCATGAGGAGTAAAGGAAACTGACAGGAGCATTTGCTTAAGGTAAACCAACTCCAGCTACATATTTTATGTAGCTGGAGTTGAATACCTTAAGCCAGCCTTCCAGCTCTAGTGTAAACATGGCCTCAGAAGCGAGAATTCACAGGAAGGCTCACAAGGGAGGATATAAGCTTTTCCTAAGGCCTAATGTTTTTGTCTAATAGCCTTCCCCATATGCTATCTATGCACAAATCATCTTGTCTAGTGAGTGTTCCATTGGTGTAACTACTTTGAAATTTAGATACATGGTTAATATTCCTAACTTATGCATACAAATAGGATAATAATATTGAGCAAATCATAATCTTTCCAGTGACATCTCACATGGCTTACCTTGCATGTAATACATCAAAACGGTATCATAATTCTATCATAATAATATAACTGTGAATAATATTGGGTGCATTGTCACAGAGGGACATCCTGAAAAGGAAACTTCAGGCCACACTGCATCAGACTAATAGTCCATCTAGCCTAGTAACCTGTTCCCTGCCAGTGCCCAGTGACATATGCTTCCAAGGGTATGTCTACACTACCCTCCTAGTTCGAACTACCTAGTTCGTGCCCCGTGTAGCCGCGCTGCACGGGGTTCGAACCAGCGGGGTTTTAAAAATGGTGGTGCCCCGCTTATGCAAATGAAGCCCGGGAAATTCAAATCCCGGGCTTCATTTGCAAGTGCGGTATGCCTACATTACCCCGCTAGTTCGAACTAGCGGGGTAGTGTAGACATGCCCCAAAGGAATAAACAGAATAGGGGAATTATCAAGTGATCCATCCTTGGTTGTTCAGTCCTTGATTCTGGTAGTCAGAGGCTTAGGGTCACACAGAGCATGGGGTTGTATCCCTGATCATCTTGGTTAATAGCTGTTGATGGACCTATCTTCCATAAAGTTATCTTGTTCTTTTTATTTTAAATCCACTTACGCTTTTGGCCTTCATATCACCTCTTGTCAACAAGATCCACTTCTTCGTGTTTGTGTGCTATCTATTAATTTCAGTGGTAACCCCTGGTTCTTGTGTAATGTGAAGGACTCAATAACACTTCCTTATTCACATTTAGAAGACCCCTCTAGTCATAAACCTTTCTTCCTCTCTAGCACAATACCCCTCACTGGACTTTTACAAATTCTTAGGAACTAACTAAATTTGAAGGGATAAATCCTCTCAGGGCTAAAATCTCTTAACACTAACCAGTAATTTCAGTGTATGGCAATGTAAACTTTGTAATGAAAATTTTGGGCTGGAAAGTAACTCTGTTTCTGGAAAAAGAAACCTTCTTTATATGAAAAAAGGATCTTCAATGTCTATGAATTAGGCTATGTCTACACTGCACCGTACTTTTAAATAAGATACACAATTTGAGCTATGCAAATTGTGTATCTTATTTTGACCTTATTTGAAAATAGCTTATTTCATAATTTGGCACTGTCTACACAGCACCAGATTTCAAAATAAACCGCTATTCCAAAATATCCCTAACTCCTTGTGGAATGAGGTTTACAAGGACGATGGAATAGCAAACTCATAACAACAAATTTTCTGTGCAGATGTGGGATAGCTATTTTGGTATCTTCCGGTATCTCAAATACGTCACAGTGTAGACTTAGCCTCAATGTCCCAACAAATGAAGTACAAATCGAGGTGTTAGTTGATGTATGTAACAGATCACCAAATCACACTAGGGAACAGATTGACAGAGTCATTATACATTTAACTGTAATGTGTTAGAAAAAACACCTGTGCAATCATGGGAACTTCAGTCTGAGTGACATATGGGGTAGTCTCATTGGGTGAGAACTAAAGCACCCTTTCAATTTCTAAGTATAATGAATGGCAATTTCCTAACTGAAAATGTTGCATCCAACATGGAGAGAAGAGTTCTATATTAGACTTTGTTTTAGCTAGTACAGAGAAACTGATCACAGAACTAAAAAATAATCATAGCTTGGGCACAAGTGATCATGACTTGATCGTATTTATAATGTACAAAGAAAATGAAGTTCTGACTAGGTAAAATTGATGAGAGACACAAAGGGAGGAAATCTATAGGCAGCAGACTTAAAAACATTAAGGAGGAGGGATTTTTATGCTTATTAGGGGAAAAAGAATCTTAGTAATGATATTGGTCCAATATTATAATAATAAGGCATAAAAGACATAAGTATTGAATAAATATTCCTGTTCTGTAGTTGGGAAAAACAGAATATTTAATTATATCATGACAACACTTTATTCTTATAGTATTTCAAGAACATGTTAAAGAACAGTTATAAAAGTTAGATATTTTTAAATCAGTGGGTGTGCATCATTAGCATGCAAGAGCTTTAAAAGAGCTGGATGAGGATCTACTGAGCCATTAAATCTGAATACGTTTTGTAATGATCTTACAAGTTCTAAAAAGTTAGAAGATAGCTAATATTTTTAAAAGAGTAAACAATGACCCAGGTAATTATAGTCCTGTCAGTATGCAATCCATCTCAGTCAAGATAATGAAGCAGCTGATATGGGACTTGATTAATAAAGAATTAAAGGCTTGTAATATAATTGATGCAATCAACATGGTTTATGAAAAATAGATCCTGTCAAGCTGCCTTGATATATTTTTTATAAGATTACAAATTTGGCTCATAAATTTAATTGGGTTGATGTAATGTACTTAGACTTCATAATATCACATGACATTTTGATTAAGAAACTGGAACAATATAAAATTAACATGGCACATATTAGATGGATTAATAACTAGCTGACTAATAAATCTCAAAATGTAATTGTAAATGGGGAATCATCACAGATCATATGTTTTTCTAGAGGGTTCCCACAGGGATTGGGTCTTGTCCCTGCTCTGTTAAATATTTTTATTAATGATCTGGGAGAAAACAAAGTCATCCCTGAAAAAAATTTCAGATGACCCCAGAATTTGGGGAATGCTAAATAATGAACATGAGATCTCACTGACACAGAGTGATATGGATTGCCTGGTAAAATGCGTGCAAGAAATAATATGTATTTGAATATGGCTCAGTGGAAATGTATACATCAAGGAATAAAAAAATGTAGGCAGTACTCACTGGAGATGGGGGGAGAGCACTCTATCCTGGGAAGGAGTAATTCTACACAAAGATTTGGGATTGTGGTGGATAATCAGCTGAAATGAGCTTCCAATAGGATGTTGTGGTCCCAACGGCTAGTGCAATCCTCTGATGCATATACAGAAGGGCTTTGTCTACTCTATGGCTTTTGCCAGAAGAGGCAATGATGAAGCACTGATTAGCATTTTGTCACACTTCATTTGCGCAAAAAGGAAACGTCCACACTGCATGATTTTGAGAAAAAAACCTTTGCGCAAAAATGGCTTGGAATATATTATGCAAATGAATCGTAACAAAATGCTAATCAGTGTTTCATTTGCATTGCCTCTTTCAGCAAAAGCTGTAGTGTAGACATAGCCAGGAATACTAAGTAGGAGCCCAGAGATTATTTCTCTGTCTTTGGCATAGGTATGGAGACAGTTGCAATACTGTGTCCAGCTTTTGTGTCCACAATACAAGAAGGATATTGATAAATTAGAGAAGATTCTGAGAAAAAAAAACAAAATAGTTAAAGAATTGGAAAAATGTCCCATATATGCATAAACTGAGCTCTTTGAGTCTCACAAAGAGAAATTTAAGAGGTGACCATTAGTCTACAAATATGAGCATGGGGATCAAATATTTAATATTGGGCTATTTAGTAGACAAAGTTATGACATACTCCAATTGCTGGAAGTTAAAGCTAGACAAATTCAGATAGATAATAAGGCATACATTTTAATCAGTGATTTAAAACAGCATACTAAGGGTTATAGTGGCTTCTACTTCACTGACCATTTTAAAAAATTCTGTATAAACAACCTATCTATATCTATATAATCTATATCTATAGTATATGATATACTATTTTATTTATTCTATATCTATCTATCTGGTATACTAGGAATTGTTTTGGGGGAGTTCTATGGCTTGTGTTATACAGAAGGTCAGACTACATGGTGTCATCTGGCCTTGGAATCTATATATCTATGAAAATTTTTGTATAAAAAAAGATTAGGAGGCACAAATAATTACCTAACAGCAGTAGTGATTTTTCAGCTCTTTATTGAAAATATATAAGTTGCATTAATGGACAAAAAAAAATTATATTTGTGAACTGTCCCTAGCTTCATAATGAAGCACTGAAGTCGCCATTGGGACTGCTTGGTTAAGTGCTTTCTATGAAATCATCAGTACCTTTTAGAACCAGCCTTGGATTAAGCTTCTACTGCCAGGCCAACAAAGATAGCATGAGATTTTCATAAGGCATCTGATGCACAGCTATACCATCCAGGAAAATGTGTATTACAATACCAGAATTTGGATATCACTATAAATTGTTTATTTAAACGTGCATTTGATTGTCATGGAAACCTAAATATTAGATATGGAAGAGAACCAATTAATGTGGCGGTCATGAAAAATTTAACCTTCATTCTTTCAGAAGCCACAGGAGTTTTCTTAATACTTACAATAATAATACTTCACATTATGTAAAACAAATTAATGGATCGAGTTTCAGAGTGTATGTTCTTATTGTCACAGAGATAGGCCTAAATCATGAAATTTGGATCACAATTTTGATATAAATCAAAGTTGCTAAGAGTCTTTCTATTGACTTCAAAGCATTCTGGAACTGGTACTTTATAAAGGCTAACCAAGCTAGGAAGGATTGATTCTGGATCAGAACTTCCTCATAATATAGAGTCTCCAATATTCAAAGGAGACAGTGTTATAAATATGCCAGAACAATGATTGTACATTACAAATAAGATAAACTTAAAAAACAACAAATAGTCTGGTAGCACTTTAAAGACTAACAAAACATGTAGACGGTATCATGAGCTTTCGTGGGCAGAGTCCACTTCTTCAGATGACCGGAGTGTCCTTTTGCATGCATAATTCAGAGTTATTTCAATGGGAATTGCATGAATGGAATGGCTGCAGGATTAAGCACCTGAAATGCAATCTATATTATACATACCAATGTGAGTTTTCTCCTTGAAATCAATTATTAGTAAGAAAAGAACTGTGACTACAATCACTTTCCCATGAATTCAGACTTTATGGCTCTGCAATTAATCTATACAACAGTTTTATTTTGTATAGCTAGGTCATAGCAGAAGGTGAAAAAAATTAGGAGGTATAGGCAAGAGAGAAAACAGTATTTTTAGCCAATATTAGAAATGAAATGTAGAGTTGATGAGGCAAAGAAGTACAAATGATTGGTTTACAGAACAGGAGCTGCAAAGAAGGCTCTTCCTATTACTGTCAGCATTATAAGGAAGAGTAGAAGATATTGAGACATGATGGAGAAATTGCACTAGAGTGTTTGTGATACTGAACCATCAAAGGTTAAGGAATCAGCAGACTAAGCTTTAAGGAATTTTAGAAAAGTACTCTAATGGTAATTAGGGTCTTTCCTTGTTGATAGTTATCAAAGCCATGTTAATTGAATGAGATTTCTATATTGTTAGAGAATTAGAGGTAAATACTAATTAATTATATTTGCCTCTATTTTCCTGTATCTTGTTAGAAGATTTACAATGTGGTCTCATTAGCTTGTAGATGATAAACTTCTATTCCTATCTGTTCTATGGATTCAGAGATAAAAAAAGGAATATTAACATTTAGATGAAACTTATGGCACAATAATATAATTGTCTTTATTGCTCTTTGAAATTTGTAGTAAATGAAAGATGGATGGTTTAAATGGTTAATTATCTTGCTAATGAATGCAGCTAGTCACCAGTGTATGTCTAGGAAATTGAAATTTATTCAAAGCAACCGTGTATATTACCTGTTCTTCAATCAAGGAATGCTTCTTGTAATGTCTACTATCAAGAGGATAGCATAGCCTGCTTGGAAAGTTTAAAAATATGTTGGCCCTGCTTCTTACCATTTCAGGTGTGTGTAAACTTTGTCAGAGGAAGTACATGCCTCGAGACTGAGGTCTCCAGGTCTTTCTGGATCAATCTTGCATGTTCTCATTTAAGAATTTAAACAAACTCCACACATGGACTGCCTATTGAATTGATTCTGGAAGAACTTCTGCAAAATCATCTCCTCACCATCTCTGCTATGTAACTGATATAAGAACTTTATTCAAATCTGTATGTGTAACTGTCTTTTTAATCATAGTACTCTCTTTTTATTTTCTTTTTAAACAAATCTTAGATTAGTTAATAAGAATTGGCTGTGAGCACATGGGTAAAACCTGAAATATTCACGGACCTGCTTGTCTAGGGTGAATAAGATTTTAAGGGATCCTCATTTGGCTAGCTGGGTGGAAACCCAAAGCTGGATTGTTTAAAGAAAAATCTATTTTTGAGCTTCTTGGTAACCAGTAAGGTATTACAGAAGCTGTTTTGTGACTGGTGTGGTGTATGTAGTTATAAGAATAAACCATCAATTTTGGAGATGTGTCCAATTCTTTGCCCTTTGTCCTCAATGAGCATTCTCAGTATGGCCCCTCCAATGTTACAATGTGCCAGGACTTACCTAAATTGGTACAATGAAGTCTAAATGTACCTCTTTCAGAGAGAACCTGACCCTTAATGTATTATAAAGGTTCATCATCAGTCTGGTGGTGTTACTGCTATCTGTTCTCCATGAGGAGGTGACTGTCTGGGCAGAACATCTTTTAAGTTGTTGCCAGTACTCCATAAGAATCCTGATAACGGGGGACAAATGTCCATATGTGTCACACCAAGGGTATGTCTACACTAGCCACCCTAGTTCGAACTAGGGTGGTTAATGTAGGCAACTGGAGTTGCAAATGAAGCCCGGGACAAGGTGTACCGGTAGTTCGGAATAGGAAGCCTAATCCGAACTACCTAGTTCGTACCGCGTGTAGCCGCGGGCACAGAATCCAAACTAGTGGACATTTAAAAATGGTGGCGCCCAGCAATATGCAAATGAAGCCAGGAAATTCAAATCCTGGGCTTCATTTGCAACTCCGGTTGCCTACATTAACCACCTTAGTTCGAACTAGGGTGGCTAGTGTAGACATACCCCCATAAAGGCTAAATGTGCTAAATTAAAGTATCCCTTGGTCAGCCTAGCTGTGCACACAATGCTTTGGGCGCAGGTTCCCTGTGGACAGGAAGTTAATCCCTCAGAGGACTTTCCACCATTAATTTATGTGGTCAGAAAATTATACACATACTTGGATGAATATAGATCAGGAAATTCAGTTTTGGATTTTATCCTGACATAAATAGGGAGCTAGTAAGGTTTTGGTGCATGTTGTCATCATGTGCATAGGAGAAAGTGAGGAACCACATATGCTGAAGTAACTACATCTTATACTTGGGAATACCATGGAGAAGCATATTAGAATTTTAAGGACAAAAGAAAGTATGAAAGAGAATTTGGGGAGTGGTAGAGACAAGATAGTGATATACACAGGTAATGTTGTGTAAGTGATTACACACAGCTATAGAGACAGGTGAACTGTGGAAAAAAGAATGTTCAAAGCCAAGAATGACCAGAAGGTAATTCTGTCTCTCATTAAGCACTTAATAAAAAATTGTGCGCATGTACTAAACAAAACTAAACATGATCCTGCACTAAACAAAATCCACAATTCATAGACATATCAACACATTTGACTTATGTAAGGAGGGATCTGAGTGGGCCAAAGAGAGCGTACAGATCCCCTTCATAAAGTGCCTTTTGCACCAGGCACACAGTCCAGGAATGGTAGCTATTGTGTCATTTTATCATTGTGGGAGACATTATGTACATGTAAATAGAAAAGTACATGTGCTTTGTAAGAGTGTAAAGAATGCATAATGAACAATTAGAGCCATCCCTAAGAGACAGTAAATTGGGGTGACTACTCCTGGCCTTGCGCTTTCGGAGGTGGGGAGGAGGGGTGCCATGGGCTGGCATGATTGGACAACACAATTAGTCTTGGAATTTACATATTTATCACTTCTGCCCTGGGCTCTGCATTCCCCCACGGGACAGCTCTGTGAAAATCTGTGGCATTTGACATTTTAAAATAATATGAAAATGCATGCAATTTAAATAATAACATTTGGAAGATTAATATTGCAAGTGTGTGTGTGTGTGTGTATATACGGCAACTGTCTTTTGAGTCCCATAAGAAGTTTTGGCATAGGTAGAATTAGTCCTGGTGTGGGCTAGTTACATTATCAGGGTATGTCTACACATCAGAGTTATTTCAAAATAACATCCTTTATTTTGAAATAAATTTCCTAGCGTCCACACAGCCAAACTGCAATTTCAAAATTAATTTGAAATAGCGGAACACTTATTTCAAATTTGGTAAACCTATGAGGAATAATTCCAAATTCGAAATAGCTATTTCAAAATAAGTGCTGTGTAGACACTTATTTAGAAATAGGGGGCCTCCAGCCTTCCCAGGGTGCCCTGGTGACCACTCTAGCCTCAACTAAGAACACTCCTCTCCCTCACCCGAGCCTTTAAAGGGGTGGACTCTGACCACAGTGCCTGTGCTAGCTCCAAGCCTGCAAGCCCAGAGCCAGCAGTCACTGCCCCTGACCCAGTGGCCCCAAAACATGACCCAGCAAGCCACTGGCAGCCAGCCCTCCACCGCGCCCCAGGAGCAGTCTGACAGCTCCCAGAAGCCTGCCAGGGCCCAGAGAAGGCAGGCGCTTTCCTGGTCCAGAGCGGAGATCATGGACCTTATTCAGGTTTGGGGGGGGGGGGTGCTCCCAACCTCCATGATCTCTGCACTAGATGGAGGAATGCAGCCGTCTATGGGAGGATAGCTGCCAGCCTGATCACCAAAGGCCACATGCAAACCCAGGAGCAGATTTGCATGACAATCAAGTTGGGCAAGACCACCAACCCTGAGCCCTGAGCTTCCCCTCCCCCTTCTTCCCCTTGTTTCCCCCGTACAGATCCCTCCTCCCAGGTTTCCCCCTCCCCTCTCTCACCCTCTCTCCTCCTCTCTCCCACCTCCTTTCCCCAGTCTCACCAGAGTTTCATCCCTCCCCCCCAGTTTTGTTAAATAAAGACAGTTTGTGTTTATGAAAAACATGTATTTTATTTTACATCAGGAAGGGGAGCTGGGGGTGGGGAGAGTAAGTGGAAGGAGATGAGGGAGGAATGAGGCACAAGCCCCCAGTGAGGCAGACCAGGGAGACTGTTAGTGCTCCTCAAGGTGGAGGCTTTCCTGCAGGGCCTCCTGGATACTGACAGCCCCCCCGGTGGACCTCTCGCATGGCAGCCTGCAGAAAGTGCAGCCAGGCTCACAGCAACGCATCCAAGAGAAGCACCAGAGGGCCCAGGGGCAGCTCTGGCTCCATGTTGAAGAGTGCTGTGGTGTTCTGAGTGAGTGCAACCAGAGCAGTGGAGACAAAATGCTTTGCTGTCCCTCATTGAGGTAGGCAACAAGCAGGGAAACCTGAGTACTAGCTGTTGGGGGGGGGGTCCCAGACAGCAGCCACACAAAGTAAATCCTGACCTGATGCCCTGCTGGACCTGGCTCTGGCCGGGCTTAAATGCAATTCCACTCAGTGTGGACGCGCTATTTCAAAATAGCAAAACGTTATTGAGAAATGCATTTTGTGTGTAGATGTGTTATTTCAAAATAAGCTATTTCGAATTAACTATTTTGAAATAGCTTATTTTGAAATAATGCTGTAGTATAGACATACCCTCAGGGAATAAAGCTACATAGTTACTATTGTAGTGGCATGACTTACCCACTCATCTATATATATTTGGTACATACTCTTGTTATATCAACCATTTTCTGTCTTATGTAAGGGTATGTCTACACTACCCCCCTAGTTCGTACTAGGGGGGTAATGTATGCATACCGAACTTGCTAATGAAGCCCGGGATTTGAATTTCCCGGGCTTCATTAGCATAAAGCCGGCGCCGCCATTTTTAAAAGCCGGCTAGTGCGAACCCCGTGCCGCGCGGCTACACGCGGCACGGACTAGATAGTTCGGATTAGGCTTCTAATCCGAACTATCTGTACGCCTCGTAGAACGCCTCGTAGAACGAGGCGTACAGATAGTTAGGATTAGGAAGCCTAATCCGAACTATCTAGTCCGTGCCGCGTGTAGCCGCGCGGCACGGGGTTCGCACTAGCCGGCTTTTAAAAATGGCGGCGCCGGCTTTATGCTAATGAAGCCCGGGAAATTCAAATCCCGGGCTTCATTAGCAAGTTCGGTATGCATACATTACCCCCCTAGTACGAACTAGGGGGGTAGTGTAGACATACCCTAAAATATAAGACAATGCATTTGAGCCTCTTTATTTGGGCAACCCTAGGAAACAGGGTATGCCAAGTTAAAGATTTTGTCAGGCCATGGTGGGCATTACAGGGTCTGGCCATGAGGGAGTGGGGGTGGAACACTTTCCTGGTGCCCTGCTCCTGGGGGCACATGTGGTTCCATACCCCCTACTGCTTCCAGGTCCTCCCTCTTTCCTCCTGCCCCCCACTGCTTTGGGGAAAGCATAGTTGCAGGGGAAGCACATCACTATGCTGCTGTTCTCTGAGCTAAGGGGAAGGGGAGCAACAAGTGTGAAGAGCCACTTCCTCCTCCAGATGGCAAATGTTCCCAGATTAGAGACAACCGGAATATGGAGGTTCAAGTATATTGCTGCAAGGTGGGGCCTGCTTGAAGGCCCGGCAATTGGGGGATTGGGAGATGACAAGGGAGGCAATTCTCCAGGAGCTTAGGTTGTTTCTACTGGTTGTGAACAGCCTTGAAGTTGGGGACTCCCCAGCTGATCCCAGGCTCCACACTGCATTTCAGCGGAATCCGGAAGCAGCTGGGGGGTCCCCAGCTGACCGCTGGTTCCGTGCAGCATTTCCCATGAACCTGGGGTCAGCTAGATTCCCCAGCTTATCTGTTTCCATGGAAATTCTGCGCGGAGCCCGGGATGAGCTGGGGAGTCCCCAGCAGACCCCAGGCTCCATGTGGCGCTGCCTCCTTTAAACGCCGCCTTGGTATTTCAAAGGAGCAGAATCACACAGCTGAGCCTGGGATCAGCTATGCTGCACTGCCACTTTGAAGTACCCCTTTTTGCACTCTTTGCTGCCTCTATCTGATAGAAGCAGCAAGGTTGGGGGCAAGTCGATTAGTTGACTGACTACCAGATAAGCATTTGCTTATCAGATAGTTGACTAGTCCTTAACATCCTTAGTCCAGTCCAGGAGAGTTAGCAACCCTCTGCCCCAGCGTTTCTGCCTCCCCTCCCATCCCCCTGCAACTCTTATCCATTGAAGAGTGGCTATTTCTCTCTGGGAGCGTGGGATACCAATGCTCGGCTGCATAGAGCACCAGAACTGGTAAGGATGACCCTAGTCACATGGACAGAGTCACAGGAGACCTGTTTATTGTGCCTTAGGGTCAGGAATTGCTATCAGCAGGCCTGCTTCTTCACACATTGGAAGTGAAGTGTAAATAGATGTACTACATGTGATACATACTGCATACCAGTGCCTGTCTTATTTCTAACAACACTTAGGTACAGTACGTTACTATTTGAACACAGATTGCAATTGCTCATGTCTTATAAAATCTTTTTGATATCATGCAAATGACATTTTAAACCATTTAATAGGGTTTAGACTCAAAAGTAATTAAAATACATCAGTTTAAAATAATTTAAACTGTCAGCTAAGAAAAGTCCACTTCACAGCTGGAACTATTTGTTCTTTGAAGTACCACTAATTATACTGCTGAAAAAACCATGAAGTGGAATCCTTGAAAACTCTTTTTTTCTATATAATTTATTTTTCTTTCTATTCCAGATATTTTCTTACTTAATAGTTTTCCCTTTTGTGAGGTGCTTAAAATGACTTTTCTTACATAGGGCCAAAGCATGACTGAGATCAGAATTTAAATTCAGATAACACGGCTCTTAGCAGCAGTTTATATTGAAACCAAATCCCAGTACAATACTAAAGACCATTAATTTCAATGTGATAATACTATAATGAATGCACATTACCACTTATATTTGGAAGAAAACAGAGAAAAATTTTAATACTGCTCAGACAATTATTTCAAGTTTATAAATCACACTGATTTGTTTAATTTTTAAACTATAAGTGTCAAAGGCCACATAGATTTAAAACTGACTGTTTAAGATCTGCCAGCAGAACAAAGAAGAAAATATATAGAGGGGTGTTTCTCACAGAAACTTGCACTGATAGATTTTCATCATCTATTTCTGCTCAGATGAAACCAAATCGATAAATAGATCAGGACACTAAGCCTGAAGGAAAAAAAATGATTGCTGCAGAATGATTTTTCCCCCCACACTCTGTTAATATACTTTACTGGGTCCACCAATCATACTGTATGGCACTGAGGGAAAATTTACAGTCTGAAGGTCTCATTTTTTAATCCACTGATTATACTTAGATTAAATATCTATGATGTATTTATAGTTCTGACACTAACTATTAACCTGGCACATCAGTGTAAATGGCATGGCACATAAAAATGACTCATCCTGTCTAAAACATTTCAGAGATACACTAGAGTTTGTTTTACAGGTTAAGTAATCACAGCTTGGAAAGATCTGTGGGTAATGCTATGATGATAGTCAACCAGCTGGTCAGAGCAGTAAATTATAACAGTATACAGTGCTGACAGTTGTGATGACCCCACTTTGTGTCTGCTCTATCTTTCTGAGATCTGAGTTGTCCTTGTTCTGCCTTTCACTTAAACAATTTCAGCTCTCTAGGCTTGTGTAATCTAAAGAAGGTTTAGGTCAGGAAGAAAAAGTATTGCATGTCTGACCACATTCTTTGTTTTTTTACCCTTCCTTAGTGCACTGTCAGTAAACTGACCCTGTAAACATTGAAGCTTCTGACTCTGCTCCTTTTGTGTATTTCTGTGTGTCTGGTAACTTTATTTCTTTTTTTACAAAAAAATGTGGGGATTCTAATCTCACTCATACATTCACAGAATTGGTAACAAAATTGCAATTTTAAACTTTTTACACTTTTATTTACTTAGATCAGGTTTACGGGTGACTTTGCATGAGTCAGAGAATGAAGCTTGTCTTTCAGATCCCAAATATGAGTTGGAGGTCAGATTTGGTAAAATCTCTGTATTTGCCAAGTGGGAAAAAATCATTAGGAAGCCATTCAGAGAGCCTAAACATGGAAACCCATAATTATGAGGTTGTAAATATTCAGGTGAGGTACAGGTGTAAAAAAATGACTGCACCACAGTTAAGTAGGGGAATCAGGGGAGCCAACAGGATTACTGGGCCCCTGGACAACATGGGGGAGGGCAGCTCTCGGCTCCCTGAAAAGGCAGGGCCTTGGACACAAGGGACAGGGCTGGAGCAGCAAGTCTCAATTGCTGCCTGGATGGCATGGTGCCTCCTCCCACCGGCCCTCAGAGCCAGCCAGAGCACATGGCATGGGATTTGAAGCATGCTGCATGGTGCTCCCGCAGTGATAATAAAGAGACCAGGACGCCAGCCACTGCTTAAGTGGCATTGGCAGTGACCAGGAATTCTGGGCCCTTTATAACTGCACTGAGGCAATTGTTCTTTTTGCCTCATCTTTACCCCTAACTGTGGACCTGAGGGAGGGGTTGAGAAAGATGGCTCTGCTTTATGGCTGGAGGGGGAGGGGAAGGTCAGACTGCTGCAAAGAGGAGGACAGCATGCAGTTTGCAGCATTTACTCACTTCCTCAGGTGTATGGTTGGAGCGGACGACACCAAAAGGACCAGGAGTTCACACAGATAATGGTTTGTTCATACTGCACCAAGCTCAGGGAGAACCAGTCATATAATAATATTTGCTGGACGTTCAGTGATGGTATTTGTTTTCAGAGCACCTGTAAATTCGGGCATGCTTGTGAGATGTATCTGGGGACTGATTCATTTCATTCTTGCCAGGATGGTAGGCAAAGATCACAGAGAGAAACAGGAAGTGGGGTGGCTCAAGCACCAACTGCAGCTTGGGCTACAATGGAACAGGGACTGAGAATAAGAGCACAAGCTGAAGAGAAGGACCAGTTAGGGTGGTGTAAAGGGAAAGGGCACCAATGCTGGTTAAGCCAGAAGTTCTAAGGCTTCTCCTAAGGGATTACCCTAGCAAGGTAGATGGGGCATATTTGTGGGAGGAGGTTACTGTGGTAATTCAGATCCCTTTTGTGAGGAAAAGGATCTATGTGATGTCGAAACATTTAAAGTCAGTTACTGGCAAAGGACATGTTGTTCAGGAAAAGATTGCACAGGAATTAAAAGGGAGAGCAGGATAGGCAGCCCATTTGAGCAATTACCTATATCAAACTTGAGAGTTTCCTTCCTTGAGTTGGTCCCCAAGAAGATTCCAAGGACATATCAACTAATTAATCACCCGTCATACCCATAGGGTGACTCTGTTAATGATGGAATAGACCCGGCACTATGTTCCATATGCTATTCCTCCACTGATGAGGCAGTTTGTATGGTTAGGGCTTCTAGCCCAGGTGTACTAATGGTCTAGAGTGAAGTGTAGTTGGCTTTTGCCGGAGGATGTTGTGAGAAATAAGATGTTAACAGGGTTTTAAAATGAGTTAGGTGAGTTCATGGAGATTACATCCATCAATAGCTATTAGCCAGGATGGGTAAGAATGGTGTCCTTAGCCTCTGTTTGTCTGGAAATGGATGACAGGAGAGGGATCATGTTGTGTTCACTCTCTTTGGGGCATCTGGCCCAGTATGGCCATTCTTATGTTCTTTTAACTGCTGCTGGTGAATCCATCAGATTTTCACCTGTTGGGTTTGTTTTTTTAAGGGAAAATTTTATTTTGACAAGGGTATGCCCATAGGCTGTTTGGTATCCTATGCAGCATTTCAAAAGTTTCGTACAGTGTCGCAATGGGTGGTGGGATGCGAGCAGCAGGACTATACCAATGGTGCATTATTTAAATGATTTTTTGTTTGCAGGGTGAGCCAGGTCAGAACAGTGTGTTCACCTTATGAGCACATTTCAGGTCCTGGCTAAACATTTTAGGGTAAGTTTAGTAGAAATAAAAATAGTGGGTCCTTCCACTTCAAGGACCTACATAGGGTGAGTTGAGCACCCTGGAAAGAGATTCAAGGCTCCTTCTGGATAAGCTTCTGGAGCTATTGGGATTGCTGAGGGAAGCAATTAAGGGATAAAAAACACATGTGATGAGACCTGCAATCTGAACTTTGCTTGCAGGGTTGTTACTCCAGGGTGGGCACTTTGTACCCAGATGTCAGCAGCAACAGCCAGTATAGGCACTGCACTTCATTACATATGAATCACTAGAGAGATGAAGGAAGTCTTGGAGGGTCAGGAACTCTTCCTGATCAATTTAATGGGGTATCATTGTGGAGGAAGGAATGGCTATTACAGAGGAGGTTAAAAGCCAATTCAAATGCTATGGGGGTACAGCTTGTGTGTGTGTGTCATCAAGGCAAATGGCTTCTTGGATACAAAGTGATGTTGCATAATTTTCCCATCTGTATAAGAATGTTGTGGCCCGATTAAAACACATATCAAGTTTTGCGTGTCCTTTCAGTGTCATTCAGTCAGGAGCAAAAATGGCATCATGTGCTTTAGGTAACCAGTCAGGTACTATGAATAGCACCTTACAAACAGTAAATACTCCAAGCAACAGTTGAGGCAAACAGTTCACATAGTTAATACAGAGTTTAACATTAAAAAAAAAAAAACCATACTCTTAACAGTTGGTCTTTTTTTGTGGCTAATTTGTGAACAGAAAAAGAGGTAAAATAAAATGTCTGAACTAGTTTGTTGCAAACAATTTGTCAGTTCTTCTTAACCAAATTCCCCTCATTTTACCTCGTCACTACTTCCCTCTCAATATTCTCTAATTCATCATTTATTCTTTTTCCACCTGAGTAAACCCTTTGCTTTTTCTACATTCAAGGAATTTTTCAGGGATGGCAGGAGGCTAGTCACACAACAGGCTGTCTTAAAAAAAATTACACAAAGCAAAAGATTCAGTTCATTTTAATAGTCTCATAGGATTAACAGTTCACAAGGTTGGAAGCTGGCAGAAAATAAGTTAGAAGAGGAAACAGCATGAACTAACACAGTGGTTTTATCTAAACAATTTCCCTCCTTTGAAAGAATTTTAATTTTTACTCAGAACATAAATGAGAAGTGTTTGAGACATCGAAGTTCCCAAGAGAGCAGAGAAACTATGATATAAAACTAACATCAGTGGTACCACTGGCAGTGTAAGCTAAGAATGTCAGGAATGATTATACTTGGATACTGAATCAACCTTTCACCACAAGAAAGCCTTATCAAGTTTATTGGTACTGCATTGCTGAAGAGTTGCAACTGTAAACTATAACTTCATATCACACTTAGACAAGGAATGAAGCAAGGCATCTCTTCCAACAATATCAGCCCATCTTCTTTCACTTAAACCAAGGCAATGATTAAAATCAAATTAAAGCAAAATAAATCAACTGTTGGGCTAGTGTGTGTGTGTGTGTGTATTCCGATTTAAAGCCCCTAAATCGAATTAGCTGGTAAACCTCATTGCAGGAAGAATACCAGCTAATTCGAGTTAGGGCTTTAAATCAGAATCCCATTTCACTGCCGCATGTAGACGAGGGCAGTTACTTTGGGCTAATCAATTTCTAAAATGGCGACTGGCTGGGAACATGCAAATCAAGCGCGGGATATGTAAATCCCGGGCTTGATTTGCAATTTCGGTCACCCTCATTAGCCTCCCTAGATAGATCTAGGGGGATAGTGTAGACGTACCCTTACTTAACTTGATTTAACTTTCAAGGATGACTGACATCCTTAACCTTACTTTCAGTTAACAAGGGTTATATTGGGTAACAGATGAGCTTGGGTCATTTTCTTCTGAACAGAAAGAGATGGAATTGTTCACAAAGATCCTCAAACAAAATTCTACAGCCTAACCAAAAGGCTCAGGCCAACCATGTAAAATCTTGTGGCTCTGAAGTTAATTTGGCCCCCCGTCACATCTCCTCATCCCACTGTCCCCAGCAGGCAGCTCCATTAGTTTTGAGCTACCAGGAATTTCCCTGAGAAAAGCTGCCCATGGAGGATCTGAAGAAGAAACCTTCATTGATTTTTTATTTTTCCAGCTCTATGGGGACTGTTGATACTGCTGCAAAGTTGGCTCCTCCCTCCTCTTTCTTACATGCAGAAGATTCTTCCCAGTATGTGCATGTAGGGTGGGGGCACACAGAGCTTCTGTCATCAGTAGGACTGGGATAGGAGAAGGAAGAGAGCTAATGCTCCCTGACCTCTGCCAGTGTCTGAGTCCATCAGAAGGAAGAACAACTGGAAAGAGGGTGGTTGTGAAGAGAGTGGCAGCATTTGTAGTGCTAGTGAAGAGGCTGTCAGAGAAGCACCCTAATTTTTTTAGGAGTAATGGTAGTTCGGAATAGGAAGCCTAGTCCAAACTACCTAGTCCGTGCCGCGTGTAGCCACGTGGCACGGAGTCCGCACTAGCGGACATTTAAAATGGCGGTGCCCAGCAATATGCAAATGAAGCCCAGGAAATTCAAATCCAGGGCTTCATTTGCAACTCCGGTTGCCTACATTACCACCCTAGTTCAAACTAGGGTGGTCGTGTAGACATACCCGGAGAAAGGAAGATGCTGCTGATCTCTCTCTCACACATGGGCTGCGTCTAGACTGGCAAGATTTTCTACAAAAGCAGTTGCTTTTGCGCAAAAACTTGCCAGCTGTCTACACTGGCCACTTGATTTTGCGCAAAAACACTGACGTTCTACTGTCCGAAATCAGTGCTTCTTGCGCAAATGCTTTGACGTTCCCATTCGGGCAAAAGCCCTTTTCTGGAAATGGTTTTGCACAAGAGAGCCAGTGTAGACAGCTAAAAACTGTTTTGCGCAAAAAAGCCCTGACGGTAAAAAAGGTGATCAAGGCTTTCTTGCGCAAAACCGTGTCTAGATTGGCTTTTGCGGGAAAGCATCCGTGCCAATCTAGATGCTCTTTTCCGCAAATGCTTTTAATGGAAAAACTTTTCCGTTAAAAGCATTTGCAGAAAATCATGCCAGTCTAGACGTAGCCATGCTGTTTGCTGAGCTCCCTCTGCTGAGATGCCTGCTTCTCTCCCATTGTAGTTCTGTTTTCCAATGGCCATTTTGTCTAAACATTTACATAAATGGACATGCCAATTATTTAATTGTAATCTGAATAAATTAATGACAGAAACACCCCCTTCTATTGATAGCAGCAGCCCTATAGTGGCTCTTCCTTTAATTCCTTCTCACCTGTTTGGGAAGTCTGGGACAGATTATTGACTCTTTGGATCTGAGATGAGATTAAAGACCTTGTGGAGCTCAGGAAGAAGCTCAATGGACCAGCTTCACTGCATTTGTCCAGTCTGGATTCCAGTCATGTTTCCCACCTGCCTGTTCCTACTCCGGATAAATTCTTTTCTCTTTCCTCTCTTCAAACACACAGATCCCTATCTGTTTTGGAAGCACGGAACCACATTTTCTCCAAAACATGAACAACCCTTACATTACTGATTATCCGGAAACAACAAAATCTAGACATGAGCATGGAAATAGACTATTTATACAGTAGAAACACCGAGTTATGAACTCCTCAGGAATGACAATTGTTTGTAACTCTGAACAAAATATTAGGCTTGTTCTTTCAAAAGTTTACAACTGTGTATTGACTTAATACAGCTTTGAAACTTTACTATGCAAAAGAAAATAGCTGCTTTTTATCATCTTAATTTAAATGAAACAATCAGCTTCCTTACCTTGTCAATTTTTTTTAAACTTTCCCCTTATATTTTTAATACTTTGTTTAACATAGCAATGTACCAAATTTGTCTTTTCCCTGATTTCTGCTGTTGCCTGATTGCATACTTTCAATTCTAAATGAAGTGTGTGGCTGATACGTCATTTTGTAAATTTGGTGTTTGTAACTTTAAGGGTCTACTGTATATCTTATCTGTACATAATCACAGAATAATGTTGGTGAATAGAGAAATATCCTTCTTATTCCAGGTGCTTGGGTATAAAACTGGAAACAGCTTTGAGGTTAGTAATTTACTATTGTGAAGTACTAAAGCTTTAGACACTGTTTGGACCAATTTCTCGGTAATGATTTCAAATTTATACTATTAGCTGGAATGTGCATAAATTATAAGTTAATGTTACACGCTTATACAATGTGTGTTTTTTTCTAAATCTTCTGATAGCTACACCAGATTTACAAGTTTGAGATTGCTACCATCTCTGAACTAATATTCTTGTGCCCAGATTTATCATGGTATTTACACAGCTAAACTGGTCAACTGCTTTATTCCCCAGAGGTGACCTAAAGAGAGATACCCTAACATTAATGCTTGAGTTGCCCCCACAAGCATGATAAGTGTTTTCTATATATTTTATTAAAGTTCTTTGTTAATAATCTGATAATAGTGAGTAAGGGAGAACTACCAGTAGTAGCACAATTGGATGGACTGTTTAAAAATAGCAGTTTTTTAAAACGATCACAGGTAGTACATGTGTTTGAGTTCTAATGGTGGAGCCCAGACAGATGACATACTGGTTTAATGTAGCCCTAGCCAACAGCCTGCAGAGCTGTAGCCTCTTCAAGGCTTTCTTTTAAAAATTGATTGTTACAATTTTACATATAAAACAAAACTTGGTCAATGTTAGTTTCTACACTGGTTTTTTTTGTTTTCTTTCCTTGACCATTTTTCTTGTTTTGGCCATACACGAAAAAGCTTTTGTCCAACAAAATGTGCATATGTACTGAAAACTAAATTCTTGTGTAGTTGCTGAAGGGCGGATGGAAATATAATTTTCAATTGCACGAGTTAAATATTTTATACAATTTGCTCTGCCTATGTTCATATCTCAGTAAAGATGTAACCTTCCTGCTCATCTTCTGGTTTCCCTTTGTTTAATTGTGCTCTTCTCAGATGAGAATTCAAGGTTCTCTTTGAAATCCTCGTTTTCAGGCTTTGTTCCATAAAATGTAAACTCTTTTCAACTAGAGATCAGCAAAACCAAATCTTTGGTGTAGGGGCCAAATCAAGAAATACGAAAGAAAAGTTTGTCTGTAACGAACAAAAATTGATTTTTTGTCTGGTTTTTCTCTCCAGATTGAAAAACTGGAAAACATATAAGCAAAGAACACCTCTGCTCTGCTTCCTGCTTTGGGGAGAGGCGGGGTTGGGGCTGCTCCGCAAAGCTGGTAGTCCATGGAAAGGTTTGCATTGACCCTAGAGGGCCATGGGGCACTCAGTGGAGAGAGCTCCTTCCCCCTCCCGGGACAGCGGCACGGCCCAGGGCAGGAGGGTTATGTCTTGGCACACTACTTCAGAAAGGTTGCTGACCCCTGGCCTATTAGCAAGAAACAATTGAGTGGAGGAGAATGGTCTTCCTACAGTTTTGCTACACTTTTACTGACTCATGGACTCAAGTGACCATGTCATCTGGTGCAGAAATCCATCTTGAATTTTGTACTTTTTCACAGAGGTGTAGGGAATTGAACAAAACTTTCCTGCTCTATGGAAGTAAACTCTGGTTATCTTCATCTGGCTTTACAGATGGTCTCTCCACCACAAAAGGGTCAATGAAAATAGCTAGAAAAAAATGGGATAGTAAAAACAGAGATAGAGGAAAACTGCTGGACTGAGGTCAGAAAGAACATCTCTGGCCTGAGAAGGACTTTACCTGACATAAGAATTAGTGACAAATTGTTATTTGTAACAAGTTTTCTTAGTGTATTAAGCTTAGTTTGCATGTTTTGATTTATTTTGTTTAGCAACCTACATTGCTTTATATACTCGCTTATGACATTCTAAATCCTATCTTAATACAATCATATTTGTTTATTAATAAACTGAGCATACATAATTGTTCCATGGGGGGTTGGCAGCTGTACATATCTTTCTTTACAGAAGAAAAAGGGCAGGCAATAGGAGCTTATTCCATATAAAACGTTATTCACAGTAAGAAAAATTTATCTGGGGTTCTGGTCCCATTGGAGCTGTGCTCTTAAGTGCTGTGACAAATCCTTTTAACTGTGCCTTCCCAGAGCTGAGCTGATCTCAGAGTCTATATTAGTTTGCTGTAGACTGTGACCCAACTCTGAGTCAGTGCTGGAGGGCCTGGCTCAGAAGGACAGGATGATGGAGTGCCAAAGGGCAGGTAGGAGGGCTCAGTGGTATTTCAACACATCAAATTACAGTCACAAGAGGATCCCTGGTTTTGTTTTTTTAAGGGTATCTTCAATCCAAAACTATTCTTTCAAGGATTTGTTTTTGTGTTTCATTTTCTTGTTGGGTGTCTTTCTGCTACATTTATTTAATCATGTAACTCCAAAAATACAATATTTAATTTCAAAATATCATTTTGAGTTTTACAACAAAGAATTCAGCCACAAGAATTTGCAAAATTAGTGAATAGTTTTGATGCCCTGAAAAATGCATTTTTTACAAATTTACTATAAGGCAAAATTAAATTCACCCAACACTACTGGCAATCCTGTAAAATGAGTATAATAGCATAGTAATAAGAGCCATAGAAGTACATAAAATATCTACAGGAGTTAGAAGCTGCTCCAAGTTATGCCAGCTGGCTGTGCTCTCCAAAGCATCATATTCCAGCTGAGAATTCATATAGAACTGCTCTGTCCCCAAAACAGCTCTTCATACCTTGTACCAGGGATGTAAAGGTTAACCAGTTAGGGTAATATTTACCGAATAACCAGTTAACTGGCAGCCCAGCTGAGTCCATGGCAGCACGGTCGGGGGGCTCTCCAGCCTGGCTGGGTTGAAGCAGGCCAGGCCAGGCCCCAACAGTCTCTGCCTGTGGTGTGGTGGGGTGGGGTGGGGTGGGCTTGGCCTACCTTGTCCAGAGCAGCCTGCAATGTGGAAGGTTCAGCTGGACTTGAGTAGCCCTCTGCCTGCAGGAGCCCAATTAACCAGTTAAACATAACCTTTAACTGGTTAACATTTTAAACAGGATTTTATATCCCTACTGCACCTAATTATACAAGCTAAGAAATCACCCAGGCTAGAGAATTTCAAAATAGAAGGAGCAAATCTGGCCCATTATTTGCTTGGACCTGAGAGAATCTACTCTCTAGCATCTAATGCTGAGGCAGACCTGAAAGGAAAAGGTAATGAAGAAAAGGATTTTTGATTTGTGCATGGTAAGGGTAACTTTCTTTTGCCCTAATTACAGTAAATGTGTGTTCCCTTCAGTCTTCAGCCTTGCTAATCAGTTCATGCTATTTTTGACTGAATGCTTTTCTTTTCTTCCCTTTGTACTACATTCAATCAGTCTGATTGGAAACTGATTCCAAAGACTTCTGCTGTCCAAGTAGCTTCTAGTTCTCTGGCTAACACCTCTCAGCTGCTGTTGTCACCATCCTTTGCTAGGGAACTTCATTCCAACTACTCCTCCCAGTCACTTCAAAATGAAGTTAATTATAAGTGGGATTCAAGGAGAAAAATGAGTAACTAAACAGGGTAGACTCAAATGAGTAGGCCAACACATGCCTTACCCGTCTTTTTACCATACAAGTGTTTTAGATTTAACTAATTACCTGCCTAGAAATTTACAGCTGAGGCTGAAACTTCATCCTCCAACCCAGTGTGGTACCCAAGTATTAATTAATGAGGTTTCCACACAGTATGTTTTTTGATACCACAAGTATAGCAATACTTAAGTAAAAATGTAGTGGGCTTAAGTATGGAGTTACAGTTTGGACTAGGAATTGAATGGGGTTTGGCAGTTGAAACTTCTAAGGTTATTGTAACAATTTGGGAGGTTTAAAATTTGATTTGGCTTTTATTGAAAGGGAAATGTTGTAAAGAAAAATCATCAGGCTACATGGTGTGGTGGAGGGGAAAAAAGCTCTTAATTTCTTTTCAGTTATGCAAACTCAAATATATATTCTCAGGTAATAAATATATCCTCATATTTCATGTGCTTCCATTCCCAACAATCAATACATGTGGGAGGAATACAGCATGGTCTTGGACAAGGAAAGAAAAGTTTAACACGTATAGTGCTGGAATGAGGCCCTAGAATGGCAACTTTTCTGCGTGTCTGTTTGTATAACTAATTTCTTCATTGCTGAATGAAAGATTTTATTAATGGAAGGGCTGTTATAACTAGTGGTACTAAGGAATACTGTTACAAATGCATTGTTCACTTTTGCAAAGAAAATTAAGTAGACTACTTGTCTAATATTGCAATGTGGCCTTATTCCAGTCTTCACCCTCACTCTGGGAGGGGGCAGATTTATTTTCATGCTTATCTTGCTGCAAATAGGCAACATCTGAAAAGCAGTCAAGCTGTTTGCAGCTGGCACCAATATTACAGCTGCCTAAACAATACACCAAAACGCAAAGGGATTTAGCAGTGTTTTCCTGAGCAGCTCAACGTGTGCTTTGGACACAAGCACCAGTAAATGTTTATGAATTTTAATGAGCTAGCATTTATATAGTGCTTTGCATGTTCAAAATGCTGTATACACAGTAAGAGGTTTTCTTTATTAGATTGAACAGGCCTGCAAAGAGAAAAATGAAAAGAGTAGTATGATTACTTAACTTGGATATGTTTAGTGTCTAGTTTCTGCTTCTGTGATGTAAGAGGCTTTTGGCACGGACCTTAGGTTAGGTGGCCAACAGCAAACTTCTGTCCAGATATTTGGAGGTTTCTATGGCAATAAGAAACTATTAGTTTAGTATTAGTATAGCAGAAACCCTTAACTCTCTGCCTAATAAATCATATGCAGTTACCCAGATGGAGGATGCATTACTACTGAAATTTAGATAACATCACTATTGAATTTGTTGGTTTTAATATATTGTTTTAAAATCACAGTTTTAAGATGGGCACACTCTAGATGAAAATGAATTTTTTGCTTTGTTCCTATTCTTTGGGGACAATGGTCATTTAAATAAATTCCCTGAGACACCTTAACCACAATTCTCATATCAAGATGAGTTTGCAATGTTCCTTCCCCTGAAACTGTGGAAAACTTTATTAAACACCACTACAGGAAGAAATGGAAATGCATGAAATGCCAAGTGCAAATACAGTATCTTGTACTGAAAAGATTCTGAATATGGGAATACATTATTAGAGTTCAGGGTCCATTGATATCGTTGGAATAGGTCCCGAGCTAATGCAAATTGTATAGCTACATATGCTGCTGATGTCAAGTTAGGAATGGACTGCTAAATTACAGCCTAACTGGACAATCTGGTTCTTGTTGCAGAGCAGAGTATAAAACAAAGGAGGGCTACAGAACGTGAGGAAAAGCAGATGGGCACAAGTTATAGCCCAATGCCCAGGGAAGGCCATGTGGAGGGGGAAAGTTACTACAAAGAATCTGTCATGTTAATGCATAGCTACATCCAGATTTTATGTATGGTATGAACCAGGATGCATAACAAAAGATCAGATATCAGAATGGGAGGAAGAGATGTGCATACATCTGCTACCTGTATGTGGCTGAATTACTTTTGGCAGGTGGCATAATATCCCACTGCAACCTATGAGGTAACACAGACAACAACTAGACTCAAGGAATTAGAAATGGTTCAAGCTGATCACGATAATCGTGATAAATCTGCCATAATCACCTGAATAACCTTAAAAAATAAAAGGCCAACAACATGTTTGGTGTGCACAGTACCAAATGCAGTGGAACCTCTGACTGGGATCTTTGGAGAATGAGGGGATACACCCTCTTTCTGATGAAGAGGGGAAATACGAGCTCTTTTGGATCTGTTCAATACCAATGAAGCACATCTGTAAGGCTAGTCCTGCCTGGAAGAGGGGGAGGGAGCTTAAAAGAGAAAACCCTGGTATAGGAAGGGATGATGAACAGGAAGGAGGTTGTCCCACCTCAGACAGCAGTGGCTGGCCTCACCACTCCCACAGACACATGACCTAGCCTTTAAATGGTATGCCTCCAGAGCAGGAACTGGAGCTAGACCCCTATTTCATCTAAGCAAAAAAGGCTGTTCCAGGAAGCCTGCTTGCTATTGAGGTCACCTTTGCCTCTCTTTGTTTTTCTAGACTTCCCTCTCTTATAAGAGTGGGAGGAGGACTTTTTGTTTGTTTAATTTAAGGAACTCCCTTTGTGCCTGCTGGTGGGAAAGAAAGACATTATAAGGGTCTGGAAGTGGGGTGTAGAGGGGACGCTTGAATCCCCCCCCTCCTGGGAGTTAGTGCAATACAAAGAATAAATAACATGTATACCACAGGTAACTTTACTGGATCTACCTCATGCCGGCATGGTGGTGAGGATGGCATCAACCAACATAGCTTCCCCAGAGACTGTTTACATTTTCTTTCTCTTTATAATTTTTTTCAGCTGTGACCCCTTTTCTCTCTCACTACTTGTAATTTGCTCTGGTTGGAAACCATGCTATGGCTCATTTTCTGCATGCCTGTTTCACTGAAAGATACAATATGTCCCTTACTTTTCAATTCATACAGCATATGTGAGCAGTACGTCTAATAGAGACATACACTTTCCTAGTCATCTGGTCTATTTAGATAGTAGGAGTCCATTAAATTGGTACTTAGCAAATCTGTACCTATGGGATTCTTCTCTATTTCTGAGCAGGGATTTAGTACCTGCTGACAATTTTTTCTTTTAATTAAGATCCATATCTAAACCTTCATGAACTGCTAGCAGAGAGCTGCTTACTCAATGGAGAGCAGAGGAAAAAAGGAAGGAAGAAAGAAAAGAAAGCTGCTGCCTCAAAATGTGAACATAACAAAAGGATTATTGAAGAGTGCTGTCCTTGGATGTCCATGTTCCTATTAGCATCTGGCTATTTAGTCTAAAATCAAGGATGAAAAGAAATGGAAATTAGCAAACATTTCTGGAGGTTTAAATTATTAATGCCTTTTCCCATGTCTCTGCAGTTAAGAAATACAGTGGGCATAGTTAAAACCCTTTAATCCTTTCATTGGTACTTCAGTAAGGCAGTACTCACAGGTTTAAAGTTAGGCATGGACAAATTTTTCAAAGGTATATAGACCAAGTCCTTAATGGGATTTTCAAATGTCCCTTGGTGCCTAACTCTCATACATGGGAGTTAAACACCCAGGCACTCATGAAAATACTAGTAAGCACCTGCAGATTTAGGCCTAAATACCTTTAAAAATCTGACTTCGTGGACCTTGCTGAACTAGCTGGAGCCAGCATTCCTACTTGGATAATGGGGAGTATTGCTGAAGCCAGTCCTCCCTTTAAAACTGGTAAAAATATAAAGCATTCCTTTTAGCTGTGAACGTTACATCATGACTAGGGCCCTATCATAAAAAATGTATTACAGTCGTATGGTCTACCCCACCCCTGGTGAAATCTGGTCTTTTGTGAACTTTTACCATATATTATGTAGATTTTACAAGAAAGATCAGCATTTCTCTAAGGGTATGTTTATGCTACAGTGCTATTTCGAATTAACTTATTTAGAATTAGTTAATTCAAAATAAGCTAATTCGAAATAACGCATCTAGACCCAAAAACAAATTCGAAATAGCGTTTTGCTATTTCGAAATAGCGCGTCCACACTGATTGGACACTGGATCACATTTAAGGGCAGCTGAAACCGGTTCTGGCAGGGCATCAGGTCAGTAGTTGCTTTGTGTGGCTGCTGTCTGAGGCTATCTGAGGCTTCTGCTTAAAGGGACCCCCCCTGGACAGCCGGTTTTCAGCTTTTCTGCTTGCTTGCCTACCTTGTCGAGGGATGGCAAATCGTTTTCCTCTCTGCCTGTCTTGGTTGCTCTTCTTTGGGACACCGCAGCACTCGGCACCATGGAGCCAGAGCCACCCCTGGGCACTCTGGTGCTCATGTTGAACGTCTTGCTGCAAGCCTGGCAGCAATTGCTGGAGGCTGCCTGGCAGCTTGTGGTGCATCCCAACCCTTGGCCCTCTCTCTGCCCCCCCTGGGGGCCATGGAGGAGTGCCACCAGGATGCCAGCATGCCCCGCCGCATCTGGCATCTGGACACAAGCAGCGACTTGTGGGACCACATCATCCTGGAGAGCTGGGGAGACCAACAGTGGCCCCAAAACTTCAGGATGAAGGATACCTTCCTGGAGCTCTCCGAGTGGCTCACCCCGGCTCTGCAACGATGGGACACACACATTAGGCCCGTCATTCCCCTCCACAAGTGGGTGACCATTGCCCTCTGGAAGCTCTCCACACTGGGTAGCTACTGATCTGTGGGGAATCAGTTCAACGTGGGGAGATCCACCGTCGGAGCAGTGCTCATGCAGGTACAGCACTCACCGGCCACTGGGCCAGGACGGGGGGCTGCAAGGAGGACGACGTGGGCTGCCCCAGGGAAAATGGGGGGGAGGTTGTGTAAGTGCCCTCCCCTGGAGGGGTCGATCCATCCCGGCTGCACTACAGACCACCCGTGGTGGCCAGGATTGCAGCGGGAGTTGCTCCTGGGAGTGGGGCGCAGGGCAGTGGCGGGGAACAAACACTCCCAGCCACCTGGGCACCCCAGCGACCCTCGGTTTTGTGTGTCTCGCTGCAGGTGGTGAAGGCCATCAACAGGGTGCTGCTCCGCAGAGTCATCTGCCTCACCGACCTGGATGTGGTCATCCAGGGGTTCGGCGCCCTGGGCTTCCCCAACTGCAGGGGGGCAATCGACAGGACGCATATCCCCATCTGTGCCCCGGACCACCAGGCCTCTCTCTACATCAACAAGAAGGGGTACTTTTCTGTGATCCTGCAGGCCGTGTCTGACCACTGGGGCCAGTTCACAGACATCAGTGTGGGCTGGTTCAGTAAGGCACACAACGCACAGATGTACCACAACTCCTCCGTGTGCCAGAGGCTGCATGCTGGGACTTTCTTCCCCGACCGTCACATCAGGTTTGGGGACATGGACATGCCAGTGTGCCTGGTGGGGGATGCGACCTACCCCCTATGGCCCAGGCTCATGAAACCCTACACGGGACACCTCAGCCTCTCCCGGCAGGCCTTCAATGCCAGGCTCAGCAGGGCCCGAATCATGGTCGAGGGGGCCTTCGGCCGACTGAAAGCACGGTTTAGATGCCTCCTCACCCACTTCAACCTCTCCCAGCACAATATTCTGCACGTGGTGGCAACATGCTGTGTGCTCCATAATTTGTGCGAGAGGAAGGGGAAGGTTTTCCTGCCAGCCTGGATGGCAGAGGCTGCCCGCCTAGCTGGACAGCATGCACAGACCTGCAAGGATGACAGCCGGGAGGCCCTTTGGGGGGCTGACAGCATCTGGGAAGCCCTGCGGGAAATCTTCTAGGCAGACGAGGACTGAAGTCCCCCTGGCGTGTCCCATTGGGGACTGGGGCCTGGGGCCTTACATTCCTCCTCCACCTCCTTTCCCTTTCCCCTCCCTAACCCCCCTTCCTGATCTACAATAAAAATACCTGTGTGGCCACAAAAAAAAGTCTTTATTTCAAATAACTGGGTGTGGGGGGGGGGGGAAATGAGGGCAGGAGAGGGGAGGGGGAATCCTGGGAGGAGGGAGCTGGAAGGGGAAGGCAAGGGGATGAAGGGGGAAGGGAAGCTCAAGGTTGAGGGTCTTGCTAGCTCTCCTGTCTCGCAGCACTGCATCTGCGGGGGCGTTTGAGGGGGACTGGGTGTGGAAGGGGAGGGGAGGCAGGAGGAATGGGGTGTGTGGAAGAAGCGTGAGGGGGAGAAGAGGTGGGAGGAGGCGTGATAGATGGGGCGGCCGCAGGGGCTGAAACAGCAGGAGGGGGCGTCTGGAGGGAGGGCAGTGTGCAGTGTCTCTCCCCGGGGTAAGGTCCCTAAGCTCCCCCTCCACTCCCGCCCTGCATAAGGGGACTGTGATGTCATTCACATGTGGAGGCCTCCCCGGCCTCGGATGAGGCTGCTAACAGGCTCTCTGGGATGTCACAGGGGTCCTGGGTGCAGGGCAGGCTCCCTGCAGTCTCCTGGCTGCCATCCTCCTCCTCCTCTTCCTCCTTGCCCTATGTCAGGGGTAGGTGCCCTCTGCCCCGGTGTCAATGATGACCAGGGGCCACAGACCGTCTGACCCCCCAGGATGCTGTCCAGGGCCTCAAAGTGAGGGCTGGCCTCTGGGTCAGACTCTGGCGTTGGCCTACTGCATTTCTTTTATTTTGCAGTGCACCTGCTCTTGGGTACACATATGGCCTCTGGTGGCCAGGCTAGCAGCCATGCAGCTGTAGACGGTTGCATTCCTGTGCCTAGTGCAGAGATTGTGGGCATTGGAGGCCTCCCCTCAAATCTCAATGAGGCCCACGATCTCCGCACTTGACCAGGAAGGCGCCTGCATTTTGTGGCCTCCTGGGAGCCGCAGTCTGGTCCTGGGAAGAGGTGGAGGGCTGGGTGGCAGCGGGTGGCTGGCTCATGCTTTGCCAGGTGCACGGTCTGCTGGCTGTGTGCTGGCAGGCTGGCAACTGGCACAGGCACTGTGGCCAGAGTCTGCCCCTTTAAGAGCTCCGGGGTTGGGAGGGGAGCAGATGAGTTCTCCTGGTTGTGCCCAGAGTGGCCACCAGGGCTCCCTGGGAAGGGCTGGAGGCCAGCTAATTCGAAATAAGTGTCTACACAGCGCTTATTTCAAATTAGCTATTTCGAATTAGGTGTTATTCTTTGTAGAATGAGGTTTACCAAATAAGGGCGCCGCTATTTTGAATTAAATTCGAAATAGCGGTTTGTATGTGTAGACAGCTATTAAAGTTAATTCAAAATAATGTCTGTTATTTGAAATTAACTCTGTAGTGTAGACATACCCTAAGTGGGGGGTCCTGACCCAAAAGACATTATTGGGATTTAGTGGTAAGCATTAAACTTAATGAATATTTGCAGGTTTGAGTCTGTGATTATAAGATTTTCTTTGCAACAAAAGGGGCTGTGGACCAGAAGGTAATGAAGGAGAAAAAAAAATGAGGCCTAAAGTTCTTTAGCAGAATAAGTAAATTGCCCATAGTTACTGAACAATTAAGAAACGTAGGAAAATAATTTTTCTCCATTGATGTTCATTCTTTCCTAATAGGTAAGTTTCTTTTTTTTTGAAAATAACCCTACTAGTGTTACTTAGAATGTTACTTGGGGTACGTCTACACTACAATGTTAATTCGAACTAACTTAGTTGGAATTAGTTAATTCGAACTAAGCTAATTCGAACTAACGGATCCAGACTAAAAAACTAGTTCGAATTAGCATTTTGCTAATTCGAACTAGCATGTCCACATTTAGTGGACCCTGAACTGGGGTTAAGGATGGCCGGAAGCAGTGTCGGCAGGGCATCAGATGAGGACTTAGACCATGAAGATGCTGTCTCAGGCTAGCCGAGGGCTGTGCTTAAAGGGTCCCGACCCCCACCCCGGACAGACAGTTCTCAGGGGTGCCCCGCTTGCAAAGCAGTCCTGGCTTGGATTGCCCGGACTACCCACACTGGGCAAATCACAGCACTTGGCCATCAGACCGGCTGCACTTGCTGCAGGCTGCCATCTGGGGAGAGGGAGCAATTGGGGGGCTGCAGGAGAGCTTCCACCCCCAGAAGCCCGCAGAGCCAGCCCAGTCCTCCCCATCAGGGGTGCGTACCCCATTCCTCCCTCACCTCCTTCCACTTACCCTTCCCTAGCCCCCCTTCTTATTGATGTACAAAATAAAGGACACACGTGTTCAAAAATAGAAACTCTGTTTATTTAACAAAACTCGGGGAAACTGGGAAAAGGAGGTGGGAGAGGGGAAGAGAGAGGGTGGGAGAGGGGAGGGGGAAAACTGGGAGGAGGGAGCTGAAAGGGGGAAGCAAGGGAAAGGAGGGGGTGGGGAAACTGAAGGATCAGGGGTGGGGGTCTCGCCGGGCCGACCGCCTCCCAGTACAGCGAGGGAGGGGGCCTCGGCGTCCCCGGGGGGATGGGGTGGAGGGTGCGGAGGTTGAGGTGGGGGGTGTGGACATTGAGGAAGAGGTTGTGGGGGTTGAGGAGGGAGAGGTGGGAGGGGGAGCAGGAGTGGGAGGAGGGACAGCAGTTGGGGGGACAGCTGGTGCAGGATCAGCACGGGGCACCATGCGCTGCAGCAGGAGCTGCAGGTTGGTGCTCAGCCCTCGGAGCTCAGACAGCAGCTCGTGGCGGACCTGCAGGTCTTCCTGCATCCACGACCGTAGTGTGCGGTGCACGGCTTGCAGGGCCCCAAGGTGCTGGTCCCAGTATTCCTGCTCCGTGCTGGCAGTCCGGAGCAGGCCGCGGGTGCGGGAGCATGTCCCGGGCGGGGTGGTGCGCCCGGCACGAGCAGCTGGTGCAGCTGTAGAGAAAGAAGAGAAGGGGTCAGTTCTCCCTGGGGACGCAGAGGATGATGCCCAGCCCCCTCCCCAACTCCGCAACGTGAGGGTGACCATGTCCTGCACCGTCACAGCCGCTGTGCTTGTACAGAGGCCATGGTCAGGATGTCTGGCTCTCCCCGGGACTGGAAGCTGCCCCAAGACCGCACCCATGTCCCTGTGCCATGTATAGTGTGGCCGGGGCGGTGGGGGGAAAGGGGAGATGTCCCCTGCCTCCGTGTAGAGGGGACATGTGAAGGGAAATCATCCTGCTGGGTCCTGCCCCGGGGTCGGGAGCATGTCACGTCTCTTTGCACAAGCATGTGCCTATTGGGCAATGGCCCCTGGGTGTCACGCAGCTGGAGCCACCTGCCCAAGGGTGGCATGGCACGTGCTCGCACGTGCACAGGTGTCTGCGTGATCCGTGGAAGGCATGGCCTACGCGCGCGGTCCCTGGTCTCCCTGCCACCTCCCCCCCCGAACTACTTAATTCAAACTACTTACCCGGTACGGTCTCCCTGGACGACGCTGCTGGCGGTGACCCTTCCGGTGTGCCCAGGTCAGGGCCCTCTGGTCCCGGCTCAATGTCCCCCGGGCTGGCACGGACCGCCCTGCCCCCCAAGACTTGGTGGAGGGCAGTGAAGTAGGGGCAGGTGGCAGCCCCTGCAGTGGCGCTGCCTCTTGTGGCCCTGGCGTACGCCTGGCGCAGCTTTTTAATTTTAATGCACACCTGCTCCTGGGTGCGCCTGTGTCCCCTGGTGGCCATGGCGGCCGCTATGCGCCCATAGACGGCCGCATTCCTCCTCCTAGTGCGGAGATCATGGACGTTGGGGGCCTGCCCCCAAACCTCAATGAGGTCCATGACCTCCGCACTAGTCCAGGAGGCCGCACGCCGTCTACGGCCCCTGGCTGGCCCCTGGGTGCTGGGGGACTGGGCAGGGGACGTGTCACTCGCACTGGCTGCCTGGTTCATGGTGGGGCCACTGGTTCGGGGCAGAGACTCCTGGCAGGGCTGGCTGACTCCAGTGCCGTCTGGCCAGAGTCTACCCCTTTAAGGGCCCGGGGCTGGGGGAGAGGAGAAGAGTTTTCCTGGTTGTGCCCAGAGAGGCCACCAGGGGGAACCTGGGAAGAGCTAGCCTCCCACTAGTTCGAACTAAAGGGCTACACAGCCCTTAGTTCGAACTAGCTAGTTCGAACTAGGCGTTAGTCCTCGTAAAATGAGGTTTACCTAGTTCGAACTAAGCGCTCCGTTAGTTCGAATTAAGTTCGAACTAACGGAGCGCTAGTGTAGCACCTATTAAAGTTAGTTCGAACTAACGTCCGTTAGTTCGAACTAACTTTGTAGTGTAGACATACCCTTAGTGACTTGTTTTTATGCTGGTGTCATATACTGGATATTCAGAAAATACATTTTGTCATCTGGAGTAAAGTCAATGCGATTATTAACACCTTTACAGGCACAGGTGAATGATGTTTTTTATTTAATGTTACCATGAAGATGAATCTGCTTTCCAAATATCATGCTGGCCCAAGTCATATCTTTGGGATCTTTATGTAGCTGTTAAAGTACTAATAATGAAAACCTGCTTCCCCAACTGCCAGAAATGCACAGATGCTGAGGACGGCACTGTGGGAGCAGAATTATCCTCCAAACTGTTGAAAATCAAATCAACAGTCTAGCAAGCAGTTAAAACTTCCCAGGGAAAACTGCTGAAAGAGCAAATGTCAGCAGTTCATGAAACAGACAAGTAGAATATTATATTACCCTCTACCACTGACTTCTAAAAGTGTTTCTTCTGATCCCCTGTCTGAAGTATCCTGTGGACTAACAAAATAATCTAAGATCACTGGTAGACAGTAGGCTAAAGCCCAAGCTCCAAATCCATGCAGACTTTACATGCACTTGTTTAACCATTCTTCTTTTTTTCTGATTCATGACCCTATTGTGCTCAAGAATTATGATTTTAAAGATTAGTTATTGATGTTTGTGTATATCTATCTTCTACAACACTTCATTCCAGTCAAGTAGTTATTATATATATATACAGGGGCCTTATTGTTTCACCATCCAGTTGTTAAAGTATTTTGAGCAATTAAGAGTAATTTGTACTAACATATCACCATGCAGTTCAGTGTGTACCATATGGATCTGAAGTTAGGTGTAAACAAACAATGTCTGATAATCAAGTGTAATACAAATAATTTCATCATAGTAGTCTCCAAATTTTGCAATGAGTCACAAGTTTAAAGAGAAAGTCAACAATTTTAAAACAACCTTTGATGAGGGGGAATTGTCTTTTTGTGTTTGAAAGAGGAAGAGTGAGAATTCCAGATAGATGGCTAGGCACTGCCGGTAATGTGCACTCACAAGCAAATCTAAAACCTGTCATTCTCCATTATATTATTGCTATATAACAGCTGTTTACTGAAAGAGTGTAATTAGTTTTGACGTGCAAATAAGCATTAAACTATACATCAGACACCCCAGTTCTGACACAATACACCCTTTATAAATGAAAACATCTCTTAAAAAATGTTTATTAGATAATAAGATTCAAAGCAGATAAATAAACAATGTACAAGAAGAGTAGAAAAAATGGAGTGAAAAGATATAGGAGGAAATATAAAACAATAGATGGCAGAGCTGCTTTCTAATGCTCCAAATTGAATTTTATAAACATCTGAAAGAACAAGGAGTCAGAGTTTTGAGACAAAAACTAAATAAATCAATTCACCCTTTTCCATTCCCCATTGGCACAGCTAACTTTGCCAGAAACTTTTTTGATCCCATGGCACATGGCTAATTAAAGAGAAATAGATACCATCGGGGCAGATAATCTTTCAGATTTTGTAAATTGTCATAGCTCCACTGAAATAAAAATATCTATTTGATTTCAAAGGAGTTATGAAAGTTACACCAGCTGAGAACCTTCCTCTTCAGAGTCTCGCATGCCTCCTTTGACTTCTTCATGGTTCACTCACCTTCTTGGTCAGGAAGATAATGAATCAACTCTCAGCCTTTGGGCTAGCTGGAAGGACAATCTGGAATAAAAAGTTTCTGAAGGAGAAAACATGCTTAACCATTTAAACTGGAGCCTTACTCTTGATGACAGACTGCTACCTAAGGTGCACAACAATAAACGATATTTTAAGAATCACTATTTTGAAAATTACTGTATACGTGATAGGCCAACACCTATAAAGTCAGGGTAACCAATAAAATCTAATTCCTGGGGACATCATTTTAGTGAATCAATTAGAAAGTTTTAGGGAATACCAGAATATTTACAACCTAGCAACACTGTAAATTATTGAAATATACTGAGAAAGATCACATATTCTGTTCTACACCAGGAAATACTGCTTGTTTTAGAAAGAATATCATTTGGGAACATATATAACATGATTTGTGAAGTGCACACTACAACTGAAGTACGGGTAAGTCTGTGCAAAATAATTATCTCTACCAATTCCTCTTCCAGAAATTTTTTTTGACCTTGTTCAGAACAATTTAATTGTTTTCCCAGGTCAGGATTCAAGCGTTGTTGCTATCAGTATTGCTCCTTTACTCCCTTCTTCCCAGTCCCCTTCAGATGTAAATCTAATCCTGGAACATTCAGTAACTGACATTACAGAGATCAATGATTTCCATATCTACACCTACAAGTTCAAATTTAGGCCTTAATCCCACAATGAGCCCACACAGCCACACGAGTTTGCGCATGAAGATCCAGTTTCAAAATTTGGCCTTTCGTTTTGCAGTATGGTTGTCATGGTTTAAGACAGAGGGAAAAGAAGAAAAAAAGAAAGCCAAATATTGTGTGGCCTGTGCTTATTGTTTCTGTTTACAAAATTATTGAGATAGTGTTGTGTATCTTTTATTTTTTTTAAATAGTATCATTTCAAGAAATAATACTCTAAATAGATTTTAATTCAGATATAGGTTGAACCTCTCTAGTCCAGTACTTTCTGGTCTGGCAACATCCATGGTCTGTCCTGATTTTAGTTAGCCAGATATCTACTAATCATGGGTGTAGCCAAGTGTCTCATGGACACATAACATTTATTTACTATCACCAGTCCTGGATCTCCATGTTCTGTGCTGTTATTTAACTCTAATTTATCCCTAAATGTCTTCTAAGAGCCCAGAAAGTAGTGGAAGTGTTGATAATGCTGCTTGACAATATTGATCTCTTGTGATTTGGCAAATTTTCTGGTTTGACACTGGTTAGGTCCTGAGGATGCTGGACTAGAGAGGTTCAACTTGTATCTATAATAATCACCCTCCAAACACATTTCCCTTTCAATCTGATAAAGAATTTGCTTATCTCTAAATGAGATCATTATTTTTCTTGGGATTCATAACTATGGGAACAAAAGGGTAAAGGAGGGGAAAATACTGGAACTACTACCGGTCAGATGTATATTGACAATGTTTTCAATAATCTAACTTTAGTGCCTGGAGGCCTAGAAAGAAGATATGAAGACTGCTGCTCCTGACAGGTTCTCTTGGATAGATTCAAATATCTAGGTCCAAGTCCCAGTAGGGACATATTCCTTTTATTGGAGCCCAGTTTTGCTTACGTTGAGTCTGAGATTTGTCAATGCTGCACTGGAATGCTATGTATGCCAATGTGCTGGAACAATTTTGTGTGCGTGACACTTGGGATGGAGTACTTTGTTAAGGCAGGGAAAATACTCTACATAATGGTCTTGCCCTGTTCATGAAGATACACAGAAAAGAGATGATATACTAAAATTAGTATGAAGGGAGAAACTCCTTGAACTCAAATGGTAAAATATGCTTTGAAACTGTAAAGGACATATTTCTCAAAAGCTTTAATGCTTTGTATTCAGGGACAAAGCTTTTGATGTTCAGGGGCGCTTAACCACAATCCCCAGACAACGAAAGCTTTGCCACAGTAAGTGCTAATGTAAACAATGATTTGTCAGCAAGAACACTCTCCTGCCAATAAAACAAATGGTATTGGGGGGAGGGGATGGAAGATTTCTGTGTGGACAAATAGAATATACATTGCCTGACTTTTAGCAACATGGCAGTGTCAAAAAAAGCCGTGTTGTTAGACAAAAACCAATGAAGTTTGTAAAGCACTGGACTGTACTATGTGTGAAACTATATCCATTTATTACTGTGGTAAAGAGCATATGATAAAAACTCTTGCAGTATAGATAATCTCTTCCACATAACAAGCAAAGGTTATTCTTCAGGATCTAACAAAAACTTGCATCTACCACGTCAATTTGCTTTTCCTATACCCAGTTAGTATTTTCCACTGAAAATTTGAGATTTGGTGATACCCAAATGCTTTGCAAACTCATGTTGAATGGTTTATTTTGAAAAACAAATGTTTTGTTTCAACATTTTTCTAATTGAAATATTGCCATTTTTCAGTTTGACATGAATTTTAGTTTCAAATTTATTTTTCTTCCTTTCTGAAATTGCCAGTATACTAAAAAAAAGAAAAAAAAATCTCCAAAATCAACAACTACAACAGATACGTGCTATTCTCTAGTTTTAGTCATCAGTAATGTGATCTCAATAACAAGCTTCACATGCATGCCACGCTCTTGAATTTTTTCATAGAAAATTGAGTTTGGGAAACCCACAATTTGATACACCCTTTTTCATTTGTTTGAAAAAGTCCATACAGTTATTTGTGTTTGGATTGGGGTCCTTTCTCACAAACAACCCCAAACAATGTATTCTTCAAAACAAAAAGGCCAACATTCTCACAGTTACAAGCAAGCTTACAGCAATCAAAGAGATTCCGGTGTCGCGATCTGATTTAATATCTGAATGTTTTATTTCACTATTATTATTATTCTTCCTCCGTAATGCCTCCCCTTTGCTCAGAAAATAATCTCCTTTTCATAGCTAGTATATAGTCTCACTCTCTTCATTTTGTCATTCATTTGTTTAGTATCAAAGGGATAAATGTGATAAAAGAGACTTGTTGGAGCCAACAACAACAAAAGATTATCACACTCCAAAGATGATAATAGCAACTGTTAGATGAAAGTTATAACACATTACTTAATTCTGCTATTTCGTTAACAGAAAGAAGATGGGACCTCTTAATATGTATTTCATATCTCTGAAATGTTGGCAACTTTTATTTAAATGAAATGGCAAAATATAGTGAAATTCTGTCAGGGGCAATACTGTCAGGACAACACTTAGGTGTGTTAGTGTAATGTGTCTTTGGCTGTAAGGAATAGAGCAACATGCCACACATATAGCATAGAGACTGGGTTTTTGTAAAGTTAAAAGCTAGTAAAGTATATCTTGATTTTGTTAGCAATGCCACAAATTATTGTGAATTTTTGTTTTATCATATAGATCTGAACATTGCTAAACAATGGATGAATCGAGTTAATAGAATAACTAGACATATTCTCAGCTTGTACTTCGAAGAACTGAATGTAACCAAGAACTTAGTCACATTTGTGGAGGTTTGTGACTATCAAGAATTTCAAAATATATTGCAATCCATAGGGAATGTGACTTATGATCCTGCAAGTACATGAATTGTGAGGCAGTTGATTCAGCTGTTGTCTGGAGGGATTTGCTTTCATAGAGGACAGGTGGTATTTGAACTATTTATCCTCCAGAGGCTTGTACTTGGCGAAGGCATCCTTAAAGTTCAGCTGCCAATAGAAAATGGCTTGTAAACATGCTGTTTTGCTGATTCCCTTCTGGGTATGTGTACATTGCAGTTAGACATCCATGGCTGTCCTGTGCCAGCTGACTTGGACTCGAGGGATTTGGCTCATGGGGCTATTTAATTGTAATGTGTGTGTTTGGGCTCAAGCTGGACCTGGGGCTCTAGGACTATGCAATGTGGTAGGGTCCTAAAACTGCAGCCCAAGACCAGATATCTACACTTAAATTAAGCAGCTCCTTGGCCCAAGCTCCATGAGCTCCGGTTGTCCTGGGTCAGCTGTGGGTGTCTAATTCCAGGATAGAATACCCCTAGAGTTATTAGCTATGCCCCCTCTTAACCAGTACCATCCACTTTTCATAGACTCATAGAATCATAGAACTGGAAGGGACCTCGAGAGGTCATCGAGTCCAGCCCCCCGCCCTCAAGGCAGGACCAAGCTCCGTCTACACCATCCCTGACAGATGTCTATCTAACCTGTTCTTAAATATCTCCAGAGAGGGAGATTCCACCACCTCCCTTGGCAATTTATTCCAAAATTTGACCACCCTGACAGTTAGGAATTTTTTCCTAATGTCCAATCTAAACCTCCCTTGCTGCACTTTAAGCCCATTACTCCTTGTCCTGTCCTCAGAAACCAAGAGGAACAAATTTTCTCCTTCCTCCTTGTGACACCCTTTTAGATATTTGAAAACCGCTATCATGTCCCCCCTTAAGCTTCTTTTTTCCAAACTAAACAAGCCCAGTTCATGAAGCCTGGCTTCATAGGTCATGTTCTCTAGACCTTTAATCATTCTTGTCGCTCTTCTCTGTACCCTTTCCAATTTCTCCACATCTTTCTGGAAATGTGGTGCCCAGAACTGGACACAGTACTCCAGCTGAGGCCTAACTAGTGCAGAGTAGAGCGGCAGAATGACTTCACGAGTTTTGCTTACAACACACCTGTTGATACAACCTAGACTCATATTTGCTTTTTTTGCAACAGCATCACACTGTTGACTCATATTCAACTTGTGGTCCACTATGACCCCTAGATCCCTTTCCGCCATGCTCCTTCCTAGACAGTCACTTCCCATCTTGTATGTATGGAACTGATTGTTCCTTCCTAAGTGGAGCACTTTGCATTTCTCTTTATTAAACCTCATCCTGTTTACCTCTGACCATTTCTCTAACTTGCTTAGGTAATTTTGAATTATGTCCCTATCCTCCAAAGAAGTCGCAACCCCACCCAGTTTGGTATCATCTGCAAACTTAATAAGCGTACTCTCTATCCCAATATCTACATCATTGATGAAGATATTGAACAGTACGGGTCCCAAAACAGACCCTTGAGGAACTCCACTTGTTATCCCTTTCCAGCAGGATTTAGAACCGTTAACAACAACTCTCTGACTATGGTTATTCAGCCAATTGTGCACCCACCTTATCGTGACCCTATCTAAGTTATATTTGCCTAGTTTATCAGTAAGAATATCATGCGAGACCGTATCAAATGCCTTACTAAAGTCTAGGTATAGGACATCCACCGCTTCTCCCTTATCCACAAGGCTCGTTATCTTATCAAAGAAAGCTATCAGATTAGTTTGGCATGACTTGTTCTTCACAAACCCATGCTGGCGATTCCCTATCACTTTATTACCTTCCAAGTGTTTGCATATGATTTCCTTAATTACCTGCTCCATTATCTTCCCTGGGACAGACGTTAAACTGACCGGTCTGTAGTTTCCTGGGTGGTTCTTATTCCCCTTTTTATAGATGGGCACAATATTTGCCCTTTTCTAGTCTTCTGGAATCTCCCCTGTCTGCCATGATTTTTCAAAGATCATAGCTAAAGGCTCAGATACCTCCTCTATCAGCTCCTTGAGTATCCTGGGATGCATTTCATCAGGACCTGGTGACTTGCTGACATCTAACTTTCCTAAGTGATTTTTAACTTGTTCTTTGTGTATCCTATCTTCTAAACTTACCCTCTCTCTGCTTGTATTCACTACGTTAGGCACACCTCCAGACTTCTCAGTGAAGAAGCACTTTTGTGGCAGCACTAGTCAGTTAACGTGAAATGGTGGAGCAGCGATTGTGGATAATGTTTGTTGCCAGAATTCCACCTTCAAGTAAACTATCCTCCACCATTGGCCCTGCACCCAGGATTTCTTCTGTGCCTTGGACATAGCAGAAAGCTGGCATATAACAAGCTGTATGGTTGCTTGGCAGTGATGCACAGAGGTGGAGGTAGTGAAAACAAAGAGTTAATTTAAAAGACACTAAACTAGTTCCCAAATGGGGAATTCAGGGAAATTAAGGGATGAACGGATACACGGAGAAGGGGGAGGCACAATAGATTCATACGTGTGAGATCAGATTATGCCTAACTCTGGTATGAGTCTTAAGTGTGAGGAAACAAAAAAAAGGGGGATACTTTACCACTACAGACTGGACCTCCCTTTTCCGGCATCCTTGGGACCTGACCAGTCCCAATTAAAGAGATTTGCTGGACCAGGGGAGGGCCCTCCCAACAAGACCCATGCTGAACTCTTGACCCCACATGGAACTCTCAGTAGAGTCGCCGCCTCTCCTGCCCCTCATGCGCTCCTGCCGTATGACCAAACTTCCCTATACCTGTGTCACCAAATAAACTGTATCATTGCAATCTGTGTGCTTCCCAGAGAACAAAAATGCTCTTTGCTAGAATGAAAAAGGGCTGTAAGGGAGGATGGGGGATCATAGCCACTTTTGTTATCAGCAGCCCTCATTGGCCATAGAGGGGCGAGAATATTAGATGCCCCTAAAGGATCTAACAAAAGGATATAGATATGATCTGGCTCCACTGGAACACTTGGCTGTTGCAGGCAGGTATCGATGGCCTGGTGCCCTTAAAGAGCACCTAAGCCCAAAATAAGGTGTAGGACTTGAGTAAAATGTGAGCTAATTTGTGGTTGGAGTTTTCCTGACATGGCATGAAGGCAGAAAATAGAAGACAAAATAAGAATGGGGGAGATTTAAACAAAATGTGTAAAGCAAGACATTCTACTTACTGTGTCCTCAGTTACAAATGGTCTGTGATAAATGTAATGATGAATTAGATGTGAAATACCTTTTGCTAATAAATGCCCTGCCTATCACATCCACACATCCACTCTTTGGATTTTTTCTTTATTGCAAATGATTTTTTGTAAAGAGGACTGGGAAAAGCAAATGAAGGAAACTGTTACCCTGTTTTGGTTTTGTTTTAAAATGAACTGATACAGTTTGCCAGGTTTTAAATGGAAGGCCTTGTTGGCCAGTGAAAATCCACTGAGAGCTTTGAGTGGCAGCATTTGGGTCAGTTACAATATTACCCATACTTTCTGATAGCTTGTATTTCTAAGAGGCCAGATAACAGTGTTTGCTTATTTAATTATTGTATTTCTTTTAGAAGTATGTTACCTGTTGCGGAGGTGGAAGGCTATAATTTAAAGTGATGGATTTTTCATAAAATTATGTTTAACAAAAGAGAAGAGAGGTTCTTATAAACAGAGGCCTTGCATAAGGGAAGATGGAGGTGTTTTTTTCCCCTTTTTTCTCCTCACCTATTAAATATCACGGGCATAAGTATGTATTTTTGAGTGATGAGGTCTCGGCTGTGCTCTATTGTGAGATGGTACATCAGAAAGGTTCAATGAGAGTGCAACTCTGAACAATCCGTGTCCCCAGCCATAATCTCATTTCTATTAAATTACATAGTACTCCTCCATAATCTCTGATTTATCCGTTGGTTCAGGGAGAGATTTGTTACAAGTTACTTGTTGGTTGTTGGAATGCACAAGGGCACACCAAGTAACAGCTATTTCAAAAAATTGTTTGTAGTGAAGTGAAGGATACCCTTCGATTTTCCTCCCCGTGCTCAAGGTTTTCATGTGTGTTTGTCTTGACTAGACCATGCCCATTTTCAGATTATACAGACTGAACACTGTTCCCTACCACTGATATGCATTAGCATGAATGAATAATAACAATTTTAATACAATATATTTCAAAATGTGTTTTTTTCAGTCTAAGCAGAATTGCCTCTCATCCTTGAGAGAGGTTTTTTAGGTTTTTTTTTCCTGTTTGAATGGGACAGCTAATGAAGATATATTTTCCCCACTCCTCCCTTTTCACTCTTCAATGACATGCGATCCCCGTACATAGAGTTTATCACAAAATACAAGGACTTGTGGGTGATCGCTGTTTAAAATATTGGCAGCACGTAACTAGTTCATTACTTTGAGATATAGCGTATTTTCAAAAGCACGTAACTCCCATTGGCTTTCCCTTTTGAAATTGTACTGTTTCTTTAGTGGGAAATTTCTCTGAGTGGGAAAGAAGAACACATGACAAGCTCTGCTGCTGGGCTCACACCAATTTAAAAGTGAGTGGAGGATCAATTTGTTCTGATTATGGATGCCTCAGGGATAAAGAAGAACTGGACAGCAAATAGATATGTGCATTTTATTTTAAAGGTATTATAATAGTCTACTGGGACGGTTCAAAATAATATGTGCCTGAATCCATACTGTGTTATTTAAGTTTAACACAATTTGGCCCATTGAAATCAGTGGAGTGACATTATAAACCACAGTAATGTTTTGGAGTGTCTTGTCCTACATCTTTCAGTAAGGTGTATGGCGACAGGATTTTGAGTAATTTTCCCAATCTTTTCCTACATAAGGGATGCAATCCTTTTTTTGGTTAACATCATTAGCTAGAAAGCTTTCTTAACTACAAAATAAATAAGGCAGTTTTGACACTGTGTGACATTGTGTAATCTACTAATTCCCAATTCATTAGACACCGTAAAATGTTTGCAGCAGTCTTAAATTAGACCATGTGAATAAAATTATCATTTTCTAGATTTCAATTTATGCAAAACATCTACAAAATCAAATAGCAACATAGATCTGTGCTGCCCTCGAGTAGGTATTACTGTAAATTATTTTGTAAATATGAGCAGGATCTGAATGAACCTTTCCTGTTCTCTTGTGATGAACAAGGGGAAAAGACTTTAGGAGCAGAGCATGTTTGCACAGACATTCCTACCCTGTCTAGTGAACAGCAAAATGCTAAGTGATCATTTTTTTGGTCGAGTTGGGGTTACAAATCAGTCTAGTATTTGAATATAGGGGTAATGGAATGTCTTCCTCACTGCATGAGTGAACAGCAGCAGAAGTGTGCTTAGCATGCCCTGACTTACAGGAAGAGGGATCAGCATCAACTGAAATGCACCACACAGGAGGAAAGAGTGTAAAATCACAGTGACAAAGAGGGTGTGTCTAGACTACAGGGTTTTTTCAAAAAAGTGGAACTTTTAAATAAAAACTTCCCCTGCGTCTAGATTGCTTCTGCGTTCTTTCAAAAGTAAATTGAAAGAATGAGGCAGTTTTTTAGACCATGGAAAACTTTGTTTTACGAGGAATAACGCCTTTTTTCGAAAGTGTTCTTTCAAAAAAGGCGCTATGTAATGCAAACTGTGCTTTTTTGAAAGAGAGCATCCAGACTGCCTACTTGCTGTTTTGAAAGTACTGGTTGTAGTCTAGATGCTCTTTTTTGAAAGAGGTTTGCAGTCTAGACGTATCCTGAGACTGGGAAGGGGGGCATACATTTTACCTTGTGGTTTGGACATTGCTTAAAAGTCCTGGACACCAATTGATCTGTCCCCCTCTAGCATCTAGTGGCAGAGATGAATAGACTCAATTGAGAGCCCTTTTTCTGTTGGGGATTCCTAGAACTAACATCACTGCTGTTTAGGTCTAGAGGCTAAGCCTTAAACCTGGTTGGGGGACAATTAGAAACAAAAACAGAGGCTGCACTGGTAATGAAGTTGCCCACTTCCTGTTGATGTCACTAAGAACTTGGCTAAGTAGCAAAATCTGAGTCCATGAAGTCAAAAGATCAGTGCAAGTAGCTAGTGGCTGCAAATAGACTGAGGGAACTGTGAGCCAGTTTCAGAGGAAGCAGCAGAGGAAATTCTTGATTCCTCCCCTGGAGGGTGGGAGGTGAACTCCCATAAACATGCCTCTGAACTCTGGGCCTTTGCTAATCAAGGAGAGCCAACTGTGAGAGGGGTCATGAAGAGCCAGGATGTGTTAAATGGGCATTCCTTTGTTGCACATTCCCACCAAAGATGGAAAACTGAAGCAAAGGACACCCTCAAAGCACTATTGGTCAGGATTGGTTTTGGTTGCATGTTTTTTAATGTGGTTGTGGTGTTTTCCCAAATTAATGCTGGGTTTTCTTTCCTATTAAATAAGTGTCTCTTTTGCTAGACACATAGGGTGTGTCTAGACTACGGGGGGGTTTTTTTCGAAAAAATTTCCTCTATGTCTAGACTGCTGCCGCATTCTTTTGAAAGCAAATCGAAAGAATGCGGCAGTGTTTTCAGTGGTGGAAAACCTTGTTTTATGAGGAAGAACGCCTTTTTCAAAAGTGCTCTTTCAAAAAAGTGGCCTGCTTTTTCGAAAGTACTGGTTGTAGTCTAGACGCTCTTTTTCGAAAGAGACTTGTAGTCTAGACGCAGCCACACAGTGCTTGCGAAACCTCAGGAGGTCATTTAATTCAAGCTCCAGCTCAAAGCAGGACCAAACACAAGTAAATCATCTCAGTCAGTGCTTTGTCAAGCCTGGTCTTAAAGCTTTTCCTACATAAGGATGGAGATTCCACCACCTCCCTAGGTAACCCATTCAGTGCTTCTCCACTCTCCTACTGACTGTTTTTCATAATATACAACTTAGACCTCCCTCACTGCACTTTGAAACCATTGTTCCTTGTTCTGCCATCTGTCACCACTGAGAACAGCTTCTCTCCATCTTCTTTGGAAACCCCATTCAGGTTGTAGGCTGCTATCAAATCCCTCCTCACCCTTTTCTTCTGCAGACTAAATTAGCCCAGTTCCCTCAGCCCCCTTGACCCGATCTTCTTCAGCATCTCTCACTCCCCTTCTGCTCCTATTCCCCTCCTCTCCAGAGTTCTTATCACATAATTCTCCTTGGCTCTAATCCACTGCTTTATTTCTGTCATTGTCCTTAGTTTCTATTTATTCTCTTCTTATCCCTACCAGTCCTGTCCCTTTCCCCCCTCTTATACCAATCGTAGTTCTCCCTGTCTTCTGCCTCTTTGTCTCCAGGTTCTTAACCCCCTCCCTACACCATACCTTATATATCTGAGTAAAGCTGCCTCCTTCTGCTCCATGCTGCCTACACAATCCATTAAAAGAGAATGGAGAGTTCATGAGAGGCTCCCTCTCTGCTCCCAGTTTTTGTGCCCCATACCACTGCTGTCCCAATCTGTGGTGACGAGCAACTGAAGACAAAATCCTACTGTGTCCCTGGATGGAGCATGGTTAATGAATATAGAATCTTCAAAAAAGTAGGCTGCCACAAACTTCTTTACTGAGCACACACAAACTTCATTTTTCCCCCAGAGACATTTAATTTTTCCACACGTAGGTGATTTGTTTTAAAAGTAGGTCAAAAGACACATTCCTGAGCTCACCACAGCCACTACCACCTTACAGATTTCATGTCAATACAATATGTCCATGGAAGAATTATAGCTTCTATTTGAAATAGTTGAAAGTGCTTTTTTTTATGGGCAATATAATATATTCCCTAACCTTATTCTTGGAAATGGCTGGATTATTTTATCTGAAACCATCCACTCAAATTCAACCTGAGGTAGACACCTGGCATAGATCATTTTAGCCCAATTTAAGTTTGACAAACTTATAAGTAACTAAATTCAAGATCTTATAATGGAATGAGTTAGGTAACCTTATCTAGAGGTGCCATTATTTGTACCTCCTTCAATAAAACATAAAACTAAATTGCCCAAAGTATAGACCATGGTCTGATTCTTTATTTTTACAGTAGCCATCAATGGGGAGAATCTGATGCTTTTTGTTTTTCACTGGTATACAGTGCTGTGCATATAAGTGATGAACAGAATAAGTTCCAAGTTTAACAGACATTTCCTGCTATTTAGTTTGGGGCTCCTTACTCTTTGTGGTTTGAAATTATGACAGTAGGGGACTTCTTAATACATTTTTGGCATTGAAAAAAGGCCTTTTCCATAATGTCTCTGGTGTAAAATATAGGGTTATGATGTTTTTGGATTTTCTCCAAACTTCAGAATTCATAACTGAACTTTCAACACCTTTGACAATAATAAAATGTAATGGGCAGCTAAGAATTTACTTAGACTGCACCAAATCAAGCCATCAAGTCATGGAGTCACCACTAAAATTTGCAGTTTTCACATCTGAAAAGCAAAAAAGACTTATGAGATTGCAAATACTGGGACACTGGTGTGATGATAATACTGGGACAAAAGCACTTCCAGGTGAACAATGAATGCCAGGAAATTGTTTTCCTTTGTGCTATGGCTGAACTTGGCTCATTCAATTGCAACAGCCAGAGTTCGGTATGAAATAATCCAAATAGCTACAATTTACTACATGACCATTTCTGCAGGTTAATAAAGTTAAACTTCACAGTTGACGCAAAATGCAGGACAATGTAGCACTTTAAAGACTAACAAGATGGTTTATTAGATGATGAGCTTTCGTGGGCCAGACCCACTTCCTCAGATCAAATAGTGGAAGAAAATAGTCACAACCATATATACCAAAGGATACAATTTAAAAAAATGAACACATATGAAAAGGACAAATCACATTTCAGAACAGGAGGGGGATGCAGGGGGGGGAAGGACGGAAGGTAAGTGTCTGTGAATTGATGATATTAGAGGTGGGGAGAGTGGGATGTTTGTGAGCTAATGGTATTAGAGGTGATAATTGGGGAAGCTATCTTGGTAATGGGTAAGATAGTTTGAGTGTTTGTTCATTCCTTCTCGGAGAGTGTCGAATTTTAACATGAATGACAGTTCAGAGGATTCCCTTTCAAGTGCAGATGTAAAAGGTCTTTGTAGCAGAATGCAGGTGGTTAAGTCATTGAGAGAGTGTCCTTTCTGGTTAAAATGGCAAGAAACTGTTTTTTCTTTGTGATCTTGTCTGATATCTGTTTTGTGGGCGTTAATCCTTTGGCGAAGTGTCTGAGATGTTTGTCCAATGTACATAGCAGACGGACACTTTCAGCACATGATAGCATAAATTATATTTCTGGATGCGCAGGAATATGTGTTCTTGATCTTATAACTCACTTGGTTAGGTCCAATAATGGTATCAGCAGACATAATGGAATAGAACTGAAGTGAAGATTAATATAAATGAATTGCAGCTGGAGACCCAAACCCTCCCCATTTTCTACTATATATTTCAGAGAGTTTGTTTGTTTGTTTGTTTGTTTGTTCAAAGAAATTCTCCTAAATGGTAATTTAGGTGTACAGCTTCCACTTATCATAACTTGAAACAGCATAAGTGTTTGGTTGTGCCAGGAAAACGGGATGTGCCTGAAATGGGATTGCTTCTCATAAAATGCTACAGAAAAGAGACAGAATCACCAGGCAGGGGATACTACTCTAGCTTTGAGTCTCCTACCTACAAAAGCCGTTGAGGGGAGGGCCTGGAGCTTCCCCCCTGCTTTGTACAGGGACATTGTTTGCTGCATTCCTCACTAATTAGGGAGTACAGGGGACAGACAAACTGGGACTGCCCCAGTTGGGGGACATGCACCCCTCCACCTATTGTGCTTGTTGGAGCTGCAGAGGTCATGGAAAGGAGCTTCTCACCTGGCCCCAAGCTACTGTAGTAAGAGATGTCTGTGGTAGTCCTCTCTCCTTACGGCAGTCTGCATATTGAATCCCTCATCCCCAGCCTCACCTCAGAGCAATGATTTAAATGAAGCATGTACATTTTAGTTTTATTTACCACCCCCTAAATTAATTACATTAAGGTTTTATTTTGAAGGTGGCTAAATGGATCCAAGATATGAAGTGAGAAGGCTCTGAAATGGTAAATGTTTTCTGTGGAAACATTTTGAAAAACTATTTAGTGGGGGGAGGGAATATAAACTTGGTTATTTAATTTTATTATTATTTGTATTTTTTCCAGTGGAGAAAAGAGAGGAGGGAAAAGCCAGCCAAACCAAAAAAAAAAAACAAAAAACAAAAAACAAAAAACAAACAAAAAAAAAACCCAACATTTTCAGTACAGATGGAAACAAAACAAACATTTGCATTTGGATTAGTTGAAAAAGACTCTTCAAACTTCAAAGGAAGGAAACTTTTGTCACAATAAGTTTAATTTCCTGCCAAAAGCTATTGTTTATAAAAAAAAGTTGATGAACGTTTCAAGCAGGTCTAGTGCAGCCACTGTGATCCAGATGAAGGAATTTATCAGTGATATCTTTTTTCCCCTTGAGGCAAAATTGAACGGTGAACCACATTGGTGCTGAAAAAAAGCACAAAGAGGAAACTATTGTTGCTTCCAGCATAACAAAAATACCTTATAATCAGAGCTGGGCAAGTTTTTCCCATCCTATGAACACAGCTGAGATTTCAAAAACATTTTCATTCTGCCCTGGGACAAAACTAAGACATTTTAAAGATAATCATAAAAAATCAGATACAGAGATTAAACAACAGTCTGATGATTAGGGCACTCACAAAATGTAGTGGGGCTCAGATGTACCCAAATCATCTAGAGAAGCAAATATACACGTGGATCTCACTCATCACTCACAATTATTTCCAATTCGGAGACAATTTCTATCTCCAAGTCAGCAGCATGGCCATGGGCACTCGTATGGCACCACAATATGCCAGCATCTTTATGGCTGATCTTGAATGTTTCCTTGCTCTCGCCCCCTAACACTCCTACTTTACTTATGTTATGTTAATGAGATCTTCATCATATGGACCAATGGAAAAGAGACTCTTGAAGAATTTCATGTGAATTTCAACAACTTCCACCCCACCGTCAACCTCAGCCTGGACCAATCCACACGAGAAATTCACTTCCTGGACACTACAGTAAAGTTAAATAATGGACACATTTCCACCACCCAATATCAGAAACCCACCGACTGCTACACTTACCTTCATGCCTCCAGCTTCCATCCCAGACACATTTCTCAGTCTATTGTATACAGCCAAGTCGTAAGATACAACCGGATTTGCTCCGATCCCACAGACAGAGTCAATCACCTAGAGGATCTTTACAGAGCATTCCTAAAACTGAAATACCCACCTGGAAAAGTGAAAAAAACAAATTGACAGAGCCAAAAAAGTACCCAGACATGAACTACTTCAAGACAGACCCAAAAGAGAAAATAACAGAACTCCTCTTGTTATTACCTAGAGTCCACAACTCAGACCCCTCCAGCACATTATACTCAATCTATAACCCATCTTGGAAAATGATCCCTTACTCTCAGAAGCGTTGGGAGAAAAGCCTATCCTTGCTTACAGACAGTCCCCCAACGTGAAACAAATTCTTTCCAGTAACCATGCCACACAACCACATCATAAGCATCCAGGAACCCAGCCCTGCAATCAAACACAATGCCAACTCTGCCCACATATCTATACTAGTGAATTCATCACTGAAGTCAACAACATAAGCTACCAAAGCACAAGGTCATTTGACTGCACATCCAATAATTTGATCTATGCCATCAAATGCCATCAATGCCCCACTGCTATATATATTGGACAAACTGAACAATCTCTGTGGGAAAGAATCAATGGACACAAATCAGATATATGTAAAGGAAAAATACAGAAACCTATTCGGGAACACTTTAATCTTCCTAATCACTGTTTAAAAGATCTTCAAGTGGCTGTCTTGTCACAAACCAATTCTACTAGCTAGATACACAGAGAAGCATTAGAATTAGAGTTCATCCGCAAATTCAATTATCATGCTAATGGACTCAGTAGTGATGAAGGATGGTTGGGACACTATTTACCTAACAGTCAGTGAAGATGCAAACAGCTCTTTGTGTAGATTCCTATGTCAGGAAGGATACCATCAGTTGACTTTGATTCTTAACTGCTTCGTTTTAACTACCCAATCTTTAGATACTTACTGATTCACTCTGCTCCCTGTCTCCCACCCCTTCCTTTTTTTCCTACCCCCCTTCTTTCCTATTTATTTTGGGTCTGCACATCCTAAACTCAAAACTCTGGTCATCTGAAGAAGTGGGCTATGCCCACAAAAGCTCATAATAACATATACATGTTTTGTTAGTCTATAAAGTGCTACCAGACCATTTGTTGTTTTTATCCCAGGTGAGTGACCTAATGAGCATGTAATCTGGGATCTCTCTTTTGAGCAGACATTTCTTTTGAGCAGAAATTTCACCCTGGATCTAAGAAACCTCTTCTGGTGAAAGTTTAGTTGAAACAGGTATACGTTCCTGCTAAATGTTTGTTTTGATCAATCGCCACTTTTTGATGACAAACTGCTTCACTGAAAAATTCTTGACCAGCTTCAATTATGGTCTTTGAATGCTGTACAGCCATATGATTTCTGAGGGAAAAATTAAGGGGAAATGTTAGTGCTCTTGGAATAAAAAGCTATGCAATATTTAGTGTCAATGCAAAGCAGACAAACTGCTCAATTGAATGTTTCAGTCAAAAGATTCCGTGACAAATAATTTGCATGTAATAAGGTACTGTTCACTCTCACTCATAGTATGCTGCTTTTTTTTTTTTTTTTTTGTCTTTCAAACAATAGACACCATGTGTCAGAGAGGCCACACAGAGTGAGATTGAAGAACATCCTGCATGGGGGAAAAAAGCCAATTTACATTTGAAAATTCTCTCCCTCTCCCAGAAAAAGGGATGTTTTCCCAAGGGATTTTCTTTGAAGATGCAAGGGGTGAAATTCATAATTGATTTCATGACATTAATTTCAATGAAGTTGCATCTGTAATGAAACTGGCCAAAGCTGTCAATTGTACAAGATTGTGTATTCAACCTATAAGGACAATCCCTTTCCCAGAATGAAACAGTCCTCTGCAATAGACCACAGATTTGTAAAGCATGTTTTGCTCATTACAGGAGCCTCTGTTAGGGTATGACTACACTACAGCGCTATTTCGAATTAACTTATTTCAAATTAGTTACTTTGAAATAAGTTAATTCAAAATAATGCAGCTATACAGAAAAACTAATTTGAAATAGCATTTTTCTAATTCAAAATAGTGCGTCCACATTGAGTGGACCCTGAATTGAAGGTAAGGCTGGCCGGAACCAGTGCCGGGCAGGGTATCAGGATCAGACTTAGTATGTGGGGCTGCTGCCTCAAACTAGCCGAGGTCTGTGCTTAAAGACACCCTACCCCCCATCCCGGACAGACAGTTCTCAGGTTTCTCTGCTGCTGGTCTACCTCGCTGAGGGACAGCAAAGCATTTGTGTCTTGGAGTGCTCTGCTTGCCCTCACTCGGGACACCATGGCACTCTGCAACATGGAACCAGACCTGCCCCTGGTGACTCCCCTGTGTCTCATGGACATGTTGCCAGCAGCCTGGATACACTGTCTGCAGGCTGCCATCTGGGAGGACCATCGAGGGGCTGTCAGGATCCAGGGGGCCCTGTGGGAGAGCTTCCACCCTGATGAGCGCTAGCAGTCTTCCTGGCCTGCCCCACTGGGTGCTTGTGCCCCATTCCTTCCTCTTGTCCTTCCACTTACCCTTTCCTAGCCCCCCCTTCCTGATGTCAAATAAAATGCACTTTTGTCTCAAAAATACAAACTCTGTTTATTTAACAAAACTGGGGGGTGGGATGAAACTCTGGGGAGGGGGCGTGTGAAGGGCGGTGGGAGAGGGTAGGAAAAAGGGTAGGAGAGGGGAGGGGGAAAACTTGGAGGAGGGAGCCAGAAGGGGAAAGCAAGGGGAAGAAAGGGGAGGGGAAGCTCAGTGCTCAGGGGTGCGGGTCTTGCCCAGCCAACTGCCTCCCAGCACTGCAGGGGAGGGGGCTTCAGCATCCCCGGGGGCATGGGGAGGAGGTTGTGGAGGTTGAGATGGGGGGTGTGGAGATTGAGGAGGATGAGGTGGGAGGGGGGGCAAGAGTGGGAGACAGAACAGTAGTTGCGGGGCATCAGGTGCAGGACCAGCACGGGGCAGCACTCTCTGCACCAGGGCCTGCAGATGGTGACAGATGGCATGACCCTGGGCAAGCAGCTCCCGCTGGAACTCCCAGTCTTCCTGCGCCCGCTGGTCCATGATCTGGGTCTGGGCTCTCAGGGCCTGCAGGTGCTGCTCTCGGTACCCCTGCCACATGGTAGTGGTCCTGCTGAGGCCACGGGTGTGGGAGCATCTCCTGGGCGGGGTGGTGCGCCCTGCATGAGCAGCTGGTGCAGCTGTAGAGAAAGGAGAGAAATGGTCAGTTCTTCCTGGGGACACAGTGGATGATGCTCAGCCCCCCCTGCAAGGTGAGGGTGACCGTGCCCTGCACCGTCAGAGCTGATGCACTTGCACAGAGGCCATAGTAGGTATGTCCAGCTCTGCCCAGGAGTGGGAGCTGCCCTGAGACCATACCCATGCCCCTTTGCTGTGTATAGAGTGGCCAGGGAGGGAGGAAGATATCCCCTGCCCCTGTGTAGAGGGGGCGTGTGAAGGGAAGTCATCCTGCTGTGTCCCACCCCGAGGTTGGGAGTGTGTTGGGTCTCTTCACACACACGTGTGGCTATCAGGCCAAAGCCCCTGTGTGGCATGCAGCTGGAGCCACCTGCCCAAGGGTGGAACAGCACGTCCCCGCATGTGCACAGGTGGCTATGTGATCCGTGGGAGGCATGGCCCACATGGCGGTTCCTGATTTCCCTATCTGCCTCCCCCCCCGGGTAGGGGACAGTTCTGGCACTTACCTGGTATGGCCTCCCTGGATGACCCTGCTGACTCCGGTGCCGGGAAGCTGGTGGTGGCCCCTCTACTGCGCCCGGGTCAGGCCCTCATCTCCCGGCTCGCTGACCTCTGGGCTGGCATGGACCGCCCTGCCCCCCAGGATTCGATTGAGGGTGGGGAAATAGGGGTAGGTAGCAGCCTCTGCTGCAGCACTGCCCCTGATGGCCCTGGTATACACCTGCCTTTATTTTCAGGTGCACCTGCTCCTGGGTGTGCCTGTGTCCCTTGTGGGCCATGGTAGCCGCTATGCGGCCATAGACGGCGGCATTCCTCCGACTGGTGCGGAGATCATGGACATTGGTGGCCTCCCCGCACACCTCAATGAGGTCCATGATTTCCGCACCAGTCCAGGTGGGCGCATACCGTCTACGGCCCTTGGCTGACCCATGGGCACTGGGAGACTAGGTGGGGGACACTGGACTGGTGCTGGCTGCCCGGCTCATCATCTTGCCACTGGGTGCAGATCTGTCAGCTGGCTGTCTGCATGCATGCTTCTGGCTTGCATGTGCTCAGTGGCAGACTCTACTCCTTTAAGGGCCCTGGGGCGTGGGGGAGAGGAGAAGAGTTTTCCTAGTTTGCCCTAGAGTGGCCACCAGGACTCCCTGGGAGGGCTGGAGGCCCCTTATTTCAAATTAAGTGTCTACATAGCACTTAATTCGAATTAGCTATTTCAAATTTGGTATTGCTCCTCATAGAATGAGGTTTACCAAATTCGAAATAAGCGCTCCACTATTTCGAATCGAATTCGACATAGCAGTTTGCATGTGTAGATTCTATTGAAGTTAATTCGAAAGAACGGCTGTTATTTCAAATTAACTTTGTAGTGTAGACATACCCTTAGACTTTTGTAGGAGAGAAAATAGAACAATGTAGAGATATTTCTGTGAAGATGTGTTTATAAGTGTGTTGACCTTTAAGATATAAGCTGGTCTTAATCTTGATGGCTACGTCTACACTGGCCCCTTTTCCGGAAGGGGCATGTTAATTTCAGCTATCGTAATAGGGAAATCCGCGGGGGATTTAAATATCCCCCGCGGCATTTAAATAAAAATGTCCGCCGCTTTTTTCTGGCTTTTAGAAAAGCCGGAAAAGAGCGTCTACACTGGCCCCGATCCTCCGGAAAAAGCGCCATTTTCCGGAGGATCTTATTCCTATTTCAAAGTAGGAATAAGATCCTCCGGAATAGGGCGCTTTTTCCGGAGGATCGGGGCCAGTGTAGACGCTCTTTTCCGGCTTTTTTAAAAGCCGGAAAAAAGCGGCGGACATTTTTATTTAAATGCCGCGGGGGATATTTAAATCCCCCGCGGATTTCCCTATTACGATAGCTGAAATTAACATGCCCCTTCCGGAAAAGGGGCCAGTGTAGACGTAGCCGATGTGTTTATGGGTTCTTTTGACAACTAGTTTTTAATGCCCAATAAATAGAAGCTGATACTCAAAAGATAAATGTATTAATTAAAGTCCACCATGAGCTATTGGATAAGGGGGGGGGGGAGAAAGAAAACTATAATTATGTCAAATCTATGAAAATGATGTGCCTTATTCTGTTAACCTTCGAGCTATCTGTGCTGTGTGTTGTGGACTGAGAGCAATATGAGATTAGTGTGAGAGAGAGGGTAATATCTTTTATGTGTTGGTGAAAGATACAAGCTTTTGAGCTACACAGAGCTTTTCCTCAGGTTCAGCTCCAGCCGTGGTCTCTTTCATCAACATTAGCCAGTCCCATAAAATACATATCTCACCCACCTTATCTCACCTGGAATCAACGTGGCTACAACTACATACATTAGGATAATAATTATTTAACTCCACCTATAGCCTATGTAATTTAGAACCCTACTAATACTATCACAACTTTGATAGCTCACAAATAATTAAGAATATATTTCAGGTTTTTCTCTCTGAGGGTGCACCCTAAACTTAAAATAGGATACACAATTTGAGCTACACAAATTGCATATCTTATCTCAAATCTATTTCAAAATAACTTGTTTTGAAATTTGGCACGTCCACAGCACCAAATTTTCAAATAACATGCTATTTCGAGCCATCCCTCATCCCTCGTGCAACAAGATTTACCAGGATGACGAAATAGTGTGCCCGTTATTTCAAAAAATATTCAAACACAATATTCTTGTATCCCGAAATAGCTGTGCAGTGTAGATATACCATGAGTGTGGTATGTGTGTTGTTATTTTTTCTTGGTTGAACTGCAGATTCAACTTGACTAGTAATATGTACATGAGAGTGTTCACAGAAAAAATCACCACTTGAGTCTATCCTACTGGAATAAACATCTATCAGTCTATAAAACATAGGTAAAACACTTGTTTCAACTGTAGCATCTTTGGAATTTAGTCTCCTTGTAGATTCAATATAGAGTTCTCCTGCTACTATTGCCATTATAAAAACAAATATCTGAATAAATTAAAGCTTCGTTTTCTTTTTTTTTTTCATGTTAGTTATGGTTGTCTTTAGACAAAAGAGATGTATCTCTAGACAGTAGTACAGATTTTTTTGGCATGACATGGCAGAGTTCGCTATTTGAAGTGAAATTTTTCTTCTGAGCCAGCACAGAGCCTAAGGGTCATTTAAATATTACAGAAGCCTTACTGATTTCTATGGGGCTTAAGAGCTGACTTTCTAGAGATGCTGCATCCATGCCAACATCTGACTTGCTTACATTCTATATAGCATTTGTGATCCGAAGACATGATGAAGCCAAAACTGAAATCTTTCTAGAACAATGGTCAAATGAGCTGATGGGAGACCTGATTATATGATCATGTTCTAACGTTAAATTCAAGTAAATAAATAGTATCAAAGGGTATGTCTACACTACCCCGCTAGTTCGAACTTCATGAGGAGTAACGGTAGTTCGAACTAGGAAGCCTAGTTCGAACTACCTAGTTCGTGCCCCGTGTAGCCGCGTTGCATGGGGTTCGAACCAGCGGGGTTTTAAAAATGGCGGCTCCCCGCTTATGCAAAGGAAGCCCGGGAAATTCAAATCCCGGGCTTCATTTGCAAGTGCGGTATGCCTACATTACCCTCCTAGTTCGAACTAGGAGGGTAGTGTAGACATACCCAAAGATATAAAACAAACATGAAGGACATCTTCACAACGTAGAAAGAAAACCCACTGAAGAAAATGTAATCATGGCTCTTATGCTGAGCAAGAGTGAAGACATGTTTCACAATAAAGAGAAAATGAATCACTTTTTAAAAAAGAATCACAAATTAAACTCGATTAAGAGGAAATTAAAAACAAAAGTAAGCCCCCAAAGTCTTTGTAGCACAAAAAGCTGACCATGCAAAACAGAGATTTTTCCAAGGAAGTTTCATTTCACTTGTGTAGATAAAACAATCAATCAAACTGATAAATCTAACATGGAAGGGAGGAGAGAGCCCTAAAAGACACTGTAGAGCAAACACAGCAGGCCTCTATTTGGCAACCAGACATAGAGAGATTGAATCATAGCCTATGAAGAATACATATAGCTAAAGCCAAGTTGTTTTGGAAGTAGAAAACTGGCAAGGACATGAAACATGATTACATGGTTGGAGCCAAATCATGAAGGACTAAAAGCAGCATTAAAAGAGAATCTGGATTTCCTGACTCTCTGAAAGGATTTTACAACTACTGTACATCAAGGCTTAGATTAATTAAAAGAAAAATGTTACCTGCTGAAAAGCAGTAAAATCAATTAAGTATATTGATTCCAAAATGGTGGAATAAATGAACATCTATTTTGTATCCTCTTTTAATGAGATGTGCCGTGTCTGGATCTGTATCTTTATCTCAAGCATTTTCTTTCTACATTGTGAAGATGTCCTTCATATTTATTCTATGTCTTTGATACTATTTATTTAGCTGAATTCAGTGTTAGATGAACGATCATCAGCTAATTTTGACCATTGTTCTAGAAAGATTTCATTTTTGGCTTCATCATGTCTTCAGATCCCAAATACTATATAGAATGTAAGCAAATCAGCTGTTGGCATGGATGCAGCATGTCTAGAAAGACAACCCTTAAGCCCCATATAAATCAGAAAGCATTAATTTACTCTTCAGAATTATGAAACTACAGTAAGATAAGACATTAAGCCTACGTATCAGAAATTGTCTGATACAACCTTAAATTATGAAAGCTTTTAAGGCTCTACTGAAATGCCAGTTGTGTACTAGTCTGTGAAAATCGTGGCAGAAAAAGGCATTTCTGGTACATATACCAATTCTATCTCTTTGATAAATGAAATATAATATATTTATTTATAAGATGCCAGTGGTAATCTGATGTTTCTTCTATATTTTTTTTCAGTACAGCTGGTTGGATATTTTCTGACAGCAATTTTTATATGGAAAATGCTTATTTGATAGAATTGAAACTTTTCATGGGAACTGACTGATTTAATTGACTGTTTTGTGAAAGTATAAATGTTTTGATAAGGTCAGAATGTTTGAATTAAATTTATGTTTTATAATATAACTTAATGTATATTAATGTAATAATCAAAACAAAACATTCAAAATATCTTGTGAAATATTTTGAGATTTCAACTCTTTGTTTCAACTCAGGATAAAACCAATTTTTAAATCAGAATTTCTCACACCACATAAATTGCATTTTCAATCAGTTCTAGTTTTCCTTGTTTTAAAACTGTTGCTCTGCACATATATACTTGACCTCCAACTTTTTTCAACATATGAAAAGATTGGATATTGTACAAACAATTGCTGATGTCTATGTAATAAAGCACTGCAAAAAATTGAATAACGCTGATTCTTAGTTTGATTTAAGAAACATCTATTAAGGTTTTACCATGCTGAGAATTGGCTATTTAATCATACTCTTAGCTTCCCGTCAAACAATTTTTAGTCCAGCCTGTGGCTATCAAGTGTACTTAATAGCTTTGAGGGACATTAGCAGCATCTTTTTTTAACGTCTAAATAAATTATTTGCAGTGCTTCATAGATTATAGCTTTCACAGCTATTTTTCCTGGGTTTGAAGTTTTGTCACCTCAGTTTTTTTGTATTCCTCATCTTTATTACCTAAAAAGTTAGGATCCCTTGACAAGGGATTTGGACTCTAATTCAAGGAGAACTGAGATTTATAATGACTTCTTATAAGGGAGTAGAGAAGCTAGTCACTTCCCACTGAGGGAAGTCACTGAACTCTGGATTGTAATCCTGTCCACTGGAAGGGGAGAGGGACAGTACAAAGTGTGGCACAGCTGGAGGACTGTGTACTGAAGATGACACTGTGGTCCTTGGAGTGACATGGGGCCAGGAGCAGATATGAGGACAGCAAGTCACCCTGCAGAAGAGCATGCTTTTGCAAACAGAGCTAATCCCCAGGACAGCCAGCAGAATGCACCAAAGTGATGAGTTGCACCCATTACAGGAAATATAATAGTCAATGAGATAAGTTATTACCATGGAAAAATATATAAGAATGACAGAATAGGTCATGCTGCTGAAGGAGAACATAGAGTCAAATATAAGGAGAACATATAGTACAAATCTTAAATGACTCAAACTATACTATGAATCATGACAGAGCAATAGGAATATAGCAGTAAGAATATACTGCTGACAACTGGATCCAGCTCATCATGGGGATTGGGAAACTCTCCAGGATACTGCAGAAGCTACTAAAGTAGAAAACCCAGTAATAACTTGAGATTTCAATTATCCCCATATTGTCTGTCCCCATATGTCCCCTCCGAATGGAATATCTTGGATCTACTGGAAACATCCACAATATTAGTCTTTAAAATATATATTGAAACTAGAAAAAGTTTAGAGAACGATGACAAAAAAGGAGTAGGGGTGTAAAACAGCTTCTATATGAGGAGATATTGAAAAGACTGGGACTGTTTAGCTTAGAAAAGAAAAGACAAAGGGATGGATCATCATGATCACAAGTTGGATCATGTGTTAAATTGTTCTGTTCAGTTCCTCTTTAGCATCTGGCACCAACCGAAGTCAGAAGACTGGATACTAGGCTTGTGGACTATTGATCTGACCCTGTGTAATCGTTCTATTCTTGTTTTCTTAATTTAACTCCAACTCTACTATTCTTAGACTCTGAAGTTGATGAATTTTTTCTCCATGGATACGTCTACACTACAGCATTATTTTGAAATATCTTATTTCAAAATAACATGTCTAAACACAAAATGCATTTCAAAAAAGTAATTGGCTATTTTGAAATAGCACGTCCACTTTAAGGCCAACCGGAACCAGTTTTGGCAGGGCATCAGGTCAGGAGTTACTTTGTGTGGCTGCTGCCTGAGGTTATCTGAGGCCTGTGCTTAAAGGAAGGCCCCCCCCCCCCCCACCGGGAAGGCGGTTCTCAGGTTTCCCTGCTTGTTTGCCAACTTGATGAGGGACAGCAAAGTATTTTTTTTTCTCTGTGTGTTCTGGTTGCCCTCACTCGGGACACCACAGCACTCTTCAACATGGAGTCAGAGTTGCCTCTGGGCACTCTGGTGCTTCTCTTGGACACGTTGCTGTGAACCTGCCTGCACTTTCTGTAGTCTGTCATCCAGGAGGCCCTGTAGGAGATCTTCCACCCTGGTATGCCCCATTGGGGGCTTGTGCCTATTTCCTACCTCACATTCTTCCACTTAGCGCTCCCAGCCCCCCTTCCTGATGTCAAATAAAATACACATATTTTCATGAACACAAACTCTTTTTATTTAACAAAACTGTGGGGGGGAATGAAACTCTGGTGAGACTAGGGAAAGGAGGTGGGAGAAGGGAGGAGAGAGGGTGGGACAGGGGAGGGGGAAACCTGGGAGGAGGGAGCTGGAAGGGGGAAGCAAGGGGAAGAAGGGAGAGGAGAAGTTCAGGGCTTAGGGTTGGGGGTCTCGCCAGGCCAAATGTCACCCAGCTCTGCGAGTGTGGGGGCCTCGGCATCCCCGAGGGGATGGGAAGGGGATGGAGGGTATGGTGGGAGAAGTGGGATGGGGAGAAGGAATGGGAGAAGGAGCGGTAGCTGGGGAGGCAGCAGGCGCTGGAGTGGCAAAAGGCAGCATGCTCTGCACCAGGGTCTGCAGGTGCTGGCAGATGGCACGGCCCTGGGCAAGTTGCTCCTGCCAGAGCTGCAGGTCTTCTTGCATCCAGTGCTGAAGGCTGCGGTGCAGGGCTTGAAGTTCCCCCAGAGTGTTGAAATAGGGGAGCTTGGTGTGTGTGCCCCTGGTTGGGAGCTGCCCCCTGTGGCCCTGGCAAATGCCTGCTGAAGCTCTTTGTATGCGGATGTGACCTTTGCTGGCCATGATAGCAGCTATCCTGCCATAGACAGCCACATTCCTCCGTGTAGTGCGGAGATCATGGACGTTGGAGGATTCCCCCCAAACCTCAATGAGGTCCATGATCTCTGTACTGGATGAGGAAGGTGCCCACTTTTCCCAGCCCCTGGGAGGCTTCTGGGAGCTAGCAGACTTCTCCTGGGGAGCGGTGGAGGGCTGGCTCCCGGTGGCTTACTGGCTTATATTGGGGCCACTGGGTGAGGGGCAGTACAGACTATTTGTTGGATTGGCAGGCTTGGAGCTAGCACAGGCACTGTGGCCAGACTTTACCCCTTTAAGGGCTCTTGGGTGTGGGGAAGGGAGAGTAGTTTTCTTGGTTGTGGCCAGAGTGGCCAGCAGGGCACCCTGGGAAGGCTGGAGGCCTCCTATTTTGAAATAAGCATCTATATAGCGCTTATTTTGAAATAGCAATTTCAAAATTGGCATTATTCCTCATGGAATGAGGTTTATTAATTTTGAAATAAGCCCTCTGCTATTTCAAATTAATTTCGAAATAGCAGCTGGCTTGTGTAGACTCTAGTAAAGTTATTTCAAAATAACGGCTGTTATTTCTAAATAACTTTGCTCTGTAGATATACCCTTTGTATTCAATGAAAAGTTTCTCTTTGGAAAAGTATTTAGGACTATTCCTGAGTGAATGCTCCAAAAAAGTGAAACACAATTGTATCTTTTACTTTTTTATTAAGCTGTATCTGTACTACTTTTCTGTGAATAAATTTATTGTTGATCATGATCATGAAAACACCTTTTAAGCAGCTTCTGGAGAACATTCACACAAGGGTAAATTTGAATTTACAAATCTGAGTATCATTAAGTAGATTTTCCATGGTGCCATATGCATTTCATTGCTAGAGGTAGATTCCTTAATGACAGTCCCATGCTCATAGTTTTCTAGGTTTCTAATTTACTCCTTATTTTCTGTTTTTTCCCACTTGACTATTCTGTATTTGAAATATACATAGCAACAAGACATTGTCTCTATGTGAACAGAGAAATGACTGCACCTCCAGATTTTTCTTATGCTGCTTCCTTCTATGGACTTAATTCTTGCAGTAGCTTTTGAGTAAGGATTGCATCTTTCTCCTACTTAATCAAGATCTCTGTTAGGTCTATTGGAGTGCTGTAATGTTATACAGATTTCTTGGGCTGTGAAAAATTCATTGTTCTTTACAAAAATGTACAACTAAGGGAAAAAAGACATATTTCTTCTAACATTCAAAAGTATTTTCATGTTACCACACACTCTTGGTCTTAGCAAATCTGTTTGGAAATGAACCTTAGAAGCAAAGCCAACAGACTGAGCATGCATCCAGAGTTCCAGTCTACATTTGTGTTAAATTTGTGCCAGCACACGTTTATAATTAAAATGTAGCTGGTTCAAGTTAAGCGTAATTTAACAGTGTAAGGAACTGGAAAGTTTCATATAGGCTACCTACAATGATGTGATATACAACGTGAAAGGTTATTTTATCCTCTTACTAAATAATTCCACTATTATTTGTATCACAAAGTGTGTACTTTATAATTCTATTTCTTACTATACTGTGATGGGGTGTGAATCCTCACTGCTACTGAGATGGTTAGCAGGAGCCTGAGAACTCAATTAACCCATCTATGGGCATCATTAGCAAAACCACCTGGAAAGGAGCCAGGTTTTCCTTTAAAAGGAATGAGAAAGCTCAGCTAGAGAGCTAGAGAGAAGTTGGGAGGTTTTTTTTGGGGGGGGGGGAGGGGAGGGATTAGCTCCTGTGGAGTTTGCCTTAAAGTGGGGGCAAGACTCCATGGAAGTAGCCCTTGGGTGTTCAGCTACAAAAGAGCATATAGAGGAAGACTTGTATAGTATTAACAATATTAACAAGGCTGGAAAGAATGGGAGTGGTTTAAGTTCATCCTTTTGGTTTAGGACAGGCCTGCATAACTTGGAAAGCAACAAGGTCTATATTACTCCAAAGAAAACAGCTGAGGGCCGCAAGTAGGCATGCTCTCCCAAAAAAATACCAATCACACGGCTACAATTTTTTGTTGTGCATAAAACCCCCACAAACCACCGCGTGTCTACACTTGGCCCCCTGGCATTTGTCTCTCCTTCACCCTGCCCCTTGGTGTCTTCCCCTTTCTTCTGACCTGCCCCTCCCCTCAGTACAAGCCCCTTCCCCTCCCCTACCTGGCTTCTGACTTTTTGAATCCAGTGGTCGCTGGCTGTGATATCACGACGTCACACCAGCATCCTGGCATCTGCCATCATCCTGCCGTCTAGGTCGCACCCGCCCTCTGGCTCTCACCCCGCCTTCTCGCGCCGGAGCTGCATGAAAGCAGCCTGGTGGCAAGAATTACTGCACTTCCCCCTCCCCAGTGGTGCTCCGCTCCTCTGCCCGGCTGGCGGATCGGATGGGGCCATGCCGCCTGTAGTTGTCACGGGCCACACAGTGAGACCCTGTGGGCTGCATGCGGCCCTCAGGCCATATGTTGTGCAGGCCTGGCTTATGATTTGTTGAAAAGTTGGCAGAGGAGCAATTCTATGAGCTATGGCCCTTAAAGAAGGGGAAGCCTGAAATCTTGTGGAGCCTGAGATGAATTCAAATACACAATTAGCCCAGGAAGAGGTTGTTTCATAGCTCCTGGAACTAGCGGTGTTTGTGTGAAGCTGAGGGAGGGGTGCTGTGGCACCATTTGGCTTGAAAAGGTTTCCTTTATACACAAGATTTACAGTTTGATTCAATAGTTATCACCACTTGCACTATAAAAATGGTCCAACACACCTCAGTTGTTGGGGAGATTATGGGAGACCAGAGTAGGAAATAGTTCTTACAGGGAGTAGGGGGCCTGGATAGTAGAGATCCCTGGGCTGGATCTCAGATAAGAGAGGGTGCCACTGGAAAAGAGGCTCAAAGACCTCAGGGACATGAAGTAGAATTACAGGACTCGAGAAGTCATCAAGTCCAATCCCCTGCACTTGTGGCAGGACCAAGCACCATCTCTAGACCAGCTCTGACTGGTGTTAATATGTTCTTAAAAATCTTCAATTATGCAGATTTCCCATATACACTAGGCAGTTTATTCCAGTGCTTAATGACCCTGACAAGAAGTTTTTCCTAATATCCAACCTAAATTTCCCTTGCTGCAATTTAAGCCTATCTTGTCCTATCATCAGAGGTAATGGAGAATATTTTTTCTGCCTCCTTCTTATGCAACCTTTTAGGTACTTCAAAACAGTAATCATGTCGCCTCTCAATTTTGTCTTTTTCATACTAAACAATCCCAGTTTTTTCAGTCTTCCCTCATAGTTCATGTTTTGTAGACCTTTAAGCATTTCTGTTGCACCTGTCTGGACTTCTCCAATATCTGGACTTTTTCATCTTTCCTGAAATGTGATGTCCAGAACTAGTAATGATACTCCAGTTGAGGTCTAATCAGTGTGAACAGAAAGGAGGAAATACTTCTTGTGTCTTGCATACAACTCTCCTGTTAATACATACCAGAATGATGATACAACAATATCACACTACTGACTCAAATTTAGCTTGTGGGCCACTATGACCCCCTGCATTCCTTTCCACAGTAGTCCTTTCTATGTAATCATTTCCAATTTTGTATACATGCAACTGTTTGTTCTTTCGTAAGTGGAGTACTTTACAATAGTTGTTACTGAATTTCATCCTGTTTTCCTCAGACCATTTCCCCAGTTTGTCTAGATCATTTTGAATTATAATCCTATCTTCCAAAGCATTTTCAACCCCTCCCAGTGTGGTGTCATCTGCAAATTTTACAAGTGTACTCTCTGTGCCATTATTTAAATTGTTGATGAAGATATTGAACAGACCTAGTTCCAAAACAGATCTGTGAGGAAGCATATTTGTTAAGCCCTTCCAGCATGACTGTGAACCATTTATAACTTCTCTCTGGGAATGGTTATTCAACCATTTATGTGCCTACATTTTAGTAGCTCCATCTAGGTTGTATTTCTCTAGTTTGTTAATGAGAAAGTCATGCAAGATTGTATCTAATATCTGGATATATGTCATCTACTACTTCCTCCTTATTCACCGAGCTTATTATCTTGTCAAAGAAGGCTCTTGGGTTGGTTTGATATGATTTTGTTCTTTATAAATCCATGGTGATTGTTACTTATCACCTTATTATCTTGTAGATGTTTGCAAATGGATTCCTTAATAATTTGCTCCATTATCTTTCCTGGCAGAGATATTAAGTTGACCGGTGCATTATTCCCTGGGCTGTATTTATTTTCCTTTTTATGGATGGGTAATATATTTGCCCTTTTCCAGTCTCCTGTAATCTCTACTATTTCAAAGATAATAGCTAATGGCTCAGATATCTCCTCATTCATCTCCTTGAGTATACTAGGATAAATTTCATCAGGCCCTAGTGACTTGAAGATATTTAACTTATCTAAGTAATTTTTAATTTGTTCTTTTTCATTTTAGCTTCTGAACCTAACTCATTTTCACGGGCATTCATTACTTTAGGTGTCCAACCATAACCAATCTTCTTGCTGAAAACTGAAACAAAGAAGTCACTGAGGGTATGTCTACACTACAGCGCTAATTTGAACTAACTTAGTTCGAATTAGTTAATTCGAACTAAGCTAATTCAAACTAACGTGTCTAGAATTAAAAATTAGTTTGAATTAGCGTTTTGCTAATTCGAACTAGCATGTCCACATTAAGTGGACCCTGAACCGGGTTTAAGGATGGCCGGAAGCAGTGCCGGCAGGGCATCAGAGGAGGACTGAGAGCATGGAGATGCTGTCTCAGGCTAGCCAAGGGCTGCGCTTAAAGGGTCCCGACCCCCACCTCGGACAGACAGTTCTCAGGGGTGCCCCACTTGCAAAGCAGTCCTGGCTTGGAGTGCCCGGAGTACCCACACTGGGCACATCACACCACTCGGCCATCAGCCTGGCTGCACTTGCCGCAGGCTGCCATCTGGGGAGAGGGGGTAATCGGGGGGCTGCAGGAGAGCTTCCACCCCCAGAAGCCCACAGAGCCAGCCCAGTCCTCCCCATCGGGGGCTTGTACCCCATTCCTCCCTCACTTCCTTCCACTTACCCTTCCCTAGCCCCTTTTCTTGATGTACAAAATAAAGGACAATTGTGTTCAAAAATGGAATCTGTCTTTATTGAACAAAACTGGGGGAGAATGGGAAAAGGAAGTGGGAGAGGGGAAGAGAGAGCCTGGGAGAGGGGAGGGCAACTAAAATGATCAGGGGTAGGGAACAGGTCCCATATGAAGAGAGGCTAAAGAAACTGGGACTTTTCAGCTTCGAAAAGAGGAGACGGAGGGGGGACAGGATAGAGGTCTCTAAAAGCAGGAGTTGGGTGGAGAGGAAACATACAGAAAAGTTCTTCATTAGTTCCCATAAAGAAGGACTAGAGGACACCAAAGGAAAGGAATGGGTAGCAGGCTTCAAACTAGTAACAGAAAGTTGTTCTTCAGAAAGCAAAGAGTCAACCTGTGGAACTCCTTGCTGCAGGAGGCTGTGAAGGCTACAACTAGAACAGAGTTTAAAGGGAAGTGAGATCAAGTCATGGAGGTTGGGTCCATGGAGTGCTATTAGCCAGGGGGTAGGAGTGGTGTCCCTGCACAAGGTTTCTGGAAGGCTGGAGAGGGATGGCACGAGACAAATGGCTTGGTCACTGTCTTCGGTCCATCCCCTCCAGGGTCCCTAGGGTCGGCCGCTGTCGGCAGACAGGCTACTGGGCTAGATGGACCTTTGGTCTGACCCAGGACGGCCATTGTAAGCTCAGGGCTCAGGGTCGGGGTCTCAGTGGACCCCCTTGATTTTCATGCACACCTGCTCCTGGGTGGCCAGGCTGGCAGCTCTCCTGCCCTAGCTGGCCACTTTCCTGTGCCTAGTGTGGAGATCGTCGACGAGGTCCACGATGCCTGCACTAGCCCAGGTGGGTGCTCGCCTCTTGCGGTCCTGGGCAAGCTCCCGGGAGCCGCCAGCCTGGTCTCGGGAAGAGGGGGAAGGCTGGGGGGCATCGGGTGGGTGGCTCGATCCATTCCAGGTGCAGGGTCTGCTGGCTGGGTGCTGGCAGGCTTGCACCTGGCACGGGCACCATAGCCAGCCCGTGCCCCTTTAAGGGGGCCGGGGCCGGGAGGGGGGCAGACGAGTTTCCCTGGTGTTGGCCAGAGTGGCCACCAGGGAAACCTGGGGAGGGCTAGCCTCCCACTAGTTCGAATTAAGGGTCTACACAGCCCTTAATTCGAACTAGTAAATTCGAACTAGGCTTAATCCTCGTGGAATGAGGATTACCTAGTTCGAACTAAGCGCTCTGTTAGTTCGAATTAAATTCGAACTAACGGCGCGCTAGTGTAGCGCCTATGAAAGTTAGTTCGAACTAACGGATGTTAGTTCGAATTAACTTTGTAGTGTAGACATACCCAGAGTCTGGCATTTCTACCTTATGTGTTGTTGTTTTCCCCCTCTTCATTAAATAATAGGTCTACCCTGTCCTTGGTCTTCCTCTTGCTTCTAATGTATTTGCAGAATGTTTTCTTGTTACCTTTTATGTTTCTTCCTAGTGTGAGCTCATTTTGTGCCTTGGTTTTTCTAATTTTGCTTAATATTGAATTGGGACTCAGCTTCAGGACTACTCATTGGACTTCCTGTTACTTTGGAAGGGGTGGGAGTAAATAGTGTATGGCTTTGGACTGAATCCGGAAAAAATGCAGAATACTACAGGGCCAGAGTGGTTGTCAGTAAGAGATGCCACACCAGCCATGTATGGATATTACAGCTGTGAATCCATTATTCTATGCATGGGAGAAATTTCAGTTGAGTCCTGCAGGGACAGGATAAAACAATGGGTAAGGAGAAGTTGGGATTATAATTGCATGTGTATATCCCGGAGAATGAAGAAGTGGAACTTCATATGGGCCAAATCAAGTCCTTCAAGACAAAAGGGATTTTCCACTTGAGGTGATGAGAATCTGAACAAACTGTGTGTTATGTCCTATAACTCCAAGGGAGAAGGTACAAGTATCTGGGGAAGGAAATTATGTGAAGGGTTTATAAAGTCCACACTGTACTGGCAGGGTTAAGGGGAACTGAAGAACTATTTAGCCTGTCTTGGGCACCTGAAGAGGAGACAGGTAGTTCAGGATTAGATCCAGCTGGAGATAGCCAGACTTAATGGTTGATGAAATGGTAAGGTTCCCAGACAGAAGAGGAAACCTAAGAGAGGATATTTGGGAATTTATCTCTCTAGAAAAGAACCAGAGAAGGACCAGCAGTAGGGAGCCTGTATCCTGAGGGGAGCATAAAAGAATGCTTTTAAATCAGGCTTTGGAGAGACTTCAGGGAAGAAGCCCTGAGCATCAGTGATTTGGGAGGAGCTGGGCCCCCAAGGGGAAAGCCTTTCACAGCAGCACTCTGTATTATAGAGTAGAGGAACTCTGTGAAGTCTTGGAGAAGGGTGAAGTGTCTGTGGAGGACTGAACCTGGGAAAGGTGACTGATTTTGTTCCTCTGAGTTTGGATATTTTTACTTTCAGGAGGGATTGGACTCCTTTGGCTGGAGGGCAGAATCATCCTCCTTACCAGTGAAGTCCAAATAAGAAGGATGAGACAGAGAGTGAAATATGAGGTCTCACCATGAAGAGGTGATCGAAGATGGTGAATCTGTGACATACATATAATTCTTTCTGCAGTGCTGTGCATATTTTTAAAACCAATTAACTATAAATCAGAAGCTGACAAGCTACATTCAATTTCTTTTTAAGAAAATTTACCTCTATTTTGTGTGAAAACTAAAAAGCTTAATGTTTAATTACTTTGAACTGAATTCCTGGCATATAAAGGAGCATTTAATGTGCCTTACAAGTGGGACCTCTATCAGGATATGGTCTCCAGAGTTAATTTTTTAATATAAAAAATAAACCCCATTATGTATTAATAGTATGTGCAGAAACCTTGATAAATATTTTCATAGGACCCAAGTCTCTGGAATATAATAGAGAAAAAAGTACTCTCAAAGGAAAATAGGAATCTGGATGAGATACCAGACCTGTCAGCCAACTCACAATCTGTCTCTCTGTAACAGCACCGGCAGACTTACAGCCAGCAACCCACATAATTAGTCTTGCCAAGGAAGTAGTTAGGGAAATAGCAATAAATGCAAGTCTCTGTGGTGGTGGGGAAAAATATTCCTTAGTTTTTAAATTGCAGGTCCTGTAGCAGCCAAGCATATCCTGTTCTATTGGCTGTTGAAGCAAACTGAAGAGGAAGAAAGGAAAAGTGGGTATACCATTACCCTAAACAATAACAATAAGAGCAGTTATCAAGCTAGAAGGTAAATTTTACTAGATGAAGTATTTTAAACTGTGGGTTGATTCTTTAATGAAGCACATTTTGGAAACTTAATTATATTTTTCTAGCCTGGTGATCAGACTGGTGTAAATATGTGTAACATTTATCACCAGTAAGGTCAAATGTGTCACAAGATCCTTGAAAAATGATGGGTACCACATTTTTTCAGTTTTCTAATGTGCTTTTAAAGGATCGTTGCTGAGAAGACCAAATGCAGGGAGGTAAGTCTTCTAGAGAAGTAGAACCTGACCCTTCAGTGGCATAAGGGAGTTATGCAAACTTAAGCTAGCTAAGAATCAGCAGCCCTGGAAAAAGCAGACACATTTTTGTGAATGTCACTTATATATGAAAACCCCTAAATGATCTGAATAGGCTGGTGTAGCTGAGAGGAATCTCCTACTAGTTTCTAACTCATTAGACAATGACATTTCCATTCTCGACATAGGGTATGTCTACACATCAAAGTTAATTAGCAATAACAGCCGTTATTTCAAATTAACTTTACTAGTGTCTACACAGCCAAACTGCTATTTCAAAATAAATTCGAAATAGTGGAGCACTTATTTCGAATTTGGTAAACCTCATTCTATGAGGAATAATGCCAAATTTGAAATAGCTAATTCGAAATAAGTGCTGTGTAGACACTTATTTTGAAATAGGAGGCCTCCAGCCTTCCCAGTGTGCTGTGGTGGCCACTCCAGCCTCAACTAAGAATACTTAACTCCCTCCCCCCTCCCCAGAGCCCTTAAAGGGGTTAACTCTGGCCACAGTGCCTGTGCCAGCTCCAAGCCTGCCAGTCCAGAGCCAGCAGTCACTGCATCTGACTCAGTGGCCCCAAAACATGAGCCAGCAAGCCACTGGCAGCCAGCTCTCCACCACTCCCCAGGAGCAGCCTGCCAGCTCCCAAGAGCCTGTCGGGCCCTGGGCCAGGGTGGAGATCAGAGGGACCATACTGAGGTTTGGGGGGATGCCCCCAACGTCCATGATCTATGCACTAGATGGAGGTAGGCAGCCATATATGTCAGGATGGCTGCCAGCCTGGCCACCAAAAGCCACATGCAAACCCAGGAGCAGGTTCACATGAAAATCAAGTTGGTCCGGCAAGACCCCCAATCCTGAGCCCTGAGCTTCCCCTCCCTCTTCTTCCCCTTGTTTCCCATTCCACCTTCCTCTTCCCAGGTTTCCCCCTCCCCTCTCCCAACCTCTTTCCTCCCCTCTCCCACCTCCTTTCTCCAGTCTCACCAGTTTCATCCTCCCCACCCCCCAGTTTTGTTAAATAAAGAGAGTTTTTGTTCATTAAAATATGTGTATTTTATTTGACATCTGGAAGGGGGGCTGGGAGGATAAGTGGAAGGATGTGGGGGAGGAATGAGGCACAAGCCCCCAGTGGGGCAGACCAGGGAGGCTCTTAGTGCTCTTCAGGGCGGAAGCTCTCCTGCAGGGCTTCCTGGATACTGACAGCCCCCCAATGGACCTCCTGGATGACAGCCTGCATAAAGTGCAGCCAGGTTCACAGCAACGCGTTCACAAGAAGCACCAGAGTGCCCAGGGGCCGCTCTGGCTCTATGTTGCAGAGTGCTGTGGGGTCCCGAGTGAGGGCAACCAGAACATGCAGAGACACAAATGCTTTGCTGTCCCTGATCAAGGCAGGCAAGCAAGCAGGGAAAGCTGAGAACTGGCTGCCCGGGATGGGGGTCCTTTTAAACACAAGCCTCAGGCAGCAGCCACACAAATAAACTCCTGACCTGATGCCCTGCTGGACGTGGTTCCAGCTGGCCTTCAGTTCAATTCAGTGTCCACTCAGTATGGACGTGCTATTTCAAAATAGCAAAATGCTATTTTGAAATGCATTTTGAGTGTAGACGTGTTATTTCGAAATAAGCTATTTCAGATTAACTATTTTGAAATAAGATATTTCAAAATAACACTGTAGTGTAGTGTAGTTTCTTGATGTTGTAACAAAGTGATGAGGTGCTCGTAAGCCACTACTATTCATTCATCTAGCCTACTGTCACACCTTATTCCTATCTGATTTTAAAAGCCCAGTAGTAACAGGCATCTTTCAGGCTAGAGAGTCCATGGCTATGTGCCCCTGAGAAGTAAATAATTTACTCCGTTGATTTTATGGCAGCCACAAATGTGGTTGAAGAGATCCACTTGAGAGAGACCCTCTCTGCCTCATCTGTGCATTTAAAAGTGATGGTTTGACCATTTGGGCTTTGCCTTTTGTGAACTTTTTTCTCTTCTGATAAGATTAACTGTTTCCTGTCATAACCTCTTGTTTTCAAACACTGTGGTCTTGAGTGTGATCTTCTCATTTTTCCACATCCATTTCCATTTTTTGCACACTTCCAAAACCAGTAGAAACATCTCCGTTTGAGGAGTGTTTGTATTCTGGGTTTGCGGGCCATTAGTGTTGGTGACTCTGTTCCCTCCATGAGATTGCTCAGATTCAATGAAGGCAATGCATATAAAAGCTGTTGAGCCTCTTTTCCTGATAAGAGGATAAGGTCTGTGTTTCACTCTCATACAAAAGTGTACTATCACATGATATGCACAGGTATTTAGGTGTTCTATCATATTTTTTTTTTGCCATGCCCTTTTGTTCAGTCTGGTAGACGTTGTTGCAGCTTTTCCAGTTGAGTTGAGTTCCATTTCCAGTGATCATGGACTCCAGGTATGTGAACTTGTTTACTACTTCAAGTTCCTAAGCATCAAAATCAATACTTGTTAATCTTGAGGGTGCTTCCCCAACAACTTGGCACATTAAATTAGTATTTTTAGGCTTATGGTAAGCCCAAAGTCTTGGCAAGTTTTGAAACAGCTATCCATTAGTCTTTGGAGATGAGCTTGTATGTGGGTTGTTACTGCTGCCATCATCAGCAAGCAGGAGGATTTGGATAAGGGCCTCCCAAGTCTTGGTTTTAGAAATGAGTTTTACAAGATTAATCAACTTTCCATCAGATCTTGTGTGCAAGTAGATTCCCTCCATTGTCCCAAAAGCTTGTTTCAATAGCAGGGAAAGAAAGTTCCAAACAGAGTAACATGAAGTACACAACCTTGCTGAAATCTACTACAAATCTGGAAAGCCTCAGAGATTGAGCCATTGTATTTGTTTACACCATACGGCTGTGTCTACACTGGCATGAATTTCCGGAACTGCTTAAAATGGAATAGTATTCCGTTTTAAGTTTTTCCGGAAAAGGAGCGTCTACATTGGCAGGCTGCTTTTCCGGAAAAGCCCTTTTCCGGAAAAGCGTCCATGGCCAATGTAGACATGCTTTTCCGGAAATGAGCCCCGAGCGTCATTTTGGCGATCGGGGCTTTTTTCCGGAAAAGACTACTGGGCTGTCTACACTGGCCTTTTTCCGGAACAGTGTTCCGGAATAAGGACTTATGCCTGAGCAGGAGCAGAATAGTTTTTCCGGAATAGCGGCTGATTTTGTACAGTAGAGCATCGTTACTTTTCCGGAAATTCAAGGGCCAGTGTAGACAGCTCGCAGCTTATTCCGGAAAAGCGGCTGATTTTCCGGAATAAGTGACCCAGTGTAGACACAGCCTACATGTTTTCATGGAAGGATTGAATCATGCTTAAGAGCTTGGAGGGACAGCCAGACTTTTCCAAAAGTGAGAACAGTCCACTTCTATTGACAAAGAATATGAGCTGCAGCCTATCATCCCTTCACCCTGCTGCTTTTGCTCCTAAAGTGAGAATCCAAAATTCATGTTTAAGGAACTACAACTTTGGCCTGATTGTCAGACATCCAGAACTCTGAGGGGTTTATACTGCCCCCTATTTTGGAGAACCTTTGTCCAAACACTTGAATTCATCCTCTTATCCAAAATTATACGGCCATCTTTGTCTGTGACCTTTTATACATCACTTCTATTTTACCAAGTCCTCTATCAGTAATGGAAAGAGGGGGAGTAATATAAACTTCACTAGGGAAGGAATCTCTGGAGTAGACATACTGCATGTAATCCAGGTGCCTATTGTCAAGGAAAATGAATCTACTTGAGCCAAAAAGCAAAAAGATGTGGGGGAGGGGAGCAGTGAAATCTGTGCAAAAGATGGTGTTTTTTGCTTGAGTGCTAATAGTAGGGAAATCTTGACTCTCAGCACAGTGCAGTGGAAAACAACATTAGTGAAATGAATATCATTTAGCAGAGCTAGTAATATCTTAACCATTATACATTGTTTGTGTTTAATCTGAATGAATGTAATGATTTTGAAAATGAGAGAATAACCTGGCTAGAACCTGGCACATTAGAGGCAAGCACTCTACAGAGTTCTCCAGAGAGTGCTGTAAAATGCTAATGCACTTCATCCCCTCCCTGGCACACCTAGTTCAAGTCTCTCTTGCGCAGCAACTGCCAATTACGCTAGATTGTGCCAAATTGGTGGTTTTGCAATATGCATGAATAGCACACTTCAGAATTTGGTAGTTTCAGTCTCACTTGTGAGCTAAAGCAGCATTTGAATCCAGGCTTGGGGGAGAGGAGGTTAAATGAATGTGCTACCAACCTAACTTGTTCCCTGTGCCACCTGCCTGCAAGCTTAAATATGTAGTTTTTATTATTTTTATAGCCAAATATTGGCTAAGATAAAGCAAAAGAGGGGCTGTGCTCATCTAGCATATGATGATAATGAAATAAACCATTAACCATCCATGTGTCAAAGACGCACAGTATGCCATATATGAGACTACCAGGGTAGAGAGGGCTGGTACACACCTTGCTTACCATAACTCCCATTTTAAAAGAAGATTCTTAGCTCTGATGTGTATATGCTGTAGCTAAGAAACACAGTAGACTATAAAATGTAACTTAGTACTTAAATTGTATTTGTATGTGTGAAATTCTGGCCAAATTTCCATGTATATTTCCTGCAAAAATTACTTAAAAGCCATTTTGAAATGGACTTATGAATCAGACCTTTTCAGTGGCAGTAATCACAAGTTGTTTAAGAATTTCATAGTATAGTTTAAATTCCATTCTTATAGATGCAAAAGTATCTCCCTTGAAGATCTGCATGCATGTATCCAAGGAGGGATTTGATCTAGGATCAAAGCACTGTAGCCAGTAGTTCTTACTGGAAAAAATCAGTTACAATAGTTGCTGATTTGATATATGGAAATGTAAAAGATACACAATTGCTAACATTGTATAACACCCTCTGAAACACACACCAGTATTTCTCATTATTACAGTGTGTCATCGATGTACATCAATAATAAATTGTGATTTAGTTTTCCTGTGAAAACTGAATATTTCTTAAATGAAATGATTGACAATGCTGTGTTGAGATAGAACCACACTATTTTCCATGTGTGATCCATTTAGGCTACGTCTACACTGGCATGATTTTCTGAAAATGCTTTTAACAGAAAACTTTTCCATTAAAAACATTTTCAGAAAAGCACGTCTAGATTGGCAGGATGCTTTTCCGCAAAAGCACTTTTTGTGGAAAAGCGTCCGTGGCCAATCTAGACGAGCTTTTCCGCAAAAAAGCCCCAATCGCCATTTTCGTGATCTGGGCTTTTTTGCGGAAAACACTACTGTGCTGTCTTCACTGGCCCTTTTGCAAAAAAGTCTTTCGGAAAAAGACTTTTGCCCGAATGGGAGCAGCATAGTATTTCTGGAAAAGCACTGACGATCTTACATGAGATCGTCAGTGCTTTTCCGGAAATTCAAGCGGACAGTGTAGACAGCTGGCAAGTTTTCCCGCAAAAACAGATGATTTTGCGGAAAAACTTGCCAGTCTAGACACAGCCTTAGAGTCAATGGGCGTAAGGCCCTATGTTTTCTTTCTTGTAAATTTTCATAATCATGGTTTGCAATGCATGATTAATCTGAAGTAATAAAGTTCTAGTGCAGGCCTGCACTACATATGGCCTGTGGGCCACATGCGGCCCACAGGGACTCACTGTGCGGCCCATGACAAGGGCCAGATTAAGGGGTGGGCTAGCCGGGCAGCTGCCCAGGATGCCAACCTATGAGGGGTGCTAAAACACTCCAGCACCCAAAGTCACTCTGCCAAGTGGCACGTGCCTACTGCGCTGCTGCGTGGATGGGACTCCCCGACCCCGGGTCTCCCCTACCTTCCACGGGGGGCAGAGAGGCTGGGAGCACACTAGGGCTGGGCTTGCCTCCACTCAGCATTGGATTGCTCTGGTCTGCTCGGACCATGCACCCAAGGTGCACTCAGCCGAGTACTGAGGCGCCACTTCCAAGTTCCTGCTGCTGCACGAGGCCCAGATCCTGGCGCTGGCAGGTGAGGCCGGGTGGGGGGAGGGGCCCACCGCACTCTGTGAAAGAGAGGAGATTGAAGGCTGGACCAGTTAAAAAGAAAATGCTCCCATGGGGGGGTGGAGAGAGGGATCAGAAACAGTGCCCCCCACACACCTCTGCTCCTCAGCATGGAGGAGGGCCTGTGGTGGGGAGTGGGGGATGGAGTGGGGTCCTGGGCCCTCCCCCCTGGGAAGGCCCCCCAACCTACCCTTGTGGCCCACAGCTGTTTTCTTTGGAGTAATATGGCCCTCGCCACTTTCCGACTTGTGCAGGCCTGTTCTAGTGTACAGAAAATGCATTGGTTGTTATAATTCTCCCTTGCTAAGACTAGCTAATAATAAAACCTAGAAAGATGTTATGGAAAAATAAGGGAACATAGCATATTACTGATGTTCAGGGAACAAAGATGATCTGATATCTCACCTACAATAAGTGCGTTGTTTGTTATGCTGAGATACTAAACATGCATTGTATATAAATGTGTGTGTACAATATAAAGCAGCTTACACTGATCCAAAGAATAAAAAGTTACCAATGTTGGGATAAAAGTTTTGGTCCCGGTTCTTTCCTATGCACTCAGCTCCCTTGAAGACTACATCTCCCATGATGCAGTATGGATTCTCCTTTGCCCAAGTTGTAGCAATCATGTAAGGATTAATATAGCTACACATGCTCCATGGAGAGAAGGAGTCCAGCCAGGACACCTGGCTCAGAAGAGAATGGGAGCATCAGCCTCCCATAAGGCAATGCTACACTAGGGAACTGTATCCTAATGTTGGGTCCATATGAAGGGTCTAGATTAACTGAATAAAACACTTCAGTTCTGGAGTGTCAAAATAATTGTTATATCTGAACTGAAATTTTTGGAAATACTCCATCCTGTGATAAATAGATATTTCAACTCTTGTCCCAATTGGGGATTAAAAATTAATATTCAAATATCAGAATAGCCCATTGGACAGAAATTTCAAATTTCTCTTAGCTGCAATTAACTGAATTATTTTGCAGAGACTAACAACTGAACTTGTTTTTACCAAAGTGTAGGTTGCCTTTTCATAGACTGAGAGAAGGCTGGATGTCCATCTTAATAAGTAATGAAAATGACTCTGGCTGTGGTCCTGCAAAAAAATGTGCACATACATTAAGGCTACGTCTACACTGGCATGAATTTCCGAAAATACTTTTAATGGAAAAGTTTTCCGTTAAAAGCATTTTTGGAAAAGCATGTCTAGATTGGCAGGATGCTTTTCCGCAAAAGCACTTTTTGTGGAAAAGCGTCCGTGGCCAATCTAGACGCGGTTTTCCACAAACTGTCCCGATCGCCATTTTCGCGATCGGGGCTTTTTTGCGGAAAACAGTACTATGCTGTCTACACTGGCCCTTTTGGGCAAAAGTCTTTCGGAAAAAGACTTTTGCCCAAACAGGATCAGCATAGTTTTTCCGGAAAAGCACTGATGATTTTACATGAGATCGTCAGTGCTTTTGCGGAAATTCAAGCGGCCAGTGTAGACAGCTGGCAAGTTTTTCCGGAAAAGCAGATGATTTTCCGGAAAAACTTGCCAGTCTAGACACAGCCTATGTGTGAGAGCAACATCATTGAACTCAGTGGGAGTGGGACTACATGTGCTTTTAAGGTAAGCACATGTGCATTTTTTTTAAAGGATTGGGGTCTTTACTGTTTCTAGTTATTGTGCAAGTGTTTTGCAAAATAGGTATTTATAATGTCATAGGATGTAGTGTAAGCATTTTAAAGAGTCAGTAGCAGTTAACAAAATTTCAGTTTCCTTCTTAGAAATCCTGGACTGGGTACATGTACAGTATGTCTCCATCAATATTTTAATCCAGTAAATTAACTTTAGTTAGAAGCATTGTAGGATAATCCACATGAAGTGTTTATATTCCTAATGGACTGAAAGCCAGGTAACAGACATTATTTTCTTGAAGCCACGTTGCAGACTTCAATTCTGTTTAATTAGCCAGGGAGGCTGGAACAATATGGATAGTAGGGGTGCTGAGAGCTGTTGAACCAAATTGGAAACCCTCTATAATGGAAACCACTTCAAGCCAGAGGGTGCTGCAGCAACCCCTGCACCCAGAGTTCCAGCAGCTATGTTAACACTGAATCATGCTGAGAGCTGCAGATCGGTCCAGGGAAGCTGTTTCCTAAATTGGTTAGTTTGTACTTTTCATGTTGTCCTCCCTGAATCTTCCTTTCATTTGATAAAATTGAAGCATTTGTTTATAAAACCCATCTGGGTGGATGGTTTGTGATGGTAGTACATAGTAGACAAAATTGGGAGGAGGGGAAAAGTATTGCTTAAATTTACCCTATTAAACTCCTACTGAAGCACCTAAATGGGTGGCCTTGTGTTCAAAAGTGTTGAGTACATAACAGTGGGAGCTGTTGGGTACTTAGTCAGCACTTCTGCAAAAGGGACCATATAGTTAAATACCTAAATACGGCTTTAGAAAACTAACTTTAGGAACCTTCCCTCCTCTCCCTCAAATCATGGTCTACAGCTCAAGTGAATCAAAGAGAGTAATTAAAGGGTACTGTTTTCTAGGGAGCACAAGTTCTTTGCTTTTCAGGAAATAATTTCTAGTCCACTAAGCCTTAGGCTATGTCTAGAGTGCAAGCCTCTGTCAAAAAAGAGCATCTTGCCTATAACCAGTACTTTCAAAAAAGCAAGTCGCTTTTTCGAAAGAGAGCACCCAGGCAATCTGGCTGCTCTCTTTTAAAAAAGCACAGTTTGCATTACATTGAGCCTTTTTTCAAAAGAGCACTTTCAAAAAAAGGCATTCTTCCTCGTAAAACAAGGTTTTCCACGGTCAAAAAAACCTGCTGCGTTCTTTTGATTTACTTTCGAAAGAACACGGTGGCAGTATAGATGCAGGAGAAGTTTTTTTTTAAAAAACCCTGTAGTCTACATGCAAGGCACTGTAGTCTAGACACATCCTTAATGCTCACAGTACATCCAATGATGCATCAACTATAGAACAAGTACAGGAGAGTGATTTTTTTTAAACATCTGAAATGCCAGGCATTTGTAGTGATTACTTCTATAAAAAAGAAGGGAAGTGCCCCAGAAGCATGTGAGATAAAGAAGTAAATCTGCTGAGTTCACAGTGAAGGTCTCTACAACAGTAATGACACATAAGAGACCTAGAGTCAAGCCCAGAAGTTGGGGATATGCGAAGAAGGAGCCTGCAGTATCTAGGAATTCAACAGAAAACTCTGTCCCTTTATCAAATGGTGGGATTCGGCAATTGTATGCATTCTTGAAGAATAACACACAGAAAAGTACTTTGCATGTGACTGTCAGGAGGCTTCAGCTGACCAATAGTGAGCTACACTCTCATTGAAAATAAATAAATCATTTTTTCTGCATTGTTGATGCTAAAAGCCCTATAATAATATAATTCCCTCTCTGTCCACTTATCACCCCTTGTAAGGTCTCATACTGCTCCTGATGGAACTATCCTGTCCGACTCCTCCTCTTCCTGATGGAGCCAACTGGTGTACAATTCTGTCTCCAAACAAAGCTGAGCACCTTCTTTCCCTGTTGATGGTCTAACAACCTTAGCACCCTTTCACACTTAGCTTTCTTTACAGACAAAATACAGGACTATGTAGCACTTTAAAGACTAACAAGATGGTTTATTAGATGATGAACCCACTTCCCACTTCCTCAGATCAAATAGTGGAAGAAAATAGTCACACCCATATATACCAAAGGATACAATTAAAAAAAACCTTTTTTTATCAAATTTTGTCCTTTTCATATGTGTTCTTTTTTTTTTAATTGTATCCTTTGGTGTATATGGGTGTGACTATTTTCTTCCACTATTTGGTCTGAGGAAGTGGGTCTGGCCCATGAAAGCTCATCATCTAATAAACCATCTTGTTAGTCTTTAAAGTGCTACATAGTCCTGTATTTTGTTTCAGCTACACCAGACTAACACGGCTACATTTCTATCACTTCTTTACAGACAGTTATGGGTTCCTTCCAGTACACATCCACTTTCTTTCTTTGGTTTCTGAAACAGCAAGAAAAACTCTGTGAATCCTCTCCCTACCCATGAACCTTCTACCAGCATTCAGAACCTCAAAAGATACCTGTAAATCCCCTTTCGAATACTCCTCCAAGTTTTCTTCTCCATGGATTCCAACCTTCCTAAATAAAAGGCATATTGTATTTCAGTCAGAAGTTTATGCAAGGAAACTAATCCTTTCTTTCTACTCCAGAAGATATCCCTTGGCAGATGAGGTGACATATAACCTCTTCTCTGGTATTCTCTCTGTTAGAAATGGCAGAAATTTTATTTGAAAAGCAAAGCTTTGTATTAGGCATGACTTGTCAAAGATGTGTAGTTAGTTTGTTTGAGTGGGAGCTTTGTTGTGAAGAAGGTTTGGTTGGTCAGAGGAAGGCAAATTATTGTCAGGTGTCTTGTTAATGGAGATGGATCTACGTCTAAAAAAAGTGCAATAAATAACAAACATGCATGGTCAAATTCTGTTCCCAGCTAAAGCTATATAAACATACTAATGACAATTAACGTGATTTTCCCCATCCTTACACTGATATAAAACTAGTGAACCTAACCAGGAATTACTTCACAGACTTCAGAGCCGATGCTCCTGATTTACACTGGAGAAAGAAAAGAATAAGGCACAGTATAGCTTTTTTTTTAATTAACTTTACAGTAAGCATAATATGGTGTAACCAGTTTCTTGTCAGGTTTCCCACAGTTCCAAAGCCTGGATTCTTTTTAAATATTCATACGAAGGAGTAAATTTTCCTCTGTCTCCTTTAAAGAAAGTTTTCAAAAGCCCATTTCTACATAGGAACTTAATTGTAAGCTTAATTGTAAGCATTCATTTAATATTCACTGACCTCAACAGGAGTTAAGTTCTTGCTTATAAAAAAGCCCCCCCAAAAACGAGTGGTCCTATAGCACCTTAGAGACTAACAAAAAATCATGAGCTTTTGTGGGCACAACCCACTTCTTCAAATGAGTGGAGCTGTGCCCACGAAAGCTCATGGTAAAATGTGTGGGTTTTTTTGGTTAGTCCCTGAGGATATGTCTACACTACAGCACTAATTCGAACTAACTTAATTCAAATTAGTTAATTCAAACTAAGCTAATTCGAACTAGTGCATCTAGACCTAAAAACTAATTCGAATTAGCATTTTGCTAATTCAAAATAGCATGTTCACACTGAATGGACCCTGAACCGAAGTTAAGGCTGGCCGGAAGCGGTGCCAGCAGGGCATCAGGTTAGGACTTAGAGTGTGGAGCTGCTGTCTTAGGATAGGCGAGGTCTGTGCTGAAAGGGACCCGACCCCCACCCCGGACAGACAGTTCTCAGGGTTCCCACTTGCTTGTCTACCTCGATGAGGGACAGCTAAGCAGTCCTGTCTTGGAGTGCCCTGAGTGCCCACACTCGGCACATCACAGCACTTGGCCATCAGCCTGGCTGCACTTGCCGCAGGCTGCCATCCAGGGTTGTCAATTGGGGGGCTGTCAGGATCCAGGAGACCCTGCAGGAGAGCTTCCACCCCAAGGAGCCCGCAGAGCCACCCCAGTCCTCCCCATCGGGGGCTTGTGCCCCATTCCTACCTCACCTCCTTCCACTTACCCCTCTCTAGCCCCCCTTCCTGATGTAAAAAAGTAAGGACACGTGTTCAAAAATAGAAACTCTCTTAATTTAACAAAATTTGGGGTGGTGGGGGGGATTAACCTCTGGGGAGACTGGGAAAAGGAGGTGGGAAATGGGAAGACAGAGGGTGGGAGAGAGGAGGGGAAATCCTGGGAGGAGGGAGCTGGAAGGGGGAAGCCAGGGGAAGAAGGAGGAGGGGAAGTATCAAACTATGGTATGCCCATATCTTCAGTACTGTGTACAGATGTGATCACCTCATCCCCGAAAAGATATTTTGGCCTTGGAAAGGGTTCTGAAAAGGGCAACTAAAATTATCAGGGATTTGGAACAGGTCCCATATGAGGAGAGGCTAAAGTGACTGGGACTTTTCAGTTTGGAAAAGAGGAGACTGAGGGGGGATATGATAGAGGTCTATAAAATCATGAGTGGTGTGGAGAGGGTGCATAAAGAAAAGTTCTTCATTAGTTCCCATAATAGAAGGACTAGAGGACACAAAATGAAATGAATGGGTAGCAGGCTTCAAACTAATAAGCGAAAGTTCTTCTTCCCAAAGCAAATAGTCAACCTGTAGAACTCCTTGCCACAGGAGGCTGTGAAGGCTAGAACTATAACAGAGTTTAAAGAGAAGTTAGATAAAGTCATGGAGGTTGGGTCCATGGAGGTTGGGTCCATGTTTGTGCTGGCAGCTATCCTGCCCTAGACGGCCACTTTCCTGTGTCTAGTATGGAGGTCGTGGACGTTGGAGGCCTCCCCCCAAGCCTGGATGAGGTCCACGATCTCCGCACTAGACCAGGCGGGCACCCACCTCTTGTGGCCCCGAGCAGGCTCCTGGGAGCCGCCAGCCTGGTCCTGGGAAGAGGCGGAGGGCTGGGTGGCAGCAGATGGCTGGCTTGTGCCGTGCCAGGTGCAGGGTCTGCTGGCTGGGTGCTGGCAGGCTTGCACCTGGCACGGGCACCGTAGCCAGACCATGCCCCTTTTAGGGCTCCGGTGCTGGGCCGGCAGCAGAAGAGTTTCTCTGGTTGTGCCCAGAGTGGCCACCAGGTCAAGCTGGGAAGGGCTAGCCTCCCACTAGTTCAAATTAAGTGGCTACACAGCCCTTAATTCTAACTACTTAATTCGAACTAGGCATTAGTCCTTGTAGAATGAGGTTTACCTAGTTCGAATTAAGCACTCTGCTAGTTCAAATTAAGTTCGAACTAGCGGTTTGCATGTGTAGTGCCTATGAAAGTTAATTCGAACTAACTGCTGTTAGTTCAAATTAACTTTGTAGTGTAGACATACCCTAAGGTGCTACAGGACCACTCGTTGCTTAAGGGTTTGTTTTTTTAAGTTGCAGACTAATATAGTTACCTTTCTGAGACTTTTGTTCTTGCTTATAATTAAGCATGTGCTTAAATGCTATCTTTGTGGCAATGCTTTCTTGAATAGAGCCATAGTGAGTAAATGGACAGCCATAGCCATCGGCTATGTATTTCCAAACAGCAATTTCACGTAAGAAATTTGTTCCCATTTTAATTATGGGGATTAATAATCCTTAGGGCAGTTGTATGAGGAATAACTCACACTGAATAGGTTACTGGTGGTCATTACTAGTTGGATTTATATATCCCTTATTATACAGGGGTCTTTCAAAAAGTTTTTCTAGTGTTGTAGTGAAATGTTATTGCCCTGAGTTTGTGACTCAGACAAAACTCTTAAAGAAATCATTAATTCTGCATTTGCTTAAACTATTCCCCGTAATTTGCTTTTGAGATAGGTATCTCCCATTAAGTCACTTTGCAGGTGGTGAAACTGAGGCACAGATAGAAAGCACTGACCAGCATCATGCAGAAGAGTTATGTATAGAATTTTGATTTTTTTTCTTTATACTCCCAGTCCTATACTTTAGCCAGGCTTTCCCTGTCTTCCACAATCAAACATCAATTACTGTTTCTCCGGAGTAGCTTTAGCACTAGCTTGTAATCAGTTCAGCTTGGCTTTTTCACTGCTTGCTCTATACTTCCATCTATTGGAAGGATGTAAACACTACACTCCCCTTTTACTGTTACATATGGGTGTAGTAAACTTAAAGCACACTTACATACTCTTGTGTTTTCTGCTCTTTCACAGCTATTTTTCAGCTTTGACCAAATACCCGATTTACTTGGTTTCCTGTAAGTTTACTAACATGGTCTCTTATCCTGCCAATTACTCCACACTTGCAGACTTCACTGAAAGAAATGGGACTTAGAGAGTGGGTGCAAGAATTACTGCACATTGTAAATTTGCAGGATTGAGGCATTAGAAGAAAGCAACATTTTTGCTGGAGCCTTGTTTTGTTTGATGAAATTTGTATGTGCTTGAATTTGTGAAACTTCCATGAAATTGAAACAACGAATTTATGACATCTCAGTTCTTTCAATGAAATACTTGATAGTGCAAAATGTATTACATGGGCAAATTTTCAAAAATATCAAAAAAATCACAGTTGTGAAATAAGGGAGAGGAGAAGGTCATTAAGGTGGTGAGATTGATTGCTCTAGAAGCTGAATAATCTAACAAAATGATGATTAGAGGACTGGGAACTAAAAACTCCTGGATTCTAGTCCCCTAACTTAGCTAAGTGGCCTCAATAACTTCAATTTGTTAGCATGCAACAGCTGACAGTGCTATGAGAACTCACTAAATATTAGCCATGTAAAATAAGTAAATGTAGTTATCCCCACTTCACAGATAGGATAGTGGAGACACAGATAAGCTGACCAATGTGCTTGCGATCTAAAGTACTAGTAATATGATTAGAACTGAATTCTTCTGAATGCCAGATCTTTGCCTAAGTCTACAGATCATAGCGCTCTTCCACAAGTCCCTTAACTGAAGCTCTAAACAGTGACCTAGCATGTAAATTGGTTTTAGGTCAAAAGTGGTCAACTATAAAAGAGGTCATAACTGACCATCCCTTCACTTTCACCAGTACATGTTAGGTGGGGTTGTATTGATTAGGTGCAAAAACTGATGTTTATTTTAAATAAGCCCGTTTGGGGTGTGTCTACTCTATAGGATAAGGTCAAAGTAAGATATGTAATTTCAGCTGCATTAATTGTGTAGCTCAAGTCGAAGTACCTTAACTTGACTTTTGGCACTGTCCAAACTGCAGGAAGTAGAAGGGGGAATACTTTCCCTTCAACTTCCCTTACTCCTCGTGGAAGCAGGACTGCTGGCAATGACCGGAGTGCATCCCTCAGTTCAAATTAGTGTGTCTTCACTAGACCCACTGAAGTGTAGCAAAACTGTACAGGGAGTGTTGTTCTATTACTTTTTCTTTTTAATTGATTTCCAGGTATAAGTAAAAATATTAGAAAGTACAAACTTTTAAAATTGTGCATGTAATGATTTAAAACTCTGTTGTGCTTGGGCATAGCTGAGGTCTTCCACGTAAAGGCCTTGATCCTTCAAAGTCATACTCGTGTGTGGAACATTAAGCATGGAAACGGTCCCATTGAGTACAAGGGACTTAATTTGGATCAAATTGTGCTCAAAGCAGAAGACAAAATGAACACTACCAGTAAACAAGGCAGGTTCCATAAGGGTGGAAAGAAATGTCTATGCTCCTATAATTCAATTACAGTCAACTGGCATGACACTTTAAATCAATGCTTTTCACCATTGTTCTTTATGTAATTTGTATGGTGGTGAAGATGATGGGCTATAGAGGGAGGAGTATATAGTAGCCAAGAAAGCAGATCACCTCTTAATTTGTGGGGTTCAAAAAGAAACACTTGTTAAACACATCCCTTCATCATCCTGCTGTAGCTAAAATTCCCTACCTTTCTTGTATTTCACAACTATTTCCTGCACATGAGAATAATTCAAAACTCAACATTTTTTTTTGGTGGCCTTTCTGATCTCTTTGATATTGTGCAATCTGGGATAAATGATGAAAGGGAAGAAAAAGAACACCCAGGCAGATCTCAGTTGCTGAGGAGTTACTTCAATTGTGATATCTGCTTTATAGAAGTGAATGATACATGGGCTGGCTCCTAATGTACTCCACGAATTTGATCTGATTTTTTTTCATTCCATGGAAAGTTATTTTATTTTTCCCTTTTCAGTGTGTATATTTGAATGTTTACATGTCTAAAGCTCTTTTTACCTCTAAAAGTGTTTGTTCATGGGTTGCTTAATGGTGCATGTGTTCTGTCCTGTGCTTTGCTAATTTCTTTGTTAAACATCAGAATTGTTTTTTAAATAATTCCTCAAATGTCTATGTTAACTGGGAGCAAGTTAACCTATTCAATGTTTTTTATTGCAAGTAAAAAATGAAGTAAAACTAGAAAACTGAGAAAACTTTTGCCTCATTATAACTTCTTTGTCAAATATATTAGTATATTTTTACTTCATTTAGCCTGGAATCCTGACTCTCCAGACCTTTGTTTACAGAAAAGCTCCTTTCATTAAACTTCTATAAGGAGCACATAAAAAGGACCCTCCTGAATTTTGCTTTCCAGACACATACAAAGTCACCAGTTGGCCATGCCCCTGTTATTCTTAGTGATTCTTTATTGCTGTAATTTTAGATATGTTATTACTGTTCTTTTACTATTGTAATGTCTGTCCAAAAATTATACAGTATTTCTTTCATTAATCTCCAATATGTCTTTTGGGGCAGGAAAGAGGGTTTCTGTTGGTGTTGGCTAAACAAAGGTCTTCAAAATTTTTCCACAACCATTATACAAATCTTCACTGGTGATATCCCAGTTGGCTGCCATTTGGTTGCAGTGCGTATTCCTAAGCATAGCAAGTTATTCATATTCTTTCAGCACCTGACGTTCATCAGAAGCACCTGTGAATGATTAAGGTGATGCATTGTTAATGATTATAAAAAATAAGCTTTCCAGTTCATAAATTCCTATAAGCCTTTTCTGTTTTCCTAGCAGCCGTTCTCCTTCCTTGGCTTGTTTAGGGGCTGGCTCAGCAGCTTACTGCACTGTTGGCTGTAGCATGGCTTCTGGGACTGTCACAGGGCCAGGTTCCTGTGAGGTTGGCTAAGCTTCCTCATATCTTTCTGAATTACTTCCCCTGCCCCCCCCACCTCACCCTCCAACCCACATTTTAGTTCATGTTAGTATCCAAGGAATTCTTACATGTTTTTTTGCATGAGCAAATGTGGCTTCATGCAAATTTCACTGTTCTGAGATGGACTCCCAATTGACATGTAGATCAAACGCTATAATACAAATAGCTCATCAAATCCATATTTATATTCAATTCAATAAAAGAATGCAGTGTTTGTGAATCTATCGATCCAGAATGCTTCCTACTTCTTTGGATAATATACTAGTGCACAATATTGCTTTTTCCCATGTTTTCATATACATTTATTGTGAAGCACTGGAACACGAGTCTCTAAAAATAATATTGTTTTGCAGAAAGCCTTTTCTGTTTACTCATAAGAATGGCTTAAGAGGCATGCCAATAGCTGGCAAAGCATCACGGACAGTATTAACTCTCTCTGCCTATTACGTTATCATTCCTCTGAACCTCATTACTAGACCACTTGAAGTCAATAACTCATTCCTTTTAAACAGCGATGACTTTGATATTTGGGTCTTACAGGTTGTGTTTTACTGTGTTTTTTATCAGGCAGTTCATATTTTCAAGTGTAGTTCTGAGCACGATGACGCCAAGAGCTCTTTTTAAACAAGATGAGCATAGTGACTATAATATCAGCAGAGATATCAGTGACATGCGATCCTTGGGATGAAATGGTGGTATAGGTTGAATCTCTTAAATCCAGGATTTTCTGGTCCAGCATCATCTGTGGTTTGGAAGGATCACAGCTATTGCCAGACCAAATGGCCCCAGTGGTGGGAGTGCGAGCCCACTGGGAGCCCTAGACTGGGCTGGCAGCAGTGAGTGGCATAGAGTGGGTGGTGTGGGAGCCCTGGCCAGCCAGAGCAGCAGTGGGGCTAGTGAGCCCTGTCCCACAAAGTCCCACTTGGCCACCAGTGGCCAGCAAGTCCTGTCCCAGGAAATTGGGGCCACCAGCAGTCTGTGAGCTCTGTCCCTGGGAAGCCCCAGCTGGGAGGGGAAGAAGCAGGACCAGAGCCTAAGCCTTGTGGTGCTGGAGCCCTGTTGCAGTGGCCAGAGTGGAGCCAGCCACAGGAAGGGGCAGTGTGCTAGGAGGCCAGGGGCAGGAAACCTTCCTTGATCCAGAAAATTCCTTCATTCAGGATGGTCAGGTCTGGAGGGTGCCAGACAAGGGAGGTCCAAACTGTATTGTAAGTTTTCATTGGTAGAAATTTATTTCTCATTGATTCTTTACTAAGAAATATTTGTTAGTGTGTTTGCTAGTATTTAAAGATGGCTTATAGATTACCCTATAGACAAAAATATATATGCAACAAATCCCATTAATGGGCAAATAGATACACAAATGTAATATCCACATCTATCTATCTAATGTATATATGGGATAATCTTGGATTCTGGGATGAATCCTGTCATCTATGTGAAGCTCAGATAAAGAAGATATGGGTGGAAATCACTCCTGGCTATAATTAGGCTGATCCCAAAGTTTGTATTATAACAAGGATTTCACTCAATAGCAATGCATTAGTATCTATAAGAAAGTAATGTGGCTCCCTGTAACATAGAAGATGAATGTCTTACAATATGCAATGTATTCCTCCTTAGAATACTTCTGTGAGGTAGGGAAGTCCCTTTGTACAGCTGGGAGACTGAGGCACCGAGACAGTAACTGACATGTCCAAAGTCACAAAGGAAGCCTATGACAGAGCATGGGGTTTCCAATCCCCAGCTAGTTCCTGGGCCATTTTTTCTCTAAAAATAAGCATCAGGAAGTGTAAAAGTACATCTACACATTGACCTGGAGGGGTTATTCCCAACTTGAGGGGACATACTTGTACTAGCACTAGCTTTAAGCAAGTTAGTTCTCTAATAAAATAGAGAATAGCTATGGTGTGGGGGAAAACAGCTGGCCTGAATACAGGCCTAGCATATACTTGAAGCAGCTAGTTCCTCTTGCCATTGCTTATTTCTACATGCTAGCTTGATAAGAGCTAGCACAGGTATGTCTAGGAATTACATCTTCACATAAGTGAATAGTACTGAAACCACTTACAGTCTTCCATTGGTTCACAGACTATTTGCCTAAATCAATTTTTTTACAAACCATGTGCAAATTAGGAAAAAATGGTTGAATTCAACATGTGTGTGTTTTCAATGAATAATTCAGCTAGCTCTATTACCCATTTAAGTCACTGAACAAAATGGAAAGCTAAAATCTCCCTCTGACAGAAGTGATTGCTAGGTCTTTAATAAGTGACAGCTTCGTATGGATATACTTTCCTTATCACCCAATGCCCTGTAGTTCGTTCTAGAATTTGCACCAAGTTGACATAGATTAAGGAGCAATACATTATGTAATATGCTAAATATAGAGTATATAATAGACTTGACCTTGTATTTGCTGTACAGTAACATTCAGAAGCTTGCCTTGATTAACAAGCAATTGTACAGTTCATCTTTTTCCCAACTATGTACATTTTGAACACAAAAAAACTCCTTAAAGGAATCTAATAGTAGAAATATTAATATTTATAGCATTGCACAGTGAGGAAAACATTTAATTAAAATAGCAAATTAGACAATTATTAAACTAATATCCAGAAACAGTTTATTACCCAGGTTTCACAGCATCTTGTCAGGGAATATGAAGATGCTTTAAAAGATAGTTTCTCTGCTTATGACCCTAATTGCTTCCAGTTTTGACTGGCTGTCCTAGAGTTATCTCCCAAATTACATAGCAATGAAAAAGAGATTATTCCATTGTATTTTCAAGTCAGTGTAGGTGACATTTCCCAGGTACAATCTGGCTGAATGCACGGCTCTGTCCTCTCAATTCTGTGGCTAGGGATGCCCATTTACACAGCCTCTAGCATGTAAATCATTCCCAGTAATATTGCTCTATAGCCAGCCACCTATGACTTACACTACAGGGAAACACAATTAATATGGAGATATCTTGTACTTGCAAATGAAGTTTTCCAAACACTACAATCCAACCATACACTGATATATATAAAATAATAAAACAAGTTTATTAACTACAGAAAGAGTTAAAGTGTAAACGGTCTGAATGAATTCTCCCTTGACAGATAGTTGAGGGAGGGGAGGAGACTTCTGGAACAAACAGTATTTAGATTAATAGACCTATGTTGCTTAGATATTTATCATATAGAGCAGTGTTGCTCAAAGTAATCAATCTTAGGTGGTGTTGATTGTTAGTACTGAGTACAAGGGTAGTGAAATGCTGTTACCAATATTGTCATTATTGAATGAATACAGGGAAGCAAAACTGTGCTTAACTTGCCACAAATGAGGGGGTTGAAAGGACTTCTTTAGGCAGGGACTCAAATACCAGAGCCTTGTAAAAGCAATGTATGGGGGAGAGGTCTCAGGCAGGAGGTATGGACTCCTAAGACTGCAAAGAGCTAAAAATTACTAAGAGAACTGATGTGCAGTGGTCGAAGCGGAGAAGCAGGTGGCAGCGGAAGCTGACTGACAGTCGGCTGATGAACAAATTGCTGGTGAGATGGTGAGCAGAATGATCAGTTGGCAAGGCACTGAGGAACCATGCCACCATGATGGCCAGGTGATGAGCAACAGTGGCTGGTGGAGTGGCCAGCCAAAGCTAGTGCTCAGATAGTAGAGTGAGCAAGTTGCCTTCTTTCCCAAGTAGGTGAACTCACGCAGATGTGCCTGTGAACTCTGGATCCTCTCTAAGAGTTACCATAGTGAGAGGAATATGGTGAAGGAGCAGAAAGGAACACAATACATTTGGTTGTAGAACTCAAGAACATGAGGCAGAAGACACTGTGCCACACACTCTGAGGGTAGTGCCTGCTTTGCAATTTTATGCCTACTTGTGACATTTTCCCTAATTAACATTGGGTGATTTCTCTCTTTACCTTTAACAGATTATTTTCTTTGTATTTGCTATTGGGGAATTATGTCTCTCGGGCTATGTCTAGACTGCAAGCCTCTTTCGAAAGAGGCTTTTTCAAAAGATACTTTCAAAAAAGCCTCTTTCAAAAAAGAGCATCTAGACTGCAAGCGGAACTTTCGAAAAAGCAAGCCGATTTTTTGAAAGAGAGCACCCAGGAAGTCTGGATGCTCTCTTTCGAAAACACCCTGTTTGCAGTCAAGAATGCCTTTTTTCAAAAGAGCACTTTCGAAAAAGGGTGTTCTTCCTCGTGCAATGAGGTTTACCGCCATCGAAAGAAAAGCTGCGTTCTTTCGATTTAATTTCGAAAGAACGCAGCTGCAGTCTAGACGCAGGTGAAGTTTTTTCGAAAAAAGGCTACTTTTTTCAAAAAAAACCCTGAGTCTGGACACAGCCTCAGAGTATGTCTAGACTGTGGTGTTATTTCCGGATCCCGGAAGTATCCAAAAATAGCAACACTGCATCTTCAAATGTGCCCACTATTTCTTGAAATAGTGGGCGTGCTAATACAGCTTCCCTGTATCCTTGTTCAGGGTTAAGGGATTTGTCAGAATAGTGCCTTATTTTGAAATTTGGCACTGTCTATACCACACCAAATTTCAAAATAAGCTCTTTCGACCTACATTCAGAATAAGCTACACAATTTGCATAGCACAAATTGCGTAGCTTATTCTGACAGAAGGGTGCTGTCTAAATGCATCCTCAGAGACATCAGGGATGATGTGTAATTTTCTCAGGTTGTTGTGGGAGAGGGCTTGATATGGTTCTGTGTTGTATTGTTGAAAAATGAACCCCTAGATACTGACCCAGCTCTGGTAGCTGCTGGCGGCATCTGACAGAAGAGTTACATAAGTGGCTCTAAATATTGAGAGAGAGAGAGAAATCAGAATTAGTTACAAGAAAATAGAAGTTTAAAATACCATTAAAGTTATCTAAGTTAATTCAAAGCAAATGTTTGTGACCCCATACTTTAGCACTGTGATTGGAAGAAATCTTGTTTATCAGGACGCCTCCGCTGGTCAGTATTAATTTCCTTGTCCTTCAGATATTGATGCCATGAGCAAAGAGAAGGAGGGAAGATTTAGGGACATATGTCCCAATTTGTCATAATTCTTTCTTTGAAAATCACCTGCAACTGAGATTCAGGAGACAGCACTTCTGTGGGGATGGAAACCTGCCACTCTTTCTTTGCCAAAAGGTAGATTTCTTGCTTCCATTCTCTTTTATGTTGAAGAATAGCCACTTAACCGGATGATAGACCATTTGTTTTTATTGATAATTGGATGAGATAGCAGTTTGCCTTTTGTCTTTGAGGAACTGGTTTGTGCTTGTTTTTCTAAACTTGTAGTCATGTTCTACAGTAAAATCTTATAACTTTGCATACAATATTACCACACATTTTACAGGGACAACAAAGATCAGCAAATTATGAGTTTTTAGATGACACCTACACAGCATGCACTGTACAAAATATATCATAGTTTTGTAAAAAGAGCGAACATAGACTTTCACAGTGTAATAGCATCCTGTTCTTTTCTTCAGACTGTGAAATCATGTGTCAAACAAAGCATAAGAAGCACCATAAAATTAAAATAATCTAATTTCCCGTAAGTGCAAAATTACAATAAGATTTGGAAATTAAATGCATAACCTCAGATAGTATATGGATAATACTAGCAAAGAAATCACTTCCCTTATAAAGTGGCTATACTGTACATGATTTCCAATGACATAGTAAGGTAAGCAAAGGAGCTTCTTACTTTTGACCCTTTTTGTTGGAAAGGCTAAAAAATGTTTAATTTGAAAACTAAACTTACAGGGAGGTTTAATTTGAAAACTAAACTTACAGGCTGATAGTTGGTAATAGGATACAGATCTTTGTGCCCTTAGATCTCTAGTTCAAGTCTATCATAGTATGTAGCTTTGTTTTCACTAAACTAGTATTAGTAATAGGGGAAGCCTTTGTAAAGACAAGGCATTGACTTCTGGCATAATTTTTAGCACCATTTAAGTTACCCTGAATCCCATGAACATCTATTCATCTGGTAATTTCCCTTGTTCAGATAAGGCTCAGATGTTTGTTATGTGAACTTTATTAAATGATCTAATAGGCGTTGCAGAGTTCCTAAAGGGCAAATATTCATAGAAACCAAAACTATTACCAAAATGTGTATTAGCTGGTTACCTTCTTGACAATATCTGCTTAAAATCTGAAAATGGAGTAGTCATGAAAATATTCTACCTAACTCTTGAAGTGGATCTTTCAGATCTGGCTTAATGTAGAAAATTAGTATGGAGAATATGTCTCCGCCATTGAGTTATGTTTGAAGAGCACTACAGCTAGTGCTAATTCACGTCAAAAGAAATAAAAGAGATTCCTTTACTTTTCTGTCCTGTTTTCTTTATTTCGTTCTACTCTCAAAGGTTCATTAGCAAAAAATGCAAATTAATTCAATGGTACTAGATCCAATTTAAACATTTGACCATGAGACTGTAGTGTAAGTGGATGTCTTGAGTTATTATAGATTAGCCATCAATGAATCTGTTTTTCTCTTTGTAAAGAACGGATGCACATAAATGGGAAAACAACTTGTATAAATTCAAGTACTAACTGCAAAATGTTTAGTTTAATATCTCATAAATGAGTATTAAAGATGTGTCTGCTGAATTTTGGCAAAATCATGTGGATCGTGTCCTCTTACTTGCTCTGTAATTGAAAACAACAGATATAAATTATGATTAAATAAAGAATTATTAAGAAGTATGCTATGGGTTTGAACAAACTCATAAAATCAAAAAAGAGATGCTTGGACTTTCTGCTTTTTATATGAGGTTCAGTTCTGCCAGCCTTACCCATTCTGATTATTCAGACTTTACTATGTCAGTTGACTCATTGAGTTATGTTATTATCATATAGCAAGGTAAACTTCTATGTGCATGCGTGACAAAATTGACTTCAGCAAAGGTCTTCACTGATACTCCTAATGTACTTTTCAAGGGTAAACAAAATGTTTTTTTCTTCATGTGTGTATTGAAGAGAAAATAGACAAACTAACATATGAAATTCCTCACTGTGAACTTTCTTGACTGGTTACTCTCTGCTATGTACCAGATAATAATTCCCCCCCTTTTTGGTTATAGAGACTTTTAGTTTGTTTCAGACGGTGACATTTACAGAAACAAATCAATAGATAGGATATATATTCACAGACAGGCTTTCCAAAAACACTAAAGCATATGATAGACACGTTACAAGTAATTATGCTTTCAACTCAGATCAGATGCTTGTATTTAACATTGAAGTTAACTGTAAAATGAAATTCACTAAGCACAGTACCTTGCAGTGTATATTTGCATAAAAGCTAATAGAAGAAATTAAGAGCTTTAGAAAATACTAGGATTAACCACTAATAAATTGTGCAAAGGGATGGTAGATGAGTTCTCTCAACACATTTTTGGTGGCCTTAGAGTACAGACACCTACTCTTGGTGGTGGCCACTCCTAAAAAATTAATGAAATGTAGAGAAAACAAGTATGGACATGTACAAATCCAATTCATGTTAATTTATTTATGTAAGAGTTTTTGCAGACTCAATAATAAATATAATGTACATTTGTCTATATTTTTATTGGACCTAAACATAATAGCAACCTTAATAGGAAACTTTGTATTATTTTCTTTTTGGGGGGGGAGGGATATTTTTTAAACTTGCTAGCAACTAAATATGCTACTGTGTAAAGTGATATTTGTTGATATAATTTTTTACAGTAGACTTACTTAGCTCAGGCAAGCTTGGGGACAAATTAAGCTCTGGATGAGGTGATGGGTAGGAAGGCAAGGAGACAGGAGAAATGGAGGAAGCTGGAAGAGCAGCAAGGGACACTGGAGGAGGCACGAGAGAGTGAACCTGGGGCTGGAGCTCAAAGCCCTGCAGCTGGATTGTGGAACTTGCCACTGCCTGGTCAGACACTGCTACCCATCACCCCAAGGCTGAAGCCTAAGTCCCACAACCATTGGAAAGTGGGGAACTCATACTGATCACCTGCTCCTACAATGTTTGTGGCTCCAAAAGGGGCAGGAACCAGTCTGTGCTGGTAGCCTTGGGGCAGGGGCTGCTGCTTTGCCCTCCTTCCGCCATCATCACCTAGGAGGTTGTGACCTCAAGAAAAGCCCCTAGTGGCCACATTTGACTTAAAAAACACTGGTATAGAATTTAAAAGTTTACACAGTGCCTCTAATAATCCTATGTAACTTGTAATGCTAATATCCATAAAGTAAACTGAATAAAAGTGCTATCAGCATTTATTTTTAAATGCAAAGCATATGGTTTCAATATTCCTTTGCTTTTGTTCAAATATAATTACATGAAAGTGAACTCCATCCCCCATATGGAATTATTTCTCACATTCTCATGAACACAAACTAATGAGACAAAAAAAAACCTAGATTGTTTCCTTGTGATGGTAAGCCACTCCTGTTTGTCAAATCTGTCTCCTTTCCAAAGGACTTGGTGTCATTGGAGAAACATGATGGTATTTTAAAAAGGAATGTTTAAATTTGTAATGTGAAAAGCCAATTCAAGTATGTGCTGAGAAAATGAATATTGACAAAGTCTGATATAGCTTTTGCCCTTTAAATTGCTTGTTTTTTAACTCAAAGTTTAAAAAAATGTGATGTAGGGAGAAAGTAGCTGCTTTTCTAATGAGAAAAGCTGCTTCATAAGAGAATTTATTTTACCTTCATCAACATATTTGCTTTATGCTACATTTAAACATTGTTTCATTGTTATTGAAATGCACAAAATATTAGTTAATAGACACAACTTTATTCAGAGATTATTAAATAATTAACATAGAAAGTAGAGATGGCCCCAAACCACAACATTAGAAACATTTCAAAGTAACACTACTTATAAAATTCAGGAAGGATGAGTGTTTGGCTTAAACCATTGCAGAGATGGGGTAAACTGGCAAAGTTCAAATAAAGACCTGTGTTTGGACACTATTGACCTAAATTTGAGGGTTGTTCAAATCAGGCAGTTTGACTCATGTTTACCTCTACTTATAATTGGTTACAAAGTATAGGAGTATTTTATCACAGAAAAAAATAAATTGTATGTGTGGTAGCTAACGGGCTAATAAGATGTCATAATCAAGTAGAGCTGGTGGCTTTGTAGCTCATTATTAGTAGAACATAGGTTGTTATGAGCTAGGACTCGCTATTCTAAATGAAATTACAAAATTGGTTAAAAGACCATACCTGTCAAGGGCAGTTATCAATGGTTCACTGTCATACAGAAAGGGTATACATAGTGGAGTCATGCAGAGGTCATCTTGGTCTGCTACTATAGGTCGAACCTCTCTAGTCCAGACCTAACCAGTGCTGAACCAGAGAATCTGCCAAACTACAGGAGATCAATATTGTCTAGCAACATTATCCACACTTCCACTGCTTACTGGGCTCTTAGAACACATTTGGGGGGTAAATTAGAGCCAAATAACTAAATACGGATATAAGGGTTATGGTAGATCACAGATTGAATGAGAGTCAACTATGTGATGCAGCTGCAGGAAAAAAAAAACCTAATATACTGGGGTGTATTGATAGGAGTGTTGTATGTAAGATAGGAGGTAGTCAGTCCCATTCTATTCATCACTAGTGAGGTCTCACCTGGAGTACTGTGTTAAATTCTGGCTGATGCACTTAAGGAAAGACACGGCAAATTGGAAAGAGTCCAGAGAAGAGGAACAAAATGATGCTCCCAGCTGAGGGAGCAGCAGGATCTGGCAGCCATGTGAGGATTGATTTATCAGCCCTGGAGTATCCATTTTGACGCTATTTCGAAATAACCATTTCAAAATTAGCATTATTTCCTAAGAAAAGCCGGAGTACAGATTTCGAAATAACCAATCTGTTATTTTGAAATAGCAGGCTTGGTAGCGGGGATGCTCCACTTATAAATTTGACCTAAAGAGGGTTATTTCAAAATAACGTCCTCATGTAGACCAGGGCAAGGTGAGATTTCCAGGTCAGAATGCATTGCAATGTTAGGTCACCATAATATTTAAAATCCTGGACTATATTTTTTTTAAAATTAGTTTTTGTTTTTGTCCTTTAAAAAAGGGGGCTTATTGACATTTTGAAAGTAACCCAGCATTTTGGCTCAAGTTCCTGTGTAGTACAGATTAGCCCCAGGATTTCTGGGTTATAAATGTCCTTTAAAGCCACTTTCCTTCTTCTCCCCCTCTCCATACTTCAAGCTTTGCACCTAGTGCAATTCAGCTGAACCAGTGAGTCAGAGAATCATATCTGGTCCAGTGAGTCAGAGAATCATAGAAATATAGACCTGGAAGGGACCTTGAGAATTCCCCAAGGACAGCCTCCTGCACTGTGGCAAGACCAAGTAAACGTAATCTACCCACCCCGATAGATGTTTGTCCAACTGGCTTTTAAAAACCTCCAGTGATGCAAATCCCATGACCTCTGTTGGAAGCCTGTTCCAGAATTTAACTGCTCTTATAATTAGAAATTTTCCCCCAATATCAACCAAATTCTTCCTTGCTGCAGATTAAGCCCATTACTCCTTATTCATGCCTATTAGGGTTTGAGAACAATTGATCACTCTCCTCTTTCTAACAGCCCTTAATATTTCTGATGAATGATCAGATCCACCCTTCGATCTGCTCTTCTCAAGACTAAACATGTCCAGGCTTTTAAAAACAAAACAAAACAAAACAAAACAAAACAACCAACCAACCAAACCCTTTTTTTGCCCTCTCCCATGGCTTCCCTTCTTAGTCTCCCCAGAGGCTGCTAGGGCCCCAGATGATGAGGCAGTGGGAGCTCTTGGGTAGCCAAAGCCTCCTGACCACGAAGAGGCAGGCACCACTCTGAGCCCCATCCCTGAGTCCCTCTCCATCTCCCCTGTTCCAGGTTCTTTCCCTCGTCCCTCCTCTGTTCCATGTTCCTCCAATAAACAGTCCTGTTTTTTCAAGAAACATGTCTTTATTATTTGCTTTATAGGGGAAAGTGGGAAGAGAGAGCAGAAGAAGAAAGGTACACAGAAGGAATGCAAGGGCTCCTTGTGGATAGGCATGGGGAAGAGTCTCAGAACTTGCCTTATACGAAACTCTTCTTCAAAGCTTTAATGATGACCATAGCCCCTTGATGTGCTCTCCTTATGGCACGGGTGTCCAGCTACTCAAATTAGAATCACAGAATCATAGAGCTGGAAGAGACCTCAGGAGGTCATCAAGTCCAGCCCCCTGCCCAAGACAGGACCAATTCCCTGGACAGCTTGTCAGCCTCAGCCCCCACCCTGGCAGAAAAGTCTCCCCCTTGCTCTCATATAGGTTGTGGAGCACACAGCAGGCTGCCACCACAAAGAGAATGTTGTGCTCACCGATGTCCAGACATATGAGGAGACTCCTGAACCTCCCCTTTAAACAGCTGAAAGCACATTTGATGACCATGCAGTACCTGTACAGCCTGGCATTTCTGGGCCCCAGGCTGCCTGTGTAGGGCTCATGTGCCTTTCCTGACTAGCCAACCTTGATGTTGGTGAAGCATCCCATGTGATACATGAAGGCCTGCAGCACCATGGAGAATGACCGCTTTCTGTTTATGTAGTTCGAGACACAGTGGTTGGGGACAGGATGGGGATGTGTGTGCTGTCTATGCCCCACCCCAACAGTTGGGGAAGCCCATGGTGGCAAAGCTGTCAATGATGGTGTCCATGTTGCCCAGAGTGATGACCCTCTGTAGCATCACGTGGTTGATGTCCCTGTCTACCTGCAGGCGCCCGGCCCCAACTGTGGATTTCCCCACACTGAGTTCCCGATGGAGTGGTAGCTGTCCAGCCTGGCACACTTCCATAGAGAGATGGCCACACACTTCTTCACGGGTATTGCATGTGGGTGTCCTTTTGCTTGAGGGCAGAGTTTGAGGGAGGTGGTCTTCTGCATGCAGAAGTTCTGCAACCACTAATGGGCCTTCCATCTCTGTATCCCTTTTGTGTCCCATGAGGTGGGAGGCAGCGGAGGAATGGCTTGTGAGACTCAGCCATAGAGAGGAGCCCCTGAGAGCATATGTCACAGCTTGCCTGACTAAGCAGCCACAGGAAGTATCCACCCTCCTGGTGCCCTCCCCAGAGTGCTTCTGAGGGCTGTAAGTCCAAGGCAGGCTCCAATCTATGTGGATTCACTATTTTGGAATAATTCTGACTAATTCTTATGCTTCCCCATAGTGGGGACACGCTATTTGGATTTTGTTAAATCAGGAGTTATGATATCAATTTTACTTATTTCAAAATAATTTCCTAATGTTGACATGCCCCCTGTATCCTCCAACTGAATCACTACATGTTAAGGATAAGGCTTCCATAACCATGGGGTGATCCTGTTATTGGCTAGAAAGGTGTGGCCAGACAGCCCGCCTCCATATCATCCATCTTATTTGCCTTCCTGAAGCATACAGGACAGAGAAGGAGCAATAAAATCAGCATAGTCTATGCTGGCTCATCTGATCCTGAGAAGCTGAAACATAGATATGAGGAGAGATCAGGATATGTGAGACTGCCACCGGCTGGCACCTATGTTGATTCGAACACACACACAGTCCCTGAGAGGAATTTCCCACTGAGAAAACAATGTCCTGTACTTCCAATTTAATCATCTCAATTCTCTCTTACAAGTGTAAATTAAGTTCACAACTCCCTTGTAAGAACTGGTCTCACAGCAGACAGACCAGCATCAATTGGCATTACAGATAAGAAAGAGAAATACGTGACCCCATGAGTATAAAAGATGAGCCCAGCACACACTCACTTTGAGTGTCATTCTACCCTCTACCTGCTGGTCGGGTTTGGTGTTTGACCTCCCGAGGTTCTATGGGGAGGCCCACCTCATATTTTCGTCTTTCCTAGGGATTGAGGGACCGGCCCTGGCCTGACATGCTGGAGTCGAGAGGCACAGAAGGGGGTAAAAATGGTACCTGGATGTGGTCCTCTGTCTTAAGTGTACACATAGAAAGATTAAGCTGTTACTTGGTACCATTATTTCTATTTTTCTATCTTTATCTTCTTTGTAACCATTTTTAAGACCTATATTTTGCTAATAGTTAAGAAATAGAACAATAGCCATTGCAACCATATGATTTATAAGCTTCCTCAATAAACCTGTAACTGTTAAAGCTTTAACCTGACTCCTTCAGTTGCTGTAACAGAACCAAGCACAATTTAAAAGAACTTCAGCCGGTCATAAAGGGACAGACATAGGGAGAGCTTGGGCGTTTGGATCTGTGTCACTCCCAGGTGACAAGATCCGTTGGGGCACCTTTTCAGCCTTTCCTAGGCTGCCCTCTGCGAAGGAACCCCCTGTGTTCTAGCAGCTAAAATCTAAGGTGTAATAAGCTCTTCCTATATAACGGGGCGTCTGTTGGCCTGCTGGCCACCCTCTGCGATGGGACCCCGGTCCTAGCAGTAAAGGCACGGATGTTAAACCTTTTCTCGGAAACATACACATACACACTGCCCTGACCGTCGGCTGACAAAAGGAGAAGACTAATCCTTAACGATGTCCTGAGCTGCCAAACCTGGTGATTAAAAACTGGTTGCTATGGTTTATTCAGCTTCTAGGAGGAGGAGTTGGCAGCTGACCCACCCTCAGGAGGGAACACAAATAAAATGGAAGTGGAAGCTTGTGCAGAGGGAATAAAGAAGTTCTTGTAAGCAGATGGCTACTCACTCTCCTGCAGGTTTCTCCTGAGCAACATGTCTCTTTCATGCTGGCAGACCAGGTGCTAACTCCTTCCAAAGTCCTTGTGTCTCAGCTAGATACTGACAAATACACACGTTCATTTTTAAAATAGGGATTAGAATTATGCAAATGAGTTTAGAGTTTATGGGATGCTCGTAGGTTGCTGCATGCTTTAATCTCATCTATCATATCTAAGGCCCTACCACATTCACAGTCCATTTTGATCAATTTCACAGTTGTAGGAATATAAAAATGGTAAATGTAATGATTTCAGATATTTAAATCTGGAATTTCACAGTGTTGGTATTGTAGGGGTCCTGACAGAAAAGGGAATTGTGGAGGGGGGGGGAGTCACAAGATTATTTTATGGGGGTTGCTGAATTGCCACCCTTACTTCTGTGCAACTGTTGAGACTTCTGCCTTCAGAGCAGAGCAGCTAGAGAGTGGTGGCTGCTGGCCAGGAACCCAGCTCTGATGGCAGAGCTACCTCCATGCAGAAGTAACAATAGCATGGCAGGTTACTATTACCCCTACTTCTGCACTGCTGACTGCAGAGCAGAGCCCTTAGTCATCAACCACCACCCTCTGGCCACTCAACTAAGGAAGTATAGAAGTAAGGGCAACATACGTATTGTACTACTCTCCTTACTTCTGTGCTGCTGCTAGCAAAGTGCTGCCTTCAGAGCTAGGCACCTAGCCAAGATTACAACCACTGCTCTCCAGTTGCCCAGCTCTGAAAGCAGTGCAAAAATAAGAGTGGCGATACCATCACCCTTCTAAAATAACCTCGTGAGCCCTCTGCAGCTCCCTTTTGGGTCAGGACCCCCAATATGAGAAAGACTGGTCTCCCTTGTGAAATTACACAAAAGGCCAGATTTCATGGGAGGACACCAAATGTCATGGTCTATGACACATTTTGCATGCCTATGAATTTGGTAGGGCCCTACTCATGTCTGTATTTCATATTTTAAGGTAATATTCGAGTATCTGTATTGTAAACCTCTGTGACTATAAATCACCAGACTGGAGAGAGACATGAACATGTGTGAAGCGCTGATCTCCAACAGAAGGTGCTATGTCCTATCTGACAGGAAGGGACATTAACACCAGACAAACTCTTGGGGGATGTTAAAAGATTTTTGTTCTCCCTTGAAGAGGAGTCATGAAAGTGCTGAGCTTCTAGCAGAGAGAACAAGGAAGAAGGGGGATAAAGAGCCATAGCAGGAAGGAATTGTATCTCTCTGCTTCTTGGACTCTTTGGCAAGTTTTGCTAGGCATCAGCAAGTGATTGCTAGTGCTTAGCCTGGGTTAGTCCTAAAGGATGTGTAGAATTTTCTTGTAATAGAAGCTTCTATTACTTTTTTGAAACTTAAGAGTGTTATTCATTTGTGTGCGTGTCCATAACCTCGTCAAGATTCTTGTTTCCTAGGATTAACTACAAGCATTGTCCTTGGTGTGAGATCTCAGATTCAACTGATCTTGGGTAAGTGAGTGGTCCTGTGGTATGGGGGTAATCTGGATATTGCCGTGCTTCTTGGTGTAAGGGATCACCTTTCACAAAGATATGTGCCTGGCAAGATAGATTGGAGTATCCAAAAGGGCAGCTAGTGACCCTATGCTTAGGCTGTGTTAGGGCCTGAGGAATTTACACTTGCATGGGTAAATCTAAGTAAAGAACTCACAAGCAAATTGTGGGTTTGTGGCCTGGTTCCTAGCAGTCTGATCTGAGGTTGGAACTCATGCTCTTGAGCCACTGCAGGCAAGTTGACAAGCTCCAAAAGTAGATCAAGGCAACTGGAAAATAACAGGCTTGTCTGAAATAGGGTGAATGAGGGTGCCTGGAACTACGATAAGAACACTTGTTTGTTCTTTATAGACAATTGAGCAAGTTGTCCCGGGAAGGCCAGAAAGTTGTGCCTCAGCTGCATTACTTTATTTGGTAGCTCTGTTTGATGGGAGCACTTGCAACACTATGTGTCTTCCCAAGGCTAAGAATGATATTTTTTTCCTCTACCTTTTTATTGGAGCTGCCTGCAAGGAGATTTAGCCACCTGCATGACACTTGGAGGAAAAACCATATAAAAACATAATAGGATTGGAAGAGACCTGAGAGATCTTTTAGTCCAGTCCCCTATATTCAAGGCACGTTGTGACCAGGAAGAGTTTGGAGGATGGGTCTGGTCCTCAGTCTCTGAGGAGGAGAATAAGTTGACTGCAGTTGCAGAATCACTGTAAGAAAACAAGCAAGTTACCCAGCTATAGAGTCGCTTGAAATCCCTCTTGTTATAGCTATTCTATTTTCCAGGCATCATTATTAATACATAATTAACTGGGCCAGAGAGAGACCAATTAACGCTATCGTACACTTCCTTAAATATTTGTTTTGACAAATTCTCATTCTCACTGTCATGAAAAATGTCAGCCATCTCTACCTAGGAGTTCCTGACTTTGGAGCCTGGCTCCATCTACTAGATAATATCCCGTCCACAATTACAGCTTTTATTAACATGCCAATACATGTAAGTTGGTCATATGTAGTGCACAAAGATCAGTGGAATAAGCTTCACTGCATATCAGAAAAGATTATTTTGGGGAACTGTTCTCGGTCCTGTTTCCAAATGTGTGGAGAGGTTAATATTATTCTCTACTGGGAAAATTATGTATGGTTATCTTGGATTATAAAATTTCCTAAGTCATAAACTTGGACTCTATCTTCTAAAAAGGAACAAAGTTCAATGAAGAATGTGAAATAAAAATAAAATGTGAAATAAAAATGGGCTGATCGGGAAAGGAGACTTTAGTATTGGACTCGACTTGAAAATTGTTACAGTTTTGGCTAGACACGTAGATAGTAAAGTAAGAAGCCTCTTTCTATAAATCTTAGTAAACTGGGAAACCATGAATTCTTTAAAAAGCCTGTGCAGTAGATACACACACACACACACACACACACACACACACACACACACTTTTAGAACTTGGCAATATTCTGCTTTTAGTTAATGTGTACAGGGCTTATTTTCAGGATAATTTGAATCATAGATGGGAGAAGGTCTATCAGATTATCGTACAGTTCATCTCCCTCCTAATGAAGAATTGTTCCCTATAAAACATTTTCCAATGTTTTGTCCAATATAATTTTTAATATCTGAAGAGAGATAGTTCTGCAAGGTGCTAATGTGATTTTTTCACACCCTAATAGATTTCACTATCTAGAAACATTTTGTCCCATTCATCCTAATTGTTTCCTAAATTAATTTCATTATCATTAATACCCATTTTGTCACTCTAAACAATTCCTCTCCCTGTTTGGTGTCCATGCATTTATACACTGGTTTAATTGTTAATTGAATAGCACATTTAATATATTTTGTGATATTTTCAAGATAAATGTGAATAAATTTTCCATTATCCACTCAGCTAACAGCTAGCAAATAATTCAGAAATGTAGCCATTGAATTTTCATGAAATAATTTGCATAAAATATTCAAAATAATTTTTAAATAGCCTTCCTCTTCTCCTTATATCTCTCCTTACTCATTTATTAGCCAAGCTATTACATATTCAGACATTTTAATCTTTCTGAAGTCATTTCCTCCAGACTTATAATATTTATGTGATTTATTTTTGGTCCTGTCAGAAATCTATCCAATTTTCCTATATTTTCCTGGTAATATAATGCCTAAAACTCAATGAAGGGTTTCAGGGTCAGTCCTAACAAACTCATAATGAAGAGAACTAATTTCTTCCTACTTTGACATGTCTCATTGTATACTGCCCAAAACTAATTGGCCATACCTAACTGCAAATTTACTCCAAAATACTATGCTAAAAAACCTTTTTAAGTTTCAAAATCAAGTACTTGAAAATTAGGAAATAAGAGTTAAGGTTGCTTTTGAAATCTAATTCATACTGATCCACCTTTGTGCATATGCATTTTGATATGCATATGCAGAGTGTAGTTTCTACAGGTATATTAGCCACAAGGAGGTGCTGGGGAATGTGTGGGGCCCTTACTGTGTGCAGAAAGCAACTCAGTAACAGATGATAAGGTAAAAGCTGGAGTACTCAGTGCTTTTTATTCACCTTGGTCTTCACCGATAAGGTCAGCTCCCAGACTCCTGTATTAGGCAGCACAGTATGGGAAGGAGGTGAGTAGCCCTCAGTGGTAAAAGAAAAGGTTAAAAACTATTTAGAAAAGCTAGACATGCCCGAGTCCAGAGGGTGGAAGCTAAGGCATCCAAGTGTGCTGAGAAAGTTGGATGATGTGACTGTAGAGTCATTGGCCATTGTATTTGAAATCTCAGGATGATTGGGGGAGGTCCCAGATAATTGGAAAAAGTCAAATGTAGTGCTCATCTTTTTAAAAGAGCAAGGAGAAAGAGAAGAAGAAGGAGAAGAAAGAGAATCTGAAGATCTACAGACCAATCAGCCTCACTCCCTGGAAAAATTATGGAGCAGGTCTTCAAGGAATCCATGTTGAGGAAAGGAAGATGTTCAGGAATAGGCAACATGGATTCACCAAGCATAAGTCTTGCCTCACCAACCTGATTGCCTTCTGTGATGAAATAACTGGCACTGTAGATATGGGGAAAGTGGTGGACATTATTGCTATGTCTAGACTGCAGACTTCTTTCGAAAGATCGTGTCTAGACTGCAGGCGGATCTTTCGAAAGAGCAATCCGCTTTTTCGAAAGAGAGCACCCAGCGAGTCTGGATGCTCTCTTTTGAAGAAGCCTTATTTACATTGAAGAACGCCTTCTTTCGAAAGAGGAACTTTCGAAAGAAGGCGTTCTTCCTCGTGAAACGAGGTTTACCGCCATCGAAAGAAAAGCCGCGTTCTTTTGAAATAATTTCGAAAGAACGCGGCTTGAGTCTGGACGCAGGGGAAGTTTTTTCGGGAAAAGGCTATTTTTCCCGAAAAAACCCCTGAGTCTGGACATGGCCTCAGACTTAAGCAAAGCTTTTGATATGGTCTCCCATAGTACTCTTGCTAGCAAATTAAAGAAGTATGGGTTAGATGAATGTGCAATAGGGTGGATAAAAATCTGGCTAGATAGTTCGATTCAATATCTAGTTTGCAGCTGATATCAAGTGGAGTCCCCAAGGGGCCAGACTGGGGCCAGTTTTGTTCAAAATCTTCATTAATGGTCTGGGAGATGGGATGTATTGCACCCTCAACAAATTCCTGGATAACACTAAAGTGGGAGGGTGGGATAGACCTAGATAAACTGTGTCAGCCGCAGTGTGTATATGTGTGTTATACACCCGAGTCTTCAACTGCTAGGACACAAGGTCCTGTCGCAGCAGGCGGCCTTAGGGGAGGCCGACGGGCGCCCCGAGAAGTTTTACGTCCGTGTCTTTGACTGCTAGGACCAGGGTCCCTTCGTGGCGGGTGGCCAACAGGCTGACAGACGCCCCAAAGTTTGCAGGGAGAGCTTATTACACCCGTGTCTTTAGCTGCTAGGACCGAGGTCCCGTCGCAGCGGGCAGCCTAGGGAAGGTTGACGGATGCCCCTACGGATCTGTCCCCTGGAGGCGATATGATCTCAATGCCCAGCTCTGCCTGCGTCTGCTCCCTATGACTGGCTGGAGTTCTTTTAAATTGTTCTTGGTTCTGTTACAGCAACTGAAGGAGTCAGGTTAAAGCTTAAACAGTTACAGGTTTATTAAAGAAGCTTATAAATCATATGGTTACAATGGCTATTGCTCTATTTCTTAACTGCTAGTTCTTAAATATAGTTCTTAAAAATGGTTACAAAGAAAATAAAGATAGAAAATAGAAATAATGGTACCAAGTAACAGCTTAATCTTTAAAGAGCTCTAAATCCATGTGTACACTTAAGACAAAGGACACATCCAGGTACAATTTTTACCCCCTTCTGTGCCTCTCAACTCCAGCATATCAGGCCAGGGTTGGTCCTTCAATTCCTAGGAAAGACGAATATGAGGTGGGCGTCCCCGTAGAACCTCGGGAGGCCAATCACCTAACCCGACCAGCAGATAGATGGTAGATTGATACTCAGAGTAAGTGTGCTGCTGGACTCATCTTTATACCCATAGGGGCCTGTATCCTCTTTCTTATCTAAGATGCCAAATGGTGTTGGTCCATCTTTGTGACGCCAGTTCTTACAAGGGAATTTCAACTTAATTTATACTTGCAAGAGAGATAACTAAATTGTAAGTACTGGACATTCTTTACTGGGCAGGAGATTCCTCCCCCCGTGGACGGCTGTGTGTTCGTATCAATATGGGTTTCAGTCAAGGCAGTTCTCGCAGTCTCGAGGTCAACCATTGGCGTATCTCTGTTTACAGCCATCCAGGGTCACAGCAGCCAGCATATCTGGGCCTTCTGTCAAGGCTTCAAAGACTATGGTCATCTTACTGCTCTGTGTGCCCTGTATGCTCCAAGCACCTAAGAGGGGCAAGCAAGATGGATGTTACAGGGGGGGGTTCCTGTCTGGCTACAAGCTGACAGGTAGGAATAAGGTCCAGAGTGACCTAGGCAAATTGAATGATTGGGCCAAAATAAATCTTATGAGGTTCAACAAGGACAAGTGCATAATCCAGTACTTTGGACAGAAGAATCCCATACGTGTCTACTGGCTGGGGACTGACCATCTAAGAGGCAGTTCTTCAGAAAAGGGCAGGGGATTACAGTAGGCAAAAAGCTGGAGATGCATCCACACTGTGCTCCTGCTGCCAAGAAGGCTAATTTCCAGCAAATTGAGAGAAGTGATTATTCCCCTCTATTCAGCACTGATGAAGCCACATCTGGAGTATTATATCCTTTTTTGGGCCCCCCACTACAGAAAGGATGTGGACAAATTGGAGAGAGTCCAGCAGAGCATAACACAAGTGTTTAGGCGACTGGGGTGCATGACTTAAGAAGAGAGGCTGAGGGAGTTAGGCTTATTTATTCTGCAGAAGAGAAGAGTGAAGGGGGATTTGATAGCAGCCTTTAAGTACCTGAAAGGGGGTTACAAGGAGATTGGAGTCAGGAGACATACACCAAGGTATGTCTACACTAGCCCCCTAGTTCAAACAAAGGAGGCTAATGTAGGCATTCAAAGTTGCAAATCAAGTCCTGGATTTAAATATCCCACGCTTGATTTGCATCTTCCTGGCCGGTCGCCATTTTTGAAATTTACAAGTCCGGACTAACTGCCCGCGCCTACACACGGCAGGGACCCAGTAGTTCAAATTAAAGCCCTAGTTCGAACTACCTGTTAAACCTCATTCCAAGAGGAATAACAGGTAGTTCGAACTAGGGGCTTTAATTAGCCACGTGTAGATGCGGGCAGTAGCCCAGACTTGTAAATTTCAAAAATGGCGACTGGCCGGGAAGATGCAAATCAAGCATGGGATATTTAAATCCAGGGCTTGATTTGCAACTTCGAATGCCTACATTAGCCTCCCTAGTTTGAACTAGGGGGCTAGTGTAGACATGCCCCCAGTCTTTTATGATGCTATGACTGCTTCTCTAATTACATGATTACATATTATTGTGTTCACATTCTGGTTTTGGCAGTTAAATATTAAAAAGTTATTTATGTATTTGGTGATGCTCCCGCCTACCTTCCATTTTTTTCAGTTAATCAGAGGAGAATTTGGATAAGATATTAAAGATGAAATGGTTGCTCTGTTAAATCCAATGGGGGATTTGCCACTGATTTCAATGTGGCTGAAACTATACTTAAGATGAAAGAACAATTTGTGGCAAATTTTCAGCTGAACTAATGTAATTCTAGAATTCTAATTTATTAGAGAGCCTTTAGATTTACATCTTTAGTACAAGCAGTTGTCACTTTTTGTCATCTAGAAAAAGGTGCTGCAATAATTTAACCGACAGGATGTTACGCTCCTTAAGTCTAGCTAAGGGAAATCTGCATGACAATATATTTAATTCTCTGAACTACTCCATCAAATATTAAGTTTCCTTAAACTCATAGTTACTCTTTAGCATAACTTCACATGTTCTAGCCTTCCTCCTACAGACTAGTTTTTTCATAATGGAAAGAAATGGAATTAGGTTATGATACTGAGAGCTGCATGTCCCGATCAAGTTGTTCCTTAATACAGGCCCTTTAAAAAAAACCCACACTTTACATTCTTTCCCATCCTGTTTACCAGGCTTGTGTTCCTTAAGGGTGTGTCTAGACTTCAGGGATTTTTTGGGAAAATGGCTGTTTTTCGAAAAAAACTTCACTTACGTCCACACTGCTATTGCATTATTTTGAAAGAAAATCGAAAAAACACAGGGGTTTTTCATACATTGGTAAACCTCATTCTATGAGGAAGAATGCCTTTTCTGAAAGAACTCTTTTGGAAAAAGGCATGCGTGAATGCAGGAGAGGGAGTTTTTTGAAAGATGTGGCCTCCATGAAAAAGCACAGGTGCCCTGGTACCCATTCTGCCTAAAGTAATCACAGCTTACATGCGAGAGAGAGTCCAATGAATGTGAACTCTGTCTTACGCTTTAGCAGTGTGAACACTCTCTTTCGGAAGAAGTTTTTTCGGGAAAAACTCTTCCGAAAAAGCTTCTTTCAATAGAAACTTGCACTCTAGATGTACCCTAACTGTCTTCCAATCACTAAGCCTAATTGATAGTCAGAGGGCTGAAATTTTTCTTATCACCTGGTAAATGTACTTGATCAACATCAGACTTGCATATGCCTCATGATTTAAGAACACTGTCTCCATAGTAATCAGAGACACTGCATGAGATAAAACTAGAGGAATGTGTATGCTGCAATCAGAGGTGTCATTGTCTGCTCATGCAGGCATATCCACTCTCAATTTAATCCAGCCAGCATGGCTAAAAATAATGAAGACATATTTTTCCTTTAGGAAAAGCAACCAACCACTGTCATGCTGCAAGATGAGAAATATCAAAGGGTCTATCTAAAGCCATTACTTGTCGTGCTTTTAATGCTAATTCTCTACAAAAGTGCCCCTTGTTTAATATGTTTAGAAAGTCTGAGAGGTTTGATCTTTCATGCTTGTTTGCTTATCTAAGCTGGAAGATTCTTGAAAGTGATTGGAGAAGTAGAAAAATTTAGTCCTGAGGGTGAAAATGAGGAAGTGAGGAAAAGAGGCTTTTCTCCTGATTTGGCAGTGGTGTTAACACCTATTTTAAACCCATTTAGCAATTAATATTTGAGAGAGAACATGTCTTTAATAAAGTTTTGCTACCTGTCTCTTTGAATAAGGAGTAAGAATTCAAAAAATACATGTTATATGAACATTTCCCTTCCCCTTTCTCTAAGGTCCTTCACCAAAATTAAGATTTTACTTCTGTGATGAATCTGAAAAATCTTTCAAGGCTTTATATTATCATAAAGTCACAAAAAAGGGCATAAGCTCAATTTAAAAAACATTCTTTCCAGGTCAACTTTATTCCAGAGAAGCTGTTTCATGCTCTCACAATTTTGGAAAGAACATCTTAGATTTTCAAAGGGTTCTTCTGTGTTTTATCTTAGCCACTTGACAAATGTTTCTTTGCACATTAAAATGCAGTACTGGTTCTGATGCCCTATGCATGTAAAACTGCACGGTGAGAAAAAAAATAAATGTAACTTGTATTTTCTATGTGGCTATAGAAAATTCTTGATACTGCAAGAACTATATACATTTTTAAAATATGTCGAATAAACATTAAAATGTTGATTCAAGAAATACAGACTGTCTGAACTGAAATGAATACTGCACTTTTATGAAATATTACTGTCAGTTATAGTCACAATATTTACTCACTTTTCTAAGTATCAAGACCTTAAAACCAACTGTTGTCAGGACTTTATTCTTAATTTATAATATCGTTAATATTTATCTCCAATATAATTGTTATGTTAACAATTAGAAAAACTGATTGAACCACACTAATATGAAATTTAAATATTGCTCTGTAAACCACAACTATTGCCAAAGCACTGTTCGTTGTTTTTCTATGCTGTGTTCTCATTTATTTTGTCTATTTTAATTTCAGATTACACAATCTATGCAGTATCCATCACTGTCTAATAAAGTTGTTGTTGTTAGGTAATTTTTCATAATATTCATCATACATTTACCGTTGATCCATTTCATCCTATTACTCCTTGTATCCCATGGGATAATCCATTCCGTTTTTGCTGTTTATAGCTTTCAAATAGCCATTTAACCAAGCTACATATAATGTATTAAAAGGTCCAGTTGTTATTACTCCACAGGATATTCTCACTTGTCATATTGGGTGCAATTCTCAGTTATCCAAGTTCTGTATTTGGGCCAGGAGCAGTTGGAGGTAAAGCTAGCCTTTGACCATTTTTGTCTTCCCTGTAAACTGGATACAACAGTGGTTGACTGTCTGAAAGAACATTGTTGAGGCTGTTCTAACATAAGGTCTCCTTTCTCTTGTCCCATCTGTGGGGTAATGTTTCCCAGCCAAACCCTAACCTCTCCCATTTAATCTTTGAAAAAATTTAGGTTCCAATGACTTAATTGTGCCTGATAGCACAGCACCATGTTTCCTGTTTGTCCACATGGGTACAGACCAGCCACAGTCTGATGCTAATTAGACAAAAATGGGAGATAATGGAAAAAAATAAAAGAGTTTATGGTATGAAGTATGATGTGTATAACTTCTCCATATTCTTATTAAGAATGTCTAGTGGAGTGGAGGAATGGAAAGCACTGGAGTGGGTATCAGCAGCAGAACGCAAGGCAAAAAGTGTATATTTGAAAGAAGAAGCTTGACAATCACTAAAATAAAAAGTATTAGATGATAACAATTCCAGCCACAGAGCAGGCTGGTAGGCAAAAAACGGAGATGAAAAGAGTGTGCAACCAGAAAAGAGAAGCAGCTGAAACAAAGCATACGTCTACACTGAACGGCTATTTTGAGATACCAGTGGTATCCCGAAATAGCTGCCCTGCTTCTACACAAGCCACCTGTTATTTTGAAATATTTTTCAAAATAACAGGCATGCTATTTCATCATCCCGGTAAACCTTGCTGTACAAGGGATAAGGAATGGCTTGAAATAGAGCATTATTTTGAAATAGATTTGAGTTAAGATATGCAATTTGCTTAGTGCAAATTGCATATCTTATTTCAAGTTTAGGGTGCTGTGTAGACATACCCAAAGAGACTTAGCTAAGATAAGGGCTGAGATGTCACTGGGGTTAGAGTCTTTACAATTGTTATGAAGCCTATCCCCAGCACAACATTCAGTGTTAGGGATTAAACCCTAATAGTATTCTTGAGGAAATATTGGGGGCCTTAACAATGAAATTTTGTACTTTTGAATGTGTGTGTTTATATGTGCTAGGCAGAGAAGTTTGTGTTATGCTCTGTAGATTCAATAATTTAAAAGAGAGAAACCTATTTAAACAAACAAACCAGCAATGGCATGACAAATATCATATTTGGGAAGAAGACAGAGAAATAACTGTGATCAATCATACATGCTTAGTATCTGTTATGATTTTTGTATTTCTTAGTTGCATATGGGGCAGCTGCTGAAGTCAGCAAGCCTATCTAGTTCATCCACATGTGCTAAAATAGATAGAAGCAGTAAACAATGAAGAGACTCCAGGGCATGAGCATGAACTTGAATATTGCCTATTTTTTTTTCAACAGAAGAAGTCTTGGTCCTGCTCCCTGGGCTTCCTGGAGGTTTCAGTGGATGTATATATATAACCAAATGTGTGTCCACTGTCAATGCATACTAGAGGAATATGTATATTGGAAAATGAGGTTATTTCATAACATTCTTTAAATATGAAATTTGATGCTAAAGAGCTGAAGCTTAGCTGAGATCATTGTATACTTTGTCCTCTAATTTTGATTCAAATGTCTTCTCATGTAATACCATGGGCTACGTTTACATTGGCAGCTTCTTGCGCAAGAACTCTTTTGCGGAAGAGTTCTTGTGCAAAAACTCTTCCAGAAGAGAGCGTCTACACTGGCATGTGCTTTTGCACAATAAATGTGCTTTTGAGCAAGAGCATCCATGGCAGTGTAGATGCTCTCTTGTGCAAGAAAGCTCTGATGGCCATTTTAACCATAGGGCTTTCTTGTGCAAGAAATTCATGTTACCTGTCTACACTGGCCTCTAGCGCAAGAATAGTTGTGCAAAAGGGCTTATTCCTGAATGGGAGTGTCAGAGTTCTGGCACAAGAAGCCCTGATTTCATACATTAGAATGTCAGTTTACTTGCATAAGAACAAGCGGCCAGTATAGACAGGCAACAAATTTTTGCGCAAGAGCAGCCACTTTTGCGCAAGATTGCGCCAGTTTAGACACAGCCACAGTGTACAAAGAGCAGTTATATATTTTGTCCAATACTTTGAAAACCATTCTTTTATATATTAATTTGATTTACCCAGCATTGGTCAGATACTTAACTCAATTATTTTTTAAGAAAATAAAATAAGAATATACATGTTTCATATAAATCATTGCTCTGGGATGTAGCTGGAGATGAGGGGCTCAGTATTCAGGCTGCCCTGGGGAGAAAGGATTACCCCAGCCCTATGTCACCACAGCAGCTTGGGGCCTGTTGAGAAGCAGCTTTCCATGGCAGCTGCAGTTCCAGCAGGTAGAATTGGTGGTGGGGTGCACGTCCCGTGGATGGGGTAGGCTCACGTTCACCTGTCTCCTTTTGCTCCCCAGCCAGAGCAAGGAATGCACCAAACTGTTTACTACTCCTCGCTTCCTGATAAAAGGGAACAGACAGAAATATTCTGCTATGCATCATGAAGCATTAGCCCCTATGAAGCATAAGACTTAGGTGATTTTCCTCAAAAATTGAAACTAAGATTAATCCAAATATTTCAGTCCTTTCTTACACTCAGGAAGATGTCATCATTGTTGCTCAAACATCTTAAATATCTAGATCTTGATCTAAAACTCTCTCTTTCTCATACTATACACACACACACACACACACACACACACACACACACACACACACACACACACATTGGAGCATTTGTCTCTTTGATCAAGAACTCCTCCTAAATGGTAAGAGCTATGACCTCCAAATTTGGTATGCAGCTTCTTCTTAAAGCAACATAAGTCTTTGGTTGTGCCAGGAAAATGGGGTATGTCTGAATGGGATTGCTACTCATAAAACCATACTGAAAAGAGACAGACTCACCAAATCAAGCACACTCCTCAGAATTGATATAACTGAGTGAATGCTCAAAGAGAAATAACGAAGATGAGCCGGAAAAATAGGATGAACCTGAAATAGGATTGCTTCTCAATAAACTTTATCAAAAAGAGATAAAATGGAGAAATTTGGAGTAGTGCTCTCTTTTGGAAGCCAAATTGAATATAGATCTTTTTTGTTAAAACATAGCAAAGGATAAGAGTTCATAGGTATGAAGAAAAAAATACACAGAATGGACTTCCTATTTAAAAAATACTAAAAAAATAATTGGAAATGTTTTTAACAATTCTTTTTAGTAAGAAATCTGAAATGAAAATTAACTTAATAAAACACTGTATTTTTGAAAAATACAACCAGTTAAATAAATCATGAACAATTTCCTTTAAAAAAACTTAATTGCTTTACGGACACAAGTAACACTTAGTACATCTGCTAGTACGATCTCTATCTCTATTGCTATTGATCTATAACTATCACTATATCCAATATACCAGAAATCTAAAATGCTGTTTGATATTTCAAACAACCATAATTAAGTATTTAGGCCTTAGCTCATCAAAACAATTTAGCATATGTTTAAATCCTGTTGAAGTCAATGTGCCTATATAATGCTCTTAAAGTTAATCATGTTTTAAAGTGCTTTCCTTTGTGCATAGAATGGGGGTGCATCTTAAACACTCTTCAAAAATATACTGTGAAGCAAATGAATTTCTGATGTACCTATTGCCTTCAGCAAAATTATACAAGAGATGGATTTTGCCTGCACTCTTATAATCTTCTTCAGAAATGTTAATTGAACAAATAGAAGGAACATGGCCTGCTACTCAAAGAATGAACACAGGAATTGGGAGAAGAGGTTTCTGTTCTTGGTTTGGCTACTGAATCACTTTATGACCTTTGTCTAATCATATTCTCTCTGTTTAATTCCCTTTGTAAAATAAAGATGACAATACATACTTTAATCACATAGATTAATGTGTAATCATATTGCCTGATTCTGCCCAACATGTATGGGGATGGAGAATGATGGTTCTAATACACAGGGGTATTATATTGAAATCTTCAGTTAAAATAAAATGCAACTTAGATGGGAAAACTCATGTTTTCTAATTTTGTGTCAGACAGTGTAGACTAATAGATGTTTTTAAATCACAAAGAACCTGATCATTTAAACAGTAAAGATTAATTTACTGAGTTTAATTCAATTCAGTGTGAGTTTTGCTTGAAATATGTAACTGGGTTTTGCCCACACAAGCTTGTGATACCTTCTACATTTTTGTTAGTCTCTAAGTTGCTGCAAGACTATTAGTTATTTTTTAAGTTTTTTCAGTTATAGACTAACACGGCTACCCCTCTGAAACTGTTAAAAATGTCTGAGCCACTAAAATATTAGAGGATTGATTCAGGCTGTGTCAGTTACAATGAATATCAAATTTTTTTTAGAACTATGTATAATTTTGAATCTGAAAAAGTAAACATCTCATGGAGGGATGGAGAAATATCTTTTGATCAATTTCTTGTGTAGGTCAGGACAGCAGTACCAAAAGAACAACTTTTCACCAACTTTTTGGCTATGCTACTTCCAGTACTAATTAGAGGTGCACGGAAGTGAAACATAGATTTGAGAAGTTTCAAATATCAACCCTAAACTCCAGCTTTATTTTTTTTTATTCAGACTATTTCACCCATCACAGAAGATGGCCACAGAATATTTTAGTAGAATGATGTTATTGCAGATGCTGCACCTGTGCCCAGTAGAGATGATTTGTGAATTTGCATTAGTGAGTCATTTCAAAAAGCCTTTTTCCCCTTTCCCCTGTGAAGGAATATAGATAATTTGTGCATTGGAGCTGGAAATTACTTTCTTTCATCTTTTTGCCTCATTTATGACTTGCTCATGCTGACAGCTTTAGTGGAAGTCTATTAATTCATGCACAGCATGAGGGGTATTTAAAAGATTCAAGAAGATGACATTTTGACATGTTAGTATTCTGCTCACCAATTGCCTTACAGTGTTCTTCATCTTATAAAGCTGAACCCATAGAACTTGAAAATATAGACTTGAGGATTGAAAGATCTGTTGGTTCACTCAGAACATTTCCCTGCCATAATGTACTACTTCACAAAAATACTGAGTCATAATAACCTCCATATATAGGTATCATTTTAGCATTTGATTAAAAGTAAACACACTTGTTTTTCAACTCATTAGTAGGGCCATAAAAATTGCTACACAGAAACCGACCAGTCAGTCTGCCTTAATCTTGTATCTGCCTCAAATAGTGGCCAATACAAAGGTGCAGAGAAAGTTACATTATGAGGGAAAAGTTGCATCTGGAGTAATATAATGAAGGTGAGAATTTGTGTTCTAAATAGGAGTTACAGCCTCTGTCATACAAATCCCATCAACAGCACACAGGGATAAAATTGTTACAAAATGGTCTTTTTAGATGGTTCTAATTTAGGGATTTGCTGAAATATTAACTTGTGACAGGAAGTCCGAAAATTCAAATATTTTAATTCCATTTTTTTTAACAAAACGTTTCAATTTTGGGTCTTGGGCTATTTTGAAATTCATTCCATTTTACTAAAAACATTTTAAAATGCCTGAAATCATAATAAAACTTTTAATTTTTAAGTTAAAGAGAATAATTTAATCCATAACAAACGCTTTGTGTAAAGTAGCCAAAAATATTTGACAATTTTCATTTTCAGTCCAACCCAAAATATTTGTTTAAAATTGTCAGTAAAGAAACAACCCTCTCAGACCTTCCCCTCATTAATCACCCTGCTCTGCTAGATATACACCCTTTTAATTGGCTACTCTATTATCTGTAGTTTCTCACACAATTGGATGTGGCAAACACAGAGTCACTTTTTGAAATTAGGGATTAGATTATTGAACAATACTTGTCATTTGCCTCAGTTCGTAGATGGTTAAATGGTGTAATGTGCATACTTTACAGAAGTTGTGAGGCTTAACTAAATATTGTTGTCAAAATGGTGAAAGGGTTAACTGTTGTGAATGGTAATCAGTGACTCTGGTGGACACAGAATTTAGCAACTTGAAAATGAAATTTTCAAGCCACTCTGCAATTGCTTTAAAATGAGCTAAAAAGACAGAAGGAAAAGGTTACAAACTACCAGATTTACACATTTGTAAATTAAGGGCTACTGAAAAAAAAAATCTACAAAACTTGTTTTGTGTAGCTCATTGACACTTAAAAAGCAAGCCAGACCTGAGGCCTGTATTGCTGAATCTGTGCTTTTTCAGAGGGGAGAGGGCAAAAAGTTTCAGTGAAAAATGTTTGCCCATCTTTAGTGTCTGGGTATTCCTGAGCGGTAAACAATGCAATAAAGAGATTGAGCAACTTGGCCATCACATAAGTGGTCAGTGTTGGAACCAGGACTTGTAACCCATATCCTCAAACTATTTGATCCCTGCCTAATTAATTAGAAGATAATGTGTTTGTCTATTTTCTTGTTTTCTCATTAGTCTTACACTGCATACATCACAGAGGAGTCATTGTCTAGGCTAGTAACTAAGGCTATGTCTAAACTACACCCGTCTGTCGACAGAGGGCTGTAAATTAGACATATAAAAAATGCAAATGAAGCCAGGATTAAATATCCCAAGCTTCATTTGCATAATGGCGGCCACCGCTTTTTTTCGAAACGGGGCTTTTCGAAAAAACCCTGGCAGTTTAGACAGGGCATTTTCAACAGATCTTTCGAAACTCAGGATCTTTCGAAATGGGGCATTTATGTCGAAAATGTCCCATCTAAACTGCCGATTTTTTTCGAAAAGCCCCATTTCGAAAAAAAGCGGCGGACACCATTATGCAAATGAAGTGCAGGATAGTTAAATCCTGGCTTCATTTGAATTATCAATACATCTAATTTACATCACTCTATCGACAGAGGGGTGTAGTTTAGACATACCCTAAGGCTAAGTGTGAGTGGGGAGAAACAGCCATTTCTCTCCTCTCTCATAACAGTGTGGTTTTGGAAACTGGACATGCACAATGCAGCATCCTGCTGCATGTTGGTATGATAGTTGCCCCCTTCCCCTTTTTCCTCCTGCAAAGTTGGCATAGTGAGTGTGCTTACTTGGTCTCTTGAATCTGTGACCTCCATATTTATTGGAGGGGAAAAGTCAATTATGTGCCAAAGTGTGCAAATGTGAATGCTAGTATATCATATGTGAAACGAGGAGACAAAGGGGGCTTATGATCAAAGGCAGAGTTTTGGGAGAGCAGAGTGGGCAGCAGCCATGCTCTCCAGTACATTGCTTGCCTTTCATCCCATTCCCTGGACTATCAAGAAGTGAGGGGAAAGTATTTGCATTGTGTGCATCCCTCTCACACCTGGTTGGTGAAGGGAGAGGGCAGAAGAGTAAATCACGAAATGCAAGCACTTTCCCCTTGCTCCCTGATAGTCCAGGCAATGGGATGAAAAGGAAGCCGTGTCCTGTGTGCACGGATGCTACCCCCCCTGCTTTCCCGAAAGCCTGCCTTTGAATATGCTAGCGTACGTCTACACTAGCTCGTTAGTTCAAGCTAGGTAGGGTAATGAGGGCAAGCGGAGTTGCAAATGAAGCCCGGGATTTGCATGTGCCCGGACGCTGCCATTTTTAAATCCCTCTTAGTCTCATCCCAGGAGGTTTACCTGGGTGGTCGACAAATGCCTTTGATGTCGACAGCCGCGCGTCCAGACTACAGCACTGAGCCGACAAACAGCTGATCAGCTGTTTGTCGGCTCTGCGCAGCAGCCATGTAAATTTAAATGAAGCGGCGATTATTTAAATAGCTGCTTCATTTTCCTATGCCTGGTAGCCTAGTCTACATGCCTCTGTCACCAGAGGCATGTAGTCTAGACGTAGCCTTATAGTGAGAGTAACAACTTGAGTGAGGGGCAATGTGGTCTAGGGGTCAAGGATTGGGCTTATAAATTGACATTACAGTCTTGGTTTTCTTAATATACTTATTCTGAATTTATCCAAAAAAACTTGCCTCTGGATAGGGGTTAACCATGATACAGTTGAATGGGGATAGAAATAATGCAGGTTCCATTAAATTATGGTGGTTTCTACCACTCACCCTCCTATACCTCTCATCACCCTTCTTTGCTTCTCCTACTGGTAAAAATATTGAAATAATTGATTTTTTAAAACAGAATCTTTTTAATCTCCCCCAAAATGATTTACTTGTCTTATGAGTATTTAAAAGCAGTAAAAAAGATGCAGTGTTTTACAGTGTAGGGGCTGTTTGTCTAAGATAAGGTACATCTATATTAGACCCCTAGATCAATCTAGGGAGGCTAATGAGGGTGACCGGAATTGCAAATGAATCCCAGGATTTAAATAGCCTGTGCTTGATTTTCATGTTTCTGGCCGGTCGCCATTTTAGAAATTGACTAGCCCAAAGTAACTGCCTGCGTCTACACGTGGCAGTGAAACGGGATTCTGGAATAAAGCCCCTAAATCGAATTAGGTGGTAAAGCTCATTGCAAGAGGAATACCACCTAATTCGAGTTAGGGCTTTATTTCGGAATCCCATTTCACTGCTGCGTGTAGACGCGGGCAGTTACTTCAGGCTAGTCAATTTCTAAAATGGCGACTGGCTGGGAACATGCAAATCAAGTGTGGGATATATAAATCCCGGGCTTCATTTGCAATTCCGGTCACCCTCGTTAGCCTCCCTAGATTGATCTAGGGGACTAGTGTAGACATACCCATAGACATCGTAAGTCAATTCAGAATCAATTTAGGGGAGCTGGTGGCAGCAGTGGTACCATGTAGGCCTGTGCCTACAGGGGCAAAGGATTTGCGGGCTAGGCTCCAGAATTGCTCCTGAACCCTGGGGGTGGCCTGACCAGCAGTTGGGGTCACCAGGAACAGCAGAATGTGGTGGGGGGAAGCACCTCATGATCCATCGAGCAGCTGCTACCACAGCACAGTGATTTCTCCGAGTGGCACATCGGGCCCGGGGACAAAGAGAAGCGGGAGATGCTGTGAGTGGTGGGGCTGGCAGTAAGTCAAACAGTCTTAGTATATAAGCACCCAGCTGGATCCTCTTGCTCAGGTGGAGGTCCAGTAGATGCGGTGAGTCTTGAGTGGCCAAGGGGGCAGACTGCCACCCAGGACTCTGGTGGCAGGGGGGACACAGGCCCACCCACTCCACTGCATCCCAGCCCAGGGCCCTAGGAGAGCAGTCTGCTGGTAGGTCAGTGGGAATCCATATCACAACATGCTGACCTGGTGCTGGCCCAGCCAAATGGTGGTTGGCTACCCCTGGGCTTTTTCTGCTCTCCTCCTCGGGCTGAACCTGGGTCCCATGCAGGTCCTCTGGGCTCTGACATGCTGGAACCTCTGGCCAGGTAAACAGTCCTTCCAAGTAGTCGTCCAGTTGTGGGCCTGGTGGCCCAGACCAGTTTTCGGCTTCCCCTGGGTCCAGCTCCTCGCTTGAGTGCTCAGGGAAGGCTTCTGGCTCCTTCAGTCACTGGGTTCTTACTGGCCTCTCTGGCAGGCCTTTTATATCCCTGGCCCTGCCTCCTGGCTTCCGGTCAGGCGGGTCGCTAGGGCCAGGTGCTGCCCATCCAGGCTCTGGGAGGGACTCCTTTCCCGCTTTGGGACAGTGGGAAGCCACTCTGCCACACTACATGAACATTTAAATAAGATAAAACTGAAAAAAATGCTTAAAACTTCTAAATTTACAGAACTGTGAAAATTTAAATTGACAATTCTAAATGGCAAAAAAGTAAAGATTGCTATTATGTGTTGAAATTCTAAGGAAAAAATAATTTTTACAAGGTAATTTAGTGGAAGCAAATTTCAATTTGCCCACTAAGTTCTCTTAAGAACTATGAAACTCTAAGCATAAAATGTCACAAAATTAATTAATTGCCTCTATAAAAATGCCATGAATAAACATACAGCATCCAAGGAATTATTACAAATGTATATAGTTTCATAAATGGAAAAAATAAAAGTGTTCATCTATCAAATAAGCTTTAGCCGCATTTTATATGCCTTGAGTGGGCTTTTGGCTACTTACAAATTATGAGAGTATTGGGAAATACTGGAGGAACATCCAATTCATTAATAAAATTACTCATTTTGCTTTTTTACTAAATAACTGACCTTAATACTATCACAGTATAACTTCTAATAGAATGAATCCGAAGGGTTGCCAGGGTCAACAATGTCTGTAACTAAGCTATCTCAATTTTTTAATGAGAGAACACAATCCAACTCCATTAATCTTTTAGGAATATGTGGGAAGATGGTGGAGGATGGGGTGCTTAGTGGTAAGAAGTAGGTGTTGAATTATTCACAGATTTGAACTGACTCTGAATAATTTAGAATATTTTCTTTTGGCAGTTGCTCAAATCACAAACATTTGCTCTTTTTGGACTGTATATTCTCTATGAAAATTTTATAGAAACCAGCAGACCAGGGAACCATGTTTTCATATTTATGATGTGTTGCTTTGTGTTCTAGTTCTCTACTTCAAAACAGATTATTTTGGGTCACATGATGTGAGGCCCCACAGCTCACCACAAATACAGAAAGATGCCAGAGATAGAGCAGATAATATGCAGTAGTTGTATTTGGTAAACACTGTATTTTATATTTGACTAATATAATATGCTGCAATTCATAATTGTTTGTCTTTTCCTTTCTCTGAGGATTAATACCTGCAAGAGAAGTAGGATGTTCATCTTGATGTGAAACCACAGTTGCAGCCATTGAGAAAGTAATATTTCTGGGAAATTTACTTTATAGCTCCATGTGGAATTATGAAACATAAGATGTTAAACTCAGGGTACGTCTACACTTGCTCCCTAGTTCGAACTAGGGATGCAAATGTAGGTGACCAAAATTGCTAATGAAGAGGGGATTTAAATATTCCGTGCTTTATTAGCATGATCTTGTCGGTGTGTTACTCCGTTCAACAGCTGTTTCAAAAGTGAAAGTGCTCGCCGGAACATGTTAGTTCGAACCAAACTCTTGGTTGTTCCTCCAGTATTTCCCAGTACTCTCATAATTTGCAAGTAGCCAAAAGCCCACTCAAGGCATATAAAATGCTGCTAAAGCTTATTTGATAGATGAACACTTTATTTTTTCAATTTTTTTGAGGAGTTACTCATTTTTTGAGGAGTAACATTAGTTTGAACCAAGGGTTTTAGTTCGAACTAACACGTCCCGGCACGCACTTTCACTTTTGAAACAGCTGTTGAGCAGAGTAACGCACCGGTGAGATCATGCTAATGAAGCACAGAATATTTAAATCCCCGCTTCATTTGCAATTTCAGTCGCCTAGTTTGAACTAGGGAGCAAGTGTAGACGTACCCTCAGAGAGCTAATATATCCAGTAGCAGTCCTAGCCAATAGTCATTGAAGCCCATACATGAATTTGATAAGTGATCAATAATCAAGTTATCTTCATTGGCCAGAGTACAAGCTTGCTTTCATTCCCACTCCAATTGCCACTGAAGATTTGGCTTTAGTAAACACCATTAAGGATTGTGTAATTGCCTAAAAACAGAGACCAAATCTTCAGCTAAGGCAAAACCAATTTAAGCTAAATGGCAACAACATTTTTGTGAATATGAGTTTATAGACAAACTGTTCGCAAGTGCTGCTATTAGCCCTCCATCTGACTCTATGAACACTAGGAAGAAACCCTCAGAAATGAGTTTAAGGATTCTGGGCTAGATTCATCACTGCTTTGCTCCATGTAAAAAGTGGTGATTTCAAATTGCAGTAGCACATGAGAAATCACTCCCTCTGCTGAAGGTTTAGTTTTCTTTATAGCTGAAAAATGTGTTTAAATATTTTGTAAAGCCATTTCACATACTAAAAAATGACACTTACTTTACTAGCCATAGGTAACATCCATATGCCAATGAACTTCTGTGATTCAAGTGACATCATCCCCTGCTCAGTGTGCTGGTGCTGTACATGGAGCTGGAGCTCATGATCCAAGAAGGGATGGATGCTGTAGGTCCTAAGTATAGTCCTGCCCCTCTAGTCTTTGTATAGTTTCCAATAGTTATTTTGAAATGAAAAGTGGATTTAATTTAGTTATCTATAGAGATGCCAATGGACCTAGTTTTTCCTCTCAGCTACTCAGATTACTATAACAAGATTACTGAATGAGAGGGAAGAGAACAGCATGCACACCTTTGCATACCTGGCCCGCTCATTGGCTAGGACAAGGTTGGTGGTGAGGTCATAATCCACCTCTACCCTCACCTAAATAAGAGCCAAGTAAACCTTTTTGAGCAAAACTTTATTCTGTAAAAATACAGACTTGATGACATCAAAATTATGTTATGAATCCATGTCACTTCTGGACAAATTGTTCATTTCAGCAAAAAAAAGATTTCTAACAAATGGGGAAAAATTGTTTTGATGTGGTTTTTTAAAGGAAACATTCCTCTATCTGGGTTTGGAGTGACTCAGGGTACGTCTACATTGCACTGCTATTTCGGGATACCAGAGGTATCCCGAAATAGCTACCCCGCGTTTACACAAGCTGCCTCTTATATCGAAATATTTTTTGAAATAAGAGGTGCGCTAGTTTGCCGTCCTAGTAAACTTCATTGCACCATGGATAATGAATGCCTCAAAATACTATGTTATTTTGAAATTTGGTTCTGTGTGGATGCACCAAATTGAATAGATTCAAAATAAGTTCTGCAATTTGTGTAACGCAAATTGCATATCTTATTTTGAATTTAGGGTGCTGTGTCTGGGCTGTGTCTGGACTAAACTTCTCTGTCGATAGAGAGATATAGATTAGGCACGTCAAAATTGCTAATGAAGCAGGGATTTAAATATCCTGCGTTTCATTAGCATAAACATGGCTGCCACTTTTTTTGAAACTGAGCTTTTTAGTAAAAAACCGGCAGTCTAGACGCTGATCTGTTGAAAATAAAGCCTTTTTCGACATATCCTGTAAACCTCATTTTTTGAGGAATATAGGATCTGTCAAAAAAGGCTTTATTTTCAACAGATCCATGTCTAAACTGACAGTTTTTTTTTCAAAAAAGCTCCGTTTTGGAAAAAAGTGGCGGCCATGTTTATGCTAATGAAGTGTGGGATATTTAAATCCCTGTTTCATTAGCAATTTCTACGTGATTGATTTGCATCCCTCTGTCGACAGCGGGATGCAGTCTAGACATAGCCTCAGTGTTTGAAGGTTATGCAGTAAATGTTTGAAATGGTTGGAACTGCAACAAAATGAGTTCAGCTATGGCAAAATGAAGTGCTTAGTTCCCTCCTTTTTTGTTTTTGTTTTTGTTTTTTTACCTTTTAAGTCATTGAAAATTTCAGAAATGTTCACTTTCAGTTCAAATTAAAACTGTTTCCCTCCTGTGGCTTTATAAAGAAAATACCTATTGTTCTCCCTGACTTATTTCTCACCCACTTTTAAACACATGGGGTAGGGTGGAATAGCTTGTCCACTCCCAGTGGGACTGTTCCCTGCCTCTGCAGAGCAAAACACGATGGGGTGGACTCACTGTGCCTTCTTCTGCTTCCCAGTATACATGGAGAGCCAGGGACAATTGAGAGCTTAGTGTGCAGGGGATTTCTCCCCCATCAGGAAAAATCTGTTAATTATTACTGTCTTGTATTTGTTACATTGCTATTCTATTTTTCACATAGGCTACGTCTACACTGGCCCCTTTTCCGGAAGGGGCATGTAAATTTCAGCAGTCGTCGTAGGGAAATCCGCGGGGGATTTAAATATCCCCCGCGGCATTTAAATAAAAATGTCCGCCGCTTTTTTCCGGCTTTTAAAAAAGCCGGAAAAGAGCGTCTAGACTGGCCCCGATCCTCCGGAAAAAGTGCCCTTTTCCGGAGGCTCTTATTCTTACTTCAAAGTAAGAATAAGAGCCTCCGGAAAAGGGCACTTTTTCCGGAGGATCGGGGCCAGTCTAGACGCTCTTTTCCGGCTTTTTTAAAAGCCGGAAAAAAGCGGCGGACATTTTTATTTAAATGCCGCGGGGGATATTTAAATCCCCCGCGAATTTCCCTACGACGACTGCTGAAATTTACATGCCCCTTCCGGAAAAGGGGCCAGTGTAGACGTAGCCATAGTGTACTGATTTTTAACTTTTTCCTGGTTAGACTCTGAGTCAATGTCAAGTACCACCAACCCACAGTTCCTGTTATGGACTCTGAAGCCTTAATGCACGGTGTCAGTTCCAGCTTAGTTTTTCTTCTCGCCTTGTTTCCTTTGTTGTCTCATTCTCAGCTTTTTTTTTTTTTTTTTTTGCTTCCAGAAAGTGAACTTGATTATTTAAAAAATTCATTTAGGGTTTGTTTGTCATCAGTCTGGATCACACTTAATTATTATTTTAAATTAAATCTTGCTCACTTTTGTCTTCACTGCCTTACTTCTCATGTTGCAGATGCTGATTTTCTTGCTCCTTCTCCATCTTATTGGCTGCCACCAAGATAAGCACTTTTTCTTTAATTAGCACTGATTAGTTTAGGAATTCAAGTCCCTTTGATTATCAGTTAAATAATTGCAGTAACTGACAATAAAACTACAACTAAAAATAAAAATAGATAAGTCTGTAGCTAAAGGCTTTTAGGACAGACTATTTCTAAAAGAAAAGTGAATAAATCAGTTCTGGAACAAACCCCCTGAAAATATTCTAAAGCGTTTTAATTCTAAGATTAATTCAATTCCCACATGTTCTAAATGTAGGAATGTAAATTTTTTAATCCCTAGATGAGATTCCCACATTTTGAATATCAAACATGTTTAGCAGTGATTATTACTGTTGCCACATGTAACGATTCATAATCTTGGTGACAGGCCAGTTTCTCTTTTCTGCTGTTTCATGAGATGCTCCAGGGGATTTTTTAGATTATTTTTCATGATTTGCTTTATTCTTTAATAACTGAGCTGTCAAATGCACAGCCTGCAGGCTAGATACAGGCTGTGGAATAGCTTAATGTTAGCTGCCAAGCAATTAAAGATCTGGCTTTCCTTATAACATGCTGAATCTTTATCTAGGAGGCAATACCTCCTGCCAGTGACAAAGGGAAAATGTTTCAGGTACTGCTGCCTAATAGTAGTAGAGGACCACCATATGAGAATGCCCTCCACAGTTCCATCCACTAATTCTTACTCCAGATGTACTTGACATCTTAGTTTAATTATTCTATAACACCAGCCAAAACTTAAAATATTTGATACTTTGTCTTTGTTGGTAACATCACAATCTGATTTCTAGCAGTTAATTATGAATATACATAAGACTATCAAGGGGATTGCTTTATTCTGAGAGATGTTTCTACTTATTGCCTGATATTTTTGGCATTTTAATTTGATACATATAGACTCCCAACATGGACTCTGTGCATTGTATGCTTCAAGTACCTTATGTTTTCACAAAAGTAGGTACCTGGGCACTCCATCAACAATGTGCAGAAGTCAGAGTGGGCTTTAATCTCTCGCTAAGATCCCCTTCAGCTGCTCTGGCCATGTACATGGGCAAATGTAAATTAGAACTAGGTCTGGTATCTATTAATTGAGTAACATTCCAGGTTGTGGTAGAAAGGGGAAAAAGTTTCTTCCTTCCATTTCTTCTCATTCCTGGGACTCCTGATACACAATAGCTTCTCTTTCCTCCACTGTCTTTCAGAATTTAGGAAGAGTCAGGTGACTTAGGAACCTAAGCTGTTTTTGCAAGAAGCACAGGAGAAAGTGCTGCCTCCCATATCATTTCCAGCCCATTGGCTGTAACACTTACCTGATATGGGTGACTTTGGTTCAATTTCCTCTCTGACACAGGGAGTCTCCAACTCTAAAGAACATGTCCCAACTATAAGATGTGGGCCTCTATTGATCTGTTTCACTTTGTATAAGTACTTAAACAGTCACTGGCCAGACAGAGGGAACAAGAGTTCTCTTTTGCCTGGTGATGAGAGCACCCACTTGGGAGGTAGTAGGCCCAGGTCAGGTCTCTGCTCCAATTACTATTTAATTATTTATCCCAAATGGAAGGGCTTCAAGAGGGAGCCTAACATCAGACCAGCCCTCTGAAGTTGTTTACTTCTGAAATGGAAGATGAAACTACTGAGACACATATTAAAGTGCACTCATTCTGCTGTGGGATAAGCAGCACTACAAGTAGGCCGGTATGTGCCAGAATGTCATACCAGCAAGTTATTTTTGGCTGTTATAGAGTATTTGAACAATAAAGGAGGAGCCATACCTCCTCTTGTCACAGTTGCACAACCCCGTGCCCACCCAGGCCCTTCGATGAAGCTGTGTCTCTGAGTTGATAGAGGACAGGCCTGGGGGCAGTATAGCCACCAGAGGAGTTACCAGTATTCTACAACTTTCCCTATTACCCCTCTTGCCCTTCCACAAGAGCTGTGTCTCCACCTGTGTATAGCAGGACAGGGCTGGAGAGAGGAGCTGGGAGTTCTGCTCCTTTCCCTGCTGACAGACAATGGGGAAAGCAGCAGATCATCTCAGCTCCTCCAGCAGCTTTCCCTCTCTTCAGCCCTGTCCTGTTGTGCACAGCAAGGACACAGCTCCATGGAAGAGTGGAGGGCAGTGCTGGTGGTTCTGTTCCTTTCCTCTTTATGGTTCCTGGGAGAATCCTGAACTGCAGGGCTTTCTTGGGAGCCACAGTGGGGAAAGGAGCAGAATGCCAGCTGCTCCTCTCTGATATGGCTGCATGGAAGGACAAGAGATGATACAGCAACTGCTGCCAGCGTGGGGCTACCCAGCAACCCAATGCTTTGCTACCTTCCTGAAGTCTTCAGCAGAAGAAGGACAGATAGCACCCTCTCCCTCCCCCCCCCCACAAGGTCAAGTGAAGTGGGATGGAATAGGGGAAGGACTATTGTTGGAGATTCTCCATGTCCTAGTAAAGAAGAGAGGATGGAAGGTGATAAAATATGAGTAAGAAATATGAGTCAGATGAGAAACAATCAAATGCAAGAATCCCATTCAATCACATCAGGAAAAGGCAGATAGCCAATGTGTGATAGTTTTTAAAGTTCTTATATACAAATGCTAGAAGTCTAAATAATATGGATGAAATAGAGTGCCTCATATTGAAACTGATATAATAGGCATCACAGAAAATTGGTGGAATGAGACTAATCAATGGGACTCTTTCATATCAGGGTACAAAGCATATTGGAAGGACAGAACAGGTTGTGTGGGTGGAAAGAGTGTCAATATATGTGAAAAAGCACAGAATAGAATTAAATAAAAATCATAAATGAACCAAAGTGTTCCATAGAATTTTCCTGGATAGTAATTCCATGGTCTAATAAAATTAATATGGCAGCATAGATATATTACTGACTATCTGATCAGAATAGTGATAGTGACTGTAAAATGCTAAAGGAGATTAGAGAGGCTATTTAAAAAAAAAACAAGTAATAATGGGGGATTTCAACTATCCCCATACTGACTGGTTACATGTCACTTGAGGACAGAATGCAGAGATAAAGTTTTTTGACACCAAAATGACTGCTTCTTAGAGTAGCTAGTTCTGGAACCCACAAGAGGAATTCTTGATTTAATGCTAAGTGGAGTGCAAGAATTTGTCCAAGAGGTGACTATAGCTGGACCACTTAGAAATAGTGACCACAGTATAATTAAATTATATGTGGTGGGGAAAACACCATAGCAGCCCAGCACACATTGCATTTAATTTCATGAAGGGGAAGTACACAAAAAACGAAGAGTTTAGTTAACCAGAAATTAAAATTTACAGTGCCAAAACAAAATCCCTGCAAGCTTTATGGAAACTTTTCAAAGACACCATAATAGAAGGCTCAACTTAAATGTATATCCCAGATTTTAAAAAAAAAACCATTAAGAAAACCAAAAACATGCCACAATGGCTTAACAACCAAGTAAAAGAAGCAGTGAGAGATAAAAAGGCATTGTTTAAAAAGTGGAAGTTAAATCCTAGAGAGGAAAATAGAAAGTAGCATAAAGTCTGTCAAATTAAGTCTAAAAATATAATTAGGGAGGTCAAAAAGGAATTTGAAGAACAGCTAGCCAAAAACTCAAAAAGTAATAGCAAAAAAAAAAAGTACATCAGAAGTAGGAAGCCTACTAAACAACCAGTGATCGAAATGCTAATGAAACTTTAAAGATGATATGGAAGAGAAACTAAATGCATTTTTTACATTGGTCTTTATGGCTGAGGATGTTAGGGAGATTCCCAAACCTAAGCCATTTTTTTAGGTTGCAAATCAGGAATTGTCCCAGATTGAGGTATCATTAGATGAAATTCTAGAGCAAACTGATAAAATAAACACTAATAAGTCACCAGGAACAGATGATATTCACCCAAGAGTTCTGAAATAACTCAAATATGAAATTGCAGAACTAACAACTGTGGTTTGTAACCTATCCTTTAAATCATCTTCTGTACCAAATGTGATGCCAATCTTAAAAATGGCTCTAGAGGTGGTTCTGGCAATTACACAGTCATAAGTCTAAAGGAGCAAATTCGCTGAAACTAGTAAAGAATGGAATTGTCAGACACATAGATGAGCATATTTTGTTGGGGAAAAGTCAACATGGTTTCTGGAAATAGAAATCATTCCTTACTAATCTATTAGAATTCTTTGAGACGATCAACAAGCATGTGGACAGGGGGATCTAGGGGATATAGTGTACTTAGATTTCCAGAAAGTCTTTGACAAGTTCTTTCACAAAAGGGTCTTAAGCAAAGTAAGCTGTCATGGGATAAAAGGCCCTTTCATGGATTGATAGCTGGTTAAAAGATAGGAAACAAAGGGTAGAAATAAATGGTCAGTTTTCAGAATGGAGAGAGGTTAACAAGTGGTGTCCCACAAGGGTCTGTACCAGGACCAATCTTATTCAACGTATTCATAAATTCATAAATTATCTGGAGAAAGTGGTAAACAGGGTGGTAGCAAAATGTTCACATGATACTGAACTGCTCAAGATAGTGAAGTTGACTGAAGAGCTTTAAAAGGATCTCACAAAACTAAATGACTAGGCAACAAAATGGCAAATTAATTTTAATGTAGATAAAAGCAAAATAATGCATATTAGAAAATATAATTCCAACTATATGTACAAAATGATTGGGATTAAATTTGCTCTTTCCACTCAAGAGAGAAAGTGATGTAGGACTCATTGTGGATAGTTCTCTAAAAACAGTCTCTCAATGTGCAGCGGTAGTCAAAAAGGCAAATGGAATGTTAGGAAGTAATAAAAAAAGTGTTAGAGAATAAGACAGAGAATATTTTATTGCCTCTATATAAAAGCATGGCATGCCCAGATCTTGAATACTTCATGCAGATGTTGTCGCCTCATCTCAAAAAAAGTTCAACTAGAATGATTAGGGGGTTTTGGAATGGCTGGCATATGAGGAGAGATTAAAAAGTCTGAGACTTTTCAGCTTAGAAAAGAGAAGACTAAGGGAGGATATGATAGAGGTCTATTATATCCTGATTGGTGTGGAGAGAGTAAATAAGGAAAAGTTATTTACTTGTTTCCATAACACAAAAACTAGGGGTCACCAAATTAAATTAATAGGTGGCAAGTTTAAAAGAAACAAAAAGAAGTATTTCTTCATGCAATGCCCAGTCAATCTGTGGAACTCCTTGCCAGAGGATGTTATGAAGATCAGGACTTTAACAGGGTTCAAAAAAGAACTAGATAAATACATGGAGGATAGGTTCATCAATGGCTATTAGCCATGATGGGTAGGAATGGTGCCTCTAGCCTCTGTTGGTTGGAAGCCGGTAATAGGTCATTCTGTTCTGTTCCTTTTTCTCTGGGATACCTGTCATTGGCTACTGTTGGAGGACAGGATTCTTGTATAGATGGACCTTTGGTATGACCCAGTATGACAGTTCTTATGTTCTTATATTTTTATGTGTGGTGACCCTGGGCTAGGATAAGGTGGGGAGAGTCACATGGAGTGTCATATGTCCTCCCTTAGTTGGTTCCTCCTCCTCCCCCATACTGCTAAGAACTAGATTTTACTTGCACCATTGGTAAAACTCCAACTTTATTTCCATCTTTTGAAGGTAACGAGGTTTTTGTGCATATTTGTTTATAAAAAAAGCCAAATAAATAAATATAATGGAATAAGAAGCAATAAATCTATTGGTGTTTACAACTTGTACCTATTAAAGTAGCAAAGTTAATGTGGCAGACTTCTTCAAGCATAAAAATCCATAAAATGAGATAAAACTACAATAGCTGTTGAACCAGGAGGAAAAATGTATCACTGCCTGTTAGTTTTAAACAACATATTTTTCCATAAAATAACCTCACAGGGGAATGAAACTTATTGTTCTTTTGAAAGCAATTACTCTACTGTGCAGTACATTATCCTGTGAAAAACACACACCAATAAACGGCGATAATAATGATCCTTTAAAGTGTCCCTTGTGTGCGGTGATGTACCTAATGCTAACTTGCATGATAAATCAAAACTGTTTAGAAAATACTATATAATGTATGTGTGGGTCTCAATCATGATTTTTTAATTTAATATGCTTAAAACTGCAAAAGTTGCTATGACAATAAAGAAAGTTCTCAAGACAATACTCCTTAGATCTTGTTTAAAATTGCATTAAACAGTTAGGGTATGTCTACACTACAGAGTTAATTTGAAATAACAAACGTTATTTTGAATTAATTTTAATAGCTGTCTACACATACAAATTGCTATTTCAAATTTAATTCGCCAAATTCGAAATAGCTAATTTGAAATAAGTGCTGTGTAGACACTTATTTCGAATTAGGGGGCCTCCAGCCCTTCCCAGGGAGCCCTGGTGGCCACTCTGGGCACAACCAGGAGAACTCATCTGCTCCTCCACAACCCCGGAGCCCTTAAAGGGGCAGACTCTGGCCACAGTGCCTGTGCCACTTGCCAGCCTGCCAGCACACAGCCAGCAGACCGTGCACCTGGCACAGTATGAACCAGCCACCCGCTGCCTCTCAGCCCTCCACCACTCCCAAGGACCAGGCTGGTGGCTCCCAGGAGCCTGCCAGGGGCTGCAAAAGGTGGGCGCCTTCCTGGTCAATTGCGGAGATCGTGGGCCTTATTGAAATTTGGGGGGAGGCCTCCAATGCCTCCACGATCTCTGCACTAGGCACAAGAATGCAGCCATCTACAGCCGCATGGCTGCCAGCCTGGCCACCATAAGCTACATGCGCAGCCAGCAGCAGGTGTGCTGCAAAATTAAAGAACTGTGGCAGGCCTACACCAGGGCCTCCCAACCAGGGGCTGACCTGGAGGCCTGCCCTCACTTTGAGGCCCTAGACTGCATCCTGGGGGACCACAGGGTCCATGCCCTTCTGGTCATCATTGACTCCGGGACAGTGGGCCCTGTCCCTGACACAGAGAAAGAGAAGGAGGAGGACGACAGAAGCCAGGAGCCTGCCCTGCACTCAGGACCCCTGAGACATCCCAGAAAGCCTGTCAGCAGCCTCACCTGAGGCCGGGGAGGTCTCCACATGTGAGTGACATCACGGTCCCCTTATGTGGGGCGAGGTGGAGGGAATGCCCAGGGACCTTCCCCGGGGAGAGACTCTGCACACTGCCCTCCCTCCAGATGCCCCATCTACAAGAGGCAGAGCACATCTCCTCTCCCCTCCCTCCCACCACACTGTAGGCAGCAAATGGGCTGGGGTGCAGTCCTGGGCCAGCTCAAACTCCCGGGGATAGCAGGACGTGATGGTGCGGACACCTGCCATCCTCGCCTTGCAGAGGGGGGCTGGGTTTCACCCACTGTGTCCCCAAGGAGAACTGACCACTTCTCTTGTTTCACCACAGCCGCAGCACCTGCGAGTATTGGATGCACCACCTCGCCTGGACCCTCCACCTGAACCCAGGCCAGCAGGCTCACCTGCAACCTGGAGAAGTTCCAGAGGCAGCAGCTGTGGTTACAGGGGAGGCAGGTCCACAGCCAGGAGAAGTGGGTGCAAGAGGAGAGCTTGAGGGAGCTCTGGGAGCAGGGCCATGCCCTCCGTGAGCACCTGCAGTCCCTGGTGGACTGATTGCTGCCTCCTGCTGCCCCAGCCCCTGCAGCTGCCCCACCTATCGCTTCTCCTCCCACTCCTGCTCCTCCTCCCACTTCTTCTGCACCCCCCGTCCCTCCTGCCCCACCCCTCCACACCCAGCCCCCCCGATACCCTCGCACCTGCATTGCTGCAAGACGGGAGAGCTAGCAAGACCCCCAACCCTGAGATTCCCCTCCCCCTTCCTCCCCTTGCCTCCCCTTTCCAGCTCCCTCCTCCCAGGTTTCCCCCTTCCCCTCTGCAGCCCACATTCCCCCTCTCCCTCCACCCCAGTTATGTGAAATAAAGACATTTTTTGTGGCCACACAGGTGTTTTTATTGTAGATCAGGAAGAAGGGTTAGGGAGGGGAAAGCAGAAGGAGGTGGGGGAGGAATGTAAGGCCCCAGGCCCCAGTGGGGCACGCCAGGGGGACTTCAGGCCTCATTTACCTGGAAGTTCTCCCACAGGGCTGCTTCTCGTATGTGTACAGCCTCCTGAAGGGCCTCCCTGCTGGCAGCCATGCAGGGCTGTGTGTACTGGCCAGCCGGGTGGTCAGCCTCTTCCATCCAGGCTGGCAGGAAAACCTCCCCCTTCCTCTCGCACAAATTGTGGAGTACACAGCACGCTGCTACCATGTGCAGAATATTGTGCTGCCGGTGTCCAAGCCACGCAAAGTAACTACTGATCTGATGCTCTGCTGGAACCGGTTTCAGCTGCCCTTAAATGCGATCCAGCATCCAATCAGTGTGGACACGCTATTTCGAAATAGCAAAATACTATTTTGTATTAATCTTTGGTCTAGAAGCGTTATTTTGAATTAGCTTATTTCGAATTAACCAATTCGAAATAAGTTAATTCGAAATAGCGCTGTAGTGTAGACATACCCATACAGAAAAGAAATCATTGCTGAATTTGAATCAGATTCAGGATTAAATACTAAAGCATTTAGGTACTGGTCCTACAAACTGCAGAAGTGATCTGCTCTGTGATGAAGAGTTTGCAGGATAGAGATGCATCTGCACAGCACCCTCAGCTTGAAATAAGCTACAAAATTTGCACCATGCAAATTGCGTAGCTTATGTCGATGCTATTTCAGAATAGCTTATCTTGTAATTTGGCACTGTCTACACAGTGCCAAATTTCAAAATAATTTGCTATTTGAAAATTCTCCTTAACCCTCAAGGAAAGATGGTTACTGGGATGTCAGAATAAGCTGCCCGTTATTTTGAAGTCTATTTTGAAATATTGGGATGCTTTAATAGACGTGGATTAGCTATTTTGGGATACTTCTGGTATCCCAAAATAGCTCCACAGTTTAGATGTACCCTAAGACTTTAGATTTTGTATCACAAATAATTTTTATAGTCTTAAAATTATAATTTATATTTGCATTATAAAACACCGTATGTGGAAGTTATTGTCGTCCCTATTTATCTTTGAAAACCCTGAAATGGTGAGCTTTTATTTCTCCTCCTACATGTCGTAGTATCTCATGGCATCAGTAACATCTGAAGTGTCCAGGGACAGTCTAGCTTTTTTTTGCAGAAGAGCAAACGTGCTCTTTCGGAAGTCCCTGTATTCCTTGTTCTACGAGGAAGAAGGGGGCTTTCAAAAGAGGTTTTTTTTCTAGATGGGCCAAATGTCGGAAAAGCCTCTTCAGACAAAAGAATCAGAAGAAGGTATGCAACATGTAGAGTGCATTTTGCATACCTTTTTCTGACAAAAACTTGTAGTCTAGCCGTACCCCGAGTGCATTCTCTTCCATACCTTAGAGATCTGCTTGATGTCACTGACTGATGAACCTTGAACTCAGACTTTGGCAAGTAAGAATGGCTCATTTCTTAGGATTCTGAGTTATCTTCATTAATTTTGATACAATCCCAGCAGACATGAATATGGCTCACTGACCATTAGTACCTTGTGTGTTATTAGCACTCATGTATGAAGAATAATCTATTACGGTTACAATGGGATAATATAAAACCCCTTTTAGAATAACAAATTTGGATATATGCATGATATACATGCAAATTAAGTTTCAGTGCAATCCAGTCCTGACTGACAGACCAATCCTGGGGAAATGTAGAATAAATTTAAGTTTTATTATGTCTTATGTTAATACAAGAATCTGCTTGAGTTCTAAAATACCGTCTCCTTGTTCCTCCCATTCTGATATGTCCTTGTTAGAGGTACCTATGGAAATTGCTTTCAGTGAAAGCTGAGATTATTGGATAGGGGTACATCCAAATAATTGGACTTTATGAAATAGTGTCTGGCATTGCAAAATATTGCCACCCAAAAGGTAATGCAAGTCATGGAGCAGGCAGAGGTACATCTGTTACAATCATGGATTGATATGTACCTACTAAGCAGAGAGGTGCTTAAGTTGTACTGCACACATAATAAGGCATCACAGTTGGACTGTACCATGTACCAGGGAATTAGCTTTTGCCCACTGCTCTCATTTTATTCTAAAACGTTAAGGATGCTCAGGAATTCCAGGAGGTGCTCACCACATATTTGAGCGTTAAGACATTTAAAACCCAACACTTACTACAAGAAACAAAAAGCACTGTAGTGACATTAGGTAGAGTGAGAACCGCAGAGATAGTACATAAATAATCTTTTTCAACAGTTGCTTTCTTATAAGTGTGAAGGATTCACTGCATGGCTGTTCAAGGTATTAAAAAAGAGACAGCAGATGCCACTATATTTTTTAGCCATATTATTCAGACAATTTAAAATGAGTTAAATTAGCATGTGTCTGATCTATTTTTATGGAGCATGATAAGTAAGTTATTCCATTAATGGCAACAAGTCACAATTTGCAAATTGATCTGGTGTGAAGCCATTTGCATGTTAAACATAGAACAGAATATGTACATTGTAGATGTAAAGAAATGTCAGTAGTTTAGTCAAAAAGGGAGTTTTGTATGGCATCAAGATGTATTTTATTGCAACTTTAAAGTTATAAATACAGAAAGAATGAAAACCAAATCCAGTAGATGCCATTCCTGACCTTCAATAATTCTGACTTGATCTAGGTATACTGCTTTATGAGAAATTAATATGCTACAGCAATAGAAAGTTACATGTGTTTAATTTCCATTGCTATTTTATTTCCAAGGTATCTGTGACTGAATAGTCCAATCATATAGCTTCAATATAAAGCACTGAAATGTTCATCATACCTTAGTTCTCGCATATTTTTTATTTCAACTCCTTATGCTATGCAGTATATGAAATGATGTTAAACGCATTTTAAAAATTAGAACACACTTTCTCAGAATTTAGTTTCTTCTTGAAACTTCAGTTAGTAGTGTTTATTTACTAAATATAATATTTACTGAACCAAAGCCCATTTTTAGTAGGTAAGAATCTTCCTATTAAATTCAATAGATTTTGATGTAAGTCTTAGATATCTAGGATTATCTTTAGATGGCTGCAAGAATTATTTTGCAAGTTAGCTCATTGTTTATATTAGAAATTGGAAGATATCACACACTATAGCCACCATGACACTATTTTGTGATGGTGCCATAATTCCATTGTTATGGGTGCCACATAAAAATCTAGACAGACAGACAGAGGTTTGATAGTCAAGTATCAGAGAGGTAGGCATGTTAGTCTGAATCTGCAAAAGCTATGAGGAGTCCTGTGGCACCTTATAAACTAACAAATTTATTGGAGCATAAGCTTTCGTGGGCAAAGACCCACTTCATCAGATGCATGTAGTGGAAAAATAAGGTGCCACAGGTTTGATACTATCTTTTAATACCTCAAGTGGCTATTCAGAAGTTAAGCTTATGTCACCACTAGCTATGCATATATCTGAGAAAAAAAGTTGGATTTTTCTCAGCACAGTTTCTAGGCATCACACCAAAATGCTAGTGGATAATGAAATACATCTTTCTGTGTGGATAATGGGCAAAGCACTCCATAGGCAGGTTTAAAGGAAAAAAAGTGATCTCTTCTATGTTCAAAGTGGCAAGGATATTTCCTCTGTCCTAAGCAGCCATTCCGATAAGGTGCCTTCAACTACCATTAATGACAATGATCTAGAGGACACTCAGCACTTGACAGTATTGGTCTTTTCCCAACCAGTGCCAAAATGATTACTGCTCCATAAAAAGAAAGAAAGAAAGAAAGAAAGAAAGAAAGAAAGAAAGAAAGAAAGAAAGAAAGAAAGAAAGAAAGAATCAAGCATTTGTTAGGAACTATATGTATGAATGAATGGTGTAGGCAGCAGTTTAGTTAAGCCTCAGAATATAACAAAAATGTATCTATCAGAGGGTACGTCTACATTACAGCGCTAATTCGAACTAACTTAGTTCGAATTAGTTAATTCGAACTAAGCTAATTCAAACTAATGCATCTAGAACTAAAAACTAGTTCGAATTAGTGTTTTGCTAATTCGAACTAGCGCGTCCACACTGATTGGATGCAGGGGCGCATTTAAGGGCGGCTGAAACCGGTTCGGGCAGGGCATCAGGTCAGTAGTTGCTTTGTGTGGCTGCTGTCTGAGGCTATCTGAGGCTCGTGCTTAAAGGGACCCCCCCAGACAGCTGGTTCTCAGCTTTTCCTGCTTGCTTGCCAACCTCACCGAGGGACAGCAAAGCATTGGTCTCTGCGCCCGTGTGTGTCGGTGCTTCCCTTCGGGGATGCCGCTGCAGGTGGCAACATGGAGCCAGAGCTCGCCCTGCACCTTCTGGTGCTCTTTCTGGACTTGCTGCTGCAAGCCTGCCAGCAATGGCTCGAGGCTGCCTGGCACCTCCTGGTGCATGTCAGCCCCCTGCCTCTCCACCTGGCCCCCCTGGGGGCCGTGGAGGAGCCGCGGCGGCTCCCTGGCACCGGCGTGCCCCACCGCATCTGGCATCTGGACACCAGCAGCGACTGGTGGGACCGCATCATCCTGGAGCACTGGGAAGACCGACAGTGGACCCAGAACTTCAGGATGAGGAGGGACACCTTCCTGGAGCTCTGCGAGTGGTTCACCCATGCTCTACGCAGAAGGAACACTCGCATGAGGCCCGCCATCCCCCTCCAGAGGCGGGTGGCCATTGCCCTCTGGAAGCTCTCCACGACGGACAGCTACCGATCCATTGGGAACCAGTTCGGCGTGGGGAGATCCACCGTCGGAGCGGTGCTCATGCAGGTATGGCACTCGTCGGCCACTGTGCCGGAGGTGGGAGGGGGCTGCAAGGAGGGGATGGGCCGCCCCAGGGACAAAGGGGAGGGGGGAGGGAGGAGGCGAAAGTGCCCCGCACCGGAGGGGTCGGTCTGTCCCGGCCGTACTACACGCCTCCAGGGGGATTGCTTCTGGGAGTGGGGCGCGAGGCACTGCCAGGGCATGAATGCTCCCAGCCACCCAGGCGCCCCACTGATTGGCACTTTGCTGTGTCTCTCTCCGCAGGTGGTCAAGGTCATCAACCGGGTGCTGCTCCGCAGGGTGGTCCGCCTCGCCGACCTGGACGCCGTCATCCGGGGATTCGGCGCCCTCGGCTTCCCCAACTGCGGGGGGGCCATCGACGGGACGCACATCCCCATCCGTGCCCCGGAACACCAGGCGTCCCGTTACGTGAACCGCAAGGGGTACTTCTCCATGATCCTGCATGCCATGTGTGACCACTGGGGACAGTTCACGGACATTAATGTGGGCTGGTCCGGCAAAGCACACGACGCCCGGGTGTACTGCAACTCCTCCGTGTGCCAGCGGCTGCAGGTCGGGACCTTCTTCCCTGACCGCCACATCAGGGTCGGGGACGTGGACATGCCTGTCTGCCTGGTGGGGGATGCCGCCTACCCACTGCAGCCGTGGCTGATGAAGCCCTACACGGGGCACCTCAATCCCTCCCGCCAGGCCTTCAATGCCAGGCTGACCAGGGCCCGCATCATGGTGGAGGGGGCCTTCGGGTGACTAAAAGCCCGCTTTAGATGCCTCCTCACCCGTCTGGACCTGGGTGAGCACAACATCCCTCCTGTGGTGGCAGCATGTTGTGTGCTCCACAATTTATGTGAGAGAAAGGGGAAGGTTTTCCTGCCAGCCTGGATGGCTGAGGCTGACCGCATGGCTGGCCACTACAGTCAGCCCCGCACCGCCGCCATCCAGGAAGCCCAGCGGGGGGCCGTCCGGATCCGGGAAGCCCTGCGGGAGAGGAGGAAGAGGAGGAGGACTGACCTCTCCCTGCATGCCCCACTGGGGCCTTCTTCCACCCTACCCCCTTCTGCTTTCCCCTCCCTACCTACTGTCAAATAAAGACACCTGTTTTTCAAACAAAAACGTCTTTTTATTTAACATAACTGGGGTGGGGGGAGGGAGGAAGGAGGGTGGGAGAAGGGAGGGGGAAACCTGGGACGAGGGAGCTGGAAGGGGAGGGAAGGGAGGAAGGGAAAGGAAAGCTCAGGGATGGGGGTCCGGCTGCCTCTCCTGTCTCGCAACACTGCGGGTCCAGGGGCGTCGGTGGGGAATGGTTGTGGAGGGTGAGGCAGGAGGGACGGGGGGTGTGGAGGAAGCAGGAGTGGGAGCAGGAGCAGGGGGATCAGGAGGGGGAGCAGGGGGAGCAGGAGGGAGAGCAGGGGGAGCAGGGGGAGCAGCAGGGGGAGCAGGAGGAATTGGGAAGCGGTCGAGCAGGCTCTGGAGGTGGCCTCGCAGGGCACGGCCCTGCTCCTCCAGTGCCTCTAACCTCCTCCGGCGCAGCCTCAGGTCCTCCTGGACCCAGTGCTCCTGGATGCGGAGCTGTTGCTCCAGGAACCGGAGGTGCCGCCTCTGGTACTCCTCCTGGTTCCTGGCTCTCCTGCTGGCCCGGGCGCGGGTGGCTGCTGCAGGTGGGGTGGTGCGCCCTGCAGGCCCAGGTGCTGCGGCTGTGGTGAAACAAGACCAGCGGTCAATTACCCCAGGGGCCCTTGCAGGATCCCCAGCTGCTGCTCCATGGTGGGCAAGGCCCATCGCCCCAGCTCCCCGTACACATAAGGGGAGCACGATCGTACTCACAGGTGGACACCTCCCCGGCCTCGGACGACACAGGCGAGCGGCTCTGTGGGGTGCCTTGGGGGTCCCGGGTCCTGGGCAGGCTCCTCCCCCTCCGTCTCTGGGAATGGTCCCTCTGCCCCGGGGTCTATCACGTCCCGGGGGGCAGGGACGGCATGAGCCCCCAGGAGGCGGTCCAGAGCCTGGAAGTGGGGGCATGCCTCTGGGTCGGCCCCTGGTAGGCAGGCCCGGGAGTAGGACTGCCGCAAGTCCTTAATTTTCCAGCGCACCTGCTCCCGGCTGTGCTGGTGGCCCCTGGTGGCCAGGCTGGCAGCCATGTGGCCGCGTTCCTGTGGCTAGTGTGGAGATCATGGACATTGGAGGCTTCCCCCCAAACCTCGATGAGGTCCACGATCTCTGCACTAGACCACGTGAGTGCCCGCCTCTCGCGGCCCCGGGCAGGGTCCTGGGAGCTACCAGGCTGGTCCCGGGAAGATGGGGAGGGCTGGGTGGCATCGGGCGGCTGGCTCATGAGTGTCAGCTGCTGGGTGTGCTGGCACGGGTGCTGGCAGCCTTGCAACTGGCACAAATTGTGTAGCCAGCCCGTGGCCCTTTAAGGGCTCCGGGGCCGGGAGGGGGGCAGTAGAGTTTCCCTGGTGTTGGCCAGAGTGGCCACCAGGGCAAGCTGGGAAGGGCTAGCCTCCCACTAGTTTGAATTAAGGGTCTACACAGCCCTTAATTCGAACTAGCTAGTTTGAACTAGGCTTAATCCTCGTGGAATGAGGATTACCTAGTTCGAACTAAGCGCTCCGTTAGTTTGAATTAAATTCGAACTAACGGAGCGCTAGTGTAGCGCCTAGGAAAGTTAGTTCGAACTAACTTTGTAGTGTAGACATACCCAGATAGACTTTCATTTTTTGTTCACATATAGTTCTAAAACAAAATGATCTGAGTATGATACTGAGGGATATAAATGCATGTTGATTTTTATCATTGGAGTCTGGTTACACAATTTATTCCATAAATTGAAGTAAAGAATTTCTTTCAACCAATTTTGATTTTCATAATCAAGTTTAATACTATTTACACAGAAAGTATGCACTGAGCATTGCATTTGGTTTACCTGGGTATTTTTGTTGTGGAGTCTCTGAAAGAATGTAAATACCACATATCTTTTCATGTTTCTTCTACTTACAAAGTTATATAAGCAGAAAATGTCTTTAAAAAACATATTTTAAGCACATAACGTTTCATCCCATTTCATCTGATAACGTTGAAAGCCATTGTTCAGAATTTTTGCTATCAGCTGTAAACTTTGTTCATAGAATTGAATCACCTCAAAATTGATTTTCACATTCTTTTCCAATTAATATGCAGTATATTGCCACACATATATATATTCAGCATGTTTGTCAGACACCAAAAATATAGGATATTTTTGTTGACTAAGGACATGATTGTGTGTTTAAAATGAAACATGTGCTTAAATACCTAAATTGGAGTCTTTGTCTGATGGGACTATCCAATTTTTCAGTTAATTACTTTGAACGTGGTAATGATAAATGAAGCAGGCCCATCTCTCCTTTTCAGTCATGCCCCAGACTGGTGCAGTAACGATCTAAATTCCTATATGAAAGCTACCTTTCAACAAACACAGAAAATCTGGCTTGAATTTGTAAGCTTAACTTTTCTTAAGTGGAAAGAAAAATTTGGTTTATTTCCTTTTGGTGATTCAGCTGAGAACAGTGTAGGATATTTGCAGCAGGACTGCAATCACAACAATGCTATAACAATCACTGGTCAATCAAATGTAGACACATATAATAACCATAATTTAGTATAAAATGGATCTTCTTCTGTATTCACCAGGAAGCCTGTTTTTAGTGTGTGTTATTCCATCTACCTTATAATCTTTTTAATTTCAGTTCTTTGCTTGGAAATTATAAGGCTTGTGTAACTGGAAACCCACACAGACTTCATAGTCAGCAGCACTTCTAAAACCACTAGAATAGGAAGAACATTTAATATCATCCCAGGTAAAAAAAGAAAAAAATGGAAGTAATAAATAGAAGCACAGAGAAGAGGAAGAAAGAAAGAAGAGTAGGAGGAAAAAACAGAAATAAATGTGGTATACACTATTACAAAAACAGAAATATATTTTCACGTCCAATAATTTATCAGTTTGCCTCCCTCATTTTTGTCTCTTTTTCAATCTGTGCGTACCACTTGTTTCCCTTCTTTGCTATTCTATTTGTTTAAAATGTAGGTGTAAACTGGATACAGAGGCAATATCAGTTAATAAGCAAGACAGTATTCTTCTCATCCCTTTCTGCACCTGTTGCACAGGTACTCAGGAAAGGGGTTGATAGAATGGCTGGTGGGTGCCAAACAGAGAACACCACCTTTAGAAAAGCATGGATCTTGGTCCAGCTTCTTGGTCCAAGTTCTGTCTCTCATAGACCCAATTACAGTAACCTCGTGATTTACATCACTGCCAGACATCAGAATCAGACACATTGACTTAATAGGGCTGCCAGCAAAAGAGATATGTGACTGGCCCTATATGAGCTAATTGCATCCTTTCCATTGAGAAACCACTGATACAATTTCTCTTAAGTGTTCATACCTGATAATCAAAGTAGAAGGAATCAGATTCATTTACATGTTCAGGTCTTCTATAGCAAATAACAGCCTGACACAACAAAATGTAAATTGTTTGCCATCCATAATATGGAATAATGGCCAATTACCATTGCATCAAGAAGGTTTCTAAGCACTAACAGATTTTAAATTACTGCTGCAGTTTTCAGGGAAAATGAGGCATAAGGTCTACAGGTTTTTTTAATGGTAAAAAATGTACCAATTTTTTTAGTGATCTGGTCATAACAATATACAGATGGTAAATTTTAATTCCTCCTTATCTTTCTAATGACACTTGTAGAATACATGTTATATATATCCCTTAGAAATGTTTATGTACATCTGAATTTTTAGTGCCATAATGGGTCTGTAAGAGTTCTAAGTAGAAGCAATATTATACATTTTGTGCATTAAAATGGAAATAAAAGTGTGTGTGTGGGGGGGGGAGAATTATGTCTAGCACCCAGATTTGGTGAGTGAGGCCATATGGAGTAGCTGTTCCTAAGTGGCACAATCTAATTCAAAGGACCCTGTTTTGCAACCAGTACTCTTCCCTTAATAAATAAGTATTCACACTAAAATTAATGGGGCTATTACTTTATAGGGGTAAGACTGGTGGAATGACACAGTGATTCCCTTTCTTTTCCATGGAGAGCATTCTTTATAATAGTTTTAGGTTTATAATAGGCCAAATTTCCTAACAGCCTAATTAGTCCTTTTTATGGATTAATCTTACTGGCACAATTAGCCTCATGGGAGTTAGTGAAACTGCTCCTATGAGTGGATGGGTTGCATAATTGGACCCTAAACTTGTAATGTGGAAGGTATTCACTGGGGCTACCCATCCATTTCACTTTGGAAAAAGACAAGTAGCCCAGTGGCATCCTAGACTGCATCCTTCTGTTGGCAGAGGGATGCAGATTAGGCAGGTCAACATTGCAAATGAGGCAGGGATTTAAATATCCCATGCCTAATTTGCATAAAAATTGCCACTGTGTTTTGCCAACTCAGCACTTTGTTGGCAAAGAGCGGCAGTCTAGAGGGGAATCTGTCAAGAAAGAAAGTCTTTTTTGACAGATCCCTTATGCCTCCTCCACACTGAATGGACTCTATCTCCCATTTAAGATGTGATTACTATGGACGGAGTAGCCACCAAGGCACCTGTGCTTTTTCCTCTTTCCTCTTCTTTCAAAAGAACTCCCTTTTACCCCTCCACACATGCCTTTTTCTGAAAGAGCTCTTTAGGAAAAAGGCTTTTTCCTTGTAGAAGGAGGATTACCAATGCCAGAAAAACCCCTCTGTTCTTTCAATTTACTTTCGGAAGAATGTAATTGCAGTGTGGATGAAACTCAGGTTTTGTCGGAAAAACTGCCATTTTCCCGACAAAACTGAGTGGTGTAGACATATCCTGAGTTTACAAAATGTCATTTTACAGGTTAGTAGCATTCCTATTTGGTCTGACTTTGGAATCTGCTCAGGACCAGATTTTCACAGCTTTTTACTTTATCACAGTATAAATCAAATCAGGAAACTGCTGAATTGTGTGAACAGAATTAAATAAAAAGAAATTAATCATTTTGAGTCAACATTTGCTCTGAACATTCACAACTGCAGAGTTTTAGCAGTCAATTCCATCTGCCCATTGCAAACAACCAATTTATTTTCCAGAGAGACAAATGTTTGTATTTAAAAGCATTTAAAAGCAAGTTTAATATTTTGATTGTTTAAAAAAAATTCTGCATAAACACAAATAGCTATTCCCAAATTAGACATTAATTAGCATGGAACCATTTATTAGTAGTAAATGAATCCAAACATTATATGAAGTAGATGTAGAATTGCATGGAAGCCTATGATGGTTTATTGTATTCATCTTATTATATTGTGACAGAATCCCAGGGATGCATCCTGGATTATAGGACTGATGAACTCTCTGTCCCAACAACCTGTGCTAGCCCTCACATTATGATGCTCACAAGTCATACTTTGTCACTAAATATATGACAGTGATGTGAATCTGTAGGTCCAGGATGCTTCTTTAGATCCAGAATGTCACACATCTACGCTAATGGAGGCCAATTCAAAAATTCAAAGAGGAATCATTATATAGTGGATAATATAAAAATCTGGGAATTAGAAGTTCAGGTTTCAGTGGTTCTACTCAGCCACAGACTTGCTATATTGCTTTATCTTTCTGCACCTCATCTGTAACATGGAGATAATATTGGTCTACGAGCAATGGTACCATGAGGTTTGACTTATTGTTTGCCAACTGTGTGGGGATTCTTCACTGAAAGGCACTGTAGAAGTAAAAAGTGTTTATCACAGTATAAACAAAGTCTGAGCCCAGTACATAATACAAGTTAGGTTACTGTACTATGGGTAAAATCAGTGAGAGTCAGTGTGTGTCTTGCTGTTGACATTGGTGAGATCAGGGCTGCAGTTGGCTGGGAATGATTATCTTACAGAAAATGTCATTTTCAAGACATCCATGGGGAAATTTTTAATTGTACTGAAAAAAGGACATAAAAATGGCCATACTGGGTCAAACCAAAGTCCATCTAATCCATTATCGTGTCTGATAGTGGCCAGTAACAGATGCTTCGGAATAAGTGAATAGAATAGGGCTATTTTTGTGTGGTTCATCCCATCATTCCATCCCATATTCTAGCAGTCAGAGGTTTAGGGATATCCAGAGCACGAGCTTGTGTCCTTCACCAAGTTGACTAATAGCCATTAATGGACCCTATTTCCATGAACTTATCAAATTCTTTTTTGAATCCAGTTATACTTTTTAACTTTATAATATCCCCGGCAATGAGTTCCACAGGCCAGCTGTGCACTGTGTGAAGAAGTACTTTCTTATATTTGTTTTAAACCTGTGGCCTGTTAATTTCATTAGGTTAACTCTAGTAGCTCATTGATGAGTTTATAGACTTCTATCGTATTGTATTTTTTCCTGGCTGTACATTCCACATATTTTCATCTCTCCTCATAGTGAAACTATTGTATACCCACAATCATTTTTGTCCTCATAATCTGTACTTTTCCAGTACAAACATATCTTTATGGAGTGATCAGAACAGCATGCAGTGTTGAAGGTGTGGACATACCATGGATGTATATAATAGCACTATGATATTTTCTATCTTATTATCTAGCAAATATAATGCCACTCCATAAATGGCAAGTTAAAAAATTCCTTGAATTATTTTTTTCTGGAAATCTTTTCTGAGTATTTCTTCATGTTTTTTTACATTTGGAGACAATTTGGGAGAATTTATTATGTAATTTTTTTCATGGTAAGGGAATTTCACCTAGCATGGATATAAATTTCTACCTGTGGATGTGGATATCCTGAGATAGAAATCAGTATCTGCTGATTTGCAGGGTTTCTACTCCCAGGAGATACTGTCGCCAAAGGAGAGGAATGTGGTACCACTTTTCCTGGAAGCTAGCACCCTGTGCCATCCTGGCTGTGCAGTTGTACTGTGCCCAGTTCCATTGCCAGTGGGATTTCATGACCCCAGACAGGAGACCTAGCTGTGGGTAGGGATGGGTCTGTACAGATGCACAGCAGAGAAGAGCTGCAAGTCCAGAGCTCTGGCTTCTGGCAGTGGCAGCACCATGTTCCTCTCTACTGGCCAAAGTGTCCCCTGGGAGTAGAATCCTGTAACTCAACAGATACTAATTTCTATCCATGGTAACCCTCATCCATGGGTAGATATTTGTGTCTGTGAAGGACATTGTTAGGCAAATAAGCTGAGACAGAAATACAATGTTTCATTGGGTCTTTTTTCTTGTATAACATGTGCATACAAAATTTATGGCCTTTTCACTATGAGGTAATGGAAATGCATCAAAAATTAGGAAATAGTGATGGTTTTCAAAGTGACATTTCTGAAAATGTAAAATCTTTTAGTTTTGATATTGCATTGAGTTTCCATTATACTAGCTTGAAAACTGTTGATACAGTTTGGCAGAACTGGCAGAAAGAATTCTTTTTGAAAACTGGGGCCCAATTCTATCCTTTGTTACCTCCTGTAATTCCATTGAGGGTGATGAGATTGTGAGGCTGAAACTAAAGAAAAAAGATTATCTTCCTATGTGGCAGGCAACTAAGTAGATAATTCTGAGTGATGTTCTCTGAACCAGTTCATGTTACCATCCTGATTGTCATCTTTCTATGAAATACTGCTCCTGGAATTGTTACCGCTTATTAGGTAATCATTCTTTCATCACACAATGCTTCCATCTCCCAAGGTTGCAAAAAAATATCAACTCCTACTGAGATAACTTAGAAATCTAGTTTAGTGTCCAAATACCACAACTATCCTTTGCATTTTCATTTGCTGCATATTGAGCTATCCTTCTGGGAATTATACTAACAAATAGTGACCATTGCTGATATTTTGTGGACAACTTAGAAGACCTTTCAGCTACTAAGATTTTTAGCATGGTTTATTTTTTAAAATATAATACAGTTAGATAATATAAAAATACTTGAGTTACTAATGATTCACCTTGCTATGCCAATGCATTTAAGTTCTAGGTTTCCACTTCTGAGATTTGTTCTGGTTAGAGTATCAGCCTTATTAACCCTGTGACCACTCCTGTGCCTGAGAGACCAGTTGGAACCCCCTTCAAATGCTGACTCTGCATTGTGGTGACAGAAACGGAAGCATCAAAACAAACCTCTTTCCCCTTCTCCTTTCCTAGGAAAAGCAGCTATTCGGGGAATTGTTCACATATGTTAAAACATCAAAAAGGGCAGCATTAGGCCAGTAGTTCTTGGCCAAAAAATTTTAGATGCCAAAGTTAGCGGCTTAGGTGGGAGGACAAAGAGATTAAAACAGGAGCTCAGAGAGGCTGAGCAGCTGAGACAGGCAGACAAAGGCCCGTCCAAGAACAGTATGTGTGATCCCCAGGCAAGCACTGAATGCCCAGAGGTACTCAGGCCAGCAATGGGTCATACAAGTCCCACAATGGCATTGATAGGCCCCCAATGGGGACAGGCTGCTTGCTACAGAAATAGCAAGGATGCTAACAGGATGCTAAATCATATCAGTGGAAACTGAGTCCTAAATTACAAGGATTTCACTCTCTTGCCAAAGGATGTTGTGATATTCAAATGTATAACTGGGTTCAAAAAAGAAGTAGGTAAGCTCATAGACAATAGATCCATTAATATCTGTTAACCAAGATGGTCAGGGATATGGCCCTATACTGTCTCCCAGAAGCTGTGAGGAAAAGTTTGGGATGGATCACTCCAAAATTGTCCATTATACATACGGACAATACGCCAGCATACAGAGCTAGATGGACCACTGTCTAACCAATATGGCCATTCTGACATCCTTACCCATTTTCCTCCTCTGCTTATCTTACTCAGCACCAGACATGTTAACCCTTTAATCACTACCCATATTAGATACATCTAGGAAATATTCACTTTTTCATTGTGTCTAAATACTTTTTGACTTTCCTGTCTCTGAATGAATCCTCTAAGGAAGGGGTGGGGAACCGTTTTTGGGTCAGGGGTTGCTGAACCAGAGAAAAATCAGTTGGGGACTACACACACAAGTGAGAAGAAAAAAATTCTAACCCCCTCACTGACATGGTCCCTAATTGAGAGGGAGAAAGATGCTCCCCACATTTCCTTCACACACCAGAGCCTGGGGGTGGGGGGAACCAGGCTAGTAGATTTTATGTGCTCCAGTTCTGAGGTGGGGCAGCAGGCTTGCCAATGCTGAGGTGGAACCCTGAGCCTCAGGGACCGGATCCAGGCAAGCCAAGGGCTGCATCCAGCCCCTGGGCCTGAGGTTCCCCACCCCTGCCCTAAGGAAACTGTTGCCATGAATCAGAAGTAGTTGTGCAGCAGTGAAGAGGTTAAATCTTGAACCTCTGAGATACACAAAGAAATGGGATTTGAAGACAGAGACTTCAGAGGAAGAGTGATGGCTGCAATAAGAGGATCAGTATATGCACAGGAGTAGCTGGCTCCGAAGTCTGTTTTTGACGTACTGTTTTGTTTTACCTCCCATGGCTGTTCCAAATGAAGATTCTTTATTTCCCCAGTCCCGCTTCCCATTCTCTGACTTGTCTAACCATGCCACAGCATTAACTTCAACCCACAAACTAAACATTACAGCTGCGAGCCCCAGGTGCTGAGTTGTGATATACATTTTTCTAGAAGCAGCAACCGGAGCCTTGGCTGGCTGTGCTGTGGAAAGTGACTGGCTCTCAAACTGCTTGTATTGGCCTCCAATTGCCTCAGTCTGTGGGGCTGACTGGGCTACACTGCCCACCAGGAGGCCATAGTTCTTTGATAGTCCTTTCATTGTCAAGAATTTGTTCAAGTTCATATACCCAAGTATAAAATTCTATTCAAATTTCTCATGATTTCTTCCATGTGTCAGGCAGGTCCTCTCACAGACCAAAGGCGCTTGTCCCAAATCGCTGCTGTAGAGACATAAAGAAGCTTTTAAGGATTCACTAGTTTGGCTCACTCTCTGACAAATTATCAATCCACAGGTTCCAGTATGTCACAAAATACATTCTTTTCTGTGCTATATAAGGATTTTCTACCAAATAAAACCTGTTTGAGATGACAGGTTTACAGTACAATTGAAAAGATTAATAGCTTTTAGTTTGAATTTAAAAAAATAAATAAAACAAAGATGCACAACTTGTACATGAAATAACTCTGGGGATGAAGATTGGAAGACTGCTCAGGAACACATTTCTCTGGAGGTGTAAACTTGCAGACTGCAAACACTTCCTTTCAATTGGCCCCTTAAGAATGTGTGAAAAGTTCAGGCAACTTCTGGCCAAGAGAGGAAAGAAGATCTACAATTAAGTAGATTAAAAATATGGGTGGTATGTCCATAATAATCCTTGGAGGTTGTTTAATTCAGTTTTAAATTTGTATTTTTATTGTTTCTTATTAAAATTACAGACATTAAAGAACAACAAAAAACTCATACACTTAAAATTGTTTTTATTGTAGAGTGAGAGTACAACTAGCACAGTCCACATTTGTAGAAACTAGCTAGTAGAGCAGCAGTATGGCTGCTCGAAGGCCGGTCCGTGTATTCTACTTTATCCTCTCCTACCCCTTCCCTTCTCATCCCCACACTTGTCCAGCTCTCTTCAGATATCTTCCTATATCCCCTTAAGTTTGGTTTTTATACACTATCCTGCTTGCTGGCATACTGCAAGTGTGCCACTGTTTGTACATCATTGATTTGGGATCTTGCCTCTCTGAAAGTTCCTTAATTAAGCAGTGAGGGAGCACTGAACCCATATTGTTAACAGCAGTCTTGCTTACCTAGTCAGCTTCCTGAGCATAGGTGGATTACAATGGTACCTGCTAACATGGTCAAAAAACAGCTTACAAAGCAGAGTAGAGAGAAATACCAAAAAATAAAATAAAAATAAAAATAAAAAAGGGTTGGAGTGCGTGTGTGTGGGAATGACTAATTAAGGAATTTCAGAGCAAACTTCCAGGAAATGACTGATTGCAAACTAGCAAGAGAGAATGAGTGGCAAATATAAGGCAAAGCTCAAGCACCAGACTCCATTCTTTGACTTGGTCATTGGTAGCAATGACTTCTAAAGTGGATCAAACAGGCACTCTGACATGCATTGACTCTTTGCTGCAGTGAAATATAATCTAATGTAAGGATGGCAGATTGTGCTAGTAGTTTCTTTTCTTTAACAATAAATATTCCAACAAGGATCTTAACCATTGAACATGGTAACATCTTTCAGTGATTTCACAAGATTTAGAAGAGTAAGAACCATATTAACAATATATATGTTAGTTAATGTAGTGCATGCCCAAATAACCAAATTATGAATAAAACCCATAAAAACTGAGTTTCATTTATGTCTATTAAGATTGCATTATTTCTCAATGGGAAGTCTCTTTTTCAGAGAGGGTTAGAAGATTTTAATCGTTTTAGGATTCAAAGACAAGTCTCCACTTTTTGCTTTGGATAAGTAGGCAACCTTCCCCAAGAGTGTTTAGCAATCCCTAAGGCTATGTGTACACTGCAGGCTTTTTACACAAGAACAGCCATAGACAGGCAACAGAATGGCCATCAGAAGAGCTTTCTTGTGTAAGAGAGCATCCACACTGCCATGGATGCTCTTGCTCAAAAGCACATCTCTTCCACAAAAGCACATGTCAGTGTGGATGCACTCTTGTGGAAGACCTTTTGCACAAGAACTCTTGTGTAAAACAGTTCTTGTGCAAGAAGCCTGCAGTGTAAATGTAGCCTAAATGTACTACAAGATTGTGGAACTTCTAACAATTATTTCTACCTGGAAGATGGACAGTAGAATCCCAATTACTGTATTGTCTTCAGACTGATTAATCTGAAGTGCAACGGTTTTTCCTTCATCTGAACTCTGATTCTATTTCTCATTACATGAATGCAAATTTGAAGTGACTCACCAAAGTCACTGGAACTAATTCAGACTTGCTCTAGTGCAACTGAGTTCAAAATCTGGCATCATGTCACATTTGTCTAGCAGCTGTTGTTTTTTTCTGATACCATCTTCTACCTTCTAGTTGTGTAGCTTAAGTTAAAATAGCTTATTTAGACTTCTGGCACTTTCTACACAGCCATTATTTCAAGATAGAGCACTCTTCCCCGACTTCCCTTACTTCTCGTACAACGATGGTTATAGGAGTCAGACTACAGCTCAACATTATTTTGACATAATGTCAGTTATTCCGAAATAACGCTGCTGTGTAGACATATCCTCAGTGCCCTACATTTGTTCTGCATGATCACTGAACTTCAGATCAGAACAAGTGCTACCCTGGTGATCAGTAGGGCTTTGTCAGGTTCTGGTTCTGTTCAGTTATCACAGATGTGCAGAATATCTTACTCCATGGGTCACATTACAGCAAAATTTGGCCCATTTATTAAGAATTGAATTTGATATACTGTGTCTACATTTTATATGGAAACCCTAGAGCACTTGAGGAGAAGGCTTTTGAAATAGTTACAGTAACCAAATGTTTTCTTAGATCAAAGGTATATCTCTCTTTAGTCTTTATAGTTTGGAATGTACATATTTTAATGGATTATGCATATTGTTTAGATTATAGCTGACTATTTTTAGAGAGCTCAACATCATTTTTGTTATGTTTAATGTGTAATCAGTAATAAAAAGGAATTCTCTCATCTAATTCACAGATCTGTGTTTTAACTTACAGATGTTGCTACAATTTTGTCACTTCTTAATACACTGCATACATCCCTTAGTGATACAATGTAAGATTTAAATGAGCTCTGAAAGCCAAATCATAGGCTTTATGTGGCAATTCCACAGTGCTCTGCCCAGCTGGAAGAGCCAGGCCAGGAGTTTGGCAGATGTGGAGGGGAGTGCAGAAGAAAGAGGGAGTCATGGCTGGAATTGCTTCCATTGGCCTCCACATGGGGGAAAAAAAAGGAGGGATCCATAGGTTGTCTGGGCCTGCCAAATCTAAATTCTGCACCTAGCCAAGCCCCAATCTTAATGCAAAGACAGCTGCTATGCAGTCCAACTAATGAGGTACATAGTAAGTACGTACACATTCCTTAAGCAGTGCCCAGCCCTGACACCTCATACCTCATCATACTTGTTCATGCTCACACAGTTTTCTAAGGGACTCTCCACACCTGGAGATCATGGCTAAAATTTACCCCATATACATTGTCAGAACTACATATTTCATAATTATCACAAAATCTAGAACAAGCACTGGGAGAGAATGAAGAAAGAAGGGTTTGACATTCCACAAGTCAAAGAATGTCTGTTGGCCCAGCTAGCCTTACCCCACTTTACCTGCAACCAATATCAAGCCTGGAGGTGGGGAGAAAAAGAAGGAGCCTGGCTCAATTTGGGGCTGACTGGTGAGGAGGCAAGAGCTTGGTTCAGCAGTCTGAGGGCCTGAGCCAAAGCCTGCCCACAAGTAAGCCCTGTCCCTACCACCTGGGCAAAAGGGGGCAGGGAGTGGACCTATTGAGAAACTCCAACTAAAGGGAATCTGGATTCTCAAAACCATGTCCCAAACTTAAGGATTTGGATAGGGAGTGGCTTAGAGTTCCTGGGCCAAGAATACAGTAGGAAAAAGGGACAGATTCCTCCTCCCCCGCTTTTATGACCACTTGCTCAATGATCTAGCCACTAAGATACTCAACCTCCAGGGATCCCACAACAAGACTAGACTGCAGAAAACCCAACCTTAAACAAAGCAGAACACACATACAGAAAGGAAAGTGCAAGTGAGGCTCCCAGGCACCAATGCCAAGGAGCTTTAAGGCAAAGGACATTGCTTCTGCATATCACAATCCTATAAAATTCAAATGACTAGCACTTCCAAGAGAGAGAATTATAAAGGGCATACATAGTTTTATTGTGGTGATGAAAATGTTCCAAATCACAGTAACAAATGCTTGCAGCTGATAGCAGCAGTAGCAACTTCAGGTTCTAGTCAGGCTTCAAAAGACTATAAGTTCTTTAATTTATATGAAGCTGTAACTGGTTCCGGTTTCATTTTTACAGTGGATAACACGTGGTGCGGTTGTTGTGCCCTACAACAAGATATCAATATCTATTATCAATGAACATTGGCAATTATTTAGTGAATTGACCATATCCATTATAAAAAATTCTAACAAAACCCTCAGTCTTCTTTAAAATATGTTTGAAAAATAGCAAATTAAATGGAAAGACAGACTTAATGATCCTGAAACACTGATGTAAATCAGGAGTTCCTTCACTCCAGCCACATGTTGAGTTGCATTAGTTTCTGCCCAATGAAAAGAGCCTCAGGACCTTTCTTTTATACAATAGAGTTTCAGTCCTCCCTCCTGATTCTAATGTGCATAGTAAATTTGGAACCTGCAAGCAGAAGACATTTAAAAGTTACCTGCAGGTAAATTGAATTTTGCATATTTATTGACCTCCTATACATTGCATACATGCTTGAATCTTCTCAGATCTTTAGCGAATAGGGAGTTAGCGGACAGAATGCAGAACATTAGCTTTTAAATGTTTTTAATCTAAGGCATTAAATACAGAATGTCCAAATGTAAACTATTTAGCACACAGAGAAGTTATGTGAGTGTGCAACATTCTCTGGAGATCTTGGAATCCAGACATTGACAAATGAATTATAATGAAGCATGAATATAGTTTTCCATCTGTGAGTATTATAATACTGATCTTCATTTAACAAAACCACTTCAGTTTTCAGTGGCCTACATTTTCTACAAATGGGTGTAAATTGGCACTAAAAATATGCATATGCTTATGTGCTCTGATCCAGATATGGATTTTCCCATGTATGATACTGGCAGTTGCACATGCAAGTAGGCATGCAATGATTCCCACAGTTACTTGGCACTTTTGCTTGCATACGTTTTTTGTGGATGAAGCTTTAACCAATATATTAGTTTTAAAAAGCATGTTGGATGGAACAGATTAGAATGGGTATTGCTTATATATAACATTGCAGTAAATAAACTGACCATGTAAAATTCTGTACAGGAAAATTCCCCCTTGACCTACAGAAATGGAGTGTTTGTTATTTTTATTTTATTATAGGAACCTAAAGTTACTCTACTTACTACTTTTTCTATGGTGCAGGATGGGAGAGAAAAAAAATGAATGCTTCAGGACTAGATTTATTATTAGGATTTGGGTTTATGAGATGGTCCTACAAATTTCTGGAAAGTCTTGTACATGCTTACAGCTAGAACTAAGTCTGCTCTTCTTCCTCACTTATGATTGCAACTTTCAAAATGCTGTTAGACAATTAATGTGGAACAGAGTGCAGCTTTTTATGGGTCAGTACTTATTTTTAATAACTGGCTGTTAGTATTTTAAGGCCTGAATAAATATGAAAGAGATCATCAGTATTATGATATATATATTTCTTCAGTTGACCACTTTGTATTTTTTTTAATTTGCAGTATTTTATGTTGTTTGATGCATTTTACATTTTTAAATATATCACAAATTCAAATTCCATTCTGTAAAAAATAAACTAACATCTAATGGGGAATCTTTCAAAACTCCTGGGCTACGTCTACACTGGCATCCCTTCCAGAAAAGGGATGCTAATGTAGCATGTTGGAATAGGCAAATCCACGGGGGATTTAAATATTCCCCATGGCATTTGCATTAACATGGCTGCCGCTTTTTTCCGGCTTGGGGAAAAGCCGGAGAAAAGCGCCAGTCTAGATGGGATTCTCGGGAAAATAAAGCCTTTTCCGGAGGATCTCTTATTCCTACTTGAAAGACTTATCTCCAAGCCGGAAAAAAGCGGCAGCCATGTTAATGCAAATGCCGCGGGGGATATTTAAATCCCCCGCGGATTTGCCTAGTCCAAAGTGCTACATTAGCATCCCTTTTCCAGAAGGGATGCCAGTGTAGACACAGCCCTGTAGAAACTCACATGAGTATATGATGCACCAAACTTTCTGTGGGTTTAAATATGATTGTCTTTCCCAGGTTGAATATAGTATTTGATTGTTTTATCAGGGTTCTCATCAAAGACAGTGGGAGCTCCTCATGGACAGGTAAAAGTCTGTGAAGGCCTAAGCTAGCTAACTGGCCAATGAGTAAGTTCTTGCTCATAGTACTAGAGGTGAATGGTTTAAAGCCCTAGAAAACCTTTGGGGTAGAAGTGAAAATAATGAGACCTCATGTTGTTCCAGCAAGAGTGGCTATTTTTTTAATAGAATGTTATAGCTTCAAACAGAAATTAAGGGTTTGCTGTCTTTTCTTATTACAAAGGCTACGTCTAGACTGCAAGCCTCTTTCGAAAGAGGCTTTTTCGAAAGATACTTTCGAAAAAGCTTCTTTCGAAAACGAGCATCTAGACTACAATCAGTACTTTCGAAAAAACAAGCTGCTTTTTCAAAAGAGAGCACCCAGGCATTCTGGATGCTCTCTTTGGAAAAGCACAGTTTGCATTACATAGCACCTTTTTTCAAAAGAGCACTTTCGAAAAAAGGCATTATTCCTCGTGAAATGAGGAGTACCGCCATCAAAAGAAAAGCCGCGTTCTTTCAATTTAATTTTGAAAGAACGTGGCTGTAGTCTAGATGCAGGTGAAGTTTTTTTTAAAAAAGGCTACTTTTTTCGAAAAAACCCTGCAGTCTAGACACAGCTAAAGAAAAAAGACCAGACAGGAATTTTGGCCTAAAGATGGACAGACCTGGTCAAAAAATCTGAAAGGCTGTGTGGGCGTTGCTTCTGTAAATGCTCCAGTAACGTTATAACGGTATAAAAAATTGTTCCAGCTTCTGATTTTTCTCTGTGTCTTGGCCAGATTACTGGTAAGTACTTTTGGAATTTGTCCCTTCTGCTTGAGATGACTCTTGCAGCTATTTGGCTTGGCTAAGATAATACATATAGTTTGGACAATATTTCATCCTGTTCTCCCCAATTCCAGTCTTTATATGATCGTTATCAATATAATTTTCACTTCATGTTCCAATTTCTTCTTGTTTTAATATTTTTAATGAGGATTCACCCTGGTCTCTCCTGGTAACTGAGGTGCTGTAATGTATCATGGGAATTCCAGGATTTGATTAATCTTCAGAGACACAAGGCAGCAGGGAAAAAGTGTCCATATAGTAGAGTGGGGAACAAGGGGAAGCTGTAGTGTTACTTCCAGAAGGCATTGAAGTGGATCAGGTGGACATATTCATGATGACCTGCTGAAATCTATTTTTTCCTGCAGAATTTGTTGAAGACTATGAAAGACCCATTTTCCTTCGAAATTTTTCAACAACCACTAAAGTATGAGCAGTTCATTTTTTCTCTTTTTCCAACAAAACAAACACACAAAACATAACAAAATTAACAAATAGATTTCAAAGGTGATGAGGACCTTCTGCTCCCATTGACTTCACCTGGAGTTGCAAGTGCTAAGCACTTCTGAAAAATCAGGCTCAAAGGGGGTGCTCCAAAACACAGATGCTCCAAATGAGTGGCTAATGATTCCGGTAGGATAACATCCCTTTCCCTATTCTTCCTGAAGAGCAACCCAGCCCCCACTGCTCAATTTTGCCCATGGTCCTTTAGTGATTCAATACCAACAAGTAATTTCCCTTCTTCCCTTTGATCTCTCCATTTGGAGTAGGAGTCTTCCTGATCCTGAGGGTAAAGCTTAGCAAAGTAAAGCCATTATCAGTATGGAATTTAACTTTTAACCTCTGCCTCCTCATCTGTGTTTAGCTCTTGGTGAAACCAAGTAAACAATTATATTTCTCTATCAAACTTCTAAGAACTTCTAATTTAAAAAATACATGCTCCTCTCCTTCAAAGTTTTTTAATTCCTTTTTCAGTTCCTGCTTTCATTCTTTCACAAACCCCCAAGCTACTACTATTTATTATTATTATTATTCCTAAGTATTCCTAAAAAGGTGTCAAAATAATTAGGTCAAGTGGCTGCAATAAGTCCAATAGAAATAAACTTCTCTTGAATTCTCATAAAATATTTCAAATGCTGTTCACAGTTTATACTTCATGAAATGTGTGCCAGATTTACACTGAAAACAGAATAACTCTTCATTTTAAGCAATTAATGTATTTATTTTTCTTGTCTGTGTACTGGAAAATGTAAACTCAGTTTTTTTCTATTCTCCTGAAACAGCTGAGGATGAAATCTGTTTTATTGTAACAGCCTTTGACAAATAAAAATATCAGAACGGGTTGGAATAATTGAGATTTTGAATCTAGGACCTAGATTAAAACCACAGCATTATTATCTAGCTTAAGTAAATAACTGCCATATAAATCAGCCGAGGATCTGGTCTATTGGAAATGCAAAGGAAATTTTCTTATTTCTCCCTAGTGTTCCCACCACTTTATATTCATAGGTCCATTCCAAAAGGTCTCTTATGCGTGTATATATATAAATAAGAGAGAATACATATTTTATTTGGAAACTTCCTTATCTTTAAATGGCATAACATTTATGGAACATAATCCACAGTAAGAAAGGCTAAATTTACACTTTCTAGTTAGATTCTCTGCCAGTTGTAAGCCATTTGTTCCAATAAATATATACCAGAAAGACATGGGGTTAATGTTTATGAACATTAGGCCCTAATTAACAGAAATGGGAGAGTGTAATGAAATGTATGTGTATGTGGCTGTATCACTGGATGTATCTAAGGATATGTCTACACTTCATTCCTCTTTTGAGAGAGGAATGCAAATGCAGCTGAGCGAAATTGCAAATGAAGAGCGGATTTGAATTTCCCATGCTTCATTTGCATAATCGCGTCCGGACGCTATTTGGAAATACCCTATTTAGAAAAAAGAAATGCTGTTTAGACCCAGTTATTTTGAAAGAAAACTGTTCTTTTGAAATTACCCATAAACCTCATTTTATAAGGAGTAAGGGTAATTTAGAAAGAAAGGTTTTCTTTTGAAATAACCACATCTAGACAGTGTTTTTTTTTTTTCGAAATAGGGTATTTCAAAATAGCGCCCAGATGTGATTGTTCAAATGAAGCCTGGGAAATTCAAATCTGCGCTTCATTTGCAATTTTGCTCAGCTGCATTTGCATTTTTCTCTCAAAAGAAGAATTCGGTATAGACATACCCTAACAGAATCAGTATATGGTATCCATCTCTGAATTTAGAAGCACGAATAATTTTACTAAAGCTGCACTTCTTATAAAATGACAGAATTTAATTAATTGTTTTAATTTGTAGTTTTATTTACCCAGTAACACATAGGCAAGGATAGAATCCTGGGAACCCTTCCAGAGAGAGATCGCGAGAGCGAGAGAGACAGATGCAAACACACACACCTTTGGAGAAGAAAACAGAGTTGGCAGTGGAACTAGGTAATTTCCCTGAGGCTGAATGTGGAGACTCTGTGCAGGAAGTTTACACTTTGCATAACTATGCTTGATTGGGGTTCCATCCAGTTCAGTACTTAGGAGAATTTGTGAGCTGATTGATTACATAAATAAAGCTTTGATGCAAAACCTATTAATGTTAATGTGAGCCTGATTGATTCCATTGATTAGAGCCACTGATGGGGAAATAGGGGGGCACAGAGGGACTAATTGCCCTGGAACCTGGCAATAAAAAAGGTATTGGACCTCCCAGCCACCACTGCCACTATGGTGACTGCAGAAGTGACCGGAGTCCCAGGCCCTTTAAATAACTGCCAGAGCTCTGTGAGGCACGCTCCGGTCTGCACTGAGGCTTCCTGGGAAAGACGTGCCACTCTCTGGGCAGAGCTGAAGGCTGCCTAGCTCCAGCCCCACCCCTTCCGCTTGAGACCCTGCCTCTTGTGGGTCCTTGGAGCAGGCCTTCCCCTGCATTGCCTAGGGGGGCCGATGAGGCTATCCTCCATGCTGTTATTGATTGCACTGATTTTTTGATCAGACCCCAAAAGAGAACCAACTGTGGAGAGCTACTGATTGATTACTCCTCCCCTTGTGTAGAATGACACAGCAGTTTTCTGTAGCCCAGTGTTTCCCAAATGGTGTCTGCGGAACCCCAGGGTTCCACAAAGTGAAAATAAGGGTTCCTCAAGAAAATTTCATGACAATAACATTTTACGATTTTAAAAAATTAATATTTAAGAATTTATTAATTTTATTGAAAATAATTTTCGTTTGTGTTTGCCACAATGAGTGTCCCTGTGTAATGCCAGCTTAGCCAGAGAGTGGAGACGATGATGTCACTACTCAGTGCTGCACGCACAGTCACTCAGTGGTGTGATTGCCTGTTATATAGCACCATAAATCCCCGTACTCACTCTCAGGGAGCGTGGATCACGTGGGTGACTGAATATAAATATACTAGCATCATGTCAGATCAAGTCGAAGCTTCAGCTGTCAAACCAGTTGCTTTATATTTTGTACACATTAAATATTATTTTTGTTTTTAAATATGTGCAATTAAACTAAATGTTAATCTTGTGACCTTATTTAGCATTTGTTTATTATTATCTCTACTTATTTGTGGTCTACTTTTTCAGCTCCATGTATATGACTGTTCTTAGGGATTCCACAAAATTCTTTTGAGTTTAAATGGTTTCTGTGGCCAAATAAAATTGGGAAACACTGCTGTAGACTTTACAGTGCCATAGCACATAGAGGGCACTTCAACTGGTGCCTTGCACTTCAAAATCTGTAAGCAGGATTCTTTTCCCTACAGATTACTCAGAGTGTCCCTGAACACAATTCAGTTCCTCAGTCTGTGTGCTGATACAAGGTTTTCCCCATATGCTGTATGAATGAACAATCTATATAAATAATTTTAAAGTAGTACTATTCAGCATTGAAATGGGATGTTGTGTATAACTCGATCAATATGATGTGTAATGAGCCTCCTACCAGAAAGTTACCTACAATTATTATTCTCTGACATGGATTTCTCACCATGCAGAAAGAGCATCAGCTTCTATAATGAAGCTTCAGGGGTAGCTGAGTTAGTCTGTACAGCAGTGGTCTCCAACCTTTTTACACCCAAGATCACTTTTTAAGTCTCAGAACAGGCGAAGATCTACTGCCCCGCCCGTTCCTTGAAGCCCCGCCTATATTACATTAGGAAATCTATTGTAAATGTACTGCGCAGGTGCACAGTTCAGAGAGGGCTCAAGAGCTACTCTTGGAGCCCCTGCGATCTACCGGTAGATCGCGATCTACTGGTTGGTGACCACAGCTGTACAGGATAAACTTAAAAACCAACAAAAGGTCTGGTGGCACTTTATAGACTGACAAAACTTGTAGATGGTATCATGAGCTTTCGTGGGTCATCTGAACAAGTGGGTTGTGCCCACCAAAGCTCATGATACCATCTACATGTCTTTTTAGCTTGTATAATGTTAGGCCATGCCTACACTTCCAAGCTTATAGTGGCACAGATGTGCTAATGCAGCTAGGTTGCTGTATGGGTACTCTTACAGGCCTGGCCTTTGGCCAAGGTGAACAAGGTGGTCGCCTTGGAACATGTGCATTCAGGGCCCCGCATTGCCCAGCTCCCAGCCCTGCCCACTCTTCAACTGGTCCTGTACTCTTATAGCCAAATTCTCTTACAGCAGAGAGAGGTCCCCGTGACATAGTGAAGTCTGCTCAATAAGTGGCAGTAGCTATGTCTCTAGGGAAGCATCTCTTGCCTACATAGCACAGTGCACACAAATGCTTATACCAGAAATGTCTATTACACAGAGTGCTGGTTTTTTTCACAGACCTAAGTGCCAAAAGTTTGGCCATCATAACTGCTTGTGTAGATGTGGCCTAAGAGAAAAGACTGGGCATGGGGAAGAGAAGAAAGAACATCCAGTGGAAATAAGAAAACAATGGCTTGGAAATGCAAAACTGAAACTTAAAAAATAATACTTGCTTTGACAATTTTAGGGGCAAGTGAGACTTGCACCATTTCACACTATTTTGGAGCAATGCTAGGAGCAATAATATAAATAATATAAAAAAGGCTCCAGGGAGCTGCTGGCATGTTAAACATTTTCCTTTCTTAGAAGAAGGCAACTCCGTAAGTAAGGAGACTCTGATCCTTCAACAGCTTAAGCACACGCATAATGTAGCCCATGTGTGCAACACCACTAACTGTTGATTGAGTTGACTGGAACTACTCACTTGTGTTCGGTTAAGTACATAATTAAGTCTTTCTAGTATTGTGGCATAAATTACTGGTGTTGATGGGTACTGTTTTCAATAGCATTACTTCTGATGACACCACCAGTGGAGTAGAATTGGTGTTAGCCATGGTAGAAATCGTAGGGCATTGACTGCAGAGTTAGTTAAATGATTCTTGAGAGGACCTATGGTGAGATTTGTATACTTACTCTGTCGTTAAGTTCTGTTTGGGCCCTTAGTAGCCATAGCATTACATTAAAGGGGCTGAGAAGTGCTCAGATATTATACAAATATGGCCATATCTTAGCCAGATGGAAATGAACAAGACAAGAATAAAATAATAGGGCCAGTGTCTCTCATCTTGTCAGCAGCTTGCGATTGACATATCTTAAAACTTAAGATCTAAAAATCTAAATACATGTTCAGTTTTTGGAAGATCTTTCTTTTATCTCAACAAGAAAAACAAATACTCCTTCCTCATTTAAAGAAAAAAATATTTGCAAACAGAACAGAAAATACAATTATGTGGAAAGGCGGAGAGTGAAATGTCTGGAATTAATTTTAGTGAGTAGTTCACAAAGCTCTGTTCTGCATGACCTCCTTCCATCTTTTTGCCTGCCCGACCTCCTTCAGCAGTCTCTTTTTCCTGTCTGAATCTCTCCATGAGTGTTAGTTCTGCTGATCATGTGGGGATTAATACAGCCTGTGAAAACATATCACAGCAAGAGGACTTTATCCCTTGGAGCTTTAGTTCCTTTGCTTCTGAGACCCAAATGTTTCAGTTTTGCTTACAGTTTGAATTACATTTAAAATACCAGCACAAACTGAAGTCCTTCTCAATCTGTCCTCCCCCCCCCCCCGACAATACTGGATGGGGGAGGGGAATCTCCAGTTTCACATGAATTGTTCTGTTCTTTAAGCAACTTTTTGATTTGTCGGATGCTTCCACAAATGTGTACCAGTCAATAAAACAGCATTTGCCTTCAGGCTCCAATTTGTCTGGAAAGCACCATGCATATTTAAGAAACTGTACACATCATAAATAAGACACTTTTAGAGGTGAGAAGAAATCATATTCAATTATGAGATAAAACTAAGTTATAAGTATTTTTCTTGCAGGTTATTTTTGGTTTTAATTAAATTAGTAAATGTGACAGGCCTGAAGGGGAGAAAAGGAATAGTTTTTGAACAGTTTTTGATTCAGTGGATCCCTTTGTTTCCAAGGGCTGGGCACCCATCTCCCCAGGAACTTTTTTGTAAATCCTGTTCCAAACGAATTAAGGGTTAGAGTGTGTGTGGCATATATGCAGTGGCATTGCCTGTGTGCCTGAAGAGCCTGTGCCCTAGCCTTTTATGAAATCTATAGGCACTAGACAGAATCGGAGTCCCTCTGCTGCTTGGTTCATCCCTGCACACAATGGTGGAGGGGCATGCATGAGGGAGTAGCTCCATTTCCTATACTCCCATAAGCAGGGCAGACTGGCCCCACAGAAGACAGGAGTTGTAAGCCGGACACTGCAAAAGGATGCCTCAGTGTGAGCAAAGCCTCCAGATTCCAAAGAGGACTGTGAGGCATTCCACCCTTTTACCATTCTTACCCAATCTAGCCATCGGTTTTGTAATACTGGTGATCTTCTTGTGTGGCAGGTTTTCTGAATGGAAGTCACAGGATAACAATGCACAGTATAAGTGGCAAGGAGTCGTGTGGCACCTTATAGGCTAACCAAAGTGTTGGAGCATAAGCTTATGTAAGCTTATGCTCCAACACTTCGGTTAGCCTATAAGGTGCCACACGACTCCTCGCCGCTTTTGCAGATTCAGACTAACACGGCTACCCCTCTGATACAATGCACAGTATGCTTTTTCTCTGCCTTTTTTCTGGAACTCAATTTGAATATACCTATATTATCATTCAATTTTGCATAGATACTTTCGGTGCATATGTAGCAAAATATATTGCAGAAAATGTGTACAAATCCTGTGACGCCTCTTAAATATTTTCACAAAGGGTACGCCAGACTGATCACCCTGCAGTGCCTATGCCTACAAATTTTCCAGGAGTGAATGTGAAGAGAGAGAGAGGTAAGGCAAAGTACATCCTTCCTCCAGCATTATGTGTGTGGCGCTCTCACAGCAGAGCCTGAGAGACTATGCTTTTTGAAAAACCTACATGGTAAGCTCATTAACAGCAAACTTCTGCAGTACTGTACTTGTGTATATACATTCATGCCAATTGGTATTTTTTGTCCATCCCCTGCATTTCCTGGGTGAATGTTGGGCAGTGAGAAATGCTCCTTCGCCTCATGACATTTCTTACCTGAGAGAGAGAGGCAAATCTCTCACAAGGAGCTCTGTTTTCCAACTGGATTGTCTAGATGTGTATTTGAAGCCTGATATGTGAACAACATGGAAGAGATTGGAAGTTAATCTCTGAGGGTATGTCTACACTACAAAGCTAATTTGAATTAACAGACATTAGTTTGAATTAACTTTGATAGGCACTACACATGCAAACCGCAAGTTTGAACTTAATTCGAACTAGCGGTGCGCTTAATTCGAACTAGGTAAACCTCATTCTATGAAGACTAATGCCTAGTTCGAATTAAGTAGTTCAAATTAAGGGCTGTGTAGCCACTTAATTCGAACTAGTGGGAGGCTAGCCCTCCCCAGCTTTCCCTGGTGGCCACTCTGGGCACCACCAGGGAAACTCTTCTGCCCCCCTCCCGGCCCCGGAGCCCTTAAAGGGGCACGGGCTGGCTACGGTGCCCGTGCCAGGTGCAAGCCTGCCAGCACCCAGCCAGCAGACCCTGCACCTGGCATGGCTCGAGCCAGCCACCCACTGCCACCCAGCCCTCCGCCTCTTCCCGGGACCAAGCTGGCAGCTCCCGGGAGCCTGCCCAGGTCCGCAAGAGGCGGACACCCGCCTGGTCTAGTGCGGACATCGTGGACCTCATCCACGACCGCCGCACTAGGCACAGGAAAGTGGCCGTCTAGGGCGGGATAGCTGCCAGCCTGGCCACCCAGGAGTAGGTTGGCATGAAAATCAAAGGTGGTCCACTGAGACCCCCGACCCTGAGCCCTGAGCTTAGAATGGCTGTACTGGATCAGACCAAAGGTCCATCTAGCCCAGTATCCTGTCTGTCAACAGCGGCCAACACTAGGTATCCTGGAGGGGATGGACTGAAGACAATAACCAAGCCATTTGTCTCGTGCCGTCCATCTCCAGCCTTCCGCAAACAGAGGCCAGGGACACAATTTCTACCCCCTGGCTAATACCACTCCATGGACCCAACCTCCATGACTTTGTCTCACTTCTCTTTAAACTCTGTTCTAGTTCTAGCCTTCACAGCCTCCTGCAGCAAGGAGTTCCACAGGTTGACTGCTTCATGAAGAAGAACTTTCTTTTATTAGTTTGAAGCCTGCTACCCATTCATTTCATTTGGTGTTCTTTAGTCCGTATATTATGAGAACTAATGAAGAACTTTTCTTTATGCACCCTCTCCACACCACTCATGCTTTTATAGACCTCTATCATATCCCCCCTCAGTCTCCTCTTTTCTAAGCTGAAAAGTCCCAGTCTCTTTAGTCTCTCTTCATATGGGTCCTGTTCCAACCCCCTGATCATTTTAGTTGCCCTCCCCTCTCCCACCCTCTCTCTTCCCCTCTCCCACCTCCTTTTCCCAGGCTCCCCGAGTTTTGTTCAATAAAGAGAGTTTCTATTTTTGAACACACGTGTCCTTTATTTTGTACATCAGGAAGGGGGGCTAGGGAGGGGTAAGTGAAAGGAGGTGAGGGAGGAATGGGGCACGAGCCCCCGATGGGGAGGACTGGGCTGGCTCTGCGGGCTCTTTGGGGTGGAAGCTCTCCTGAAACCCCTTGGTTGACCCCCCCTCTGGATGTCAGCCTGCAGCAAGTGCAGCCAGGCTGATGGCCGAGTGCTGTGATGTGCTCAGTGTGGGCACTCAGGGCACTCCAAGCCAGGACTGCTTTGCAAGCGGGGCACCTCTGAGAACTGTCTGTCCGGGGTGGGGGTTGGGTCCCTTTAAGCACAGCCCTCAGCTAGCCTGAGACAGCAGCTCCACGCTCTAAGTCCTAATCTGATGCTCTGCCAGCACTGCTTCCGGCCAGCCTTAACCTCTGTTCAGGGTCCACTCAGTGTGGACATGCTAGTTCGAATTAGCAAAACGCTAATTCGAACTAGTTTTTAGTTCTAGATGCGCTAATTCGAATTACCTTAGTTCCAATTAACTAATTGGAACTAAGTTAGTTCGAATTAGTGCTGTAGTGTAGACGTACCCTAAGGTGGATGAAGGAGATGGCATCACTTTACTCACTTTTAAACTCTTATTACTGTTTCTGCTGATAAGCTGTGGCAACTCTGCCCACTCTGAGGGACCCTCACTCTGCCCACTAGGGATCCTGTTGGGGAATAGGAGACAAGAGCAATGTGAATACTGCTCACTGAGATTACTCCTGCCCTGTTGCACATCCTTGCACAGCAGTGTAGGACATAGCTAAGTTTACCAACAGAATTCCGCCTTTAGTCTCACTTATTACGGTGGTTTCTTGTTCCCTTAATCTTCCCCCACATTTATTCCTCGCTACAGTAGTTTGTTTTATTTGTGAGATTGAGAGAGCTTCCAGACAGATTTTTTTTTTCAGTGAGTCAGTTCACTTGACCTTAGTTTGATCAAATGTATCTGTGAATTGTATCTCCTCACCATTGTTTGTATTACTGTGGCACCTAAGAACCTTTCTCATCAATGAGGACAATACTATGGTAGGTGCTATAGAAACATGGAACAAATAGATGCTCCCTTCTCCAAGAGGTTAGCAAGAGTGTGCAGTGAGGTGCTAAAAACAAGTACTGGCTAATACAAAAAAGTAATGGCTATCCACAGTAGTGTGCCACAACAGATTTAACTGTCAGCTATTCATTTAAACATAGCTCTCAAATGGTGTTTCTAAATGACTTCTGTCCCGAATCAGCATGATGGGATGTTTGCCTCACACATGCACTGGGAGCATTAATGCAGACTGAGAAGGGGGCTAATTAATCTAATTAACCTAACAGGCCAAAGTTCAGGGGAATTAGATGACTAAGTAATGTCCTGGTAGAGCAAGGCAGCTTAGCTGAGGAGAAACAAGCTGGGTTGGACTTATCAAGAAAGGAAATTGGAAAGAGAGGGGGTGTCTGGGAAAGTCTGCAGTCACTCCTGAGAGGAGGGACATCTTTTTGGGCTGGCAAAGCTGGGAGACTCAGGAAGGTTGGACAAAACTCAAAGTAGGAGTGACTCTATGAGGCAGTGAATAGGAAGACTGCCTAGGAAAGACTTTTATACTTAGGGAGGGGGCAATGCAGATAATGTCCTGGCTAGGGGGATGAGTCATGAAGTAGCAGTAGCAGGTCATGCAGCAAGAGAGGGGTTGCAGACCCAGAGAGGGTATGTCTACACTACCCTCCTAATTCGAAATAGGAGGGTAATGTAGTCATACCGCAATTGCAAATGAAGCCCGGGATTTGAATTTCCCGGGCTTCATTTGCATAAAGCCGGCCGGCGCCATTTTTAAATGCCGGCAGTTCGAACCCCGTGCTGCGCGGCTACACGCGGCACGGAGTAGCTAGTTCGGATTAGGCTTCCTAATCCAAACTAGCTGTACTCCTCGTGGAATGAGGAGTACAGCTAATTCGGATTAGGAAGCCTAATCCGAACTAGCTACTCCGTGCCGCGTGTAGCCGCGCGGCACGGGGTTCGAACTGTCGGCATTTAAAAATGGCGCCGGCCGGCTTTATGCAAATGAAGCACGGGAAATTCAAATCCCGGGCTTCATTTGCAATTGCGGTATGACTACATTACCCTCCTATTTCGAATTAGGAGGGTAGTGTACACATACCCAGAGAGAGTTAGAGGATGGGGTGCAACCACAGGAAGGGGTGTTGATGTTGCATACTTTTCCGCTGAATGACCAGGAGGAGATGCCATCATAACAGTGAGTAGAGCACACTGTCACAGTTAGTTTGGAAACTGTTTTCTCAGTTGTTGTTTTTTTTAACTTGTGTTGGCTTCTGTTCATCACTCCCTGCAAGTAGCAGCAATCTGAATGTCAAGGATTATGGAATCAAAAGACTGAATTTCTTATTGTGTTACCTAATGTGCAATATTCATGAGTTGGTACAGTATCAGGTTTTTGGTATTTTGAGGGGAGAACAGGGGTGATTTTTTGGAAAAAGGTGTAAACTTACTTCCAAAAGAAAGCAGCTGAGTGTGGAAATGAAAACAAGTACTGCTAATGGAGTGAACCGAAACTTTGGTTGATCTAAAAAAAATCACTGTTGTTTTGAAGAGAAATGGACTGAATACACCCAATAATGAGCATGAGACAGAAACCAATACAAGGCAGGAATTGGGTGAGCGAGAGGAGGAAGGTGTCTTCAATTCCAGGCTTACATGGTGCACTTCTTCAGACCTGTGATAACAGTCATAGTGTAACTGCTAAATACAAGATGGAACAGATTGTTTAGCATGAGTAGATAACATATTTCAAGGAAGCATTCACGGTGAAGTGGCCTATAAACACCCCTACAATCAAGAGGGTAGTGAGGGGAAAAGGTTGCTGGGGGGGGGGGGTGTGGAGGAATGGATTAAGCCATAAATGCAGTGTTTCTATTTACAGCAATCTATAACCTATTAACAACCCCTTGGATGCCTTACTCCACTTCCTGTTTACTGCCAATGAAGTATAGACTTGCCCCAAGTATGTTTCGCACACCAGAAGGAGAACTCTATATAAGCTCGGAAGCTTGTCTCTCTCAACAATGGAAGTTGATCCAGTAACACACATTAGCTCACCAACTTTGTCTCTCTTGCCTTAAAATGGTCATTTCAAGTAGTTTAATTGTCATGTTAGACAATCACAGTCTCCAGTGCAAAGATAGTAGTTGTTAAAGTGCTAGCTTCAGAAATACACACACACACACACACACACACACACACAAAAGTGGGTGAGAGCAGGTGGGTCCATAGGAAAATATCCATTGGATAGCAGAACAAGATCCCCAAATTCATTATACTTTTAATACACCATTGAAAAATAGAAAACTAATCCATTGCCCTTACTAGATTTCATTAAACTTTTACTAGAGACTCCTATTATCTGTAATGGATTTTAGATATGATTGTGGTTTCCTGAAGAAAAAACATCACCAGTTAAATCGTCAAGTCGTCTTTTGTCACAACAGTTGATTATAAACACATGTACAAATAATAAATAAAATCCAATTTCCAAAACAAAGCAAACTGATCCCCTATGTCTGCACCCATTTATTTAGCATATTTGTGATCCAAAATATAAATAAACTATAAATATGTGTAATGATTACACAAAATTTATCACAATCTTGTAAAAAAGGACAGAGAGATACAGGCTGTGACACCTAGACCTTGCTATTAAGAAGGATATCTTGTGAGGCATCATTTGAAAACTCATAATAATTTGCTGATCATTATTGTCCAGGTAAAATGTGTGGCAACATTGTAGGGAAAGTTTTGAAGTTCTAATGTATGATGTTATTAAGGGCTTGTGTACATTATTGATTAAATTGATGCTTCTTTGATTAATACAGCTGTGTCAATTTAGTGGGTCTGATGAAAACATGATAATTGGATTGAAGAGCATCTTCCATTGACATAGCATGGCTTAGATATTGCTATAATTCCAACTAAACTACATTGATTTAAGCATAACTTAGTTTAACTTGCCTTGTTGTCATACACTAGAACTTGGAGGAGTCACAAACCAGTTCCCCAGAGACAAAATGTTAGCTGACTCCTCAGCCAAATGTCATCAAAATCAAATGGACTATCACCTGCTTAAGTGGCCAATCTTTGGCAGGAAAGATAATGTGAATGAAAATATACATTGTGACAAAGAAACAGCTGTGGGTTCTCATCCACAAATGCTTCCTGCCTCCTGAACCTCAACTGGAGATGCTTCTCAAAGAAGAGAAAAAAAATAAAAAAGGGTGCGCACATGCCCCAAATAATCTCTCCCTTTCTGTGTACACACATCTTCAACACTTGAACAAAAGAAGCAACACTGGACTATGGGGAAGGACCCTGAATGAAAGTCAGTCAGTAAGACTGTTGAAACATGTGATGAGAGATCTTTGCTTTCAATTTATTTTAGCTTGTTATGTTAGGAATTGGTTCTTTACTTTTATCTTCTTGTAACCAATTCTGATTTGAATATCTCATCATCTGTAGTCATTTAAATTCTATCTTTCTGTAGTTAATACATTTATTTTATTTATATTTCTAAACCATTATGTTTGAGAGAATGGGATTTGTGCATATAATTTTCTATTAATAAAATGACAGACTTCATATGAGCTTGTATTGTCAGTGAGAGATGGGAAGCACACTTCTGGGAAAAGTCTGAAATTGGGATTTTGCTAGTGTTTCCTTATAGTGTAATTCATGGGTGGAGGCTGTAGCACTCATACAATATACGTCAGAGTAATTTAAATGCTGGAGGTTGTTTAAGAAGTCCAGGAGACCTGTCACAGCAGAGCAGTGTAAAAGGCACCCAAGGCTGGAGAACTTTATGTTCATGTGTCCAGGTTACACAAAGTATGGGGCCGAGTTGTTCCGGTGTAATTCCATTGACTCCAGTCGAGCTCAGGGATGAATTTGGCTCATGATGTGTAATGGCCAAGCAAAAATTGGTATCCATGAATTATCAACAATAATATTGTAGTTGTAGAGCATTTTCTCATTGCTGACTTAGCTACAGACTATAAACTCCATCCTGAAAATGCTCCTGAATGTATGCATTCACATGGAAGTGTTTGCAGAGCTATCTCTTTGTAATTAAACTCTGGATAATGTTAGACTTCAAATACCTTTTGAAATAACATGTAATTAGCATCTTAAACATGAGCGACACAGTTTCAAATTAGGATAGCAGGTTGGTCTTGCTTGCATTAAAGTGAAAATGGAATTTTGCCATTGACTTTAATGGGAGCAGGAATAGGAATGGGGGGGGGCAAAAACGGAGGAGTGTTAATGGGGGGAAATGGACATTGCACCTAATGGTGAAGAGAATGAGCGTACTGAGCACTAATGGCAGGAAATTATGATAATAGAGGGAATTACCTTGTCATGTGTCTTTTGTTAATAACATAGTGCTGGATTCAAAGCCATCCCAATGAAAAAAAACTCCATTGACCTCAATGGGCTGTGGGTTAGGCTCATGAGGAACACAGAACCAAAATGGACTATATTAAAAAAAATAGAAACTATTTCAAAATTGTGATCCAGTCTGACTTCCTACAAGTTGAGAACTCTTAGTTGTGACTCATATTTCTATAGCAGTGGTTAACCACTTGTGAATTGCAAACCCCTGGGGACTCACAGACTAAGATGTCCAAAGCAGTTCACACATCTATTCAAAAGGCTTAGGGGTCCACAGATGAAAAAGGTTGAAAACCACCATTCTACAGCATTTTCTTTCTTATCTGTTACATCTGCCAGATCTTATTAGGGTTATCCTGGGTTCTAAGGAGAGAAAACATCAAATTTTGCCCTCCTTCCTCAGATAGTTTTACCCAGTAGCACTTATGTGACAAAGTGCTATATGTTATGCAAATAAGCCCATTTATTTTCCATAGTCTCTTCACAGTTTACAGACTCTTATGAATTCTCTGCTGATTTATCATTGAGTAACTGACTCAAATACTAATTCATTATCAAAATGAACATTTATGATCTAGAATCCAAAGCAACTCTATAGAGCTAAACTCACATGCACAGAAAGTATATAAATATATACCTATATATGAAGAGTGAATATTTATTAAATATGTATTTAGATTTGAATGGAATCTGGGTGTTTAGCCTCCTTCGAAAATCAGGTCTTTTATTTAGATTCCTAATTACCTAATCGCAGTAATTCTTTTATAGATTGTTTCATCTCGAGTCCCTATAAATAGCTACAAAATAAATGCCTTTTTAGGACTGTTGATTATCATCATCTGTCTTCTGTATTCTTATTGATTTAAAGTATCACCTTCCAAATAACTCCTTGTTTCATAGGGAATTAAATGAATTGCTTATGTAGAGATTATATGCCAGTTGTATATTTTGGCCTCATAGTTATACATTGGTTTACCTCTATACACTGGACATGTATGTCATGGGAAGACGGCCCATTTAAGATTGAATTAGACATATAATTTGACAGCAGTTAACAAACTGGAATCTGGCAATATAAGATGCTCTTGCCCTTACGAAAGGTGTCATGTGATTACCAAAGTCTTAACATGTTCAGGAACAATGCCTTATGTCTCATCAGAGATACAATATACTTTGTCACTGTACTATCCTATCATAATATTACCTGCTGGCTAAACAGTCACCCCTTTTATGGCTGCTTTGAATAGAAGGGAATCTGAGGATTCTGAGTGGCACAGAGATGGCTAGCCCTCCACCACTGTTTCATGCCCCCACCACCCACATTAACAGGACATGTTAGAGCAGGGATGGACAATAATTCTTATAGAGGAACCACTTAATTAATTTTGGTATGTGGTAACGGGGCCCTCAGAAGGGACTGTGGACTAGCCTCCTGCCAGAATTGTGTGGGGCCAGAGGCTTTGAATTAAAAACATAGCAAAGGACTCACAGCTTCGGCCCCTGCTGGGGTAGTACTGCAATTGGGAGCCATTAGCTCTTTAAATAAGATCCTATTGCCTGAGCCAGTGCCTGGAAATTCGGTGGCAGAATGTAAATAGAGAGCAATCAGATGCAGTCCTCATCAAAGTACTAGGCCAACTGGATCCGGCCCACAGGCCACATCTTGCCCAGCCCTGTGTTAGAGTGGAAAGCTACATAGCCAGAAGACTTCTGATTATCATCTGGTTAGAGAAAGACCTAGATTAGAGTATCCTGGAGTTGATCTAGGCTGCATATGAACAATAACAGCCCCTGGCTGCTCCAGGAAGACAAAAAAGTAATGCAAAGACAATTTGCCCTACCCACTGGGCAATTATTTTCCTGATCATATTATTCTCTAATTTTCATACATACTGAAAGAGAATTATGATGAACATAAAGTTTGTTAGATTTTTGCCGTTAGTGTTTAGAACACATTCCCATTTAAAACAGGTTTTATATCGTATTGATATCTGCTTGAGATTTCAAAACATTAACAGTAGAAGTGGAAACTCCCCAGTATATTCCAGCAGGCCTGGAAGACTGATAGTTGTGTTTACTTCATGCAGAAGCCATTCTGATTCCACAATATGCTTTATACAAAAGCATAGATGAACAAGTAATTAGGAATTCCTTTATACAAGTTGTCAATGCAGGATGACAAAGAAAAGCCAGGAATGAAATCCTTATTTACTTTGTAAATATGCAAAATAAATTGATATGACATTTTGTTTAAAATCATGTTCCATGCACTGAAGGTCAGAGAAAAACTGGACTAAGTAGGAGAATCGCTAATTTTAAAACACAATATCGAATTACAGTTCTAGAAAGAACTGCGGAGGTGAAGTGGAAGTTTGATCAGTACTGTGCATTTCAGAAATGTACTTTAATTTTACACAGACAAGAAAAGTTTGCAGGGGATTTAACGCAGCAAGAATCATTTCACCTGTGCTCTCATTCTCAGCTTCCTTTGGATTTGTGCTTCTGGGACTGAGGGGAAAACTACATAGCCATCATCCAGAAGGACATTTCTATATAATGCTTATCAATTTTCTCAGCTGGGGCCTAAAAAAATTAGCTGAATGGTAGCTTGAGGAAGTGGCTTTAAAAACATCCCTTCCCATAAATGATACTGCTCCAGAGAAGAAAAAAAACCTTGATGAAGTTGTAATGCATAGCCCTCAATGATGATTAAAGCTAGATAAATCAAAATGCATGTGTTTTATTTTTCCCTAGTAAAGTATTATCTGATCTCTTCCAAGTTAAAGCTAAGTCTTCTTCAACTATGAGGATACAATAGCATACAAACAGTTAAATATTTTAAAAATACTTTTTCTTTAACAACATGCTTAATCATCATATAGATAAAATTCCAATCTCTGGTGGGTTAGAGATTGTTAATAATATTATATGTTAGAATGAATTACCAAAGAATTATTGCCCATGATGTTACTTTGGAAGAATTCAGGAAATTCTAGTTCCACTCGAGTAAGTGGAATTTTTGCAATTGACTTCAAATGGAGTCATGATTTCTCTCTTAGGGTATGTCTACACTACAAAGTTAATTTGAAATAACAACAGTTATTTTGAATTAAAAAATTAATTCAAAATAACAGCAATTTCAAATTAACTTTAATAGCGTCTACACAGGAAAACCGCTATTTCGAAATAGTGGAGCCCTTGTTTTGAATTTGGTAAACCTCATTCTATGAGGAGTAACACCAAATTCAAAATAGCTATTTCGAATTAAGTGCTGTGTAGACACTTAATTCAAAATAGGGGGCCTCCAGCCCTTCCCAGGGAGCCCTGGTGGCCACTCTGGGCACAACCAGGAAAGCTTACTCTGCTCTCCCTCAGCCCCGGAGACATTAAAGGGGTAGACCCTGGCCACAGTGCCTGTGCCAGCTCCAAGCCTGCTAGCTCAGAGCCAGCAGTGGCCACTGGGGCCCCTGACCCAGTGGCCTCAAAACAAGAGCCAGCAAGCCACTGGCAGCAAACCCTCCACTGCTCTCCAGGAGCAGTCTGCCAGCTCGCAGGAGCCTGACAGGAGCTGGAGAAGGCGAGCACTTTCCTGGTCCAGGGTGGAGATCATGGACCTTATTCAGGTTTGGGGGGCATGGCCCCAACGTCCATGATCTCCACATTAGACGGAGGAATGTGGTCGTCTATGACAGGATAGCTGCCAGCCTGGCCACCAAAGGCAACATGCGAACCCATGAACAGGTTAGCATGAAAGTAAAGTTGGTCTGGTGAGACCCCCCAACCCTGAGCCCTGTGCTTCCCCTCCCTCTTCTTCCCCCTTCCAGCTTCCTCCTCCCAGGTTTTCCCCTCCCCTCTCCCACCCTCACTCTTCCTCTCTGCCACCTCCTTTTCCCAGTCTCCCCAGAGATTCATTTACGCCCCCCCCCCCCGAGTTCTGTTCAATAAACCCAGTTTCTATTTTTGAACATATGTATCTTTTATTTGACATCAGGAAGGGGGACTAGAGAGGGATAAGTGGAAGGATATGAGGGAGAAATGGGGCACGAGCCCCCGGTGAGGAGGACTGGGGAGGCTCTGTGGGCTCCTCGGGGTGGACTCTCTCTCTCAGGGCCTCCTGGATCCTGACAGCCCCCCGATGGACCTCCCGGATGGCATTCTCCAGCAAGTGCAGCAGGGCTGATGGCAATGACCCCATGAGATGCACTGGCATGCCCAGGGGCAGCTCTGGCTCCATGTGGCCAAGCGTTGTGGTGTCTCGAGTGCACTCCAAGACAGGACTGCTTTGCTGTCCCTCATCGAGGTAGACAATCAAGTGGGGAACCCTGAGAACTGTCTGTCCGGGGTGGGGGTAGGGTCCCTTTAAGCATGGAGCTCAGTTAGCCTCCGGTAGCAGCCCCACACACTAAGTCCTAATCTGATGCCCTGCCGGCACTGGTTCCGGTCAGCCTTAACTTCGGTTCGTGTCCACCCAGTGTGGACGTGCTATTTCGAAAGAGCAAAATGCTATTTCGAAATAGTTTTGTGTATAGATGAGTTATTTTGAATTAGCTTAATTCGAATTAACTATTTTGAATTAAGTTAATTCGAAATAGTGCTGTAGTGTAGACATACTCTAAGTGTTTACCTGTGCTCTCACTCTCAGCTTCCTTTGGATTTCTACTTCTGGGGCTTGTGGGAAAACTACGCAGCCATCATCCAGCAGGACTTTTATAGATAACACTTACAATTTTGTCAGCCGGGCTCTAAAAAAAAAAAAAAAAAAGCTGAATGGTAGCTTTAGGAAGTCCAGTGGTTACACTAGAAATTTTCTAGCAGCATGGCTGCACCAATGAACCTGTGCCGTGTAAGCTCTTTAATGTATCAGCTTTAAGCCCCTGGGTGAGAGCTCTTCCATTGGCTTGACTGCTGCAGCCCCTGCAAGCAGCAGAAGCTGTGTTGGTGCAAGAAGCTCTAATATAACCATAGCCTGAGAGACAATTGTTATGAAACTGATCTTGAAACACACTGAGATTTCTTACTCCTCTAGGATTCTAATTAATGCACACTTCATTGCCATCCCATATTCAAGATTACATAAGTGTAAATATCATTATGTTTTTTTTAAACTCTTAAACATATCAGTTTATTAAATATAACCATGCCCCATTTTTGTGGAGATATTTTGGTCCTATCTGGCAATGCTCCCCTCCTCTTGCAATGTCAGCGGAGAGCAGAAAGAAAAGATAGAAAAGGGAAAGCGGCAGTTCAGAGACATTTTTCCCAGTGTAAAAAAGATGTTGATAAATTGGAGTGAGGTTTCAGAAAAGAGCCATGAAAATGATTAAATTACAAAATGTGCCTTTTAGACTCTACCGGCTCGTATTTAATTTAATAAAGAGACAGGTAGGGGATTACTGGATTACAGTCTGTAAGTACCTACATGGGGAACAAATGAACTCTTCAGTCTAGCAGAGAAATGTATCACCGAATGGCTGGCTGTTGAAGCTAAACAAATGCAGAATGGAAATAAGGAGTAGATTTTTAACAGTGAGAATAGTTAAGCATTGGAGTAATTTAACAAGTATCATGTTGTATTCTCCATGCTGAAATCATGATTGGATGTTTTCCTAAAATATATGCTCTAAGAATCATTTGTGGGTACTTTCTATTGTCTGGATTATACACACCAAATTCACAATCCATTTTGGTTAACTGCATGGTCATAGGATTTAAATTTCTAGATTTTAGGTATTTAAAACGGAAATTTCACGGTGTTGTAACTGTACCAATCCTGATCCTAAAATGAGTTGGGGGGTAGGGGGAGATGGGTGTCACAAAGTTGTTGTGAGGGGGTTGTGGTACTGCTACCTTTACAAGGTAGGATGCTCAGAGGGCACCTACCAATTTGGGTGCCATTCAAAATCTAACTGGAGGAGGAAACATTGCAACTCACCTTGGAACTTCAAGCCAGTGGTTAGAGTACTCACCTGGGATATAGGAGACCTAGGTTCACATCTCCCATCTCTGCTAGATCGGGAGAAAGAAATTAAGCAGGGAGTTTCCCACCTCTCAGGAGTGTGCTCTAATAGGATATTTTGATGGAAGGGGTACTCTCCTCTGAGGGAAATTCTCTCCTGCTTTACAGTCCATGTATACCTTTGTTGTGGCATGCATATGATGTACCAGAAGAGAGTAACTTGCTTTGACTATTCTTGGCTTTGGGAGTCAACCAGAGATAAATAGATTAGAGCCTTCTCTAAATTACACCAGAACCTTGAACACTCACCAACCGTTCTCAGAATTAGAAAGCCTTAATGGTGGCATCAAGCCAATTTTGCCTTCTATCCACTTTCCTGTTCCTGTTCTGAGTGCAGCTTAGTTGAACTAGAGAATCTGAACGATTAAATGAGCTGTAATTTTAGGAAGAAAATGTTCATTATGTTAATACGCAACTCTTCATTATTAAATTGGGGAACTATTATTGTCAAAAAAGTGGATTAATTCTAATAAAGTGGCTAGACTTTAAAAATCAGCCGGCCATCTGCTTGATGTTGATTGCTTGTCATGTAGGTGCAAGACATTTATTAAATCTGGTAAGGTGGTCTGGTAAATGCACAGCACAGTATATCTGTAATAATCACCACCAGATGATAGTAGGTCATTGTGTTGTTGTCTTTTTTATATATAGCATGTGACTTAAATCAGAAAGACCAGAAATATGACAATCTCAAACTGTTTTGTATTCTTGACATTTAACAAGCAGACCATCAGCCAAAACATAATACCTGCTGTGTGGAGGGTGGTGGTGGGGGGGGGAAGAAGGTGATAGACAGATGACCTTCCTTTTAAATGTGAGTATAATTTCATCTCAGATGAGCCATTTACATCAGAAATACTATGTCAAGAAATTTGATCTGGGTAAATCAGAAATGTTATGAACCTGAACCAAAACCCAGTGAAGTCAGTAAGGGAAGCCTTCCTTTAATTTCAGTGGACTTTGAATATTTTAGTGTAACTGCACCCATCTAGGTACTAAACTCTAAAACCAACTTTGAGAAAAACAGGTATCTGACTTCATATTGGTCATAAGCAAATAAGTTATTAACCTATAGATAACCTACAGAGGTAGGCTAACCGTTGCCATAAATAAAGCAACCAGCTGAGGAAGAAATTAACAATCTTCATGGTCTACAACTTTTTGTCTGGATGTCTAATTTGTGACTATGGGGCACATAGCACACAAGGAGAGCCTATCCTCATATGATTGAATCTGGTAAACTTGTGTGCTCTCTCTCATTATTTCTGCTTTATAGTAGCTCTGAGCTTTAATGCATCGTTGAGGTTGATTTGACAGATCCTCCAGCTGTGTTCAGAAACAACAGTGCTTTTCATAATGACTGCTGAACTCTGGAGTATGCAAAAAGTACCGCCAAGTAAATCATCCAGGTACATAAAAAGGTTAATAATGTACCAGATATGGAAAGATATAAGCACTACCAGTATTATAGTTCATCTTATCAGTTAAAGAGGAAGCACACTGTCAATAGAGTTTCAGCCATTTTATGCTATTCCTTTATAATAAAATGGAATTGATATTGTGTTCTGTCGTACCCTGTGTTAGTCATCAAGGGGAATTTCACACTTGTGCAGATGTGTGCACAAGTGTGAAGTCATCTGCAGATGACTTAAGTGTTATATGGATCTTATGCATGTCCTCTGTAAAGGGTGGAATTTCATCACTAATGAATATTTCAACAGCAGACAGGAAATCTGCTATTTTTGGGGCCTTTGACATTGTTTTCCAAATATGTACCAGAAAACCTTACCTTGCATTATGTGAATTAAAAGTAGATACCTGTGAACCACATATTTCAAACAACGCATCATGCAATTTTCTTCAGGGTTATCAACACCTCTGTTTTCTATATACAAATGGGGAACGATGTACATAACTTGCACTGACATTTACAGAACCATATGCTTTTATTCCAGAGGGTACTGCCACAAAGCTGATGTGTCTTAAACGTCTAAGAATCTACCCCTCTCTATGTGTTTTTGTTGGTTTTCTTTGGGGGGGGATTGCCTTTTGGGTGAGGAAGGGGGAGGTTTTGTTTGGTGTTTTTGGGAGAGGAGAAGGGGAGGGGGAAGTGTTGCCATGAAGGAATTATAGGAGCATTGTTCCTTGTTATATTTCCCCCCATGTAACTAATGAAAACAAATTTGTCCAGGAAGCACTCCCAATTTTCCCCAATTCCATTGTGCCTAGTTAGTTAGAATACTGAAAAAAACCTAATGAAAAGGATCCTGGTTATAGTTCAGCACCTCAGAGAATGAAAAATAATGTCCAACTCCATTAGGCACCTTGATCTGGTACATTATTTTTATTGTAAATTTCATGATATGACAGCCCCATTTTGAAACAACATTCTGTTTTACAGGACTCCTGGGGGTAGCATTAATGATACTGTAATTGTATTTCACAGCTGCTTATAATGAAACATCGGGCAATACTAGATTTTCTTCTATCATGATATTTAAACTGCAAAACATATATATTTACCCTTTCTCAAAGCAATCAAATGACAACTTTGATCTTTAATGGCATGCACAAAGAAAACATTTCTTAACTATTCGGTTTGTGTCTCAGGAGATCAGTAAATAATAGACCTTTTTTCCTTTAGGTCACCAATGAAATGGATTCAGGTTACTGGAACTGAAAATTATTCCCATCTGATGGCAGTTTAGGATCCTTTGTGAAATAAGGTGATGATCTCAGACCAAGTCCTACTGGACATTGTTCCAGTCATAAATCTAATAACTTGGAATTCACTGAACATTTCTGCATAAGCAAACAAAAAGAAACTACCTTGTTGTCTCTCACAAATGGTGTGCTATACCACAATGGACATATCTGTGAGTTACTGTGACCCATAGGTCATATCACTACAGGGTTAAACCTTGACAAGTCATTTCTTGCTTTATGTTTTATTCCTTCCGAACTTCATTTTTCTTCATCCATTATGAAGACGAGTGAATTGAAAATCAGGTCAATCTGTAGGAAAAAAGGCAGTGCTGTCTGAGAGGAATGAGAAAGAAAGAGAGGAGAAGAAGAAAAAAGGACCTTTCCCATCATAAAACAAGGCTTGCTAAATCTTTCCTTTTTCTTTTCTTTTATGTATTTCATTGGTTTAATTAAGCTTCCTCTACAAGTGTGTGAGACTGGTGATGTACTTTTAAATAAGAAGTGTGCTCACCAGGTGATTTATCAAAGCTTTTATACATCTACATTTCCCTGTGATGCTCAAATTTCATTTTCCAAGGGTTTCCATCTGCCATACAACTTGAGCTTTATTAGATTTCAAATTAAAATGTATAATTACCAAGAACAAGCTACGCTGCAATCTGTTCTTTCTCTCATTATCAAGAGCAGACCCAGTCCTGTCATTAAGAGGCACAGAAGTATTGAAGTAATTCATTCAATTGTATTTAATATCCAACAACATTAAATGCACTTGTTATTAACTCTGGCCTTGCTTATACTGAGACAGACATTCCCGTCTCAGTGTTTTGTATATTTTCTGTCACAGTAATTTTTATAATGTTTCGAATTAATCCGCTTAACTTCCTGCATCATCAAAATTGTGGGACATTGGCTCAGATACAGCACTCTAGTTGTCCTATGCCAGACCACAGCATGTTAAAAACAAATGCTTCCCAAGATACTTTGTCTGCAGAAATAAAATAAAATTCCTATTGAACTGATTTACATGACAAATCATAGTTTGTTTACAGTACCATCTTAAATGTCTGTATTTGTATGACTTGTATACATCATAGCAACAAATGAGGGGCATGGGAGTTTTGCCATTGGGAGTAGGTTTTGGCCTTGAGTTTGGGTTAAATTTGCTGGCATGGAATCCAGCCGCAGTTCTGCACCTGAGCCAGGTGCAGAGGCATGATAGAGTGTGTACGGAGTGATAGAGCTATTTGTAGTTAGATTTTTAACCAGTTGACTCTGGATAACAGCTATTAATGACTGAATTGATCCATGGCTGTAGTCTTTTATTCAGCTAGACTTCTTTCTCCATAGCCCCCCTGCAGTACAGTGCTTCCTCTCTCTCTCTCGGATATGTTGAGGTATAAAAGCCAAAATTCTCCTCATTTTGTTTGTGAACATGGTTTTATAGAAATTGTTTGTCAATTAATGCATTTCCTTTTGTCTTAGGCAGGGGCAGATATAGGGCAGGGCGAGCGGGGCGGCCGCCCCGGACCCCGCACTTCAAGAAGCCCCGCACATGTGCCGTGTCAAAGGGGGGCCCCACGCATGTGCATGGCACCACCATGCATGCGCCATGTCAAAGGGGGGCCCCGCAAAATTGTGCTGCTCGGGGCCCCAGAAAATCGTCATCTGCTCCTGGTCTCAGGAGAAAGTTAATTGAAATCTGAGAAGCATGACATAAGATGATAAGGCCTGACACTTAAACCTCCTTACAGCTGCTTTGCAGCACAAATCATCCAGAAAAGTACCCTAAAAGAGGAGCTTGTGTTCCACTGGTACCATGAAACTGAACTTGCCAACTTTTTGCCACATGCTCTCACACTCCCATTGTAAGATGTATGTAGGCTTGGGAGGGACAAGAGTGTAGCCAGGTACACTCTTCTGATCCTCAGCCATCAATTTCCCTAATAAATGGTTTCAGTGGCATAACATAGAGCAGCCCACAGGCTGCTGTGTGTTACACTGCAGGTTGAAATGGCCACAGGATTGCAGAAATGGAAAGGTGGCTCCAAGCGTGACTGCAGCTGGGATTCTAACTGACACTTTTTAGGTCTCCATGGAAAGAGTTTATGTATGATAAAACCAATGTTAATTAACCACTTTCCATTATTTATTTGTGATATACAAGTTGAACTTCTCTTATCCGGGACTCTCTGCTCCGGCAACATCCGTGGTTCAGCATCTGCTGGACTATTGATGTTGCTGAACCAGTAGAGTCCTGGCACCATGGGGCAGCCTTGGGGCTGTGGAATACCAGTGGCCCATGACTGAACATGGTGCTCCACGGGGCCCATAGAAGCTGAGCTCCGGAGGCTCCGGGACAGCAGAACCCAGAGCCTTTCAGCAGAGGGGCTTACCTCTCTTCGTCCAGTAAACTCCCTTCTGTGGACTGGTCAGATCCCAAGGGAGCCGGACCACGGAGGTCCAACCTGTAATATTCTGTTCTTGTAGCATTAATAGGAGGTATAGTAGACCTTCACCATGGAAATAAAACAGTAGAATGTGAAAACCCAGTATAGATAAAGAAAAATTTTTAAACTGATAGTTGTAATTTTGGTATATCTATATCTGCCTGTCTTTCTATTTTACGTGTGTATTATATATATTGCAGATGTAGCCTACTGTCAGCAACTCACTGTACACTCTGTTTCTGATTGTAATTGCAAATATTGGGAGCATGTAACATGACATTTCAAAATAGTCTCCATGAAAACTGAGGTTCATTGCTGCTGAGTATGTTTAAATTCAACAATAAGTGGGATCTTGCTAAAGGAATTCCTTATGCTCAGATAACACTCTGCAAAGCCTCTCTAGATTCTTTTCAGGAATGATAGTGTTTCCAGTTTATTCATACAACATGCAATATTATTTGGATCTGCAATTAGGAACACTTTGTGGGAAAACTGGCAGGCAAAAGTCTTTGTTTTGGAAGGTACATTTACTCCTTATGCATGAACTGATTTTTTTCACCAACAAGAAAAATTAACATCCTCCCACCCCGTGGTCAAAGCTTGCCTTCATGTGCAAGCAGATGATGGTGTGGGCTCAGTTGTGCTGTGAACTAAGGGATTGTATAAAATAGCACAGCATGCTCTGCTGGCCACAGCACCGTAGGAAAATCTCTTTCCACTCACTAATCTATTTTGTGGTGCCTTTCATCCCAGAGTGCATTAGGAAAAACCAGTACCTGTGTAGAAGAATAGCAATTGTCATTAACCCATGAGAGAAGAAGGCTTCTTATACATCCTTGCCCCTAGCACACTCAAGGATGCCAACCACAATCCAGCCTTCATATCAAGTGCTAATCAAACTACATCCAAATTGCTAACAAATATGTTAATGTTTTATAATTAGGGAAAAATTGCATTAGAGAGTTCAAAATAATTCAGAAATCCTTTCAGATGCTACAAGACTAGTCCAACCCATATAGCATAATAATGTATTACGTGTTCCCTTAGGAACACAATGAGGCTATAATTGTGTCAGGACTCACTGCCATGGCGCCTTCTTCTAGTCACATTGCGAATTAGCTCTGACTCTCCTGAGGCTGCCCTCTTGCTGGGGTCTTGCTGGTTGTTGCTCTGTGCTCTCTGCATCCTTGGGCTCTGGACCCGCATCTTCCCAGGACCATGACAGCCACTCCCTGACATTGAGACCACCACTCCAATCTTTCACCCCTTTCTAGGGTTATCAGCAGTCCTCAGTCTCACCCTCTGCTACCATGGCCCAACTACAGCTTCAGTCAAGCTCCTCTTAATATAGCAACATCTGATTAAATCTGGAGTTAGATAAATAGGTGCTCTTTTTGAAAACATACCAATTAACATGAAAGAATTGCAGCCCATGACAGCATTTGTTATGTATTTTTTTCTATTGAAGCTATTTCAAAATAATTCTGCAACTGTCTGAGGAAAAAAAGGTAACAAACTGACTGTGTATATCAATGGAGTAGCCATGAAGTGCTCAATAGTGGTTTACACATAGCCTTGAACATCAGAACCTGGTTCACAGAGTAAAGGAATAGTGGCCCATACTCTCAGATCTTCTGCCTTCCACCTGAATGACTTAGACCATTTCCTGACTCCACTGAAGCTGGTAAAGTTTTACCATTGCTTTCACAGGGTCATAATCTCACCCACAATACAAGAATATTTTGAAGGATTATATTCCACAAAAAGAATGTAAGTCCTGAATAGAACAAGGTCAATACACACTACTCTGACATATAAAAAAGCTTTACATTGAATATGAGGCTATTTGACATTACCATGAGCATCAGATCCTACATAGAGTTCATAAAAACTTTCTCTAAATTTATACATGATCATATTGTTTGGTTGGTTTTATTTTTGATAGCTCACTGATTCGCTGACTTGCGAATGGACCTTAATAAAGATGCTAATTACCTTACACATTACAAAGACAGCCTCCCTACCTATTGATAGTGGTAGTAACTCCAGATTAGCCACTTACTGATTTACAATAAGCTATTTCCTCCTTCTTTATCTCTTCCTTGCCTCTCACCCCCACCTTCTGCTCTAATATCTGATTTGTTAGTACATCATTTGTTTACTGTATTCCTTTGTTATATGTGGTCATGCCAATACACTTTCAGAATCTGAAGAAGTGGGTCGGCGCCACGAAAGCTCATCACCTAATAAACTATCTTGTTAGTCTTTAAAGTGCTACATATTTTTTCCTTTTGACTTCTCCCTAGCAGCTTCCTGATTTGGAAGTGCTGATGCCACTAAAAAGGCAGTTACATCAGAGACTACTCTGTGAATTTTTGAATTTGTTAGAACCCCTTTACACACTGCAGTGTAAAAGAATTGTAGCCTTACAATGAATTTGGTGTGCAAAATGTCTTGTCTTTATCACAAATAATGGGTTTGTTTGCTGATGGCTAGAGATTAATTATGAAGATGATTGGTAAAACATCATTAGAGGCTGTAAATATTAATAATACCATGACTAATATATACAAAATCACAGACATAGAAAAAAACATAATAAGAATTACAGAAGAATCTACCTAACATAGGGTATGTCTACACTACAAAGTTAGTTCGAACTAACGGACGTTAGTTCGTACTAACTTTCATAGGCACTACACTAGCGCTCCGTTAGTTCGAACTTAATTCGAACTAACGGAGTGCTTAGTTCGAACTAGGTAAACCTCATTTTACGAGGATTAAGCCTAGTTCGAACTTACTAGTTCGAATTAAGGGCTGTGTAGACCCTTAATTCGAACTAGTGGGAGGCTAGCCCTTCCCAGGTTCCCCCTGGTGGCGTCTCTGGGCACAACCAGGAAAACTCTTCTCCTCTTCCCCAGCCCCGGGCCCTTAAAGGGGTAGACTCTGGCCAGATGGCACTGGAGTGAGACAGCCCTGCCAGCAGTGTCTACCCCTGAGCCAGTGGCCCCACCATGAGCCAGGCAGCCAGTGGCAGTGAGCCGTCCCCTGCCCAGTCCCTGAGCACCCAGGGGCCAGTCAGGGGCCGTAGATGACGCGCGGCCCCCTGGACTAGTGCGGAGGTCATGGACCTCATTGAAATTTGGGGGCAGGCCCCCAGTCTCCAAGATCTCCGCACTAGGAGGAGGAACGTGGCCGTCTACGGCCGCATAGCAGCCGCCATGGCCCGCAAGGGACACAGGCGCACCCAAGAGCAGGTGCGAATTAAGCTGAAGCAGCTGCGGCAGAGGTACGCCAGGGCCACAAGGGGCGGCGCCGCTGCAGGGGCTGCCACCTGCCCCTACTTCCCCACCCTCCACCAACTCTTGGGGGGAGGGGCGGTCCGTGCCAGCCCGGGGGACAGCGAGCCGGGGCCAGAGGGCCCTGACCTGGGCGCACCGGAGGGGCCACCGCCAGCTGTTCCAGCAGGGTCATCAAGGGAGACCGTACCGGGTAAGTAGTTTGAATTAAGTAGTTCGGGGGGGGAGGTGGGAGGGAGACCAGAGACCGCGCGCATGGGCCATGCCTTCCATGGATCATGCAGACACCTGTGCACGTGCGAGCACATGCCATGCCACCCTTGGGCAGGTGGTTCCAGCTGCGTGACACCCAGGGGCCATTGCCCAATAGGCACATGCTTGTGCAAAGAGACGTGACATGCTCCCGACCCCAGGGCAGGACCCAGCAGGATGCTTTCCCTTCACATGTCCCCTCTACACGGAGGCAGGGGACATCTTCCCCTCCATCCCACCGCCCCGGCCACACTATACATGGCACAGGGACATGGGTGCGGTCTTCGGGCAGCTCCCAGTCCCGGGGAGAGCCAGATATCCTGACCATGACCTCTGTACAAGCACAGCAGCTGTGACGGTGCAGGACATGGTCCCCCTCACGTTGCGGGGTGGGGGAGGGGCCTGGGCATCATCCTCTGCGTCCCTAGGGAGAACTGACCACTTCTCTTCTTTCTCTACAGCTGCACCAGCTGCTCGTGCAGGGCGCACCACCCCGCCCGGGACATGCTCCCACACCCGCGGCCTGCTCCAGACTGCCAGCACGGAACAGGAGTACCGGGACCAGCACCTGGGGGCCCTGCGAGCCGTGCACCGCACACTGCAGGCCTGGATGCGGGAAGACCTGCAGGTCCGCCACGAGCTGCTGGCTGAGCTCTGAGGGCTGAGCACAAACCTGCAGCTCCTGCTGCAGAGCATGGTGCCCCGTGCTGGTCCTGCGCCTGCTGCCCCCCCAACTGCTGTCCCTCCTCCCACTCCTGCCCCCTCCCACCTCTTCCTCCTCAAACCCCACAACCTCCACACCCCCCACCTCAACCTCCGCACCCTCCACCCCATCCCCCCGGGGACGCCTAGACCCCCTCCCTCATCGTGCTGGGAGGCAGTTGGCCCGGCGAGACCCCCACCCCTGATCCTTGGGTTTCCCCACCCCCTGCTTTCCCTTGCTTCCCCCTTTCAGCTCCCTCCTCCCAGTTTTCCCCCTCCCCTCTCCCACCCTCTCTCTTCTCCTCTCCCACCTCCTTTTCCCAGTTTCCCCGAGTTTTGTTAAATTAAGAGAGTTTCTAGTTTTGACCACATGTTATCTTTATTTTGTACATCAAGAAGAGGGGCTAGGGAAGGGTAAGTGGAAGGAGGTGAGGGAGGAATGGGGCATGAGCCCCCGATGGGGAGGACTGGACTGGCTCTGCGGGCTTCTGGGGGTGGAAGCTCTCCTGCAGCCCCCCAATTGCCCCCTCTCCCCAGATGGCAGCCTGCGGCAAGTGCAGCCGGTCTGATGGCCGAGCGGTGTGATGTGCCCAGTGTGGGTAGTCCGGGCACTCCAAGCCAGGACTGCTTTGCAAGCGGGGCACCCCTGAGAACTGTGTGTCCGGGGTGGGGGTCGGGTCCCTTTAAGCACAGCCCTGGGCTAGCCTGAGGCAGCATCTCCACGCTCTAAGTCCTCCTCTGATGCCCTGCCGGCACTGCTTCCGGCCATCCTTAACCGCGGTTCAGGGTCCACTTAATGTGGACATGCTAGTTTGAATTAGCAAAACGCTAATTCGAACTAGTTTTTTAGTCTGGATCCGTTAGTTCAAATTAGCTTAGTTCGAATTAACTAATTCGAACTAAGGGTACGTCTACACTACAGCGCTAGTTCGAACTAACTTAGTTCGAATTAGTTAATTCGAACTAAGCTAGTTCGAACTAACGCATCTAGAACTAAAAACTAGTTCGAACTAGCGTTTTGCTAGTTCGAACTAGTAAGTCCACATTGAGTGGACTCTGAACAGGGCTTAATGATGGCCGGAAGCAGTGCCGGCAGGGCATAAAAGGAGGACTTAGAGCATGGAGATACTGTCTCAGGCTAGCCGAGGGCTGCGCTTAAAGGGTCCCGACCCCCACCCCGGACACACAGTTCTAAGGGGTGCCCCGCTTGCAAAGAAGTTCTGGCTTGGAGTGCCCTGAGTGCCCACACTGGGCACATCACACCACTCGGCCATCAGCCCGGCTGCACTTGCCGCAGGCTGCCATCTGGGGAGAGGGAGTAATTGGGGGGCTGCAGGAGAGCTTCCACCCCCAGAAGCCCGCAGAGCCAGCCCAGTCCTCCCCATCGGGGGCTCGTACCCCATTCCTCCCTCACCTCCTTCCACTTGCCCTTCCCTAGCCCCCCTTCTTATTGATGTACAAAATAAAGATAACGTTTCTTCCAACATTGACTCTGTCTTTATTGAAAAAAACTGGGGGAGACTGGGAAAAGGAGGTGGGAGAGGGGAAGAGAAAGGCTGGGAGAGGGGAGGGCAACTAACATGATCAGGGGTTGGGAACAGGTCCCATATGAAGAGAGGCTACAGAGACTGGGACTGTTCAGCTTAGAAAAGAGGAGACGGAGGGGGGACAGGATAGAGGTCTCTAAAAGCAGGGGTTGGATGGAGAGGGTGCATTCAGAAAAGTTCTTCCTGAGTTCCCATAAAGAAGGACTAGAGGACACCAAAGGAAAGGAATGGGTAGCAGGCTTCAAACTAGTAAGAGAAAGTTGTTCTTGACAAAGCAAATAGTTAACCTGTGGAACTCCTTGCTGCAGGAGGCTGTGAAGGCTACAACTAGAACAGAGTTTAAAGGGAAGTGAGATCAAGTCATGGAGGTTGGGTCCATGGAGTCCTATTAGCCAGAGGGTAGGAGTGGTGTCCCTGCCCAAAGTTTGTGGAAGGCTGGAGAGGGATGGCACGAGACAAATGGCTTGGTCATTGTCTTCGGTCCATCCCCTCCAGGGTCCCTAGGGTTGGCCGCTGTGGGCAGACAGGCTACTGGGCTAGATGGACCTTTGGTCTGACCCAGGACGGCCATTGTAAGCTCAGGGCTCAGTGTCGGGGGTCTCAGTGGACCCCCTTGATTTTCATGCACACCTGGTCCTGGGTGGCCAGGCTGGCAGCTCTCCTGCCCTAGACGGCCACTTTCCTGTGCCTAGTGCGGAGATCGTGGACGAGGTCCACGATGTCCGCACTAGCCCAGGAAGGTGCCCGCCTCTTGCGGTCCAGGGCAAGCTCCCGGGAGCCGCCAGCCTGGTCCCGGCAAGAGGGGGTGGGCTGGGGGGCATCGGGTGGGTGGCTCTGTGCCGTGCCAGGTGCAGGGTCTGCTAGCTGGGTGCTGGCAGGCTTGCACCTGGCACGGGCACCGTAGCCAGCCCGTGCCCCTTTAAGGGGTCCGGGGCCGGGAGGGGGGCATAGAGTTTCCCTGGTGTTGGCCAGAGTGGCCACCAGGGAAACCTGGGGAGGGCTAGCCTCCCACTAGTTCGAACTAAAGGGCTACACAGCCCTTAGTTCGAACTAGCTAGTTCGAACTAGGCGTTAGTCCTCGTAAAATGAGGTTTACCTAGTTCGAACTAAGCGCTCCGCTAGTTCGATTCAAATTCGAACTAGCGGAGCGCTAGTGTAGCGCATAGGAAAGTTAGTTCGAACTAACGTCCGTTAGTTCGAACTAACTTTCTAGTGTAGACATACCCTCAGTTAGTTCGAATTAACGTTGTAGTGTAGACGTACCCATATTCTCGCACAGCTGTGGGGCTGTGAATTTTCCTTAAAGTTGGATTAAGTATTAAGTTTGTAGCCATCCTGGGCCATGTCTACACTACAGATAATATCGAAGCAGGCACAGCCAATCTTCTGGGGTTCGAATTAGCCGGTCTAGTGAAGACACGCTAATTCGAACTGAGAGGGGTGCTCCTGTCAATGCCGGTAGCCCTGCTTCTATGAGGAGTAAGGGAAGCTCAAGAGAGAGTGTGCTCCCTTTGTCTTCCCTGAGTGGGGGCAGCACCAAAATTCAAGTTAAGATACTTTGGCTTAAACTACACAATTGACGTAGCTTAATTTGTGTATCCTAATTTGAATTTATCCCCTTGTGTAAACTGGAGGCTGAGGTCTCACTGAGGGTCATCTTTGATTCCCTTTAATGCCTTTATTCCTAACATCCACCTCTTTCTGGGATCCTATTTAATTAAACCTTGGTTTCTTGTCAATATTTGCCATTCCTGCTTTCCATTTTTTTTTGGGGGGGGGGGGGGAGTTCTAACAATTGTCAAAATCATTTGCAGAGTGAGAGGTTATTTCTACAAAGTGATTAATGAAGTTTGGCTAAAGAAAGTCTCTGCAATTAGAGTTGCTGGATTTCTGGGAAAGAGTATGGATAAGCTACAGGGAAGTCTGAGATGATAACAGGGACTGGTGAGTTGTATTGTGAGGTCTCAGCTCTGACAGAGGGGACTCTAGACAGGATCTTCAACCCCAAGAGTATGCTTAGGGGCCCTAAACCAAAAATAATATCTAGATTTTCTTCAGAATCTGTAGGCTAAAAGTACATGGGGGCCCAGTGATGTGATCCCTTACAATAGTCTGGTGAGTGGTATAGAGTGGAAGCTCAATTTGAGTTGTGAAACTTGTCTATCTTCTTTTTTAAAATAACAACAAAATCAGACCAGGACTGGCTGATTGAGAGCCTTTTTTCAGTGCTAACAATTCTCTAATTCTTCCCTCCTCCCTTTCCCTGCTCTCTTTTTTCTTCTCTTTTGCAGTTCAAATACAGGTTGACCTGCCTGACTGGTCCCAAACGGGGAAGTATGCCAGATGAGAGGGGTCAGTGAAGGGGTCATCTGCTGCCAGCTTCTCAGATCTCCCAGAGGGCCACCAGCTTCCCAACCACCAGGACTCCCTTCCTTGCCACTCATCCCCACTCCAAGGTTCCCCTTTCGGCCACCATCCCCACAGCCAGTCCCAGTTATCGGGCTGTCAGCTCAGCTCCTGCCCTGGCCAGGCTTCCGCCCCTCTTCCCTCCCACCCCCCAGACGCTGGACTGGCTCCACTCCCAACCTGGCTCCACCCCTGACCACCGCCCCAGCTCCTTCTCCCAGCCCCCTTCCTACTGGTTCATCTCTGCTCCCAGACTTGTCCAGACCCCCAGCTGCTAGCTTGGTTCCGCTTCCAGCTCTGGCCTTAGCCAGGCTCCTGACTGCCAGCCCCTTTGCCACCTGATTTCCAGCCAGCCCCTACTTTCTGCTGCAGGGCTCTCTGGTCCAGCAACATCTGTGGTTCTGCCCAACCCCAGATGTTGCTAGACAAGAGGGTCCTGGATCAGAGAGGTTTAACCTGCATTTTGATTTAGGGTCTGTTCACACTTTCCCCCTTTGATTGCTTCAGTGTGACAATATTTTGTATTCTATTTTTGATACATCTATTCATAAGCTGTTTTGACATTCATACCTTAATTTCAGCTTGACTTGTGCCTTGTGTCTTATCCCATTGTAATTTTGCATCTCAACTTGAAAGTCAATGGATAGGTAATGAGTATTATGACTAGGTTAAAGATAGATTATTATTAAACATAAACATCTCCAGTTGGTCTGGATTCTTGATTGACTCTTTGTTTTTCCTTGTCTCTTCTCCACTTCACCATGGAGACAGTAGTACAAGGCTACTGCCAGCTTTTCTGACAGAATCCATTGTATCTTGTTTACTCTTTCATCCCTACAGCAGTAATGCAAACATTTCATTTAACTCTATAAAAAGGTAACATTAAAAACGTAGTGCAATATTTTTGAGGGAGATAGCTTAAAACAATTTAATCATTCAGCTATCTTGAAACATCTATTCACATTCACTGTAAGGTTTTCAAACCAGGACATTTTATGTGTTTCTATTGAGGAAACATTGTGGATAGTTTAAAAAAAATACGCAGTGCAGCAGCAATTACAAAAGCATATATCACTAAGTTGTTTGGGTGCATAAAAATAGAGTGAAAAATAACAGTGAAAACATTTTTATGGCACAGTATTCAGAAATATTGCGCAGCTTTTTATCTTGAATACTGGGTCCAGATTTGTGTGTGTATATATATATATATATATACACAATTTAAAACCAAAACTGAAATGTTTAGAAAATATCTAAATAAAACATTTTGTTTAATCCTATCGGATTTTTCCTCCCTCTGACTTGTCAGGTTGCAAGAATTTTTGAGCTTTTGACTTTTCATCCTTATTCAGGGTAGGAAATAGTTTCAAAGGGTATGTCTAGACTGCAGAGTTTTTCTGGGATATCAGGGTACGTCTACACTACAGCGCTAGTTCGAACTAACTTAGTTCGAATTAGTTAATTCGAACTAAGCTAGTTCGAACTAACGCGTCTAGAACTAAAAACTAGTTCGAACTAGCGTTTTGCTAGTTCGAACTAGCAAGTCCACATTGAGTGGACTCTGAACAGGGCTTAAGGATGGCCGGAAGCAGTGCCGGCAGGGCATAAAAGGAGGACTTAGAGCATGGAGATGCTGTCTCAGGCTAGCCGAGGGCTGCGCTTAAAGGGTCCCGACCCCCACCCCGGACACACAGTTCTAAGGGGTGCCCCGCTTGCAAAGAAGTTCTGGCTTGGAGTGCCCTGAGTGCCCACACTGGGCACATCACACCACTCGGCCATCAGCCCAGCTGCACTTGCCGCAGGCTGCCATCTGGGGAGAGGGAGTAATTGGGGGGCTGCAGGAGAGCTTCCACCCCCAGAAGCCCGCAGAGCCAGCCCAGTCCTCCCCATCGGGGGCTCGTACCCCATTCCTCCCTCACCTCCTTTCACTTACCCTTCCTTAGCCCCCCTTCTTATTGATGTACAAAATAAAGATAACGTTTCTTCCAACATTGACTCTGTCTTTATTGAAAAAAAACTGGGGGAGACTGGGAAAAGGAGGTGGGAGAGGTGAAGAGAAAGGCTGGGAGAGGGGAGGGCAACTAACATGATCAGGGGTTGGGAACAGGTCCCAGATGAAGAGAGGCTACAGAGACTGGGACTGTTCAGCTTAGAAAAGAGGAGACGGAGGGGGGACAGGATAGAGGTCTCTAAAAGAAGGGGTTGGGTGGAGAGGGTGCATTCAGAAAAGTTCTTCCTGAGTTCCCATAAAGAAGGACTAGAGGACACCAAAGGAAAGGAATGGGTAGCAGGCTTGAAACTAGTAAGAGAAAGTTGTTCTTCTTGACAAAGTAAATAGTTAACCTGTGGAACTCCTTGCTGCAGGAGGCTGTGAAGGCTAGAACTAGAACAGAGTTTAAAGGGAAGTGAGATAAAGTCATGGAGGTTGGGTCCATGGAGTCCTATTAGCCAGAGGGTAGGAGTGGTGTCCCTGCCCAAAGTTTGTGGAAGGCTGGAGAGGGATGGCACGAGACAAATGGCTTGGTCATTGTCTTCGGTCCATCCCCTCCAGGGTCCCTAGGGTTGGCCGCTGTTGGCAGACAGGTTACTGGGCTAGATGGACCTTTGGTCTGACCCAGGACGGCCATTGTAAGCTCAGGGCTCAGTGTCGGGAGTCTCAGTGGACCCCCTTGATTTTCATGCACACCTGGTCCTAGGTGGCCAGATTGTGGAGGAGGTCCACGATGTCCGCACTAGCCCAGGAAGGTGCCCGCCTCTTGCGGTCCAGGGCAAGCTCCCGGGAGCCGCCAGCCTGGTCCCGGCAAGAGGGGGTGGGCTGGGGGGCATCGGGTGGGTGGCTCTGTGCCGTGCCAGGTGCAGGGTCTGCTAGCTGGGTGCTGGCAGGCTTGCACCTGGCACGGGCACCGTAGCCAGCCCGTGCCCCTTTAAGGGGTCCGGGGCCGGGAGGGGGGCATAGAGTTTCCCTGGTGTTGGCCAGAGTGGCCACCAGGGAAACCTGGGGAGGGCTAGCCTCCCACTAGTTCGAACTAAAGGGCTACACAGCCCTTAGTTCGAACTAGCTAGTTCGAACTAGGCGTTAGTCCTCGTAAAATGAGGTTTACCTAGTTCGAACTAAGCGCTCCGCTAGTTCGATTCAAATTCGAACTAGCGGAGCGCTAGTGTAGCACCTATTAAAGTTAGTTCGAACTAACGTCCGTTAGTTTGAACTAACTTTCTAGTGTAGACATACCCTCAGAGCCATCCTGGAAAAGCTCTGCTGCGTCCAAGGAACGCATCTGCTTTTCAGAAAAAAAAATCGGAAAAACAGACACGTTTTTTCGACATCCTTGTAAATCTCATTCTATAAGGAAGAAGAGATGTTCCTGAAGAGGATTTTTTCCCCCAACATTTGGTCCAGTCTGGATGGGCCAATTGTCAGAAAAGACTCTTTTGGAAGAAAAGCGGAAAAAGATATGCAAATTGCAGTTCGCAATTTGCGTATCTCTTTCTGGTAGAACTTTGTAGTCTAGAGACAGCCAAAGTTTTGAAAATTCTCAGCAGATGGGAACATCGTTCCCTGCCCAGCTTTAATTCTGATATGTGTTGCTAAAATAGACTTCAGAGTTCCATGAAAGACAGAGGCTTCCATGGAGACAATCTTGAAACATATATAGATTTAGAAGGCCAAAACTTTTGGTCATTCTATTTGTAGTAAGCTCCTTGTGTTCCACCATATAGTAAGGCATTAAGGCTACAGAAATTCCATCCAGCTTTGATCTTTCTATCGTTTTTTCTGTGGGAGAGCATAACCTACGTCATACTCTGTCATTCTAATTCTATCAGTGGATCTGCTTCTACAAGTAAGATTTAAGGATTGTGGCCTTCTGATTTTAATTTTTTTTACTAGTTGAGCATGATTACCGGGTAAAGCCTAATATCAGGGAAATAAATAATATAACACTATGGCAAAATCCAACAGGACTTGAAAGTAGTTGGAAGCTCATCAACACTTAGCTGTTTTGCAAATGATACTCCTGAAGTACCTGCACAGATTATTTCTGTGTTTGCTGGGCATGTGACATTCTTCTTTGATTTGCATGTCTGGAAACTAATGTACAGGAGATGGAAAAGATTTTGCTCCTTTCTGCTGCTGTGCTTCTGAAGTTTTGTCACTTTTGGGGGGAGGGAGGGGAAATAAGTAGAAATGTTGTCCCTAGCCTCTGTTTGTCAGAGGCTGGAAATGTATGTCAGAAGAGGGATCATTTGATGATTCCCTGTTCTGCTCATTTCCTCTGGGACATCTGGTATTGGCCATTGTGGGAAGACAGGATACTAAGCTAGATGGACCTTTGGTCTGACCCAGTATGGTCGTTCTTATGTTCTTAAAACTGTTTAGCTGTTTTGGGACTGTGTTCAACCTTTTGAGTTTTGCTTGCCTTCCTGATATATCCTTACTGCTTGATATTCTATCTCAGTTCCTCTTATTCAGGATATGAAAGGATGTTCATAACAATTGTTAAACATTATACCAGCTAAACGCATATGAAAGAAAACAAGTTTGTTCTTTCAGTTTGTAGCTGAGACAAAGGAGGAAATTGAGAAGGAAAGCCAATTGCCTCTCTAAAAGTTTTTCCAAAGATTTAAAGCAGTCCCTGAGCAAGTAGCTAAAATTGGGTCAGTTCCCTTAGAAAATACAGAGGTAACCTTAGCAACTTTGTTATTTGTTATTACATCTTTGGAGATTAAAATGGACGGTCTTGCCCCTAGGGTTGCCAGGGTTAGGGAATAAGGTGGAAGTAGATCAAAGAAATTGTCATCTTGGAAAAAAACTCATAATGCTCCAAATAAAAAGTGGAAACAATTGTGCTAGGTTATTTCACCAACTCTTATAAGGGAAAATTGTTTTCATAGGAAACTGACAACATACAAATATAGTGTTAAAATATGAGGCAAAGAGCTGCTGGCTGGAGCAGAAGAGGATGATTCAAATGACTTGGAATTTTTTTTAAATTAAGAAGGCATTTTGTAATTTAAATAAGCAATTGGCAGGCAAATCCGGTAGCCATTACAATGCTCGATCTTCAAAAATTGGTGCATTTTGGAAGATTATTTGAAGTATGTAGAAAGGGCAGCCTATTATTTCTACTTTCATATTGAGCTATTGACAAAACAAAATGAATAAAAGATGAATCCACTGTGGAATATTTGCTCATGGAAATGATTCAGTGAGAAGGACAGCAATATTTATTTTTTCTTCTTCATTTCTGGGTCTTCCACTACTGCTTTGTTTAAATTATTATTTATTTACTTAAAGTGCTGCTAAAACCACTTGTGATAAAGAGACATAAAGGAAGATACAGCCTTTCGCTGTGAAAAATGAGTGGAATTCAAGCCCAGACAATGCAGAGCAGAAACATGTGTGCAGTTAAACTAGAAACTGACATATACTCACAAAAATCTTAATGGAAGGAGTTTGTTGTAAGCAGAGGTTTGAAGGATGAGGAATTCATTAGATGCATGAGAAAACTGAGCCATGGCCATGGGTGGCACAGAGATAACTTGTTATATACAAAGTGTAGAAGAATGGAAAGGGAACAGTTAGTAAGTTGATTTGAGAGTTTGAGAAACATTGGTGAAAGATCCGCAAAATGCCAGAAGTTTCCAGTGGGGAAGGGCAAAGGGGCAGTTGCCCCAGGGCTTGGTGATTCAAAGAGCTTGGGGCTCCCCATCACAGTCACTGCTCTTGTGGCGGCAGCAGTGGCCAGAGCCTCATGCCCCTTTAAATTGCTGCCAGAGTGTTGCCCCACATGCTCCATACAAGTCTGTGGGCTGGTGGAGAGGGTGTCTGTGCTGTGCTGTGGGTGGCACTGAGGGTTGGCTACCCTGGCCCCACCCCTTCCACTCAAGACTCTTTCCACACACACACACCTTGCCTGGGGACCTGTGGAAGCTGTCAGCCCCCCCTGAAGCAGGGCTGGATTAAGGGGGGGGCTAGCCGGGCAGCTGCCTGAGGCACCAACTTATGCGGGGTGCCTGATTGAAGTGGTAAGGGGCACCGTGCACCCAGGGGCGGAGCCGCACATGCGCCGCATGCCCAGGGCTGGGCCGTGCATGCGCCACATGCCCGGGGCCGGGCCGTGCATTCACCATGCGCCCGCTGCCCAGGGTGCAAGTATGGCTCAATCCAGCACTGCCTGGAGACAACTGACTTGATATCATTGGTATTACAGAAACCTGGTGGGATGGGACGCACAATTGGAATGTTGGTATGGAAGGGTATGGCTTGCTCAGGAAGGAAAGACAGGGAAATAAGGGAGGAGGGGTTGCCTTGTATATTAAAAATGTACACACTTGGACTGAAGTGGAGATGAACGTAGGAGATAGCTGTGTAGAGAGTCTCTGGGTTAAGCTAAAAGTGGTAAAAAACGAGGGTGATATCATGCTAGGAGTCTACTACAGGCCACCTACCCAGGTGGAAGAGGTGGATGAGGCCTTTTTTAAACAATTAACAAAACTATCCAAAGCCCAAGATTTGGTGGTGATGGGGGACTTCAACTATCCAGACATATGTTGGGAAACTAACACAGCGAGGCACAGGCTATCCAATAAGTTTCTGGACTGCATTGGTGACAACTTTCTGTTTCAGAAGGTTGAGAAAGCTACCAGAGGAGAAGCTGTTCTGGATTTGGTTTTAACAAATAGGGAGGAACTAGTTGAGAACTTGAAAGTGGAAGACAGTATAGGGGACAGTGATCACGAAATAATAGAGTTCATGATCTTAAGGAAAGGTAGAAGGGAGACCAGCACAATTGAGGTAATGGATTTCAGGAAGGCAGATTTTGATAAGCTCAGAGAACTTGTAGGTAAGGTCCCATGGGAAGCAAGACGGAAGGAAAAACAACTGAGGAGAGTTGGAAGTATTTCAAAGGGACGTTAAGGGCCCAAAAGCAAACAATTCCGCTGTGTAGGAAAGATAGAAAATATGGCAAAAGACCAGCTTGGCTTAACAAGGAGATCTTGCATGATCTCAAAATAAAAAAGGAGTCATATAAAAAATGGAAACTAGGACAAATAACAAAGGATGAATATAGGCAAGCAACACGGGAATGCAGGGGCAAGATTAGAAAGACAAAGGCACAAAATAAGATCAAACTAGCTACAGGCATAAAGGGAAACAAGAAGACCTTTTATAAATACATTAAAAGCAAGAGGAAGACCAAGGACAGGGTAGGCCCACTGCTTAGTGAAGAGGGAGAAGCAGTAACAGGAAACTTGGAAATGGCAGACATGCTCAATGACTTCTTTGTTTCGGTCTTCACCAAGAAGTCTGGAGGTGTGCCTAACATAGTGAATACAAGCAGAGAGAGGGTAAGTTTAGAAGATAGGATACACAAAGAACAAGTTAAAAATCACTTAGGAAAGTTAGATGTCAGCAAGTCACCAGGTCCTGATGAAATGCATCCCAGGATACTCAAGGAGCTGATAGAGGAGGTATCTGAGCCTTTAGCTATGATCTTTGAAAAATCATGGCAGACAGGGGAGATTCTAGAAGACTGGAAAAGGGCAAATATTGTGCCCATCTATAAAAAGGGGAATAAGAACAACCCAGGAAACTACAGACCGGTCAGTTTAACATCTGTCCCAGGGAAGATAATTGAGCAGGTAATTAAGGAAATCATATGCAAACACTTGGAAGGTAATAAAGTGATAGGGAATAGCCAGCATGGGTTTGTGAAGAACAAGTCATGCTAAACTAATCTGATAGCTTTCTTTGATAGGATAACAAGCCTTGTGGACAAGTGAGAAGCGGTGGATGTCATATACCTAGACTTTAGTAAGGCATTTGATACGGTCTCGCATGATATTCTTATTGATAAACTAGGCAAATATAACTTAGATAGGGCCACGATAAGGTGGGTGCATAATTGGCTGGATAACTGTAGTCAGAGAGTTGTTTTTAACGGTTCTAAATCCTGCTGGAAAAGGATAACAAGTGGAGTTCCTCAAGGGTCCGTTTTGGGACCCGTACTGTTCAATATCTTCATCAATGATGTAGATATTGGGATAGAGAGTACGCTTATTAAGTTTGTAGATGATACCAAACTGGGTGAGGTTGCAACTTCCTTGGAGGATAGGGACATAATTCAAAATTACCTTAGCAAGTTAGAGAAATGGTCAGAGGTAAACAGGATGAGGTTTAATAAAGAGAAATGCAAAGTGCTCCACTTAGGAAGGAACAATCAGTTCCATACATACAAGATGGGAAGCGACTGCCTAGGAAGGAGCATGGCGGAAAGGGACCTAAGGGTCATAGTGGACCACAAGTTGAATATGAGTCAACAGTGTGATGCTGTTGCAAAAAAAGCAAATATGATTCTAGGTTGTATCAACAGGTGTGTTGTAAGCAAAACTCGTGAAGTCATTCTGCCGCTCTACTCTGCACTAGTTAGGCCTCAGCTGGAGTACTGTGTCCAGTTCTGGGCGCCACATTTCAAGAAAGATGTGGAGAAATTGGAAAGGGTACAGAGAAGAGCGACAAGAATGATTAAAGGTTTAGAGAACATGACCTATGAAGCCAGGCTTCATGAACTGGGCTTGTTTAGTTTTGAAAAAGAAGATTAAGGGGGGACATGATAGCGGTTTTCAAATATCTAAAAGGGTGTCACAAGGAGGAAGGCGAAAATTTGTTCCTCTTGGTTTCTGAGGACAGAACAAGGAGTAATGGGCTTAAAGTGCAGCAGGGGAGGTTTAGATTGGACATTAGGAAAAAATTCCTAACTGTCAGGGTGGTCAAATATTGGAATAAATTGCCAACGGAGGTGGTGGAATCTCCCTCTCTGGAGATATTTAAGAACAGGTTAGATAGACAACTGTCAGGGATGGTGTAGACGGAGCTTGGTCCTGCCTTGAGGACGGGAGGCTGGACTCGATGACCTCTTGAGGACCCTTCCAGTCCTATTATTCTATGATTCTATGACTGCAAATACACGCAGTCTCCGGGTTACGTACAAGATAGGGACTGTAGGTTTGTTCTTAAGTTGAATCTGTATGTAAGTCGGAACTGGCGTCAGCCGCTGATGAAACTGATGAGTTTCAACCGCGGCTGAATCTGGATGCCAGTTCTGACTTACATACAGATTCAACTTAAGAAACCCAGGCGTCCGCAAGTCAGCTGCTGCTGAAACTGATCAGCGGCTGATTCCAGGAAGCCTGGGGCAGAGCAACTCTGCCTCGGGCTTCCTGTAGTCAGCTGCTGGTCAGTTTCAGCAGCAGCTGACTTGGGGACGCCTGGGGCAGAGCAGCTGGGGTGCTGCTGGGTTGCTCCAGTAGCGCAGCTCCTCGGCGCTACTGGAGCAACCCAGCAGCACCCCAGCTGTTCTGCCCTAGGCGCCCTGACTCAGCCGCTGCTGAATCAGGACGCCTGGGGCAGAGCAGCTGGGTTGCTGCCGGGTTGGTCCAGAGCGGCGCTGCGGGTCCAACCCGGCAGCCCCCAGCTGCTCTACCCCAGGGGTAGGCAAGAAAAGCCTGGTCTGCTGGGGGGGGCACTAGCTGCACCCCCCCAGCAGACCAGGGAGACGGGGGTGGCGGGACTGCCCAAGTCCTCCACGGCTTTGCTCCGTCTCTCTGGTGTGCTGACCTGGGACACATGGAGCAAAGCCGCAGAGCACGCGGGCAGCGGGATAGTCCAGGCGCGTTCGGGCTGTCCCACTGCAGGCGTGCTCCGAGGCTTTGCTCCCCATCTCCCTGGTGTGCTGGTCAGACCAGGGACGGGGAGCAAAGCCGCTGACACGCCCGCAGACAAAGGAGACGGAGAGCAAAGCCGCGGAGCACGCCCGCAGCAGGACAACCCAAGCGCGCCCGGGCTGTCCCGCTGCGGGCGTGCTCCGCGGCTTTGCTCCTGTCCCCCTGGTCTGCTGGGGGGGGGGTCCAGCAAAGCCGCTGGACCCCCCCAGCAGACCAGGGACACCCGAGCAAAGCTGCCGCCTGGGCGGCTTTGCTCGTTTGCCCGGGAGCAAAGCCGCCCAGGTGGCAGCTTTGCTCAGGTGTCCCTGGTCTGCTGGGGGGGTCCAGCGGCTTTGCTGGCCCCCCCCCAGCAGACCAGGGAGACCGGGAGAAGCTTTTCTCGCCCTGGAGGACACGGGTGGTGACCCGCCGCCCGTGAGCTCCAGGGCGAGAAAAGCCCCGTTCGTAAGTGCGGATCCGACATAAGTCGGATCTGCATAAATCGGGGACTGCCTGTACCAGAGAGCCAGTGAAGCAGGCTTAGAACATAAATCCATTTAAACAATGTTTTTATGAAACAGTGAAATTATTGCCAGTACATGGGTAGTGATTACATTTGTGAAGTGGTCTAATACAGGCACAATTCAATACAGTAAGCCTGGATAGATAGATGAGGTGGAGAAACACTCCTATTCGCTCTGTGCTGTATACAAGACTTAGGTGTTTTATGGTACAAAGAGGAGGCAGTAACCTGATGGAGACCAGTGCTGGTCCATTAGCCCTGGTTATGTTTATAAAGCAATGACCTCTCCTTGGCCTGTATTAATGCACTATGATTTGAAAAGCATGTCAGACTGACTGATGTCTGTAAATCAGGACCAGCTAGGTGTTTGAGGAAGTCAAATGAGAGCCTTATGCTAGAATGTCAGTTCTGAAAGATGTGTAAACAGGTAACCTCAGAAGGCTGAATCAGTACATCAGCCTTAGGTAGATGCATGAGACCTTGAACTCTGAGATGATTGATAAGCAAATCCCAAATGGATGTGAGACAGAGTTGCTGAGAAAGTAAAGCAGGCATGGATATTTGAGAGAATGTTCTCAGTGGGTATGTTATTACAATGTGTAAATGTGTGAAATAATATGAGAAAGCTGGTCTACACCTTCAGAAAATGTCTTTATAATTTAATAGGAAATGCTATTTTTTTCCAGAGAGATTTCTGTATTTATAATTATAGAATGTAATACAAAGTGTAAAATCAGATATAAATGTATATTGCAATGTTCTGTGAGGTTGTTCAAAATACATGGAGAAAGGAAATTATCTGTTCTGTAGACTTTAAGAATTACTTCTATAGATTATTTTAAAATGTCTTGTAGTACCTTGTTGCTTTAATCCTGTTCACATGCTGTAGGTCTTTTTGTGGAGATTATTAGTGCTTACAGTAGGAATATGCTTGAGCTATTGAGAAAAATGGCAGCCTCCCAATAATGTATGGTTATGAAACCATACTAAATAAATAATTCGTGGTTATTTTAGAGAAAGACAGAAATGTGAGGCTAGCATTGTGATTCAGAGGAAGAAAGGAAAACAAAACTAAAAATTAGTTTTTGACTAAATTTTTGCAGTAAAAATTTTGTTGTCTATGTTTCAGCCTTTGGGTATGCATACGTAGCCACACTCTAAGCATCCAGACACCTCAGCCATAGGCTGATGCACAAAGTAAGAAATGAGAGATGTTTCCCTCACTTGCTTGGGGGAACTGATCTGATAAGTTTGCTTGGAGCATCCCTACCTGATTGGGTCCTATATGCAAATTTGAAAAACAGCAGTCCCGTGGGATGAACTCACACATAACTTCTAGCCCAGTTATTAGACGATTCACCTAGGATGTAGGAGACGCCTGGTTCAAGTTCTGTCACTTGACTGGGGGAAGGGTTTGAACAGAATTACCATCTGTAGTGAGCAAGGATGGCTGCTCACTGACCCAAAGGGGAAAAACTCCTCTGAGCCCAGGTGGGCTGAGCCCTTTAATTCCACAGAGGCCAAGGGGTGGGGCAGGGAGCATAAAAACCCAACCCAGGAGCTCAATAGGGTCTCAGCCACTGAAGGAAGTAGAGCTCTCAAGCCAGGAGGGCCCTGAGGACATTGGAGAGGCTGAGGACCGCCAGGCCCTTGCTCCAAAAAAGAGACCTTCTACACCCTGGTCAAGGGTTCAGACTACCATGACCCTGAGAACCAGCAGACAGCATGGAGCCAGGTAGATGTTGAGGGAGGAGGGGTTTAGGCAGTGGCCCAGGGGAAGCTAGCAACTGTCAGGCTGATCTCATAATGTTCTAGAGTGTGTCAGCGTATTGTGGGCTGGATCCCTGCTGACCCCAGTGGCAGCTAGGGCAGCCACTGCTAGGGCCCTGGGCTGGGATGTGGTGGAGGAGGTAGGGACCATGTCCCCCTGCCAATCCACATGCCAGGTGGCAGTCTCCCCCTCCCCGCTTGTGCCTGGAGAATTGAACGAACTGCCCGCGGCTACACACGGCAGTTTAAAGTTAATCTGAACTAAGTCCTTAGTCCGCGTGCAGTTCGTTCGAACTAAGGGGGATTTAAAGATGGCGGACAGATGGGAACATGCAAATAAAGCCTGGGATATTTAAATCCCGGGCTTTATTTGCAACTCCAGTTGCCTGACTTGCATACCTAGCTCAAATTAACGAGCTAGTGTAGACATACCCAAAGTTAGTAAGTGGTTCCCTCAGCAAATCCCTGTCATTTGAAGGGGCACTTGTAGCGGGGGCTTCCACCCCATATGAGTAGTCCAATCACTGGATCAGAAGTTGTGAAGGACCTCCAGATTTTTGCAAAAAAATGGAATAGACACCTACCTCCAAGAAAATGTTTGCAGCTGAGAATCTCAAACAGAGGGTATCACTTCCCTCCAGCCCCAATTTAGATATCTATCTGCAAAAGGGGTTCAGGGCTTAAGTCCAAAAGGTCTTAGCACACACGCCTCACTTTGGCATTTCCCATTGGCAGTTTCAGCAGGAAGCTGCTACACTTGCTGGCTTTTGTGAAGTGCCTGCCTCCCTGTATTCATTACACAGGAAGCCTCAGAGTCTAAATCAGGATTTGTAAATCCCAGTAAATTTTGAAGCTTAAAAGACAGGCAGGACAGTGCTAGATGCCTTTGTGAATCTAACACAAGTGCAGTCTCGATGTCTGAGCTATGTATGACATATTATTCACAGAATGGGGTGGACTAAGCCAATTCATTCTATGCAGACTAAACTTTTTTCATAACAATTGATTTGTCTGGGCTTATGGAGCCCTGCCAATTAAAAGCTCTCCTGAAGATGTTTTACCTTTCAAGAACTGCTGTGTCTTCTGAATTTTGTAGCATGAGCCTGTTTTTGTTTGGCCTCCTGGTGCCAGCTGTCTTTCAGTTTTAGCAATGTGGCAATATTCTGTTATGACTATAATTAACCTGGCTGTTAGCAAGTTTTGAGGAAAAATTATGGAAGAGGTATATGTGTCCTTGTGTTTATTTTCCTTTCCATCATAAAGTTTAAATTCTCAAATTTTGTTATACATTTAGCCTTATTTTATGGTACAGGCAGTCCCTGAGTTACAAACGGGGCTTTCTCGCCCCGGAGCTCGCAGGCAGCGGGACCGCCCAGAGCGCAGCAGTCCCACCACCTCGACCTCCAGGGCAAGAAAAGCTGCTCCGGGTGCCTCTGGTCTTCTGGGGACCGTCTCCAGCAGACCAGGGACACCCAGAGCAAAGCCTCAGAAGCGCGGCACCCCGCCGCCGCTGCCGCTTTGCTCCTGGTGCCTCTAGTCTGCTGGGGACCGTCTCCAGCAGACCAGGGACACCTGGAGCAAAGCCGGGGAGGTGGAGGGGTCCCGCCACCGCTGCGGCTTTGCTCCCCGTGTCCCTGGTCTGCTGGGGGGGGGGGCGCAGCTAGTGCCCCCCCCCAGCAGACCAGGGAGACGTGGAGCAAAGCCCCGGGCCTGTGGTAGAGCAGGTGGGGCGCTGCCGGTTGGTCCCGCAGCACCGCTCCTTGGCGCTACTGGACCAACCCGGCAGCACCCCAGTTGCTCTGCCCCAGGCGTCCCCAAGTCAGCCGCTGCTGAAACTGACCAGTGGCTGACTACAGGAAGCCCCTGCCCCGGGGCTTCCTGGAATCAGCCGCTGATCAGTTTCAGCAGCGGCTGAATCTGGACGCCAGTTCCAACTTACATACAGATTCAACTTAAGAACAAACCTACAGTCCCTATCTTGTACGTAACCCGGGGACTGCCTGTATTAATTTGTATATAGACCAGATCCTCAGCTGGTGAGAATTGCCATTGCTCCATGGAGTTATGCTGATTTAAACCTAGTGAAGACCTGACTTATGTATTTGTATTTAATGTTAAGTTGCTCTTTCATGTTTATTCTCTACAGAGACTTACTGGCCTCTACATACAGTTCGTGGAATGGTTTGCCATTCCCACAGCTGTTAAGAGCCCCTTACAGTGGTCAGGCTGATTTATTTCCTTGCCTGAAGAATTATTAAATACATTATTTAACATTAATTCTTTGTTCAGTATGAGTGGATCTTTTCTCCACAACAGGGCTATGAAAGGAAAGTGCAAATTGTTTATACATCTACATTTGTGGATGATTCTGCACTGTAACTGAAGTAACTAAATTATTTTCTATCTAATTATCCTCAGCTATCAGATCTTAGCAAAATCAACAGTTGGTTATTTGACCTGCTGTTGTTGAGGTGTGTGTGTATATGTATGTATAAACCCGTCTATTGTTTGCTGAGGGCCAAAACCAGAAAGTCACATCTAAATTAATTAGAATTGTGGTGGCAGTGGATCAGATGTGAATTCCTCATCTGAACCTAATTCACAAAACTTTGATTTCTGGTCATGTCCAGAGGGATTGCATTACAATTCCAGTATGAATGGATTCATTGCATGAGAACAATGGATCTGATGAGGTTTTTTTTTTCTGTTTAGGCTTAAAATCGTGCAAAAAGAGTTCATAAGATTTTTATGTCATCAACAGCGAACACTGCTAAACTTACCATAATATGAACAATGATTCAAATACGGCCTCACACCATCTCATCTTGAGTAAAATGTGTGGATCATAGTACATCTTAGTGCATTTTAGATAGGGAGTGACAGTAAATTAGGCAATGGAAATAAACCAGTTCTTGACAAAGTAGTAGTTAAATAATCTAATCATTGTTTTCCAACACTCTTATAAAACAGACTTTCATTTTGGTTTACAAAGTTTAATCAGATTGCTGGTGATTACAGCATAAGCAAAGATAACAGATGTGTTCTAGTTGTGTTTATCCATCAATTCATCTTGGTTCATAATAACAATGAGCCAAATTAAATAAAACTCTGGCTCACACTATCTAGAAACTAAAGCTAAATTGAGCAAACCTTCTCCTCCTGCATGCTTCAATCAATTTTTTTGGTCTTGCATAAGCTTCCCCACTGCAGAAACCAGATGGAGTTTTCATTGACTCTAACCTAGAGATGTTATCTTTATTAGATTTGTTGCAATCATGCTGTTATCATTTCATAAATTCTGTAGCTAACAATAGAAGCTTGTTTTTCTGCAGTTTCTTACTTAAGAATCTGCATACTACTGACCAATGATCTATCTTCACCAAATAGAGATCAAACATTGATCCCTTTTGAAATTGTATAAACAGGCAGATTTTGTTTAAAAGGGAGAAAAAACTAGCTAATAGGGAAAACATCTTAGATAATTCTGATGTACGATGAATATCAAATGTGTTGGTCACTGGTTATGTATCGCCAACATTTCTGTGCAACTGATTTCTCCTCAATAAATGCTTTGCTAGAGAACTTCTTATGTCTTATTTTCTTATCAGATATCAAAGAAATATAGCGTTCAAGAGCATGTACAAAAATCATCATACTGTGAAATGATTAAAGTACCAAAAGAGAAGCTTCCAAACACAAAGCTGGATGACATTCCTAAAATAGATAATATATGGAGTAAAAGATAAAAATCACACTTAGTATAAATGACTTCAGAGACAAATGAGTCAGGACATTCTTCACGCGAAAAAAGCACATCATTGGGGATTTATGGATAGAATTGCATCACTGCAGAAAGACATGTTTTTGTTTCATTCATTAAAAAGTGTCTCTTCAAGGGCAGAAGCAACTTTTAATGGGTCTCAATATGGTAAAATAAAACAAGAGCCATGTTCTTACTAGACGAGATTCAGGACAGCATGATTGTATTCCTTCATTATCAGCAAGATGATCTATTCCCGGACTCATAATAACATCAAGGGATATTGACTGCCTCTGTCAGCACTGGATTTTGGAAGGGGAATGGGAAGGTTGGGGATACCTCTAGGGTGTGCTTAAGTGCTTCCCAGTGCTTCCCAGACAATCAGAGCGCTCCTATATTTGAAGAGTTGCTAGTGATCTTACTCTTCCAGGCAAGGGATATGTCTACATATCAAACTACAGGTATGATTCCCTACTCAAGGAGACATACATTGGCTACCTCTTAGCAAATTAGCATGCTAAAAATAGAACATAGCCACTGCAGCAGGAGCGGCAGAAAGGACTTGCTAATATTGTACGTGCCCATTACAGACATCTACTCAGATAAGTAGCCTCTTCCACCATTCATTCTGCTGTGATTACATCCCAAGTGTAGACATATCCTAAGGAGTATTGTGAATGTTGTCTGGGTGTCTGGACACTACCTATGAAAAGCAGTGGACGGGAGAAGCAGTTCTGTTTCTAGTCTGCAGAAGCCACTGCTGGCCACATGCAGCATTGTCTAAGGGTATGTCTACACTGCAAAGTTAATTCGAACTAACGGACGTTAGTACGAATTAACTTTGATAGGCGCTACACTAGCGCTCCGCTAGTTTGAACTTAATTCGAACTAGCGGAGTGTTTAGTTCAAACTAGGTAAACCTCATTCTACGAGGACTAAGCCTAGTTCGAACTTTCTAGTTCGAATTAAGGGGTGTGTAGCCCCTTAATTCGAACTAGTGGGAGGCTAGCTCTCCTCAGCTTTCCCTGGTGGCCACTCTGGCCAACACCAGGGAAACTCTACTGTCCCCCTCCCAGCCCCGGACTCCTTAAAGGGGCACGGGCTGGCTACGATGCCCGTGCCAGGTGCAAGCTGCCAGCACCCAGCTAGCAGACCCTGCACCTGGCACGGCTTGAGCCAGCCACCAGATGCCCCCCAGCCCTCCCCCTCTTCCCGGGACCAGGCTGGCGGATCCCGGGAGCTTTCCCAGGACTGCAAGAGGCGGGCACCCGCCTGGTCTAGTGCGGACATCATGGACCTCGTCCACGACCTCCACACTAGGCACAGGAAAGTGGCCGTCTAGGGCAGGAAAGCTGCCAGCCTGGCCACCCAGGAGCAGGTGTGCATGAAAATCAAGGTGGTCCACTGAGACCCCCGACCCTGAGCTTAAAATGGCCGTACTGGGTCAGACCAAAGGTCTATCTAGCCCAGTAGCCTGTCTGCCGACAGCGGCCAACCCTAGGGACCCTGGAGGGGATGGACCGAAGACAGTGACCAAGCCATTTGTCTCGTGCCATCCCTCTCCAGACTTCCACAAACTTTGGGCAGGGGCACCACTCCTACCTCCTGGCTAATACCACTCCATGGACCCAACCTTCATCACTTTATCTCACTTCCCTTTAAACTCTGTTCTAGTTCTAGCCTTCACAGCCTCCTGCAGCAAGGAGTTCCACAGGTTGACTCTTTGCTTTGTGAAGAACAACTTTCTGTTACTAGTTTGAAGCCTGCTACCCATTCCTTTCCTTTTGTGTCCTCTAGTCCTTCTATTATGGGAACTAATGAAGAACTTTTCTTGATGCACCTTCTCCACCCCACTCATGCTTTTAGAGACCTCTATCCTATCCCCCCTCCAGTCTCCTCTTTTCTAAACTGAAAAGTCCCAGTCTCTTTAGCCTCTCTTCACATGGAACCTCTTCCAAACCCCTCATCATTTTCGTTGACCTCCCCTCTCTCTTCCCCTCTCCCACCTCCTTTTCCCAGTCTCCCTGAGTTTTGTTCAATAAAGAGAGATTCTATTTTTGACTACATGTTTTCTTTATTTTGTACATCAGGAAGGGGGGCTAGGGAAGGGTAAGTGGAAGGATATGAGGGAGGAATGGGGTACGAGCCCCTGATGGGGAGGACTGGGCTGGCTCTGCTGGCTTCTCGGGGTGGAAGCTCTCCTGCAGCCCCCCAATTGCCCCCTCTCCCCAGATGGCAGCCTGCGGCAAGTGCAGCCAGTCTGATGGCTGAGTGCTGTGATGTGCCCAGTGTGGGCACTTAGGGCACTCCAAGCAAGGACTGCTTTGCAAGTGGGGAACCCCTGAGAACTGTCTGTCCGGGGTAGGAGCAGGCCCCTTTAAGCACAGCCCTCTGCTAGCCTGAGGCAGCAGCTCCATGCTCTAAGTCCTCATCTGATGCCCTGACGGCACTGCTTCCGGCCATCCTTAACCCCGGTTCAGGGTCCACTTAATGTGGACATTCTAGTTCGAATTAGCAAAACGCTAATTCAAACTAGTTTTTTAGTCTGGATCCGTTAGTTCGAATTAGCCCTGTAGTGTAGACATACCCTAAGAAATAAGCACACTACACTCCTGCATCACACCTATTACTCCAGTCAATGCATGTAGTATCACTCATCATGGTTCCTTCCTGATAGAGGAGGTATCTGAGCCTTTAGCTATGATCTTTGAAAAATCATGGCAGACAGGGGAGATTCCAGAAGACTGGAAAAGGGCAAATATTGTGCCCATCTATAAAAAGGGGAATAAGAACAACCCAGGAAACTACAGACCGGTCAGTTTAACATCTGTCCCAGGGAAGATAATGGAGCAGGTAATTAAGGAAATCATATGCAAACACTTGGAAGGTAATAAAGTGATAGGGAATAGCCAGCATGGGTTTGTGAAGAACAAGTCATGCCAAACTAATCTGATAGCTTTCTTTGATAGGATAACGAGCCTTGTGGACAAGGGAGAAGCAGTGGATGTCATATACCTAGACTTTAGTAAGGCATTTGATATGGTCTCGCATGATATTCTTATTGATAAACTAGGCAAATATAACTTAGATAGGGCCACGATAAGGTGGGTGCAAAATTGGCTGGATAACCGTAGTTAGAGAGTTGTTGTTAACGGTGCTAAATCCTGCTGGAAAGGGATAACAAGTGGAGTTCCTCAAGGGTCTGTTCTGGGACCCGTACTGTTCAATATCTTCATCAATGATGTAGATATTGGGATAGAGAGTACGCTTATTAAGTTTGCAGATGATACCAAACTGGGTGGGGTTGCAACTTCTTTGGAGGATAGGGACATAATTCAAAATGACCTTAGCAAGTTAGAGAAATGGTCAGAGGTAAACAGGATGAGGTTTAATAAAGAGAAATGCAAAGTGCTCCACTTAGGAAGGAACAATCAGTTCCATACATACAAGATGGGAAGCGACTGTCTAGGAAGGAGCATGGCGGAAAGGGATCTAGGGGTCATAGTGGACCACAAGTTGAATATGAGTCAACAGTGTGATGCTGTTGCAAAAAAAGCAAATATGATTCTAGGTTGTATCAACAGGTGTGTTGTAAGCAAAACTTGTGAAGTCATTCTGCTGCTTTACTCTGCACTAGTCAGGCCTCAGCTGGAGTACTGTGTCCAGTTCTTGGTGCCACATTTCAAGAAAGATGTGGAGATATTGGAAAGGGTACAGAGAAGAGCGACAAGAATGATTAAAGGTCTAGAGAACATGACCTATGAAGCCACGCTTCATGAACTGGGCTTGTTTAATTTGGAAAAAAGAAGATTAAGGGGGGACATGATAGCGGTTTTCAAATATCTAAAAGGGTGTCACAAGGAGGAAGGAGAAAATTTGTTCCTCTTGGTTTCTGAGGACAGGACAAGGAGTAATGGGCTTAAAGTGCAGCAGGGGAGGTTTAGATTGGACATTAGGAAAAAATTCCTGTGAGGGTGGTCAAATATTGGAATAAATTGCTAAGGGAGGTGGTGGAATCTCCCTCTCTGGAGATATTTAAGAACAGGTTAGATAGACATCTGTCAGGGATGGTGTAGACGGAGCTTGGTCCTGCCTTGAGGGCAGGGGGCTGGACTCGATGACCTCTCGAGGTCCCTTCCAGTCCTATTATTCTATGATTCTATGATTCTATTCTTTGTAGTAAAATAACCTTCCCATCCATTTCTTCAGTCACAATCCAGCTATGCATATTAATATTCCCCCACCTTCTCACGTCTCTGTGCTATGCCTGACCATGATTCTCTCCTCCTCCTCCTGCTTAGCTATGCTATGTAAAGCAACAAAGAATGTGTTTTTTAGAAAGAACTAAGTGCTGGTCATATTACTGGTCCCATTGCAGAATTTTTTCTTTTAGTATCAGCTTACAATAAATCTCAGGGGAATATTACCAATACTCCAACTTCCTTGACTTTGGGGCATATCAGTCAATGATGACGACTTCAAGACAAGCTCTCTATGGGTATGTCTATACTACAGCATTATTTAGAAATATCCTATTTCAAAATAGTTAATTCTAAATAAGATATTTCTAAATAATGTGTCTACACACAAAATGCATTTTGAAATAGCATTTTGCTATTTCAAAATGGTGCATCCACACTGAGTGGACTCTGAACTGCATTTAAGGCTGGCCGGAAACAGTTCCAACAGGGCACAAGTCAGCACTTACTGTGTGGGGCTACTGCCTGAGCATAATTGAGGTCTGTGCTTAATTCCCCCTTCCCACCCCCAACAGTCAGTTCTCAGGGTTCCCCATTTGCTTGCCTACCTCAATGAGGGACAGCAAAGCATTTTTGTCTCTGCGTGCTCTGGTTGCCCTCACTCAGGACATCACAGCATTCTGCAGCATGGAGCCAGAGATGTCCCTGGGCACTCTGGTGCTTCTTTTGGATGTGTTGCTGTAAGCCTGGTGCACTTGCTGCAGGCTGTCATCTGGGAGGTCCATTGGGGGGCTGTCAGTATCCAGAAGGCCCTGCGGGAGAGCTTCCACCCTAAGGAGCACTAACAGTCTCCCTGGAATGCCCCACTGGGGGCTTGTGCCTCATTCCTCCCTCACGTCCTTCCACTTACCCCTCCCTAACTCCCTTTCTGGTGCAAAATAAAATACACATATTTTCATAAATATAAACTCTCTTTATTTAACAAAACGGAGGGGAGGGGGAATGAAACTGGTGAGACTGGGAAAAGGAGGTGGGAGAAGGGAGAGAGAGGGTGGGAAAAGAGGGGGGAACCTTGGAGAAGGGAGCTGGAAGGGGGAAGCAAGGGAAAGAAGCAGGAGGGAAAGCTCAGGGCTCGCGGTTGAGGGTCTCACTGGGCTAACTGTCTCCCAGCACCATGTGTGCGGGGGCCTCGACATCCCTGGGGGGATGGGGAGGAGGGTGTGGAGGTTGAGGAGGGTGTGGAGGGAGAAGCAGGAGGAGGAGAAGGAGTGGGATGTGGAGTAGTAGCTGGGGAGGCACCAGGTGCTGGAGCAAAGCAGAGGTGGAACATGTGCAGGAAGAGGAAGGGTGGAGTATTGAGGGAAGAGGTGGAGAGGAGTGGGGCTTGGAGAGAGGAGGCTGGGCAGGCATCTACGAGTCTTGTTTTTTATTTATCTTATTGATTTTACACTTTCCAATGACACTACACCCTCCTTCAAGGACTTATTTATTTTGGGAGTGTGACAGGGCACCTAGATCCCCACACTGGACCCCCAGGGGTGCATGTCCTGTTCGCACTGCCGGGGAGCTCGTACCAGCCATGCGCCGGGTGTTCCTGTGCCAAGGCACAGCTGAGGAACGCCAGCGTGGCTGTTGGGGGGTGGGAGAAGTCGACCTCACGTCACGAGGGCATCGGGGTCAGGGGTATGCTGGGGATGTCAGGGTGACGTCCGGTCGGGCATCCGGGGTGGCGGGGGATTCAAAAGCTGCTCGTGCAGTGAGGATGAGGGGAAAAAGCAGGGGAAGCTGCCCTGAGCAGAGGGGGGAGGCACCCGTGGAGGCTCCGCAGGAGGTAATTGATGAGCCGGTAGGGTGCACCCTGGCAGAGGGGTGGCGAGCACAGGAAAGGAGATGAGGAGGAGAGAGGAAGTAGCCCAGGGCAGGATGGCGAACCAAGCCCATGGGCTGACGCATTAAGGGTAACCATCCCATCAGTCGGACTGGGACTGCAGTGTAGTCCAAGTCCTCAGGGCTCTAGGCTGGGGCCCACTGGTGAGGGCGGGCCCAGGCCCCCCTTTCTCCTCTGTCTTGAGGGGATGCCAGAGCCAACGAGCTGTCGGAGGGAAAGAATAACTCCCCAGCCGAGTAAGAGCTGGTCGGTCAGACTTGAGAGGGCGAGACGCCCGGGACTATGCAGGGCTGAAGACTTGGAACATCGGGTCCACCCCAGGAGCACAGTCACAGGGGGTAATTATTTGGTAGTAAACAAATGGGATGAGCTATACATCCTACTGAAAAAACATTGAACTACAATAAACAAAGGCACCAGGGAGAGGTAAATTTTAGTCTGCACTAGAGAACTATCCACTAACTTGGATATGACTGGATATGAAAAAACAGTAATATGATTTTTCATGCACTCATCTGGGACACAAACACTGAAGCACGAGGCAAGTACAAATACTTTGAGGGCACGCACAACTCTCATTTGGGAGTAAATATTTTCAGTGTAGACATACTATCCGGAATCAAATTCTGAGGAGCTTGAGGACCTACCAGTGCTTGAAAACTGTCTTAGTAATATCTTTTGATTAAGGGAAGGAATGTGCTGACCAATGGAATTGAAATGCCTTCTCTGTTTTTACATGCTTGTCTAGTAAACTGTACTGCATTGTATTTCAACTTGTCCTCTAGCTTCTAAAATAACATCACTGTCAATTATGTCTCCTCTCCAAGAACTTTTCAACAAGCCCATTTTTTATAATATGACAGTTGCTATCACCACTGAATATCATTTAATATTTCAAAACCAGCTACGTAAATAATTATTTTTAATTGATTCCAGATGGTGGCTTTTAGCCTTCAATAGATTATTATAATCTGTCAGCTTTCTATATAAAGATGTTTCAAATGTGCCATGAAAATATTAAAATATCCGTAATGGTTAACCCCTAGTCGATCGCATTATGCAATAAATCTAAGCATTGCATGGCTTTCATTTCTACAATTTTGTGAATTTCTCCAATGTTCCACATATTCTGACTGGATCATTTAAAGTGTGATCATTATAATTAGTAACAACTATTCATTACTCTCTTTAAACCTATTTTGGTCAAGGTTTGGTGTAAAATCACATAACCTGCTTCCTGCTTTGCCTCTAATATGCAAAGTTTGATTCTCTACTCTGTGGAAGAGTCTACTCACTACCAGCATACCCCCCTGACAGACTGTGGTGTAGCGGGCTCTCTTCCTTAGGCACCCATCACTGATAGGCACTCTGGCCCTATATGATTTGCCTTTACTTGTGTCTTGGTCTTCTGGATATCTACTATCTCTCTATTGGCTACCACTGAGCTGAAGTTTATCTCTTTTTTCTCCTCCCTCTAGACTTGACTCCCTACAATGGTGTAACACAGTGGCTGTTTGGGTTCAGAGGATCTTATGAACCTTGTCTTGATCAGCATGGAGTTTGTAAACCCCATCAGAAACTCATTTACATCTTGCATAGTCATGTATATATATTGTACATAAAGTACAATCTTTGTGACTTAATCGTTATAAGCTTTGGTTGTACTGACATAAATGATGCATAAGAGCAAGGTAATGAAAAATCCAGTTCATACATTTCTAGAAATAGATATGTCCTTAACTCTGAAATTGTTCATTTTATGATGCAAATGCTTACATAAAATTTAAATAAAGTATCAAGGATCAACTAAAGTGAGGGAGGTCTAAACATTTATTTGTTCTAAATATAATTAATCTCACAACTATCTCACTGAACTTTCTAGAGTATATTTAACATGATTAAAATGTAATCTGTGCCAACAAGATGAATATTACTGGCTTTATTAAGGAGTTGGAATTTTTCCCCCAAGGGTCTTTGGGGAAACTTGGAAAATGTTATATGTTTTAACAGTTTATTGAGAGTTAAATCTCAGGGATAATAATATTTGAACAGGATTCTCAGAAATAAATAATCTTAGTCAAGGGCACCCATTATTTATCTTTCTTACACATTTTGACATTTATATTTAATTACATTTAGGAGTAGTATCGTGCTATTACACTTCCCTTTCCCCCCTGTGTAAGTTTTAAGTCATATAAAAACTGAGACAATTTCGTAGGGATTGAAAAGTGGAAGAGGGAGATCATGTGGTTTGAAGGAGGAAGGGAGTGTTGGGGAGAGAAAGAGAGAGGGAGGTATATGAGAGAGTTTTTGAAAGAATATGTGGAAGTGGGAGAGAGGAAGAGGTAGACATTGAAGGGGAAAATCAATGGGAAACTTAAATTGTCATTAAAATTGAGATCTTACAGTCATTCATTACACGCATAGAAAAGTAAAAGAGAGGGAATATTAGTTATGGGAAGGGCAACATGTCCCCAGAAAATTTGGCCATGTAAATGCCAACACAATTTTCCTTTTTCTTCTGGTGTTCTTTGTGTCATAATTGTAGCAGTTTCTTCTAATTGCTTCTCCACTAGATATTTTCTCCTGCCTTTTACCAGGTTTTGACAATGTTTGACTGTTCCTTGGGGACAGAAAGATGTGTGCAGGGCTGGGGTTTGTACTGCTAGTGAAATGGGCACTGGTGAGATGGAGAAGTCAGCAAGAAGCATTGGGAAATTTCCATTAGGAGGTAGTTGGCCATTGCACAACCATGGAAACCTTCTGATACAAAACTCATTTTATTATTCTCCATTATCAGCTTGAGACAGACTCCCAGTCCACAGCATTACCTATGCATTCCCTCTTTAAGGCCCTTTTCAACAAAGCACTTAAGCACCTACGTAAATTTTAATTGAAGCAAGTGTTTAAGTACTTTCATATTAAGCAAATCATTTAAGCAAATGTGAATGTCTCATGGGACTTAATTGTGAGGTTATATCTAACCATCCATTTTAGTGTTTAGCTGAACCTAGTCCTAAGTATATAAATTTACACACTCTGCTATATAATTTACATCTAACATTTAGCAGAAGCTATGGAGTTGAGGATATGGACATTTAAATTTTGATTCATCTTTAGAAAATAGACATTAAAAATAATGTACAGGATAAGGCAGTCTTATTTTCTTCTGTATCCTGAATAATCACATTTTTAATATAAATAAGGAAATTTTCAGTTACATTTGAAAATATTAAAGGTAAATAAACATTGTGTGTATAAGGTTGTATCCTTGTTTGTCATACTTGGTATATTATACGTCTACTTAGGTAGAAAAGGGACCATATCTACATTTCTTAATTCAGCTTCTATCACAGTGGGCCCTTATTCTGTAGAGGAATGTGTGGCATACGGGAACAACTTGATATAGAACAATTAGAGATAAAACATAGTTGGATTTAACGTTGACTTAAGGGTACGTCTAGACTACTTGCCTCTGTCGCCAGAGGCATGTAGATTAGGCTACCAGACATGGGAAAATGAAGTGGCGATTTAAATAATCGCCGCTTCATTTAAATTTACATGGCTGCCGCGCTGAGCCGACAAACAGCTGATCAGCTGTCTGTCGGCTCAGCGCGATAGTCTGGACGTGCGGGGGTCGACATCAAAGGTATTTGTCGACCACCCAGGTATGCCTCCTGGGATGAGGTTTACATGGGTGGTCGACAAATACCTTTGATGTCGACCCCCGCGCATCCAGACTATCGCGCTGAGCCGACAAACAGCTGATCAGCTGTTTGTCGGCTCAGCGCGGCAGCCATGTAAATTTAAATGAAGCGTCGATTATTTAAATCGCTGCTTCATTTTCCTATATCTGGTAGCCTAATCTACATGCCTCTGGCAACAGAGGCATGTAGTCTAGACGTACGAGACATACAGAAAATACCATCCCAAAATTCCTAACAATTTGTGTGTATGTGTATACATAATGGCTGTGTCTACACTGGCATGAATTTCCGGAACTGCTTAAAATGGAATACTATTCCATTTTCAGTTTTTCCGGAAAAGGAGCATCTACATTGGCAGGCTGCTTTTCCGGAAAAGCCCTTTTTCCAGAAAAGCGTCTGTGCCCAATGTAGACGCACTTTTCCAGAAAAGAGCCCCAGTCGCCATTTTCGCAATCAGGGCTTTTTTCTGGAAAAGACTACTGGGCTGTCTACACTGGCCCTTTTCCGGAACAGTGTTCTGGAATAAGGACTTATGCCCGAGCCGGAGCAGAATAGTTTTTCCGGAATAGCAGCTGATTTTGTACTGTAGAGTGTCGTTGCTTTTCCGGAAATTCAAGGGCCAGTGTAGACAGCTCGTAGCTTATTCCGGAAAAGCGGCTGATTTTCCGGAATAAGTGGCCCAGTGTAGACACAGCCAATGATACATTACTATTCCAGAATAGAATAAAAATAAGTTCACGATATCTGCATATGGAAGAAAAAATAGACTTGAAATATCTTTATTTGGAAGATGGCAGTAATGTTCATGAAATGCTTTTCTAGATGCAAGCCATCTGGTAACTTAAAATTTTTTTTTTTTTTTTTAGCACTACTGCTAATAAGATCAGGAAGAATATTGAGACAATACCTCTATTTCTTGCAGTTTGATCATATATATTTATATATTATAATACAAAATCACAAATTCAGGTCAGTGAAACTAGTGTACATACATGCTATTTTACTATGATTTGTCCAAACAAAGTCCTTTTTAAGAAATACAAGATAAATTGGAATGAGTAGCGAAAGTTCAAAAAGATCCCTATTTTATAAGACCCTTGATATAAAGTCAAATTATATGGCAATTCAGGTCCTGATCTTGCAAAGTAAAGTTCACTCACACAGATAATCATCATTAACTTTAGTGAGACTCCACATGGCCAACAAAGTCTGTCTTACAGTTTGCTTTGCCAGATCAGCAGTTTACACTGATGTGAAGCCAAAATAACATAGTGGGATTTGCTGGAGGTGATCCAGTTTTACACCAGTTTGACTGACTGCAGAATCTGACATATTAAATATATGATTCTGAGGATAATTGAATCTCATCCCAGCATATTATAGCAACTAGGATTTAAAAGAATTCCAGCATAGTTCATCTTTCCTTAATAAAATTGATTCATATATGAGAAGCCCAAGCCAGAACTATTAGAGAAGCTAATCTTCAGATAAATCTCACATTTAAGGACAAAGCCTAGCCTTGGATGCACACATGCAGCTTTCTTTATGTTAATTGGAGCCACACTTGCACATCCAAGGGCAAAATTTGTTCCTTAGCAAAACCATGTAAGATAAACTGATAGTAAAGTCCTTCAGTGTAGTAAAGGGAGCTAATTAAAAATGAGGAAATTTGACTGGGGGGTATCTTCACATGCTGGGGGAGAAACTTTTTAAAATCAGTCAATGGCTACAAAACCTAAATATTTCCACCATCACAATAAATAAATAAATATATATATTATACTAGACCAGGCAGGTTGGCTTAAAGTTTGCTATCCAGCTACACAAAATTCATAGCTGGATTTGGCTTACCTTACGCCGACTTACTGCAGCGTCTCCACTGCAGGAGGCAGGTGGGAGCACATGCTTCCATCAGCTTTGCTTATTTCTCACAAAATGCGGAGTACAGGACTCCAGTGGGGGCTGCCCTCAGCATTCGATTTGGGGATCTATACTAGACCTGCTAAATTGAATGCTAGAACATCGACATCAAGGGGGTCAATCTTTTCCATAGTGCAGACAAGCCCTGAGTGCAGGTAAAATGTCTCTGAGACCGTGAGAACCCCAACAGCAGCACAGCTCAGATGGATTGTATCTTTATGACTTACACCGCGTATAAGTGCAAACAAAAGCAGGATAAGATTAAAATTGCATGTATGTGTGTGTGTGTGTGTGTGTATATATATATATAAAAAAATTGTATATGTGTATATGCATGAGTGTAAATAAATATACGTATGTGTATATATTTACACACACATGCACATGTATACATATACACAAACACACACACTCATATAAACACACTCCTTGCTTTATACTCAAAATTCTGATCTTATCTGATAAGCCTTAGGCAAATCCAGGGACATATGCCACAGGGAAGCACTAGTGGAAAGGGGCAAGCCTGGACCCAGAGAAGGAGCATCTTCCATGTTGTCAGGGCTCAATTCTCCAACCTGGTGCTTTGAGTATAGATATGGGGTTTGACTAGCAGAATATATACTCTGTTTGAACCTGTCTCTGTAACTCCCAGAAACAAACTTGTCTGGTCTCAGTTACCCTGAAATCCAAAAAGAGAGAGAATTTGTCGCTTCCACCACCAAGTGTAAATAAAAATATAAAACAAACCCTTTTCCATGGAAAAGATTACTTGGAATCCCCTGCCTGAGGCAAAGCTCTTGCTCCTGCCCTGAAATAGGTTTAAGGAACAAAGATCAACCAATACCAGTTAACAAAAACAAAACACTTTTATTATTAAACAAGACTACAGTTGCAAGCATAGAAAATGACTGGGTGTTAAAAGCCCTGGAGTGAAATAGACTCAGGGAGAATCCCTACACTGTAATTCCTTAGGGTACGTCTACACTACAGCACTAGTTCGAACTAACTTAGTTCGAATTAGTTAATTCGAACTAAGCTAATTCGAACTAACACGTCTAGAACTAAAAACTAGTTCGAATTAGCGTTTTCCTAATTCGAACTAGCAAGTCCACATTGAGTGGACTCTGAACAGGGCTTAAGGATGGCCGGAAGCAGTGCCGGCAGGGCATCAGAGGAGTACTTAGAGCGTGGAGATGCTGTCTCAGGCTAGCCGAGGGCTGCGCTTAAAGGGTCCCGACCCCCACCCCGGACACACAGTTCTAAGGGGTGCCCCGCTTGAAAACCAGTCCTGGCTTGGAGTGCCCGGAGTGCCCACACTGGGCACATCACACCACTCGGCCATCAGCCCGGCTGCACTTGCCGCAGGCTGCCATCTGGGGAGAGGGGACAATTGGGGGGCTGCAGGAGAGCTTCCACCCCCAGAAGCCCACAGAGCCAGCCCAGTCCTCCCCATCGGGGGCTTGTGCCCCATTCCTCCCTCACCTCCTTCCACTTACCCTTCCCTAGCCCCCCTTCTTCTTGATGTACAAAATAAAGGACAATTGTGTTCAAACATTGAATCTGTCTTTATTGAAAAAAACTGGGGGAGACTGGGAAAAGGAGGTGGGAGAGGGGAAGAGAAAGGCTGGGAGAGGGGAGGGCAACTAACATGATCAGGGGTTGGGAACAGGTCCCAGATGAAGAGAGGCTACAGAGACTGGGACTGTTCAGCTTAGAAAAGAGGAGATGGAGGGGGGACAGAATAGAGGTCTCTAAAAGCAGAGGTTGGGTGGAGAGGGTGCATTCAGAAAAGTTCTTCATTAGTTCCCATAAAGAAGGACTAGAGGACACCAAAGGAAAGGAATGGGTAGCAGGCTTCAAACTAGTAAGAGAAAGTTGTTCTTCTTCACAAAGCAAATAGTTAACCTGAGGAACTCCTTGCTGCAGGAGGCTGTGAAGGCTACAACTAGAACAGAGTTTAAAGGGAAGTGAGATCAAGTCATGGAGGTTGGGTCCATGGAGTAGTCTTAGCCAGGAGGTAGGAGTGGTGTCCCTGCCCAAAGTTTGTGGAAGGCTGGAGAGGGATGGCAAATGGCTTCGGTCCTCCAGGGCCCCTAGTGTTGGCCGCTGTCAGCAGACAGGCTACTGGGCTAGATGGACCTTTGGTCTGACCCAGGACAGCCATTGTAAGCTCGGGGCTCAGGGTCGGGGGTCTCAATGGACCCCCTTGATTTTCATGCACACCTGCTCCTGGGTGGCCAGGCTGGCAGCTCTCCTGCCCTAGACGGCCACTTTCCTGTGCCTAGTGCGGAGATCGTGGAGGAGGTCCACGATGTCCGCACTAGCCCAGGAAGGTGCCCACCTCTTGCGGTCCAGGGCATGCTCCCGGGAGCCGCCAGCCTGGTCCCGGGAAGAGGGGGTGGTCTGGGGGACATCGGGTGGGTGGCTCTGTGCCGTGCCAGGTTCAGGGTCTGCTGGCTGGGTGCTGGCAGGCTTGCACCTGGCACGGGCACCGTAGCCAGCCCGTGCCCCTTTAAAGGGTCCGGGGCCGGGAGGGGGGCATAGAGTTTCCCTGGTGTTAGCCAGAGTGGCCACCAGGGAAACCTGGGGAGGGCTAGCCTCCCACTAGTTCGAATTAAGGGGCTACACACCCCTTAATTCGAACTAGCTAGTTCGAACTAGGCTTAATCCTCGTAAAATGAGGTTTACCTAATTCGAACTAAGCGCTCCGCTAGTTCGATTCAAATTCGAACTAGCGGAGCGCTAGTGTAGCGGCTATGAACGTCCGTTAGTTCGAACTAACATTGTAGTGTAGACATACCCTTAGTTACAAAAGAGAAAAACAATTAACCAGCTCAGACATGATTTCCAAACTCCCAAATAAGGAAAACAATAAAACCTGATGGACTAGCTAACTTTTACCTATTTATACATTTCAATGAATTCAACAAGTCTGTTCCTGGGAAAGTCTGTCATTCCTGCTACCTGGGGAAAAACTGCTCTGACCCCAAAACCAAGGATGAGAGGAGAAAAAAAGCTTTTAAATTCTTATCTGCATTTAATTGGCAGAATGCACAAAACCTCATCCCTCAGATGCGTTTCCAGAGTTACTTAACCCTTTCTTCACTCTCCAGGTAAGTCAGACTCTCCTTTGCAGCGCCTATTCATAACAGGTGCCCTCCTCTTTTCTTAAACTTTTAAATACCTTGGGTTGGTTTTTTTTGTAATCCATGTCATGACTTTGTATGATTTGCACACATGATTTATCAATGTCATACAAGAAAAGAAATTCATGTGCTAGGATATATAAATCTGTATTCATTCATGGCATATATTAACAAAGAGAAAAAAAATGTTTCTTCAAAACTAATAGAAACTTTTTAATTTTAAGAATTGCTGAAATGTACTAACAAGAAATGGAACTGTGCACTGATATTGGGTGGATAAGTATTAAATAATGTTACAGTAGGTGACCCGCATTCTTTAGTTCAAAAGGATGCTTTTCTCACCTTTGCCCTCGTATATTTAAGCACAGCATCAGGGAGTCCAAAGATTGGCTGTAGACAATCGGAGCTCACAGAAAGGCTCTCCCCCCTCCAGGTCAGCGGGCAGCCACTCTGTCTAAATCCACCAAGCCCCTTTTTGTCCTGGGTCTTGGGCCCATGATCAGCCCAGTTCAAGTCAGTTAACAAGCCAATCTAGGTATTTAGGAGCCCAGGTCCTGGTTCAGAGTGGGGTGACAAAACAGTCACTGACCTGGGCCCTCATTCAGGGCGGGGCGGCAATACAAGCAGTCGTGGGGTACATCAGCCATCATTGATCAAAGATATGTTTTAATGAACCAGGTTTTTGAAAAGCTGCACTCACTACTCCAAACTGTGATTGGAAGCATGAATAGAATCCTCAAAGTGATCCCATATTAGGAAATGTGTCCTTCAGTCCTGCATCAAGAATGAATTGGCGAAATTGGAATAAAAATTGTTTGCCATGTTGCAAAAAGGGGCCAATGTTGTCCAATTCAACACAGAGGCCTTTATCACTGACATCCAAACATTCCCCATGTCTCAGCCTCTGGTGAATGTCCGTACAATTATTCAGAAATGTTTTTCTGTGTTCCAGCAGCTTATTAAGATCATACAAATCGCCTCCTCCCCCCCTCTTTTTGTGATGCTTCATTTGTCTAAACATTTCTTCAATGGACACCCAAGCAGTAACAATGGGCAAGCAAAAAACTCCCTCTTGCATTTTTCTTCTGAGCATCCCATCACCTCAACTTCACCCTTGTAACCAAACACTTCTTTCCATAAATACGTTTCCTTGAGAGCAGGCTCAACTCCTGAGTTTTCTACTATTTCTTTGGCAGCAGTGATGGTATCTTCAAATACATGGTGTCTCTAGTCCATGATAAAATCAAGTTTCAGAGAGATAACCGTATTAGTCTGTGTCAGCAAAAACAAAGAGGAGTCCTGGGAACCTTAAAGACTAACAAATATATTTGGGCATAAGCTTTTGTGGGTTGTAGCCTAGTTCATCAGATGCATGAAGAGGAAACTTCAGTTTATCAGGGATTTATACATATGCAATGGTGGGAGTGTCAGATTACTATGCAGAGGACCAATGCTAATAATACCAATTTAATCAGGACAGAATTGATAAAGTGAGAATGCCAAAATGTGAAAAATACTTTTTGTAGTGAGGTAGCCACATCCAAGCTCTATTCAGACCCAGTCTGATAATGTTAAGTTACATATGAATTCTAGCTCTGCAGTTTCATGATACAGTGTGTTTTTGAATTTTGTTGGTCAAATATTTTAGTATCTCCTTATTTTATGTTAAGATATTTCAGATATCTCTGTCAATGAAGCATGGTAAGGTACTTCCATGAAAGTCAGTATAGTAATGCAAAGAATTAGTAGCAGTATTTTTTCTCAAAGAATGGTTCTATGAATTCCTTTGGGATTTCTCTTTTAAGGGTTTATAGTTTCCTTATATAATAAGACAATCTCCTTAATTTTCAATAAAAAAATCTTTTCTCTTCAGGAACACTATTATAGTTAGCAAGTTTGAGCCTCAAGAGGTTCTCTTTTCTGTCTTTCCTGATACTATGAGTTTTACAGACAGTTACAAAACACTCTAAGTGGGTCAAAGGAGGTCATCCAAGTGGTCAGAGTTAGTAACTATAACAGACCTCACTGTGTAGGACCTGATCTGATGGGAATCAAATGCTTGTCCATTTCTACATTATCCTGTTATGTGGTTAATAAAAACATATGCCTCAACATTAAGCTGCTGTCCTAACAGGCATGTTCAGAATTCTAGGTTCCCTAAGGTCTCTCACTTCTAACCTCAGTATAACAGTGAGTTTCAAACAGTGTGGGAGGTTTGTTATAACTTCTCTTTTTGATTTTTTGTTTTTTTGTTTTTTTGTTAAACAGTTACAGAACTAGGAAGATCATGAAGGTCAATACGAACTGAACATAACTTCTAATCACTGATAACCTGGGAAATGCTAAATTATAAAATTTTAATCTGTGTAATTGAATGTCACAATTTAGTCTTCACAACTTGTTTCTCAATTTCTTGTTTAAATTGATAGATATATCCCAACATTATGTTGATTTTTAAGAAAAGAAACCAAGGTAGGAATGGAACATTGAGAAAATATATCACAAGGAAGGGGAAAAATAAAATATCAAACTCAACTAGTAAGTATATAAAACTTTTCATGATGTCTCACATAAAGCAGTCATTGAGAAAATCTACACCATGGCATAATGGACGTAAAAGTTTTATACATTCTTTCCTATTAAATTCCGATTCAAAACTCCACGAAGGATCGCTGCTTATAAAGTACTGTCTTGGAGATTTGGACTGAGATAATAAGAACCATGATTAGCCAGCTAAGACTTTTGCTGGATATTTTATAATATATAGTAGTACTAAAATGTGACATATCTTGGAACACCAGGTAAGTTGTTCATCTTTTATATACACATCTATTTTCTTAAACTTGTCTTTTGCTGTGGTAAAAAAACTTAAAAGTTTTTAAAAAACAACAAATAGTTTATTAGCACTTTAAAGACTAACAAAACATGTAGTTGGTATCATGAGCTTTCGTGGGCACAAGTGGGCTGTGCTCACAAAAGGTCATGATACCATCTGCATGTTTTGTTAAAGCACTTCTTAACTATTTGTTGTTTTTTAAGTTTTTCCTGTTACAGACTAACTCGGCTGCTCCTCTGAAGCTTTTAAAAGTTTTAGAGCAAGATCTAACCCACTAGTATGAATATCTGTTTGCATTGCTTCTGCAAACTACGGTTTAGGGTCAGTAGCAGATTTTGTCCTTAGATGCCAAAAAATTAAAGAGCTGGGTGTTTTTGTCACCTGTGGGAGTGAAATGTTGAATACATGTAACTATGGTGATTCAATAAATAGTAGAAATAATGTGGAAAAAGTGTAGAACTGGGAATCGAGACTGGCAGGCAGCTAACAGACTTAATCTTATTTAGAAAGATCATTTTTATTGACCAAAATTATACAGCAATAATTCTCTATAGCAGCTATAAGTTTAACTAGCTCCTCAGACTAAAAAAAAGCAGAAAATGCACTTATGGTTTAAGGTCTGCAGATTCATTGCATGATATTATGTGATATTTTCATGGGTGGAAGACAAGGAAGTTCAGCCTCTCCTTCTGAAATGTCATGCTTTCATATCCTTCACAATGTGCCCTCTAGGCCTAATGAGATCAGCAGACATTTTGATCTCTGATCATTTATCTTGTAGCCTTTTGGAGTATGAAGGACTAAAGTTTCAGAGCCATGCCAAACAGTTAACATCTCTTTTTTCCTGAGATCGGCTGCCATCACTGTGCAGTAATTAAAATGACACAGCTTATTTTACAGGTAAGTGTTCACCACTGCTTTGCCAGAGTTACACTTGTCAGTGTAGCTTCGTGAGAGTTGCATTTTAAGTGCCAAGGAAATAGCCTTCACTAAGGCTAGTCCATTGTTTCAGACTTTCAGAGTAATTTCTCATGCAGAGAGCTAGTAAGGAGATGTGCAAACATTTAGGCCAGAGCTGGGGAACCTTTTTTGGGTCCAGGGCTGCTAACCCAAAGAAAAATAAGTTGGGGGACGTGCACAAATGAGAAGCAAAAAAGAAAAACCAAACCCTCACTGCCATGATCCCTGACTGAGAAGGAGAAAGACATACCCCACATTCCCCTCACAGACCAAAACCTGGGGGGCAGGGTGCCCAGGTTAGTAGACTTTCTGTGCCCCACACTAGGATGCCCCATGATGAGATGCTGGGAGGCTAGAGTTCTAATGTGGGCTTCCCATTGGTGAGGGGGAACTCTGAGCCTCAGGGCTGGATACAGGCAAGCCAGGGGCTGCATCCGGCCCCTGGGACTGAGGTTCTCCAACTCTGATTTAGGCATTTCAAAATTTAATCTGGATTTATAATCTTATATTATAAATGGCTCTACTGTAGTCCAGGACAGGTTCAGATAATACAGAAAGTGGAATAGAGGCATCACACTGACATGCTCCCACATTCTCTCCTTTTCTTCAGAATTCACAAATATATATACTCCTTCCATAGCTATTGCATGATCAAAATACTGTACTCATATTAACCAGTGCCCCATCACTCCAAGCTCAGTAAATTTTGCTGAGTGGATATACAAGGGGAAAGTCAGGGGAAATCTCCTTTTGGTTATGTACATTGTACAGCCATGTTTCCAGTCCTTGCATTCTCTGAGCTCAGGTATCCTGGTATGTGTGTCACAAGGGCCTTAGCAGCAATGTTAACATTCAGTAGCCCTTCTACATTAGGATACTGACCCATTTCTGGCCAGGTCAGTTTTATTGGCACTAAAAATGGCACAACTGATATTTTAATCACCATTACAGAAAGGGTTTTGAACATCAATGAATGATTTCTGCGAAAGTGCAGCAGGCAGCTTTGTCCAGCATGCACTAGCAGTTAAACCATTTGCAGAATTGGATTAGAGGGATTAATTGCTGGCAACTATCGTGAGCTACAGCTCATTTTCCTCATCCCATTCATTGCTACCTTACAGCTTGAATACAGATTTTTCATTACAAATATTTTTTGCTTTGAAAAAAAATCATAAATGAAAATCAATTACCTTTGTTCAGGAAACCTGTTTACAAAACCAAACAAAGTGTAAATAAAAATACAAAATATGTGGAAGAAATTTTACAGCTAGTTGGTAATTACTTCTAGACAGAATACTTTTGTTATGTTCACAATCAAATTCACTGCTCACAATGACTTCATTTTTCATATGTAATAAATTTGGTCACCAACTTTTTACTGACTAGTGACAGCCTATAAGGAATATAAAATCGTAACGTGATCAAGCCACAGCGTTATCAGGATCAATGCTAGTCATGCTCATTTGGAACTTTTTTTCTGCTATGATTAAGCTACACAATGAACAAAGGGCTCTTTTGAAATGCAGATGTAACATCTTTTGTAGCACTGTGTCTATCCACAAGACCTGGCTGCCTAGTGATGGGATTTTAATACTAGTACTTAGCGTACAAGTGTTTGCTTATGTCAGTCACCAGCTATGTCAAGACCAAGAGGTCAGATCCTGAGGCTGACACTGCTGGCAGCCTAGAAACCACTTCATTCACAATGTCTTTCTCGGGCTGAAGAGCTTTCAGTCCTCTGAAAAGAAAGAAAGAAAAATGTAAAACAACTGGTGTCCTTTCTTTTCTGAACTTCCCAAGGAAACCTTTCAACAGTCTGCAAAGTGTGCTTTCTACTGAGTCACTCTGCAAAATAAAGCATGATTAATGCCTTTGTGAAACAACAAAATAACAAAATAAAATCTTTATGAGGATTCCTACTGTGGGCTGGATTGTATTGGTTGATTTAGTAACACTTAGATTGACCTCTTTCATTCTATTATGCCTGATTCATGCTGCTATATTGCATTTTAGTGATTGGCTGGGGGCAACATGGTAACTTTTCTTTAATTACATGCAATAATATAAAAGCTTCTGGGGAAATTTCATTGAAATACATACTCAGGCTCCTATTGTGATTAATATATTTTGCCTCCTGTTTTCTTACATATGACATTAATGTGTGCTTTGAATGTAAGCATGCAGTGTAAGATGGGCATGCTGCTTTCATTCTTCTTATAAATAACTACAGTGGTGACGTATGATAACGTGATGGCAATATCAGCACAAGTTAACAATTCTAATGGAAACAATACATTCTGCTTAAGGCAGTCAAGCATAAAAAAGCTTGCCAGGTGCTCAAACCAACATGGGTCCTTGGTACACTACTTCAGGCAAAACTCCCATCAAGGTGTCAGTAGTTTTGCTTGAGTAAGGATTTCATTAACTTTGTTACCATCTAAAATTAATGATAATAGTGACATAAAAGTCACTCTTTTCTAAAAATCCAATCCTTCCTCCTCCATACACCCGGGATAAGGAGAACAGATCACAATGACTCAGCCCACTAGAAATTCCATGTATTTTTCCTATCCAGCAAACAGTAGTCAACAACCCTAAAACTACAACAGCCAAAATCCATATTTGAAAGATGAAAGTCACAGAACATAGGGAACAGCTGCTCCAGACCCATCAACAGGAGAAGGATTAAATCCCACTAAATTTTTTTTGGCGATTCCTGTCCTGGGATATACCTGCCCTTTAATTCTTCTTCTTCATTTAATGTGGCAGTGCAGACAATCCCAACTCAGTGCACCCTCTCTCAGAGGCCTTTAAGAATTTCATGAAGTGCAAACAAATGTAAGATACAGTCCCCCTGCTGGTAGTCTGCTTCATCACATCCCAAATAAACTTGAAATAAATTTTCTTTTCTTGGACTCAGGGAATGTTCATTGCTCCTTCTTAGGGCCTGTGATCTCTGGGAGTTTCTTTCTCTCTGGAAACATCTCTCTTCAAATGATTGCTGAAGGTTTCTTATGAGGTCCAAATGCTGGTTATTTAATTAGCTAACTAGATGAGTTTGTTCCCCTTAAATAAGCTTATCACAGGTAGCCAGAGACCACACTTCTCTTAAACGGACCAGCAACCTCTTTACACTACTCAGTGCAAAAGGATTGTGATCCAGAAAGCAACTGAGACAATTAAATTCCAGAGTGAGGCACCAAAATCTTCATGAACAGCATCATTTTATCCACAAAACTCCCCACATGGCTGGTGCCTAATCTGTAGTCACCTAAATTCATCCTAGGCATCTGGAGGCCTAGCTCCAAGTTCAAGAATGATTCACAAGACAAATACTTGATTGGTTAAATCGGCAGTCAACCTCTGAACACATCTCCTGGAGTGGGTTCCATTCAAAATGCAGCAAAAGAATGAGGAAGTGTTTGTGGGAATATATGCCCTATGCCTTTTTTGACAGTGGTTACAGGTGGGAGACATCTATTCAAATCCTTTCTATCCTTCTGCCAAAGGGATAAAGGGAATGAATCTCGGCCTGCCATATCCCACCAAGTGCCCTAACCACTTGGCCAAATGTTATAAGATGAACATTACTGCTATCATATACTACTCCTCCTCATTTTATAAGCATGAGACAGATACCAAATTTATTCCCATAAACAATGCCTCAGGTGCAAAATCCATTTGAGTCCAGGCAGCTGGTTCCTGTCTGTGGCTCAAGAGCAGAGATTGCTGCTTCTGTGCATATATCCAAGAGAAGAGATTGGCTTAGCATACACTCCTGCCATCTGTGTTACTCACTGACTACTTTAGGTGATTCTCATCTAGCTTCTTGGTGTTTGTGGATTTCATTCCTAGGTGTCTTTTAGCTCTCATTTATTGCATAGGAAGGCTAAGCATCTGACTCAGCTTAGTGGATCACAGCTTGTTCTTGTAATTTTCTAGGCACCTGAAAGTTAGGTGTTACATCAACAAATACACTGAAAGATTAAATTCACATAAATAAAGAAAACTGATTTATGATCTCAAGTAATTCTATAGTGTTTACCAGTCACTAATTAAACAAAAATCTTGAGCTATATGTATTCACTTGTTTTTCTAAAACCATGAGAACTATTTACTACTACTACCCTCAGTTATTATTACATGGGATCAATTAGCTAAGTCTTCACACTATCCAAAATGTGTTTTCTCTCTCATGTGAAATATGTAAATTATCTCACATTAATTTTACAAAAACTAATGATCTATTGCTGAGAAGTTTTGAATCAACAGACCTTATTTTATTGTCACTGTTACTACAATTATTTTATAATACATATTTTCAGTGTTGTTTTCAATCATTAAGTTTCCTCTCCTTCAAGAATATTTTACTAAAAATGTTTACCAATGCATTTCATCTAATCTCTTCCATATGGAGTACCTGCACTGGACATCCACCACACTTAAATCATTAGTGATGATATCATAGACCATCAAAACCCCTAAACCACTGTGAAGAAGGCTAAAAAAATCCACCTCACCATAGTCAATCTGGCAACGAGAGGAAAAAAACCCTTCCCAGCCCTCCAGAAGAGGAGCTATTAGTACAATCCCCATAGCAGATCATAATAAACCTGTTTTTTGTCTGCTGCTGTGGGTGGGAGGGTGGATGCTCATCCAGGTAAAAGACCTTTTTCCTGCACTGCTCTGGCTATGAATAACCCCTTGTGCTCTTTGGGTTACCTGGAAGGGAAGAGGGGAAGGGGAAGTGCTAATGTCCCTATGGTGATCTAGTGTGAAGCTGATGCAACAAGTCTCCTGCTCAACCGCCCTTCCAGGGGATTACACCTTTTCCAAGCAGGCAGACAATGACTTCCATCACTTAATGAGAGGTGAGGACAATCTCTACAAAAAAAACCCTTTTTGGATTTAGATCCAACCTGGAAACTTGTGAATTTAGAATCAGATTTCAGATCTGGCACCAACCCACACTCCACTATGAAATGTCATATGTTCGGATGCTAAGTTTAAAGATGGGACTTTGGCTTAAATGAATCACTGTCTGGACTGGGTACTGCAATGCTATGATGGACCATCTTAATCTTGGGCTGTCAATCCTCAATTCTCTTTGAGCCATGCTTGGACTGGGCCTCATGGGTGTGGTGGGGGGACCTCAATGTGCCTTTATGTCACCTCTGTACTTTCCTCATCCCAAGAACTCTGAAACCAATTTTAGAAATTCAGGCCTGCTTTAACTCTTACCTACTGAGAAGTGCTGTAGAGCACCTGTATTCCAAACACATGCACACACCCCTCCAGCCAAATCACTAAAGTTTTCTCTCCCCTGGCCACAAGGTGAGAGAGATTAAGTGGATCTTCTAAATGGAGGCAGAACTTTCTGTGATCCCTTCTGCTCCCAGTGGGAAGGAAATGCTGCACCACTTCAATGTAGGGTTGTGTCCGTATGGCTCATGTTCCACCTCTTCATGTTTAAGTACATAGTTTCCTATTTAATCTACTATATATCTGAGAGAGTTTATCTGTCTGTGATTCTGTCTATTCAATAACTCCTCCCAAATGGTAAGAGCTAGCGTCAGCAATTTTGATATTCAGCTTCCTCTTATCATAACTTAAAGCAAGGTAAGGGTTCAGTTGTGCTAGGAAAATAGGATGTGTCTGAAATGGAATTGGTTCCCATAAAACCATTCTGAAAAGAGCGTGACTCACCAGGCAGTTGAAAAGGATTGGCTGGGGGCATGCCCTCACTCATCTATATAGGCCTGCCTGAGCCCTGAGTCTCCCAGCCCCCAGGCATGCTTTAGGGAGGGCAGGGGGGGCTAAAGTCCCTCCTATTTGTGTGGAAGCATTGCTGGCTTTTCCCCATTATCAGGGAGCGAGTAAGGAGAAAGTGCATACTTTACTGCATTCTTCAATTATCATTGGGGAGCACAAGGGTCAGACAAACCTGGACCTTCCCCAGCCAGGGTACATGCACTTCTCCCTTAACTGTGCCTGCCCAAAAATAGGATATACAGGTTCTGCAGCTTGTAACTGTAAACTTGATATGTTATATGAGTTGTTTTGGACAAAGCATTTTTGAATTATGCATATTCATATGCATAAGCCAACTTTCATGAAGCATGGGGGAGGGCACCCGTCACAGTAGTGACCTCCGAATCAGTCTTTTTCCTAACCGTTAATGAACTTGGTGAAGTGCCTGTGGCATTTTATTTATAATTATTCCTGCCATAGGAAAGAGAAGAGAATATGGAATGTCAGTATCTGATGTCATTGTTTAAATGTAGGATGTTATTATGAAATGACATGTATTGCCCTGAAGTACATTTCAAACAAGGAGTGAGTTCTGTGTTATGACAAGGAAGTCTGCTTGGAACTAAAGCAAAGGAAATAATCAAGGCATTAAAGAAAACCAGACATTATACCTAAAAGTAACAATTACTTTACAATTTTGTAATCACAGTCAAGCTGAACTTCAGTAACAATTGCCAGGTGAAAGGGACAGTACATCTGTCCTTAAATGTTCAGACCTTTAAGTATGGGCTTCAAGTCTAAATTTGCTCCACAGTGTACAGGTCTTTACTTTTGAAAATATATATAAATATGATATTTTTCAGTGAACAGGGCAAGGATGAAGGCATAACAAATATTTATGCAGTGTGGCTGTAGCATTGGGTGGACTTTTCTGTTGAGTCATTCACTTTCAAGTTTTGTCTACAATTTCAGTGGTCAGTGCTCATTATTTTCGTGCAAACCTGGAAGTATTACAGAGGTAATGCAATAATTATCTATATTATTCAGCACATACACATGCATTATGGCAAGAAAGCTGCTATTCATTCATTTTAGAGCTATTAAGATGCTTTAATCGTTTTTACGAAAAAAAACTCCTACAAAGAAGAGAAGGTGATATTTTGCAGTGAGCAAAATAGTAGGAATAATAATTCTTTTAAGGCCTATGTAGAAAAACAGCATCAAGGTTTGGGTTCAACAAACAGATTATTGTGTCTAAAACCAATTGTGCCTGGATCGTTGACACAAAGGGAAAGTTTTGGTCATCGATAACATGTGTGCATCATTTTGGAAAAGTCCAAACAACAACATGGACTTGGCCACCCTTCGGCCTCCTCCCTTCGGAACATTTTCCTGCTCTTGGCATTTTGGCAGGAAAACTAGGCTGACCTAGGTTCTGCCCCAAAACCAGCAGCTTATTTAAGGGCTGCCTCTTGAGTTCCAAGGGGCTGCCCTTCTAAGTGGCAGAGTCCAGAGCTGCTTAGAGGGTACACCAACACCATGCAGATAGGTTCTGGTTGTGGAGGGTGAACTTACCTGCATGCAAAGGGCGTGCTACCAGCTGCCACCCCTTATCAACAAGGACATACACACACCCACGACAGTGGGCCATCCATCACTGTAGCGCAGCTGACACACTCTGATCACTCTCCTCTGAGATACCATCTGGAGACAGAATCTGGAGCTGTCCCACTGCTGGGGGGTCCACAAGCAGCAGGATATAGTAGTGGTTTTGTAATCCTCTATTTCCTTATCTGGGTCCCATCCTGGGGGAAGGGAACTCACTTGAGTCGCAGTTGTGCACCACCTTTGTATCACTTACCATTAGCTGTGTGAGTCCTGGTTATAGTTACATTCTTTTCCTTGTTTGAACTGTTAAATAAATGCCCTGCTTGTTAGCACCTACATTGTAGTCAGTTTTATTTTGCATATGGGGCTGAGACAAATCCCAATGACAGAAGCAGGTAGGGAAATGTTCCTTTAGTCTGGTTCCCGTTTCAGCCAAGCATACCAGTCAACAGGGGTGTGTGTGTGTGTGTGTGTTTGTGTGTTAGCTTTCCAGTTTGCAATTGTCTCCATGTTAGCTGTATCCCCTAATTGTTGTGCCTTTTTTCAAAATCCCACACACCCGTTAAACCCTCATCACTTTCTTCCATCTCCAACAGAAGCACAGAACCTGTACAGCTCTGCAAGATGTTCATAAATGTTGCAAGAACAATGCACACAATCCTGGAGTATTTGCCAAGTGTCGAGGATTACCAAATGGGTGGGAATCATTATGATTCCTTGGGGGATAGATTGCTGTGAGACACAAAAATGAATCAATTTAAGGCTGATGGTAGCATTCACAGAGCAGCTGTAGATGGTGGCGCACTGCATCTGGGACTGAGAAACAAATATAGAGTATGTTCTCTGCCAATACAAGAAACCAGTCTTGCACTCACACAGGTGGTGTACCTGACTGCAGCAGCTTTATGCTAATGTACTGTATTCCACATGAGATCGTATTATAAAACAGATTTAGGATAACAAACAGCAGTTGCAGAACCACATTCCTTCATCAGTGCAGTGCACTTACCCCAGACTTCTAGCATATGGACACCGGAATAATTGCTGCACTGACAGTGGAGAAATGAGTAAAGATTGCATTGTGGGCACTTGCAAGGTAAGATTAATATTGGTCAATATGGAATCAGTCTGGAATTAGGAAATCTTCTAGAGGGGCCACTGTGACTTTTGTCATTAATTGTTTCCTCCTATGCAGGACTGTGACTCTTGGCAATGTGGATGAATATTCAGCAGTGGGGTTCTTGAACTATGGTGGAGTGATGTTTTGAAGATATATTCCTATTTTAGCATCAGAATACCTTGCCACTGAGTATTTCTAAAACAAGGACTACTCTTCTATGGTTATGCAAGCATTGGTGTATCACCAGGGAAGCTTCACCAACTTCAGTATAGGCTTTTCAGGGAAGGAATATGACTCTGACATCTTTAAGAACACAGGACTGATCAGAAATTGACAAGAATGGACTTTCTTTCCCTGTTGGTGGATTGCCACTGGAAATATTAAAATGCCAATAGTGATCCTGGGGGCCCCAGGATACTCCTTGCTCCCCTGGATCATGAAGCCATATTTCTGACACTTCAACAGCATCAACTACAGACTCAGTAGGTCCAGAATGAGAATCAAATGGGATTTTGGTCCTTTGAAGTGTCGCTGACATTGCTTATTCACAGGATTAGGTCTCAGTGAGAAAATATCCCAATTGTTATAGCTACCTGCTGTGTCCTAAAAAATATATGTGAAACAAAGTTTCAATTGTGGTAGAGGACTGAGGTGGGGTGACTGTCTGCTCAATTTCAACAGCCTGATACAAGAGCTGTTAGAATAACTCAGTGTAGAGTTATACATCTCAGGGAGGCTTTGAAAGACCATTTAAATAGCAAGCCAAAGTAGTGTAGCTTGTAGTGTATTCTTTTGTATAGGAATCATGTGGTAATTGCTGTAAATGTAAGACTCTTACATTTTCAATGAAGCTATTAATTTTGTTGGTGAATGATCCTACAGGCTGTATGACACTGTACGGTAACAGGTAATTGGTTGCTTTCAGAACTCCTGAGCACTTGGCAGCATATGTTATGAATTAATAAAGATGAATTGAGTTCCAAATAATAGAATGTTATTCTATAACAAAATCGGTGCAATAAAAAAAAAACCCTCACACACTGTGCAATTTTAAAACAAACAAATTAAAAATGCAATAAAATTTGAGAACAGAATTTATGCTGGGGAAAGAATATTCATGTTGATTTCTGCTACACGTACTTCAGTCATGGCTTTCATAGGTTAGTATAGGTAAATCTGTGACAATTTTTAATGCTCCCCATGGTGGAGTGGTAAGGGTAGTAAAGTGCCTCATGATGCTATATGGAAAGTCAAGAAGGATATATCATTTGAAGAGTCTCTGACACTATTCACTCAGGACACTTCTACACAGAGGGACTAAAGCCGAAATAAGCTGCGCAACTTCAGCTATGTCAATTGTGTATCTTAAGTCGAAATAGCTAATTTCAGCTTTTTGCATGGTCTCCACAGCAGGAAGTCCAAGGTGGAGCACTCTTCCTCTGACTTCCCTTACTTCTCATAAAATGAGGGTCACAGGAGTCGGAGTAAGAAGTCATAGCAACCGCCATGGTATATATGAGGAACCAGGGAGATCATACATTGACATTGAGTTTTCCTCAGGTAGGAGCTCATGCGGGAGGTCAGCAGGAAAGCTGTACTGAACAATGGAGAGCTAATTGTTGTGTTCACCAAGCTCACCAAGGAAAAGGAATTTCAAACATTCACAGAGCATTACAGGGAAGGGAGGTTTCCAGTCTCCCCGACCACTGGACAATGGGGTTCGTTGACCGGAGTAGTCAGTTTGGGTCATTGTGGGAGAGGTGGTGGAGGATAGTTAGGGATGCAGTAAATAATGTGGTATACCCATGCACTGTGTCAACCTAAATACATCACCATGGGTCTATACTCCTCAGGGAGTTGGCATTATTATGTGGTCATAAATTGGTCTCTCAACTTTTTAAGTATCCTGTTAAGTGTACAGAAATGTGCAACCATGCCAATGGAAGCTGCCCAGCTGACTTTGTAGTAAAGACCAGGTCAAACAGGATAAACATAAGGGCTCATTATTTTGGTAACTCTAAACTTCATACAGGCCTGATTCAACATAGGAGGCTGAGAGTTCACGATCTCTTGAGGTCCCATCTCAGGAAATGATGCCAGGTAGAGGCTCTGCACTCTAAGATCATGCCTAGACATTCAGAACTTGAGACAGAATCTGGACTCTTGTCTAGATCCAGCCAGCCTAAGAGCTCATGCGACCCAAAGTCTGAGTCTACTACAGAATCCTGGTGAGCAGCCATAAGAAGAAGCAGAATCAGTTTTGTGACACCTGCATACTCCCAGTGTTAGCTTTGGGTTTCTAGAGCTAAGTCATTCCTCTTAGAGTATCACCCAATATTTACTAATGGAAAAATTCTGTCCCCCCCTCCCCCTACACCACTAAGACCCTTATTTTGTGAATCTCCATAGAGATAAATTCTCTCTCCCGTGTTTCTAAACATTTACATGCAGTCGCTAGATAGTTTGGTCAAACAACATGGACCCAAGTGTCAGCAAATGCAGATGCCACACAGCTCTACCTATCCTTTACCACGTATGACCATACCATTAACAATAAGCCAAATATTTGGCTGAGATCAGCTCTTGGATGAAGAACAGATTGCTGAAGCTGAAATCAAGAAAGACAGATATGATGCCAGTGGACAAAGGATTAAAGCATTTTGAGGAGTCTGATACCATGGTACAGTCTCATTTCAATTACATTGCTAACTGATCCATATTTAAGGTAAATACTGGGATTCCTCACTAAATTAAACAGTGACCCAACAGCACCTATGAGTAACAATTTTATCATCTCCAGCTGACAAGGAGACTCCATCACTTCCTGACATACAGGCTAAGTCTAGACTACGGGGAAGATTCGAAGAGGATATGCAAATTGCACAGGGAATTTGCATATCTTCTTCCAATCTCACTTTCAAAAGCAAAGCTTTTGAAAGTGAAAGTAATCTAGACCACAAAAAAATGAGGTTTATGCGGCTTTTCGAAAAAGGGAGGGGTTGCCAAAAAATGCATCTAGATTATTTTCACTTTCGAAAGCTCCACTTTCGAAAGTGAGTTGGGAAGCAGATATGCAAATTCTCTTTCGAATCTTCCCCATAGTCTAGACAAGCCCACAGAGACCTGGCCTCAATTATTCATATCTTTCTCACTTCTTAGGTGCATTACAGAAGTTAGGAAACTACCAAATATAGAAATCTGCAATGAGTCTTCTCAGCATCATGGACGTGAGTGCATCCACTATGACCACCTCTCTCTACACTGTCTTCCTAAAATCTTTTGATGCCAGTATAAGGTCTTGGCCTTTATGTTCCAGGAATTCCATTGGCTTTACCCAAAATAAAACATGGACTTTACCAAAACTAACTTTAATAGCATTAAAGATCACCTAATGCTCTGCGGTTACTTTCCTCTGACACAATGGAACTCTCCACAGTAAGGATAAACCTCAAAGGAGACAAAATTTTCTTGGGGATCTGTCTGAGATTCTATAATGAACTTCTCAAGGACCTAAAGACCACTGTAAACTTTATAACGTTTACTGTTTCAAGTGTAAGATGCTTTTCTTTGACCTAGTCTTCTCTAATATAAATGCACAGCAATATGTGTGTTAAAAAACAAAAACAAAGAAACAAACAAACAAAAAAACCCTACCAAAATAAGATACTCGACTGCACATGGTACTCCCCCTGAGCTAAGGATGAGAAAATCAACAACATGTGACAGGTGTTAGTCATGTTGTTTAATACAGTACTGAAAGATGCTCAGGTACCATGCTGATGAGCATAGTACTGTATTAAAATCTGGATAGACTAATGAATGATAAGGGTGTACATAAATTAAAATTCCATATTTTTAAGTTTTAACTCTGGGAGAAATTGGTTGTATAATATTGTACTCCTTTGGGAAGCTGCCCTTTTCAAACTCTAAATCAATATTTAATAGATATAGATATAGTATTACAATATCTAAACTAAATATAAATGTAAAGATCCCTTGGCACTTTTCCAAAGTGCACGAGGGCTAGCCTGCGTATCCTGGCCTAGCTTTTTCTTTGGACAATTACTTGCTGCTACCTCATTTTCCATTGAATGCCCAATAGGTTTAATTGTCTTTTCTTATTTCATATAAATGCTTACAGTCCCCCTGTGGTACTCAGTAGATGCCACAGATAGTCTAAGAGATGGTTCCATGTCAGTGGTGAGTAAAGTGATTACTAAGGTTTATATAGGTTTATCCAAGGAAAAGATCTAGAATCAAGACAGGAGAATGATGCTATACAAATGAAAAATGAGTATGCCATGGTGAACCTAAGTAATATCATGAAGAAGACACACAAATCTTTTCTCTCTCTTTTGCATAACCTGGAGAACTCTGAAAAAAATTGGTTATAACTGTAAAACAGACACAATGAAAAACTTCACTGGTTGATAAATGACGGTTTAAATGGAATTCCATTTCTGATGTCTGTTTCTTATTACTCTCCTCAGTTCTTCTTGGGTTTTTATAGTTTTATCAATCTATGTCTTTTCAATATCAAGAACATCTGTTTTATATATTTAAATGAACACCAAAAATTGCTCTTAATTTTCTTTTATTGCAGATTCGGGTCAAGGCTATCACGGCTGGCCTAGTATTTCCTGACATTCCAATTTAATGTATTGCCATGTGGTTGTCTAGTCAAAATATTCATCATCATGTTTCATCTGAAAAGGACACTTTATCAAACAACCTGTCTAGTAATCCAGTGTCAACATTAGAGTCATCCAGATCAGAGATTCCAAATTGAGAATATACTATACATAAACACCTCCTGATAATTTTACATTATGTAATTTAAAATAAACATATTCCTATCTAGAGCTGGGACTTAGAAATCCTTACTAGTTTCGTGATACCCAGAGATACAATTGAACATGTGGTGAAGACTTAAGATATGGCAAACTATACATAAAGTAGTGAACATTGTGGTCTGAAAATATTCCAGAGAATTTGACCAATTACACATATGAGCTAACTTGAACTGGCTGATATACAGTACCTTAAATTTTCCATGAAAACATTTGAATTTATGCATAAATTATTTATTGGGTTTTTTCTTTTAAATTTTGTAAAAGGATCTTGGTTGTGATGTTTAAATCCTTGAAACTTCTAGGACCTAGTATTGTGGCATAATTATTTAACAGCTGGTCTACATGGAAAAATTATACTCGTATAAGTTAAGGCAGGGGTTCTTAAACTTTGTGATACCGCGACCCCCCTCTAAGTTGCTTGCAACACCCCTCTAAGGTGCTCTCAACCCCCCAGGAGGTTGGGACCCACAGTTTGAGAAATACAGAGTTAAGGTATATATTTTAACAGGTATATTAATACTGGAAAAACTTTCCATGACATTCCAGTATAAGAGTTATACTTATATCACTATGGGTATGTCTACACAGAAAAGTTATTTTGAAATAACAGCAGTTATTTCAAAATAACTTTCCTAGCATCTACACAGCCATTCTGTTATATCAAAATTAATTTGAAATAGCAGAGAGCTTATTTAGAAATTGGTAAACCTCATTCCATGAGGAATAGTGCTAATTTTGAAATTGCTATTTCAAAATAAGTGCTGTGTAGATGCTTATTTTGAAATAGGGAGCCTCCATCCCTTCCCAGGGTACCCTGCTGGCCACCAGGCTACTCCTGACCTGATACCCTGCCAGAACTGGTTCCAACAAGCCTTAAATGCGATGCAACGTCCACGCAGTGTGGATGTGCTATTTCAAAATAGAAAAATGCTATTTTGAAATGCATTTTGTGTGTAGATGCATTATTTTGTAATAAGCTATTTCGAATTAACTATTTTGAAATAGCTTATTTTGAAATAGCGCTGTAGTGTAGACATACCCCTTGGAAGGATTTCAGCTAAATGGAAAAAAAGTGATCTAGAATTGACGCCACATTGGGAGTTATACAGGCATCACCTGTGAAACTTTCCCAAGTAGACAAGACTTAAGTCTCCCACCATAATAGTTGATTTTATCAAGAGTGTGTTTGCCAAACACATCCTATGATGGCAGTAGAATATGCTCAGTAGAAGCAGTTAGGAATATTTGTCATCTCTTCCCTTCTAACAATTCACCATAGTCCACATTTGGCATCTTTTGGAATATGGCATATAGAACATTTATTTAGGCAAACATTTTGATGACTATAGAGATGGACATGATGATGAGCAGTCTGTGTCAATTAATCAGTAACAGTAAAGGTGGCTTTTATAGCTTCCAGATGGATACATTATGTGTTTGTTTAAAAGTGTCTAGGATCTTGGCAGTGAGCAGACCCTGAATTTCATTTTAATACCATCAAGTATTCTGTGAAATTATGCTAAAATACAAAGGAGATTAATATTCCTTTGAATGAATACAAGATTTTTTAAAATAGCACTAGAACAATAAAAATATTAAAATGATATTTCTCAAACTTTTACAACTTGGAGACCTTAATGCGGTGTCTGCCATGGGTATCTGTGTGGGAAAAAAATGTTAGACTACACAAAAACTGCAAGATCAAATCCTGATATCCTGATTTAGGCAAAATTCCTAATGACTGCAAGACTGACATAACTGTTGAGTTTATGCAATTGTTCAGAATGACTCCAATTTAATGCAGCTCTGCCTATTACATACTAATCACAAGACACCATGTTTCTTTCAGAGCAAATTATGGTGATCTTACATTTTGTTTGCTAAAAAAATGTGAGTTTATGTTTCTGCTTTTATTGTACGTATATCTAGGAAATAAAAAGTCCAAGTCTTCTTTCTAGCACCGATAGTCATTATTGGTATTTAAACTATAGGGGTATTATTTCAAATTTATGTACTATTTCTACATTTTGACTTTTCGATCAACAGTTTACTATGGAGATGTTAATCTGTAGAAAGACTTCAAAAATATTCTCTCAAAGAATTCTTTCAAGCAAGCTATTGTCCTTTGCAGTATCCAGTGAGTTGCTCTAATCTGAATCCTCATTAGTTTAAAAAAAAAAAGACTACTGAAAATGAATTTAATTCACTAAAATATATTTAGTCTCTGACTGTACCTTTTTTCACAAATGAGATGGAAAGTGCCAAAAGTAATACTGGGATTTGCTATTTTTAGAACAGATTCTTAAAGAATTTGTTCCATGAGAATGACTGTATTAGATTAGAGCAAGATTCAACACAGATGTGTTGATAGCTCCCTATTGTAAACATGTGTGGGGAATCTGCCCCTGGTCCTATTAGTGTCATTCCTAGAATGGAGGACATAAATTAGGAGTCTCTTCCCTGTATATCAGGTTTCATGGTAATACAGCCACTGACTTTAGAAAGCTCTTGAACACCAAACAGACAGTGAACTGAGAATTTTAATGGTAAAATTTGTTTCTCTAATGTGCAGTCCTGTCACTGGAACCAACTTGCTGTAACAAAAATAAATAAAGCACAGAAGGTCAATGGTATTTTCCTTTTTCATAATAAATCTTTTTATAAAGGTTATGCCTTATTTAATATGAGGGGAAGCCTACAAAATCTCTAGGTTATGGTATTAATAAATATCAGAGTTTTCCCAAGCCTTGCTACACTGTAATCCACTCAATGGCTGTGTCTAGACTACATCCCTTTTCTCGAAAAAGGGATGTAAATTAGACACTTTGAAATTGCAAATGAAGCCAGGATTTAAGTTTCCCGTGCTTCATTTGAATAATGGAGGCTGCGGATTTTTTCGAAACAGGGCTTTTCGATAAAAAAAATGGGAGTTTAGACAGGGATCTTTTGAAAATAAAACCCTTTTATTCAGAAAATGAGGTTTACAGGATCTTTCAAAAAAGCGTTTTATTTTTGAAAGATCTCTGTCTAAACTGCCTATCGAAAAACCCTGTTTTGAAAAAAAACCACAGTCGCCATTATGCAAATGAAGCACAGGAAATTTAAATTCCAGCTTCATTTGCAATTTCAAATTGTCTAATTTACATCCCTTTCCTGAGAAAAGGGATGTAGTCTAGACACAGCCAAATGGGAATGTATGAAAGGAATAATCATGCTAAGGGCAAGTGTCAACATAAAAGCCCAAACTTCTCATTTTAGCATAATAGAAAGCCAAGACACCTTTCAAGGACAACAGGAACATACTACAAACAAAAATTATTTTTGCAAACAACAAGAATTTGCATATGATAGAGAAGATGTGGGTGCATTGTTAAGAGTTATATGCTGCATGTAGTTCAAGCCTAAGGCTATGGTTTCAACAAGGTTAATAACGAACTATTTTGCTAAGATACATTGACCATATTTCCTCTGATATATTCATTACAGTTTAGAAATAGATCAGGTAGAATTTCTGCTTTCCCTCTCCACATGTTTCCAGTCTTCCATTTTTGATATTTCACCTTTTTAGTTTGAGTATGACATGCTTCCAAACATAAAATGAGCAAACATTCATAAGATTCTTAAAAATCATAATTGCTAGTTTTTCCCATCAAAAGTGTAATTTTTCCAATTGAGTACTAGAGCATACATGAAATGATAAAGAAGGTCTATATCTAATATATGTTTGAGAGAGTTTGTGTCTATCAGTGTATCTATCTGTCTATCTGATTGTGTTTCTGTTTGTTCAAAAACTCCTAACTGGTAAGAGCTTCTTCTTATCATAACGTAAAGCAAAGGGTAAGGGTTTGGTTGTGCTAGGAAAATGAGATTGTTTCTTATAAAAACCATTCAGAAAAGAGACAGAATCATGAAGCAAGTGAAAAGGGCTGGCTGGGCAGTGCCTCCCCGTCTGGGACTGTCTCAGCTCTGCCTCCTTCCCAGGCACCCTTTAAGGAGAGTGTGGGGAAGGGGGAGGCTGAAGGCCCCTCCCCCACTGATTCATACAGCAACATTGTCAAGGAATGAGGAAAAAGTGCACAGTTTGCTGCATTCCTCACTCTGGCTGGGGAGTGCAGGGAGCAGATGAAGTTGGATACCTGTCCCAGCCAGGGGGAATGCACTTCATCCCTGCTGTGCCTTCTGGAGCTGCAACCGCCATGGACAGATGCGTCTCACCTGGCCCCAGGTTGCTGCAGTAAGAGAGAGCTGTGGTAGTCGGCTTTGGTGAGGCCACATCTGGAGTACTGTGTCCAGTTCTGGGCCCCCCACTACAAAAAGGATGTGGACGCATTGGAGAGGGTCCAGTGGAGGGCAACCAAAATGATTAGGGGGCTGGAGCACATGTCTTATGAGGAGAGGCTGAGGGAGTTGGATCTGTTTAGTCTGCAGAAGTGAAGAGCGAGGGAGGATTTGATAGCAGCCTTCAGCTACCTGAAGGGGGGTTTCAAAGAGGATGGAGAAAAGCTGTTCTCAGTAGTGACAGAACCAGGAGCAATGATCCCAAATTGCAATGACGGAAGTCTGGATTGGATATTAGGAAAAACTATTTCACTAGGAGGGTGGTGAAGTAGGGGAATGAGTTACCTAGGGAAGTGCTGGAATCTCCATCCCTAGAGGTTTATAGGTCCCAGCTTGACAAAGCCCTGGCTGGGATGATTTAGTTGGGGTTGGTCCTGCTTTGGGCAGAGGGCTGGACTCGAAGACCTCCTGACATTTCTTCCCACCCGACGATTCTATGATAGAATGGCATCTGCCATCATTTGGATTTATTTTACCTTCAAGAAAAAAATGGCTATAATAGATATAACACGTGTAGGCTCACATTATAAAAGATGAGGATACATTTTTTAATTGAATAGTTTTAAATAGCTGATACCGCAGGATATGTCTACACTATAGCATTAATTCGAGTTAACACAATTCAAAATAGTTAATTTGAATTAAGCTAATTCGAAATAACGCATCTATACACAAAAACTATTTCGAAATAGTGTTTTGCTATTTCAAAATAGCGCGTCCACACTGAGTGGACCTTGAACTGAAGTTAAGGCTGGCCGGAACCAGTGCCGGCAGGACATCAGGTTAGGACTTCGTATGTGGGGCTCTTGCCTGAGGCTAACTGAACTCTGTGTTTAAAGGGACAGATAGTTCTCAGAGTTCCCCACTTGCTTGTCTACCTCGATGAGGGATAGCAAAGCAGTCCCGTCTTGGAGTGCCCTGAGTGCCTGCAGTTGGGACACTACAACACTCAGCCACATGGAGCCAGAGCTGCCCCTGGGCCTGCCGGTGCATCTCGTGGGGTTGTTGCCATTGGCCCAGCTGCACTTGCTGGAGGCTGCCATCCGGGGGCTCTATCGGGGGGCTTCAGGATCCAGGAGGCCCTGTGGGAGAGCGTCCACCCTGAGGAGCCCTCAGAGCCTCCCCAGTCCTCCACACCGGAGGCTCGTGCCCCATTCCTCTCTCACGTCCTTCCACTTACCCCTCTCTAGCCCCCTTTCCTGATGTCAAGACACATATGTTCAAAAATAGAAAATGGGTTTATTGAACAAAACTGGGGAAGGAATGAACCTCTGGGGAGACTGGGAAAAGGAGGTGGGAGAGGAGAAGAGAGAGGGTGGGAGAGGGGAGGGGGAAATCTGGGAGAAGGGAGCTGGAAGGGGGAAGAAGGGAGAGGGGAAGCTCAGGGCCCAGGGTTGGAAGTCTCGCAGGACCAACTTGAGTTTTGTGCAAACCTGCTCTTGGGTTCACATGTGGCCTTCCTGCCATAGACGACCACATTCCTCTGTTTAGTGCGGAGATCATGGATGTTGGGGGCAACCCCCCCAAACCTGAATAAGGTCCATGATCTCCACCCTGGACCAGGAAGGCGCCCGCCTTCTCCAGCCCCTGTCAGGCTCCTGGGAGCTGGCAGACTGCTCTTGGAGAGCGGTGGAGGGCTGGCTGCCAGTGGCTTGCTGGCTCATGTTTTGGGGCCACTGGGTCAGGGGCCCTGGTGGCCACTGCTGGCTCTGGGCTGGCAGACTTGGAGCTGGCCCAGGCACTGTGGCCAGACTCTACCCCTTTAATGGCTCCGGGGTGGGGGAGAGGAGAGTAAATTTTCCTGGTTGTGCCCAGAGTGGCCACCAGGACTCCCTGGGAAGAGCTGGAGCCCCCCGATTTTGAATTAAGTGTCTACACAGCAATTACTTCAAAATAGCTATTTCGGATTTGGCATTACTCCTCATAGAATGGGGTTTACCAAATTCGAATTAAGCTCTCTGCTATTTTGAATTAATTTCGAAGTAGCAGTTTGCATGTATAGATGCTATTAAAGTTATTTCGAATTAACTTTGCAGTGTAGACATACTCTAATAGAATAAAAAACCGACAGTGATAAGGTGGATATCACCCAGAAGTGTAAATATTCTGCAATGACTTTATCATCTTGGACTAAATGTACTAGATGTGTTTTCAAAAAAAAAAAAATTTAGATATGCATAGCAAGAAAGGACACATTTTTATAATCCTAGAACACATCCAAAGAGAAAAAAAATAAGTTGAACATTCATGCAACTTCATAGCAAGCAACTAAAGATAGTGCATGCATGCTTTTGTGTTTGGCTTGTAGTAGGTGTGGAGGAGAAAGCCCATTAAACCATTGGCCTTTCTGTGGAATTGTTTTCTGTAAGAAGTAAGAATTATGGTATGAGGTCCACTGGTTCAACCTACTTTTTTCATAATAACTTTGTTAACTGAGCGGGGGGGGGGGGAGGGGGGAAGAGAACAACTGGGGAGAATGTGACTACCTTGGTTTTGTATAGTTTGTTTGATAAGGAACTTACTGTAGAAAATACATGCATACTCCTCACTCTTGTGCAGCATCCATCCATAAAACCTCACAATGCTAGACAATGTCTGAAATGAGGATAAAGTTCAGCTTTTCCTTGGGAGATGCTTATTTTCTAGTTAACGCTACATATAAGGAACAAGTGTTTTCATGGCAGGACCAAGAAGCTTGGTAAGTTTCCCGCAAAGAAGTTCACATAGGTTTTTCCTAAAATGCTCCTGTCAAATATCATACTGACAACATTAACCCCATTAACTCCTAGCAATAATCTCAAGGCAATAATCAAGTGCACTATACAGGAGAGTAGGCCGTCATGAGGAATCAAACAGGCAAATGCATATATAGCAAAGCAGAAGAGGACTAATTACAGTGCTATCAAATGGGGAAAGATCAAGTGAGGAACACTTACAGTGATGCAAAGTTACATAACAGCATAAAAACTCTCTGTGAAATAACATCTGACAGGACTTGTAACCAAATCACGCAACTCAATACAGTGGAGGACATAAGATTAGATGATCACAATGGTCCTTTCTGACCTAAAAATGTATGAATCTATGGAAAAAATGTTAGGTTTTTTTTTTTTCAAATGGGAGCATTAGAAATTAACACTTGAAAGCTGATGAAAAGAAACTCTAGAGAACTAACGCTGAAGAATATTTCTGTAAGCACTCCTGCAGTGTGTTGCAAAGGAATATATATAAATAGTACTTAGTGCTCTTTGATACTAAATGGCCTTGGGGATTTTTATAATATTGCTGACACCATTATCTGACAAAAAATGTACTCTATCTTTTGAAATGCATTATATACCTATAGTATTTTTAGCCTGGGGACCTGTCATACATTTTGAAATGTTACTTTGTAGTCCTGTCCTGGGTGTGAGTGAGCTGTGTGTAGGAATGACACCTTTGTAAGCTACATATTATATTCCTTTAACAAAAGCTTTTCTTTGTTTAAAACTAACTTTTAGTTTACAGTATCAGAACTATTACAAAAGAGAATTAGTAGAACATTATAATATATAGGTGACACTGTATGAGTCTCTTTCAAACCTATTTTACTTTCATGGTTCCAAAATGTAATTATCTAATAAAATCATTCTATGTTTATGGGAGTTCTAAGATCTAAGAGGAATGCCCTTTACATTACCACAGGACCAATTTGGAAGGATAATGCTTCCCCCCTCCCATATAAACCTAATTTACGGCTTCATTCTGATGCCACTTGTACCACCGTAAATCAGAGAACCTCCAATAATGCTAGTGTGAATAGGTATAAAAATTAGAATCAGACTCTAGCCAGAGTCAGAATTTCTATAGTGCCTATCACCTCGTGGCTCTGAAGACCAGAGCAATTAAAACAAAATTTAGAATCTTGTTGTAACAATTTAACACTTGAACATTATCTGTAATTATACTTTAAATATTCAAGGAGTATATATCATTACAGATTATGGGTGTTTTTTTATCCAACTATATTCCCAATTGAAAGAACTTCTCTTCCTATATTGCAGAATTCTGTTCAGGCTATGTACCATCACCAACAATCACTTATCCTGTTCTCAGATTAGTAGAAATTATTCCAGTGAAAGGAAGGCTTGAAGCTTTTAGATATGCTCATCATGCCACTGTTGTGATGAAAATAACACAGGAGGTATCAATGTGGAAACCACACTGAGCTATGCAGTTGGAATTAACAGGAAAAAACATAATCAGAAAGGATCTGGAAGCAAACAATAGATTGCTTGAGTTTAAGAAACTAAACAGATCACAAAAGAGGAAGTTGAGCAAAAGTATAAAAAAGGAAGAAAGAAAAAGAGAAGAACAATCATAGAAATGAATGATGGAAATTATTGAATCATCCAGATCACTTCCCCAGTAATCCAAGTTTATTCCATACAGTATATGTGATCCCATCTATTTTTAAATGTCCTAGGCTATTGGACTTCTGCCACATCCCTCAGGAAGCTATCACACAGACCAATACATCTCACTGTCAGAATGTTTTTCAGGAAGTTATTCAGCCTAAGTTCCCTCTCAATTAGTTCCCATTTGCCCTAGTTATGGTTTCTTGTGCCATCTTAAATCATTTTTCCTCATGTTTGTTTTCCAGAGCCTTAGAAGTATTTACACATTTCCTTTCTCTGACTGATTATTGTCTATAGAGCACCAAAAAGTCTAGGACCTGGTTAGCTCAGAGTGTGTCTCTACTTCTGTATCCTGTCATAGTAACTGGAAGCAATGGAGCCCTGAGCCTCTGACTAGGAGGGGCTGATTAATTACCTGTGAAGCTCTGCTGCTGTGCAGCTTAGAGGAAACACTGGTCTTGATTGTTGCAGCTTAGAAGGAACACTGATCTTGGTTGGAAGGAGCAGGGCTGGGGACAACAAGCCCTCAATACCATCCACAGGGTACTATGGCCCCCACAACTCCTGCCAGTCCTTAGAGCTGCCCAGAGTGTGTCATGTGGCACTCTGGTGGTAATGTAAAAGACCCAGAACTCTGGGACATTTGAATTGCCAGCTCCCTGGAGCAATTGCCATAGAATGTATCCTATGTCCTGTGCCTCCTCGCAGTTAGGCACCTAAAATCCGCACTACGGGGAGGATCCTATATCTGCTTGTGTTCTACAACAAGGAACACTGCTCTTACAAGCTGTCAGCTTTCATATCTATGACATCATTTGCAAAAATAAGTTAGGCACTTGCCTCACTCCATAAGAAACGGTTGGAGGAGGAGAAGCCAACAGGAAAACTTTTACCCAGTGGTTAGAACACTCCCCCCAATAGGTACAAAATTGAGGTTTGATTCTCCCCTTGCCCTGATGGTGCCAAAGTATTTCAACACGGGGCTCCAACATCTATCAGGAGAGTGTTTTGATGTAGAATTCCCTTAGTCTTTCCTGTTGAAGCTGTACCACTTTGGGTAAATCCATTAGGCCAGAGAGAGAAAAAGAGAGAATGACTGTGTAGCCTGATGGTTAGAACTTAAACCTGACAGGAGGGAGGCCCGGTATCCAATCACCTAGATCCAATGATTATTTAATTAGTAATACAAAGCCTAATGGTTTCAACAAGAGAGAATAGGGAAGCTTAGATAAGATTATGGCATGAACCAATGATCAGAGTGCTTGCTCTCTTGTGTAGGTGAGGGAACCTTTTTACAAATCCTTTTCATGATGGCCTGGGATTTGAACCTGGACTTTCTACATCCCAGGAAATTGCTCTAAATAGAGGACTAGAAATTATAAGACAGGCAAAGGTTTTCTTCATCTAGTCAGATTTTACATAGTTGCTCTCTGAACACATATATAGGATGGGTATCAGAAACAAGTTAGTTCTCCTCTGCCCATTTTCCCCCCGTTCATTGCTTGCACTGGGACTATGGTGTGAGGCAGGTGTCTAGATGCCTAGAGTAAAGCAGCTGTAAGTATGCCCAGAAGCAGCAACTTAGGCAGGTAGGGAACTTTTACCCTAAAAATTTAGACACCTAAAGTATTAAGCAGCAGCCATGTGGGTGTCTTGTGGATTGCTGTAGAGCTTAAAACTGAGATTCAGGCACTTAAATCTGAGGTTTAGTAGGAGTTTAGGAAAGAGAAAATTGTGATTTGGTCCCAGTTTTTGTACATCAGTATCTACATCACAAAAATCAAAATGCCACCTCCAAAGATTGTATTCATTTGTGAACAATATAATAGGTCCAGGTAGTAGTTCAAGAAGATAAGCTAAGGACAAAAAAAGGACCTATGACTCTAATACAGCAACATACATGAGTGGACTTCTATGCTAAAGAAAAATTCATTACATTTAGTTGGGCTCTACTAAAATATGAATTGGAATCATGGATTTTACTGCTTAGTATATGTTACAGGCCCTGCAACCCCTACCCCATATATTCCACAGATTTACCTGTGTGTGGCCTAGATCTTGGCTGGAGTATTTGGCTTGAACTATACAAAATTATGTTTTTAATAGTGAAGGTTCTTGGTTCAGTTTTAGGTATCAGCCAAAATGGTGATATTAATTCTAGACCATGAACTACACCTTGCTCCTCAAAGTGGCTCTTCCAGAACAGGGTGAGCTATACTAGTGTAGAAAAATTGAATGCTGTTGCTGCTTAGAGTCCTGCTGCTGTTTATGTCTTTCCTGTTTGTGGCTAATGAGAGCCAGGTCCTTAGCTGGAGCTGAAAGCAAGGGTGGGATACTGGTTTATACCTGTTAAAAATCTAGATCTGAGTGTCTGAGACTTGTCACAAGCATTACATTTGTTTTAAAAAAAATCACTGTTGCAGAGTTATTCTATTTGATAGAGTAAAAGAAAATTTAATTTTCACCAAAGTATTTTACCTTGATTCAGTAGGACTTTCTTTACTGCTGTTATAAGCTGCACCTGGGAGGACAGGGGGTCCACCCTTATTGGCATGAGACTATAAAGATGAGTCACAAGCCCTTACTCAGGGAACCTTGCAGTGAAAAGGAGAAGCTTAGATAGTGCCTTCTCTATTCATTAATTTTCCTCTAAAACTATCAGAAACGCCTTAGAAGCACAAACAGGGAGCTCACTGCACTGAAAAGGTAGCTAGGTGGGAACTCTGATGACAAAATCCTTGTATTGAAACAGAGCAATTAGAATAGCTGAAACAGAAAAAGCTATGCACAAAAAGGAATGTTAATGCAATCCAGGGTTTAGAAGCTGATAGGGTTCTTAGCCATAGTACTGCATCAAATTTGATAAAGATGTATAAGAATATCTTCCTTTGCTTATATTTCTTTCATTAGAGGCAATTTATATTCTTGCTAACCTTATTTAAATGTGGATAACTTTTTTTTAGATTCCTCTTCTATCCACTACTTTCTCTCATGGAAATATTCATAAATATGCATGTTTTGTATAGGTCTTAAGCTCTCTGTTGGCAAGAGTTATTAGAAAAATGCCAATTAAAAAGTTATAGAAAACTCCACCTCCCCCAAACAATATGACAGGTGTGAGTGTTTTAAAGGTTTTGAATCAGTCAGTTAAATAGATTTTCTGTTGGTGTATTGGCTTACTGTTCAAATGAGACTGATTCCTTGATTAAATTTAAAATAAAGGAAAAGTTAACTAATTTCAAGCTAATATGCTAATTCAATTAATTTTATTAAAAATTTACGGTGGGATTTTCAAAAGCATTAACACATAGGAGGGAGTTTTGAAGTCACTCAGGGATTTTTCAAAGGGACTTGCAATCCTAAATCACTTATGTGTTTTGAAATAGCCCATCCATAAATCTTTTCAATATCCATTTTGTATTGCTTTTTCAATTTTTTTAAGCTTTCACTGGTTTCATGAGTTGCATTTTTATTTGATTTCACATACATTACAATTTAACATAACAGTAATTGCATTATAGTAGACCGAGATTGTGCCCTGACAATAATTTTCCCCTTCTTAAACACCATTTCTTTTCCTTTATGTATTTAATGGATTCCGTTAAAATAATTGCTTAAAGAAAATTACCCCAACTTGTTTTCGTTATGAGAGAGAACATACAAGAGTTGGTTTTCCCAAAAAGCAAAGTAGGTAGAAGAAAAATGAGCTTTCTGCATATTTACTTGATTATTGTGGTTTGATGACACAGAAATGTGCTAAGTTAAATAGCATAGATTTGGTTGCAGAATATTCTATAAGCGCCTATTTTTCCCCATGTAGCCCTTACTTGTAGTCAAGGCCTTCAACAAAATTGTTGTATAATGTAAACAAAACAACAATTACAATACCCTGCGGCATTATTATGGTTGTTATTATTATTTATCAATTCTTATGGGAAACCCCTCATGTAAATGGAACATTGCACTCTACTTGAGCCAGAACAGTTCTTTACTCATCTGGTGAAAATAATTAACTCAGAAGGCTTATTTCTGGGGCATTCCAATTTACTTTTAAGCCTCCACTGGGACATCATTTGAAAATATATACATAAATATGTATTGGGCATTCTAATTCTTAGTGATGAATCAACAGAAGTCACATACTCATGCCAATTTATTCACAATTAACTGTGATCAATATTTACACATTTCTTAACACTTCATGATATTTTAATTTAACTCAATTAGGATTATTTACTGTAATTTCAGCATCCAACAAACACCTAGCATAACACTGAGGATTGCCCAAAATTATTTTCAGGTCTACATTTTCTACCTAAATAGCCATAGTGGGTTTTTTTCAGAAGAAATTATACAAAGCTAATATTTTTCTCATAATACTACCAAAAGCTTCATTGTTGACTGAACAGAAATGTTTTCTCTACCTATTATTAACTTTTGCAAGAATATGACTCACCAACAAATGGAAGAATGTGCATGTCACTACACCTTCAGGTTTCATTTCAGTAGTCTCTTCATACAAGATTAATGAGAAATTTCAAAACATGAGAGTAGTACAAGCCCATCCTGGTCAATTATAGCAGATATTGTATTACTCCCTGTGTTGAACTTTTATTCCTTAGTTCTATATTAATGTGTAGAAAATTAAAGTAATGTGTATTCATTAGAAGACACATGATCTTTATAACCCTTTTATTATGTCTTCAGAAATCATGATAAAAAATGTTTTACAATATGTTTAAGATAAGGTGGACCTCAACACATCTACATCTATACATTGATAATTGTTCTAATACAAATAAAAATGTAGGGAACAAGGGATTATCTTTTTGAGAGAACTTATCTCCAGGTAATTTGGTTTCTTTAGCATAATTCTAATTTCTAAATCAGTGTTTTCAATTTGTGATTCATTATTCTGTCATTATTAAGTTTAAAAAGAGTAATATAAAATATGAATTTGCAAATGGATGTCTACATTAGTAAACCAGTGACAGTGTAATCATGGCAGCCTTTATAATATCAATATGAAGGTCTGCTGAGAGGAATTTCTAGTTGAGTCATAAAGTGAGCTGCAGGTAACATGTCTGTACAATGAGATTACTGATCTCTTCAGTAATCAAGTTTCATCTCGCTAGTTTACCTTTGGTTTTATTACTGCAATCAAAGCCAGACTTTCCTACCAAGGGTAGCCTTTCTGGTAAAGATGGAGACCCAAGACAATCCTATTGCTAATGTCAGAGGTGGTATAGGGCAGTGGTCTCCAACCTTTTTAAGCACAAGATCACTTTTCCAATTTAAGTCAGGCCAGGATCTACCTCAGACCCAAATACTCCTGCTCCACCCCTTCTCCAAGGCCCTGCTCCACCCCATTGTCAAGCATCAATATCCCCCTACCTCTGTCTCCCCCACTCTGTACAACAATCAGGAGTCTCCCGGGTGCGGCTATGGCCAGGAGCAGTAGGGTGGGGCGGGGAAGGGGGGAAGGACAGCTAAAGTGCAGGCACTTGATAGCCTCCCAGCCAAATAAGTCAGGATCACCTGTCTGAGGCTTCAAGATCTACCAGTAGATCTTGATCTACAGGTTGGTGACCACCGGTATAGGAATACATCCATGAGAATAGTTGATCAAAGATTACAAAAGCAGGGTTGGTGAAAAGTCAGTTACGAACATCAATTTCATTTGACCATAATTATTTGTTGCTCATGAAAATTCATGGAAAGAGGTGTTTTAAAAAATAGGCAAAGTGTTAAGAAATAGCTGTTTTGCATCTTTGCATGAAAAGAAACTATTAATAGCTTTGTTATTTGTTAATCATTATTTGTTAATCTTCTGTTTTTCCCGTTTAAAGGCATTCAACCAGGAAGCAGAAACAATTCCACGTGACATAGGTGACCTACCACACTCCCTGAATAATTGACAATGAACAGCCAAACTAATTTTTTCCCCCATCAACAGTTCAGTGAATACAACATCATACAATAGGACTATTTTTGCGCGAGTGTTGTTTCATAGTGAAAAATAAACAGATGTGTTAATGAATTAAGAAAACTAAATTTCTAAAACAATAAATTGAATAAATTTGTTTCAGCTGCATTCTTCAACCAATTTAGTGAACATTCAGACTAACTTTTTTGTTAGACACGTACAACATCCAATGCACTGGAAGAGTGACTGCTCCCCCCTCCCCTTGTCCACTGCCCCAGATCTGTATGCTGAAAATGCTGCAAGCCAAACTGCATATTGAGGGTATGTCTACATTACAGAGGATTTTTTTGGAAAAATGGCATTTTTTTCTGAAATTTTTTTTAATTATGTCCACACTGCAATAGTGTTCTTTTGAAAAAAAAAATCGAAAGAACTGAGCGGTTTTTCTGACATTGGTAAACCTCTTTCTATGAAAGAGACACCTTTTTCCAAAAGAGCTCTTGGGAAAGAGGGACAAGAATAGAAAAGAGGAAAAAGCACAGGTGCCCTGGTGGCTATTCCGCCCATAATAATCACAGCTCACATGTGAGATAGCATCCACATTGAATGGACACTATCTATCGAAAAAGCAGATCGCTTTTTCAATGCACTTTGGCTGTGTGGATGCTCCCTTTCGGAAGAAGTTTTTTCAGAAGATCTCTTCCATAAAAGCTTCTTCCAAAAGAAGGCTTCAGTCTAGACATAGCCTTAGTGATTCAGTAGTGTCATTCTTAAGTTTCAATACTGAACAAACTCTCAGGCATAGCTATAGGAGCTACATACCATCTTTCAGATGATTAGTAAGATAAGCGTCCTGATCACTTATGGTCATTAAAGATCCAATGGCACTTTTCACTAATTCATAGATAGTAGTTCTGGTCTCACAGCCAAATCTCAGTTTCAGTGCTTATTTTCTGCTTCCCTAAAATTCCTTATCTGGTTTCAGTTGGATATAGTGTTCTCTTACTTATGATTTGAAATGATGGTACAATGTTGCTTTGTATGCATTTTAACAGCTTCTCTACTCCAACTCAGATAAGTATATTTCCTTGGTGCAAGATATAATCCCCAGATATGTTTCAGAAGCACACTGAAGTCCTTCAGAATGAATAGTGATAGAAATGTAGCCGAGTTAGTCTGGTGTAGCTGAAACAAAATACAGGATTATGTAGCACTTTAAAGACTAACAAGATGGTTTATTAGATGATGAGCTTTCGTGGGCCAGACCCACTTCCTCAGATCAAATAGTGGAAGAAAATAGTTACAACCATATATACCAAAGGATACAATTAAAAAAATGAACACATGTGAAAAGGACAAATCAAATTTCAGAACAGAGGGGGATCCGGTGGGGAGGGGGGGAAAGGTAAATGTCTGTTAATGATATTAGAGGTGGGGAAAGGTAGATGTCTGTGAGCTAATGGTATTAGAGGTGATTATTGGGGAAGCTATCTTTGTAATGGGTAAGATAGCTAGAGTCTTTGTTGAGACCCCCGCGTAGAGTGTCGAATTTTAGCATGAATGACAGCTCAGAGGATTCCCTTTCAACTGCACTTGAAAGGGAATCCTCTGAACTGTCATTCATGTTAAAATTCGACACTCTACGCGGGGGTCTCAACAAAGACTCTAGCTATCTTACCCATTACAAAGATAGCTTCCCCAATAATCCCCTCTAATACCATTAGCTCACAGACATTTACCTTCCCTCCCCCCCCCGATTCCCCTTTTGTGCTGAAATTTGATTTGTCCTTTTCATATGTGTTCATTTTTTTAAATTGTATCCTTTGGTATATATGGTTGTGACTGTTTTCTTCCACTATTTGATCTGAGGAAGTGGGTCGGGCCTACGAAAGCTCATCATCTAATAAACCATCTTGTTAGTCTTTAAAGTGCTACATAGTCCTGTATTTTGTTTCTTCAGAATGAAGTGTGCATAATGATTGCAAATTCTGATAGTATTTTCTTAGTGTGTCAGGATTAGTTTCTGTTAATTTTTTCAGCAGCTTCAGGAAACTTTGCTTGTTTGTAGTGATTAAGAATTGGCCTTAGAGGGGATGAGGAAGCTGCTGCCTTGGCTGTGCTGATTCCTCTGTGAACCGACTATTCATACAGCTGGATGTGTGCATTCTTTTGAACTGCTTACTCAGAGAAGGAATGAGCCCTGATCAGTCTATAAACTGCAATGGAGGTAATACCATGCATGGATTCAATTATACTCATCCAACCATTCAGCAGTTCTTGTTTGTTAACAAAGTTTTGCAATTGAAAGGGCTCAGTCTCTGACTCTAATCTAATGATTTCCCGCTCCACAACTTTCCCCTTCCTTCCAGAGGACATCTGAGCCCTCCAGTTTATGCTGTTCCTGAATGACCAAAGCAGACGATTGTCAGAGGGATAGCTGGGTTAAAGCAGATTATTAATCCCTAGGAATGGCCTTGCACCATACTTAATTTAGATCCAAGTCTGTTGATACAACCATGAACAAAATATAGCATTCACTTTCTAGCAGCTAATGAAAGTTTGATCATTTATAAGAGGTTTCAAGGCTTTCGAAGCATGGAATTTTTGATTGAGAGAGGAGAAAAGCCTCTTTGTAAAAGTGGTTAAACTCCAGCCCTATGAGGTGAAGAGTACAAATATATCAGTGGTTTCCAGGAATTTAGTAAAAATGAATCATCTGAAAAACCACATTTAGACTATAGTAGTGGTATAGTTGGCTTCCTGAAGAGATGTAGGCTGGAGATTGTGGGTTGATGGATGCCAGAGTGTCAACGAATGAATGGGTTTGATCATTGTAGAGTTCGAATGACAAATCCTGGATGTATCATTCAATTTTTTAAATCAACAGAAAAGTCAACAGTCCCTAGTGACTGGCTGGACAAACAAGAAGAATCTTTTCAAAAGTCTGGATCACAAAAGAGAGTGTTTTCTAAGTTACATTTTGGTAGATGTATTTCTGTAAGTGGATAAGGTCCAAATTTAAAAGATTCGCTTTGAGTGAAGACCTAAACAACACTTGAGAAAAATACAGTAGGATGAAGTTTTTCAATGACATTAACACCAAATTAATTCAATAATTATGTATTATTAAATACATGTTGTCCGTATTGCACGGTATGAAGTCCAAAAATGGAGCTTAGGTTCACAAACCCTAAGTACAGTAAAACTCCAATAGTCTGGCACTCCTGATAGTCCGGCATCAAAATGGCAAGAGCCTAGTGAGTGAGCTTCGGCAAAAAATGAGTCACAAGGTAACAGCGGCAGCAGCTGAACTGAGCAAAAAGGGTAAAAAAGGCTTAAAAAACTAAAACATTACAGTATACTGTATACAGTATGTACAATAAAAAGGGTTAAGAACACTTTATACAGTATATATATATATAATGTATACAGTATAATGTATACAAGCTTATAGTACCTCCTGATCGTCCGGCATATCTGATAATCTGGCACCACCTAGGTCCCATAGGTTCCAGATTATCAGAAATCTACTGTAATACAATGGAGTTGACATTTGTGTGGTTCACATTTTTCATTTTGGAGTTGTTCTGCACATGTTCTGTTGGGACCTTGAAATATTTCAGATCATTATAGATGATTCAGAACCACAAAAAAATCATGAATTCCAGTCTGCATTTTTAATTCAACAATTACGCTGAGAGAAGGGAGCTGAGGTTTCAGTAATGTCAACAAACATGTAATTAGTGTTAATTTATGGTGTGACACACACTAATATTATTCCCAGTTTACAGTCCTTTATAGCACTCCGTATGCTAACAAAATTCTCACTAAAGTCACTAAGAAAATTTCTCAGAATGATTGGAGCTGCACGGGATCCTTATATATGTGATATAAAGGGTGATATTTTTCAAAAGTTATGGTGATTGTTTTTCTACAATACACAGGTCTTTTTGAAATTCCCATGTATTTTCTTCTAAAATGCATTCAAAATGTTTTGTCTTGATGCTGCTTAGTGGTGGAAAAAATGTATCTTCCAACAAACACATTTGTTTCAGGATTTGCAAGAGCTATACCTTCTCAGTATAATTTTTCCATCAATTATAATAACTGATGTATAGTACTGAGTGAACGACATCCACAGGATTTTGATAGGTTATGTAAGGTGGTACAAAGGATAGCATAAACATGTTGTTCTCTTTGGAGAACAGAATTGCAACTTTGCCATGTGCTGAGAATGAATTTAAGAAAAGCTGTTGTGAACAATAACTCAGTAATCCGCCAGGATGAATGTTAGTTCCTTTCTCTGCTACTAGGTGGTTATTAGGGAGCTATTTTCAGATACAGGGTCATACAGGCCCCATTTTCTCCATGTCATTGAGTTCAGCCTTTACCATCAGCAGTTAGAGTGGGTCCTATACTGCAGAAGCCTTTGGATGGTGCAAAGTTACATAGACACAGTGGGCTCGTCTACATTGGCCCCTTTTCCGGAAGGGGCATGTTAATTTCAGAGATCGTAATAGGGAAATCCGCGGGGGATTTAAATATCCCCTGCGGCATTTAAATAAAAATGTCCACCGCTTTTTTCCGGCTTTTAGAAAAGCCGGAAAAGAGCGTCTACACTGGCCCCGATCTTCCGGAAAAAGCACCCTTTGAAGTAGGAATAAGATCCTCCGGAAAAGGGCGCTTTTCCCGGAGGATCGGGGCCAGTGTAGAGGCTCTTTTCCGGCTTTTCTAAAAGCCGGAAAAAAGCGGTGGACATTTTTATTTAAATGCCGCGGGGGATATTTAAATCCCCCGCGGATTTCCCTATTACGATCTCTGAAATTAACATGCCCCTTCCGGAAAAGGGGCCAGTGTAGACGTAGCCAGTGTGTGTCTAGACTACAGGGTTTTGTCGACAAAAGTGGACTTTTGTTGACAAAACTATACCTGCATCTACACTACTACCAAGTTCTGTCGACATAACGTCGACATAACTTGGCAGTTTTGTCAATGGCGGTAAACCTCATTCTACGAGGAATAACGTCTTTTGTCGACAGTTCTACCAACAGAAGGCGTTATGGCATCTATAGTGTCCTTTGCGTCTACACTCTCATGTCAACAAAGCAGCTTGTCAACAAAAGCCTGCAGTCTAGATGTACCCACACAGTCTCAAGTCCCCCAACATGAGTACAGATAGCACTGTAGATGGCAAGACAGAATAATCCAGTAAAGACACCTGAAGAAAATGGGTATGTATGTGCCTTCTGTCTACACTGCTATTTTTATTATGCCTTCCACACACGCAAACCCTTTTTCTCTTCACAAGAAAAGATTCCAACGGTGGGGAAAAGGGTCTGGCAGCTTTTCACTGTAGTAGGCTTCTCCTCCACAGAGAAAGTCTCTGATGTGTGTGAGCAGCAGCAAAAGAAAGCCTGCTCCCTATGATTGGCGTCCTCTCCTCTGCAAGAAAAGGCTCCAGCAGTGGAGAAGCTTCCACAATCCTCCTCTGTCAGAGGGAAAAACTCCAAGCAGCGGGAAAGACTCTGGAATGGGAGGTGCATGGCTGAAATCATTCCCTGCTACCTCTTCTCTGCCACAGCCTTTCACTGACCCATGTAGCTATGCACTTCAGTGTTGACACAACTTGCTTTTCACTGCAGCATTTAGTTGTGCAATACACTACATGGCACTGACAGTGGTGTGTAGTAAAGATACAGGCTGGCTACGTCTACACTGGCCCCTTCTTCGGAAGAGGCATGCTAATTTAGAACTTTGGATTAGGGAAATCCGCGGGGGATTTAAATATCCCCTGCGGGATTTAAATAAACATGGCCGCCGCTTTTTTTCCAGCTTGGGGAAAAGCCGGAAAAGAGCGTCCAGACTAGCGCGATCCTCCAGAATAAAGCCCTATTCCGGAGGATTTCTTATTCCTACTTGCAAGAGATCCTCCGGAAAAGGGCTTTATTCCGGAGGATCGCGCCAGTCTGGACGCTCTTTTCCGGCTTTTCCCCAAGCCGGAAAAAAAGCAGCGGCCATGTTTATTTAAATCCCGCGGGGGATATTTAAATATCCCCCACAGATTTCCCTATTCCAAAGTTCTAAATTAGCATGCCTCTTCCGAAGAAGGGGCCAGTGTAGACGTAGCCGCTTAGTTTCAATGGCTTTGGCTGTCTACATTTGTGCTGGAAGATGTTTCCAAGCTAGTGTAAATTGTAAATGTACCTACACTAGCTCTACCCAAACAAAAGAACCAGAAATAGAAGTGTGGTCAGAGTACCATACATTTTGACTCGGGTTAGCCCATACTTAGGGGTCCACTCTGCTACATTTACACATGCTACTATGGCCACTCTGCTACATTTAGGGGCTAATTCAAGGAAAGCTAGCATGGGTATACCTACCCTAGCTGGAACTCCCACATCTCAGTTCAAATGTTCAATGTAGCCTATGCGGGGAGCCTGTCAGAATAGAATATGTCTGTATTCAATTATGAATTCTCTTTTTAGTATATGTTGAAAACTAATCTGAACTTTTCCAAGGCAAGCCTATTGTGTTGCATTTCAGACGCATGTCTAGCCTGGAAAGATGTTTTACACCTTGTAGAAGGACTATTGTTGAAAGCCCCCAAAACCACAATTTAGAACTATGGAATAGGAATGACTTAGCTACAGCTTTCGCTTCTACCCCCATGGAACAATGTTTTATTCTACACAGGTGTCTACACAGGTGGGGGGAAGCATGACTGGTAGATCTGAAGCTTCTCAGGGCACAGAAACAGAAGCCTTCTTTAAGAGCAGAGCTCTGATCTGTGCAAGAGGCAAAACATTATCCTCATAAGGAGGGCCTTCAGGGTAAATGTCAGAAAAAACTCTGCCCAGTCTGAAATGCGGAGAGACCATGGAATCCTAGAAAGAGTAAGTTCAAATGGGGAGGAGAGAGTGCCTCTCAGGAGTTCTGTTATTTTCAAAAATCTGCAGCTCCTGAGTGCTATAAGAATAAGTGTCTAGGGATGAAAAAAACCTCCTTTGCTAAGCTTGCATTCCTTGCCTCAGTGTCACATTGTCTCAACTAACACAGCTATGCCTCTGATAACTGTCTCTGAGGGGGTTGGAAGGTTGGCAGTCCTACTCAAGGATTGTCCTGGAATCTCCAGAAATTAATGATTATGCTTTAATTAAAGAGTCTGTCATGTGATTAAACCTCCAGGAATGCATCCAACCAAAACTGATTAAACTAATAGCCCACAGTGACCACTGCCTGGGGGAAACTCTAGCAGAGCTCCAGAGGCCTCAGACACAGATTTTTTGGTTGGATGGTCCAAAGGAATGTCAATAGACATCACATCTGAGCCTGGCAGTGTGTCCTAGAGCCACATAGCTAGAAACAATGACGAGACTCTAACCAGGCCCAGTTGGCTTGGAAACACATGGGATTCAGGAACTGAGCCCACTCACAGCAGACTAGTAACTAAACAATAGCGTCCTTGGTTCATTTCTAACAGGCAGAAATAGGGTTTGAGGAAAATATTCACTAGAAATAATATTTTTCAGCTCTGTAAAGTGCAGGCTAGCATGAAACTCTGAAAAACAAAAATTTCTGTGGCTTGTGTAATAGATCCTTTGGTTTATGAATATAAAGAACATTTTTTAAATTTTACATTGCTTGCTTTCTTAGAATTTATAACAATGCTCCATCCAATTCCCTAGGCATATGTACCCACTCTCATTATAATTATATTTAGGGTCTTTGTCCTATCAGCTCAATCTTCTTGAGTTTCACCAGATCCACCCAAATCCCCAAACTTATCACACCTACTATAGCCCTGAAGGGGGAGGGGTGGCAGAGGGCAGGGGGCACCACAACCCAGATGACTAACAAGTTAGGGTTTGGTGAACTTGGACTTGATCCCCAAAGACCATTGCAACAAATGGAAAGACACCCATTGACTCAATGGACTTTAGAGATAAAATAATGGCAATGAACTGAGGGATGCTTTAGTGTACAAGGCATAACATCGGGAGTTAGGAGAACTGGGATTAATACCTGGTTCAGCTATAGACTTCCTGTGTGATCTAGGGCAAGTCTTTTAGTCTCACCATACTTCATTTATTCAGATGTAAACGGAGATGACAATATTTCCTTATACTCTTTTTCTACTTTCTCAGTTTGGACTGTAAGCTCCTTGGGACTCGACTGTCATTTACTATGTGTATGTATGCAGGTTTGTCATAATCAGGAGTGCTGACCAGCACTTGGTGACTAAGGGATTAACTCAGGTGCCTGGCAAGGTATCAGGTGGTCAGCCAATAACAATGCAGATAGTAATTTTAAACTGGAAAAGAGGGGTTTTTCTCTTTCTCTTCTTTGTCTGAGATTCAGAGCAGTTTCTCCCAGGTATTAAGCGAGACGGGAAATGCTTCTCTCTCCAAGAACAGACTTCTTAAAATGTGTAAGTAGGGAAAAGTTTAGGTAGTCCATCAGGGTTTATTGTTTTCCTTTTTGGGGGATTTGGAAATAATGTCTAAGCTTGCTACGTGTTTTTTTTTCTTTTGTAACTAAGCCTTACAACCCAGGGTTTTTCCCCTGAGTATATCTAATGGTGGCTTCTTTCATCTAGCCAATTTACTATGTTTGCAACTGTAGTTTTGTTTAGATAATAAAAGTTTTTTTTTCTAATTAACTGGTATTGGTTGATTAGGCACTGGTTAGGACTCAGTGCCTAGTTACAAGGATAGAGTCCATTCTTGTCTGTGGGATTCTCTCTGGTTTTCCCAACTCCAAGTAAAACGGAGGTTGGAGCAGGAGAAGCATTTTACCTTAGGGAGGGGATTTCCCAAGTGATCTCTTCCCTGATTTTCTTGGTTGGGTGGTGGCAGTGGGTCCCCCAAAATATGGGTATTAGGATTTTGTGGGGAAAGTTTTTATACCAGAGCCTGTAGAGGCAAAGTTTTGGAGTGCTCTTGCAGGCCCCCAACTTCTGCATTCATTGTGCCAGAGTGGGGAACCGCCTTGACAAGATTGGACCTCCATGGTCCAGCACCATTGGGACTTGGCCGGTCCCAAACAAGGAAATTTGCTAGACCAGGAAAGGTCCCTTGCCACCCGTCTCCCAGTACTCCACTAGCTATGTTCCTTACCTAAGCCAGAATCCTTATCCCCACAGCTCCTGGCTGCGCTGCTGGATCCCATTTCTGAGGGGCTCCCCACACTGCCTGAGCCCCCTGCAGAAGGGCTCCTTGTGCTACTGGAGCTTCCTGCTGTGGGTCTCCTGGCTGCACCGCCAAAGCCCCCTGCTGCTGGGCTCCCTATTACACTGTGGGACTCGCCCCACACCACCTGAGCCCCCTACTATGGGACTCCCAACCGGCCACCCTGGCCCTGGGATCTTTAGTCCAGGAATATCTGTCATCTGGAACCTGACCAGAGAGTCCTGGTTTAGAGACATACAATCTATGGTACATAACACTGCAGAACAAGGTTCTCATTTTTTATATATTGCACAACAATAATGGTCATTATCATTATTAACTCCACAGTTGAGAATTAGAATGGATATTTTAATATTTTTGGGAAAACAGCATTCCAGATCAGGATAAAATATCTACATTTTCCATGGAATAACATTTCTGTGAAGATAAAACAACCAACAAGTATAACAAAACATTTCACTTTTATTTTGATATTTTAAAGTATATTAACAGTTTAGTTTGTATGCTTATATTTTGAAATTAGGGTTTAAAACTATTTTGAAATGATAATATACAAATATAATTTGTGATTTGGTCTTGTAATTGCTATAGGATTTGGTACTTGGTTGGTTCATTGCTGATAATTGGCCACTGATATTCTAACTGGTCATTTGTAATTGGCATTCTACTTGATATAGTTGCTGTACTCTAATGTATATAACTTAGCCAGAAGAAGCAGGGATGGTGTTTCTAGCCTTGGTTTGCCAGAATCCGGGAATGAGCAACAGGAGATCGCCTGTTATTATCATTACTTGATGATTACTTGTTGTTGTTGTTGTTGTTGTTTTTCTTTCTGGGGTGCCTGGAATAAAAGGCACTGGGTTAGATGGACATTTGGTCTGACTCACTATGTTTATTCTTATAATTAATATACAGATTTATATTTATATTTGAATAAAGTCATTTTGAAATGAAAACCAAATATTTTTTATTTTTATTTTTCAAAACAATGTCATTTAATTTCACATGTTCCCACAGAACTTTTTTATATTGAATCAACATTTCAGTGGAAAAATATTCTGCTGGAAAATTTTGACCAGCACTTCTGAGAATGTGTGGCATCTAACCTCTGCATAATTAAGTTATGGTATTATTAGCTAATAGGCTTTACTACCTCAACAGCCATTTTGACACACAAGGATATAAATGATCTCTTTCCAGGATCCAAATCACAGCCATTTCTAGGTCCACAACAAACTTTTATATTGCAACTAGAAATTAGAGCACAGGTGTAAATTTCTTCCTGTGAGAAACACTGCACCAAATATACCCGTTAACAAGCAAACATACAGCCCTCTTGCACCATCCATAGTTTCCACATAATCTTAAACTGTAGACCTATTTACAATCCACTGCTGTAATCTAATCTTGAGGTGACACTGGTGCATATGAATGTGTCAAAATGAGCATCCAAAAGACAAGATTGCTATAAAAGAAAAAGTTTAAAAGAGAAACCAGATATGCAAAAACAGTCTATGGGTAGATAGCACAACCCCTAAGTTATGAGCCTGAGTAACAAAAGCCAGGGTATTTTTTCTCAGTTGAAGGTGCTGATAACTCTTGACATTTTTTCCAGCTGTCCTGCCCCCAGCATAACCTCAGCCTTCTCTAGACTGAGTCACAGACTTACAGCCAACTCCCTTTCATTCAACACTTGAGCTAACAGGAAATTGCATAAATTGATCAACTGGACCAGCTGTTTCCAATGAAATAGAGATATAGAGCTCTGAGTGTTATCCCCTCTTGGATATACTGAAGTTCACACTATCTCACCAATATGTTAAATCCGAGGGATGATATGATAGAAGCCGAGTCCACACAAAAGAAATCTCTAAACAGATGAGTAATTGCTCAATACTATCCTCTGGGTTTTATCTCTGCAGGGACAATTTACACTACTTTTAAAGATGTAGCTAACTGCATTTTCTCTGAAGACAATGATGTCTATTAGCCTATTAATACATTCAGTTAATAGAAATTATATATGCAATACAGTGGAATAATGGACCTCACCGTATTCAGAACATATGTAGGACTAGATGCTGATTCAGGAAATGATAAACTATATAAAAGGTAATAGCCTGGATCCCTGGACTAGAGTGTATTCATCTAAAGAAGGCACTGTTCTCAACCAAAGCATAGCTTCCCAGTCTATAAGAGTCAAATAAAAGCATATCTTAATGCGTCTCCAATATTATACCTAGAAAGTCACAAGAACATAGGAATTATCATGCAGATGAGAACAGTCTTCTGTCTAATCTAGTATCCCATCTCTGGTAGTGGCAAGTAACAACTACTTCCAAGAAAGAAACCCAGCAGTAAGCAGATGTACTTAGGCTACCCCATAGGAAAATTTCTTTCTAGCCCTCATTAATTAGAGGTTCACTTATTCCCCAAAGCATAAGGATTATTTCACATGATTCTTGTTTAATTTATAAAAATATTTGTTATTTATATCTCTGAAAACTATTGTTATCCATATAATGTCTATTTTTTGTCTGATGTAGTCTTGGCATGAATAACTTGTGGTAAGGAAGCTCCACTGTTTAATTGTGCAAAAGAGCATTTTCTTTTATCAAGTTTTGAATTTGTCAATTCTAAATTTCTTTTGAAGTCTTCTTAAATACTGTACAGGTGAACAGAAGCTCCATATCTACAGGTATGTCTACACTACCACCCTAGTTCGAACTAGGGTGGTTAATGTAGTCATACAAACTTGCAAATGAAGCCCGGGATTTGAATTTCCCGGGCTTCATTTGCATGTTGCTGGGAGCCACCATTTTTAAATGTCCGCTAGTGTGGACTCCGTGCCCGTGGCTACACACGGCACAAACTAGATAGTTCAAACTAGGCTTCCTATTCTGAACTATCTAGTTCTTGCCGCGTGTAGCCATGGGCACGGAGTCCGCACTAGCGGACATTTAAAAATGGCGGCGTCCGGCAACATGCAAATGAAGCCCGGGAAATTCAAATCCCGGGCTTCATTTGCAAGTTCGTATGACTACATTAACCACCCTAGTTCGAACTAGGGTGGCAATGTAGACATACCCTACCTTCTTCATGTTATTCATTATTTGTATGATTTCATCAGTGAATTTTTATTGAGTTCCATCTTCACGTTATCTCTTTCACGAGGGGTACATCTACAGAGGAGGTAGAAGTATCCAGAAATAGTTACCCCACGTCTTTTGAACTATCATCTTTCGAGATAGGTCTCGAAATAGCAGACACACTATTTTGGCATTCCTGTACCCCTCATTCCATGAGGGGTAAGGGATGTCTCAAAATAGTATGTTATTTTGAAATTTGGCACTGTGTAGACATGCCAAATTTCAAAATACACTATTTTGAAATTCAGTTGAGTTTAGGGTTCTGTGTGGACACACCCTAGGGGAAAAAAACCACAACACCTCTTTAATTCAATTTTAAATTTTGTTTGCTGCAACAGATAATCTTTAGTATTCTCAAATATAGTTTTTTCTTTCATTTATTTTTTGGTGTCAAAGTCTGGATGGTCTTAAATAGGTTTTTATTTAATATCTGTTATGATGTGTTATGTCTGGACATATTAAAGTTGTCATTATGAACTATACTGTGATATATCTTTCCATTGTTTTAGGGTTTATATATCTCTTATATTTGTCAGGCAGAAAACACAAAATTAATAAGGAGTAAGATACTACAGTGGTAAATGTAACTTTATAATTAACACACACCTTTTTAATAACATTATTGCTGTTAACTTCTTTAGCCTCAGGAAAAAAAATCAAATAAAATTCTAGATTAAAACTCCAGGAGGCTGTTGGTCATGTTAAACAGTGGAAAAAATATCAATATATATATACACTGACTTTCCATGCAGGTTCATATAAAAATGAATAGTTTGGGCTTCATGTGGAACAAAAGATTGCTTCCTGAGAAACAGCTTTTTGCAGACTCTCAACACCTTCTGAGAATTCTCTCGTCTTCTGCTCTCAATCAGCTCTTCATAAACTTTGGGAAATGAACATATGGGTCTGTAATCTTGAAGGGAAAAAATCCAAAGCAGAAATTACCAATGGACGATATGGTTAAAGAACAAACACAGCAAAACAACATATTTAAATAAAGCAGTGAGGCACAGAAATTTACTTGGAATAGACTAAAATAAACTTTTTTTGTAACCTGTTTGGTAATTATGAAAGGATTTTATTTCTAATAGGGTATGACCGATTTTTATACAAAGTCCAAAATTTTCCAAAATACTTATATTGACCTGAAATATTGTTCTCATGAAAATGATGGAAATACAATCACTTGACTCCGGAGAAATTTCCAATGACACTCCAATAAACAGGCCCTTGTAACTAAGTGATTCTTTGTTGACAGTAAGACAGATGACCGGATGTTCAAAACCATATGATAAGAAATATTTTTATAGCTCATTATCAAAATAGTTGGTCCTCATTTTCCCCCTTGTGTAATTCTGTGTGTGATTTAAGCAATAAGTGATAGTATACATGTGATTATGTGAATTTAATTCCTCTTTGGCCATGTAGTGGGGACATGAGGTCTATGTCTGAACTTATTTTAACAAGGGATGGACAAAGTGATTTGGATAAAATATGGAACCCATCCTCTTTTTACCTGGAAGACTAAATCAGAGCTTTTTTGAATTGTACTATGTAACAATAGTCCCAGACAATTGTTAATTCCAATGTAGAACTAGGTGCATATGTGTGCAGTATGCTTAAGATCCCTGGTTCACATTAAAAGGTTGTTCCACCTGAATTTATGTAGATTATCATCCAATATTTTATTATCTGATGTAATTCAAAATTTGTGTTAAAATCTTGGGGGCACAACAGAAAATCCAAAAGATTCTTACAAAATGAACTTCTCTAGGTAGTGCTTTCAAGACTATTAAATATCACAACAAAAACCAGATTGTTCAACTTGCATGTTGGACCCTTCTCCACATCATGTTTATATATCGAGAAGTTCAGTTCCAAAAGAACATAATATGGCCTGTATAATTTTTTGGCATGTTGCATATATATCTGTGAAATAATAAGAATCTGACATGCCCAGAGGTGTATTTGTGACATACAGCCAGATTTAATCGTGTTACAAAACCACTCTGTCATGGTGAAAGTAACAACTAAATAGAACTGGCCCATGCTATCTTAGATATTTCCTGTTGTATACACGCCAAATGACTTTAAAGATAGCAGGAAATTATCAAACTGTTGATGATAGTTGTACTAATGTGCCATTCCCTCATACATTGCTCACATACCATCATCCCCATTTGGCTCCTTACTGAGGTGCGAATATTTGAGTTATGATTGTTAGTCGTTTTTCATCTGATGTTTTGAGTTGCTCCTTGCTGAAATGAGATGAATGCATGGATATTTTGAGTGGTGGTGTGAAGAACCAGTGCTATGAGTGTCTTTGGTGTACAGTAAGATGTGGAGAGGCTGGGATACATCATTACCAAGCTGCCAGACAGATTTCAGGATGTGTTTGGGAACATATCCACAAGGAAGTGATAACATACAAACAGCTAAATATTCTTGATTTGCCAGTGTTTTCTTTGTGATTTTAAAATTGGTGGAGCCTTATAGCAAATCTTAATGCAGAAATAGAAAAACTAATAGACTTCTATGGCAGGTTTTTCACAATTTCCAAGAAGGGGCATTATAATTGTATTTAAATGAATTGTCTTAAATCCTACCATTTTGTTACCAACTGGCAAAATGCCATCATGGGCAATAATAGTCCTGGCATTTTAGGCCATTTTAAAATCTGATTCATACACTGTGGCAAACTGGGGAAAATGTCTATTTTAGCTTATGCATATTTCCCAGTTTTTTTGTAATGTTACCTTCCTGAATTCATATATTTTCAGAAGGGCATCAGTGTTAGTCTCTTCCAACAAAATAAATTAGGAGTCCTATGGCACCTTAAATACTAACAAATTGATTTGGGCATTAGCTTTTGACTTTCCCAGCCAATAAAAGCTTATGCCCAAATCAATGTATTAGTCTTTAAAATGCCACAGGACGCCTCTTTGTTGAATGCATATAGTTTAACCAAAAGAGGCTATAAAAGGGAATTGTTAAGAAACCCTGGAAATGTAAAACAATGACATAGATAAGACTCAGAGGGGTAGCTGAAATTTGTCTGTAACTAGAAACACTTAAAAAACAATGAATAATCTTGCAGCACCTTAAAGACTAACAAAACATGTAGATGGTATCATGAGCTTTCATGGGCACAGCCCACTTCTTCTGACTCTCAGGTACCCAGCCTCAATTTCTGGGCTCTCAGTTGGTAGGAAAATGTGCTTTGTTGATTCCTTTCAGGATCAGAAAGTCCTCACCCTTCGAACACTGTCAAAAAAAATGAAGTGTCTTTTTTTGGTGTTGGGTTTTTTATGATTTAAGATAGGGCTGGCCATAATGATGTGGCATTTACAGTCTGATAGGAACAGAGGGACTAGGTTATAAGTACCAGAGGGGTAACCATGTTAGTCTGTAACTTAAATAAATGAGTGACCCAGTCACACCATAGGGACTAATAAATATATATATATATATAGTATCATGAGCTTTTGTGTGCACAACCCACTTCTTCAGATAGGTGGAGCTCTACTCATCTAAAGAAGTGGGTTGTGGGTTGTGGATCAACTGTGGAAGGATCAATCTTTCAGGGTTCAAATTAGCGGGTCTAGTGAATAGTGCTCCCATTGGCACTGGTAGTCCTGCTCCTACAAGGAGTAAGGGAAGTCAACAAGAGCACATGCTCCTGTCAACCTTCCACTGTGTGGATGGTGCCAAAATGCGATTTAAGATACACAACTCCAGCTAAGTTAATTACATAGTTGGAGTCGAAGTCTCTTTAATTTAAACTTCCCTCCTAGCATAAACCTGGCTGCTACAGGACCACTCGTTGTTTTTTTCAGACTATAAATAGTGTTTCTGTGTTTTTATCAACTTAGAGAAAGGAAATAAGCCAGACCTACCTGAGCTAAGGTGGAGCTTGGGTAAGGGAAAATGTATATAGCGCTTTCGGAGTTGTCCTCAGTTTATCTCCCTGACTTTTTTTACATAAATTATGTAGATAATAAAGAAAATATTGAAAACTGATCTGTTTGCTTGGAACATTTTACTTTTGATTTTAAGAAGCAATTCACTATTTTGTGAAATTTAAGCACTGAAAGCAATAGTAGAGGCTCACTGAGGACTCAAAGGCAAGGAATCTGACAGTTATTTGATTATTAATTCAAAGCTATTGCACCTGCTACTGCTCTTTTGTTTCTGATGCTAAGCCTTTTTATATTTGCTATGGATGAAATTTTGCAATACTCAGCTGGTGGAGAAACTGAAATATAAGCTTGCTCCTTATTTCCTGTTAAAGTTTTGCTTATGTAATTTCTAAATCAACCTCTCCTTTTAGGATTACTGAATAATAATAACCAACTCAAAGATTCCTTTACTACTGAAGAGACCTGAAAATCCTACAAAGTATTATTGGCTTAGTTAAGATGCCTCTTCTATCTTCTCTACTTTCTTCAATCTTCCCTGCTGTTCATATTTTTGCTCTACTTTTCCTTCCACTCCAGTTCAATTCCTACTTGTAAAAAATAAATGTGGGACCAGCTGTGTCTGTGTTCAACTATGACAACTCTGTTTTGCTTTGTTGTACTCTCAGATATTCTATTGCTGCCACAATAAAAGTGAAATTTGAATGTGAAGGTGCTTGGGCTAAGGACAGATTGATTTGGGCCCTATAGCTCATCTGCTAAAGAACAGCTAGGGAGCAGTCATGGAGTACAGAAGAGCAGCTCCAGTAGATTTTCATAGATTTCAGTACCAAAGGGACCATTGATAGTAAACAATCTGACCACTTCTATAATATAGACCATAGATTTCCCCAAAATAATTCCTCGACCATACCTTTTAACTGAATTTCTTATCTTGATTTAAAAATGGTCACTGATAGAGAATTCAGCACAAACTTTGATACATTGTTCCAGTGTTTAATTACCTTCTCTATTAAAAATGTATTTTTAGTCTGCATTTGTCTAGCTTCATCTTCCGGCTATTGATTTGGGTTATACCATTCTCTGCTACATTGAGAAACCTATTATTAAAGATTTGTTCCCCATGCATGTATTTAAAATGTAATCAAGTCACCTTTAAACCTTCCTTTGTTAGCTAAATAAATTAAGCTCCTTGATTTTATCACGAGCATGTTTTCCAATTGTTTAATCTTTGTGGTTCTTCTCTGAACCCTCTCCAGTTAATCAACATCCCTCTTGAATTGTGGGCACTAGAACTTGATATGTAGTATCCCAACACCAGTGCCAAATACAGAGTCAAAATAACCTCTCTCGGCCAATTCAATAATCCCCTGTTTATTCATTCAAAGTTTGCATTAGGCCTTTTAGACCAAAACAATGCACTGGGAGCTTGTGTTCAACTGATTGACACAATTTGGGGGTCATTTTGGATAGAGCCATTGCTTCCCAGGATAGATTCGTCCATCCTGTAAGTATGGCATACATTTTCTATTCCTAGATGCATTTTACATGTATTTAAATGTAGCCATACCATAACACACATTGTTGGCTTGCAACCATTTTATCGAGCAATTCAGATTGTTCTGTATTGGTGGCTTACCCTCTTCATTATTTACCACTGTCCCAGTTTTTGATTCCTCTAAAAACTTTATCAGAAATAATTTTATGTTTTTTCTCAGGTCACTAGTAAAAATGTTAAATAGCACAGGGGCCCAGAAACAATTTCTGTAGGACCTCACTAGGAACAGATCCATTCGGTGACAATTTGTAATGTTTTGGAAAGATTCAGGATTTCCCTCAATCTGCTGTCACCAAAGATGAATGGAAGGAGGGTTTGGTCTCTCCTTTTAACCATTCTTGCAAGACAAGAAAAGATTTTAATCCACTCCCTAGAAGTACTCCCACTTCCTGGAAGTACTAATGCACATGGAAGTATCTGGCCCATGAGGGCTCAAGAAGAGTTTAAAAAAAAAAAAAGATGAGATTCATGACAAGAAGACCACCACAAAGTTTTGCTAATCTGAATAAGGTTTGCATAAATTAATCTAAACTAACTTTTCAGTAGCTACTGGCTATAAAAATCTATTTTGGTATGGAAGCTGACTAACAATTTCTTGCTCTTGGTAGAATTGGGTTCTGGTATAATTTGTTTCTCCTATAAATCCCTTTGCCTGTTTTATGAAAGCACTTTGACAAAAGGATTAGATTAAAATTACAGATATATCTTAAATTGTTTTCATATAGTTGATCTTAGTTTCATAACTTTCTTGACGTATTGAAAGCCAACTGGTAAAACATTTGGGGAGGTGGGGGTATAGATCCAGGCTCCCGGCACTGCATTCTTCTGTGTATTCTGTATAAAACAAACTTCTGCACAGGCAATAATTTTCCTCTTGTCAAAATAGCAGATGTAGAGAGTAGGCCTTGTTTTATTTTCTATCCTTTCATCAATTTGTGTGAAAAGTATACTGGGGACTAGAATTGTTTATGATACTAAATTTATGATGATGGCATTAGATAATAGGAGTATAATTAATGTCTTTTTGTCATTCCCATTTTAAGGAGCTGGTAACTCAATGGAAATAATTCACTTAAATGTGAAACCTGGCATTCAATTTGGTAGTCCAAGAATAATGTTTAAGCCCAAATGCCATTGTTTGGTTCCATGTTAAAGCAGTATATGGAAAAGTTTGCTTCTGTTTTTAGAGATAAAAGCCTGCAATCCTACAAATCAGTAATTTCAATGTTTATAAATAAAATTTGGCAGATCATTAATGTTGAGTGGTTCTATTGGTTTTCATTGATTGAAAATAGAAGTAAAATGAATTGCAAAGCTTACAACTTGCCAAGAACTAATGTAGGGTTCTGTGTTTCTCCTATGATACCTGAGGTCATATCTCTAACTCCTAAATCACTTTAAGAAGCTGCACTGTGTACATTAACGTAAGTGTTAGTGATATCAATAAGTGTTGCAGGAGAAACTCAGGACTCCTTTCTTTCATCTTGGCAAAAATGAGTCACAGAGGACATAAGTTTCAGTCCTCCTGTTTGAAATGGTATTAATTTATGTCCCTTAAAGGATAGAAACTGGTCAGGATTATAGATTTTTTTTAAAGAAACATTATCTTTATTTAAAGCGTTATCAAGAAGATGGTAAAAGTTACCAAAGTCCTAGAATTTATAAAAGCTATTGCAACACCTTCAAGCATCTTGAACATGTCAGTTGTTAGTTAAAAGCTTTGATCCACTCTGAATCCTAAATTGAAATACTCTATGCCCAGAGAATATGCAGTATCTGCTAATGGTCCCAACGTCTGTCTACATTTACCTTAATTTAATACTCCTCCCTCTCAACTGTCTGATCTTTATTTCTTAAAATATTAAATGTATTATGGTTCCTTAACTTCCTCTCTGCAGAAGGAATGTAATGGAATACAAAGAAGAAGATGAAGAAAACAGAGCAGAAGCCAGGGGGAAGAGGCTGCCAGAATGGCTGCTGTTGTAATAGAAGGATGTAATGTTAGTGATTCCAAAATTATGTTTTTAGTGAGTAAAATGTAGTTAATTAACCCCAGATGATCCTGAGGGGATGGGCTGGGGGACCAGTGCATGAGGAGTGGCAAAGCAGAGAGGTGGAGATGGGGAACTATACATATTCTCCTGTAGACAGTAAACAATTATTATAGTACCTCTGTCTTGCAGAACATCTTTTTGTGAGGAGAGGATCATTCCAAAGTAATGATCAATAGAAAAAAAAAAACCTGGCAATATAACTCAATTTCAGCATGCTGAAGATAGCAGGGCCAAGAAGATGAGGACACAGGATCAGTTCAGAGTCAGAAGACTTCTATGTGGATATTCTTGTTCAGAGCCGATAGTCAATAGAAAATGCAGGTCCTTTACTTTGCTGGGAAGAAGGGCTGCTAACAGATGATATCAAGAAACTTGAGGTATTTAAAGCCTATTTCGTGTCAGTCTTCATTGAAAAGGTGGATAGAGACCAGATAATCAACACAATTCCTATTAACAAGACGTGAAGGAACACATTAAAGAATGTTTAAATAAATTAAGTGTATTCAAGTTGAGAGGGGCTGATTATATTCATCCCAGGGTATGTACAGAAGTAGCTGAAGCAATCTTGGAACCATCAGCAATTATCCTTAAGAACTCATAGAGGATGAGTGCGATGTCAGAGGCCCTGGGAAAGGCAAACATAGTACCTATATTTAAAATAGTGAACAAAATGACTGAGGGATTATAGACCAGGAATCTTGTTTAACTTCAGTATCAAGTAAGGTACTGACACAATTTAATAAACAATCAGTTTGTAAGCACCAGGAGGACAATAGGATTATAAGGAACAGCCAGCATGGATCTTCAAGAACAAATTATATCAAGCCATCCTAATTTCAGACTGACAGGTTACATTACCTGTTGGATGGGGGGAAGCGAAGTTGTAGACGTGATACATCTGGTTTTCAGTAATGTTTTTTACACATTTTCTAATAAGAAAGGTAGGGAAATGTGGAATAGATGGTATTACTATAAGGGAGATAATAAAGGTTCACTAATTAATTTGGAGGGCACATGTAGTGAGGTCCCACAAAGGTCAGTCCTATATTGAGAATTTTTCAATATTTTCCTTAGTGACTTGTATAATGCAATGGAGTGTATGCTGATAACATTTGCAGATGACACTAAACTGGTAGGGATTGCAAGCACTTTAGAGGACAGGAATAGAATTCAAAATACCTTGACAAATTGGAAAATTGTTCTGAAATCAACACGATTAAATTCAACAAAGACATATGCAAAGTGCTACACTTAGGGTGCATCTAGACTGGCAAGATTTTGTGCAAAAGCCGCTGCTGTTGCGCAAAAACTTGCCAGCTGTCTACACTGGCCTCTTGAATTTGCGCAAGAGCACTGACTTTGTAATGTACAAAATCAGTGCTTCTTGCGTAAATACTTTCACACTCCTGTTTGGGAAAAAGCCCTCTTGCACAAGAATACTTGCACAAGAGGGCCAGTGTAGACAGGGAAGAACTGTTTTGTGCAAAAAAGTCCCGATGGCCAAAATGGCGATCGGGGCTTTCTTGCACAAAATTTGAGCAAAAGCATCCGTGCCAATCTAGACACACTTTTGAGGAAATACTTTTAACGGAAAAACTTTTCCATTAAAAGTATTTCCGCAAAATCATGCCAGTCTAGGCGCAGCCTTCGGGAAGAAAAAAAATCAAATGCACGGTTACAAAATGGGGAATAAATGACGTGCAGTATTACTGCTGAAAATAATTTGGGGGTTATAGTGGATCACAAACTGAAAATATGAGTCAATATGATGCAGCTCCCAAAAATCTAATATTCTGAGATGTATTAAGAGGAGTGTCTTACTTGACACATGGACCCCTTTACTCAGCAAAGATGAGGTCAGCTGAAGTACTGTGTCAAGTTCTGGGCAAAACAATGTAAGAAAGATGTGGTCAGACTGGACAGATTCCAGAGATGAGCAACAAAAACCATAGCATGGTTTAGAAAACCTGACATAGGCAACATTAAGATTTTGCCATGATTATTTTTACTAAGAATAACATACAGGTCATGGACAATAATAAAAAAATCATGGACATTCATGACCTGTCCGTGACTTTTACTAAAAATAATGGGAGGGACTGATAAGAGGGAAGACATCAGCCCGATTATGGGGAGAGCCAGAGCTCTGCTGTGGTGGGGCAGCACCTGCCATGGCAGTGGACAATAGCTCCAGGGATCCCACCACTGCCCCAGAAGTTCAGAGCTCTGGGTGTCCCCCAATGCATATGGTTGTTGACAGCACCAGGTACTTCACTGCCCATAAACTCTTCTGAATTTTAGAGTGCAGAAATTCATGCAGAATGCAGAAATTCATGAATCCCTTTTCAAGCTGAATTTGGAAGAGTTTGCAGCAGTCTAAACTTTCTCTTTGTTTGATTAATGATGAGGGAAAGAAAGGCAATGAGCATTATTGAAAGTTGTCTTTCAAAGGGAAAACAGTTTTTTACAACGTACATTGAAATTGTGATCTAGATCAATTAGAATCAAGGCTTATCACTGAAATTCCTACCAATTGCATGGACTGCTGGAATGTCTTGCAGGAAAGCATCTCTGATTCAAGTGGTTAACTCTGCATAATAGCCTCTCAAAGGATCAAACCAGCTTCATTCAGATGATGTGTGGAGACAAAGGAAAGTTGGGGAGGGAGGAATATCATGCTTTTTTTTTTTTTAATAACCCATGTTCCCACAAAATGGAGCAATAATTTTAAAAGGTTTACCAAATGACTTGTTTGTTATCTACTTTGAGTTTGAAGTGGAAGCATCTGGAGCACATTATAAAAGCAAATCTCAGCCTTATGTGTGCTGCTGTCTTTCGTCTTATCTTCTGTTGCCTTTCATAATGTCACAACAATGTATATATTTATAGCAGGTCGGAACATTCTGGATATATATTACTGCCTGAAGAACATCCAAAAACTCTGAACAAAAGGGTGAAGGAGTAGGTCATTTCTATTAAACTGCATACTCTACTTACATGAAAACAAATCCTTAAAATAAAACATGTTTTGAGCAATTAAACTAAAGAAAATATAAAAAATACAAAAGAGTATTCTGGAGATTTGCCTACTGAGGGAAATAGTAAAACACATGAGTTTGATTCTCATTTATGGTTAGGCCTTTTTATGCTGCTGTGGCAGGGATAAAGAGGCTTGCAGAGTACATATAAGGCACAAAAGGGTAAATGAGAATCAAACCCTCAGTGTTCTTAGAATAAACTAGTTTTTTCCACATTTTAAATAACAATTGAAAAGGTCAAATGAATGAATGAAGTATTTGTTTCCTATTCCACTATGTTTTCATCTTGTCTCAAGTTGCCAGCAGAAAACATCACCATTGAACATCACCTTACCTGCTGCAAGTGACATGGTGTGTATGAGAACAGAGATTTCTCATTGTTCTAATGTGCAAAACCATGTATTCAGCTCCCAACATCTGCTTCTCTCTACCAGCATAAATAAATATTTCCACTGAAGCCACTGGCTTAGCTGTACAGTCAATATTGTGAAGAATCAAGACTAATAATTTACAGCCAGGGGAAGTGTAGTGATAGACCCATGTTTTTCATCATAAAAAGGATAACATCAAACTCTGCTGTTGTACACATGAAGCTACAAGAAATTGCAGACAATAACTTCTGGCAACATTTCTTAATTAAGGAATAAGGGCTTGCGTCTTCTCTCATAAAAGTGTAACTCTATAAAAGCTAATATCAAACTGGAGAGACAGGAAATTCAGGTCCTAAATAAATGCTTTATATTATCATGGGAAAGCAAGTGAAATGGAAATGAGTGCATAAATTAGTGAGAATTTTAAATTTCTGAATGAAAGTTTGAATAAATTCTAGGGGAATACAAATATCAAACTGGGAAAAATATGAAGGTGGCAGAGATAAGAACATAAATTGAAAATTTCTTAGTAAAATTTCAAAGCCAATGGACTTTTAATAGAAAAAATAATGAAAAGGACAACTCTTTGTATGCTTTAGTGTCTGCACTTGCTAGTGCCAATGACTTCTGAACATGTAAAATTGAAAGGAATTTTTAAACATTTGCATATTCACAGTTCAGGGCATATGGAAGAAAACACCTGAGATGCTCTGGAGTCCTCTCTCTCTCAAATTGGTTTGGGCTCAATATAACCTTAACTTTAGCAGAGGTTTTACCTATTTTAGACTGTTCTAGTGGAAGGAGAATTTGACCCATTGATTGTTATAACTGATACCTATGTGAGAAGAGAATTTGGAACCCAATTCCATTCTTTATTTTAATTAAATGGGCCAAATTTTATTGCTGGTTTATGACAGAGTAAATTGTGGTGGAGGGCGTTTGTGGTGTAAAGTGATCAGAAAAACAGCGCATGGAATGAAGCAACTAGAAATTCATTTGTGAGAAGGAATGGCTACCAAAAGCCAGCACAGACCTGAAAGTAGACAGTCAATTGAGATTTGGTCGGGGCTTCCATGAAGTACAGTGTTGCAGTGATATCCTCAAAAGGTCCCAGTAGTGGAGTTGATATGGTGCTGCAATGGGAGTTAAAGCATGTCCCAAACATAACTTAGTTCAGCTGTCATAGAACAATAGACTATTCACCACTGTGCACTAGCTGTTTCTGCATTTGATCCAATGTTTGTCAGTATATTTTATGTCTGGATATTTTTTTCATGCTATGCTTTGAATAAATGCATTAGTTTTAAAATTACTAATCTGCTATACCATGGGAGCCCTCACAATATACTGAAATTTGATTATCACAAAGATCAGGTAAAGTATTGCCAGCAGAAAGTGGATTAATACTCACTGGGACTATAATTTTAGAACTATGTAAGAAAGAAGATGTCTGTGCTTGTGCAAAGTTGTTGAGATGCAATGATTATTGTATGACTACACTGCAACTGAAAGTGTGATTTCAGCATATTGAAGGTAGTATTAATCTAGCAAGGTTGGGTATCAGTAAAATTGATGCAGTGGAATTGTGGCATATGGCAGGAAGCATGGCCTAGTTACCTAGAAAAAAACAGGCTCTTTGACAGCCCTCTTCTATGGCAGCTAACCTGTGCTGCAGCCCATGCAGCTGTAGCTTCACTATGATTGGAACCTGGGCTAGGTAGATTAACGTAATCTCAGATATGTTTGTACTTGCTGCAGTCACACCTCTGATGGCACTATTGAAGTACCTTTGGAAGTCACTTGTGGCATTTGCATGTTTAGACTTGTGGGTAAATATGTTTGCTTGCTTGCTTGCTTGCTTGATGACTTGCATATTCCTGGAAAAGATCATTTATTAAACCTTATAAAATTATTTTTTAATTATACAAAAGATCCAACTGCAGCTCAGCTGTTTTGTAACAAAGCAGACATGTATTCTACCCATATATTATTAATATACGTGGTCTACAGTCTCAATCACGTTACTAAGGCTGATTTATCTCTGTGATACTTCCAGTTTTATATAGAAGGAACTCCATTGAAATCTGTGATTGATTAAAAAATGGGAGTTCAGCAGCAGTGCATCTGCTTCCATGAGAACCATATTCTTGTACGCTGAGGGGAAAATGCAACTCAACAGAGAGTAAAGAGCTGATTTGGAAGAGCTTGCTGATACCTTCCTGCATATACCAGAGATAGGATTTGTAATCTTCCTCTTTTTCCGGGTAGGCTGAAAAATGTCCTGTTAAAATTCAGCTCTTTTAATCTATGTGTTATCAACTCATCTCAATTTTCTGCAGATGAGACTAGTTTAAACATGTAGGGCTATAAGAAATTATGTCAGTAAGCCTATTGTATATGGGAGGATAATGCAAAATGGGCAATGAAAGGGCTCATCCTTTGGACATTAGTGGGAACTTTAATTATAATATTTTCCTCTATAATCTCATTTAAGTGCACTTTACTTTCCACTCTCTTTTTCAGTATTTTGTACCTCTAAGCAAGGATTGCTAACTGGTCTGGTAATACACGGACAAAGTTTGTTAGGGAACTTAGATGGTTACAATGACAAGGTTTAGAGTAAAGTAAAGCCCAATAATAAAGCATAGACATACACCAGCCAGCAGCATCCCAAACTCTGACCCAGTATTCTGAGTAAAAAGCCCACCCTGTTTCTCTGGAAATCAGTGGGAAATTTGTCATTCCTTTCAACAGAAGACAGACATTGGCCTGCTGCTATTTATGTAAATGCAAAACTCACACCGATTTTGGTAGTGTCAAAATTAGGCTTTTAGTTCCCAAAAGCAAAAAAAGTTAATGTTGCTTTACTGCAGAACAAAAAGACTTTTACAGAAGATCATTAATAGTTTACTGAGTTCTGTGAGCTTCACAGAGTATATTTAAACCTATTGGATGAGTGTTTTCAAAGCTGCCTTTGGAATTTGGATTCCTAGCTCCCATTAAAATGAATGGGACTTGGGTATCTGAATCCTCTAGGGAGCTTTGAAAATCTTAGCTACTGTGCTCAAAAGAAATAGACTAAAATAGAATGTGTGGCTAACACATGTTTTTTTTTCTTAGATCTTGAACAAAAATTCAGTGTTGATGGGGTTCTTTGTTTTCTATCATAAATCTAAATTTGACATGATACTAAAATGTGTGAAGGAATTTGTTTAAAATAAATGTCAGGGAGCTTCAGGGTATTCAAAGAAAAAAATGAACATGAAAAGGGGAAAACTTACAAAAATGTTCATTGCGGCTATAGGTATGTCTACATAGCCATTGGGGTGTACATCTACCCAAACTGGGAACTATAGCTGTGCTAACTCTGCTTCAGCTAACCCCTAAAAATAACCATGCCTGCAACAGCACAGTTGACAATTTGGGATAGCCACCAAAATAGATACCCAAGGGGCTGGGTCAACGGTATTTGGATGTGGCCATAAGAGCACTATCTTAATCAGAATTGTAGTGTGTGTCTCCCACCACCGAGAATGTCACCTCTCAACTGCTATGAAGACACATTCTGAATTTGCAATTTGCAATATACCACTCTCCAGTTATTTCTCTTCACTTCTCCTCCTCCTTTCTCCCCAATTTCCCTCATTACCCTAAAGGAAATCTTGTCAGTATATTTCTCACTGAATTAAAAAGAAACCACACTGGTATATGACACTGTTTGCATCACAAGATCTGTTTCAAATTTTTCCATTTCCTTTTGTCTCTGGGAGGAAATCAGTTTAAGGGCTGTATATCCTCTGGTACTAGCTAAAACACTGTGAAAAATCAAACCTGTACTTCTCTGGTTTCCTCAACCTGAACTGAACTTGACCTTCCTCAGTATTTCTGGCTTCCTGTTGATGAATGAGAATTATTGATGATTTACAGGATAAAGCCATTTATGGCTAAGGTAACACACCATAAATGATGTTGCATGTTGTTAAAACTCATAAAGGGCTGAAAAAATATTTTCCTTTTTTTTAAAAAAAGTTTTGTTTCAGGAGGTATTGTTTAAATGTGGGGCTTATGTGAGTCACAGGATACCCATTCTGGCACCAATATTCAAGAACTGGTGGGAATACCTAACAGACCTACCTGGTTTGACATTTTTTGCCAGATATGATGGGTCCCCAAGCCAATCAGAAGAATCTGCTGAAAGATTTTATGGGCTGAGAGGCTGTGTAATGACAGCCCACCCAGAGCTTTTAAAAGTGATTCTGTCTGTAAGTTACACATGTACATACGAATGAAAACTGTAGTGCTGCAAAATTGCATTGTTGGAATAAATATAGACACACTAACACTTCAGTCATTTTATAATATTGCTTTACTTCTTTAAAGTGTGTTTTACAAAAGGTTAATGGTTCAGGCCCTTGAAAGCAAGGGTGCCATTTATGGAGGGGCTAGGGGAACAGGACCCCCGCTTCTGAGTTTGAGCTTCCTTTATTTCATACTTGAGGTCTGCTTAAAGCCCCTGACCCCAGAGGCAGTTCAACATGAATGCAACAGAGTTTGAGCTGCTTGCAGCTTTGCCTTTGGGGTAGGGAGTTTGTTACAAAAAGAGGAAGGCAGGGTGATTAAGAATAACAAAAGGTTGGACATTTCAGTAACTGATGGATCATTAGACCATCACGAAAACATTGTCAGGTAGTCCACTTAAATGATAGGGCAGGTTAAGGGTAGGAATGAGTGTTGTGCTGCTGGGACTTGTATTTGAATTACTGTGTTAAATTCAGAAATGTTCTTGACAAAGGGGGGAACAGGGATTAATACAAAGATGACTACAAAGGACTATAGAGAAATTTCACAAAATTGGGTGACTGGGAACACAAGGGCAGATGGAATTAAATGTTGATAAGTGCAGAGTAATGCACATGGAGAAATATAATCCTAATTATACATACAAAAATAGCTGTTATCACTCAAGAAAGAGATCTTGGAATCATTGTGCATAGTTCCCTGATAACATCTGTTCAATTTGCAGTGGCAGTCTAAAAACTAAAAAGCTAACTGAACACTGGGAATCATTAGGAAAGGAATAGATAAGACAAAATACCAGATTGCCTCTACATAAAGTTATTGTGTGTGCAAATCTTGAATACTGACTAATATATATATTGTATTTGAACAAGGTATAGAAAGGGCAACAGAAATTATTAGGAGAAAGCAACAGCTTCCATAGGAGGAGAGGATAAAAAGACTAAGACTTTTCACCTTGGAAAGAAATGACTAAAGGGTGGCAGGATATGTTAGATGTCTAGAAAATCATGAACAGTATGGAAAAGTAGAATAAGGAAATGTTATTTATTTCTTCACTAAGGGTATGTCGACACAGCAAAGTTATTTTGAAATAACAGTCCTTATTTCAAAATAACTTTCCTAGCATCTACACAGCCAAACCACTATTTTGAAATAAATTCGAAATAGCAGAGTGCTTATTTCAAATTTCGTAAACCTCATTCTATGAGGAATAATGCCAAATTCGAAATAGCTATTTCAAAATAAGTGCTGTGTAGACACTTATTTCAAAATAGGAGGCCTCCAACCTTCTCAGGGTGCCTTGGTGGCCACTCCAGCGTCAACCAAGAACACTTCTCTCCCTCCCCCTCTCCCCGGAGCCCTTAAAGGGGTAGACTCTGGCCACAGCACCTGTGCCAGCTCCAAGCCTGCCAGCCCAGAGCCAGCAGACACAGCCCCTGACCCAGTGGCTCCAAAACATGAGCCAGCAAGCCACTGGCAGCCAGCACTCCACCACTCCCCAAGAGCAGTCTGCCAGCTCCCAGGAGCCTGCCAGGGCCTGGAGAAGGCAAGTGCCTTCAAGGTCCAGGATGGAGATCATGGACCTTATTCAGGTTTGAGGGGGATGCCCCCAAAGTCCATGATCTCCGCACTAGACAGAGGAACGCGGCCGTCTATGGCAGGATAGCTGCCAGCCTGGCCACCAAAGGCCACATTCGAACCCAGGAGCAGGTCTGCATGACAGTCAAGTTGGTCCAGAGAGACCCTGAGCCCTGAGCTTCCCCTCCCGCTTGTTACCCCTTCCAGCTCCCTCCTCCCAGGTTTCTCCCTCCCCTCTACCACCCTCTTTTCTCTCCTCTCTTGCCTCCTTTCCCCAGTCTCACCAGAGTTCCATTCCCCCCCCCCCCCAATTTTTTGTTAAATAAAGAGAGTTTGTGTTCATGAAAATATGTGTATTTTATTTGACATCAGGAAGAGAGGTTAGGGAGGGGTAAGTGAAAGGACATGAGGGAGGAATGAGGCAGAAGCCCCCAGTGGGGCAGACCAGGGAGGCTCTTAGTGCTCCTCAGGGTGGAAGCTCTCCCACAGGACCTTCCAGATGGCAGCCTGCAGAAAGTGCAGCCAGGCTCACAGTAACACATCCAAGAGAAGCACCAGAGTGCCCAGGGACAGCTCTGGCTCCATGCTGCAGAGTGCTGTGATGTCCCTAGATTGGGCAACCAAAGCATGCAGAGACAGAATGCTTTGCTCTCCCTCATTGAGGTAGACAAGCAAGCAGGGAAACCTGAGAACTGGCTGTCTGGGGGGGGGGAGGTCCCTTTAAGCACAGTCTCAGGCAGCAGCCCCACACAGTAAATCCTGACCTGGTGCCCTGCTGGGACTGGTTCCAGCCAGCCTTAAATGCGATTCAGAGTCCATTCAGTGTGGATGTGCTATTTCGTAATAGCAAAATGCTATTTCGAAATGCATTTTGTGTGTAGATGCATTATTTCGAAATAAGCTATTTCGAAATAACACTGTAGTGTAGATATACCCTTACATAATACAAGAGCACACCCAATTAAATGTACAGGCAGCAGAATTAAAACAAACAAAATAGAGAATTGTTTCACAATCAACTTCTGGAACTCTTTGATAAGAGATGGTGGAGAGGCCTAAGCCATAACAGGGTTCCAATAAGAACAAAATAAGTTCAAGGAGAATAGGTCCATCAATGGCTGCTAGCCAGAATATGCAGGGACGGTGTCCCCAGCTTTTGTTTACAAGAAGCTGGGAACGGGCAACAGGGGCACCTGGCATTGCCCACTGTTGGAAGACATAAGTACAGCCATACAGGGTCAGACCAATGGTCCATCCAGACCAGTATCCTGTCTGCTGACAGTGGCCAATACCAGATGCCCCAGAGGGAGAGAACACAACAGGTAATCCTCACATGATCCCTTCCCTGTTACTCACCTCCAAAGAAACAGAGGCTAGGGACACCATTCTCACCCATCCTGGCTAATAGCCATTGATGGACGTAACTTCCATGAATCTATCTAGCTCTTTTTGAACCCTGTTAAAGTCCTAGCCTTCACCACATCCTCTGACAAGGAGTTCCACAGGCTGACTGTGCTCAGAGTGAAGAAAAACTTCCTTTTGTTTGTTTTAAACCTGCTGCCTATTAATTTCATTTGATAACCCCTAGTTCTAATATTGTGGGAATAAGTAAATAAGTTATCCTTATTCACTTTTTCCATGCCAGTCATGATTTTATAGACCTCTATCATATTCCCCTTTAGTCTCCTCTTTTCTAAGATGAAAAGTCCAAGTCTTTTAAATCTCTCTTCATATGGAACTCATTCCATACCCTTAATTATTTATGTTGCCTTTTTCTGAACCTTTTCCAATGCCAATATATCTTTTTTTGAGATAAGGCAACCACATCTGTACACCGTATTCAAAATATGGGCATACCCTGGTTTTATATAGCGGCATTAAGATAGTCTCTGTCCTATTCTCTATCCCTTTTTTCATGATTCCTAACATTTTATTTGCTTTTTTGACTGCCACCGCACACCAAGTAGATGTTTTCAGAGAACTATCCACAATTACTCCAAGATCTCTCTCTTGAGTAGTTGTAGCTAAATGAGTCCCCATCATATTGGACAAATATTGGAATAAATTGCCAAGGGAGGTGGTGGAATCTCTCTCTCTGGAGATATTTAAGAACAGGTTAGATAGACATCTGTCAGGGATGGTGTAGATGGAGCTTGGTCCTTCCTTGAGGGCTGGGGGCTGGACTCGATGACCTCTTGAGGTCCCTTCCAATCCTATTATTCTATGATTCTATGATATTGTATGTGCAGTAGGGATTATTTTTTCCAATGTGCATTGTTGGGATATGTAAAAATTAATAGGTCTGAAATAGTTCTACATTAGTAGTTCAGGGGCAGCCACCGCATTACCCTTTAAACATACTTTTTTTGTTTTGTTTTTGTAGCCTGGGAAGATAGATTAAAAGTCAAGTCAAAACCAATATTATCCTTTGTGATATAGAAACATGTTCTCTCTCTTCATTCTTGTAGCCTAGGAAATCAGATAAGTATGGAGTTGCTTTATTTTGTTGTCTCTCGCTTATCCTCACTAGCTCTGCATAACACATCTTCAGGGTGAAATTCCTTGTAATCTTTGTAACCTGTAAATTTAGAAGGTATTTAGTATAGAAAAGTATTGAGTTAATTATAAATTATATAGATAGTAATTAGGGTGGGTATAATTGTAGTCATTATTCGCTTCCTAATATTCATTTTATGGGAGTTAACATTACAAAATAAGGTTTTAGGAAAAGTAGTTATAGATGTGTGAATTAGCATACTAAAATAAATAAAAGGGTCTCACTAGTACCAATTTGTTGCCACTCGGACATTGTATCAAATATCCAAGGTAAACGTGTGCGGGCAATAAAGCAGTTACATTTACCCCATCCATTCCTGGGTAACCAATTTCTTCTCTAACATACATTACTTTACATTTGTCAACATTAAATTTCATTTGCCATTTTGTAGCCCATTCACTTAGTTTGGTGAGATCTTTTCAAAGCTCTTCAAATTTTGCCATCTGACTGTTTACCCCTTTCTCTAGATCATTTATAAATAAGTTGAATAGAATTGGTCCAAGATAGACCCTTTGGGGACCTCACTATTTACCTCTCTCCTATCAGAAAGCTTACTATTTATTCCTACCCTTTGTTTCCTGTCTTTTAACCAGTTCTCAGTCCATGAAAGGATCTTCGGGTATGTCTACACTACAGAGTTAGTTCGAACTAACAGATGTTAGTTCTAACTAACTTTGATAGGCGCTACACTAGGGCTCCGCTAGTTCGAACTTAATTCGAACTAGCGGAGCGCTTAGTTCGAACTAGGTAAACCTCATTTTACGAGGACTAATGCCTAGTTCGAATTAAGTAGTTCAAATTAAGGGCTGTGTAGCCACTTAATTCGAACTAGTGGGAGGCTAGCCCTTCCCAGCTTGCCCTGGTGGCCACTCTGCGCACAACCAGGGAAACTCTATGCCCCCCTCCGGGCCCCGGACCCCTTAAAGGGGCACGGGCTGGCTACGGTGCCCGTGCCAGGTGCAAGCCTGCCAGCACCCAGCCAGCAGACCCTGCACCCGGCACGGATCGAGCCACCCACCCGATGTCCCCCAGCCCTCCCCCTCTTCCCGGGACCATGCTGGCGGCTCCCGGGAGCTTGCCCGGGATCGCAAGAGGCGGGCACCTTCCTGGGCTAGTGCAGACATCGTGGACCTCGTCCACGATCTCCGCACTAGGCACAGGAAAGTGGCCGGCTAGGGCAGGAGAGCAGCCAGCCTGGCCACCCAGGAGCAGGTGTGCATGAAAATCAAGGGGGTCCACTGAGACCCCCGACCCTGAGCCCTGAGCTTACAATGGCCGTCCTGGGTCAGACCAAAGGTCCATCTAGCCCAGTAGCCTGTCTGCCAACAGCGGCCGACCCTAGGGACCCTGGAGGGGATGGACCGAAGACAGTGACCAAGCCATTTGTCTCGTGCCATCCCTCTGGGCAGAGACATCACTCCTACCCCCTGGCTAAGACTACTCCATGGACCCAACCTCCATGACTTGATCTCACTTCCCTTTAAACTCTGTTCTAGTTGTAACCTTCACAGCCTCCTGCAGCAAGGAGTTCCACAGGTTAACTATTTGCTTTCTGAAGAACAACTTTCTCTTACTAGTTTGAAGCCTGCTACCCATTCCTTTCCTTTGGTGTCCTCTAGTCCTTCTTTATGGGAACTCAGGAAGAACTTTTCTGAATGCACCCTCTCCACCCAACCCCTGCTTTTAGAGACCTCTATCCTGTCCCCGCTCCACCTCCTCTTTTCTAAGCTGAACAGTCCCAGTCTCTTTAGCCTCTCTTCATCTGGGACCTGTTCCCAACCCCTGATCATTGTAGTACCCTCCCCTCTCCCAGCCTTTCTCTTCCCCTCTCCCACCTCCTTTTCCCAGTCTCCCCCAGTTTTGTTCAATAAAGACAGAGTCAATGTTGGAAGAAACGTTATCTTTTGTACATCAGGAAGGGGGGCTAGGGAAGGGTAAGTGGAAGGAGGTGAGGGACGAATGGGGCACGAGCCCCCGATGGGAAGGACTAGGCTGGCTCTGCGGGCTTTTAGGGTGAAACCTCTCCTGCAGCCCCCTGATTGCCCCCTCTCCCCAGATGGCAGCCTGCGGCAAGTGCAGCCGGTCTGATGGCCGAGTGCTGTGATGTGCCCAGTGTGGTGTGATGTGCCAGGACTGGTTTTCAAGCGGGGCACCCCTGAGAACTGTTTGTCCGGGGTGGGGGTCGGGTCCCTTTAAGCGCAGCCCTCGGCTAGCCTGAGACAGCATCTCCACGCTCTAAGTCCTCCTCTGATGCCCTGCCAGCACTGCTTCCGGCCATCCTTAACCCCGGTTCAGGGTCCACTCAATGTGGACATGCTAGTTCGAATTAGCAAAACGCTAATTCGAACTAGTTTTTAGTTCTAGACGCATTAGTTTGAATTATCTTAGTTCGAATTAACTAATTCGAACTAAGTTAGTTCGAATTAGCGCTGTAGTGTAGACATACCCTTCCCCCTTATCCCATGACAACTTAATTTGCATAAGAACCTTTGGTGAGGGACCCTGTCAAAGGCTTTCTGGAAATCTAAGTATACTATATCCACTGGATCCATGTTGTCCACATGTTTGTTGACCCTCTCAAAGAACTCTAGCAGATTAGTAAGGCATGATTTCCCTTTTCAGAAACTATGCTGACTTTCCCCCAACAAATTATGTTCATTTATGTGTCTGACAATTTTATTCTTTACTATTGTTTCAACTAATTTGCCCAATCCTGATGTTAGAGTTACTGGTCTGTAATTGCCAGGATCATCCCTAGTGTCCTTTTTGAATATTGACATCATGTTAGCTGTCTTCCAGTCATTAGGTATGTAAGCGCATTTAAAGGATATGTTACAAACCACAGTTAATAGTTCTGCAATTTCCCAGTTGAGTTATTTCAGAACTCTTGGATGAATGTCATATGGCCCCAGAGGCTTGTTATTTTTAAAGTTTATCAATTTATTCCAAAACCTCCTCTAACACCTCAGTCTGGGACAATTCCTCAGATTTATCCTCTGAAAAGCATGGCTCAGGTTTTGGGAATCTCCCCAATTTCCTCAGCCATGAAGACTGAAGAAAAGAATTCATGTAACTTCTCCACAATGACTTTATCATCTCTGAGTGTCTTTTAGCATTTTGATCGTCCAGGGACCCCATTGGTTGTTTAGTTGGCTTCCTCCTTCTGATGTATTTAAAAAACACTTTGCTTTTACTTTTTGAGTTTTTGGCTAGCTGTTCTCCAAACTCCTTTATGGCTTTTCTTATTATAGTTTTACACTTAATTTGGCAATGTTTATGCTCCTTTCTATTGTCTTCACTAGGATTTTTTTTTCGGTCACTGCTTCTTTTAACAGGATACAGGGCTAGAAGGACCTTTGGTCTGACCCAATATAACCATTCTGATGTTCTTATATAGAGTTTAAATAGATCTGCGCCCTTGCTGTAACCTACTAGACCTCACCTTCCCCCCTCTTTTAGAGTTGAGAGAGAGCACAGGAATCCTGATGGAATCTCTCTCTCTCTCCACAGGGTTAGTAACAAAATAAGAATATACATAAAAATTTTAAAGCTAACCAGTGTCCCTTGAGTACTTGCCACAAGATGTCAGAATATGTTAGTATTAGAGCTGAGTGGGTCTAATATCTATTTCATTTTCTTTATTTTACATAGGGATTAGATATAGTGCTCCTGTCAGCTAACAGCTAAGTTGCCTGCCAAAGAAAATCGTGTTCTCCAGAGCCTTGGTAATCCCAGGAGAGAGGTGGTGCATGTGCGGGGAAGGGCTGATAGGATTGATTCCCCCCCCTCCCCCCCATTTGGTGCTTGGCTTGTATTGAGGATGCTCAGTAACATTGCTGAAGCCTCTATCCTTAGTCTTCACCCCATGCTTTCACTTTCCCCACCCCATCACAGCATGAACAGGTTACCCCTCCCCCCAAAATCTGAAATGGTTCCCAAGCCTGTAAGACTCAAGCGGTCAGTTAACTGTTATCCATTTAACAGATGCAGAAAGAAGATGGGAAGTTATTTGCCCAATGCCACAGAAAATTTCACAGAGGATGAGTAGAATCTACATAAAAGAAAGTGAAGGAAAAAAGAGCAGAGGTGGAGAGGTCCAAAGAGTTTGCAAACGCTCAGGAACTACAGCTTAGAAACAGAGCTTGAGATGGGAAAATGTACTGTATATCATAAGGATAAAGAAGAAAGCAAGAAAAAAGACACTTCTGGACCTTCAGAATGCAACTCATTGTGAATCAGCTCAAGTTCATGGACTAAAAACTGGTGTTAAACAAAGGACTATACATTAGATTAGATTTTTCATGTTCCTGCATGTCAATTTTTCCTCTGTGCCCTGATGTTTCTTTCAGTCCATACTTCGAAGATTTCTGATTCTTTATAAATCATGCAGACTTGGTTTTCGTGTATCAATTTTTTTACAATTTCACCTGATTCTGTAGGAAGACTTCACTCCGCTTGTATCATATACAGGGTCAGGTTAAAAAATGGATCACCAACTGAGGATAATGCGTGAGTATGGTAATTCACTAGTCATGCCATATCTTTGACATGAATGTAGGTGCAAGAGATGCTACTGGAGACACAGGGGTCTGGGGAAATCATAATGGCCTAGAGTGGGAAGAATGCTTTCATTCCAGCATAATGGAATTGCCCAAGTTGGGTGCTTTTGGGGAAGGTTTTGTCCCTTTGTATGCACAGTGTCAGTGGGCATTTTGTAAATACCGTATGTTGTCATTTTGACTTTTAGCAGGAAACAACAAACCCATGAAGTTAATTTATGTTTCCCTATTTTGTCTAATTTTCCTTCCTTTGTCTTAATTACAACCAGCTTTACATCTCACAATACCTCCACAAAACAATTGATTGAGAAAATAATTCAACTGTGGTTAAAGTGGGGGAACACATGGGAAAATGACAAGGTAAGTTTTAAATCCATTTTTATTAGAATATCATTAAAGTACCTAATAGTGCTAATAAATTTAATGCTCTTATGAAAAGGGCAATTATCTGTATGCTTACGCTTCATGGCCTCCTTCTGAACTGTATTTCTGCAAAAGTCTTCTGACACAGACAAAATATTTTTACTTTTCACCTGAGGATTTTAAATATTGCTATGCTAGTTGTTAATAAAATACAGTACTCCATTTAAATGTTCTGTGGTTCCAATGGTGGAGGGACAATGCAAGAACAATGACTACCTCTTCATATGAATAAATATTTGGATAAGACTTGTTTCCATAAATATTATTGTATGATTTAATGTTTCTTACAAGTTATCCACCACCTCGATGTTTTAAAGAGAAGTTAAAAACACAAACAAGCCATGAAGAAGACAAAGAAACATGGAATTAATTTATTAATTTTTAGGCCCTGGATCTACATCCAAACAGAGCCTCAGCACTGAGCCCATGGGAGGGAAGAGAGCACTGGGGGATGAGGCTTCTGTTTTGTCACTGTATATTCACTGGAGAGATTCTTAACATTAAATGGCTCTCGAATTCATAGTTCAGTCTGTGTGGTGGCCCAGTGTTAATACTGCTGGATGCAACAGTTCTGGCTGACTCAAAGTGCTTCAGGGTTTTCATCTTCACTAACAACTGTGCTGCTTTGTTTACCTACTATGTTACACTGTTTCTCCATTAAGAGATTTAAAAAGTTTAAAATACAATACTTTCTCTGATCTTAAGAATCTCTCTGTCACCACAGCAGCACCATGCCAACATATCACAGATGTGTACATAACAAAAATGGATTATAAAATGTGATTGAGAGATGTGGAAACTTTTTCATGAAGAATGCAACCCAATTTACTCTTCTGCTTCTTAAATATTTAATTATTGTTAAATAAATAAATATAGTTCATACAGGATACTATTATTAAACAGCTAAAAAAGTACTTAAGTAGATCTACACTTCATTCTCTTTTTCCACAAAGACTATAGCAGGAAAAATTATTTATGTGCTAAAGTGATATGTTAAGGCATGCTTCATATCAGTGACAATGAAGAGTGCTAGGTACTGTAGGTACTGTATATAAATATTTGAGAGCAGTTTAAATAAAGATCTTATCTGTTCTCTCTCCCTCTCAGCTCTCTCTCTCTCTCACTCATTTTCTGTCTCTCTCACACACACACACAGCATGGGCTGAATCTATTTATTTTAAGTAAATCTGTCCCCTTTACTTATTGTAAGTGGTATCTTACTCTCCAGATAATCCCATTGGTTCAATGGAATTAATTGCAAAGTAAAGTAATATTAAATGTGAATAAGGTGATCTGAAACTAGCTCTGTTTTTTATTAAATAGTACAGATATGCTTATTTATTAGACTATTTCCTTGAGTCAGAACATGCTTGCCTACCCACACTTTAAATCATGCAAACAACTCATTCTAATTTTTTCTGGTGAATAGAAGAAGAAAGAACAGACCAAAGACAGTTTAACCCTGTCCTTACATAACCTAGGTATCTCACCAAATGGTAGTATTGTAATATAGGGCAAAATATTGTTATATTTGGGAGAAGTTAACTGTGTTTCTCATCTCCAGAGTTCATGACAACAATGGCTAAAAGACCATGTAGGTAACTCATATGTAAAACTTTCTGGAGGCCACCTTGAATAAAGAGAAAGCCACAATTAAAAATGTACTGGGTGTAGGGAAATAATTTTTTTAGATTGCATGGAAAGTCTCTCACTAGTGAAAAACAGTAGGAGACTGTCTTTAAAAGAATAAAGCATGAAAACATGGCAGATAATGTATTTATAGATGAAAATAGCTTTTATTGAAAGGTAAAGCCTTAGTCTGAAGGTCAAGTGATTTTAACTACCTTGGCTTTTACATTTTTTTTTCTCCCAGAAATTTACTGGGCACTGTCTCTTTGCAATTATGAACCGGAAATGTACAATAGATTGGGGGAGAGGAAACATGATCAGTAATTATATGCATTATATGCATGGATATTGCAATGTTTATTTGGATTTCTAAAAAAAATTCATATAATTTCATCCTATACATTAAGTCTTACAAAGTAGATCAGTGACAAGGGGTGAATTCCACTTACTCCTTCTTCCCATCCAGATTAAAAATAAATCTCCCTAATTTCAAGTAAACCACCCTAAAGAAACTTGCCTCAGAAACTTGGAACAACTAAAAATCAGTGAGAACTGTGTGGCATCACACTCCATTTCTTCATAGAGATATGCGTAAGATAAACGTATGGCACAATTAAGATATATATTTTATGCAAGATGGCTCATGTGACAACATTGGAAGGGTTATAATTTAACAAATAAGATTATCCTATTTGTATGCATGTTACATTTCAGTCTGTGAAGTTAAGAATATCGTCTATGTATTTGTTACAAATGTATTTGTACCTGGGGAATGTTCACTAGACAGAATACAATCAATGTAGATTGCTGGATGGACAGGGCTATTAGGAAGAACAATAGGTCTTAGAAAATGCTAATCTCTCATTAGGGAGCCTTGGAATTTTCTTGCTCGGGAATGTGACTCCACTCCCCCCCCCCCTCAAGCCCAGCAAGCCACAGCGTTGTAAAGTGCCAGTGTAAATAGGCTCCTAGCATAGGGAGCTTTGCTTCCAGTGCTGTTAGCTACTCCCCAGTGTCCAGACTCAAGGGTTTTTTCCAAAAAAGTAGCCTTTGTTCGAAAAAAACGTCACCTGCGTCTAGACTACAGCTGCGTTCTTTCGAAACTAAATCGAAAGAACGCAGCTTTTCTTTTGACGGCGGAAAACCTCATTTCACGAGGAAGAACGCCTTCTTTCGAAAGTGCTCTTTCGAAAAAAGGCGTTCTTGAATGCAAACAGGGCTTTTTTGAAAGAGAGCATCCAGACTGCCTGGGTGCTTTCTTTCAAAAAAGCAGCTTGCTTTTTCGAAAGTACTGCTTGCAGTCTAGACGCTCTTTTTCGAAAGAGGATTACTTATGTTTCTTGCAGCAGCCAGGAATTGTTTAGGTGGCTAGAGAGGGAGGGAGTTTTCAAGAGGTTAATGCTGCAGACTGCCTGGAGGAAACAAAAAACAGGACTATGTAGCACTTTAAAGACTAACAAGATGGCTTATTAGGTGATGAGCTTTCGTGGGCCAGACCCACTTCCTCAGATCAAATAGTGGAAGAAAATAGGCACAACCATATATACCAAAGGGATACAATAAAAAAAAAGTGAACACATATAAAAAGGACAAATCAAATTTCAGAACAGAGGGGGGATGAGGGAGGGGAAGGTAAATGTCTGTGAGCTAATGATATTAGAGGTGATAATTGGTAAAGCTATCTTTGTAATGGGTAAGATAATTAGGGAGTTAAGTTAAATGTAGTTATTTCAAAATAGGTTCCTAATGTAGATATGACTTAAGAATGCCTTCTCTAAAAAGCTCCAAGTATTTTTCATGGGTAGTCTCAGAGCAGCACTAGAGTAATCCAATCCTGAGGTGACAAAAGGTATGGAGAAATTTAATGAGGGCTGTATCCAGAAGAGATAACAGTGTTGATGAATGTGTGTCTAGCATTCCAAAGACATTTACTGAAATAATTTGTGTTAATTTTCATTCCATCAAAATAATTTCCTTGAAATATTTTATTTTGCTATTGGAACATTGTTCATTATGGATGAATAAGAAAAGATCTGTATTGTCTGGAGTACAAAAACCTCTTTAAATTATTTTTATCCTATTTTCTTAAGCAATTTTGTTTCAAAACTGAGCTATTTCAGAAGATTTGCACACCATACAAGGGATGTTAACCCTGCTATCCAGATGTGATTGATCATTCAATTTAGAGAGAATTTCAAAAAGCCTGCAAAGGGCTGGCAAAGTTTACAAAATGTAATTTACAATCCCATTTTGTTTGGGGAGGAAAAAGTTTTGGCTGGGGAAATTCAATAGGTTGTGGAGTGTGTATTGTCATTCCCTATGTGGTAAAGCAAAAGGACAGCACCAATGTCCTATTTTTGTGGATGTGATCAATTGTATCTAGGAAAGTTAAGGGATAAGTCAACTAGTTTGTATTTAATAAAATACAAAACAGACTTTAGTGCACAATTCTGTTTTGGTCTACATTTAAAAAACTTTCAAGGTTCAGAAATGTATGGTTAATGCTATTGCATTAACCTCTTGAAAACTCCCTCCCTCTCTAGCCACCTAAACAATTCCTGGCTGCTGCAAGAAACATAAGTAATTAAATATCAGCAAAAGATCATTTTGGTCGTATCTTTGGCATAGGCAAAACCAGAGAGCATTTGAAACCATAATCCCATGAAAATTCCAGGCTGATTTTTAAGACCAAAGTGGTTATAAGAAGTTCATATGGATTTGATTTATGTTTATCTGAAATGAATCTCTTGAATATTGCCTATCACTAGTGGTATACCACTTTATTATGACTACATACTTAAATATACAGAAGGGGAATGAATAGTCACCTCCTAAAACTTTTAAAAACATAAGAATAGCCCTATTGGATCAGGCCAATGGTCCATGTAGTCCAATATCCAGACTTCTGAGAGTGGCTGGTTCCAGGTGCTTCGGAGGGAATGGAAAGAACAAGGCAACTATTGAGTGATTTATCCCCTGTTCCCAAGTTCCAGTTTCTGGCATCAGAGGCTAGAAAGCACCCAGAACATGGGATTGTAGCCCTTCTCATCATAGCTAATAGCCATCAATGAACCTATCCCACATAAACTTGTCTAAATCTTTTTTTAATCTAGTTATACTTTTGGTCTTCACAAAGTATTCTGGCAATGAGTTGCACAGGTTAACTACGCATTGCGACAAACTGCTTCCATGTGTTTGTTTTAAACCTACTGACTATTAATTTATTTAGGTAACCCCTAGGTTTTGTATTATGCGAAGGAGTAAATAACACATTTTAAATCACTTTCTCTTCTCCATTCATGATTTCATAGATCGCTGTCTTATCTCACCTCACTTGTTTTTTTTCCCCTATGATAACCAGTCCTGATCTTGTTAATACTTTCTCATATGGAAACAATTCCAACAGTTCTGTTGCTCTTCTCTGTACTTTTTCAAATTCTGATATATCTTTTTGTTTTATATGAGATGACCAGAATTGCACACAGTATTCAAAATGTGGGCATTTCATTGATTTAAATAGTTTTCTTGTCTTCTTATCCATATTAGCTATTGTATTCCTAATAGGTCGTAACATTTTGTTTGCTCTTTTTGACTGCTGTTGCACATTGAACATATGTTTTCAGAGAACTACACATGATTTTTTTCACTGGTAACAGCTAATTTAGTTGCCATTATTCTGTATGTATAGTTGGGATTATGTTTTCCTATGTACATTATTTTGCATTTATCCATATTGATTTCATCTGCCATTTTGTTGCCTACTCACCCAGTTTTGTGAGATCCCTTTTTAATGCTTCACCATCTGGACTTAACTATCTTGAATAACTTTGTATCACCTGCAAACTTTGGCTTCTCACTATTTATTCTTTTTCCAGATGATTTATGAATATGTTGAACAGTACTGGTCCTGGTACAGATTCTTGGAGGATCCCATATTTTACATCTCACTGTGACAATACATGATTGTGTCCTACTCTTTGTATCCTATTTATTAGCTAGATACTGATCATAAGAGGCCTCTAATTGTAGGACTGACAGGTGGAACCAAACCTGGGACCCCTGGAGCTTCATGTATGAGCCTCTACCATTTGAGCTAAAAGATAGCTATCTCTCAGCAAACTCATTCTCACTCTCTGTAAACACTTTAAGTGCCACTCCATGAGACAGTACACTACACCCACTAGGTATGTGGGTTTCATAATGACACCTCAGCTTGGGGCATTTCCTTGAATTTGTGACCTCCACACAAATTCTGCTGAGTTGTAGGAATCTTCCTCACATCCTCTGAAGTGAAGACTAATGAAAAGAATTAATTGAGCTAATCTGCAACAGCCTTTAGCATTTTAGCACTTCAGTTTCCAGTAGTGTCACTGATTTTTTTTCCTATTTCTGATGAACCTACAAAAATTGCTATTAGATTTTTGTCTTTTCCTAGTTGCTTTTCAAATTCAATTTTTTTTAGCCTGGATAATTATATTTTTACACTTGACTTGTCAGAATTTATGTTCTTTTCTATTTTTCTCAATAGGATTTGACTTGTAGGTTTTAAAGAATGTCTTTTTCCTGATAAGTGCTTTTTAATCTGTTGTTTAGACATGATGGCTTTCTTTTTTTCCCCTTTCTGTCTGACTGCATTTTTTTAAAAAAATCTGGAGTCTACATTTAGTTTGAGACTCTATTAAGGTGTTTTTAGAAAACATATAGGTACTTTACTTCGAGTACTCTTTCTTTCGATTTCTGTTTAATTAGCTTCTTATTTTTAGTGTGTTTCCATTTTTGAAGTTAAATGCTATTGTGGCCAGTTTCTATATTTTCTCCCCTACTTTATATCTAATTAACTCATTTTTTCTGTTACTGAGAAATTCCACTATCTTTACTTCTTAGACCCACTACTATGTACCACTTGGGACTAAATCAAGAATTTCCTCTCCTCTTATGGAACTGGGTGTCCATTGATAAAAATATCACTGTCAAAAGAGAACAATGCTGAAGACAGTAGTCCCTTGATGGGACAAGGAAGAGTTTTGTATTTGATTCTGAAACAAAAAATAGGACTATGTAGCACTAACATAGTCCTGTTTTTTGTTTCAGCTATACCAGACTAACACGGCTACATTTCTATCAGTATTTGATTCTAGCACTTTTGGAAACTCAGAACAAGTCAGTTTAAGGGAAATTTAAAATAAAAAACATACTTAGCTCTTAAAATATGTTAAAATTAGTTATAATAAAACCTTAACATATTACATTGTACATTACTTATTTGGTGCTGATTAATATTTGAAAAGCCTGGTTAAAGATTCAGGTTTGATAGCTGGGAAACTTTCTCTTCTGAGTGCTAAAATGGGTGACCAAATTTCAAAATACCTATCCTCTTTTTGGCATTTCTTGCATATATACTTGAAAGATTTTTCTTTTAAAAGGATGGTCTATATTTTATTATACCACAATTAAATAGGAGAGGAAGTTACATTTTTCCAATAAGGTGCAGTACAAAATCTTGCTGCTAACAGTAGAAATGATGTTGTAGTTGTTTAAAATGAAGACCCTTTTCTGGAACATTAACTAAACAGGTCAGGGGACCTCAAAGAAGCTTCCCTGTCATTTTGTCATAATATAAGATTAATCTCTTTTAATAATTTTTTCTCCAGATTGTATTGAAGATTTAGACTATCACCACAACTGTAAGTATAGTACCCTTTCCCTGAAACCCTTCCAACCTCTCTAGTAGCAAAAATATTAAGGATCTTAACTGGAGTTAGATGCCATCTATATAGTAATTTATAAAAAAAAAATCTTTAAGAGCTACAGAAATTGAAGATGTATATCCCTTTTCCCAATTTCTTTTTTAATCAAAATTAATCTCTCTCTCTCTCTCTCTCTGACATTATTTTTTCCTGATCACGACCTCAAATTAAAGATCCAGGCTGTCTTGACTCCTAGTATCAAAATAAAATGTTTGACTTGTTCTGAAAATGTGAGATCTTCATATTATTTGTGTTATTGCATGCCTATTGGTATGATTTCAAATCAGAACGTAGGAACAACTGTCCAAATTGAGTAAAATCAGTTCTTACCCAAAACACAGTCACTTTGACATTTTTAGAGATAAATTCTTGATTATTAATGTCAGTAGCTAAGGGGAAAAGACCTCTGTAACAAGAAATTAAAAATTAGTCCAAAGATGCCAAACTGTCTGGCTTAATGGATGATTTTTTTTCATTTTTATTTTTGGTGACCTACATTTCTCTTTAACCCTTCAGGTACTATACATTAGAGCGCCAATCTTATCAAATGTTACCCAGTGGTATGTTTGAATGGTATGGTTTTCAACCCAATCATTAAATATTTTAATTGTAATGCATAATTATAATTTTGCAGACATATAGACAACTTTAGAACTCACTCTTAGTTTTTTATGTTTCCGTATGAATTTTAACAGACATTCTGCCATAATATCCTGCCATAATGTTGCTGATATCACAGTGCAAACTGTGATATCAGCATTACCAAAAATAATAGACTTAGGAGAACAGTCTTCTTTATCAAGGCTACCCTGCAAGCCAAGAAATTTTATATTTGTTCTATTCCTCCAAATCTATTACTATTGTATTACACAGGAAACTAAACTAATTTGCTTTAAACAGATGTTTGTTTCTCCACAATATTTTACTCCTAAATAGTATAAATGAGAATCTTTAAATTCATGTATCTAACAAAGGTGTGTTTTGACCCTTTTTGGAATGCTAATTCCAAAAATTTCAGATATGCCATCATTTATTTTGAAGCTTCATAGCTGCCCAAATTCCAAAGATAAATGTTCTATCATTTTAATTACTCTTCTGGATTGTGCCAAAAAAAAAAAAAAAAGTCAGCTGTCTTGTGCTCTAATCCAGAAGATGTAGGATGCTTTTTATTAAGGATCTGTTTCTCACATTTGACTTAATTACCAAAGCAAACAGCAATGAAATTAGAATCAGCCATGTCTCTAGGTAAATTTAGAAAAGGATTTGTTGACCATTAACCAAAACAGATGTTCAAGGCTTTTCATACAGGGCCAAGATGCCCACAGAAAACTGATTTACAAAACTAAACCTTGCTAAATCTGGTTGAAGGATTCCCATTCCAGCCAGTTGAAAGCTTCTCTCATTACCTGGAAAAACTGCACAGGACAAAGTGCTAGAAATCGCATTATAAATCTACTTTAGAGTTCTTCTGATATTATCAGATAAATCACTACCAGCTGTGAATTTGGCCTGTTTAAGGTGATCACATATGGGCAAGATGACACACTGTCTGATAGCATTTGCCAAAATTTTTGGCATCCAGATTAATTAAAGAAGGGGGGTTGTATGGTACAGAATTGGTAAAATCTTATCCTTCTTCATGAATGAGCACAATTTTTGCCTCTCTGTAAATCTGAAATCTTGTTCCCCTGCAATATATCACTACAAAATTCATTTAAAATTGGGACTAATGCTTCAGTGCCGTATAACTTCCACAGGGACTGTGAGCTTTACTGTATTTAAAATTCACTATGATAACTTCAACTTCTGCTGTAGCACTTTGCTTACCAAGAGCTGCCACATCATTCTCTGAGATTTGAGGTGATTTCACCCCTCTCAAATATGTATTAACAAATTCAGGAATGAGATGTCCCAAAGTGTAAAAAGTATGGGAAAAGTTAGCAAACATTTCAGAGGTCTATTTGATGTCACTTATACATCTTCATTTTTATTTCTTATGGATGATTTATTCTGCTTCTATTCACTTTCTGATGAAAAGCCTATCAGCTGTATTGATCTTTTAACAATATTTTTGTTAAACAGAGCTAACCTGTTTGAAACTTGTTAATCTTCACTCTTACCTCATTTGTTTTGTTATACACACTTTTAGATTTATGTCTGCCTTTCAAAACAGCAAATTGTTTAATCATACTCTCTTCTTCAAAAACTCTCATCTATTTGAGGTATGATGCTTCATTTTTAAGCATCCCCTGCTTTACTGCCTTCCTAGCAACTCAGTGAATACTTTTAGCCATAGTCTATACTAGGAAGTTATTTCGAAAGAACTCCCCTTATTTTGAAATAACAGGTAGAGTGTCCACATTACCAAACCCCATTATTTGCAAATAAGGGGCTGGTTATTTCAAAATAATAACTCCTGCTTTCCACGAGGAATAACACTTATTTCAAAATAGCAGTAGTGTGGAGTTCCACTGATACTATTTTGAAATAACCACTCCCCAGAATCATTCAAAGTAATTACTCCCTTGTGCTTCCTTGGGCTCTAAGTTGAAGTAACACATCCACATTCAGGTACGTCTATACAGCAACATTATTTTGAAATAACTAGTGTTAATTTGAAATAACTTAGTTGGCATCTACAAAGCAGGCAGTTATTTTAAAATAATGTCAAAATACTGTTAAACTGGAGGACTTCTTACTCCAACTCCTATAGCCCTCATTGTATGAGGAGCAAGGGAAGTCAGAGGAAGAGTACTCTATTTCAAAATAAATGCTGTTAGATGCTCCCAATTTCAAAATAAGTTATTTCGAAATAAGCTACGCAATTGGCATAACTCAATTTGCGTACCTTATTTCGAGTTAAGCCCTGGTAGATAGATTCATCCTAAGGGTACCTCTACGCTGCAGAGGAATATTGAAGTTGCTGCTGTCTAGCTTCCAGGTTCAAATTAGTGGTCTAGTGAAGACAGCTAATTTGAATTGAGAGGGGCACTTTGATCAATGCCAGTAACCCTTCTTCCATGAGAAGTAAGAGAGGTCAAAGGAAGAGTGTTCTTCCTTCAACATCGTTCAGTGTAGACAGTGCCAAAGGTTGAGTTTAGCTACTTCAACTTCAGCTACGCAATTAACATAGCTGAAGTTGCATATCTTAATTTGACTTTGTCCTGTAGTATAGACATACACTAAGAGAGCCTGTCTCGGAGGTTTCCCTAAAGTGTGGACAAACTATTTAAAAGTGGCTATTTCAGAAGTTATTATTTTGAAATAATTTCCTAGTGTAGACATGCCCTTGGCTTCATCTACTTGGATGAACACCCTTGGCTAATGTGCTGATCATATTTTCATTCTGTTTGCAGATGCCAAGATGTTTTTAATACACTTTTCTGTCATTTACAGTTTTTCCTTAATAGTAGGTTATATACCCTCTTTTCTACTTGCCAACTTGCTCAGTGCATGGTTCTCTCATAAAGAGGGTAACATTTTGGTAAAATTGAAACCAATGGGAGTTTTGCCATTAACTTCAGGGGAACCGCAATTTCATTCCAGGTTTTTTTATGAAAGGATTGAGAGATTATGTCATATCAGCCATTCAATGGTAGCCTCTCTCAGCTGTAATCTAGTTTTCACTTGTGTACACCTTTTCTTGCCTTGCCTTGCTTTGCCTTGCCTTCCTTCTCACCCCTCCCCCCTCCTCTCCACTTTCCTGGTGATCAGCTGCACGTTGTGCAGATGTTTTCTCCAACATTTCTATGGATGATTTTTAAGTGGTTTACTTAGCAGATGTTCTCAGTTGAGCTGCCCAACAATTTTTGCACGAAAAACAAAACCAATAAACTTGGGACATTTGCCAGCTTTGTGAAATGAGAAACACTTCTCTTCAGCACAGTTTGAATTTCTGTCATAAAGAAAAGAGAGAGAGAGAGAGAGAATAGTTTTGACTAGTGCTAGAGTGATTTTTGCTTTGTGAGGGGAAAATTTGCATGTCCCACAGGAAGGAAAATTGAAGATTAAAATGAAAATGGCACTTGCTTAAACACATTTCTTAGCTGTAATTTAAACAGATGTTAAAAGTTTCACTTATAACAGCAAAAATGTCATATTAGTGAACATACAATGAGCATGTACAATATTTGCAGTTTTAATTTACTCTCTCCTCAGTGCATCACAATAATCAACCCTTTTGGTTAGTTGGAATAAATTGGAAGCTGCACTCTTTCTAGGCTATCAGTGGTGCTGTTCCTGGTTTGAACCTAGAGTAGCAAAGCCCAGTAAAGGCAATGGGAGTTTTAAGGCATCCATGTTTTCAATATAGCAAATTGTATCTTCTCAAATGGTAATCTGTTTTCAGCATTTTCCATAAAATGATAACCGAAAGGATAAAAAGAAGTTCTTTTAAACTACTTGGTTGTGGTTTCATTAAGTATTTTCTTTTGTTCTTACAACACTCTCTTCACTATTTAGTATTTTCAAGGTATTTGAGATAAATTAGGTAATTATAGGATATATTGAGCAAATCACCATGACATTTTTCATGTCAAGATATGAGCTTAGTCATTTTTTCCCATAAACATATGATGATTTTAATTACGTTGGCCTCCAAGGCTGAACAGTAGCTATCATTAGTCAATGTATTTCTCTAATTATCTTTTTGATAATTAGTCTTCCAAGTGAACATTTTTGTAACTGCTCCAGTCAGTATAAAGTTTTGACTTCTGTTTTATCCTCTAGTAAATCTCCTCCTCTATTGGAATTCATTTAGCTTCTCTCTAAAGGGACAATAGTCACCGAATATGAATACTAATGCTTAATGAATAATATTACGTGTCACATCTTGAACAGGTCTAGCAGCACATCAATATCACAAGGTCTTGTTAAAAATAATACATTTATTAATGCTGTTTATTACAGTAGTGCATAAAGACCAGCCAAGATTGCTGTCCCTTCACACGGCTTGGTATTGTAGAATCACACAGTAGTATGTTTCTGAACTATAATTTCTAGTCATCATTGTCTTTCTAAAGACAATATCAGTGAGAAATATGCATACGGTGAGATTAATATAAAATTAGAGGGAGGAAGGAACTTTTCAGGATTAAGACAAATCCAAACGGGATGTATAAATTCCTTACACTTTGAGCACCACCCAAAATTATTTCAAGCTATCTCTCTAAGATGATATGTCTGTATGGTCTGGCTCTGTCCATCATTGCTGATCTTATTGTGTCACCAATGTTTTTGGTGGCCATGTAATTGTCAGCCATGTAGCATCATTCCTGGGTAAACAAACCTCATAATTTGCTAGTTTTTTATTCTAATAATAAGTCCATATAAAAAAAGGGTGGGGGCTGGGAGGTCTGGGGCGGAGGATCTGAGAGCATGGGGTTGGGGCTGGTGGGGGGGTTACGAGGGCCAGATGGGGGGACTCTCCCTGGCACTATTCAGGGCCCGAAGGCCATGTACTCGCTCTGTTGGTCGGTGACATGCAGTGTCCTGTCCATAGCTGGCCAATGTCTTATTAGTGCAGCTGCCCCTAATGGTTACTCTGCAGTATAGCTGTCCCCTGTGTTCGCCGACACCAGTGGTCACGGTGAGTATTACATCCCTCCTCTCTGCCCCCTCCCTTTCTGTGTTTTGCAAAACATTCCCATTTTCCTGGCACAACCAAACCTTGACCATGCCTTACATAAGGGTAGGAGGAAGCTATATACTACATATGGTGGCCCTAGTTCTTACTGTTTAGGAGGAATTCTTGAACAAATGGACACACACACACACACACACACACACACACACACACACACACACACACAGATGGACTCACAGACCAACAGATGCACTCCTATATATAGATAGGATTGAACAGAACTGAACTTGGTAATCTCAAGTATTTTGAGGTGTAGGTTTGTATCAGAAAACATGTATTTTGGATTCTCATGTTAGAAATATAAAGCAGCCCACATTTCTTATATTTATTCTCTTTCAGTCAGACTCCATGCTGGTTAAATGAGATGCTGCTCAACTGTTGTCACATTGCCTTTGGAGTTTTATACATCCTTTAGAACTTCACTTTTAGTAAGTTACAGTTAATCAAGTGCAGCTAAAATAACAAAATAGAGCAGATTAATTTATCATTACCACACAAGAACTGGAAATAGCCTTTGGGCAATACATTTTTGCTATCTCTTATGGGTAATAAAACATTCATGTAATAACATGCTCATTTAAACACACAGATGTCAAAAATTCTTTCAGGATTCAAAACCCTTTTCATAGACATGATGGAATAGGTTTTCACCATGATGCACAGTGCTTTAGCCACACGACTGTACAATTCAATAGCCATATAGGTCTTGGAAACAATATACCTATCCACTAGCTACTGTAGGAGACTAATAACTGAAGTAGTAATCCCAACAAAGCATGAGATTGTGATTTATCATGTTTAAACAATTAGGATCTGAGGTACAATATGTGCTAGAAAAACTTAATTTGCAAATCATTATACTAGGATAAAATGGAAGGACCAAAAAGCCAAAAAACTAAGTTTCTCACTTAGTTTGTATTACTTTCTTCAATGACCAATTACCTTTTTGTTTATAATAACTCTCATAATGAAATGGAATATAGGACTCTTTCTTCAATTTTGAATATGCTATTTGCTCAAGCAGACATCACTGTAGCAATCTAGCCATAGATGACAACATGTGAAGTACAGATATGAATCAAAAGCTTCTCCATTATGAACAATTAAAAAAATGCATTGTTGATTCCTAAAGATATGGAACCCTACAAGGTCTCTAGATGCACATCTAAATAACAAAATGTTGACACATACATTTATTTGAAGGGACCTTATTATTTCTGCCACGTCTGGTTGCTTCCTCCATCCAACCAACATCATCTCTGTTCTCTCCCAATTGAGCCCTTGTTGCTCTAGATTTGAGGAATGTTTGTACCCCAGAATGTGATTGAGCTAATTGCAACCATATTATGTGCATTCAGCCACCATGAATTAATAAAATAGAGCAATGCATAGAATAGCGTTAATCTGAAAACAAGCTTTTAGAGGCAAGGTCAAAACTAGCTGGCAGATTCTGCTAATCAGAATGGTAAGGGAAAGAAAGGGCAACAATTAAAAGGCTAAAGTTAAGTCTCTGGAAAACACTGAATTGAGGGCACTGTTGATATAGAAGTGTTAGTAAGACTAAGACTGTTAGGAATATTTGTGGATAAGTAATTTATCAAAAGTTAGGACAAGGGATGATTTTAGTAGATGATTTTATGTTGATTATAGGTCTTATGTGTTTTGTAGTGGTTAGTTATAAAATATTAGTGAATAGAGTGCACTTTGGAGCAGTACTTAGAAGCCATCTCAAGAGATGTTTTTTCTTGTCACCTTTTCTCCTCAGTGGGTGAACAAATGGCCTGTGCAAAGCTGTTGTTAATTATTCAATATAGTTCCAGTCGTTAGGTAAATATCTGGGATATTCTAAACTTATTGCTTATTGCTGTGTGTGTTTACATCTAATAAACTGCACTCCAATTTATCTGGTGAAGTGGGTTTTGCCCACAAAAGCTCATGATTCTATATCATTTTATTAGTCTATAAAATAAATAAATAAAATAGTCTATAAAATAAAATAAGGTTCCACAGGACTGCTCATTGCTTTTAAAGTTACAGACAGGGGCGGCAGGTGGCTATAGGCCGACTCGGCCATCACGTAGGGTGCCGCCTTCAACGGCGCCCAATGATGACATCATGGGGCGCACGGGGTGTCCGATGATGACATCACCCCATTGACAGCCCATTGATGGCTGTGCAGGTGGGGATACCAATCACGTGTTCTTCCCAGGGTGCCAGCTGCCGCAGCCTGCCTCAGGCCCCTCCTAGTTACAGATAAACACGGATATCCCTCTGAGGTGTAATAAGATGCAGTTTTTGATAGCATACTCTTATTTGCATTAATCTTTTATCAGAGGGAATTCCTGTATTCCCATTGATTCACCACCTGGAGTGAAATAGTTAGTTACCACTGCTGTGGTAATATCTTAGGGTATGTCTAGACTACATGGCTCCGTCGACGGAGCCATGTAAACTAGTTTACCCGACATAGTCAATGAAGCGGGGATTTAAATAATCCCCGCTTCATTAAAATAAAAATGGCCACCGCACTGTGCCGACAATCAGCTTATCCGGCACAGCATGGCAGTCTAGACGTGGATCGGTCAACAAGGAAAGCCTTTGTTGACCACTCCTGTAAACCTTGTTTCACAAGGCATAAGGGTGTGGTCAACAAAGGCTTCCCTTGTCGACCGATCTGCGTCTAGATTGCCGTGCTCTGCCAGATCAGCTGATTGTTGGCACAGTACGGTGGCCATTTTTATTTTAATGAAGCGGGGATTACTTAAATCCCCACTTCATTGACTATGTCGGGTAAACTAGTTTACATGGCTCCATTGATGGAGCCATGTAGCCTAGTCATACCCTTAGGTACTTAGCTCTTAGTTAAAATCCTGACTTTACCCAGATATTGAGAGAGACAACATAGAATGATAGAGAGGCTTATGTCTCTATTGGTATAGTCCTGGTTGTCAAGGGCATGTCTGTACTGCACACTAAATCTTGGATCAGGTTCAGCTTTTAGCCCAAGACTATGTCCATAGACACACAAATTAATCTGACTTGGATCAGCAAGACCCTGCTATCAGGATGTGTCAGAGCCCATGTTCTGCTGTGATTCAGGTCCAAGCCCTGTCATTTTGCACTGAAGATGCAGATCAAGTCATAGACCCAAGTTACAGGGTCTGTATAGTGCAATATGGATATGTAAGCATGGCTGTGGGACTCAGGCCCTTCAATTGTAAATCCAGGATTACAGGGCAGTTTAGCGGGCTTGGAAACATTGGGTATGTCTAGACTACATCACTCTGTTGGCAGAGGGATGCAGATTAGTCAGGTCGACATTGCAAATAAGGCAGGGATTTAAATATCCCATGCCTAATTTGCATAAAATGGCCACTGCATTTTGCCGACTCAGCACTTTGTCAGAAAAAAAATGGTCTCCCTTATGCCTCCTGCAAGGAGGTTTACAGGATCGGTTGAAAAAGGCTTTCTTTCTTGACAGATCTCCCTCCAGACTGCCGCTTTTTGCCGACAAAGCCATTTTTATGCAAATTAGGCATGGGATGTTTAAATCCCTGCCTCATTTGCAATGTCGACCTGCCTAATCTGCATCCCTCTGCCAACAGAGGGATGCAGTCTATACATACCCATTGAGTCCAGAAAGTTTAGACCCAGGATTATTGTGGTGCATAAACATACCCCATGAGTCCCTAGAAATCTATGTGGAGCTTAGAGAATTCAGAAACTCTTCATGATGAATTTGTTGTCTGTAAGGGACTATAGTTGTCCATCCCTGTCAGTCTTGGGGGTGGAGAGGGGAATGCCCCTCACTATCTCATGGCTTTCCAACAAAACTTAATGGAGCTTTGGTATTTTCTGGGCTCTTAACTTCCTAGGTGGGGCCAAACAACAAATGGTCTATGAGGCTCAGAACCCCGGAGTAGGGCTGAGCAGTAAGCAGTATTTAGTGATCTGGCCTTCTGGCAAGACAAACCATGAATAGGTGATAAGGCTCTGGTCTTTTGGTAAGACAGAGTAGTAAGCAATCTAGGTTTGCTCAGGCTATTAGGCAGGGAGGAGCAACAGTCAGTTTTTCACTTGGTCTAGAGCAGATAGGGTATGTCTACACTACAGCACTAATTCAAACTAACTTACTTCAAATTAGTTAATTCAAACTAAGATAATTTGAATTAGTGCATCTAGACCTAAAAGCTATTTCGAATTGGCATTTTGCTAATTCGAACTAGCATGTCCACATTGAGTGGACCCTGAACTGAGGTTAAGGCTGGCCGGAAGCAGTGCCGGCAGGGCATCAGATTAGGACTTAGAGCGTGGAGCTGCTGTCTTAGACTAGCCGAGGGCTGTGCTTAAAGGGACCCGACCCCCACCCCGGACAGACAGTTCTCAGGGGTTCCCCGCTTGCAAAGCAGTCCTGGCTTGGAGTGCCCTGAGTGCCCACACTTGGCATATCACAGCACTCGGCCATCAGCCCGGCTGCACTTGCCGCAGGCTGCCATCCGGGGGGGGGGGGGAGGAGAGGTCAATCGGTGGGCTTCAGGAGAGTTTCCACCCCAAGGAGCCCGCAGAGCCACCCCAGTCCTCCCCATCAGGGGCTCGTACCCCATTCCTCCCTCACTTCCTTCCACTTAACCCTCCCTAGCCCCCCTTCCTGATGTACAAAATAAAGGACACGTGTGTTCAAAAATAGAAACTCTCTTTATTGAACAAAACTCGGGGAGACTGGGAAAAGGAGGTGGGAGAGGGGAAGAGAGAGCGTGGGAGAGGGAAGGGCAACTAAAATTATCAGGGGTTTGGAACAGGTCCCATATGAAGAGAGGCTAAAGAGACTGGGACTTTTCAGCTTAGAAAAGAGGAGACTGAGGGGGACTATGATAGAGGTCTATAAAAGCATGAGTGGTGTTGAGAGGGTGCATAAAGAAAAGTTCTTTATTAGTTCCCATAATAGAAGGACTAGAGGACACCAAATGAAATGAATGGGTAGCAGGCTTCAAACTAATAACAAAGAAAGTTCTTCTTCACAAAGCAAAGAGTCAACCTGTGGAACTCCTTGCTGCAGGAGGCTGTGAAGGCTAGAACTAGAACAGAGTTTAAAGAGAAGTTAGATACATTCATGGAGGTTGGGTCCATGGAGTGGTATTAGCCGGGGGTAGAAATGGTGTCCCTGGCCTCTGTTTGTGGAAGGCTGGAGATGGATGGCATGAGACAAATGGCTTGGTCACTGTCTTCGGTCCATCCCCTCCAGGGTCCCTAGGGTTGCCCACTGTCGGCAGACAGGCTACTGGGCTAGATGGACCTTTGGTCTGACCCAGTACGGCCATTGTAAGCTCAGGGCTCAGGGTCGGGGGTCTCAGTGGACCCCCTTGATTTTCATGCAAACCTGCTCCTGGGTGGCCAGTCTGGCAGCTATCCTGCCCTAGACGGCCACTTTCCTGTGCCTAGTGAGGAGGTCGTGGATGAGGTCCACGATGTCCACACTAGACCAGGTGGGCGCCTGCCTCTTGCAGTCCTGGGCAGGCTCCTGGGAGCCGCCAGCCTGGTCCTGGGAAGAGGTGGAGGGCTGGGTGGCAGCGGGTGGCTGGTTCGTGCTGTGCCAGGTGCAGGGTCTGCTGGCTGGGTGCTGGCAGGCTTGCACCTGGCATGGGCAACGTAGCCAGACCGTGCCCCTTTAAGGGCTCCGGGGCCGGGAGGGGGGCAGAAGAGTTTCCCTGGTGGTGCCCAGAGTGGCCACCAGGGAAAGCTGGGGAGGGCTAGCCTCCCACTAGTTCGAATTAAGTGGCTACACAGCCCTTAATTCGAACTACTTAATTCGAACTAGGCTTAGTCCTCGTACAATGAGGTTTACCTAGTTCAAATTAAGCACTCCGCTAGTTCAAATTAAGTTCGAACTAGCGGTTTGCCTGTGTAGCGCCTATCAAAGTTAATTCGAACTAACGTCTGTTAGTTCGAATTAACCTTGTAGTGTAGACATACCCATAGAGAGCAGACAAATGCAGGCCCCTTGGTTAAAGGTAGGTGTGGTCTCCAGGGGTGAAGTGGCTGCAGTGGATAGGTATCTAAAGCCACCCTACTTCTTTGGGTCCCAGCCCAGGGCATGACGGTAGCAGAGGAATCTGCCATTTGGTCAGCAGAGATCCCACTGAACATGTTGACTAGTATTCTTGCTACACAGTTACACTATTGTCTGGTGTCCCTGAGCTACTTCCTATGACCCTACTGCAGTGTTTCTCTTTCTTGTGGTGATCTCCCCTGGTACAGGGCCCATGGCAGTACCAGTAGCTCTTTTGTGTTCTGTCAGTTGGTCCACCCAGCAATTCTTGTGGGCCCTTGGCACTGCCGAGCTTGTCCTCAGGCTTGGGGCTCAGTTGGAAAGATGCATCTGTTTCTTTTGCCAACTTTCCTCCAACTGAGTTCCAAGTCTGTATTTTAAGCTTCCTGTCCCATCTTTTTGCTGCAGGCAGGCAGGTGTGGCTCCCTTGCAACACATGCCGCTTTTCACAAGTGAAAACTTTTTTCCCTGTTGGAAGAATCTAGAGCAAATTCAGAAAACTCTCAGATAGTTTTTTTTTCATCCAGCCTTCTCCACTGGGTTTCTATATGAGAAGAGGTGATCTGGCCTTAAACAGTGGCATCAGACATTTTTCAATAATAGAAGCCTTTTGCACCAAGAAACCGTTGGTGTGACCTGCAATTGTACCATGTGGGGGGTGTATGCACACCCTGTCTCCTGTTGATGTGAATAGTGGGAGTCCTGTCATGACGGTTGTAGTCTATCACGCTGTTTTTGGTCTCACCATGGTGATGCCCAAAAATCATAAACTAACCTTGGATTCTGGGCTGCCTAGCCCAAGGGCCAAAGTCAATATCACAGCCCTCGAGTTCAAGGTAGTGTGGTCTAGTGGCCAGAGTTAATACTGTGGCCTTTGAGGTCAGGGCAGTGTAACTTAGGGTATGTCTACACTACCCCGCTAGTTCGAACTAGCGGGGTAATGTATGCATACCGAACGTGCAAATGAAGCCCGGGATTTGAATTTCCCGGGCTTCATTTGCATAAGCCGGCCGGCGCCATTTTTAAATGCCGGCTTGTTCGAACCCCGTGCCGCGCGGCTACACGCGGCACGGGCTAGATAGTTAGAACTAGCAAGCCATTCTGAACTAGCTGTATACCTCATTCCACTAGTTCGGAATGGCTTGCTAGTTAGAACTATCTAGCCCGTGCCGCGTGTAGCTGCGCAGCACGGGGTTAGAACAAGCCGGCATTTAAAAATGGCGCCGGCCGGCTTATGCAAATGAAGCCCGGGAAATTCAAATCCCGGGCTTCATTTGCACGTTCGGTATGCATACATTACCCCGCTAGTTCGAACTAGCGGGGTAGTGTAGACATACCCTTAGTGATAGAGGTAAAAATAACTTAAATTTCTTGCTCGTGCTGTGAGGGGGTGGAGGCTCAGGGCAGGGTGTTGGAGTGATACAATACTAACTGTAAGAAATTTAAGTGTGAGATGGACTATGAAGGGCTCACAGCAGTGGGTTGGAAGGTGGATGTGGGGGAGCTTAGGGCAGAAGGTTGGAAGATATGGGGGCTCAGAGCAAGGGATGTAAGGGAGCTCACATGATTTGGGGGAAGCTTGAGACTGGAAGTGCAAGTATTGGGCTGCATGGCCACCAGAACACAGTGACTTTATATTTCTAGGAGATACCACTCGCTCACCCTCCCTAAGTCACTGCCTAATGAGCTTCCTGTAACTGCAGTCAATACAGCATCAGTTCTCGGGGGTCCTCAGCACAAGTATTTCCCTGGGACCCAATGGCAACAGGACTCCAATCTGGGTCTCAGGAACTCTGGCTTCCACTGGCAAGAGTTATAATTGTAAGTGGGGGAATGGTCCCGCTATTGAGGGGAACTTTCCTGGCTTATACACTACCCCAGTAAAATGGGCTAGCAAAAAGATCTGAGTCCCTGCTCCCAATTCCTTTACTTGACTTCAAGGGCTGCCTTTCTACTTTCGTGTGTGACAGAGCCTTGTAACTCCAACAGGGCTGGACCCAGAATTCCTGGGACCTCCTCTCCTAAACTTTGTCATCATGTGGGGGGGCAAGGCTAGGGTGTCCCCACTCCAGGGTGCTTTCTCTGCATTGCATCATTCCCTGACCCACTGAACATTACATACGGTTCCAAGCAAATACAAGTAATTAAACAGCAATCAATTTTAAAAATAACAAGGAAAAATGGGAAGGTTAAAGGAAAACGCATAAGGAGACATTACAAACAGTGTCTCTGGAATGTAAGGGCAATTCCAAGTCTGTTCCTCACATGCCCCAGGCTTCCTTGTCAGTGCTGGCTGTGCCACATGTTAGCTGTATCTCTTTGACAGAATTGGAGAAGGTCTTAAGGACACTGCACCCGAGAGCTATTTGATAGCCTGTCTCATCCGCAAAGGATGGTATTTAAGGTAGCGACCCTCTATCCGTATCTGATCACCGGTGAATGTCAAATCATAGCTTAATAGGACATGTGAAATAAAAACTGGAGACGTGGATTGTAACTGACAGCCACAAGACTATATTATTAAAGAAAATAAATTTAACAAACAATACCTCAATTTAACATAGAGGGCAGTTCCCTTTTTACACTAAATGGACCAGGAAGGGAAGTCCTTCCAGATCCCTATGCCTACCACAGAGTCTACGGCGATGGAGACGATTGATGAGCTGCTAGCGACCTACAACTCTCGGGCTAATTGAAAGCCTTTAGGGAGGACAGCTAGGCGTCCCTTGTTGGCTGATCCCGGCGCTTGGCGACCTACAACCTTCGGGCTAATTGAAAGCCATCAGGGAGGAACAGCCAAGGTGATCCCTTGAAGTGTGTGTAGAGAGCGATGACAGTAGATTCGTCTTCCACGAAGTCTTCTGGTCCTCGCGATCCCTTCTCCGCGCTTTGGTGCGACAGGATCAGGCGATTGATGCTAGACCCTATCCTACTTACCCTAACTCTAATCTAAAATGAAAACCTTATCTAAACCCGACGAGCCCGATGGACAGACACGATGACGGCCGACATGCGTGGACTGACGCGACCTGACGTACAGTCTCAATGACGAAAGCTATTCTAACTAAATACTTTGCTACTTAAACTAACCTAATAGAGAAAGGATCTGACCTTCCGTCAGCCTGACTCTAAAACTAAATTTACTTAATTGGAGAAAGCATAGCCTTCTGCTAGCTTCTCCAAAATGACCTTTACAGGACCTCACTCATACTAGACCTAGGATAAGAGTATCTAGAACCTTGTTCTCTCTCTTTCTCTCTCTTAAGACCTATACCCGACTCACCCCAAAGCCTGACGCTATCTGACCCAGGGATAAGCCCAGGGACCAGCAGCAACTGGTGTGCGGCAGAAACTTTTATACTCAGGGCTCATGAATATTCATGAGTGTTCTAGGCTTAAAATGATTGGCTGATAAAGATGCTCTTATGCCATGGTTTGAATTGATTGGTCAATGGAGGATATTAATGAATATTCATAACTTATTCAAATCTTAACAGGTAGGTGAGCTGCTGCTTTTAAACTTTAACTGCTACCTGTGGATGTAACAGAATTCACATTTCAAATGGATGCTCAGAGAAAGTTCTATGGTTTTCAAAATGGAGTTTTAGACTCCATTTTGAGATATTGCAGAACTCTGCTATATTTAAGTCTTTATGCATTGTAAATGAGTAAATTGGCATACATACATATGTATAAATAAATAACATCAGTCCTATGCACTGTACAAAGATTCACATGGTAAATTTACAATTGATGTCATACATTTCCATCCAATTATTTGCATTTCTCATTAGCATAACCATTTCTGCCTTACATACAGGGATACTGCAAGTTGGACACTTGCTCTGGAAGTGGCCACACGCCTTCAGACTCTGAGTGGCAGGATCCCTCTCCCCAGCATCAGCCCCTTAGTCAGACCCTTCAGGTCTGGCCAACAAGGCCTCTTGTTTAGTGGTGTCTCCCACTGTTGGGACTGTCCAGAGCCCCCTCACTCTCTCCAGCTGCTCACCACACCCGGCTCTGGACTGCCCCAGCTCCAGATCATGGCTGCTCCAGTCCAGCACCACGCTCTGCTGCTGCTCTGCCTCCACTTCCCAGGCTGCTTTTGTGGTTCTTCTGAACAAGTGTGACTGAAGGTGGTTGACATAGGTACCCACCAGCCACCTGACACCCCTCCTCCCAATCCAGAGAAAGGTCAGGACATACCTCCACTGTCCCAGGTCCTGCTTCTCCTCACCCTCTCCCTGCCCCCTCCCACCTCTGTTCCGCGCCCACCCACCTCTTCCAAACTGATGTGGCCTAAGGGACTAGGGGGCAAGGGAACAGTGCTGGCAGCAGGGATACAGCCCCTGCGTTCACCAGCAGTGACAGGGGAAGTGGGGCAATGCAGCTCCAGTTCGCTCATCTCCTGCTGCGTCGCTCCACTTCCTGCCAGTGAGTAGTGGGTTGGTTCCGCCCCTTCCCTTGAGCCACATGGTAGGAGAGCAGAGCGAGCTAGGGCTGCTTTGCTCCACTTCCTTTGTTGCTTCCCATGACTGTAGGAGGTGGGGGCAACCTTTGCTGCATACACCAGGCTCTAATGCTGCTCTTTCCCCAGGCCACCCATGGACTCTAGCCCTTCTGGATGCTAGTCAGGCTCTTGCCCACCCCATCTATGGTGTTTTGGGAGCCATATGCCCCCTCATATTTCCTACACATCACCCCTGCCTCTGGATCAGTGGCTGCAGCCTTGCTCCCAACATGGATCTGCTCTCTGGGCTGTCTCTGGCTCTCTCTCTGGCTGGCCTGACTCTGTTTCCCATCTCACATCAGGCCCCTGTTCTTTCCTTAGTTTGGCCCCACTCTGTCTGATCCAGTCAAATGAAAAGACAGCCCATACCAAAAATGGGACACCCCCCCCCCCCCCCTGGCCTCCTGACTCTCTCATTAGCTTGCCTGCCCTGTCAATCAGGCTGACCTGGAGTACCTGGAGCTTCTCTGATTGCCAAGAGCCAGCACTCCCAGCTCCAGCCCAGTAGTGGGGAACCAAGGCTCAGTGTTTCCAACCCAGTGCCTGGAGACTTGCCATTAGTAGGAGGAAATTAAGCAGAAGTTCCTCACTCCTGCTTTATGTCATAATGTTACATGATCCAATCATTTCTATTTCTAAATAACACTGGAAGAGTATTGAGAGGACTATTTTGCCTGTAGAGAAATATAGGTTGCTCGCAGATTTTGATGCTTCAACATTTTCTTGTTCACCTGAAACTGTTTTCTACCAGATGACTTTCACAAAGAGGTATCTGTAACAAAGATGAGAGTGCGAAGAAAGGTATCAGTCATGAACAGGTAGATTTAAGAGCCATCAGCAAAGAGTTGATTGTTGAAAAGCAGAAGAAAAGCAAAAAAGAGGGGAGAGAAGAGAGGAGAGGACTACAGACAGAGACCAGCATAACCTTAGCAGAGATTAAAAAGTGGATGTATGAGAGAGACTGAAGAGGCAGAAATGTCCTTATCCTGTAATCATTAAAATGAGTGAGAAATTGTCTCTCTAGGGCCTGCGGAATTGTACTTTCTAGATGTGATTAATGTGTAATGAGGAAAAGTAAGCAAGATCCAGAGTTATATCTTAATCATAATGGTCTCTCATTAAAATGATTGTGAAACGCCATTAATATTATAGCGTGCACAGTATAACAAGCCTCCAGGCATTGCCTGTCTGCAATGGCCCCTTCTAATATCACTTTCCTCCTCTTACAGTGTCTGTCACAAGCCACCTGCATCAGTGGCTCTGAATGAGATTAACCATCAAAAATTTTCTCTGTGCAAAGGGCATCTTCAGTTATACTTTTATGACATCCCTATGTCTGTTTTGTGCCACTTGGAAGGGAGTAGCTCAAGGCAGGCTTAATAGGGTGGGAGGCAGAATCCTAATTACTCAAGCCAAAGTTCAAGAGATACGAAATTGTCAAGATGGGAGCTGAGTGATCCTTACCATGAGTAACTTAATATGAGGGAATTATGTAATTTGTGGTTACAGTAACACCCTGTGTCAAGCTGTAGTAAAGTATTTCTGAAAAATGCCTGTAAGCCTGGGTCACTTTCCTCCATTTAACCGCAGCAAGAGTGGCTCTGCCTTCCATCACACAAATGAATTTTATATAGAATTTAGGTGGGGGAAAACATGTAAAAGAGCCACCCGGTCCTTCACACCGCAAAATAGCTTAAGTTATTTATGAGACTGGTGCACACATCAAGGTGTCAGTGACAACTAACAGCTTTCATGTGTCTGCACAAGAAGTTTCAGTGCACTTGCAATGTTGGGGCTGATGGGAGTTCAGTCAAATGCCTATGTTTGAAACCAGAGGGGAGTGTTCCCAAGCTGTAAATGTGAAAACCAGGGGAGAGCAGCATTTAACAAATGGAATCATTCCACATGCACGTACACACACAACACACACACACACACACACACACACTCTCTCTCTTGGTTGAACATGTACAGATGTAAACTACATCAAAACTGGAAAAATAGAATGAATGAACACCCTTAAGACTTCCCAATAAATGGACACAGACGTTTTGTGTAAAAGAGGCTGGGGAGAACAGCAAGGAATTTTTAAATAGACCTGAGGGAACTAGGAGATAACCCACCTGGTGAGTAACCTTGGTTTTAAAAATGAAAACTTATTTTATTTCAGAGGTGGCTCAAGGCTACAAGCCTTGAACAAAATGGACTGAAGTTAAAGGAATTTTTTTAAAAGTAAAGAGGAAAAAATTAAGTGACCAGGCGTAATGGTAATAAACAACTAATGCATTTGAAAAGAGTTCAGCAGAAGCCAGCCTTGTCTGGTGATGAATAGGTTATCTCTGATGTAAGATGGGGGATTATGTCACAGTTGGGAATGAAATGGAAGAATACAGTAAAATCTCTTTTTTAGTGAGAGACAGAGAGAGAGAGAGAGAGAGAGAGAGAGAAGAACTGGATTTGAGGCACAGGCTGATAGAGACCTAATTTTGAAAGAAAATTCCCCCAAACAGCTGTGTCTCAAAAAGTCTCCTTATAGCTCTTCTTGGATACTTAAATACTCCAAAAATGATGGAACACAGCAACATGTTAGACAAAGCTGCTTTTTCTCCATGGGTGGGATGTTTCCATCCTATGTCATGAAATACTAGAATGGATCAAATTAGTCCCCAAAATGGCAGAGGTCCACAGGTGTGCTGAATATTTTCAGATGTGCTGAGCTCCCAAAAGTACAGATGAAATTAGTGAAAGCTGCAGCTGTTCAACATCTCTGCAAATCAGGCTCCATGGGGTCTTATCCATTTGTTTTACTAGCAGCAGCTGATGATGGTGGATGAAGGGAGAAGTGCGGCAGGAAATAGGGGTATGCTTTGTCACTTCCAGAATGGAGTGAGAGACTGAAAGATGACAAATGCATTCATTAATTGGAAAATCCTGTTCTGTGGTCATGAAAGGCCCACAACTGTGTGAAGTTTCTTTATGGAAATGAGCAAAATTCATGGGGACAGGGGTAGAATTAGAGGTATGCATGGATAAAACTCACTTGTGAGGCAATTCTTCATAAACCAGTGTGGAGATAGTAAGTAAGATGCTGATGGGGAGGAGGGAAAAAGGGGCAACTGCCCTGGGGCCCAGTGATTTACAAGGGCCCAGGTGCCTGGCTACTGTACTGCAGCAATGAGAGTGCCAAAGCCATGGCCCCTTTCAACCATCCTTGAAACCCCATGGAGTATGGGCATCTCTGAGGGCTAGCTGGGAGGCAGGGGAGTAGCGTGTTCTGGATGATTGCTCCCAGTCTCACCCCTTCCATTTGGGGCTCCAGCCATTCCAGGAGCATGAAGCCCCTCCTCATCTTGCTGAAGGTCCCAGCAAGTCTGTTGCCCCACCCCTCCCGCCCAATGCACACAGCAGGACCAGAAGGTCCATTGGTGTATGGATTCTGTAATTCTTCCCTCTTGGGAGAGAAAGTACATTAAAGTTGTGAGGAGATATTATTGCCTTTGGATTGCAATAGGGGCCACGGTGAAGCTTGGGGTCCTGTTTAAAAGCCTGTGTGGGAGGCTCTCCTCAGTGCCTAGCCAAGCCCAACCCAGCTGCTCTGGTGGAGTGTTTTTAGTTCAGAACAGTACCAGCTAGGGTTGCTTATTTTTTAGCTGGACAGATGCCTAGAGGTTTCATCATATGAAAAAGATTTCTCGTGAATTAAATATTATAATTCCCAGAAGATTAAAGGGCAACCCTAGATGGTTGGTAAACCTCATATTAGGCAATGGAAAAATCTATGGCTGAATTGTTACTTGAAGTTTACTTGTGCTACTGTCATGCCGACCTCACATTTATGGAAGTGCAGTAGCAATAGACAGCATCCCTGCTCTCCCAAGGAGTTACTTTTTGCCGCAGTTTCCAGTTTGCTTGTTCTTCCCTGCTCCCTCCCATCACAAAACTAATACCTTTTGGCAACTCAGCTCCATGCACTCTCAATTGCTTTACAAACTACTTTCATTGACTCTCTTCAACTGTTAGTTTCCAACCAAGTGTGTGTGTGTCTCAAAATAGTTCTCCTGTGTTTGCTTTACAATCTATTTACAGACCAAGTCCCCATGACACCCCTCCCTACCAGTCCCAACATCACAAATTTATACTTTATACATATATAAAACTTCCATTATCCCAGTGTAATGGGGTGGACTAGGCCCAAAGCCCACTATTGGAGGCTGTTGGCCTTGCATTACCAAGCCAAGGCAAGACAGAGTGGCTGCTTCTGCTGGTATAAAGCAAGCTAGTATAAAGAAGCTTCAGGGTCAGGCCCTAGCAGTTCTTCCCTGGAATTCAACACAGTCAGACCCAGTGATTGACTGGGAAGATAGCGGCACCTCGGACAGCTCTGAGTGTGAGCTGGCTGCAAACCAGGTCCAGTGGCTGAAGACCAGCCATGATACACTAAAGAAACCTAAACAGGATGTGGTGAGAACTTGACCTCAAAACCCTGAGAGAGAGGGCTAGGTGTAGCAGATTCTTGTGAAATTGGCCCAGGAAGTGAGGTAGCAATGGACAGCAGTGACATTTAGCAGGCAACTGCTACTTACAGGGTCCCAGGACCCAGAGGAGTGTGACATTTAGCAGGCAACTGCTACTTACAGGGTCCCAGGACCCAGAGGAGTGAGAGTGCCTGGGTTCTTCCCTCCTCTCCTCCCCCCCCCCCCCCCCCGCCCTCCGCAGCAGCTACAGAAAGGCAATAAGAAGAAGCCTGGTCCCAGAGCTAGTCAGAGAGGAGGATCTGGTAGACACATGCTCTTGGCTACAAAGGGGCCCTCGCAAGAGGGCATGTGAGCTCCTTTACACTGGTACCAGAAGTGGGGACTCAAGCCAGCTCTGTGTCCAAGGGGTTATGGATGTGTTGGTGAGGATGCTGGCCCAGCAGCAGCTTAGTGCCACAAAGGCACAGAGGGCACTGCTGGAAGCTCAGTAAGAGTCACAGCAAGCTGCCCAGCAACAGCAGAGCATACTCTTGGAGGTGAATCACCTCCAGAAGCAACAGCAGGAACAACAGTTCCACGAGGTAATACTCCAGTGTCTATCTGTCCCAATCTCTTTCTCTAATCCATTGAACTCAGGGCTAGGGATACCACTAGACAAGCTGGGGCCACATGATGATGCAGAAGCCTATTTAGTCACCTTTGAGTGAACAGCCATGACTGCCAGTTGGGAAACAACCACCGGGGCCACCCGCCCGGCACCGTTCCTCTCTGGGGAAGCCCAGACAGCTTACCAAGCTTACCAAGCTCTGGAGGATGATGCAAATATCACACTATTGGACAGTGAAAGCTGCCATCCTTGACTGCCTGAGACTTATTGACACCAGTTCCATTGAGAACCTTTTCCTGCAGGAGTTTGGCCTCAGGCAGTAGCCCAATGCCTCAGGTTCCAATCAAATTTTATTTTGAAATTTGGTCTTCCCTTCAATGTACTGAGGATCCAATTTTAGTGCTTTGTCAACATGTTGATGTTCATGTGCTAAAATTTTGGCACTGAGAGTAGAATCTTTTGGACATCCCTTTTTGTGCCCAGTCTGGGTCTTCTGAGCCTTGGGTTGGTCAGTTTTCAGAGTGTGGCTATGTAAGTTTGCTAGGCTCAGCCACGAGTAGAAAATCCTCAGCAATCTGGACTGTGGTGGCAAGTGAGTCAGGGTTATGTCACTGCACCCAGGTTTGCATTGGCATTGGCAAAAATCTCCTGTTCCTGTTCAAAAACTCTGGAGCCAGTGATCTCTGAGGTAGTGCCGACCCTGCAGTGTAGCCAACAGGTGGCCAGATTCACCTGAGAAAATTTAGAAAGAGCTCATCAAACCCAGGCTCGCCATTATAATAAGGGTGCCCAGGAAAAGCTCTATCAGCCTGGAGATCAGGTTGCTATTACCTAGCTCTGAAAGTAAACTCTTGGCCAAATGGCAGGGCCTCTGTGAAGTTATACAATGCAAGTGAGTGAGATTGTTTATGAAATCCATTGTCTAGATAAGAAAAAGGAGAAACACATTTTTTGTGTGAATCTTCTAAAACCCTAGAGAGCACAGGAGGGCTTGCATCCAGAAAGTGCAACATGATTTAGGCCCAGAAGTGCAATCCTCAGAAGGCCCTGCTGACATACCCATCACAGACAGCCTACTTCCATGATTGCAGTGGCAGGCCAAGAACCTGTTTTAGCATTTCAACTATCTGTTTTCCTCGCTACTTGGGAGAATGCATTTGGTGGCACATCAGATTTGAACAACTCCAATAGGCAAACCCAAACAAAGATCAATCAAGTTCCCAAAAAGCGCTGGGGGTCCTTAGATCATGAGTTTTGGGCAAAGTTAGAGTTGGTGATTATCGAAGAGTCCCAAAGCCCTTAGTGTAGTCCAGTGGTCCTAGTGGCTAAACCCAATAGCTCCATCCGATTCTGTGTGGATTTCAGAGACGTGAATGCAGCCTCACAGTTTGACACTCATCCCATGCCCTGAATGGATGAACTCTTGGACCAGCTTAGAAAAGCACAGTATATCACCACTCTGGACTTAATTAAGGACTATTGGCAAATATCTCTTAGGGTATGTCTACACTAGATCGTTAGTTCGAGCTAGGTAGGGTAATGAGGGCAAGAGGAGTAACGGTAGTTCAAATTAGGATCTTTAATTCGAACTACCTACTCCGTGCTGCGTGTAGTCGCGGGCACGGAGTTTGGACTAAGGGGGATTTTAAAATGGCGGCTCCCGGGAACATGCAAATGAAGCCTGGGATATTTAAAGCCTGGGCTTCATTTGCAACTCCTCTTGCCCTCATTACCCTACCTAGCTCGAACAAATGAGCTAGTGTAGATGTACCTCTTCTGAAGACTCCAAAGGAAAAAAAACAGCATTTGCCAACCCAGGGCTCTTCTAGATTGTAACTATGCATTTTGGACTATGTGGGGCACTGGCCACCTTCCAGTGCTCAATGGATCAGGTGCTGTGACATTGTGGACAATTTTCAGTAGTCTATTTAGATGTTGTGATAATCTTTAGTGAGGATTTAATCCATGTAACATCTATTCTGTAGGCACTGAGAGAAGCTGAGCTCACAGAGAACCCCAAGAAGTATAAATTTGACATGCAAGAAACCAGATATTTGGGATAACTAGTGGGGAATGGGATGATAAAACCTCTACAAGACAAAACTGGAGCCCTAGGGGAAAAAAACTATTTCAACAACAAAGACAAACCCCTATTCCAACAATAAAGATGCAGGTGAGGGCCTTCTTGGGGTTGGCTAGTTATTACCATTGGCTTATTCCCCATTTTGCAACTCTGGCAGCACCATTGTGAGATCTAACCAAGGCTTCAGGACAAAATTCTGTAATTTGGACACCAGAATTGCATGCCAATAGATAGTTTGAGGTGACATCCAGTGCTTCAATGCCCTGATTTTACTTTGCCATTTATTTTACACACTGATTTATAAAACTGTAGGCTTGGGAACTATACTGTCTGAGAACTTCCAAGAAACAGAGCATCCCATCCTGTGTTTGAGCAAGAAATTAAACCCACAAGAGACTAGGTACTCCACTTTAGAGAGAGAGTGTGTATCTATTCGCTGGGCAGTTGTAGCCCCATTCCAGCTCATCACAGATCATGCATCTTTGAGACGGCTGCAAGACATGAAGGACACAAGCCCCCAGATTACACCGTGATATCTGGCATTGCAGCCCTATTTCTTTATGACTGGACATTGCCCAGGGTCCCAACATATGAATGCTGATTTTTACACCCAAGCAGGTGCAGTTACTGATTTCTGGGACATGCATGAACCACACTTTTCTTTGAAGGGGGTGGCCTATTATAGCATGGACTAGGCCCAAAGCCTACTAATTTCCATAAATTTCTCAGGATTACCCAACTGTCTTGGGGAACCTCTGTCCATTCACTCAGACTACCCATGTCAGAATTCATCAGCCCAGAGATATGGGCTTATTCCCTTGAATGGTATTTATAGATCCCATAAAGAGAAGGCGTGCTGACAAACATCTTGATCAACATGGGTGCTTCTTATCATGAGGAAGTTTGGAGACTGTAACTGTGAATCCATTGCTGCTTAATGGTCCCTGCTTTGAAGTTCACAACCTTTTCATTTATATTTCTAAGGCTCTAATCATAATATAAACACAACGTGAGAGCCAGAAACAATCCTTCACTGGTTTTTCATGAAGTTTTACATATTAAGTGAACTTCATTTAAACACTAATACGTTGGTTTGGCCTAGGACTAGCTATGTACAATGTAAACCAATAGGTGTTGTATGATTGAAAACACTAACCTTAACATTTCAATGATTTTCAAGCTTAAAGGGAAAATGTAATTATTGGGGCATGCTCCATGTACATATCATGTGATAGCATCCCCCTTGATCTGTTTTAACACATGAATTAACAATGAACACACGATGACCTTTTAACACTTCTTTGATTTCTTTTAGCATGCTGTCTTAGTTTTAGCTGGAAGCCTGTTAGATAGTATCATACTTCTCCCACAGTAAGATGTCTCAGTTCCTTGTCCCAGAGTATGTTCTTTTGTCATGCTCACAATATTCCATCCTAAAAATTCTCCACAGCACTGCATGCAAAACAAAGCCCCATAGGGATCACAACTTCTAATATTCCAGAATTCACTAATTATAATGCTTAATCACACTCGTTAATATACAGCACCTAATGTAATAAGTTGCCATGTGTAGACTGAGTGACTAATGATCTTTCTTGGTATTATCTAGCTGAAAGCATTTTCTTGAAATGATATTAATTGGTAGGAGCTCGCGCACAAGGGACTGATTTTATCAGCACTAACTATTTCATGACAGAGCAGCACACAAATAATGAATCTACAGGGGCAGTAGACCCCAAAGGCTAGAATGTGCATGTGACACAATAATCTATCCTGAGCAGTGGTAAAACAGAGTTACAGACCAAGGAACAAATTTGATTATGAGAGACACTAGTTCACATCCATAGTCAGGGAGGAGTTATCTGCTACTGCTTTATAGTACAGTAATTCCTCATTTAACACTATAGTTGTGTTTCTGAAAATGTTCATGCTAAGTGAAAACGTGATATGCAGGGTCAATTTTCCCATTAAAAATAATGTAAACGGTGGGTGTTGCGTTTCATGCTGTGGTGGCAAAGTCAATTCTTTGTTAGTGGTGGGTCGTCAATGTCAACATTAGATATCTAGCGACACACGATGTCTAGCAACACATGTCACCATGTTTTTTTAAAACACAAAGATAAACATGTGAGTGAGTGGAGGAGTGCTGTGATCACGTGTATTCATCCGCTCATGCATATTACCACTGTTTTCACCAACTTATACCGCAGCATGAAGTATTCTGCCACTTGATTATTTTCGTGTTATTTCGGGGATGGTTGTGTTATTCGAAAAACATTCCCCCAAAAAATCATGCTATTGCAAAAACGTGTAAAGTGGGCACGTGTTAAATGAGTAATTACTGTAATAGCATATTATTTCCATCTCTCTGGTGTCTAAGCTAAGCTGACAATCACAAGACTATTCATTCTGTGCCTTTGTGTGCTACTCTCTGTCTACCTAAATGAAGGAAAATAAAGTCTAGCATCAGTGGGAAAATGTCCTTCAAACTTTATTTTTTTCAAAGAAAAAATGGATTTCAACATTTTTTCACAAAGTATCTGCTTTCCATGGAATTTTTAAATGTTTTTGTTGAAACACCAAATGCTGAAATTTAAAATATTTCAATTTTGGTATGCTTCCACAGTACCTCATGGGCTGCAAAGTTCTTTCTCCTTTAATCTCTGTTCTCTGCTATGAGCTTGGCTCTCCAGCTCGAGTATAGCTCCTATGATGCACCATAGGAAGACACACATATGATGGGGTTGAAGGGGGGTAATAATACCTATAGAGGTAATAGTTCCTATAGAGGAAAAAGAGGAAAAAGGAACATGAGTCACCCAACTACAACTCTGATTAAAAATCATGGCAACATTTCGGAATCAACATATTTAATTTTCTGACTGACATAGTTTTGTATTTGGATAGTTAGTGAAAATTTGAAATTTTCTGGGTCCAAACAGTTCTAATAGTGATCCCATAGAGACAACTCTCCTGCCATTCTGTTATCTGTGATGTAGGTAGCCTTGTGCAGTGTAAATAAGGAATGATTTTATATAACTTTATTATTGTAACTGTAGTAGTAAAGGTGCACAGGGCAAGAAACAATCTTGGACAGAAGAAGATTATGATTATTGTTATGTATATTTTATTATACTGTGCCCAGAAGTGTATTAGTCACAGAAGATAAATGTGTAGTCTCTGTTCCAAAGACCTTGCAGTCTACACAATGTGTTCAAAAGACCAATAGGAGGGAGGAAGTTGGGGTCAAAACTGATGAGGAAAACACAAACTTGATTATAGGGAAACCCACAGTTTGGAGGGATCTTAAACTGAGTTTTTAAGGTTTGTTTGTGGAGAAACATTCAACAGCACCCTGACTCTATCTTAAATATAGACATAAAAACAGTTTCTTGATAAGGAGGCTAGTTTTACTTACTCACATTGTAGGCATCCCGAAAAAAGAGAGGTGTTTTAACACCCATATGATCTAATTCTGAAGCAAAGTAGGAAAATGTCCATGGATAATCATTGGAACCCTCATTGTCACAGAGAAACAGTCCACAGGTAGTCTTTCATGGTATCTACTTGCAATCAGGAAAAAAAACAAACCCTCGTCCAATGCTGAATCTGAAATCTATGATTAATTATACAAGGAAATCTAGCCCTTTAAGAGGGTTACATTTTCCATTCTACTGTAAATCCCTGGTTTGATACTTCAAGTACCAAAGCTCTACCAGATAAACTCTAGATTGTAAATAATGTAACAATAAAAAAGAATCCAGTACTGTACATTAATCTTCCTGAATATCCATGTGTTGTCAATGGGTCGAAAGGTAATAAAACTTACTATAGCAATGCATTAGTGCATGTGCCATTTGGCTCTGAATGGAAACGTGCATAGAAGAATTTTTGTATATATTTAGGTCACTATTAAATCAACTTTTGAATATGAAACCAAGCTGTTACACTAAAATATAATAAATACATTTAATAGGTATAATTTTTTGCTGGATTTTTCTGAAATGCTCCCAATTTTTGGATGTTTTCCTAAACCAATGCAAAAATAGCTGATTTATCTATGTGGTAGGCAATGGTTGTTGAAGGAAATTATTAACATCTGTAATTACAAACAGTGTTGAAATGAAATCTTGCATGACTGGCACTAGAAAGGCTATTATAAACGGTGAGAAATTTTGTCTAACTTAAAATGAAAATCATGGTTTTTCCTGTTTGTTTGTTTTTTTTCCAGTTAATTTCCTATATACCCAGTTCCCCCATGACAGCAACCATAAGTGTGCTACTGACCAAAACTGTATCATTTCTTTACAGAACACTAATGTCCCAGGTGTGTGCCAACACTCGAAGGAAAGTTAGATTAAAGACAGCACATCACTAATTTCAGAGTTTAGTTAACATTTTTTCATGGTAATAAGCATGCAGAGCTGTTGTTTGTTCTTAACCTCAGAGCTATATTGTAATTTTTGGTCAACTTTTACAGGAACAGCATCCTCATTACATTTGATGCCTACCTTATTGGCATATAGTGTAAATACTTTATTTTCATGTCCTGAGTGTTGAACATTAAATATTTTATAATTATTACATTTATGTTATAGGAGCACTTACAGGACATGACCAGATCAGGGCCCATTGGGCTAAGCAGAGTACACAAGTAAAGAAAATCCTAAAGAACTCATCAACTAAAAGAGATGAAATAGCAAGTGAATGAGACATGGAAGGCAGCTGAAGTGAGGATGAAGATAGCAGAATAATGAAAATAATAAGATGTGTACAATTCTTAGATGAAGGGGAGTGAAGCAGTAGTCATAGCTCCCCACCTGTGTAGACATGTAGTGTACTGTAGACATTACTGAAGAACTGCAATTTGTGGGGGGTTAAGATGGCAGCTATATAGATTTTTCTTATCATAAGGGGCAGCATAAAAAAATAATGAAAGCACCTGTCAGAGAAATGGAACACAGTAAAGGTAGTAGTGGGCCTTATAATAAACTACTGGGATGGCTAGGCAGAGCAGGGATCATTTCTGAAGGGCTTTGTATGTCAAGAGAAGAAGTTGGTGTCTGATGTGGTGGAAGAGGGGTAGCCAGTGGAGGGACGGGAGTAGGGACAGAGTCAGAGCTTTTTATAATGTATTCTATCTCCTTTGCCAATTGTGTTATGCAGCAGAACGACTTTGTGAATCACTAAAACTTTACATTAAATGCTAGTAAAGCCCCATTAAAGTGTGATTATACTCTGGAAAATGACTCTGTGCAGAGGCCATTTGCTGTTCAGTTTATGATGCCCCAGCTTCACAAGTGAAAATTGGTCCTGCTCATGCACATTAGCTGCTTAATTGTGTCATCTTACTGATGTGACACCCTGACTTTCCTCTCCTGCTTTTGCCCTATGGTTTTGCTTCCCCTCTGTTGTGATGTTAGATTGTAAGCTTTTGAGGGGGCTAATAGACACCAGTGTAATTAAAGCTAAATAGTAAACATGTTTTCATTGAGGCATTTTTCTGTGAAATATCACAGTTAAAGACAACAATTTGCCAAATAATTCATTTTTTCTGTCAGACTTTAATGTGTTCCAAGCACAGGTTTCAAAGCACTAAGACATCAATTAAGTAAATTATCCCTATTCAGCAAAGCCTACTTCAGTCACATTAAAATCAATGTGATTCAAACGTGGATAACTATAAGCAGTTGTAGGGCATAGGAAGGCAAGAATCCCTCTATTGATCCCTAAGATCTGTAAAGCACATAGTAAATTCAGTACAGTAAACTCTATTTCTTTGTGTTTCTTTTTAAAATTTTAAGGACATTTTTTGTCCTTTTGGAATGCTTTTCTCCAGCTCCTTCAGGCCCTATTCACTTGTTCTTTCAATGTTAGTTGGTCTTGGATATTCCTTTACTTTTGTAACTGTATTGAGAAACTACTCAGGCATAGCAAGTCTCAGCTTTTTTGAGGGAAATTGAGACTGATGGGCAATAATGTTTCTTTTATAGATCCTCATAAAGGATGCACAAGAAGACATTTTAAATTCCCTAGGTATTTTTGTGTGTTACATTACTTCATATAAATTTCAGTTTGGGGATTCTATTCAAAGGATTATTGTGCTACTTTGGTCTCAAATTCAGACTAGGGTCTTGCAAGAAAAGAGTCTTGTGAGATTTTCAGTATTTCCTGGGTTTGGCTGGAATTAGAAATATTTCCAGAACTATTTTTGGATTTGATCCTGCTTTCATTGATGTAAATGGCCAATATTTTCTATTGACTTCAATAAAAGCAGGATCAGGGAGTTTCTCATTGATTTTAGTTCATATACTTATAGTTAAGAGAAGTATAACCAAAAAGGGAAAGTCTGGCCATGCCACTGATGTTGCTGGACCAAAGAGCTCTGGTTGGGAGTCCGTGGCCAGGGAGCTCTAGCACATGGGAACCCCAGCCTGGCTGGCCAAAGCAGGGCTGGCAGTGGCCAAGAAGTCCTGGCTGGACTGGCAGCAGTGGGGCCAGAGCCGGAGTCCAGAGGCAGTGGGGCTGGGACCAGAGCTCAGGCTTATAAACAGCAGCTGGAGCCTAGTGGCAGTGGTGCTGGGGTAAAAAAGAGGAGCTGGCAGCAAGAAGGGATGTTGGGCTGGGTGGCCAGTGAGAGGGGATCTCTCTTCATCCAATAGATTCCCTCATCAAGGATCAGTCATGTCCGAAGGGTGCCACATCAGGAAGGTCCAAGTTGTAGTATGAAGAAGCCTCACAGCTGGTAGTAAAGGCCTATGAGAATTCTGTGCAAGGGAAACTCACTGGTTAATGTATGTGATATAAAGCCTCTATACCAGATCTGCTCCCAGTACAGCAAACATTGAAATAGAGTTGCTGAGTCTTGATCAGAGTGCAATGATTACAGCTAGTCTCTGATTCCCATGTCTCACATGGGTTCATAACAACCAGAGCATATTTTCAACCCTAGGGAAAAGCTGCTGTATTTTACACTAGAAAGCTGGAAATCGCCTTTGGTACCCAAAAAGATTTTTTTCCAGAGAATAAAAGGCATAGCCAAAAGTAGCGTGCCTGTTTCAACAAGCTAGTGAATTACCTCAGTATAGACAGCAGTCCAGTGGCACCTTTAGAGACTAACCAATTTATTAGATCATGAGCTTTCATGGGTAAAAACCACTTCATATTATGAGTTGGAGTGAAAATTGCAGAATCTGGGATATATATATATATATAACAGCAAAAGCAGTTATCTGTCAATTTTAGGATCAATGTTAATGAAGCTAATTAAATTAGAGTGGGTTTTATTCACAGCATTTGATGTGGCGATGCTAATATCAGAAGTGGGGAAATTGCCTTTGTAATGCATTAACCAATTAATATCTTTGTTCGAGTCTAAGTTGATAGTATTAAACTTGTAAATGGACTCTAGTTCAGCTGTCTCCCTTTCTAATTGGGTGATAAAAATTCTTTTGTAGAAGTATGCTACTTTTAAATCCATTACTGAATGTCCAGGGAGTTTAAAGGTGGGGAAGCTTTTTTGGGTCAGGGCTGCTGACCCCCAGGCTAATAGATTTTGTGTCCTCCAGCCCCATGGTGGGATAGCAGGAAGATAAAGTGCCAGTGCAGGCTCCCCAGTCCTGGGGGGAGGGAAGAGGGGAGAGTCCCGAGTCTCGGGGTCTGAATCCAGGCAAGCTGCGTACTGTATGTTCCCCATCCCTGTCCTACAGGTTTACGTGTGTTACCATGACACATGTCTGATTTGTGTCCATTTATTCTTGGGCACCGAGTGTGTCCATTTTGGCCAATATACATGGCACAGGGGAATTGCTGGTACTTGATGGGATATATCCCATCAGCAGATGTGCAGGGAGCACTCTCAACTATCATCAAAGTCAGGGTGCCCAGAGATTATGGTGATGGATGAAAATATAAAATACTAAATAACTATGTTGAATGACTGCACATTTCAATGAATCAATCCCATTGTTTTCATAGACAGTTATTTAAATGATCAGCACTGAGATTGGCACTGTTTCAAAGACAAAAGCCGTATAGTCCCAGTAAAATGCATACAGAAGGGAAAATGATTGTCACCATACTATGACCTCTGCTTTTAATAAAAATTCTCCAGAAATGCTTAGTGTAAACTATGAGTTAATGTTACAATTGTTATTTATGGAGATTCACCACAGGGATGGGTAATTGCAGGATACTTTGTGCTGTTTAGAAAGTTTTTGAGTTTCAACTGATAATTGTCAGCTATTTAACAATAGTTTGTGCTAAGTGAAACTCGGTGTTTTGTTTTGGGTTTCATTTGTGTGTTTAGAATTCTAATAGATATAAAACAGAGAAAAGTAAAGTAATCTTTAAAAATGCAAAGTTTTGTTGGAAAGTTAGTTGTAGAACTAGTGTTATGAAAGATAGTAATTGCCAAACCTTAGCCTTAGAGCTGCATTCAGTGGTACAGTAAACTTCCGATAATCCGGCACCTTTGGGACCCAGGGGGTGCCGGATTATTTGATATTCTGGAATACTGGAAGGGAGGCTATGAGGGGTCGGGGGGAAGGTTGGGGTTTCGGCGGGGAACTGTGCAGTGTGGGCAGCACTCCAGCTGCTCTGCCCCCAGCTTCCCCAAGTCCGCTGCTAGTCAGTTTCAGCAGCAGCAGACTTGGGGAAGCTGGGGGCAGAACAGCTGGGGAGCTGCCGGGTTGGTCCTGCAGCGCCGCTCAGGTGAAGGACTGTGCTTCAGGACCAACCTGACAGCAGCCCAGCTGCTCTGCCCCCGGCTTCCTCAAGTCCACCGCTGGTCAGTTTCAGCAGCACCGGACTTGGGGAAGCCTGGGGCAGAACAGCTGGTGTGCTCTGCCCCACGGCTTCCCCAAGTCTGCCGCTGCTGAAACTGACCAGCATCGGACTTGGGGAAACCGGGGGCAGAGCAGCTCCAATTGTCTGGCTGGCCAGAGCACTTCCAGGTTCCAGTTGGTGCCGGACTATCGGGCGTGCCGGACCACTGGATGCCAAACAACTGGAGTTTTACTGTACTACTATAATAGTAAGGTAGATGAATGGTCTATAATACTATCCCATGAACAGAACTTCATTGAAAAGGGATTAAGATTGGTAAATGTGATATCCCTCCCCAGTGCAAACTCTTAAAAGCAAGATAGTGTCACGTTGTGGGACAGCTCTTCTTAACCATATCCTAATGCCCATATACCAGGATTCTCCTGACAGAAATAGTCTGAATGCTCACTGAACCTCCTTCTGTTTTCATCAGAAAACAACCTATTACATCTCAAGTGGAATTTACCAGTAGAATGTTGGGGTCTTTTTGGATGGAAAATATAATTTCTGCAAAATCAAAATTTCCCACAGAAAAATCTTATTTTTATCAAAGAAATCTGATTTTGTATTGAAAAAATGGAATATTTTGTTTTGGAACAGGTCAGCCCAAATCAGAATCTTTTGTTTTGTTAAATTGATATTAGGGAAATGCAGTTTAGCGTCTTACTGAAGTGAAATGTTCATGTCACATTGCCTGTAAGACCCACAGCCTCTCCTAAGGGTACGTCTAGACTACAGAATTTTGTCGACAGGTACTGTCGACAAAGCTTCTGTCGACAAAGAGCGTCTAGACTACATTCAGTTCTGTCGACAAAGCAAGGTGCTTTGTCGACAAAACCCTGTAGTCTAGACACAACCCTAGATGCAATAACACATTGTCAACAGAACTCTGTCGACAAAAGGCGTTATGCCTCGTAAAATGAGGTTTACCAGCATCGACAAAACTGCTGAGTTCTGTCGACGTTATGTCGACAGAACTCAACGGTAGTGTAGACGCAGGTATAGTTTTGTCGACAAAAGTCCACTTTTGTCGACAAAACTCTGTAGTCTAGACACACCCTAAGGGTAAGCTTCCTAAAGGAATATATATCACATTGTGCAATAAGGAGTTCCCTCTCACCAAGTGCAGCATGATGTATTATGGCAATCATATAACTCTGGCTGCATCATAGGAACTATATGCTGTTCACAGGCATAAATAGGAAAATCAAGCACCCAAATGACAAGTCCCATGAGGTAATATACCACAATGGATAAATGCAGGTTAATGTTGAATTGACTCAAAATTAAGCATTTAGTGCAATTTTAACAAACCTTTTTTTTAATTTTGAGAATGCTGAAATATTTTATTTCAATTGAAAACATTTAAATGCATATTGTCTTACTTTCTGCTCTGTCCAGAATAATGTCTAACATTTACTTAGAGGGAATAATTATATCAATGAAAAGAAGGAAAAGTTAATGTAGGCACCAATATTAAAACTGAGCACTGAAAAAACATATGTAGCAATGGTCCCCAAACCTAAATAAATCTACTATATACTTTAGGGAGTTTGTCTGCCTGTCTGTTTGTCTCATTGATCAAGAACTCTTCCTAAATGTTGAGAACTAGGACCATCAAATTCAGCATACAGCTTCCTCTTATCATAACTTAAAGCAACGTAAGGCTTTGGTTGTGTCAAGGAAATGGAATGTGATTGATTCTCATAAAAACCAAACAGAAAAAAGGCAAAATCATCAAATAAAGTACAGTCCTGAACACTGACATAACTGAGTGAATGTTGAACGAGAGTGAACTAAGATGAGCCCAGAAAATAGGATGAACAGGAAATAAGGGTATGTCTACACTACAATGTTAGTTCGAACTAACGGACGTTAGTTCGAACTAACATTCATAGCCGCTACACTAGCGCTCCGCTAGTTTGAATTTGAATTGAACTAGCGGAGCGCTTAGTTCGAACTAGGAAAACCTCATTTTACGAGGATTAAGCCTAGTTCGAACTTACTAGTTCGAATTAAGGGGTGTGTAGCCCCTTAATTCGAACTAGTGGGAGGCTAGCCCTCCCCAGGTTTCCCTGGTGGCCACTCTGGCCAACACCTGGGAAACTCTATGCCCCCCTCCCAGCCCCGGACCCTTTAAAGGGGCACGGGCTGGCTACGGTGCCCGTGCCAGGTGCAAGCCTGCCAGCACCCAGCCAGCAGACCCTGCACCTGGCACGGCACAGAGCCACCCACCCGATGTCCCCCAGCCCACCCCCTCTTCCCGGGACCAGGCTGGCGGCTCCCGGGAGCTTGCCCTGGACCGCAAGAGGTGGGCACCTTCCTGGGCTAGTGTGGACATCGTGGACCTCGTCCACGATCTCCACACTAGGCACAGGAAAGTGGCCGTCTAGGGCAGGAGAGCTGCAAGCCTGGCCACCCAGGAGCAGGTGTGCATGAAAATCAAGGGGGTCCACTGAGACCCCCGACCTGAGCCCTGAGCTTACAATGGCCGTCCTGGGTCAGACCAAAGGTCCATCTAGCCCAGTAATCTGTCTGCCGACAGCGGCCAACCCTACGGACCCTGGAGGGGATGGACCGAAGACAGTGACCAAGCCATTTGTCTCGTGCCATCCCTCTCCAGCCTTCCACAAACCTTGGGCAGGGACACCACTCCTACCCCCTGGCTAAGACCACTCCATGGACCCAACCTCCATGACTTGATCTCACTTCCCTTTAAACTCTGTTCCAGTTCTATCCTTCACAGCCTCCTGCAGCAAGGAGTTCCACAGATTGACTCTTTGCTTTGTGAAGAACTTTCTGTTACTAGTTTGAAGCCTGCTACCCATTCCTTTCCTTTGGTGTCCTCTAGTCCTTCTTTATTGGAACTAATGAAGAACTTTTCTGTATGCACCCTCTCCACCCAAATCCTGCTTTTAGGGACCTCTATCCTGTCCCCCCTCCGTCTCCTCTTTTCTAAGCTGAAAAGTCCCAGTCTCTTTAGCCTCTCTTCATCTGGGACCTGTTCCCAACCCCTGATCATGTTAGTTGCCCTCCCCTCTACCAGCCTTTCTCTTCCCCTGTCCCACCTCCTTTTCCCAGTCTCCCCCAGTTTTGTTCAATAAAGACAGAGTCAATGTTGGAAGAAACGTTATCTTTATTTTGTACATCAATAAGAAGGGGGGCTAGGGAAGGGTAAGTGGAAGGAGGTGAGGGAGGAATGGGGCACGAGCCCCCGATGGGGAGGACTGGGCTGGCTCTGCGGGCTTCTGGGGGTGGAAGCTCTCCTGCAGCCCCCCAATTGCCCCCTCTCCCCACATGGCAGCCTGCGGCAAGTGCAGCTGGTCTGATGGCCGAGTGCTGTGATGTGCCCAGTGTGGGTACTCCGGGCAATCCAAGCCAGGACTGCTTTGCAAGCGGGGCACCCCTTAGAAGTGTCTGTCCGGGGTGGGTGTCGGGACCCTTTAAGCGCAGCCCTCGGCTAGCCTGAGACAGCATCTCCACGCTCTAAGTCCTCCTCTGATGCCCTGCAGGCACTGCTTCCGGCCATCCTTAAGCCCTGTTCAGAGTCCACTCAATGTGGACTTGCTAGTTCGAATTAGCAAAACGCTAATTCAAACTAGTTTTTAGTTCTAGACGCGTTAGTTCGAATTAGCTTAGTTCGAATTAACTAATTCGAACTAAGTTAGTTCGAATTAGCGCTGTAGTGTATACGTACCCTAAGATTGTTTCTCAATAAACCTTACAGAAAAGAGATAAAATGGAGAAATTTGAAGTAGTGCTCTCTCTTGGTACAACAAAATCAATGCTTAAGTTTCGAAAACTAGAAAAAAAAATGTTATTGGAAACTAAACTGATTGTAGCTCTTTTTTTGTTAAAACCATAGGAAATTATAGTTTATAGGGACAAAGAAAAAAATACTTGATGGAATTCCCATTTAAAAATTTACTAAAAAACTTAAATGGGAAATGTTTAACAATCTCTTAATGAAATCTGAAATAAAAATTAACTTCATAAAATAACACTGTATTTTTGAAAAATAGAATCATTTAAATAAATTAATTATTTTTTCCTTTTATTTTTAATATGCCCCACACACAAATACTTAATTGAGTTAAGGACCTGAGCAATACCAGGTAAGTCTGCTAGTACATTAATTTAAGACAGTTATGCTAACATTTGAATATGTGTACACAATTCCTCTTGAAACTAAATGATGTTAGGGTAGAGGGACAGACAAATGCTAAACAGAATATAAAGAAATGAGAGGATTTATCGCCATATAGTGGGCATGTCCCAAAATTAAGATATTTTGAAAAACTATTGGATACTCCATAAGGGAGATAATAGAACATCAGCTCTGAAAAAATTCTATAGTAATTTTATTAAATTATCTGAAAACTCAGTGTCTTATAAAAGTCATTCTAATAAAGAACTCATCACTCCTCTCCTAGTTGCTGCTAGAATTACCAGACAAATGTAGTGGGGGAGTGATTCACCTAAAATTATAGTCTGTTAGCAAATAGTGTTGGAAATTCTAGTACTAGAAAAAATTAACTCAAGTCAAAGCTCTACAGGAGAGAAGAAAAAGAAGATAACTACTTAGAAATCTGATAGAATATTTTGAAGTTTGTTGAAAGAGGCTCATTGACTGTCACCAAATTTGATAATGTAAAAAAACATTTTTGAACAATACAATAGGAAGAAACCCCTTCAATAACAGTTAACATTATTTTCAAAATTAAGAACAGCTAATGTTGCCTTTCCTCATTAAGGACTATTTCCAATTATAATAGAGCAGCTGTCTGCACTCTATCTTCGTGCCTCAGAATTGCACAGCAATGGAGAGAGAGAAAGAAAATCACTATCTCACTCTTGGGTAGAGTTCCTATCTAGAATATTTCAGCATGAATGGAGAAATTTCCAGAAAGATGTGAGTAAAAAAGAGGAGTCAGAATGCAAAGTATAAAGCCACCTTAAATACAGAGCACACTGATACTGCCTCTGCCTCTGTTATATACAGCATATAGAAGATTTACCCAGCATTGCTTGGAACATTAACTCAATTCACTTTTGTTTTTCCTCATTTAAATCATTGCTCTGGCATGGAGCTGGGGATGAGGGTTCAGTATGCAGGCTGTCCTGGGGAGAGAGAATAACCCAGTGCATTCACCACAGCAGCCAGGTAAGGAGCATCTCTTCATGGCTGCTGTAGCTTCAGCAGGCACAGTCTGGGGAGAGGTACATGTTCCCTAGCTGGGGCAGATGCAGGTTCATCTACCCCCTGTGCTCCCTGGCCAGAGTGAGGAATGTAGCATACTATGCACTTTTCCCTTGTTTCCTGATGAAGGGGAACAGCTAACACTGTTCCTGTATGGACGGGGGCTGAGGGGTGGGGGTGAAGAAGAGGAGAGCTTCAGCCACCCCCTCCCTAAAAGGCACCTGTAGGGTGGGAGGCTCACGACAAAGGCAGTCTGGGTATGTCTACACTACAAAGTTAGTTCGAACTAACTTTGATAGGCGCTACACAAGCGCTCCGTTAGTTTGAACTTAATTCGAACTAACGGAGCGCTTAGTTCGAACTAGGTAATCCTCATTCCACAAGGATTAAGCCTAGTTCAAACTAGCTAGTTCGAATTAAGGGGTGTGTAGCCCCTTAATTCAAACTAGTGGGAGGCTAGCCCTCCCCAGGTTTCCCTGGTGGCCACTCTGGCCAACACCAGGGAAACTCGTCTGCCCCCCTCCCGGCCCCGGACCCCTTAAAGGGGCACGGACTGGCTACGGTGCCCGTGCCAGGTGCAAGTCTGCCAGCACCCAGCCAGCAGATCCTGCACCTGGCATGGATCGAGCCACCCACCAGATGCCCCCCAGCCCTCCCCCTCTTCCCGGGACCAGGCTGGCGGCTCCCGGGAGCTTGCCCGGGACCACAAGAGGTGGGCACCTGCCTGGGCTAGTGCGGACATCATGGACCTCGTCCACGATCTCCGCACTCGGCACAGGAAAGTGGCTGGCTTAGGCAGGAGAGCTGCCAGCCTGGCCACCAAGGAGCAGGTGTGCAAGTGAATCAAGGGGGTCCACTGAGACCCCCGACCCTGAGCCCTGAGCTTACAATGGCCATCCTGGGTCAGACCTAAGGTCCAGATAAACGTTATCTTTATTTTGTACATCAATAAGAAGGGGGGCTAGGGAAGGGTAAGTGGAAGGTGGTGAGGGAGGAATGGGGCACGAGCCCCCGATGGGGAGGACTGGGCTGGCTCTGCGGGCTTTTGGGGTGAAACCTCTCCTGCAGCCCCCCGATTGCCCCCTCTCCCCAGATGGCAGCTTGCGGCAAGTGCAGCCGGTCTGATGGCCGAGTGGTGTGATGTGCCCAGTGTGGGCACTCCGGGCACTCCAAGCCAGGACTGCTTTGCAAGCGGGGCACCCCTGAGAACTGTCTGTCCGGGGTGGGGGTCGGGACCCTTTAAGCACAGCCCTCGGCTAGCCTGACACAGCATCTCCACGCTTTAAGTCCTCCTCTGATGCCCTGCTGGCACTTCTTCCGGCCATCCTGAAGCCTGGTTCAGGGTCCACTTAATGTGGACATGCTAGTTCGAATTAGCAAAACGCTAATTCGAACTAGTTTTTTAGTCTAGATCCGTTAGTTCAAATTAGCTTAGTTCGAATTAACTAATTCGAACTAAGTTAGTTCGAATTAACGTTGCAGTGTAGATGTACCCTCAGAGACAGGAGGGTAGATGCCCCCAACCAGTCCCTTTCACTTGCCCAGTAATTCTTTTTTCTGTATGATTTTCTGAGACACAATCCTATTTTAGTCACATCCCATTTTTCTGGCACAAACAAACCCTTACCTTGCTTTAAGTTATGATAAGAGGAAGCTGCATACTGAGTTTGATGATCCTAGCTCTTACAGTTTAGCAGGGGTTCTTGAACAAACAGACAATAGACAGACACAAAGGCAGACAGACAAACTCTCTCAAATATATAATAAATAAGAAAACTCAGGTCAGGATCAGGAATTTTCAATGAGTTAGGTGATCATGGTTTTCTCAACTCATCCACAATAATAAATTTAAGGTTTACAAGATTTTCTATATAATTTGTCAAACCATTTTGACCTCTGATATGTCAGCTTCTTACAAATCTAATATATTTATCTTGGTGGATCAAGATAAATAGATTTCTGCACTAAGTTGATACTGTGGGGACTGAGTGCTCTCATTCACTTTTAAATCAGCATGATTTAAATGAGGGCACTTTAAAGTTCTTAGCATTAGGCCAAGTAAATCTGACATCTAGACTTTAGAGTGTTCACTTTTCCTTTTTGTCTATAGTTTGCTCCTTGGAACTTCTTGCTATGTATTAATCATTTTTATTACACAAGTGGGTTTAGGTATTATTTTACAGATTAAGTGACTTATGATGAGAAACTAGTTTCATCGTCTTTGAACAATATATTCATTTTCAATCCTTTATAACTAAAAATAAATAATAATAGTATAAATAGTAAAACTACATACAACACAATGTTCTGTGCTACAGCAATACTGTACCTCTAAAATTATGTTATTGCGGTCTGGCCTTTAACTCTGCTTAAGACCCTGGCAAATACCTCTCTTGGAACAAATTCTTGGCATTGAATACAGATTACTTAGTTCTTGAAATTAAGATTTCCTGCTGGGAATTTGGGAAGAAGTCAGAAGATTATATTTAACAAAGGGTAATATTTTAACTCCTTGATGTTCTTGTTTTTGAGGAGATTGTTACCAGTCAGGGTGTATCTCTTGCATTTTACAATAACAGAATTTCATTCTGGACATTTTAATATTATACAGAGTTCACCAAATCATCTCTAAATTAGACGGAGATATCATCTAATACTATGAACACAAGGTTGATGTGAATTAAAGCAGAGTATATTTTTCTTTTGGCTAAAAAATTTTTCCCCTCAAAAATGTGTTTTCAATCACATAAAATTATTGGGGAATTTCTCTCAATTTTGCAAAATTGTTTATGCCAATGTATGAATACATACATACATACATACAAACATTTCATGGTGACATTTTGAAAATAAAATGTTTTGATTCTTTTGTTTGAAATTATTTTTTGTTTTGAAATTTGTTTCAACTTTTATTTAATTTGAAAAATTATATAAAATATACTTAACAAGGAAAAGAGGAAGGTTTTATTCAGACTGCACTTTTTAAAACTTTTCAATTAATTGAGTTTTCAATTAGTTAATTATTTTGGGTATGCCACACTACAGAGAACAATCAAAGCTGCCGCTGTTGATCTTCCAGGATTTGAATTCGCGGGCCTAGTGAAGATATGCTAATTGAAACTGAGAGGGGTACTCTGGTCGATGCTGATAGTCCTGCTTCCACGAAGAGTAAGGGAAATTGAAGGGAGAGTGTTCTAACATCGACTTATTGCAGTTTGGACAGCACCAAAAGTCGAGTTAAGATACCTCAACTTCAGCTATGTAATTAACATAGCCAAAGTTGCGTATCTTAATTTGACCTTGTTTCTTAGGGTAGACATGCCCTTTCAGAGTTACCAGTAGGCCAAAAAAAAATTCATTATTTACACAGCAGTACTAACAATTCCTTTGTCCTAATCATAGCTTTGATATAGATTCCAACTGTGAGTTTGTGAAAAACACTTAAGCTGCCTCAATTTTCCACTCATAAATGGTGCTAATTCTTACCGTGTGTTTTTGTGTGGGGTGTGTGTGTGTGTGTGTGTGTGTATATAGTGTATGTATACATTCACATGGGTGGGTGAGGATGTATAAATGTATAGTGTAAAAGTGCTTCGAACATGTAAAATGTTTTATAACTATGAATAATATTTATATTGTATTTTACACTGCAAATTTCATTTTTAATCTTTTGAATCAAATTATATATTTCTTGTACTTTCAATATGCTTTCAAGAGAGATAACCAGCCTAATCTAAATATTACTTTATCTATTTCTGTTTGTATCCATACAGCATAGCACACAAACATCTACTCTTCATGCAGGGTATTGATTTTTACTAGACAAATTGCATCCCTGATAGATTGCATTTGGAGAATTACCCTCATATTTCCTATTTTTAAAAATTTCATTCTTGCTTTGCATACATTTGTCAGTTTTACTGTCATGGAAACATTGATTCCCTATTATAATTGTTCCTGGTGTAAAACACAGCTGCCTACCAAATGTAAACTGGAGCCTCACCATCTGTTAAAACTCAATGCAGAACTTCTAATGTATACAATAATACAGTACCCCTTCATGGAATATATCAATCATGGAAGAGCTGGGATAGAATTATGATTTTGGCCCTTCTTGGCCACCTTTGTATCTAATTTAGGCATGCATGACCCATTGTTATCATTGTTGTGCTTATGCCAGATGGTTCTGATTATTTAGAAAAGCAGAATTGCGTGCTGAACATAGAACAATAAACTATAGTCATGCGAATGGAGCACTTTTGCTTCTAAGGGATATAAATATACACATAATAAAAGCAAGGTGACCATAACTTTATATCTCATAGAGAACAAATAATAGCTTGTCAAGCATATTGCAAGGGAACCTGAAACCAACTGGCAGAGGAAAAGTATCCTATAAGGATTAAAGCTATTTTTAAAGTACTTTACACTATCAGAAAAATAGATTAACTGTGATTCTAAAAGTAGATAATTCTGTGTGGTTAAGGAGAATAAAAAACACATTATTTGTAACATAGGATTTAATTACCTTGTCGTTTAAATGACATCATGTATCCAAAGATAAATTTCATGTTACAAAATTTAAAATAAAATATAATCTGTGATAACTAGGACTTCCCATACCTTCCTCTTTGATTTTCAACCAGACACCATGAGAAACCAAGGACACCTGGTGAATAATGAATGGTTTTAATATCTCCAATAGGGAATAATAAAACTGAGAATATATAAAAATATACTCGTTAGCATGTTTAAGCATATGAAGGTATTATATAGTACTTACAGATACCATTTTTTCAGAGTACATTCACATATTAATAAAAAAGTATATGCCAAATAAAACTTCCATGGAACTTGCAGCTAAACAAAACAGCATAATAAAATCTAGTATATAGCTTCCTGAAACCAGGTAAGTAACATAGTATCTCAATCAGAGAAATTCCCAAGAGGAAGAGGAAAATCCCTACAGAAGACTCTAGGGAAACAGTAGAGGCCTTTCAGCTTCTGACTCAGATATAGATGCTGTCAAGTTTCTGGTTTTCCTTCCAGTTAAAAATGGACACATTGTCCATTTTCAGTGTTTTTCTGCAATATTTTTAGCTAGAATTCTTACTGGATTTTACCTGTATAATTTTATTTTTTTAAGTTTTTGTTTACATATTTTTCAGTCACTAATGATTTCTCAAATTTTTCAATCATTTTCATTACATTTTCAGTAAAAACACTGACCATTTAATAACAAAAACTGAGCCTTAAGATAAACTTCAAACATTTTCTTGACAAGTTTTGCTTTGGGGAGAAAAGTGTCATTTTCCAGTGAAAAATTACTTAATGTAAAAAAATTAACATGCTATATTCTGCTGAAAGAAAGCAGAGAGGAAATTTATATTGGAATAGACAAGGAAAACAGCCATCACATGTGTATAAGCATGGGAGAGTGTATTGCACACACGCATTGTAGATGTAGGGACATAGTGCAACAAAGTCTCAGTCACAGCCAGAATGCATGCACCATAGATCAAGGGATGGGATGTCTTAAAGCTCACCTCTGTATCCCTGATGTACACAACGCTGCATCTCCCCATTCCCTAAATTACAGTAGTTATGTGGCATGGGGTCAGAACAGACACTGCTCCTTTTTTCTAGGTATTAACACCATCTACTTCTGCCATTTAGTTCTGTTTGAACAATCTTATATCTGTCATCTTCAGTGTCATGGGGCAAGTACACACAGCCTCTCTAAGGAGAGGCATAGAGCCTATTAAGGCCCTTCAATATATACTCCATCTTGTGAGTGGTACAGTCCAACATACCCCATAGGTCTAGCACTTCCCCCCTGAGAAAGTTTGGATTAGCAGACTAAATCCATAGAAGCCCCACATTGACAGGACAGTAGGGCCCAGCATCCTAGTCAATAATAGTCCTGTCAGCAGGGCAGTAGGGTCTAGTAGTCTAGTCAATAGCAGTCCCTGTCAGTGGGGAAATAGAGCCCAGTGGCCTACTCAATAGCAAATCCTCCCTTTTGCAGGGCAATTATGACTACTGGCCAGAGACCATAGTCCAGGAGTAGTTTCCCCCTTTCGGGTCAATGGGCTGATGTAGGGGGACCTGGGCCCTCCCTTTCCACCAGATCCCAGCCCAGGGCCCTGTCAGTTGTGGGCATGTCCCACCACTAGCTCAGTGGGAAACCCACCCACAACACACAGCTCTCGGAGTTCCAGCACCCCGCCCTGGGCTACTTCAAACCCTGTCTCTGACTATCAGCATCTTCCCCATCTGTGTCCTCCAGGCTGTGTGCCTCCCCAGCCAGTCTCCACTGACTAGTCTCCACTGCAGCACCCATCTGCTGTTCCTCTACTAGTCTGGAAGCCTTTCTGACCAGTCTCCACTGGCTGGCTTCCACTATGTTGTCTGTCTGTAGCTCCTCTTCTGAAGCTCTGACAGCAGCTCCTTCCATGGCGGTGGTCAGCCCTGACTGAGCTGCTCCATTGGCTTTTGTACTGGTCCTCCAGTTGGGGCAGGCCCAGCAGGGCTATGGGGGAATGGCTCACTCAACTAAGTAGGCCTGTTTAACCCCTATAGGCCCTGTGCTGGGTTGAAACACCCCGTCACAATCGGGTACAAATCTATTTAAAGATTTTGCCAACTTTTACTGACTAATTGTAATATTTTTGACATATGATATAATTGAAATGATCTGTGTTGATGAATGTCCCACAACTACTCAGAAAGCTTTGTTTCAGGAAGCAGAGCATTCATAGGTATGTTAGTGACAGCAGTGAATGATAGCTCCTTGTTGCCTCTCTACTCTTGCTGCTTCCTTTGCTGGGGTAGTCAGCATTTTAATTCAAAACCTGTATTCCCCTATTTATGATATTCAATAACAATGTCTGTAACTGAGTCTTTCAATATATTATTCAGGCAGCAGATAATATAAACCAGCAATCCAAGGTGCTAGGTACAATTTCACACAGGCCTCCTGTAGAAAATCCCAAAATCTTGGCTTCACTTCTGCTTCCCAGATGTCATGTACAGAAGACATGGTTTCTGGGATGGTAGGGATCCACCACCACCACTGTTCCTCTTTGAGCAGTTTGAGCAGACCCTGTCTTCAGAGCTGGAGACCATCCCAAGAAAGGGAGGCTGAAACCTTCACACACCTCCAGTAGAGGACTTTGTGTGTGAAGTCATTGCCAATAGCATCTGCGCAGGGTCTTTCTGCAGCTGTGTCACAGTAGCTTCCCACAGACGAGTCCTCTGTGGGGATGATGTCAGCACCCTGTCCTCCTTTGAATAATGGGATTCAAAGTTAAGATACCATTAAATGAATGGGTCAGTTCAAGCCTCTTAGAGCTATTGTTTCCTGCTCTCCACAGTCTTGGGAAAGCACAATTCCCTTATTTCACATTCAAGTGACGTTTTCAAATCTCTTTCATAGCTATGAGATTAGAAACACATTTTTAAATGGAAGTTTGGATTCTTTCTGTCATCACATGAATCCAGGAACTGAAACACTAGGCACAGGCCTACAACCTGACCCTGAGTACACATATAAGGATCCTGTTCATTTTTTTAAAGACGCATTAATTTTAAATCCAGAGAGTCACTCTGATCATCTAATCTGCCCTGAAGCAAAATTTTACCCTGCATTGAGCCCAATAACTCATGATTGAACAAAAGCATATACTTCATAAAGACATCTAGTCTGATTTTAAAGACTCCAAGAAATGGAGAATTTATGACATCCTTTCATGATGTGAAAGATTACAGGTTTCCAGAAGTTCTCAGTCTACAGCTGCCACCCAGGAGCTCCCATGAATAACTGTAGAAGGTGGCCAGTGAAGCTTTAACCTACAAAGAGCTGAGTTCACAAAGTTCCTGAATGCAGGAGACATCCAGCCCCACTGATTGGCTTGGAAGCTCTACTTAAACCAGAAAGGGGCACAGTAAATTGTCTAAACAACAGGATGAATCCTTGGCTGGTTCCTTCCATTGACCCTGCCTATTTACCTGACTCCTTAGTTCTACCTGTTCCTCTCTCCCAATCATGTTCCTGGTTCCTGTCTTCCTCATCTTAGACCTCTATCTCTCCCTGAAAATTGCTTTCCTGTAGTGCATTTCAAGGTTTCTGTTTCTACCCCGTACCCTGGTGCTGACTCCAGCTTTGACCTCTGGCTTTGCATTTTCTGATTCTGACCCTCAGCTTGGCACTTGACTCTGATCCCAGGAGTGATCTTCGCTCCTGCTCCAGGCACCTGATTCTAACTGTTAGGCATAACCACTCTTTCCCGGGTCTCTACAATTTGTTCAGACCACTGTCAACTTATCTGATTAGGCTCAGCCAAGAGTAGACCCAGAGAAGTGCCCAAAATGAGAAAAGCATCTTCACTGCACAAGCAAGTGATCCTCCTCCAGGAAGATATCACAGTGCTAGAGGTGCAGAATGTGCAGCTTGGGCTACTGAGAATCAGGCATTGTGTGACCAAGTCCATCAGTTCTAGGCAAAAAAAAATGTGTGCTCCTGGCCCTTCTGATAGGAGCAGGGACCTACTATCCCTCTATCCAATCACTTCAATGGGAGCCACTCCAAATTTTGAGGCTTCATGAATCAGTGCTGCCTCTTGCTCTTATGTTAACTGCAGATGTCTGCTTCTGACCAGACCAAGATAGAACTGGTAGTCAATTTCGTTGACAAGGGAAGGGGTAATGCCTTTCCCTTCTGAAAGCCAATAGTCTGCTTCTATCTAATTAGGAAGACTTCCAGCAGGCATCTGGAACAAATCTTGATCTTGGAGCAGATCATGCCCTTTTTTGCCCTGCTCTACAAAAATACCAGGTTCTCTTGGTCTATCAAGACCTGGCTGGTCTTTGAATAAGTAAAATTGCATTTACCACAAATCCCATAGTATGCAACCTCAAAAGCTCACACACTTTCATCATCAAAGAAGACACATCCAACATGGCAATTGGAATAGTGCTATCCTAAACACACATTAATGAAAAACCGCTAGATACATGTGCCTTCCATTCAAGAAAATTCATGAACACAGAGGAAAATTATGGAATTTTGAACAAAGGGCTACTGACAATTAAGACTATCTTTGAAGAGTTGTGCAACTATCTAGAAAGGGCCTATTATCCCGTCTAGGTATTCACTGATCATAAGAACCTGGATTATCTGTATAAGGTCCTCAATCAACAACAATACCTATGGGCCTTATTCTTGTCACACTTTGATTTAATAATTTCCTATCATCAGGGAACCAAACATTGGATGGTCAATACTTTGTTCTAGAAGGGTGAGACCTAAAGGACTCAAATTTGAACACCTCCCACTTAATCTATTAATCTGGGTGTGCATCCCCACCAAGATTAGCTCAGTCTCATATAATCAACTCTGGTTTTAGAAACACTGCAATATAGAATTCCAACACTCTGGTCATCTGAAGAAGTGGGCTGTGCCCCCTTAGCCCCTAACCTAATTTCCTAATTGCCTAATTTCCTGACAAATTAATCAAGTCACTTTTAACCTCAATTTGCTTCATATTCTCTGATTACATCCAGAAGCCCCTTATTCAGAACCCATTCCTTCAGTACTCCTAACCACTACAACCCTTCCGGTATGCATTAAATACTATAATTACTATGTTATCTATAAAATTCTTGATATCAGAATCAAGGTTCAGTTTGGCATCTTGTAGATTAGATATAGCCTAAAAAGGGCTCCTGTCAACTGGAAAAAACACCCTGGTAAACCTGGTCTACTTCTTCTTGGAGGGCCTTCTAGGAGGTGGAGTGATGTGAGGGATCATGGGCCTGAAACCTGCACCCACAGCTCCCCAGGCAGTACTCAGACTATGCCTACCACCTGGTATATCACCAGAATGACCCAAGAAGGGGAGCCGTGAAGATCTAACTTGTAGAAGGTCTCTGCCCATGAAGCTACTGATTTGGGGAAAAATCCAGCCCCTCTGATTGGTTGGGAAGCTCTACTTAAACTAGAAATTATCATAGAAAGCTGTCTGAGCAAACCTTGGCTGGCTGCTACTGTAGATTCTACCTATTTACTTGACTCCTGAATTCTACCTTCCAACTTGTTCCTTGTTCCTATTTTCCTTTTTCCAGACCACCCATCTGTCCCCACTTCCGACTTTTCTCCAGTTCCATTCTCCTACCCCTGACTCAGTCTCCAGCTCTGACCCTGGCTCATTTTCCAAGTACCTACCTCAAACTGGTAGGACTGTCTGCCCAGACCCTGGTCCCTACAGGCAATCTCTTCCTATGGATGGTTACCCTCACTGGAAAATGTTATTTTATTGTTATTTGAGACACTCTTGGTTTGGATTCTCCTTGACAAGAGCTTCTAGCACTCATTCCCTCATCCAGAGCTCACTGAGTTTTGGATAATGTTTCTCAAACATTTTGGAAGATAATCCTAAACTAGTAAGGATGCCATTTTCCCCATTGGGTACCTCAGGTTGTAGAAGGAACTGTGGAGAAAGGATTGTCAGTCAGACCTAGAGAAAAAATAACCTGATATTCCAAAATGAATCCTATTTGGATATTCTTAGTCTGGATAAGAAGGCAGCTGTCACCATATCCTCTAATTTGGTAACTCCTAGGAAAACTGAGGGTGCTGCAGAAGCATAGTATAGTTGAAGTGGATCTATATATAACATCTTCACTGCATAAATAGTGAAAAACTACATTAAACCTTCCATTAATTCTATGTAAGAAATGAAAAACCTTCTTTTGCTTGCTACCTCCCTCCCACCTGATTATTCAGACTGAGAGTATAGCTCGTGGCCCTCTAGAGTTGATTTATAGTAGATAAGATATTCTCAAAGAGCCTTTTCAGATGAAATTGAAAGCTATTCATTCAACTTTTTTTAACAGATTGACACACTGAACCTCAAACTGTCACCTTTGATGACACTAAAACAATTCCTTGGTAAAGAGAGGGAGACACAACTTCAGTGAATGCTCTCTTTACTATAAAAAATTAGTCATAGGTAAATTACTATGGTCTGTGAGTGAAAGTTTTATAACAAAGACTTCTCAGTAGATAGTTTCTTATGGAGTCTGGCTTTATCTTTCCTGCAATTACATATCAAATAATAAACGACTTCTAACAGGCCAAAAAGGGAAAATTTAATTAAGGTTTTCTGCTGCAATATGTCATGAAAAGATCAATTCCCACACTTTGTATCACTAGGATTTCTTTCATTGAGCCGAAAATGTTAATTACAAAATTATGGTTTTTTTTTTCATTTAGATGCTTAACATGTGGTTTTCATAAAGAATATAGTGATATTATAGTGTATGCAACAGTACTTGTAGTATTGTAAGAGTATAGTAATTTATTGAAGCTTTCATGATTATATAATTACCAACAGCACACAGTAAACAGAACCTTGCACTTTTACAGTTAAGTATACTATATTATCTATAAAAATTGTGGGCATTTCTAATCATATGTTTTAAAATATGATGTTGAAATATGGTATTCTATATAAATATACCATAGAATATTTACCAATCCTACAGAATTATATGTAAAATTTACAATTCTAAAGGAGAAAGTATGGTCTTGGATTCTCTAGTGGATACCTCTGAAAAGTGGTCAAAGGGCCTATGAGAAACATGCAATAGGCTTAATGTACACAAAAGAGTCAGTTTACTTTAGTTGAAAAGCAATGTGTACACATATTTACAGGCTCCAAATAGGGATTTCCACAGCCAGTACTATATTTCTGCATTGGTCCCAGGGACAGAGCACATCTACAAAGCTAGGCAAAAGTCAAATTAAGCTATGCAACTTCAGCTTTGTTTATTGTGTAGCTGAAGTCAAAATAGCTTACTTCAGCTTTTAGCACTGTCTACACAGCAGGAAGTCAAAGGAAGAACACTCTTCCTTCGACTTCCCTTACTCCTTGTGGAATGAGGGTTACAGGAGTTGGAGTAAGAAGTTCTCCAGCTCGCTATTATTTCAAAATAATGGATTGTGGTATAGACTCTCTCTTTATTATTTTGGAATGAAGCCCGTTATTCAGAAATAACAATGCTGTGCAGACATAACCACAGAAAATAGTATTAGAGGCATAGACTGACACATAAAGACAGAATGAAAATATTGGGTTTAGTCTCGGTAGAAAGACTGCCATCAACTACTACTGGTGTTGGATCAGACTTTTAAAGAAGAGATGAATTCAAGAGGACATTATAGAACATACTAAACAATTAATTATATAGAGATGGCAAATGCAGTACTACTGTGTACCCTTTCTAATAATACAAGAACAAAAATACATTAAATGAAATTGAAAAGCATAACTTTTAAAATTGATAAAAGGAAATACTTTTTTTAACACAGTGGATAATTAACCTGTGGAACTCATTGCACAAAGCATCATTGAAGACCAGGCATGAGATGTATTTAAAAATAATTAAACATTTATATGGCTGACAACAGGTTTTTTTCTGAGCAATTGGTGTCAGTTTTCTACATTTAATTAAAAGTCCTATAGTTTTATTTTAGATCAGTACATATTTGCATATCTGGGGATATGATTCTTGTATGTTGGCTTTCTAATTAATTCCATGATCCACATGTATCATGTGTTGGATTATGTTGCTGCATATTGATATTTATTAACTATATAATGATGCCATATAGTTTCTTGTATCATATAGGTTAGCAATCTGCATAACATATGACAGGGAAAGAATGAGTACTGAAATCTCTGCTTGTCATGAAACGTGACACAGTCTGTTAGCAACACATTCATTGAGCCTTAGATATTGAGACAGTTATTGGTTTCTGGTTGATAAGATGCAAAAGGATTTGTGATCTGGAAACCCTCCTACATCCATGGCAGGAAAAGGAAGGCATGCCATTTATTCCATAGAGATAATGGAGCATAGTGACTTGCTTACTCTTGTGATGTTGTAGACCAAAGGCAGCCTGTTGTTGGCTCAAATACTTAAATGAGGAGCTTTAGAATTATGTCATACTAAAAGAATGGATGAGAGAGAAATGTTTTCAAGCTGAAGTCAAAGGAACTGCACAGCTGTAAAGCAGGCTGATGAGAGGTAACTGAAGACAGGTGTCATGAACTATGTAGGTTAACACAGAAATCAAATTAAGAGGATTCATTAAACAGAAATCTTAGCAATCTTTAGATTTCTGATCCCTCCAAGATGGCCTTGCCCAGACAAAGGCTTGCCGGTTAGTTTTCCACTTCCTTCTGTAATTTTCTTATACCTTTTGGGCTCTGGAAAGCCCCATGAGGCTGCCTTGAAGGATGTCATGCAAGAAATCCCAGAAGGTCCGGCTGCTTTTTTTTTATACTTGTTATTTATTGGGGCAATGGAATGCAAAAATGAGTATAAAGCCATTTCTCCTAGGTGTAGTTCAATGTACATTTTAGTGAGTTGCTGTATTGCCCATCTGCAAAATCTCCATTCTACAAAGAATTAACATGTGGATATTGAATTTATGTCATTGTATCATTATTTTTTTCAGTAGACCAGCATACCAAAGTGAAAGTAGGTGTCACCACATATGGTCCATATTATTCTGATTGAAAAAGCCAGCTGCTGCTGGCTTGAAGCACTCACATAAATGCTGGAAATTATGAGCAAAGTACAGATATTGGTTTTTCAGAACATCCTACACAATTGAATCAGGCTAAAATTTCATGGTTGCAGAAGACAATTCAGAATTAACTGTGTATTGTTTTCCAAATATTGATGTAGATCCATCCTCAAAGTGGAAAACATGTTTGTGATTATTTATTTATTTATTTATTGCAAGAGCTGTGTGGCTCTGTGCCTCATTGGTGGGACAGTAAGGACAAGATTCTATCACACTTCCTGAACATGATTTATACTTTAGCTCTCAGTCTTGTTAAAACAAATGAATTTAACATATTACTAAAGGTGAGTGAGAGTGGCAGATTCTGGCTGTATAATAACTTTTTATAGTTTTTGGAATAATTTAATTAATGAAAATAACTACCTTTCATCATTATTTTAATGTACCAGTATAAAGCATTTTGATTACACATAGATTGTGTTATCTTCGCTATCAGTTAAATCAGGCCTTTCAATGAGGGAGAGGGGGAAGACAAAGAAGTCCGGTGCTAGGGTGTGGCCATTCAAAGGGGCCCAGGGCTCTAACGGCTGGTGGAGGGTCCCAGAACTGTAGTGGTGCTGAGGGTTGACTACCCATGGATCTGCCCCTTCTGCCTGAGGCCCCAGCCCCTCCAGGACATGGATCCAGCCCCATACACACCTTGCCCCGAGGACCACAGTGGTTGTCAGCCCTGCTTTATTGAATCCACATATAGAATTTTGTTTTCAATATTATTTCAAAGTTGAAAGAATATAACAAAAATCTACATTCTATATGATATTTGCACAGTTACTTGTTTCATTAAATGCATCTTATAGCTATGATCATTATTACTGTCCAGTTTAGCCATTTATTTACTTCCCCTGCAGAAAATGTAGACAAAACTGGTAGTTTCCTACTTCATCTGAAGATTCAGAGTGAAAAATATAAAAGTATGCATGCGATTCTAATTTTCCATAATTACTTTCTATAGAGATCTCATGTTCTCGATCAGAAAAGGAAGTCAATCAGTACCAAACATAGTTACCTATGTATCTCAATGGAAAAACACTATGAAACAAAGTATTGTATATAATTCTCAAGGACTTTCAAGAATTATACTAACTTGATGGATTTTTTTCTTTATTCAGGTCTCTCTTTTTGTATGTGTGTGTGAATGTGTGTGTGTGTAGAGTGTGACTGTGAAAGATACAGTCCTAAACTTTGAATGCCTCAAAATGTAAGATACACCTTGGGCTCGTCTACACTGGCCCCTTTTCCGGAAGGGGCATGTAAATTTCATGAGTCGTAGTAGGGAAATGCGCGGGGGATTTAAATATCCCCCGCGGCATTTAAATAAAAATGTCCGCCGCTTTTTTCCGGCTTTTAAAAAAGCCGGAAAAGAGCGTCTACACTGGCCCCGATCCTCCGGAAAAAGCGCCCTTTTCTGGAGGCTCTTATTCCTACTTTGAATAAGTAGGAATAAGAGCCTCTGGAAAAGGGCACTTTTTCCGGAGGATCGGGGCCAGTGTAGACGCTCTTTTCCGGCTTTTTTAAAAGCCGGAAAAAAGTGGCGGACATTTTTATTTAAATGCCGCGGGGGATATTTAAATCCCCCGCGCATTTCCCTACTACGACTCATGAAATTTACATGCCCCTTCCGGAAAAGGGGCCAGTGTAGACGTAGCCCTTCTGTCCTTAGCGTCCTGGTCTGAGAAACACCGTTTTGAAATGTGAATCCATTTGCTTTCATCTGAATGTTCTATGGATGATGATTCTTTAGGAAGTATAGATTAACAAATACTTGGCAAGCATTTCCAGGATGAATAACTATGCCACAATTTCTCAAATACAAAGTGAAAAATCGCATCTCTCCCCCCTTTTTTGCCTTTATATGATTACACTTCTTGATAACAGTAACAACAAATGTACATTAAAGGAAAGATCATATCAACCTGATTCTAGGTTCAGTTCAGATGTTGAAGAGGACTTCTGGAGGCTAGTTGAAAATCTGTTATTTTTACTTCCTGAACATGTTTTTACATTTAGAAAAACTGGAAGTTCCTTAAGCCAAAGTGTGTGCTGCATACACATTGTCCTGTCTGGGAACTTTTGTAAGGACCAACAAAGCCCTGAAACATCACCTGGTGTATTTTTTCTGCTAGTTGCCCGTTCCTCAATGCATTTTTGAAATTGTTTAAGCTCCAGTGAGCTAACAGGTCCTAAAGAAACAGAGTAAGCAATCTACACATTCTACTTTTTGTAGCCCAGATAGCTGATCCCCTCTGTGCTTTTTCAAATAATGGGCTCACATAATAGTGCTCCCTCAAATGCTATGCTGCATCATAGGTAGCTCATAAAGTTAGACACCTCATCAAGCAGGTTTTCTAGGTATCATTTTATCAACCTGTGTATGTTATAAATGTGTCAGATCTCATAAGTCAGTTTATGGTCTGGTCAATATTTGGACCAGATACTGCAGGAGATTATGATTATTTCATAAGAGAATACTTTGCATGGGAGTCAATATTCAGCCAGTTCTCTAGAATGATTCTGGGGAGGACTGTGCTTCTGATGATGTCATTTGATGAGATATGAAAACTGGGATCCTGCTGACTTATTTTTATTAGAGAGTAATAATACCCAGTCTCAGAACAGGTTTTTAAACTCTAGCGTATATTTTTCTGAACACACATTTGCATATGTGCGCGCGCGCACACGCACACACACACACACACACACACACACACACACACACACAAGCAGGCACTATAAGCTATGGCACAGAAGTAAGCTGATTCCAGTGTTGTTGCAGCACCAGTTCACAGCAGTGGGAATTGGGAGAGCTTAGTGCTCCTGAAAATCATGCCACTTTGTTTAGGTGCCTCAGTATAAATTTAGGAGTCAAACCTAGTAACCTTAGTTAGAAAAAATTGGGCTCAGTTTCTACAACCTGAAGCTGAACTCCTTCCAAGTGGACGTAGAAGGGAATCTCACACTCCAGCATGACCCTGGAAAGAGAGGTCTGCCATTTCTCCCTATTTCAGCATGAGTCTCAATCCTCACTCATAAATTACATACTTAAGTCCATCATTTTCCCATGTATTCTCACCTCTACCCTCACTTGATCCCCCCTCCCCGTCACACATTTAATTTCCCGACATGGCTTTTATCCCTATATAGCTTTATTTTTGGAGTCCTACCCTGATAATGAGCTTCCCTGGCTCCCTATTTTAAGTCTAAAGGGTATATTGACATTTGATCTAATTTTCTCTGCATATTGAATCATTATAAGGCCAAAAACAAAATAATTGGTGTCACAAATAAAATAAAATAAAATAAAATAAAATAAAGCTCATGGCAACATTTGTTAAGAGGGTAGGCTCTGGTGATATAAATATTAGTAATGATTTTACATACCTTAATGCTCTGAAAAGCAGCATTTGAGGAATGGAAAGCTCAAATAATCCATTTCCTCCCTGTTTAAAAATTAATAGAAATAATCTTCCTCTTATTATTAATTATTAATATTGTAAAAGAAATAGGTTATTATAACACAATACATACATTTTTAGATTCCATTTACAGAATTTCCAAAACCAAGTTATGACATGAAGTGTAGAATACAAATAGTTCAACTGAAGTGCAAATTTGGTAATTATGCTACAAAATATGTCTGCTTAACATATGAGTCATAATAGATAGACTGATACACTGAATATATAATTTTTAGAACATATTGTGGTAATATCTTATTACATAGGCTGGATTGGAAAATCCAAATCTTTCAGAAGTTACAAATTCACAGTATGATGAATGTTTTTTCCAATTTTGCTACTGTCCCCTTGTGTTGGTCTGATGCTAATGAAAGATGATACTATATAGTTTTGGAGAATGCAGTCTTCTGTTTCCAGACAGAAATAGGATAACATGGTTTTAGCACCATTAGCACAAGCTTGCTCCACACTGCTGCACAGACAGTTCTTAATTTTCATATGGAGGTATGATCTTCGGGATGAGAAGTTCTGCAGTTATTCAGCACTTGTTCTTTCTAATGAGACTTTTCACAATTAATCCCCTTAATACAAATGGTGACGGTAGTTTTGTGATATGGCCACTGTCAGGAAATACAATGAGAATAACATCTTAACTCAGATGGGTCACCAAAGAGAAGGTTACATCATTTGTCATTGACAAGCTAGATTGGCTTTAAACAAGTAACACAGAGCTGAAAAGCTCTATATTCCATCATCAAGCCCAAGACCTATGCCGCTTGTCTTAATTTTAATCTTTCTCCCATTGTCTTCTCCTCTGCTGACATCTTCAGTTATCCTTTGGTAGATAATTAATTCTTTTGAAACCTTTTAATTTCTATTGCCAGTTGGGAGAAGAGCACAACTGGTATTTTAAATGCAGAACACAGCTGAAAATGTTTTCTACATCAGCTTTGCAACTGCAGTTGTCCTCAGGCCAGTCACAAAAACTGATACTTCACTGTTAGAGTTAATAGGCAAAAATAAAATAAAGAAAAATTCATCATCCAAGACAGGGCTATGTGAGAAGAAAACTGCCAATTTAACAAGCTGTTAAATGTGCTTGTGCTTAACATAATTTAAATGTCCTTTAAAACGGCAATTATCCCCTCTTTATATACTGTGTGTATATGAGTAGTTATTCTGTTTATTTTCTTGAATGGGGATATAGTACATAACATGGATTGCAGTATCAACATCAGACACTAGCCAAATTAACATGGAAAGTATAATACAGTGGTGTTATTTTAAAAGAATAGTGCCATTTAAGTCAACTTAATAAATTTTAGCCACATGCATCATTTTAGAGAGGTTGAGTTTCTGTGTTTTACTTCCCAAATCTGATTTTGCAGATTCATTGCAAACCCTGAAGCTCTACTTTTTAGTTACTTATTTTTTATCCATCAACTACTGCCTGATGCATTTTCAAGTCAACCATGAATTTATTCCAGATATGTTACTAATGTATTCAAATATAAATTAAAGACTGAAAGTGTGAGTTGAGTCTTATAATTAATATCAGATTTCCTGGAGATCTTTTCCAGCATCAGATCAATTCATTTGTAGGTGCATCAGTGTTAACAATTATTTTTCGGTTATTGCCAAAAAAATTTCATATTTGTATATATAAGTGGTAAAACTACTGCCATAAGAGAAAAAGAAGCTATATTGGCAAATGGAAATGGGTTATGTGTTGTATGTGGATGAGGATCCTTTTTCGGTTTATATGGCTCCAGATACATACCACCTGTTTCAGAACACATGGCTTTCATGAACAAGGAGCTTACATTCTTGTTGAGTTACATATTAATAAATTGCATATCCAATAGAAGTGTGTGTGTGTAGATAGATAGGACAGGACAAGCATGGCTACAAAATAATTTCAAAACCTGATTACAAAGGAAGACAGCTGAACTGGAGTTCATTTGCAAATTCAATACAATCAATTTGGGACTGAATAACTGGATAAAGCACTACAAAGGCAATTTCACCTCTCTTAATATTCACATCTCCACATCAGATTTTATGAATGAGCAGCTTCTATCCAGACTTGATTATTAAAACAAATAACTTAGTTCTTTTGTTATTCTTATATATACTCCTGCCCTTTAGCTTCTACTCTAATTCATCTGATGAAGCGAGTTTTACCCATGAAAGCTAATTACCTTATAAATCTGTGAGTCTAAGGGTACGTCTAGACTACATGCCTCTGTCGCCAGAGGCATGTAGATTAGGCTACCTGACATAGTAAAATGAAGCGGCGATTTAAATAATCGCCACTTCATTTAAATTTACATGGCTGCTGCGCTGAGCCGACAAACAGCCGATCAGCCGTTTGTCGGCTCAGCGCGATAGTCTGGACGCTCCCCTGCCGACATCAAAGGTATTTGTCGACCACCCAGGTAAACCTCATCCTCACCTCGTAGAACAAGGTATACCAGTAGTTCGGAATAGGAAGCCTAGTCCGAACTACCTAGTTCGAGCCCCGTGTACCCGCGCTGCATGGGGTTCGAACCAGCGGGGTTTTAAAAATGGTGGCTCCCCACTTATGCAAATGAAGCCCGGAAAATTCAAATCCCGGGCTTCATTTGCAAGTGCGGTATGCCTACATTACCCTCCTAGTTCGAACTAAGAGGGTAGTGTAGACATACCCTTACTGAGGTAATTCAATTATCCATTAGTGTGGTTTAAGTTTCATTAAATTATATACAAAAAACCTTTGCATTTATTTTTATTTCCCAACCTAAATCTTTGGTTCATGTATCAGTCATTTCTCATCTGGAGTACCGGGTCAGTCCTCTTGCTGAATTCCCAGTAACATTTTACTGGCTCCAAACAACACCATTATTATACATTATTACAATGGAATGAATCCATTGTGATTCAGTTGCTGCTAATGGAAAATCAATGGTAATATTGAAGATTTTCATAGGAGTTGAAATAGAATGCATTATATATTATTTAACATATAACATGCATGCAGTTAGTCTAGATATTTTTTCCTATAATATCTTTCAAGGCATATCTATCTTTTGTTTGCCTGAAGCTGAGAACAATAGAATGTGGATCAGGGTAGCAGTTTTCAAGCATTTAATACACTTTAAAGTGCTTGTTTAATAAATGTTAAGTTCCATATGAAAAGATTTTGTTAGAAAAGGATATTTTTGTCTATGTGCCAAAGAGTTTTGAAATCAGTAATTAAGCTCTGCTTCCAGTTCCATTTTTGTGTGCTTTAGCTAAAGTCCAATAAGAGAATGGAGATTTTATAGTGCTCCCGAGTGTGTTAAAGTTTTAAAGGGCCAGAAGCACTAACACAGCAGGCCATTGCAGAGTATTCCTGGGTCCTGCTGCTGTTGCTGCTGCCCGAGAATGTGAGAAGAGGTTGCCAGATTTGTGCAATGTATTGTAGCAACGATTTGCCATCCACTTGCCTTCCCTCCCCCAACTCAAAAGAATTAACAGGGGGGAGTGAGAATCAGATGGTAGAAGGTTGCAGAAGTAGCCTCCCAAAGACCCCAGGCAGCAGAACTCTTAGCCTCGTTCCAGGTGTTACAGTAGATTACAACAGGAGCAGGAGCTTTGACTGTGCTATCCAAGGAAGAAAGTGAGCTGTGAAGAATATGACTGACTTACACTATGAAGAGGAGGGAGAGTTCTCCCTATGCTTTAATAGCCAAAGGGGTTCTGTATTCCCTCAAGACACTTCCTTTAGACCATGACCATTTTTAAAGAAGGCAGCATTAGGTCAGAGTTAAAGTAAGCCAGGCCTGAAGTGGATAGAATGTTATTTATGAGAGAGAAAAGCATAGCTTCTGGGAATTAAGTGAAGACATACAGACTGTGAATAGTTTATAATATAGGAGGTTGCTTATACAAAATGAATCTGAAAGCTGACTCTTTACTCAACTCTTGGTAATTAACCCTTGCCTGATGATCACCACTGCAATAGCAGTATTTGCCAATGTTCATTTGCCTGCTGGTACTGGGTACATACCTAGGAAGAACATTGGAGACAATGCTGTATGAACATTACATACCTGCATGTCTGCAGTATTGTAGAGGTGTTGATCCAACAATATTTGGGAGATAAGCTTGGTGTGATGATGTCTTTTACTGCATGAGTTTCTGTTGATGAAATAGAGAAACTCTTCAGCTCCACAGAGATCTTCTTCAGGTTTGTGGTGATGGAAAGTTTGTCACTTTCATCAAGAGAAACTGGTCCAGTAAAATATATTATCTCACCGACCTTCTTGAAAAGTTATGCAAACCAAATTTAGGTTAATTACTATGCTAATGTCTGTCAGACCTCCCCCCACGTCCACTGCTTTGTCTGCTGCCCACATTAGATTTATTGCCTGGCCCAAATCACCTTTTGTAATTTATGTTTGCGGTGCTGTAGCATTTGTTTTAAATTAAGAAGAGAATCTCTTCTTCCTGTAATGAAAATTTCTACCAGAAAGAATCCACTCACTTCCTCATTGGCCACTTAGGCCCAATTTTGTAAGGAGTTCTTTGTCAACAGATTTCTATGCCCATGCCAAGCTCCACTGATGTCAGTACAGAGCTGAATGAATGCAGATCTCTGGGCCAATTGCAGGAGAAGGGTATTGGAGTTCTCAGATTTTTCAAGGCTGCATGGAAAATTATTTTCAGGAAAAAGGACTTTGCATATTCTGGGAGATTTTGAAATCCATATTGCTCCTGGAGTGAAAAATGTTCACAAGTCAGTAAATACTGTGATAAGTCCTCAACAAATCATTCATTCAAGAAATCTAGATTGGGTGCCTCATCTACCTGTGACCTCGGTTTGAATCCTTGAGTTTTAATTCCTCCTGAAATATAGTCATTATTGGGAAGCTCTCTCCAAGTTACCACTTCAATATAGAGGGTGATATTAATGGCAAAGTTCCTTTAAATTTCAAGAGAGGCGAGGAATTTCATCCACATGCATAAAAGATCATTACATGATAGATTACAGATTAAAAAAAAACTTATAAGGTCAGCCTCTTCATCTCTGTCAGTGAAGGCTTGTTCCAAGCAGTATATCCTAAAGACCACTTCATCCACTTGTCTGTTTTTTAAATGGTAAGAATTCTACCACTTCTCTTAGGAGACTATTTTATAACCTAAAAAAATCCAAGTCAGGAAATTCTGCACTAAGGAAAAATACTTAATTTTTCATGTTTTATATGTAATTAAAAACAGTTCTCTGAATACTTGCAGTACAGATTAAGCCTCTGAATCAGAAATCCCTAGCCACTGGGAGAAGGGTCCAGCTGGGAGTTCAATGGCCAGGAACCCTAGCCCAGACTGGGCAGCTACATCCAGGATTGGCAGTAGAGGGGCCAGTAGCAGCTGGGAGCCCTGGGCCAGGCCAGCAGCAGAGGGACCAGTGGTGGACAGGAAGCTTCGGACCAGGCCAGTGGCAGAAAGACTGGCAGCAGCTGGAAAGCCACAGGTGAGGTCAGTAGCCAGGAAGTTCTGGGCCAGGCCAGCAGCAGATGGGCTGGCAGTGGCCAGGAAGCCCCAAGCCAGGCTGGTGACAGAGGGGCCAGCAGCTTCCGACAGCCCTAGCTGGACTGGTGATTGGGGGTCTGAACATGGCCAGGAGCCACTGCCAGGGCCAAGACCAACACTAGAAGCTGCAGCCCTAGTGGCAGGGGGGCCAGGAGCCCTGCCGGACTAGGAGCACAGCCCAGTGTCTGCGACTGAGGCTGGTGGTGGGGAGCAGGCCAAAGGCCCGGATGGGAGCCTGGGAATGGGATCAGCAGGGGAGTATTGACCTCTCTGGCAAACTCCTTGGTTCAGGACCATTCAGGTCCTGAGGATTCAACTTGTGTATTAAATTACTGTGCCTCTGAACAGTGAGTGGTTAAAATATTTCGTAGTAATAAAACATTTCTACTATAATAAGTTGCTGACATATTTACACCTGTGCCCAAAGCTTGTTTGCTTCAAAAAGTCATTTTTTATTTTTACATTGACAGACAAACCTTGGGTTATTTATTTCTGGCGGAAAGCTTGGAGCAGGATTTGGCATATCTGTACAAAAAGTTTATACAAAGTGTGTTCCTTGTATCTAGCATGAAATCCATATCCATGGTGCTCCTGCATGAGTGTCTACAGGTAGGAAGAAGTGGTAGAAGCAGCAAACTTTGGGAGACCCACATTCCTTACACCTACAGGGTACAGTACATCTGAGAAGGCTTCTCAGGGTATGTCTACACTACAAAGTTAGTTTGAACTAACGGACGTTAGTTCGAACTAACTTTCCTAGGCGCTACACTAGCGCTCCGTTAGTTTGAACTTAATTCGAACTAACGGAGCGCTTAGTTCGAACTAGGTAAACCTCATTTTATGAGGATTAAGCCTAGTTCGAATTTACTAGTTCGAATTAAGGGCTGTGTAGACCCCTTAATTCGAACTAGCGGGAGGCTAGCCCTTCCCAGCTTTCCCTGGTGGCCACTTTGGCCAACACCAGGCAAACTTGTCTGCCCCCCTCCTGGCCCCGGAGCCCTTAAAGGGCCACGGGCTGGCTACACAGTTTGTGCCAGTTGCAAAGCTGCCAGCACCCAGCCAGCAGACCCTGCACCTGCCACAACATGAGCCAGCCACCCGAAGACACCCAGCCCTCCACTGCTCCCCAGGACCAGAATGGTGACTCACAGGAGCCTGCCCGGGGACGCAAGAGGTGGGCACCCGCTTGGTCAGGTGCGGAGATCGTGGACCTCATCGAGGTTTGGGGGGAAGCCTCCAATGTCCACGATCTCCACACTAGCCACAGGAACGCGGCTGTCTACGGCCGCATGGCTGCCAGCCTGGCCACCAGGGGCCACCAGTGCAGCCGGGAGCAGGTGCGCTGCAAGGTCAAAGACCTGTGGCAGTCCTACTCCCAGGCCTGCCTGCCAGGGGCCGACCTGGAGGCGTGCCCCCACTTCTACGCCCTGGACCGCCTCCTGGGGGCTCATGCCATCCCTGCCCCCCAGGACGTGATAGACCCCGGGGTAGAGGGACCGCTCTAGGAGACGGAGGAGGAGGAGGAGGGCTCCGAGAGCCAGGAGCCTGCCGGCAGCCTGCCCAGGACCTGGGACCCCCGAGGCACCCCACAGAGCTGCTCGCCTGTGTCGTCCGAGGCCGGAGAGGCGTCCACCGATGAGTACCATCGTGCTCCCCTTATGTGTACGGGGAGCTAGGGTGAGAGGGAGCCCCGGGACCGTGCGCCTGGGCCTTGCCCACCACGGAGCAGCAGCTGGGGATCCTGCAGGGGCCCTGGCCTTGCAGAGAGGAGCTGGGTTTCACACACGTGGGCCCCTGGGGTAATTGACCGCTAGTCTTGTTGCACCACAGCTGCAGCACCTGGGCCTGCAGAGCGCACCACACCGCCTGCAGCAGCTGCCTGTGCCCGGCAAGCAGGAGAGCCAGGAATGAGGAGGACTACCAGAGGCGGCACCTCCGGTTCCTGGATCACCAGCTCCACACCCAGGACCACTGGGTCCAGGAGGACCTGAGGCTGCACCGGAGGAGTTTGGAGGCCCTGGAGGAGTAGAGCCCTGCCCTGCGAGGCCACCTCCAGAGCCTGCTCGACCGCTTCCCAATTCCTCCTGCTCCTGCTCCTGCTCCCCCTGCCGCTCCCCCTGCTCCTCCTGCTCCTCCTGCTGCTCCCGCTCCTGCTTCCTCCACACCCCCTGTCCCTCCTGCCCCCCTCCACAACCATTCCCCACCGACGCCCCCGGACCCGCAGTGTGGCGAGACGGGAGAGGCAGCCGGACTCCCACCCCTGAGCTTTCCTTTCCCTTCCTCCCTTCCCTCCCCTTCCTGCTCCCTCGTCCCAGGTTTCCCCCTCCCCTCTCCCACCCTCATTCCTCCCTTCCCCCACCCCAGTTATGTGAAATAAACATACGTTTTTGTTCGAAAAACAGGTGTCTTTATTTGACAGTAGGTAGAGACGGGAAAGGGGAAGGGGGTAGGGTGGAAGAAGGCCCCAGTGGGGCATGCAAGGGAGAGGTCAGTCCTCCTCCTCCACCTGGAAGCTCTCCCGCAGGGCTTCCCGGATCCGGACGGCCCCCCGCTGGGCTTCCTGGATGGCGGCAGTGCGGGGCTGACCGTAGTGTCCAGCCATGCGGTCAGCCTCAGCCATCCAGGCTGGCAGGAAAGCCTCCCCCTTTCGCTCACACAAATTGTGGAGCACACAACATGCTGCCACCACGGGAGGGATGTTGTGCTCGGCCAGGTCCAGATGGGTGAGGAGGCATCGAAAGCAGGCTTTCAGTTGCCTGAAGGCCCCCTCCACCACGATGCGGGCCCTGGTCAGCCTGGCATTGAAGGCCTGGCGGGAGGGATTGAGGTGCCCCGTGTAGGGCTTCATCAGCCACGGCTGCAGTGGGTAGGCGGCATCCCCCACCAGGCACACAGGCATGTCCACGTCCCCGACCCTGATGTGGCGGTCGGGGAAGAAGGTCCCGTCCTGCAGCCGCTGGCACACGGAGGAGTTGCGGTACACCCGGGCGTCGTGTGCTTTGCCGGACCAGCCCACATTAATGTCCGTGAACTGGCCCCGGTGGTCACACACGGCCTGCAGGAGGATGGAGAAGTACCCCTTGCAGTTGACGTACCGGGAGGCCTGGTGTTCCGGAGCACGGATGGGGATGTGCATCCCGTCGATAGCCCCCCCGCAGTTGGGGAAGCCGAGGGCATCGAATCCCCGGATGACGGCATCCAGGTCAGCGAGACGGACCACCCTGCGGAGCCGCACCAGGTTGATGGCCTTGACCACCTGGAGAGAGAGACACAGCAAAGCGCCAATCAGTGGGGCACCCGAGTGGCTGGGAGAATTCGTGCCCTGGCAGTGCCCCGCGCCCCACTCCCGGAAGCAACCCCCCTGGCGGCGTGTAGTACGGCCGGGACAGACCGACCCCTCCGGTGCAGGGCGCTTTCGCCTCCTCCCGTCCCCCCTTAGTCCCTGGGGAGGCCCATCCCCTCCTCGCAGCCCCCTCCCCCCCGGCTTGGTGGCCGACGAGTGCCATACCTGCATGAGCACCGCTCCGACGGTGGATCTCCCCACGCCGAACTGGTTCCTGACGGATCGGTAGCTGTCCGGCGTGGAGAGCTTCCAGAGGACGATGGCCACCCGCTTCTGGAGGGGGATGGCGGGCCTCATGCGAGTGTCCCTTCTGCGCAGGGCAGGGGCGAGGCACTCGCAGAACTCCAGGAAGGTGTCCCTCCTCATCCTGAAGTTCTGGGTCCACTGTCGGTCCTCCCAGCGCTCCAGGACAATGCGGTCCCACCAGTCGGTGCTGGTGTCCAGACGCCAGACGCGGCGGGACATGCCGGTGCCGGGGCACCGCTGCAGCTCCTCCATGGCCCCCAGGGCGGCCAGGTGGAGAGGCAGGGGGCTGATGTGCACCAGGATGTGCCAGGCAGCCTCGAGCCATTGGTGGCAGGCTTGCAGCAGCAAGTCCAGAAAGTGCACCAGAAGGTGCAGGGCGAGCTCTGGCTCCATGTTGCTACCTGAGGAGGCGTCCCTGAAGGGAAGCACTGACACAGACAAGCACAGAGACCAACGCTTTGCTGTCCCTCGGCGAGGTTGGCAAGGAAGCAGGAAAAGCTGAGAACCGGCTGTCCGGGGGGTCCCTTTAAGCACTAGCCTCAGATAGCCTCAGACAGCAGCCACACAAAGCAACTACTGACCTGATGCCCTGCCAGAACTGGTTTCAGCCGCCCTTAAATGCCCCCCTTCATCCAATCAGTGTGGACGCGCTAGTTCGAATTAGCAAAACGCTAATTCGAACTAGTTTTTAGTTCTAGACGCGTTAGTTCGAATTAGCTTAGTTCCAATTAACTAATTCGAACTAAGTTAGTTCGAATTAGCGCTGTAGTGTTAGACGTACCCTCAGTCATTAGGCACGAATGGCCTCTGTGAACTGGCTTCACTATTTATTCAAGGTATCCACAGGATCAAACCATAACCAGGAGAGTTACTCAAACTTAGCAATGGAAAGCAAACACAACTCTGTTCTGTACTGTTATAGTCATCTCATCTGCACTCCACTTAACCCAATAGCTACCACAAAATGCTCTCTAATGCTATAGCCTTCAGAAACAGAAAGAGGAGAAAAAAAAATCCCAGATTTGTCAAGTGACTGTGTTGCTCAGTAAAATAAATGATGTGGACTTCCAGGTTTTTAATGCCTTGGGAAATCTAACTCTTCTTGCAGGCAACTAATTTCTTTAACAGACACCTCTGATAGCCCAGTGGGGAAAATGTTCTTAGGATTATTTATATGTGGACCGTGTCCATGTTGCAACAGGTAGCTCATCTTTTCTCCCGGATCCGATGCCCCACCCACTCCTATAAATAAATGAAAAACATTCTATACTTTACTCTTCTATTAGCTGTAAACAGATAGGACAAACTAGGCTGTCCTCTATCACCTGTGTTGGTTTTAGTAGGAAACACTAAAAGCAGATGGTGAATGGCTTTTCCAGTTATATCCTCAGATGATCTCATGACCTGATATGCATATGTTCCCTTTATGTGAAAAATTAAAGAGAGAATGATCAATGATGAAAACGACAAACATCCATACAACCCCATGAATCTGGTGGGATCCCAAGTTGCTTTACAGCCTAGTGAAGGAAGCCGTATGAACCCTGGTAGCGAAATATGAAATTTTAACCCACTGTGGAAATGCACCCACCATTGAATGGCTTATGGCTACACTACACAACAGTTTAATAAAGAAGTATATTTGCCAAATGAAACTATTGGAGAATTATTTAGGCTATGTCTAGACTGCAAGCCTCTTTCAAAAGAGGCTTTTTCAAAAGATACTTTCAAAAAGCCTTTTTCGAAAAAGAGCTTCTAGACTAAAACTAGTACTTTCAAAAAAGCAAACTGATTTTTTGAAAGAGAGCACCCAGGCAATCTGGATGCTCTCTTTTGAAAAAGCATAGTATGCATTATATAGCGCCTTTTTTCAAAAGAGCACTTTCGAAAAAAGGCATTCTTTCTCATAAAACGTGGTTTTCCGTGGTTGAAAAAACTGCCGTGTTCTTTCGATTTACTTTTGAAAGAATGAGGCTGCAGTCTAGACACACCCTGATGAGTGACAAAAGGCAGCTATTCAAATTGGAAGCTGATCATGATTCAGAGGATAAAAATTCTAATTTAGCCTATAAGGTGTCATAGGATCATATCTAAGCTGGTAGTGTTTGGCTGTAGGCTTTTAAGGGAAATTAAGAGCCCTTGAAAGTATTATAAATAAAATATTACTGCCTCTAATCAATCCATTCACCCGTATTTGTGAAATCTATCACCATGACATGTATGTACTGCTTTTGGGCTCTAGAAAACTGTGAGGTGCGTCTAGAAAAAATAAACCTAACCTGGCCTTAGGGTTTGGTTTAATTTTTGGATTTTATTTTGCTATTCATTGTCAGGTTTTCTTTTGCTTTGGTTCTGTGGGGAGCACTTCATTGAAGAGGTGAATTTTGCATTGTGAAAAATGGCACTGTTAAAACACTTCCCAATTTCAATGGCCCTTGGCCAATGACCAAGAAGTCTCTTTCCTCCAAACTATTTAATTTTCTATATTTGGACTCCCTCTATCGTAGCATACAGATGTTTGTAGCTCCTGTGGTAGGTCCTGGAAGGGAGATATTACTGTGGTCCAGTCTCATGTATATCTTTGTCAATCTGCCCATTCATCTTGAAAAGAGATTGAGTTTTCTTACACATTTAAGTTTGAACATGTCATTTTGGTAGCTGCCATTGTATGAGTAGCTCCAGTAATGAGTCCAGCATGAACCAGTTATTGCAAAGTGTCTTCAATACTGGAGGGCATATGCTTTTGATTGGCAAGGAAATAGTAAAGCCAAGAAGTCCTTACTGGATTTTCTTTCTTCCAGCTAGCACCCTTATGTTTCTTTTAGATTCAGTTGAAGCTAGATCTTTTTCACACAGATTTGTGTTTATCCCATGAACAAAGATAATTGGGTAACCCACTGCCTGTAGTGAATGGGAAAAAATACATAGAGAGGAATATCATATTTCTAAGCATTATCATCAATATTAGTTTGATTAATGATGTTACAGAAATCTCTCTCTCTCTCTTGGTTTTGGCTTTTAATCTTTAGGCGAAAAGAATATGAAAAAAAGAAAACCCCTACCTTTGCTAGTGACTTTTGGACCTTATGGGAACTGTGGAATTATTGGGAATTGAGATTCTATTCATTGGCCAAAACCTTAAAAGCTGTATGTATTGAAATACATGCCTCATTTAAAATATTCATATTTATTTATAGCTGAAGCTTTAAGTTACCACGAGGACTCACATTTCTGACAGAATTAATTCATAAATATGGTCAAAAGCCACTGTGGAAAGATTTCATGGCCCTTTTTGTGCAGAGTCTAACGAGTCGTAGTCCTACCATACTTTCAAAATACTCGCAGTGGGTGTGAAAAAATAAGAGATGTCAGGATACATATTTTATATGGAAAATGGTCATTGATCTGTGATTAGATCTGCTGCTGTGCAAGTACCTAAACTGATTTTTCCATTCTGTGTGCAAAGTTAAAAAAATTAATCTCTGTGGCTTCTGATATTTCTTCTTAAAAGCCAATAAATGTTGGTCTCATTTGTTCCAGATTTACACAGATATTAACTAAGAGCAGCATCAGGCCGTAAATATTGATCAAGAAACTATATAGAGAATAAGTATAAATTGAGTTGTTCTCTGTTGTTCACCCCTTTAGGGTATGGCTACACTGTGTGTGTGGGGGGGGCGGGGTTCGAAGAAGGTACGCAAATTGTGCTTACATTTGCATATCTTCCTGGGGGGGGGGGTTCTGGAAGAGGATTTTCCGATATTTGGCCCATCTACACGTGGCCAAATGTTGTAAAACTCTCCTCTTTCAGAAGCCCCCTTATTCCTTGCAAAATGAGATGTTCAGGGGGTTTCCAAAAGAGGCAATTTTTCTGACATTTGGCCCCATGTCGAGGGGCCAAATATCAGTAAATCCTCATCCGGAAAAAACCCCGGAAGAAGATATGCAAATGAAAGCACAATTTGCATACCTTCTTTGAACCCTCTCCCCCAAGGGTAGCCCTAAAGGCGTGAGTTACAGGGAACAACTCAATTTATACTTATAGGTGTAGTCTCAATATAGTTTATTCATAAATATTTAAGGCCCGATGCTGCTCTTAGTTAATATCTGTGTAAACCCGGAACAAATGAGACCAAAATGTATTTGGCTTTTAAGAAGAAAATAAGAACAAAAGTCCAAATGTCAGGACTACCCCCACATAAATCAATATAGGTTTCGCTTACTTTCTTTGTTGGATGTGTAAATGAGGCATGTGGCAGATAGATATGTGTAAGCAGGGGCTGAACTGCTGCTTGCTATCAGCCAGCTAAAAGGAGGGGTGGGTGTGCCCACTACAATTGTTTAGCTCTGCAAGGTAATTAACTGTTAACTGTTGATATGTAAATACAGCTCAGGAGAGAATACAAGGTGTGGCTATGTAAATCCCATTCAGCCAGGTCTGATGGAGGGTCAGTGTTGGAATGGAAAGTGGAGAATTGTAAATAATTTGGGACTGTTGTGGGGGTCACTAATCATGCTACCCATAAATGTGGGAACTGTAAAACATGCCACCAGTGCTTGCAGGGGAGACACCACCATCATGGTATGAAGTCTCGGAGGAACAAACCTCCCCCCTTCCAGAGTTGAGTGAACTGAGCAGGGGAGAAGTGTTAAAGGGTTTGAGTCAGCCTGCTTCACACCTGCCAGGTGTGAGCTATAAGACTGGCCCAACCTGCCCCTTTTCCCCCTTTGTTTTAAGGGTAGACCTAAAGCAGACTCCCTGAGGAGTCTTTTCTTTTGCTAGTCCAGTGGAAGCTGTATTCCTTTGCCAGTCCAGCTGGTGGCTAAAGAGTTGAAATCATGGAGAGCTGAAATCACTGGTTTGGCTGACAGCCAGACCAATTGCAGCCAGCAGAGTGGCGGCGACCAGCAGAGTAGCTGGTGGGAATCACTGGCTGGTGGCGTAACGTAGCATGGAGCGGTGGCAGGCAAGGAGTGATGACCAGCGGTGTGGAGCGGTGACCAGTGGCGTGGCATGGAGCGGTGGCAGGAGAGGAGCGGTGACCAGCGGTGTGGTGCGGAGCAGCAGCAGATGAGGAGTGGTGACCAGTGGCGGCAGCAGGCAAGGAGCGGCGGCAGGCGACCAGTGGAGCGTCCGGTGGCGTGGGACGAGACAGCTGGTGGAGCATGGCTGAGTGTCATAAGGTGCCCCCTATCTATCCTGCCACCCCCGTTTCTACCCAGATTTGGAGGTGAAATCCTGTGGGTGGCACAGACCAGGGACAGAGACTTTTGGGGTGTCGGACTCTTTGGACTTCAGGCGATTCTTGGCTAGGGGGGGCTTAGCTCATGTTTGGGTTATGAACTCTGTGGTGTTTCCCCCAAGTTAATGCTGTATGACTTCTCTCTCTGTTTCATTAAATGTTTCTTTCCTGCACTCAGACTCAGTGCTTGCGAGTGGGGAAGCATTGCCTCTCAGAGGCACCCAGAGGTGTGTGAATTTCCCAGATTACTGGGTGGGGCCTCAAGCCGGTTCTGTGTGAGATGGACCCCAAGATATTGAACCCAGCCCTGGTTACTGACAGACCTACCTGGCAGAAGGGTTACATATGTTTGAGACAAACAGAAATATTTAGAAAAATCAAATGCCAATAAAGAAGTATATCATTTATTAACCAGAACGACTCAGTCTCTGTTCACAGCTGCTGTCAGTGTGTGAGAAAGAAATGCTGGTCTGAAAGAAAACTAACATACAATATTACAAATACATCTAGTGTGAAAAAAATGCAAAAGTATCAAATCTCCAATTAATTTGAATCCTTTCAAAGAACTTCTAAATGTGTCTCAAACAAATAAACATTTGTTTTCAAAACAGTTTTATTTTACATGATAATTCATTCAAATGCAAGAAAAAGCAATCACTGGATAATTAATTTACAGTTGGCAACATGAAAAGAAAAATCAGCCAGACTTAAGCCAATGAAAACTTTTAGAAATTCATTATGAAGAATGATCTCTTTTACCTTGCATGTCTTACTTGAGGATCTTATTACTAACATATTATCATGAGACACCCCCTCCAAAGGCCAAATTCTGCCTCCAACAAACTGACTCAAAGCCAACACTCAAGAGCAGAAGTTTGCTGTTCAGTTGTGCTTTCTTGTCTATGATTTTGCTATAGAGAAACCAGCTCTCCTTCCTGTTCTTCCCTCCTCCAGTCCCCAATCAAAATTGTTCCTATATTTTTGGACTGCTTCACTACTCAAACTCTGTCACATTCACCAACCTGGCTCTCCTTTTACTTCCCTTTGGGCACATCTGCACTGCGGCATTATTAATGAATAACTGGTGTTATTTTGGAATAACTGACTTTATAACTGACATAGGATATGTCTACACTACCCCCCTAGATCGAACTAGGAGGGTTAATGTAGTCATATGGAGTTGCAAATGAAGCCCGGGATTTGAATTTCCCAGGCTTCATTTGCATAAAGCCGGCCGGCGCCATTTTTAAATGCCGGCTAGGTCGGACCCTGTGCCGCGCGGCTACATGCGGCATGGACTAGCTAGTTCGGATTAGGCTTCCTAATCTGAACTAGCTGTACACCTCGTTCCACAGCTAATCTGAACAATTAGCTAGTCCGTGCCGCGTGTAGCCTAATCCAAACTAGCTAGTCCGTGCCGCCTGTAGCCGCGCGGCACGGGGTCCGACCTAGCTGGCATTTAAAAATGGCGCCGGCCGGCTTTATGCAAATGAAACCCGGGAAATTCAAATCCCGGGCTTCATTTGCAACTCCGTATGACTACATTACCACCCCTAGTTCGAACTAGGGGGGTAGTGTAGACATACCCATAGTGTGCATCTACACAGCAAGCCATTAGTTAAAAATAATTTCGAGATGGAGAACTTCTTACTCTGCCTCCTGTAACCCTCATTTCACGAGGAATTTCAGAAGTTGAAGGAAGAGTGTTCTTCCTTCGACTTCCTGCTGTGTAGACAGCTCCGAAAGCCAAATGAAGCTATTTTAACTTCAGCTACGCAATTGACATAGGTGAAGTTTTGTATCTTACTTTGACTCTTTCTCTGCAGTGTAGACATGCCCTTTTGGAAGGTCAGCCCGAGATACTGGAAGAATTCTGTGTTTGAAGACAAGTGAATGGAGATATTGTTTCATTTTCATGGTTTATCTTGCACCCAGTGAAAACTGTCAAACTTCTTTTGATATCCATGGAAATAAGAGAATGGCTAAATTTTCACAAGTGCCTCAATGACTGAGCTTAATTTTCAAAACTGAGTTGGGCATTTGGAAAATAGATTTCACTGAAAATCAATGGGCATTTGACCATTCAGTGCCTAAATTTATTTCTTCACTGCAGACTTTGGTCAGTAGTTCAGTTTACAGCCACCTATATTTGTATATTATTGAGATACATGTGTGATTGGCTGGTTATGTTGGTGTCGTACACACTCAACAGGGGTGCTTTTGTTGATGCAAAGTGTGGTGTATCAGTAATACACATTGCACTGTGAGATGCACCACTGTGCAGCACACTACATTCTGGGTTTTTTAATTATTTATTTTTTGCTAAATATAATGAGATAGAAATGACTCACCCAGAAATCTCTGGGAGCTAGGGGTTAAATCCCCAGAATACAACTTACAACTCCATCCATCCCATATTTTTTGTGCTTTTTTAAAATAAATCTCACAAACTTGCATGGTTCTCTGACAGAAGTATGCAATAGTCTCATGAATGTTGAAAATACAGGAAGTATGATTTTCCTAATATTGCAGACCTATGACTGCAACAATGGGGAATGGGATGAAAAACAATCTATGCTTGTTAGTGGTGTTCACAGAGCTGCTGCAGGATATAGAACACTATCTCTGATCTTGAGAAACAAGCATTGACTAGTGGAATCTCACTGTACTGCTGGTATGGGACAAGGAGCCGCAGAACTTTTGGATGTGATATGCCACATTCCTGGATCTGTACACCAAGCCTGCCCAAGCATAGGGACACAAGAATGAGAGGGGCACTGGCAGGGGAGAAGTGTGTGCAGATCTCATTCTGCAAACATGCAATGCCAGACTGCTACTGGTCTGCAGTTAATCCCCAGTGTATGTTTGGGTGGGGCGAGGTCATTAATAGTCTTCAGCTATGCAAGACTATCACTTTAAGAACTGTGGTGAACATAGCGAATGAATTTGCACCAATGGGGCTCCTGAACTGAGGAGGTGAGTCACCAGATATAGTTCACTGACATCAGTGTGAGCTGGTCAACCAAGGTACAGAACACATGCATCTTTAAAAATGCAAGATTGTTCAGAAAACTCCAAGCCATCACATTCTTTCCAAATTTAGCACATGACCTTGGCAATAATGAAATGCCAAAAGTGGTTCTACAGCGGGTCCATAGCCGTGCTTGCACAGTCTCTTCTTCCTAGTAGCCCATAAGATCGAATGCTTCTGTGAGCTCCAGATGAAAGCACATCTAGGCTGTGTCTACATTGGCACCCCTTTCCGGAAAAGGGATGCTAATGAGACCAGTCGGAATTGCAAATTCCACGGGGGATTTAAATATCCCCCGCGGCATTTGCATGAACATGGCTGCCGCTTTTTTCTGGCTCGGGGTTTTGCCGGAGAAAAGCGCCAGTCTAGATGGGATCTTGTGGAAAATAAGGCCTTTTCCAGAAGATCCCTTATTCCTACTTGAAGGGACTGGCACTTTTCTCCGGAAAAACCCCGAGCCGGAAAAAAGCGGCAGCCATGTTCATGCAAATGCCGCGGGAGATATTTAAATCCCCCATGGAATTTGCAATTCCGACTGGTCTCAATAGCATCCCTTTTCCGGAAAGGGTGCCAATGTAGACACAGCCCTAGTGTGTAGAGCCAGCATAGGCACTTGAACAGTTTCAAATAACGAGAGTGAGATTCTAGGGGAGCTTCCCAGGGTGGGCAATCAGGAAAAGGCAGCCCAAAAATGCACAGTGGGCTTTAAAGAGGTGGGAGTGGCTTCCAGTCTGGAACCCCTAGCTCCGTATAACTCTGTCTAGAATGGTGATAGAGATTCAGCCGTGTTACTCTGGTCTAGCTGAAACAAAAGACAGAACTATGTAGCACTTTAAAGACTAACAAGATGGTTTAGTACATATTGATCTGAGGAAGTGGGTCTGGCCCACGAAAGCTCATCACCTAATAAACCATCTTGTTAGTCTTTAAAGTGCTACCTTGTTCTGTCTTTTGTTTCTGTCTAGAATGATCACTGTCCGAAAGAATGGGACTCTGGGATAGCAGCTGTTAGGGTTGACACAGGTGATGCAGTGTCTACACTTGCACAGCAATGACCGCAGTTGATCATTAAAGAAGATGGTTTTATTGTAGTGCTATAATGAGAATTAAATCAGCCAGAGACAAATTTGAGTATAGACATGTTGACAAATAGCTTGATGCAAAGTGACTTAAGTCATTTTTGCAAAGAGGTCTTAGGCAATTTTGAAAATTTTATCTCTGGCCTAGTATAATCCTTTGGGTTGAAAAGAACTTCTAAGGGAGTATATTGGTCATCCTTTAACATTGGTACAACACTGATTCTATTACTTAAATGTTTTTGGTACACTTTGCACTTCTTCTATCAACTGTTTGATAGTCCTCAGGGAATTTCCTGTAAATAATGATACGTCTCAAAATGAGTTTGAGTTGTTAGTGTAAAGTGTGCCGTAGTCTATATACTTCATAAATAACATTACTCATTTTTTACACCACGCAAATTATTGCACTGCAAGCCAGCGGTGTGCATCTACAATGCGCAAGCTTGTTTCACTATACCAACCTTTTACTGAGAATTTATTGAGCAGTAAAAATGCTGGACTGCTTACTTAGCATGCTGCACTTTCAAGTATTAGTATACTAACTCCATGGGTCTTTCATTGCACATGGGACCTTACTGCTCAGCAAGTTAGTGCATGCAGATTGACATCCTTCTTTATTTTACAGTAAGTTACTCTGTAAGCAGCTCCTGAGACTTTCCAAGGCAGAACACTCAGGATACGCAGTCTTGCTGTCATGTAGCATATAAACCACATTAATTTGGATAGACTGGAGAGAGGTTATTAAACCTCCAACACCTCATTAAAATGGAGCAGCTCTATTACCTTATTTTGTCAAGGCCAATAAATTAATTAATTAAAAGACCCAATGTACTTTTATTAAAATCTGGCTATAAACAGTAAAACTGTTATAAAAATACCAAGAAGACACTGCATCAGCTTTCTTAACTTTGGTGGGTTTTTTTCAATATAATGGAGAAAAATCAGGCCTGCAATAAGCAGATGTAACTTCAATTGACTTTAACTGGGATACACGGGTTAAGAGGCAGCGATTAATTTGGCATACTATCTTTGCTAACTGATAGTTTCACCGTAGGTCTATAGGCTCATTATCTTCAAAGTGCAATGTATGTGACCTACGATATTTGCAAATGCTAATTCTGTAGGAGAATTCTAAAAACTACATGCTAAAATTCAGACCATTCCTGCTCAAATATCATCCCTCAAGCATACAAAACTAATTCTTCTCCTTTATTCACCTCCTTAGGATTACATAAATTCACAGCAATACATTAAGCATTTATCTGTAACTTACACATTGCAAGAGGGTAAAATCATCTTGCCAGCTGTCATAGTACTCCTCGTTAAACAGTTATTTTTATAGATTCAGATGTGCTCCTGTTTATTCCCTATTGTGTTCTTCTATCATGCTTGCTACAGATCCCACAATGCTCTCAACTCCATTCCCCCATTCCACCTCCCTTGTCTGGCCAAAGGTTAATCACACAACCTCTCCCTGCTGCTACACATATAGCAGCCCATAATCTCTTAGCTGTTTTGATTCCTAAAACATTTTTTGCAACTTATTAATCAAAACAATGAAGCTGCACTTTCCAGACTTTTCAAAAATAATAATTTATCTTAAAAAAGGCAATTGAATTTTTAATTATGAAATTTTATATTGCACAAGTGAGTTACCTTAAAAAGCAAAGCAGAGACACAACGGAATTTTGAATTCAGTAGGTTAAAGTCTTGTCTTTCATCAAATTGAATATATCGAACCTCAGCAAGAATACCTCCAAGGTGTAAATAAAGCATGCTATTCCTTTATTTGGTTCACTAAAAAAGAGCAGAAACTTTTATGAAAATATTATTTAAATTGGCTATTACATCTTAGCAAAATGATTTCCTATGTCTCAAAATAGTTTTCATGTGCATAAGGGGGAGTGTGACGCACACACTCCCTAAGAAGCACAGGAGAGGGGGAGATATTAATACGTCAGAAATCTTCATCTGCCAGAGGTGAAATTAGTGAACTTGTGTCTGTTTGAATTCGTACATTTTGAATGTGACTTTGTGCAAATGGAACACATTAAGAGAAGTCTCATTTCTGTTTCAAAGACATTGGTGACAATCTAACAATAATATTCTTTTCTGAACTAGAAAAGTATCTGCTAAAATAACTTTTCCAGATTTCACAAACATTTGTCTTTTTCTCCTGGGATGAAACCCAGGCCTGTCTTGCAAAAAAAAAAAAAAAAAAAAAAAAAAAAAAAGAGAGAGAGACATCGGAGAATGACCTCACTGAACAGTAAGCCATGCGGGCTATCATCTGGCTTACTGGAAAAGATTTGTTCCCCTGTAAAGATTAGAGAGACAGATAATTACTTTCTGCTGCAGCTTCAAACCAGGATAAAATGGGTACACTGACCCATCCCTCCCCCTTGGTTACTGGAAGCATGGGGGCTATATAGGGCCATGCTTGTGCAGGAACCCAGATCTGAAAGGCCTGGTACCAATATGGCCCATTATAAAGACATGTATGCTGCAGCTCATAGTGTCTTTGGGAACTCAATGACTGGCATCCTCAACTATCCCCACTTTCCAGTTGACCTTTGCGTTTGTCAGTAGACTGAATAGTTAACCAGATCTTTGCCAACAATGATTTAGTTTGAAGGTTTCTAGCAGAATGGTCTCAAAGCTGCTGTCCTAGGAAAAATACACATCATCCCATGACTGTTAATAGAGTTAGGGATCTGGTGCGGATCCTGTTGGGTTTAGTGTGGCATTTCTGGTAGCACTTTTTTTTTTTTTGACATTTGAGGAACAGCAAGCCAGTATGGAAGAGAAATCTGATGAGGTTGGGGATCCCAGCACATGTATTTGGATTTAACTCATTTAGGATTGGGGTGACAGCTGCAGTGGCCTAGCTGAGTATAGGAGCAAGGCAATTGGGATGATTTAGTTGGGACTGGTCCAGCTTTGGGCAGCCCTAGGATTCTATGATTCTATGACTCTATAATTGGATATTGGCATTCTGAAGCTCACAGAGAGTACATGGGACCTCAAGTGGGAAATCAGTATTAATTTTCCATTGGGTTTTCATCCAATTGCTGGCAGACAGTGCCAGGCAGAGAGTGGTGTGTGTCTTCAGGCCCAGAATAATTTACTAGTATAGGTGGTCTTCCCTGTTGTCTGGAGGTTCTCAGCAAGGCCTCAATATAGAAGCAGTCCTGAGCTGGCATGGAAGGATGGGCATTTTATGAAATAAGTTTGTCTCTTCTGTACGTTTTGGGGGTCCATGAGTGGGCATCAGATATAACTGTGGTTTGCTTCGGGGAAGATGATTTGAGATTAAAGGGGTAGACAATGATCAAAGCTAAGCAGACCTGATTCTGGAACTTTCCCAAGGAAAAAAATTGTGTGGTTGAACATGCTGCAACCCAGAGTTTGTCAGGGGGCTGTAAAGACCTGACAGGTTGACAACATGAGACAAGTGAATAGACAGCAGACAAACTCATGGGTGTCAGGAGTGGAGGGGTTATACATTTTGCATCCAGACATAACATACAGGCCACCAGAATTATTCAGGGAGGATGAAGATCACTGTCACTAGGAGAGGGTGGGTGAGATTCTGTGGCCTGCATTGTGCAGGGGGTCAGACTAGATGATCATAATGGTCCCTTCTGACCTTAAAGTCTATGGGTGTGTCTAGACTACAGGGTTTTGTCAACAAAAGTGGACTTTTGTCGACAAAACTATACCTACGTCCACACTGACTTTGAGTTATGTTGACATAACGTCGACAAAACTCAACAGTTTTGACAACGTATGTAAACCTCATTCTATGAGGAATAACTCCTTTTGTTGACAGAGTTCTGTCGATAGAAGGCATTATAGCATCTACACTGTACTTTGCGTCCACACTGTTATGTCGACAAAGCGGCTTGCTTTGTCGAAAGAACTGGATTTAGTCTAGACGCTCTTTGTCGACAGAAGTTTTGTCGACAGTATCTGTCGACAAAACCCTGTATTCTAGACGTACCCTATGAGTCAGACTTGAGAGCTGACATATTTTTGAACAGTATTAAAGGGAGTTTCAAGAGATCTCTGGGAATCTGGCTAGGTATGGGGGAAGAGAGCTAAGGTAACTGCCGGTGCCTCTTTGTGGGAGATGTGCAAGTACTTGGCAATAGAGGGATACAGTGATGAAATAAAATTATTTGATAAAAGAGTTGAAGGACTTATTCTTTAAAGGCGTGGAAACAGAAAGGGTTCAGGGATCCTGTGACTGGTACCTCAGGAAACCAACACCCATTCCTTTACAGTATATTCCACCCCCCACCTCAATCCTTATTAATTGGGAATGCTGAGGTTCCAGCTGCAGTATGCCTAAGGGGAGGGGGCTGATGGAAGTTACCCAGTGTGTGTGTGTGTTGTGGATGCATAGATATTTACGAAATACCTGCACTGTAGACTTTTATCAGCCAGGTACCCCCAGACATTTAAGAGTAACGTTGTAGCCTACTAAAATTGCATTTGTCTCCTGTCCTTATGCCTTCATAGCTGTACAATACTCCTAGGCTATGACTAGATTGCATCCCTTTTTCATAAAAGGGATGTAAATTAGACGTATCGCAATTGCTAATGAAGCTGGGATTTACATCTCCCCCGCTTCATTAGTATAAAAATGGCTGCCGCTTTTTTCGGCACGGAGCTTTGCCGGAAAAAAGCGCCAGTCTAGACGTGGATCTTTTGGAAAATAAAGCCTTTTCCGAAAGATCCCTTATCCCTCTTAAAATAAGGGGTAAGGGATCTTTCAGAAAAGGCTTTATTTTCCAAAAGATCCGCGTCTAGACTGGTGCTTTTTTCCGGCAAAGCTCCGTGCCGAAAAAAGCGGCAGCCATTTTTATACTAATGAAGCGGGGGAGATGTAAATCCCCGCTTCATTAGCAATTGCGATACGTCTAATTTGCATCCCTTTTACGAAAAAGGGATGCAATCTAGACGTAGCCCTAGGATATGGGCTTCTTGCTTAGGAACAGACAGGCCAGGGCATCTCTGCAGGAGCTTGCAACACATATCCTTCCTTCCTCTTAGCCAGCCCAGACTGAACTGGACTTCCTCCTTTTATCTATCCTTTCCACCTAGAGTATGCATAGCATGGGCAAGAGGGCATGGTTTTGTGAGCCCACAGTGATAGGTCCATCCCTGTTAAACCAGTATGGGGTTGGTACACACCCTCACTTACTGATCATACAGCATAGTGTGTCACTTTACCATCTGCCCCTGATAGGTGGTTATTATTTAGGTAACATAACCAATAAACAGATAAAGAACATAATTACATGGGGCATAAACCACTAAAGATTAAATTGCATTGGTCAAATCAAATGTACTGTATTAGACAAAGATGGAGAAGATGTAAAAGATGGAGGCCCCAATAGAGGGAGAAAGAATTAAAAGAACTAACTTGTATGAACACATTTGAGTTGCTGATCAAATGAAAATGTTGAGGTCATAAGTATTGTGCCACTGTACACCATACAATAATAAAATATCACAAGAATCATTATTTAGTGGAGAAACCATTACTAACCATTTATATTGAGTTTGAGTGGAAAGAATGTGTTGGCACCGTTTCTGGAAGCTGAAGTGCTTTTACAAGCCTTTCAATAACTCACCCAGTTGAATAATAATAGATATGAGTATGTGTGCATCCTTACCCAGCTAAGGATTAAATGATGCTGAATTAAAATATCCTCCAATTGGATCAAAAGAGTCGAAAGCTCAGTTAATTTTGAGCATACTGTTCTTGAAAAATGTCATCCCTCCTTGCTCATGTAAAGAAAGTACACACTAAATCATTACAACAAAATATATGAATGTAAGCTAACTTGTGTGATTCTTTTAAAACTAGCCAATTAGCCCGTCATAAGACGGGATTTTCAGGTCTCTACTCCATGTCGGTCTTCTCTCCTGAGTCTCTGGTCTCTCGCTCCGTGTCTCTCTCTCCTCCTCCTCCTACTGCTTCCCCCTCTCTCTCTTTCAGCTCTCTTCCCCCTCCTGTCTCTCACTCGGGGGACCGCAGAGTCCAAATGACCTTTTGGGCTCAACACTCCCCGTGCTGCATGGGGAGGGCGGAGCCCAAATGGCCGCTTGTGCCAGTTTCTCCCATGCAGTGGCCTGGCTGAGCAGTGCAGATGTCAGCCGAGCGTCATGGCGGGAGGAAAAGGGGGGCAGGGTGGTGACATTCATGGCCAGGGGGCGGGGTCTGGAGCCGCTGTCTCGCCGCACATCACCGGCCCCCTTCCCCTCACGCCGTGGTGCTCAGCTGACTTCTGCGCTGCTCAGCCAAGCTGCCACGGGGGAGCAAACAGCTGTTTGGGCCCCGCACTCCCCATGCAGCAAGGGCTGCCCAGAGGGAACAGTCAGCATTTCAGCAACAGCGCCGCCCAGAGGGAACAGCCAGCATTTCAGGCAACAGCGCCCCCCAGAGAGAACAGCTAGCATTTTGGCATTTCAGACTCTCAGACACTGGGCTACTATATATATGATGTAGGCCAGTGTGAATCTTCTGACTGTGAAGCCTGATCTTTGAGAGCAACAGAGATCATTGAAAGTCTGTGGGTCTGTGCCAATTTACACTATTAGAGAATCAGGCCTAACATGTTTTTTTGTAAATTGAATTTAAAATATTACAACTTAGAGTGATTTAAGAGTGGATAGCACATATAAAGAAATCTATTTTATATTTTGTTATGTATATTCCAACTATGTGAAGCTCATTTTTTTTGATACAGCAATGCACTAAAGAGGTACTTATAGACAAATAAATGAATGACTTCATTTTTATGCCTACTGGATAGTAAATGATTCCTGTAATAGTTCCCATTCTGCTCAGGAATTGCTATGAGGTTTTTATCAAGGTATCTCTTGACTGTAATGTAAAACTGATCTCTTTTCTAACAAATGTTTGTCCATTTGAAATTGAATAATTTAATATAGAGTCTGCTTTATGGCATTTGGAAAATGCAGAATGGCTTGCGGCAGGAAACAAATATACTTTTCAGATATGAACTTTACTGCTAGTAATTTACAAAGCAAAATATAGATAGGAAAACATGAAAATTTGGAATCGCTTTCTGGTTTGACTTAACTCAAGTGAGAGGAATTATTTAGGTAAACCAGGAGTGGAATTTGATGGTATTGAATTCACTGATCATCCTCACCAGTCTATTTGCAACTAATGCTCATTTTTAAAAATATTGCTTCAATGCTCAGAAGAGACATTGGAATATGTATCTAAAGTGGTGGCTGTGTCAGGAGCTCTTATTGCTGCCATGGTTAGTGTAGAAGAAACTATAGGAGAAATCACAGATGCTGTTAATGGCAGATGGTAAATCTCTCTCTGTCTCTGTGATAGACAGATATGACCCATCAGCATCAACAAACTCTCTTTGCAGTGTACCTGATACAGTGCAGACAAATCAGGCTCTTTTCATTAAGTTCTGACTACAGCTGGGGACTACTAACTTCCATGATCAATTATCAGTCAGCCTGAACTACTGGTGCCTCTGAAGACTACAAAAGACTCAGAGTTTGATGACTCTGGAGATGAAGCACACTGTAATTTCTAATAAAGATTGCAATTCCTAGTTATAATATTGTTTAAAATACCTAATTATTTGCATGTTCAGTAGAACCTCAGGCTGTGTCTACATTGGCAAGATTTTGCGCAAAAGCAGCCGCTTTTGCATAAAAACTTGCTGCCTGTCTACACTGGCCACGAGTTCTTGTGCAAGAACACTGATGTTCTAATGTAAGAAATCAGTGCTTCTTGCGCAAGAATTATGATGCTCCTGCTCAGGAATAAGTCCTCTTGCGCAAGTGTTCTTGCGCAAGAGGCCAGTGTAAACAGTCAACATGAATTTCTTGCACAAGAAAGCCCAATGTTTAAAATGGCCATCGGAACTTTCTTACACGAGAGAGCGTCTACACTGGAACGGATGCTTTTGCACAAAAGCACATGTCTTGCGCAAATGCACATGCCAGTGTAGACGCTCTCTTCTGCAAATACTCTAACGCAAAACCTCTTGTGTTAAAGACTATTTGCGCAAAATCTTGTCAATGTAGACGTAGCCTCAGAGTTACAAACTGGTCAATCACACACTTTATTTGCAACCAGAAGTAAATAATTGGTCAGCAGGAGAAACAAAAAAAAGTAAATGCATTGCAGTGCTGTGTTAAAGATAAATATCTAAAAAAATAAAGAGAAAGCTTAAAAATGTGTCAAGATAAGGAATCTGTTTCTGTTCTTATTAAATTTAAATTAAAATGGCTAAAAGCAGCATTTTTCTCCAGCATAGTAAAGTTTCAAAACTGTACTAAGTTAATGTTTGGTTAAACTTTTGGAAGAATAACCATGACTTTGTGTTCAGAAATATGAACAATCTCCATTCCTGAAGTGTTAATAACTTTTAGGTTCTACTGTATTTAAAGGCAATATATCTTCAGATCACTTTTAAAGTCTTCTATGACCTTCTATTCACTCTGATGTTCGAGGTTCACGTAAGTGATTTTATTTACAGCAGTGAGGGTACGTCTACACTACAGCGCTAATTCGAACTAACTTAGTTCGAATTAGTTAATTCGAACTAAGCTAATTCGAACTAACGCATCTAGAATTAAAAACAAGTTTGAATTAGCGTTTTGTTAATTTGAACTAGTGCGTCCACATTAAGTGGACCCTGAACCAGGCTTAAGGATGGCCAGAAGCAGTGCTGGCAGGGAATCAGAGGAGGACTTAGAGTGTGGAGATGCTGTCTCAGACTAGCCGAGGGCTGTGCTTAAAGGGTCCCGACCCCCATCCCGGACAATCAGTTCTCAGGGTACCCCGCTTGCAAAGCAGTCCTGGCTTGGATTGCCTGGAGTACCCACACTGGGCACATCACAGCACTTGGCCATCAGACCGGCTGCACTTGCCACAGGCTGCCATCTGTGGAGAGGGGGAAATCGGGGGGCTGCAGGAGAGCTTCCACCCCCAGAAGCCCACAGAGCCAGCCCAGTCCTCCTCATCGGGGTTGTGTACCCCATTCCTCCCTCACCTCCTTCCACTTACCCTTCCCTAGCCCCTCTTCTTGATGTACAAAATAAAGGACAATTGTGTTCAAAAATGGAATCTGTCTTTATCGAACAAAACGGGGGGAGACTGGGAAAAGGAGGTGGGAGAGGGGAAGATAGAGGGTGGGAGAGGGGAGGGCAACTACAATGATCAGGGGTTGGGAAGAGGTACCATATGAAGAGAGGCTAAAGAGACTGGGACTTTTCAGCTTAGAAAAGAGGAGAGGGAGGGGGGACAGGATAGAGGTCTCTAAAAGCAGGAGTTGGGTGGAGAGGGTGCATACAGAAAAGTTCTTCATTAGTTCCCATAAAGAAAGACTAGAGGACACCAAAGGAAAGGAATGGGTAGCAGGCTTCAAAATAGTAACAGAAAGTTGTTCTTCACAAAGCAAAGAGTCAATCTGTGGAACTCCTTGCTGCAGGAGGCTGTGAAGGCTAGAACTAGAACAGAGTTTAAAGGGACATGAGATCAAGTCATGGAGGTTGGGTCAATGGAGTGGTATTAGCCAGGGGGTAGGAGTGGTGTCCCTGCCCAAGGTTTGTGGAAGGCTGGAGAGGGATGGCACGATACAAATGGCTTGGTCACTGTCTTCAGTCCATCCCCTCCAGGGTCCCTAGGGTTGGCCGCTGTCGGCAGACAAGCTACCGGGCTAGATGGACCTTTGGTCTGACCCAGGACGGCCATTGTAAGCTCAGGGCTCAGGGTCTCAGTGGACCACCTTGATTTTCATGCACACCTGCTCCTGGGTGGCCAGGCTGGCAGCTCTCCTGCCCTAGACGGCCACTTTCCTGTGCCTAGTGCGGAGGTCGTGGACGAGGTACACGATGTCCGTACTAGCCCAGGAAGGTGCCCGCCTCTTGCAGACCTGGGCAAGCTCCTGGAAGCCGCCAGCCTGGTCCTGGGAACAGGGGGAGGGCTGGGGGACATCGGGTGGGTGGCTCTGAGCTGTGCCAGGTGCAGGGTCTGCTGGCTGGGTGCTGGCAGGAGTGCACCTGGCACAGGCACCGTAGCCAGCCTGTGCCCCTTTAAGGGGTCCGGGGCCAGGAGGGGGGCAGATGAGTTTCCCTGGTGTTGGCCAGAGTGGCCACCAGGGAAAGCTGGGGAGGGCTAGCCTCCCACTAGTTCGAATTAAGGGTCTACACAGCCCTTAATTCGAACTAGTAAATTCGAACTAGGCTTAATCCTCGTGGAATGAGGATTACCTAGTTCGAACTAAGCGCTCCGTTAGTTCGAATTAAATTCGAACTAACGGAGCGCTAGTGTAGCGCCTATGAAAATTAGTTCAAACTAACGTCCGTTAGTTCGAACTAACTTTGTAGTGTAGACATACCCTGAGTGAGGCACTAATGAAGCTGAATTGTGGGCTATATGACAGATCCTAGATTATTTTAGGGAACTTGTAAGTGTGCTGAAAAAGGATGTTCAAGTGGTATTTTCAGAGAACTTTCCAGTTCACCTGCAAGAATTTGATTTTGTGGAACATTAGTCCATTTTTTATGGGGTGAGGAGGTCCACCTTAATTAGAAGGAGGACCAATCTTCTTGGGGCTACACTGGCTAGAGTAGTCAAAAGAATGTTTAATAACAAAAGGGGAAAGTAAAAGGAGTGGGAAATGAGAGCACTCACCACAAAAGGAAGATGTTGAGAGCACAATTAATCAAGGAAACAAAGGATGTGATTCTTTAAACGTCTTTTGAGTCTTACCAATACCTGGTGGGTGACAATATTGACAATAGAATGAGGAGACCTGTGACACCATAAACTTTCATGGGCAAAGACACACTTTGTCAAAGACCTGTGAAAGCTTATGCCCAAATAAATCTATTAGTCTTTAAAGTGAAACTGGACCCCTTGCTGTTTTTGCAGATACAAACTAAAAAGGCTACCCCTCTGGTTTTTGACAGTAATGTCAAAGCAAAGATAGCAATTCTTTTGTGTGCCCAGGATTTGTTGTGACTTTGAGGAGGTCAAATCTTTTGCTAGACCTATAACAGCAAACATTTTGGAGTTGTGCATTGTCCCCACAAATTTCCAGCATCATCAAAAAAATACTGAGGTCCTGTGGCTGAATCTTAAGTGAATGTGATTCTCTAAGATTAAAGTTTGGGAAAAACAGTGTTCTGTCTTTCAAAAGTATTGGGAGGAATGTGTATTTGCTTTCCTTTCTTCTGTAGTTTTATTTATGTTTCCTTATTGCATTTCCTCTCTCTTTCTATAGCTCCCTATCCTGATATATGTTGAGTCTATCTGTTAAACCACTACTGTTTTTTTCAATAGCCTATCTTGCGGTAGTCCATTGGCAGTGTCCAATGGCAGTTTTCAAACTAGTTCATCTTCTGAGTCATCAGATTCTGCATCCTGCACACATGTTGATTTGCAAGGATTCCAAAAATGTACAAACATGCACAGTTTGCTAACTCAACATACTATTCTTGTGGTAAATAATGTTTTCTTCGCACACATAACTTGTTTCTACAGATATTATTTTTAAACGGGCAATCCCTGACTATTAGAATTGTTTCTAGCTATAACATTCTGGTAAAGAAACAACTTTATGCCTCAATATCATTTGGTATTAAAGAGAAGAAGAGAGAATTCTTGGCTGGATTCACTTTTTCTTGGCTATTTACTTTGTGAAACATCTGGGCTCAATGTCTACATGATACCTAAATGACAGTTACACTCCTGGGAAAGTGGCTAAGTTGCTATTTGATCTTCATTTTATTTATTAAATAAAAACATAGGTTGGCATAGGAACAACAAAACTTTTATTCTGTGGCTATGTATGTGAAGCAATAGTACAATTATCTTCAACATTATTATCATGAGGCTTCAGGAACAAATACCAGTAACTCATTTGCTCCAAGATCTGACCATTTTCTCCCCAGTCCATCAATCCTTTTTATGATACAACATTAAAAAGCAAGATAATATGATTCTCTCTTTCAAATTCACAATAATCCCCTTCCTATGCATTGTTTTGCCAGGTGGGAATTCTGCTGTTTGTCTCTCGCTTCCATTCTTACTGCACCATTTAACAAATAAGGCTCCAACCACGTAAATGACTCCTGTGCCTACACTGATCTGTGTTACAGTCTTGTGTTCTTCCCCATGAAAGTCCGTGCAGGTGCTGGGTGACTTCCCATGGGGAATCATTTGCAGATTTGGGGCCTAACAGTGAGAATTCTAAGTAACCACCAGTTTTTCTACTCTAGCAGAAAGTTTTTTGTTTTTAACTGTTGCAAGTGCCAATTAAAAACATGTAAATTGCCTCCAAATGACAAGAAACAGCCTCATGAGAATACTTCCTACACAGAGGCCCTGGCCAGTGGATATAGAGCTGTTATAATTGCTCTACGCTAGCCATGCTCCCAGACTTCAGAATACAAGGCAAACTGTAAAAGCGGGATGTCTGGAGGGGACTGCTCTATGGGTATCCTGTTTCCCAGAGTTCATGGGAAAGCAAAGTGTGAGCTAGTGCTGCCCTGACACTTCTTTAACTTACAGATTGAAGACACACTGGTCCCATAACACAGAGTGTGAAATCCTGGCCTCAGTAATATGAATGGAACCAAGATTTCACCCCAGGAGTCTAAAAGTGGCTTACGGCCACCTTTGCCTTACCCACTCCTCTCCTTGGCACAAGTGCAGGGATGAAGTAACTGAGAATCAGACCATTGAAATCCATGCAGTGTTGTAGTGCCAAGAAGACAAATCTTATAAAGTTTTCTTGTAAAACTATCTGACAAACACTTTTTAATTTTGGCTATTTTACCTACTTGACATCTGCCAAAATGAACATAATAAAATTGCTAACCTTCATAATATCTCTTCTTCTGAGGAGCATATAATTCTCATCTTTTTTGATTTTACAAAAAAGCCAGAATTATTTCCCTTATCATTTACTTTAACCTCAAAATCAGAAGTATTTAAAATAGAGCCAAGAAACTTAAGACCGAGAAATGTTTTATAAAGCCTTTGGAATTTCTTTCTCCACTGATTTACCTGGGTTTCTTATCTTCTTTGCTTCTACAGTTTCTTAAGGAACAGTGTCCCTTGTTTGATTGTAGATATCATAGATCAGAGGAATAAGGATGACAATGAGCTTCTTAAAACCACAGTCACCAATGTTATGTGTGACTAAATGTCCTCAAGCTTTATTTTCCTGAAAAGCTTCTACACTACTTTCATTTGCTGATTATGTAATTTAAATATTATTTTTGCTTACAGAAATATACAAAATTCCACCTTTCTATTATCTATCAACAAATAGCCTTCTCATGTATGTAGCAAAGAGGACAATAAACAAATAAAATGATGAAGGATACATCCTTGGCTACAAGAGCTTAACGTCATTGATGTATGGTGTACTTTTTCTGTAATTTCTCAGAAGAATCATGTTTAACCATCTTCTGTTTGAAATTAGTTACATTAGAAGGACATATATTGCAGTTCCACAAGATGGAACTACTTTAGCCTGAAGGAGAATTATGTATCATGTGGACTGGCTCTCTTATTTAAAATGTAGAGTCAATGTTAAGTTTTAGGTATGCTGAGTTGGAGTTAACTGAACTGAGAGCAATAGCATATAATTTTTGACATCCAAGATAAGCAGATATGCTTCCTGTCTTTTATTTGCTTAGCAAAAATCTATTCACCAGCATTAATGGCTGGAAGTTACATCAGTAAAAAGATGTTACATCAATTAGACATACTCTAGTAAAGAAATAAAATAAAACAAAATAAATAGATGGATTCATTTATATGCAGATGTTCTTTAAGACCATTAGTGCATGAATCGTGCAGTTTTTATTGAGGCATTTTATGGATAAATATAATCGATATTTAAGATAAGCAGTATAGGCATGTATGTGACTGTGAGTTATGAGGGTGGCTGGGAATAGAAATTCTGTCTTGCTGTTTAGGCAAAAAAATAGATAATTGTAAGGAGGTTTAATTTGAATATTGATTATTTTCCTCGGTGTACTTTTATATAATATTTTAAATTGTATTACTGGGAGTTTGTAATATATTTTTGTATCTCTTCTGGTTCTCCTCTTAGAAATTGTTAAATTTGAGATCTACTAAAAGTGTATAATATATGAAAAATTATATGGCGGTTCACCCTGATCTGATTGTATGTTCTGCTTGTGCCAAAGAGCCCAAAGTGGGAAAAGAAAGACCGAAGAATCAGTCAGGTGTGTGTGTCTTTGCTCTGGTGAGAAGAGTGCTGGCAAAGAGTCTTCAGTGGTTATATTAATGAATCAGAGCAGACTTGGTCAGGTGACAATAGCTGAGTAATCTAGAGATGACAGGGCTGGAGCAAAGCTACGTTTATGTATCAAAATGCATTCAAGTATATTCATGAAATATATTTAAAATAGTCTTGGATGGATAAATGACATGGACCCAAACAGGAGTTTTCAAAGACTTGTTCAAATAGAAAGAGGAAGCTCCAGGAAGAATTTATCCATCAAGAAAACCCAATCTTTCTCAAGTGACTCAATGCACAGGAGGGCTGCATTATGCATTGGGATTCCGCCGATGGTGTAACTGGCCCACTCTAGTGTGTGTGAGAGAAATGGAGCTATGCGCTCACATTTTGCATTCCTCGGGACTTTGTGAAACTCATGGATTGCATCTCAGGTTCCCTCCTTCTTTTCATGCAAACGTAAGGACTTACAAGGTGGGGGATAATGTGGACCATTGTGTCTGTTTTACTTTCATACATAAGAATCACTAACTGAACTTCAGCGTGAAACAAATGCAAGACCGAACTCTTCAATACATACTTAAGACTGATGCCAAAATGACAACTGTACCCTACCATGACATTGCAAAGAAGATGGCAAATGTTCCAGAGGGATTATAAAGCTATGATCAGATGACTTATCTAAGGATAACCTCTTAGAAAAGGCAAGACAGCACCTGGGAAAGTCAAGAGTGCCAGAAGAACTGAATTAATAACTAAATTTACACTTTGAGGGCTGAACCAAGAAAAGAAAAAACATATTTTGTTTCAAACAGAAACTGATTTGGGTTCCCCTCCCCTCTTAGTTGGTTTCATGGCTTTTTAAAGTGAAATGCTAAATTAAACACTGTTTCAAAAATATAACTCCCAGTCATCTGAAGAAGTGGGCTGTGCCCACGAAAGCTCATGATGCCATCTACGGGTATGTCTACACTACCCCGCTAGTTCGAACTAGTTGGGTAATGTAGGCATACCGCACTTGCAAATGAAGCCCGGGATTTGAATTTCCCGAGCTTCATTTGCATAAGCAGGGCGCCGCCATTTTTAAAACCCCGCTGGTTCGAACCCCATGCAGCGCGGCTACACGGGGCACGAACTAGGTAGTTCAAACTAGGCTTCCTAGTTCAAAGTACCGTTACTCCTCATTTCACGAGGAAGCCTAGTTCGAACTACCGTTACTCCTCGTGAAATGAGGAGTAATGGTAGTTCAAACTAGGAAGCCTAGTTCGAACTACCTAGTTTGTGCCCCGTTTAGCCGTGCTGCATGGGGTTCGAACCAGCGGGGTTTTAAAAATGGCAGCGCCCCGCTTATGCAAATGAAGCCCGGGAAATTCAAATCCTGGGCTTCATTTGCAAGTGCGGTATGCCTACATTACCCTCCTAGTTTGAACTAGGAGGGTAGTGTAGACATACCCTACATGCTTTGTTTGTCTATAAAGTGCTACCAGACCATTTGCTTGCTGTTTTTTTCTGTAACAGACTAACTCGGCTACCCCCTGAAGCTCAAAAATAAAAGTTGAGGCTTTTCAATATGGTTGAGCCAAAACACTTGGAAACCGCTTTTCTATGTTTTTCCATTTTGTCAGCTGAAACTTTTTGCAACATTTGACTAAATCCATAAATACATTTGTGTGGCAAATTTACTACTCTCTGATAAAAATACACTCAATTCTAGTGATTAGCACTTTGCATGTTGAAGCATTTTTCTGAAAAACTACTATGCCCAGATTTCCTAAGAACTGCTGTAAGAGCAAACAATTTAATTACATAGGTAGGCAAGACATATAGATAATTTATCATCATTTTAATATTTTGCTATTTGCCCAGACAGTTTGCTTCTTATATGCACAACTTTTTAAACTCAATTTTAGTGAGCTCTTTATTAAAAGAAAAAATATTCATTCTTCTTCTTGCCATCCGTATTTTCAAAGAGAAAAGGCTTTCACATACTACCCGAAAAGAAAGAAATCATTTGAAGTTGGTGGATACCAACTTCTTCAATGTTTGTCACTTTTAAGTGTGTTTTGGTAATACTTCAGTCTTTTGTATTGTATGCTCATTTTAGAAGGTGTGGTAAGTACACAAAATGGTGAAAATGTAGTCAGTAGTTTAGAGTATTTAAAGATGACAGCGTGTGGAACAAACAGAAAAACAAAGTATGATGTAAAGTTGAGAAGGTATTGGACTCACAAGAGAGATGGATCTGAAGTTTAGAAAAGAAAATAGAAGGGGAGAGATGCCTAGCTGATTTAAGGCAGTGGAGTCCCATTGGCTTCAAAGAAGCTACACTGTTATACTAATTAAGATCTAGTTTGGTGTGTCTTAATTAGGGAAATAAAAATGAAATGTGGTATGATAAATGTAGAAATGATAGCCAACATGATAGAATCCAGCAGTAAAAGGTGCATGTGTTTCCTTCTATAGAGAGTTACTAAAATAAATGTATAGCTTTAAAAGAATTGTGTGTGTTAGGGATGTAAAATTCCAGTTAACTGAATAAACATTAGGTCAGCCTAACATTTAACTGGTTAACCAACTAAAGCGGGGTCCTGGGTAGTCCTGTGGTTCTCCCACCCCTAGCCCTGTGCAGGAGCTGGGGCTGTCTCTGCTGGTTCCCTTTTGACTTGGTCTCAAGGGTGCAATCCCCAACACCACCGACTGCATTAAGGGCTGTGAAGACCTTGTTATTATAAACAGCCAGTTGGAACCAGACAGAGCATAAAGCAATCTGTGACACAGCACAAAAATACTGAATGATCATTAAAAACCACATGGCAAAACTCCTATTATTTCCAATGGAGTGTTTCATTAGCTTAGAAAATGGCCAACCAGAATAAATAGAACAGATATGTAATGATGTTGATGGAATCTTATGTAAATATTGACATACATGGATTTATCAAACAATGAAGATAAAGGCATATTTGTGAGGTCAGACCAATGAAAGAACCACAAATATGGTTACATGTGAGACAGACACATACAACTTCATTGCAGGATGTTGTATCCTTGCCGTGCATTACTCACTCTTTTCACCTAAGGTATTAGTGCACCTTGAGTCAAAGCAGTTAACAGTGACATGGCAAATCTGCCACCACCTTGCTCTTATTCCTTCCCTACTGATGGGGTTAGCCTGACATGCTTTCAGATTTGGCAACACTTGAACTGGCCACTAACAGAACCATAAGAAAGGTACCTTTCTTTAACTGACCATAAAATATCATCTTGAGCTTTCTCAGGTTGGACATATGAATGAAATAATCAGACCAACATATCTGAGCTTTTGTAAATGTGCTTTGAATGTCATACATCTGATCATGATTAACGATTTTTATATGGGGAATCGTATCCCACCATTTGACTCTGCAAAGTCAGACCACATGGAACTGATCACACGTCCGCAATACTTTGCCCATGACTCACTGTTGGGATTCCCTCTCAGACCTTTTCCACTCAGCTTATCCAGAACATCTTGTCAAGTTCTTGGAGAAAATTTCATTCAGTTCTCTGGGATCCAAAAAAACTCATTTTGACTCCACATTTCATCACTCATTTCCTTTATTCCATATACAGCAAAGCTATTACTAAGCCGGTCAGACTCAAGTGTAGCGGTGATCTAAGATTGCTTATAAACTTCAGTTACCATCTTTAGGATTGACAGGTTCTTTGTCCCAGGATCAAGCCCAGTATTCGATTATTCAGTCATTGGGAACCCTGATGTGCGCAGATGCAACACTCACACTACAGGAACTCTTCTATAATTGTAAATATAGTTTATTAATATATTTAGCACAGATATAAACACCCCAATTTTACAAGATAAATAGGGAATGCACATCTATATTTTCATATCATATACTCACACCATTCCTTCTAGAACAACCTGAGATGATAGCCATCATCTTCCTCATCACCTTCGCCTTTACCATCATCATCAGAAGCTAGCATTCTGGCATCTCCCAATGACTACATCTCCTTCTCCTACCACCCCTAGACTGGTATGCCACTTTTATAGTATGTTATGCTGACGTTGTTATGTTGGATGCATATTCAGTAGGGAATGTTTCCTTTTCTCTTTATTTGTATTTCGTTACCTTACTAATGGTGAAGTGTCTTTTTAAAATAGGTCAGGATATCATTGATCTCAATGATTATCGTAATTGTCAGTTTGTTACTCCATGGGCGTCTTGTGGTTGTCTATCACATTTATTATTTCTGTCCTATCTAGTTAATCAGTCTGGTCTTGTTTCAGGTTTTTCTAAGTAATGATGTACAGGCTAAATCTGAGGGTATTCTTGGAAGCCCCTCTACCATGGAAAGTCACTCTATCTTACCACAATCAGTCTAAGGGAAAAGTACCGAACATACGTGAGCTAATTGTGCTATCTGGGTAAAAGGTCCCAGTCAAAAATATTTACTTTGCCTTAGCTCAACATACAGGACATGGCCTGTAAGTCTCTTGTGTTACAGCCAAACTGCCGATATAAACCTACCATCAAAACCACAAGGAAATAATACATTCATATATCTTTAGTCAAGCAAACAGGTTAGCCCTATAGGCTGCAGAGGGTAGATATAAGAGTATACCATTTATCCAAAATTACCCAGGAAACCTTTTCCTTTATGTACATGAACACATGACATTGCATCACATGTGTTTTAGTATTGGCTTGGTTATTTTACTGGCTTTAATCTCTGCTCAGCATGCTCAGTCCATGTGCTGTTCATGAAGAACTTGATCTTTACATTCTAGGTTAATCTTGTTTATTGACCCTAGCACCTGAATGTTCCTACTGATTGAGGTAGGACAGACAACTAGACTCCCGCATATTACTTGTTAAGACTGTGTTTACGACTTAACTTTCCATTCACCTTCCCCCTCACACACACTAAAAAATGGGACAAGTTACTTATGTCAAGCCAGGCCTACACTCACAACCATATAGAAATGTTGAAAGCACAACTGCTTGATACATATTTAATTTTAGTGCTTATTTTGATATCCCTACTATTCCACAGGCAAAATACAAGATCTGAAAATGGAATAATAAAAAAACCAATCAGGTACTATGAAATGTTTCTAACACATTACCAGCACCAAACAGAGATGAGCCAGTAAGAGTTTATCAATGTAATCAGTAGTAGCAATCAGCTTCAAGAAAGAAGAAAGTAGAAACTCCAAGCTCACCTACTGTGAAGCCAATAGATGGAACAGAGAAACCACAGTGAGCTTTCAAATGGAGACTACCTGCAGAGAAGATTTGTTACAGCTAAAGTAGAGGTAGGAAATTGTCAGCTTTCAGGAAGAATGAAAAAAACAAAAAACAAAAATTATGAAAAAGAACAGAGTTACAGAAGTCATTTAAAATTGAACATTTGTTCAGTTGAAACACAGCCTATTTCAAATCTACAGCAAACTTTACCAATATTCTGACGTTGCACAGACCTGAAAAATTACTAGATTGAGTGTATTTGATTTCACATACAACTTCAAATAAATATATTTAATCATTAAGGAGGTTATCTTTGACTTTGGTGGGAATACAGCTATCAGACAGAATAGGAATATAAGACCCTAATGGTGGGGTCTCCTAAATCAGGGTATGTCTACACTGCTACCCTAGTTCAAACTAGGGTGGCTAATGTAGGCAATCGAAGTTGCAAATGAAGCCCGGGATTTAAATATCCCGGGCTTCATATGCATCTTACCGGGCGCAGCCATTTTTAAATCCCCGTTAGTGAGGACTCCGTGTCTGCGGCTACACGCGGCACAGAGTAGGTAGTTCGAATTAGGATTTCTAATTCAAACTACGGTTACTCCTCCACGAGTTTCTAATTCGAACTACCTACTCTGTGCCGCGTGTAGCTGCGGGCACGGAGTCCGCACTAACTGGGATTTAAAAATGGCGGCTCCCGGCAAGATGCAAATGAAGCCCGGGATATTTAAATCCTGGCTTCATTTGCAACTTCGATTGCCTACATTAGCCACCCTAAGTCGAACTAGGGTGGCAGTGTAGACATACCCTCAGTGAGTCCAGTAATCTGCTACCGGAGACAACTATGTCTTATAATACCATTCATAAATATATCAACCTCCGTCTCAAAGTATTAAGGATTCTTACTCCCACTACTCCTATTGAAAGACTGTTCCAGAACTTCATTCCTCTGGTGATTAGATACCTTATTACAATGTCTAGCCTAAATATATTCATGGCCAGTTTTTATCCATTTGTTCGTGTGTCAGCACTACTGATGTGCTTAAGTGGCTTTGCTCTCTCTCCCTGGTGTTTAACCCTCATTCCTTCCTTCCTCCACCACACACAGAACCCTATCATTTATTTATAATGTGCATATTCTCACACAACCTTTCCTTTCATTTTCCTAGGCTACACACTCCAAGGTCTTAGGCTCTTCTCATAAGATAAGACTTCCCAGTAGTCCTTCCCTGCACATGTTCCAGGCTGAATTCATCTTTTGTGGAAGTAAACACAGTATTCAAGATGAACTCATTGTTAGCTCGTAGTTATTTTGTGTGATCACTTAACATAGATTTGTCTTTTCCCTCATTTATTATTTTCAACAGATCAGCCCTCAGTTTAGCAGACATTTTTGTTATTAGTACTTATGTATATGGCCTTGCTTTTTGTACTACTAAAGTTCAACCCATTTTTATTGTTTCAGTCCTCAGGGTCATCTCATTTTACTTGTGTATATTTCTGTTCCTCTTATGTAGTGACAATGCCTCCCAACTGTATGTCAACACATTTCATTATCACAAGTCTATTTGTGTGCCAAGATCATTAATGAAAATACTAAATAAAAATGATCTAAAGATTCTCATGTAAGAGTGAGCTAAAAATCAAGCCCTGAGGAACTTAAATAGTAACCTGCATCCCCCAGACTGGCAGTTTCCCTTTCACCGTAGACTATTTTCATTTCCTCTTTAACCAGTTTCTTCCCAATTTTCAGTTATTTTATAATTGATATTTTCTGCAGCTTCTCCATTAATAATATCCATGTGGTACCATATCAAATGCCTTACTAAAATTCTTGTTAGCCTGAGAGAATCTTCTTTGTGATAAACTCATTGAATTTTATCCCATTTGTCACTGCCCTCCACATCTTTGTTATTTCTTTCAATACTTCGGATAAAGTCAGGCAACATATTAATGTAGATTTGGGATCATACATAGATTATGCTTAACCTCTACTTCCTCCTCACACCATAGCACCCTCCACTTCTTTTTCTTGTCCTCTGTTTATATATATGACCAAAGACTCTTTTGCTATTTGTTTTAATTTCCTTTACAAAGTGTAGCTCACCTTGACTTTTAGCAATTCACACTTTAACGCTACACTTTCTGCTTTCTAACACATGACTTTCTTAGCCGATCAATGAAATCTTCTTATTCCTTGTTGGCTCTGTTTATTCCTAATGTCCTTATTGAGGTTGGTATTTATTCAGTTAGGTCTGGAATCCTTCCCTACTCATTTTTACCCTTTTCTTGAGATGCAAATTCCAGATATTTGACACCTTTAACAAAGAAATGCCAAGTGTCCTCTATATTTAGGTCCATGAGCTCTCTTAGTCTCTCTATTGCAGCTAAAAAGATTTGATATTTAATATGTGCGCTAGGTAATTAAAAATGCAAGTGACATTGTACTAGTACCCATAACATTTGAAATACAAGAGTCTTATCTAAATTTCAGATTCCAGAACAGTGTATGTGGTATGATACGATATGCAGTATACATTACTGACATTAAATGTCTGAGACAAGATAATCTGCTGGGTACAAAAAGCATTGAGTGCAGGTGTTCAGAGATCTGTTCATTGCTCACTCATTCTCTTCTTCACCTTGGACATGGGTCCATACGGTGTGCTACTGTAATATCTGATAGATAGCGCCTCATGGGTATGTCTAAGCCATGGAGAAGATCAACCCTCCAGAGGTCAATCTTCTATTGTTCGATTTAATGGTCTAGTGTAGATCCCCAAAGTGAATGCTGAGGGCAGCCTACACCACTGTCCTGTACACCTCATTCTGCGAGGAATAAGGAAAGCCGATGGGAGGAATTGTAGATGCTACAGCAGCTCGGTTTAAGGTAAATAGAATCCAACTATTTGTTTTACATACATGGATAGCTACCTTAAGCTGCTCTGCCGTGTTTAGTGCAGACCAGGTCTATGGGAGCATCCCATGTGAGCATAACTGAAGCACACCAAGCCAACTTTTCACCTCCAATGTGTTCCAGCATTTCTCTTGCACCAGGGATCTATAAGATGATGGCATATGAACTGGCTATATTATCTCTATGCTCAGTGAGGATTCTATCCCTCTGGAGAATCTTCAGAAAGGGATATAAAGCTAGTCTGTACGTGCTTTCATCACTTCCATGCCATAAAAGAGAGCAAAGTGGAGCAGAAACTCTTCCCCTGATATAGCAATTTAATTGATTATATCATACATTTTACAGGAGGAAGGCAGAAGACATTTTCTATGAGAAAAAGCTAAGGACTGCATGTCAAGTAAAACACAGTTATATACATCAATTTTTTCCTGGTTGCAGATAAACTGAAACAAGTAGATAAATTGTTAGCTATAATATCAGAAAAACAAGAGCTTTTGGACTGATTCGCACAGTTGTCATATTTAAGTATGATATTTTCTAGTCACCTCTAAAAAGCAATTTGTCACTATGTAAATCTAGAAATAATTTGAGAGAGAAGTGAAAGGCTATATTATGGACAACATAATGGAGTGGCTGATATAGGATTCAATTAATGAAGAATTAACGGAGAGTAATGTAATTAATCCCAATCAACATGGATTTATGAAAAAGAGATCTTGTTAAACAAATCTGATGAGATTACATCCACACAACATTAAAAAGCTACTACAATAGAAAATTAACATGGCACATATTAAACCGATTAAAAACTTTAATTGTAAATGATGACTCATCAGTGAGGACATGAGTTTCTAGTGAGATCCTGCAGGAATTAGTTCTTGACTCTACTCTAGATAACAATTTTTTTCACCAAAGACCTAGAAGAAAACATAGAACTATCACTGATAAAGTTTGCAGAAGACACAAAAACTGGGAAAGTGGGAAATAATGAAGTGACAGCTCATTGACAGAAGGACCTGAATCACTCGGTGAGCTTGACACGAGCAAACAATATGGATTTTAATATGGCTAAATGTAAATATATACCCATAGGAACAAAGTGGCCAGATTATATAGAAAATGGTTCTCTTTGGCTTTGGAATCTATTAGTAATATTAAAATGAGATATCTAGGTTTACATTGTCAAACAATCTTATGTGAGTGTTCATTTCCACACACTAGCTCTGTCACTGTACATGCCAATGTCTGTTTGAGCATGCAAATGGAGTATAATAAAAAGAAAACATGCATGCAAACAATACTATACATACATACATACCAGTTCAGAAGCTTTGAAAATATAGCCTCCACTATTGGCATGCTCCAATGTCACGTTTTTAGGTTGTAAAATATTCCTCATGCTTTGCCAAATCTTCTAATAAAAGCCTAGGAGATTTCTGTCTGTTTGTTTCAGATAAGAGTTTTTTCTCATCATTATGTAGAGAGAGGACATGCAGGGAAGAACCAAATTCTGGCCCTTCACTTAAACTAGTGTAGCACTAAAGTAAATCCACTGAATACAAAGTGACATCAGCGTACCAAGAAGTGCATGTTCATCATCTAGGAGATTAAGGCAAAAATGAAAAAAAAAAAGTTTATCTGTAGAATGAGGTATGTATTGATATAAAAGTTCATGGGAGGTTTAAATAGTCTTTAGTCTTAACATGCAAAGTATTTTATTTTCTAGTAGTGCTTAGTCAACACATACTTGACTAATAGAGTACAGTGTAGCAGCAAGAGGAGATAGGTCCATCAAAATGACTTAGATTACAATCATATTTTGCCTAAATTAAGGGGAAGTATAAATATTTATATGTTTATCTGTTACCAAGATGGTGCAACCAAACCTAATAAACAAACAAATAACAACAAAAAAGGCAGCACTACTCCTTTTAATAATCATTCTTCAGTATGCAGGGAATTGTGTCTCATCAATGATGCTAGTGAAGAGGAAATAGAATCTGTCAGTCATTAAAATGGAAGGTATACAGTTCTGTGGCTGTCTGGAGATGAAATTGGATTTCTGAATCTGGATCCTCCTGATTCCTTTTTATTCCACAAAGCAAATTGCTTTGCCATAGCTTCAGCATCAAACAGAAAAGTCTTCAGCTCAACTTGCATAGGTAGTACTAAAAGCTTTTTAAGAGCCCATGCACTGTATTCTCCACTGAACGATATGTTTTGGAAGACCAGCTCTTATAAAATGCAGGATTCGTTTTCCAAAGGTTTTACGCAATTTTATGTGTGTTCATTTACTGTTTCTTCTTTTTTCTCCCCTGAGTTTTTCCTCCACCCCTTTTTCATTTTGTTCTTGTCCAAGACATCATACTTTTCACATTTTTATTGACATTGCTATATTTTTATTTGAGACAAAGTATCCACTAACAGCAAATGGTTGCATTTGTGATTGGAACTCAGAAAAAGACCTTTACACACAAAAAAAGATATAATATTGGATTCATTTAATTCAACACTCTTATGAGTTATTTCAAGTCCATTGAACACCTTAGCATTTGCTTAGCACAGAACACATATCTGATAAACTAACAGATCACCCTTCTCAAGCATCATAACTTAATGGCACTATGAATTTATTTATTCAAGTATAGTTGTCTACTTTTTCATGTTAACAATTATTTTCATATATAATTCAATTCAAAACATGAAGTAATATTTTCTATAAGAAGAATTTTTAGGATGGAGCAATATTGTCAGTATTTGCAATTCATAACTTTTAGTATAAAAACTGATTTTTATTAAAATCCTTATTTTAACTGTTATTATTTATTAGTGTAGCACCCAAACTGTGCTATCTTTGAGAATACTTGTTTTAACAGGAGGCAATAAAAAGATTTTATTGCTTCTTAACTCAGGAGTTTAGAATGTTTGCCACAGTTCACCTACAGTACACGCTAAGAAAGGAAATACCCTGCAGAAATTCACCACAGGCAAAGCAACTGTATGGGCCTGAATAGTTTATTCACTTTGGGTGTGAATTTATATGAAGCTGCCAAGTTTGTCAGGAAGAGGAAAAAAAAAGAATATCAAGCAGTTTCTTAGTAGTTCTTTTTAAAATAGTATGAAGTAATCTCTTACGGATACATTCTCTTTTCTAGCTCAGCCCTACCATTTGCCTTCCCAATAGTGTTTGCAGAAAATCCAACATCAGGTATGAGAGATTCCAAAAATATCTTGTTAAGAAATTTGCTGGTTTTGAATTTGATTGATATGAAAATTAAACCCCAGAAGAGCAGCTGGAAGTTACTTTATCAATCTAAATTTAAATGTGCATTACCTGGGTCTCCTGTACTTTGAATCCCATACCACTTAACTGTGCTTTGATAATTGAGTTCTAATACCAATGCAGCAAATGTACCCCTGCTCTCCAGTCTTCATAAAAGATCATCTTTTTAAAAATCTGTTTTTCAGATCAACTAATTGTTGTTTTCCAAAGTATAGCTCTACAAAGAAGGTGTTAAAGTACTTTTGCATAAAGCTGGAAAACATAGCTGGTATTAGTTCTCTGTGAGGGACTCCCGTTTCCAAATTGCATATATCAGACTTTGCAAGAATTAAAAATCAACTAAAATTGTATTATATATTCACAATGAAATTCAAAATATGTTGACATAGGAGAGTGCCTCATTTGACTAGGATTTTATGTAAAAAAGTTCAATTTGGAAAAAAATAAACATTGAAAATTCAAATAGAACATTTGAATTGAAGCATGTGAAATGTCAGGACTGACATTTTTAATGTAAAATCATTGCATTTTGTTCCTCTTTCGAAAGAAGGCGTTCTTCAATGTAAATAGGGCTTCTTCGAAAGAGAGCATCCAGACTCACTGGATGCTTTCTTTCGAAAAAGCAAGCCGCTTTTTCGAAAGTTCAACGTGCAGTCTAGACGCTCTCTTTCGAAAGAGCCTCTTGGTGCTCTCGGTGAAGAGAAGACTTCATTTTGAAAACAATATTTAGTCCAAACATACTAGCAACCAAGTAGATTTGAGGTCCCCCTTCCCTATTGTCTGTTTTAGCATATCATGAAATCTCACTCTCTCCATCAAATCCTTGCAACAAACTCATTTTTACTACTGAACTACACCAGGACTCTTTGGATGCATCTATACTGTACCATAACTCGAAATAAGAGAGGGTATGTCTACACTACCACCCTAGCTCCACGAGGAGTAACAGTAGTTCGGAATAGGAAGCCTAATCCGAACTACCTAGTCCATGCCGCGTGTAGCCGCGCGGCACGGAGTCTGCACTAGCGGACATTTAAAAATGGCGGCGCCCGGCAATATGCAAATGAAGCCCAGGAAATTCAAATCCCGGGCTTCATTTGCAACTCCGGTTGCCTACATTATCACCCTAGTTCGAACTAGGGTGGTAGTGTAGACATACTCATATGGAATTTAAGCTGAGCAAATTGCATATCTTATTTCAATGCTATTTAAATAGCTTATTTTGTCATTTGATGCTGTCTATATAGTGCTAAATTTTGAAATAAAGCACTATTCTGAAACATCCCTTACTCCTTGCAGAATGAGGTTTACAGGGATGTCGGAATAGTGAGCTTGAAATAGCAGGCTTGCTATAAAGACACAAGACAGCTATTTCAAGATACTCCAGCATATTAAAATATCATTGCGGTGTAGATGTAGGCTTTCAGATTCTCTCTGCAGATTTCTACCTGGCTGTATGAACTTTAGCCTGTTTCTCTAGAGAGCTACTGACAAATGCACCCCTTTTTGCAGGAATCAAAACTCTATGGGTATGTCTAGACCCTTATGCCTCGTGAAACAAGAGTGGTCAACAAAGGCTTCCCTTGTTGGCTGATCTGCGTCTAGACTCCCACGCTGTGCCGGATCAGCTGATTGTTGGCACAGCGCAGAGGCCATTTTTATTTTAATGAAGTGGGGATTTATTTAAAATCTGAAGTTGTATAATTTATTTCAACTTTAGCCCTGCTGTGTAGACGTACCCTATGTATTTACAGTCTTTTAATCTGGTAGGTTCCAGCATTGCAAAGCAAGGTTTACATTATGTTGAAGACAAGTGACAGAATCTTTGAATCTAAGAGGTGAGTATCATGATCTTTCTTGTGTGTACCTAGATATTTTCATCTGGAAACCCACTGTGTGGCTTCCCTATGGGTTCTTTTTGCCATTAATTATGGGGGGGGGGGGAGCGCTTGGAAAATAAAATGAAAATAAAAGGAAATCTGTAAAGAAAAGAGAATGACATTTAGACTCTAGGAAGTAGGGAAATTTACCTTTAATTTCTAGAAAACAAAATGAACACCTTGCACCTGCTTTTTCCAGAAGCTGACATTTCTTGTTAGAATGTAAGCATACAAACTTGGTGCAATAAAATTTAGATTAATAGAATCATTTCTACATATCTTCACTATCAGGACTATGGACTTCTGTGGCTTGCCTGGTACTTCTTTTAAAGGGAAGCATGCATTATATCTTAAGGCACCTCTTCTATTATTGTCTTCAGACCCCTGACAATATTTAACACGAGGGAGTATTTCATATATGCATTGCCCTCTAATTAGCTATATAACTATAAAAGGCATTCTTCTCTTTGTGTGTGCCAGATCCTATTATAAATCAAAAATAACTCTTTAGGTTTTTTTCTATGCACCTCATCAATTATTTTCTCTGTTTTGCCATTCAAGAGATTTCTTCCTTTTACATGGCCTAATCTAAATCCTGCTGAAATTAACAAAAAGACTCCAAGTCTATGTCTACACTAGGAAATTATTTCAAGTTAGTAAATTTGACTTAAGAACTCCTGATTTAACCAATTTGAAATAGTGTGTCCTGACTACAAGGAAGCCTCAAAATTAGTTGAAATTAATCTAAAGTAGCACATCCACATTGAGTGGAGCCTGTCTCACACTTAGAGCTCCTGGAAGCACTCTGGGGTGGGCATCAGGAGGGCAGATACTTTCTCTGGCTGCTTTGTCTGCTACTTCCTGTGGCTGCTCTATGATCACGTCTCATGAGCCACTCCTCCACCGCCTCCCCCCTCACAGACAGAAGAGGGATGCAGTGGGTATGTGCCTTCTTGTGCTCTGTTTGCTCCTGCTGCCGCACATGCCCCTTGACATAGTGGAACACTGCTTTTGGTGGAGTGAGACAAGCTCGGACTGCCAGGACCGCATCATCATGCAGGGATGGGACAATCAGCAGTGGATGCAGAATTCCACATGCAGAAGGCCACCTTCCTGGAGCTCTGCAAGTAGGTCACCCCTGCCCTGAGGTGACAAGACACCCACATGAGACCCTCCTTCCCCATGCATAAGCATGTGGCCATCACCCTATGGAAGCTTGCCATGCCAAACAGCTACCACTCAGTCGTGAAACAGTTCAGCTTGGGGAAATCCACAGTCAGGGTCGTGCTCGTGCAGGTGGCCAAGGCCATCAACAATGTCATGCTACCAAGGGTCATCACTCTGGGAAAAGTGGACAGCATTGTTGAGGGCTTTGTGGGCAGGGGTTTCCCCAGCTGTGGAGGGGCCATAGATGGCACACACATCTCCATCCTAGCCCCCGACCACCAGACCTCAGAGAACATCAATAGGAAGGGGTGCTTCTCCATTGTGCTGCAGGCCCTTGTGGATCACAAGAGACGCTTCACTGACTCTATGTAGCTGTTGATTCCTTAAAGTGAAAGTTACAGAATAGTAGGAAACAAGCTATTCTGACTATAGCTTGACTATATCTGAGAGAGACACATTACGTTTGAGTAACAGAAAACATGTTGTTATATAGCTTCCAGGAATTTGCACTATAAACATCAGAGGGGAAGTCGTGTTAGTCTGGATCTGTCAAAGTGACAAGGAGTCCTGTGGTACCTTATAGACTAACAGATGTATTGGAGGATAAGGTTTTGTGGGCAAAGACCCACTTCGTCAAACGCCTGAGCTTTGAACATAAAATTATTTTCTCACAGGAATAACACAATTATAAGAATTAGTAGAGTACTGTACTATACACTTATGATGCACTTACTATACACTTACCCTTACACTGGAGTCTTGTTTTTTCAAATGAGCTCCAATCAGAAAAGTACTTAAAACATGCATAACTTTACCCATTGGTTATATTTAATGTAATCAAGCACAGTGATTTCAATGGTATATTAGTGATTGTTTCGTGTGCTACCGAATAAGGGAATGTCTTATATAGGATTAATCTCTGGATAGTCCATATAGTAAAAATATGGTGCTTTTTTGTTAAACAATACGAGGACTAGAAAATTATTCTCAAAATTCTGCTTGTGCTGAACTGTGTATAGTAGACATTGCCTATTTCCTTTAATGGAAATGTTTTAAAAGGAAGTATGTAAGATTTGTGTCAATGTTGGATTTAATGCTGAAATATACATAATCTTCAAGTGCACTACTTCTGTGATGCCAGATGAATACCAGAGACATATTTATTCTACAAGATGTTTGGATTTTGTCAAACTAGTGTAATCTAAATATTAATGAAATGAAAATATTTAACACAGCTTGACAGTCTGTATAAGAAAAAATGTCATTAAAGAAAAGAATTCTGGGAAAAGTGCTCAAGACAGCTGGCTAATCTGGGTAGACTCTCAATTAAAGCTGCAGTGAAGCTGATTGCCTTTTGACAGACATTGGAGAAGTCCCATATCATTTGTACATGTTAAATTTTGCAGTAACTGCTGTTTGCTCATAGTTTCACTTTTCATCAAAGATCTGATGCTATGCTAGCTTCAGATTTTTTAGAACTCTTTTGAGTGCCGTGAAGAGCTTATTTTACTCTTTGTTTCAAAGATAGAAAAGATATAACTGCACATCTGTCATTATCCTTTGATCCACCTGCATCCTTTAAATCCATCTTTTTTCTTTACTTCATTCTGGTTTATTGAAGTAATCACTAAATTACCACATGTGGACTCTAGAAGAAAAGCATCTCTGCGGTAGATCTGCTTCAGTTGTTCTCTCCTGCCTCCCTTTCCATCACTGCTATTATCAGCTGCCATCTCTACAAGATTTTTTTGGCCACATGCAAAACTTTTATGTCTCTGCTATTACACCCCTCCTATGCTGCAGGCTTTCAGCCCATACCAGACCTACTATTCTTAGGCAAAATAATACAGAAAATAATTTCTTATTTATTTCTTTTATTTTCTCTCTTAATGACCATTCTTCATTGTAATTTATCACTTCATCAATCTTTGTCATCTGCAAACTTTATCACCTCCATAAGTTATACGTTGTTCCAGATCATTGATAAAAATACAGGTTGAACCTCTCTGGCCTGGGACTCTCTGGTCTGGCAACATCCATGGTCCACCAATGTTGCTGGACCAGAGAGCCCTGGACCAGAGAGCCCCAGCTTGTGAAGTGGGGTCCTGGTGCCTTGGAGCAGCCTTAGGGCTGCGGGGTGATGGCGGCCCTAGGGCTGGCTGTGGAGCTCCAGTGGCCCCAGATCAGTGCAGCCCCGGAGCTCTGGCAGCCCCAGGATTGTGGGGTTTGGCACCCTTGGGGCAGTTGAACCCCAGCAGCCCCAGGACTGACCAAGCAGCTGGGAGTCCGGTGGCCCTGGGGCAGGGGAACCTGGCAGAGGGCCAACCTTCCCTGGTCCAGCAAACTCCCTTCTTCAAGATCAGTCAGGTCCCCAGGGTGCAGAACCAAGGAGGTCCAACCTGTATTGAATATTTAGCTGAGAACTTCTCCCTTTAATATGCTACTAGAAACATCCTCACTACTTAATAATTACAGATTGCAATGTTTTGAGGTCTATCAGATAACCAGCCTCTAATCCATTTAGTATGTGACAGGTAGATTTTTTTAAATAGTTGTAGTTTTGGAGTGTTTTTTTTACAGTATGAGGTCAAAAGGCTCACAGAAGTCCAAATCTATTATGCCAATCTTGTCAAAGAATAATATCAAGTGTGTTTGAAGAGATCTGTTTCCCACGATGTACAAGATTCTCCAAGACTTCCAGCTGGCCTGAGAGTGTGCATATTGTCAGAACCAAGCAAGAGGCAGCAGTGCTCCACTAGAATGAGTCAGACAGCATGAGCGTGCTCTGTTCCTGCTTCCTATCAACATCCCGCTGCTTAGGGCTTCTCACTGCTGAGGCCAACCAATGCAAAAATAATTAAATGTTAATAGGTGGCAAGCCCCATATGTAGGTGCTATTCAGACACCACTGTAGGCTATTGAATGAATCTGTTTGTCAGGGCATAAAAGGTGATGGACCATTAAACTGCAAATACATAAACTGTAAAGACATAAAGCAATATGCCATGCATATTGCAATGTTATACAATCTGACTGTTCATTCTTACTGGCGACTGAATCACTCTGATGTAAATTAATCTGAGCTTTTGATATAAATGCTTCTAAATTGAGTTAAAAAGATGCAGTATGGATTGATTGAGAATTGAGATTAGTTATATAACTCATATAGGATTTTCACAAAGTATATGATATTGTTTATGATTGTCTGTTGAATATGATACTCATAAGAATACAATAATGGATCTAATAATGGGGCCAGATTTTATGGGGAGGGACTCTGTCCCCTTTTCAAGATCATGACATTAATAGCTCTATGGGTAAATAGGGTTCTCATTCTGTCCTAAATAAAATATGAAACATACTCTGGATAAAGTCCAAATCCTTGGTTTAGTTTGGATTTACTAACCTGATAAATTACAATGAAACAATACATAAGTCATGATTGTGTGTTCCTAGACTTCCTCCCATAAGCTTAGATCCCTCTATTCAGTGAATCATTCCTACCTCCATGATGTCCAGGATAAAATATTGAGCAGCAAGTGCCAGCAAGTATAAGTCATCCTCTTCATGCCAGGACTCCAAAACCTGATAGTAACATGTTTCAGCAGAAGGAAGAGCTCTTGCCATTTTGTTGGAGGCTCCTGTTACATTAATGGGGAAAAAGGCCCAGATTCTCCTCTTCAGTATGGCCATTTTGCAGTGCACCAGCAGTGAATTTTTAGAGCAAAGGTTTTTAGTTCATTTACTTTTTGCAACTAGGATGAAGAGATCCAGTTGTGGCACGCGCACCCCTTACAGCTGCCATCAGGTGCCCCCCTGCGGTTGGCACCCCGGGCAGCTGCCCGGCTTGCTCACCCCTTAGTCCAGCCCTGCTGCCACTTTAACCAAAGCGGTGACACTAATGGAGGATTATCTAGTGGATGAAGGGATCGGGGGAAAAGGAAAATCTCCTGCAGGCCAGGGCATACCAAGGACCCTCTCCTACCATGGGTGTGACGCTAAGAGCAGTGCTGAAGGAGGAAGGAGTGGAGCACCAGTGGCAGGGGAAGGAAGGACGTTGGCCCCAGTATGGAGAACCCCGACGAACCCCAGCCTCACGCCGGAGTGCAAAGGAGAGAGGGGAACACCGAGCAAAGAACCTAGTAAAAAAGGGGGGGGCCCGTCGAGAGGAGTCTGTTGTCAATGTGGTCAAGAGGGACACTTTAGAAGAGAGTGCCCCTTGATGGACTGTACATTTGGGCGGATCACCGAGTCCCGCCCTACCGCCGAGTTTCAGCGGCTGACCAGAATCGTGATTAGGGTAAAAGTAGAAGGAAGGTCCCAGAAAGCCCTGATTGATTCTGGCTGTGGGTAGACAATGGTACAGGCAGATCTGGTGGGAAAAGACTGGCCAAACAGCCAACCCGTGAAGATGCAGTGTATCCATGGAGAGGAGCATATATACCCTATAGTATGGGTCACCATCCAGGATGAGTACAGGAAAGACCGATGTCGAGTCACCCTCGCCCCCATGCTAGCGTACCTGGTATTGTTGGGCAGGGACTGGCCTGGATATGGACCTGCCTTAAGGTGGTGGGGTCGAGAGGCGGGATCCTGGAGAATGGAGGGGGACCAAGAGATAACACTGGTGGCACCCAGCATGGAGATGGGGAGGCCGTAAAATGAGTGTGGCAAGGAACGCTCCAAAAACACTGCCAGGGAGGAAGATCAGACGCAGTTTGACCTAGACATTGGAAAGGGGGACTTCCTGCAGCAGCAACAGGAGGACCCCACCCTGCGGGTAGCTTGGGAATAGGTTGGAGCCGATGACAGGAAAGACAGGGTGGAGCAACCCCAACACCAAGGACCACAATTTCAGGTATGCCATGACCATCTGTAAAGAGTGGTGGAGCCTAGATAGGGCCTAGCAGAAGAGAAACAGTTATTGGTCCCAGGCCATTACCAGAGGCAGGTCCTAGAGCTGGCCCATACCAGCTCCTGGGCAGGTCACCTAGGGCAAGAAAAAAACCAGCAATGTGTGCAACAATGATTCTTTTGGCCCAGAGTCTATAAAGAAATTTGGGACTTTTGTGAGTTGTGTCCCGAATGCCAGCTGATCTCCCGACCTGGAATCCCGAAAGTCCCCCTGGTGCCCCTCCCCATAGTGGGTATACCCTTTGAGAGGATAGCTCTAGACTTGGTGGGGCCCCTGGAACAATCAGGAAGGGGTCACCAGTATATCCTAACGGTACTTGATTATGCAACCTGGTACCCTGAGGCTGTACTCTTGAGGAAGGCAACGGCCCCGGTAAACGCGGACGATCTGATAAAAATATTCTCGCAGGTGGGGTTGCCCCAGGAGCTATTAATGGATCAACGGACTAAAGTAACATCGCAGCTCATGGCTGAGCTTTGTCACCTTTTGTGGGTCAAGACGCTTAGAACTTCAGTTTACCACCCCCATCAGTTTACCACTCAGTTTACCACCAGTCCGACTGGCTGGTCAAATGGTTTAACAAAACTCTTAAGTCCTTGTTGTGCAAATTCATTCAGGAAGACCCCCGGGACTGGGATAAGCTACTGCTGGCCCTGTTGTTTACTGCCTGTGAGGTACCCCAAGCGTCGGTACGGTATTCACCCTTTGAGCTGCTGTACGGGCGACGTCCACAGGGAATATTGGACTTGGTAAAAGAAGGGTGGGAGGAGCAGGAATCCCCAGCCCGGGGCTCTGTGCAGTACATTTTGCAGCTAATGTCAACTTCGGGCATTAGGGCACTTTGCCAGAGAGAATTTATTACAGGCCCAGGAGCGGCAAGCGCAGCACTATAACCGGAACGCTAAGATGCAGGTGTTCCAGCTGGGTGATCGAGTTCTGCTCCTGTTACTCTCCTCCGACTCTAAGTTGTTGGCAAGGTGGCAAGGCCCATACAAAATCATCTGCCGAGTGGGGGAAGTGGACTATGAAGTGAGATTTTCCGGGCATCCACGGCATACCCAAATATATCACATAAACCTGTTTAAGAAGCGGAAATCCCGGGAAAGCTTGATGATAGATACCAACCCTCCTGGAGATGACTGGGGACCTTGCTGAGGGGAGATACCCAAATAGGAGGAGCCCTACGTAGGAGAGGAACTGTCCACGGACCAACAGGAAGAGTTGCAGGCCCTACTCGCCGGGTGCGCGCTGGTCTTCACAAGCCAGTAGGACAGGACCAGTCTGGTGTAACATGAGATCCATACTGAACCTGGAAAGAATGTACGAGACGCCCTGTGCCCATTACCTCAGAAATTGTGGGATACGGTTTGGGAGGAGGTACAAGGCATGTTGCTATGGGGTGTGATTGAGGAATCACACAGCGAGTGGCGGAGCTCCATAGTGCTCATACCAAGACTTGACAAGTCGCAGTGATTTTGTATTGACTTCCGGAAAGTCAACGCAATTTTGCTTTTCGACGCCTACCCAATGCCCTGGATCGATGAACTGCTAGATCAGTTAGGGCATGCCCAGTACCTCTCTACCTGGGATCTAGCCAAGGGGCACTGGTAGATACCCTTGGACCCTGATGCTAGAGAAAAAACAGGCTTTGCAACCCCGTTCAGCCTATACCAATTCATCATTATGCCCGTCAGACTGCAGGGGCCGCCACCACCTTTCAGAGGCTGATGGACCAGATATTACAACAACACTGAAGCTATACAGCAGATTACATAGACAATATCCTCATATTTAGTGATACATGGCCAGAGAACAAGAATCATGTGGAGGCGATACTGCGAACCCTTAAGGAGGTAGTGTTGATGGCCAACCCCAAGAAGTGTAAGTTTGGACAGAAAGAGGTGACATATCTAGGCTACACAGTTGGTTGATGTGACGGACCGGGCCGTGTCTGGGCACAGCTGAGGACGTTCGCTCAGGGCGAATTGCTCAAATCCGGGGCTCCTTACAGGCCCCAGACTGGTGACCTCTCCAAATAGGCCACAAACCAGTCTCACAGAGCGCTTCAGCTGCCTGCCTGAAGCCTCACGAGCAAAACCCCTCTGACACCCCAGCAATATCCGTGCCCCAGATGGCCCCGGGCCTCATACACAGGTGGGGGGGTCCTAGCACCCAATCCCACCTACCCCAAACAAGTTCTGTCCGGTTCCAAGAAACCAGCCACAGATCCCTGGTCAATTTACCCTCTGGACCTTACCCACAAATCACGCTGGGCCAATCCTTTAGAATCTAAAACTAAAGGTTTATTATCACAAGAAAGAAAAGCATGAGAGTCAGGTTGTTAGAGAATATTACGTTACATGCACCGAATCTCCCAGTCCTCGATGCAGGCTCTAGCAGAGATGTTACAGCTGCTGGTTTAAAAGTTCTTGTTGCACATCCTAGCATCAGGATGGGATCACAGGTCTTCTGGGCTCTTCGATCCCTGCAATGCTGCCTCTGGGATGAAGTGCTGAGCTGAGAACAAAATGGCATCGACCACATGGCCTCTTTATACCTCCTTCCTGGCCTCTTCTTGTATGCAGCAGGTCACCTGGTCAGAGGCCAATCTCTGTGTTTCCTGCTGGCTGCTCTCAGGTGACAGCCCCCATGCTTTGGGTGTGTCCTTGGCCCATCAAGTGCCATTGTCCCACAGGACCTGGCTAATCAGCCTGTCCATAGCAATGCTTATCCACATTCAGAGAAATATTCAGCTTCCACACAGATTACAGATTCCTACCTACACACACAGACATTATACACTCACATAAATAGCGTACATAAGATTAGCAAACAATAAGCTCCCATTCAATACCCCACATGGCTCCCTTTTATACCAATTTCTGGGGCCAACACACCCACCTAGGGGTGCAGCAGCGATCTGGCTGCTTCCCTCCAATTCGGTAATGTGACAGTTGAGGACAGCTAAAACCCTTCGCCAACAAAGTAAGTGCTATACGGGACTACCCAAGACCAAACACCAAAAGGCAGGTATGCCAATTTCTTGGGCTGGCGGGGTACTACCGTCGGTTTGTGGTGAATTTTGTGGATGTAGCAGCCCCCCTGATATATATGATGCAGAAGGGGCAGCCCCAGAAAGTTAAATGGACAGAAGCCAGCATTGGGGCTTTTCAGGCACTGAAGGACCATCTGGCTAACGCGCCTTTATTAGTGCAGCCAGACTTTACAAAACCTTTTGTGGTCCAAATGGACACCTCGGAGTTGGGACTAGGAAAAGTGTTGTCTCAGGAGGTGGGGGGAACGGAGCACCCTATACTGTATGTAAGCAGAAAATTATTCCCAAGGGAGTGTATTTATGCTACCATTGAGAAAAAAGCCATGGCTGTGAAATGGGCTATTGAAATACTACGTTATTACCTTTTAGGGGACCACTTTGTCCTGGTCACAGACCCCGCACCACTCCACTGGCTTCATTCTATAAAACGTACGAATCCCCACCTGATGCGATGGTACCTCGCACTACAGCCTTATTGGTTCGAGGTGACCTACCGACCAGGAAGGATCCACCATAACACAGACTGGTTATCATGAAGGGAGGAAGGTGAAAGGGGGGTGAACTTAAGGGAGGAGGTGAGTGATGGGGCGGCAGAGCCCCGCACTTGCAGCCTTTCCCTCCTTATGGGAGACAGGTGACAGAGCAATGTGGGATGGAAACCGTCACCTCACACGGCTGAGCCAGGGCAGCAGAGCGGCTCAATGCCAGGCCCACCAAACGGGGCTGGGAAATCCCAAGAGGAAAAGCACGGCGCATTCACCAGCGATGCCGCACAAGGGGCTGGCCCGCCTGGTGTTGCAGAGCTGGCATGCTTGGGGCTGACCAGGGAGGCATGGCCGGGTGGCGCAGTATGTCCCCCGCGGGCCGTGGGCGGGGTGACATCAGTGGGGACACCAAAGGGTGAACCAGGGCAGAGGCCAGAGGAATAAAAGGGAGGCTAGAGGAGACACAGAGGGAGGACAAAGACGCAGGAGGAGAGGAGGAGAATAGACAGAGAAAGGAAGAAGGAGTTGAAGAGGGACTAAGAGAGGAAAAGTCCAGGGTGCAGGAGACTGCGGACAAAGGACTGTGGCGCATCCAGGATGCCCGGAGAGAACTCCCAGTGGACATGGAACCTGGTGAGCCAAGAGTGGGAGGAAGCTGCCCAGGGCAGGGCGAGGGAGGTAAGCCTGTGGACTGATGAGTTAAGGGGCAGAACCCTGTCAGATAGGTTACAGGGAGAGACACGGCTGCCTCTTGACCTTAGGGCCCTGGGTTGGGACTCGGAGAGAGGGTGGACCCGAGTCCCCCTTCCTCTCCTCTACTGCATATCGCCCCAGCCAGTGTTTGCGGTGATGGCCAGGAGAGTTGCCCTGCAAAGACCGACTGGGCCAGTAACTAGAGGACCAGACTAACGAGTCCTTTTCCATCATGTGAGCAACCTGGCCAGACAGGCCATGATGGCACTACTCCCTATATTGTAGTTTATTTTCAGTGTCTGTGATATGGTATTTTTCATTGTTGTCAAGGGTGCCCAGAGCTTTGGATGGATTGTTTTTCGCAATCAGTTTCTTTAGTTCAAAATACAAGTAAATAAATATTGGTACCTTAAGGCTTCAGGAAGAACTCAGAGCAGACTTTAGAGTACATCAGGAAGTAGACCAGAAATAGATGGCTCAAGAGTCAGAGGCACAAAGACCAACTTGAACATCTTTTCCTAAACTGCACTTTCTAGGCTTCTGCAAAAAGTACCTTTCATCAGGAAAAAAATGTGGCTTTCTTATTAGTTCAGCTAAATAAGAACCACACATCCCACTTATGTGGACCTAGGAGAGTATTATTCTGAGGTAAGCTACAGGGCATTTATGAGTAAATACAGCCAAAAACCAGGATTTGATTCTAATTAGTAACCAGTTTTATGAATGTACTTGCTATTGGTGGTTGTAGAACTATTTATAATGAAATAATTATTATACTAGAATAAATACCACGCTAGCTATTGCCTGTACAATACTTCTCCATATTTCCTACACTCCAGCTGTAATTAAGCTGAGGCTTCTAAAATCACCATAGTATCCAGAGGCTGAAGACAAATTTTCATAATGAAAGAGTAGATTAATAATTTACTCTTCTGCAATTCTGTGGTGCAGGAGTCAGGTGGAAATATCATGTGGCATAGTTCTGAGAATGGCATACGCATGTGATGGAAGCCCCATGAAAAATCAGTGCCTTAGACACAGACCAAATGCTCTTTCTTGCAGCACTGTGAATAGTGAGACACTGGTAATTGTGGCTGAGCTGAGCACAGCAGCAGTCTATGGAATGATTAGTAGACTGGCGATGGCATTGTAAGAGCAGTCAAAGAGAAAGGAGGCCAGTAACGTGGTTTTTTTTCCTGTTTCATAATAGGCTTCAGCTGCAGTAAACTGAGCATTACACCCCTTCAGTTATGCAATCACTCAGGATTCAGCAAAGGACTTTTGTTTGCATGTGTGTGTATATTTGGCAACTGCGCATTCTTGATATTTTTTTCTCTTTCCCAGTGTGAGCAGCAAACCAAGTGCAGACTTTTCAGCACCCTGAAGTGTGCCATATTTTTAACCATACTTTAATACACTCACAATCACAAACCAATTTTAAATTATACAGCTGGAAAAATATCCTTCCTGCCCCTCAGTGAGAACCTAAGCATCTACACTAGTATACCAAGGTCATATTAAAGAATGTCTATCATTGCCAAGTCTATATTATTCAGGATTCAGGCTCTTTTGTGCTGATCTTTATAATTTGGAAGGTTTTCATTAACTTGTGTAAGATCACTAAGCACTTCTCACATTGGAAATGGAGGATACTATGCAAGTGTAGTCATACTATTTGTAGCGAGTAATGGAAATATTCATTCCATTTAACATACAAAGGGGAGCTGCTAATTGGTTACGAGTGAATGTCACTAACTGAAAATGATTCCAAGCACTTAGCTACTATGGTGATAGGTCCTTAAAAATATATATAAACCAGACAAACATGACTGTAGTGTTTTGAAAAGCATTATAATGTCAGATTGATAGGAGAGAAGATGTAACACTTGTTATTAACTGCACAAAACACACTCTGTCCAGTCTAACTCTGCTCAGCTCCTCAAACAATTCATTCATGCAGGACACATTCAGAGGCATAATTCAGCTATTAGCATAGTCTCTCTCATGTTTCCTCATTTGCATAGTCACTGCAATGGTAGTAACTTGATACCTTTATTTAGACAGAAATTTTACGTAGTGAGAATTATGCTGGGTGAAGATATCTACCTTACTCTCTAGCAGCTGGTCTTGAGAAGAGACCTGTCATAGTTGTAGGAAACTCAGTTGAATTGATGGCATGTTCAGTGCATTCCAAATTCTTTTTGTTCATTCCGTTCCTAACTCTTGCACTTCACTTTGAGTTTGGAGCTCAAATCAAATTAGAATACACACACAAAAAATCAGCCACAATTGCCAAAACTTGTCTTTTTTCAGCCTGAAACCATCCCATGCAAAATGCATGTTTTTCCTGTTTCTAAATAAAATCATAAATCTTTCTCCAGAGCTGTTCAAAGGAAGAGGGCTCACTTTCACTTGAGAGATCCACAGATAGTAGTGAACGTGACCTGAGTTCTGGCTCGACAGCACCACTATTCTGCCTGTCACACAAGCCAATCACCTTGATACCATCTTTGATTCATTTCTACTCTTGTTCAACACATCTAGACTATGTCCAGACTTTGTATTACAGTATCTCTAAGATCCAGACTTTTTCTCCTCTCTGTCTATTTTTAAAAGTCTAGGAAAAGTAATTTAATTCTACCCAACTCAGACAGCTAGTTGAAAAGATATATAGTAGCTGGGTCATCTACTGGTGTTACTGATCCACTTGAGTACATGCAGCTGCCATCCACCAGACTGCTGTGAAGGGACTCATCCAGTGCATCCCTATGTGTTTTAAGCCTCCAGAGCTTGAATGGAATACAGCCACAGCCTAATGGGGTCTCTAAGCACCCTCTTGGAGTGTACCCCTTCCTGCAAACTGGAGCCTGGTGCCTAGCTGCCTTGTTTCCCCTAAATCGGGATGGGCAAATACTGGCTTGCAGGCTGGATATGGTTCATCAGGGTTAGCCCCGGCAAAACTAGCGCTGCTATAATTACCTGCGCCTACACAGGTATGGGCAATTGCAACTCCCATTGGTTGAGGATCGCCATTTCTGACCAATGGGGACTGCGGGATAGTGTCCCAGTCTGCACCACTTCCCATAGATCCCATTGGTCTAGAACAGCAATCTGCATCTAATGGTAGCTGCAGTCACCCATACCGGTGGAAACACAGGTCAGTAAAATGGTGGCAGCCTGTCAGGTGCTAATCCTGGTGAACTGCCACCATTTTATTGCCCACTCCTTCCCTAACTATAATACCGAACCTTCAGATTCCTTTGTCTCTTAAACAGACCATGTCACAGAACTCCACCCCAGGGTTAATATCTTAAACCTCTCGAAAGGTTTGTGGTAATTGTAAAACATTTAACACTGAGAGATGCTGCCAGAAGGCTAACATCATTGCTCTTTTCCTTAATCAGATGAAGCATTGGAAATTGCAGGTGAAATGGAACACAACAAGCATCATAATTGCAATGTTTCTTCATCATTTGCCTGATCGGGGGAAGAAGGAGGACCATATATGTTCAAGAAAGCAGATAGGGTTCCCTGTCTCATGAGGCTATGATGTTCTAGGCTGTTGCTCCCTTGGGAAGACTTGTTACCCAGCTTCTGTAACTTTCTTCTCTTCTGCCTAATATTTTCTGTTCCTGAGGTCATACATTCCCATCCCTCCTGCAACTGGCTTTCTGTGTTTCGTCTGTTGATAACAGAACTTATCACATCTTGAACAAATCTTCTCTATTGTCCATTCGAAGTGCCATTGTTAATATTGAGTATTCCCTCATTGTCTTCAGTCTGAGGAACACATGTTTTCATTCTGGAGAAACATAGTAGCTGCCCATTCAAAGACACTTTAATGACTTTTCACAGTTTTCACAGTTACACTTCCTAATAGCAACCAACATTCATAAGTTCTAAAAACACATTCCTGGATCACCACAACTAGATTCAGTAGCCTCCAGAAACACAACATGAAACATGGAGAAGGTAATGGCCGAACAGTATCTGAGGCTACAAAGCCACTAGGAGTATTTGAAGTTGTGGTTCTTGTGCAATTGGGAAACCTAGATAGCATTCCGTTAGCACTTGTAAAACAAAAAACTACAATATTCTGAACCTAGAGATCGAAATGCTATAATTACAAAATTGGAACCTTTAGTAGTGTTTTGTGTGGGTTTTCTTTATATAAAGGAAGGACTTAAACTTTCCTCCAGCCAGCCATGGTCTGAGGTTTCTTCAGAAGCCTAAGATCAATAGGGAGGGGCTTTGTCTTACTATCCTTTCCAAAGGTTTTTTTTCCCTGTTCAAACTGGGAACAACATGAATTGTAACATACAACCAGATTCCCTCTATCTTTCCACATCTCTAGAAAAACAGTTCTCCATGTGAAACACCTGCTTTGTGATTCTGCTCTAAATTTCCAACAAAAGCTGAGAATTTTTCATATTTATGCCAAAACAAATTGAAAAACTTAGATTTTTTCACATTGGTTCCTAGTGAGCATATCCATTATAGAGGTCACTGTGCAGACTAATTGCCTTCTCTATAGCATCATTTGTCCTCAGGATAAGCTCTTTCTAGATTACACTGTACATAATTTTAATTTTATATGCAATAGTCAGGCAACCCGTTATTATTCTTTGCTGATCTAATTCATTTTTGCCTTAATTATTTCAAGATAAAGTGTTGTTTATGTCTCCATCTCAGGGCCCTGTATATTTTTAAAAACACATTTTATTAATATAGACAAAGAAGGTGTTAATGTTCAAAAAGAGGTTTACCTGAAAATGTGTTAGCTCAGTTGTTAGAAACAGTATTATCATTAATGACACTGCATTTAACAGTGAATAACAATGAGTCTGACAACTAAAATCCCTTAAACTACCTGTGGTTAAAAATAGTTTTCTTAGTGGTAGTTGAATTTCAAGAACTTTGAAAGGTACTTTAGCAAATCACCTAAATAATCCTAATCTTAAATAGATTACTTGAATCCTTTGATTCAGCTAAATTGTACTGGAAATCTCATAAGAACCTCATGGTATTTTTTTAACTCTGTGTGGGCTAGAAATACTTCCTGAATGATCTTCCTCATGCCATTTTGGTAGCTCAGATAAAATCAGAAAGTGCAGAATACTACTAAAGTAAAAAATAATTTATTTTTAAATAGTGATTAGAACCTTTTCACATCTCAGAAAAGGTTTTGCTCTGGTTTCCTCTGCTTTTGAGATACTATGAAGATGAATGTCACTATAAAAACTAAGATACATAGAATGTTGGACTGCAGGAAGAGATGAGGTTATTGGGTCAGAACTAACATGCCCATTTCTAATCTATTAACCTGCCACTGAACATTTCATCTCAGCTTAATTGCCTTCTCCCCATGTGTGTCAGTTCTATATATTGTAAGACACTGAGAAATATTTATTAGGTAATAGAACAATATGTGCTAATAGGAAAGTATCCTATATTTAAGGGTCATAGTCAGTTCTGAATATGGTAATAAGAAAGTAGATGTTAGAGAGAGGGTGACTGATAGATAATTATATTTAGCGGTGGAATCTTGATGATTACATTCAATTCCTATTTATTTTCTATTCACCAGAAATATTCACATTTTTCCGCATATTTGGACAATGGGACAGAACCAGAACAAATCATCATTTGAAGGAACAGTCTCCTGCACACCAGAAATGAGTTCTCCATCCATTCATAGCAGACACATAAGTGGAATACCTTTCAAATTGTGAAAACCAGCTGAACTTCCTTATTATTCACCTGGGGCTACTTAACTGCACGTGGCCTGGAGCTATCAGAGGCATGAGGGAGCAAGAACACTGCTACATTCCTTCATGAGCAAGAATATACTTCTCCATATGCAGCTAGCCGTAGCTCTGCCTCTACCTGCATTGAATTACAGAAGGAACAGGCACTGTATTTCTAGGCACTGGAATTCTGCTGGGCCTTATGTGGGCTGCACAAGGGGAAAAGAAGGTTCCTCACTCTCGACCTGCTCTTTGTGTGCCCACCAGACAGAATATGGCCTTAAATTTTGTCTTAGCCTTAAGTAGGTATATCTAGAAAGGGTCATGTTCAACTGTGATGTGAGTAAGGACACAACTCCATTGACTTTCAGCAGACTTGGCACACACTATATTTTATTATTATAAGGGAAAAGGTAATGCATCAGAGCTGGTGTAGGACTTCTGTTTCATGGAGGCAAGTCATAAAAGCATCTTTGTACACTCCATTAGCTGCAGACTATCTCTCTGCTGGTTTTCTCTTCGTTACAATAGAGAGGTAGGTTTAAGGGTACCATCCAAAAGGGGCCAATGGCCCTAAATCCTATGCATAGAAAACATGAAAATGCCTGAGGTAATACTGTAGCCTATGGCTTGCAGCAGTGATACCAGAGCAGTTGGGAGCTGCCTACTACTTAGTAGTTAGCAAAGGAAGTGGGAGGGTTCCTTCTTTCTCTAAGATCACCTATGCAAAAAAATATTTACTCCACTCTGCTTGAGGGACACAACTTTTGGTCGTTTAGTTGTTTGGCAGGAGTTTCCAAGTACAAATGTTGTTTTTGCAGAAGGAATCTAAGTTGATCTGCAACAAGGCAACTGTATTAGAAGTATTTTTTGTGTTGTAAATACTGATTCTGATTTCCAGTTCTCTGGTGAAAGGGATCTATTTGCATATTGCATGCTATTCTTTTATGTCATCTATGGTTAATTAATAGTCTGCATGTATCATTAAGGAGCTGCCAAATACCATCCATGTCTTCTCCATACTTTCAGAACTACCAGAAACACATCTCTCTTTCTCTCTCTTACACACACACACGCACACGCGCACATCTTGTCATAGCACACATTCAGTCCTTTAAACAGATCTCTGAATTTGCCAGTTGGCAGGAATTTGCTGACTTATAGACTGGGTAGTCCCAGAAGTCCTTTTCTGCTTGCTTCTGAAATGTTGCTAAAGGGTATGAATTACAAATATGCCAATCTTTATATTTTCCTTACAAACCATTTATTTGAAGGGATGACTTTGCTCACAGTCCATATTCTTCTAACTTTCCATCTTCTTGCTCTGAGAATGATAGTCCCAAAGCCCCATTTCTATCTGTAGTTCTCCTTCCGAAAACACACACACACGCAAAATGAAACAGGAAAGATTGGCTCATTTTCTCATCAATTCCTGTAAAAAGAATGAGTGAGAATCCAAGTAGTGCAGATTTGGGAGGACTTGACAAAACATTAAGTACCAGGCATAAGCAAAGGTTTTCTTTCTTCACTTTTTTCTAATCTGCCAGAGGAATCATATGCTAAAGGATGTGGTAGAAGAGTATCCTTTCCTTCACTCCCACGCCTTTGGTCTGAATGTTCTATTAACATTTGGCCAGACGGAAAATTGATGTACAAGAACAGTGATGGGAACACACTGAGAGGCACAGTAACCATGTTTAACACTGAATTTGCAGCTTGAAATGTGTCTTTATCTAATCCAAAATACCTCCACTAAGAATAGTGAGAATATAAATATTGCAAAATCACTTTGTAGATTAAGAACACATTGTTAGTGTATCATGTAGTTCAAGATAGATGGCAGTTCGGAGAAACTGCATGAAAATCTACTTAAAGGTCAGGATAAGAGATTATTCCTCTTATAGTACTCATTTCCAAGGATACCACAGTCACAGGGCATGCTTCCCTGCTTCTGTTTTCCTCCACAGATTACTGACATCTCCAATAAGTATTGCTATGCCATTTTATGGCACTTCACATTAGAAACTAATGTAACTGATGAACTAGTTGTAACTCATAGAAGTTTATCCTCTTATACCCTCATAAATGTATTAGACGTTAAAGAGCCTCCTGACTCTTTGTTGTTTTTAATGTGCCAGTGCTACTTTCAGTTTTATTCAGCTTCAACCACCTCTTCTTTCACAGGGGAAATAAGAGGGAAGCAATCTCTTCACCTGGAGATCTCCCTTAATCTGGCATTGCTAGCCAGCCAGTGCCTCTCTTTCTCCTCATTTCTTTCTTGTGTATATTTCTACTTTCTCGATTAATGGGCTAATTAGCTCCTCAGCTCTCCTCAGCCAGACTAATCTGGTAATTCTCCTTTCTTCCATCAGGCTTCTCAGAAGGCAGTAATTGGGGATACAGGGATGAGCGTGCTGGGTTGCCTGCTGATTTTCAGCACTCTGTCACAATCCTCTGCATCACTCTTGTCTCTGTCATTAAGAGTCCAGCAGAAAGAGGGGCACTTTCTGTATGAGAAGATGACTCTCTGGCCTGCAGCATAATTAAATTGTACTGCGAAGAAGATGAGTGGAGTGCCTCAACAGTGTGCCTTGCAGCCAAGAATTTTAAAGCATGTTAATATTAATGAATTTAACCTGCAAGGTCTAGCTCTGTGAAATAGGTAAGTATTGTTATCCTCATTACACAGATGGGGATGAGGCATGAAGAAGTTAAATGAGATAAGCCTAAAGTCATGCAAGGAGTCTAAGGGAGATTGTGGAATAGGACCCACATCTGCTACCTCTGTAGTGTCCTTGACCACAAGACTCACATAGACTGATTTCCAGTCGCTGACTTGACTTGTATAGCTTAAGTCCTTTCCTTCCTGTGGATATGACTGTAATAAATTAAGAACCAAACCCAATGCTACTGATTAATCAGTAATTAACCTCAACTAGATTTAAGCGATATTTGATAATTTGAGAGTTTTTAGCTACAGCATTTGGCTCCCAGCAGCAGAGGATAGGAAGAAAAAAACATTATCTTTATATTCTTTATTTAAATATTAGATGTAGTGGTTGTTAGTATGTTTGGACAGGAGACAGATAAATACCTGGAGAAGATGGTGGGAAAGGAAACACAGAAAAAGGTGGTGTAAATCTTAAGATGGATGCTATTAAAGGGAGTAAAATTAAAAACAGTTAACATTTAACAAGGAATATTAAAAATAAATTTGTGTCAGGGAGCACATATATGGCAGGTAAGCTTTATAACATACAAGCTTCTGACTCATAAAGTTTCAAATCAATAACACCACCAAACATCACAGGTGTTCAGTACATTAGCAGGGGGGAAAAGGACTGAGAGAGATGTAAGGACTGAGAGCAGTTCTATCCATAATGTAGTCATTTCTACTGCTTCAGCATGTGGTATACATACATATTATTTTCCTAGTAGCCAAAATACTCTGCATCTATAACTTAAAATAAGAAATATTAACAAGGCACTACTGTATGAGGTGGAACTAGCAAGGCTTAGAATTGTATCAATACAGGCAGTCCCCGAGTTACGCAGATCCGACTTACGTCGGATCCGCAGTTACGAACGGGGCTTTTCTCACCCCGGAGGATAGGAGCAGCAGGATGCCCAGATGCACCGCGGTCCGCCGCCCCCGTCCTCTGGGGCGAGAAAAGCTGCTCCCCATCTCCCTGGTCTGCAGGGAGACAGGGAGCAAAGCCTTGGAGCACTCCCGCAGCGGGACAGCCCGGGCGCGCTTGAGCTGTCCCCCTGCGGGCGTGCTCCGCGGCTTTGCTCCCCATCTCCCGACCAGCAGACCAGGGAGATGGGGAGCAAAGCCTCGTAGCACGCCTGCAGTGGGACAGACGTGGCGCGCCTGGACTATCCCGCTGCCCGCGTGCTCCGAGGCTTTGCTCCGCGTCTCCCAGGTCAGCAGACCAGGGAGACGGAGCAAAGCCGTGGAGGACTTGGGCGGTCCCACCACCCCCGTCTCCCTGGTCTGCTGGGGAGGGGGGTGCAGCAAGTGCCCCCCTGCAGCAGACCAGGCTTTTCTTGCCTATCCTTGGGGTAGAGCAGCTGGAGGCTGCCAGGATGGTCCCGCAGCACCACTCTGGACCAACCTGGCAGCACCCCAGCTGCTCTGCCCTAGGCATCCTGATTCAGCCGCTGCTGGTCAGTTTCAGCAGCGGCTGAATCAGGACACCTGGGGCAGAGCAGCTGGGGTGCTGCTGGGTTGCTCCAGTAGCGCCGAGGAGCCGCGCTACTGGAGCAACCTAGCAGCACCCCAGGTGCTCTGCCCCAGGCGTCCCCACGTCAGCCGCTGCTGAAACTGACCAGTGGCTGACTACAGGAAGCCCGAGGCAGAGTTGCTCTGCCCCAGGCTTCCTGGAATCAGCCGCTGATCAGTTTCAGGAGCAGCTGACTTGGGGACGCCTGGGTTTCTTAAGTTGAATCTGTATGTAAGTCAGAACTGGCGTCCAGATTCAGCCGCGGTTGAAACTGATCAGTTTCAGCAGCGGCTGACACCAGTTCTGACTTACATACAAATTCAACTTAAGAACAAACCTACAGTCCCTATCTTGTACGTAACCCGGGGACTGCCTGTATCTACCATGTGTAAAAATGATGGGTATTCCACTTAGCACATTGATAGAGCTAGAGATTTTAATGTTTCCCCATCTATTCTATTCAATTCGATTCGATTCGATTCGATTCTATTCTATCTAGAAGCTTGAATAGCTCTTATAACTATAGTATCTGAGCACTTCACAATTATTAAAGGGATTTTTCCTCACCACATTCCTGTGCAGTAGGACTATATTATCCCCATTTTTTATGTAGGGAATGAGACATGGAGTGATTACATGCTTTTCCCAATGTCATGCAGAAAATCTGTGACTGAGCCATGTCTCCAGTCCACTCCCCTATCCTCTCTTTCTCTAATGCTATGTCTACACTGCATGCTTCTTGCACAAGAAGAGATCTTCCGCAAAAAGTTCTTGAGCAAGAGCGTGTCCACACTGTCGTGCTTTTGCTCAAGAGAGTGTCCACGCTGCCATGGATGCTCTTGCACAGGAAAGCTCTGATGGCCATTCACAGAATGGCCATCAGAGCCCCTGTGCTTTTTCTGATTGGGGTTTCTTGAGCAAAAAACCCTTTGTCCATCCCTACACACCTTTTTGCGCAAGAGCTCTTGTGCAAAAAGGCTTATTCCTCGTAGAAAGAGGAATAAATCTTGTGTAAAAAGCCCTATCTTCTGACGATCTACTGTACATTTTCTTGCACAAAAACTTGCTTACAGTGTAGACACTGCGAGGTTTCGTGCAAAAACAGTGTAGACATAGCCTATATCATTGTTTCTCAACCTTTTTTTTATAAAGTACTCCCTTTAAAAAAAATTATAAGTATCTCCAGTGCCTACAGTTTTCAGACACACAAGGTTTTTTTTCTACCATTGCAACACATTTGTTTAAACAAGTTAATCGTACCTGAGCGGGAGATGAAATTTTTGGGTGTAAAAAGTACAAAAATAATAAAGCACTGTAAAACTTAAAACAAAAATTCCGTTTTCTCCAAATTTCAGTTGTGTTTACATACCCTCTAGACTTCTCTCGGGTACTCTTAAGGGTAGTAGTACCACAGGTTGAGAAACACTGGCCTAAATCACCTAGGGTATGTCTACACAACAAAGTTAATTCGAACTCACAGATGTTAGTTCGAATTAACTTTGATAAGCGCTACACATGCAAACCGCTAGTTCGAACTTAATTCGAACTAGCGGTGCGCTTAATTTGAACTAGGTAAACCTCATTCTACGAGGACCAACGCCTAGTTCGAATTAACTAGTTCGAATTAAGGGCTGTGTAGCCACTTAATTTGAACTAGTGGGAGGCTAGCCCTCCCCAGGTTCCCCTGGTGGCCACTCTCGGCACCACCAGGGAAACTCGTCTGCCCCCCTCCCGGCCCCAGAGCCCTTAAAGGGGCACGGGCTGGCTATGGTGCTCGTGCCAGGTGCAAGCCTGCCAGCACCCAGCTAGTAGACCCTACACCTGGCACGGCTCGAGCCAGCCACTCGCTGCCACCCAGCCCTCCACCTTTTCCCGGGACCAGACTGGCGGCTCCCAGGAGCCTGCCCGGGGCCGCAAGAGGTGGGCGCCAGCCTGGTCTAGTGCAGACATCGTGGACCTCATCCACGACCTCCGCACTAGGCACAGGAAAGTGGCCGTCTAGGGCAGGAGAGCTGCCAGCCTGGCCACCCAGGAGCAGGTTGGCATGAAAATCAAGGTGGTTCAGTGAGACCCCCGACCCTGAGCCCTGAGCTTAGAATGGCTGTACTGGGTCAGACCAAAGGTCCATCTAGCCCAGTAAACTGTTTGCCGACAGCGGCCAACACTAGGGACTCTGGAGGGGATGGACCGAAGACAATTACCAAGACATTTGTCTCGTGCCATCCATCTCCAGCCTTCCACAAACAGAGGCCAGGGACACCATTCCTACCCCCTGGTTAATACCACTCCATGGACCCAACCTCCATGACTTTATCTCACTTCTCTTTAAACTCTCTTAGGGTATGTCTACACTACCCTCCTAGTTCGAACTAGGAGGGTAATGTAGGCATACCGCACTTGCAAATGAAGCCCGGGATTTGAATTTTACGAGGAGTAACGGCACAGTACCCTCCTAGTTCGTGCCCCGTGTAGCCACGCTGCACGGGGTTCGAACCAGCGGGGTTTTAAAAATGGCGGCTCCCCGCTTATGCAAACGAAGCCCGGGAAATTCAAATCCCGGGCTTCATTTGCAAGTGCGGTATGCCTACATTACCCCGCTAGTTCGAACTAGCGGGGTAGTGTAGACATACCCTTATAGTTCTAGCCTTGACAGCCTCCTGCAGCAAGGAGTTCCACAGGTGACTATTTGCTTTGGGAAGAAGAACTTTCTGTTGTTAGTTTGAAGCCTGCTACCCATTCATTTCATTTGGTGTCCTTTAGTCCTTATATTATGGGAACTAATGAAGAACTTTTCTTTATGCACCCTCTCTCATGCTTTTATAGACCTCTATCATATACCCCCTCAGTCTCCTCTTTTCTAAGCTAAGAAGTCCCAGTCTCTTTAGCCTCTCTTCATATGGGACATGTTCCAAACCCCTGATCATTTTAGTTGCCCTCCCCTCTCCCACCCTCTCTCTTCCCCTCTCCCACCTCCTTTTCCCAGTCTCCCCCAGTTTTGTTCAATAAAGAGAGATTCTATTTTTGAACACATGAGTCCTTTATTTTGTACATCAGGAAGGGGGGCTAGGGAGGGGTAAGTGGAAGGAGGTGAGGGAGGAATGGGGTACGAGCCCCTGATGGGGAGGACTGGGCTGGCTCTGCGGGCTCCTCAGGGTGGAAACTCTCCTGAAGCCCCTTGATTGACCCCCCACTCCGGATGGCAGCCTGCGGCAAGTGCAGCCGGTCTGATGGCCGAGTGCTGTGATGTGCCAAGTGTGGGCACTCAGAGCACTCCAAGACAGGACTGCTTTGCAAGCAGGGAACCCCTGAGAACTGTCTGTCCGGGGTGGGGGTCGGGTCCCTTTAAGCACAGCCCTCGGCTAGCCTGAGGCAGCAGCTCCACACTTTAAGTCCTAATCTGATGCCCTGCTGGCACTGCTTCCGGCCATCCTTAACCCCGGTTCAGGGTCCACTCTGTATGGACATGCTAGTTCGAATTAGCAAAACGCTAATTCGAACTAGTTTTTAAGTCTAGATGAGCTAATTCGAATTAGCTTAGTTCGAATTAACTAATTCGAACTAAGTTAGTTCGAATTAGTGCTGTAGTGTAGACATACCCCTACATACTTATTTGCCTCCTTTATTCCTGTGCACCAAATTATGACATCTTTGAAAATAGCAGTTTTCTCCATAAGTAGCCCTACCTGGTTCCAAGAATATGGCTCCATCAAGGTATTAGGGGAGAATCTATTCTAAAAGAAATGTTGTAGAATTACTTGGGGAAAGTTCTATGACCTGTGTTTTAAATGAGATAAGACTAGATGATGATGATCCCTTCTGGCCTTGGAATCTAAAAATCTATGAATTAGTAGCAGGCTCATTTAATACATTAAAAATAACAATGCAGTGAAACATTGTCATTTTTTTCAGAAAAGGCCAAATTTTGCTCCTTCTTTGATAGATTTACTTCTTGGAACAGATCTGATTCTGCTACAGAAAAAGGAACAAGATTAAAGACCCATGGGTTTCATGAGGGCAAGATGTTGGGTGTCTGTACCACCTGTGCAACTCTTCTAAGGGCACTTCCACACCTCACTACATATAAAACATTTATATTTACACTGACACCCTCAAAACCTGTATGCATGTATGAGTGCACATAAGGATGCACATAACCTATGGCTATGTCTAGATTGGCATGATTTTCTGCAAATGCTTTTAACGGAAAAGTTTTCCGTTAAAAGCATTTGTGGAAAAGAGCGTCTAGATTGGCATGGACGCTTTTCTGCAAAAGCACTTTTTGCAGAAAAGTGTCCGTGCCAATCTAGATGCGCTTTTACGCAAAAAAGCCCCGATCGCCATTTTCGCAAAACAAATCTGAGCTGTCTACACTGGCCCTTTTGCGCAAAAGCTTTGCACAAAAGGACTTTTGCCTGAATGGGAGCAGCATAGTATTTCCTCAAGAAGCACTGATTTCAGACAGCAGCTGCTTTTGCGTAAAAACTTGCCAGTCTAGACACAGCCTATGTGTGTATGAGCAACCCTCCCTTATTCATGCATACTGTGGGGTTTTTTACATGCAATTCAATGCACTTTTTCATGTGGAAATTTGGACCAAACTGCTTTGAGGGTATGGACAGTGGGGGGTTCAGTGGGAGGGGGGTCTACCTCACTTGGATCCTCAGGCACAGAGCAGTCCCACATCATTTTTAGTGGCTGGCAGTTCCCTGTGGCTCTATTCTGGGCCCCTGCTCCCCAGCAAAATCTCTTTACTCCCATTGGCTGGGTCCTTCCCTGCACCCCAACTCCCTGCTCAGGTCATCACACTCTCCTCCCCTAGGTCACCACTTAAATCCACCTGCTCCAGATCACAACTCCCTCCCAGACCCTGAAGCCTCCTACAACCCCTCCCTCAGACAGAATCCTCTCCTACACTCATAACCTCTCTCTGACCTTGCACCTTGTTCCCCTGCACTAAATCACAACTCCCTCCCAGACCCTGAAGCCTCTCCTACATCCTCCCCAGGTCAGAATCCTCTCACAACACTCTCCATCGCCCAAATTCTCTCTGACCCCACACTTTCTCCAGTTCCCTACCCCGAGCTCCCTTCTGTACCCAACCTTCTTCTCAAACTCCATACGTACTCCACAGAAAAATGCGGCCCTTACCAAAATCTTGGAATGACCTCCCCACACTAAAAATTATTGTTCACTCCGACCTAAACTGAGTGAGCTGGAAATGTAGCAGAAACAGACTGTTATGAGACGAATGAACCACAAAAAACTGAAATGAAATTAAAGATAACTATTTCACACCAGAAAAAAAATCAAGATAAGTTTTAGGTAAAGTTTTCACTGTTCTTTTTGTATCAAAACCAGTTTTCCTATCCCTGAGGCTGTGTCTACAACACAAAGAAAGGTCGGAGAAAGATAAGCAAATTGCGAACCACAATTTATGGATCATTTTTCACTTTTCTTTCAGAGGAGGCTTTTCTGAGATTTGGCGTGTCTACACGGTGCCAAATTTCAGAAAAACCTCCTCTTTTAGCATATCCCTTCTTTCTTGTATAACAAGGTTTACAGGGATGGCAAAAGAACGCACCCACTTTTCTGAATTTTTTGTTCAGAAAAGTAGATGTGTTCCTTGGATGCGGCATAGCTTTTCCGGGATACCAGAGGTATCCCAGAAAAAAGCTGCAGTGTAGATGTAGCCTTTAAGTCAAACAAGTGGAAAAGGATACATTGAATTATCTCATACATTGACTTGTCATCTATATTTTTGTCTCAGTCATGAAATTAAAAAAAAGGAAGTTCATCTCAAGGCCTTGTCCAAAGTCCTCTGAAGTCTCAAGAATCGCATGAACTTCAGTAGTCTTGGGATCCCATCCTAAATCCTGCAGAAACAACTATTCCTGAATGGTAACAAGAGAGCTTGATTTGCATTTTGGTGTCTGGTTTTCTCTTGTTTTTTTAATCTATTACAATTAAATGAGAAAGTAAATTAATTTGATAAAATAAAGGCTGTATGTCATAGGACTTTATGAGAATTAATCTGACTCTGCCCTTTTATTTTAATTCAATCATTTAATTAACGTAATAATATTGCTTTTGTCCACATTAATTAACTGCATTTTCATCCACTCAGACGCATGAACCTCTCATTTCTGTATGCCATTATGCGTCCGCCACTTTACAGCATACAAAATAGGCTTCAAATATTGAATGGATAAGTACAATATTCTGCATGTCAGTATATAACATATAGCATTGCTTTCATTGAATTAAATAACCACTACACATTAATGAATCCGTATGAATGAAAATTTACATGTGCCAAAGTCAAAAAGTTCAAAATTGTGATTCTTAGTTGCAATGTATGCATAAATCTTCCTCAATAAACCCGTCGCATGCAATATTTGTGGGTGATAAGTATTTGGATTACAGTTAACACTATATATATATATATATATATATATATATATATATATATATATATATATATAAATTTTAATCCAATAAAATATAAGCGAGAAATGTTACATTGAAATTACAAACTTTATTCTTATCTAAAATTCATAAGGACATATGTAATTAAAATGGGGTTTGCATTTAATCATATTATTTTTTTTAAATTAATTCAAATTTTAGAACGATAAATCTGACAAATGGTTTAATAGTCTAACTCACTAAATCTAATGATCAATAACATTTTTAGTATTGCCTAAGTTCTATTTTCAAAAATGACTTCTGCACTTTGCAGTGTAAGTTTCTCTGAAAGTCATTTAGATGCTTTTTTAATATTTTACTTCCCACAGATCATTTATGAATATATTGAATTTTAATGCTCCCTATTAGGACTCCTGGGGAACCCACTAGTTACCTCTCTCCATTCTGAAAATTGACCATTTAGTCCTTCCCCTTTACTTTCTAACTTTTATCCCGTTAACAGTCCATGAGAGGACCTTCTCCGTTATCCCATGACAGCTTATTTTGCTTAAGAGCCTTTGGTGAGGGACAGAAGCAAACACAGCATATTTTTTATTTTTTTGAAGAAAGTCGCAAAGATGACAGTGAAAGGATTCCAACTGCATTTGATGCATATGTTATACCTCCAAAATGAGGTTTATGAAAGAGTATCGAAGGATTTTATGATGAATGCCTCTGGTTTATATAAGCAAATTCTGTGACCAGACCATACCTGGTACAGAAACAAGATACAGTGTTGGCAAGAAACTACGAACAGGAACAGAAAGAAAAGGGCAACAATAGTTACAGACAGGAGGAACAAAGCTTCTAGACTGAAGGAGCATCAACAAAGCAGGATTTCATCAACTTGCCACTCTTTAGTCACAAAGAACTTTAGATTGCATGAACATTCACAATGGACAAACTGGAGCCTGTATTTTGCAAGATTTTGTATTGCAAAAGAAACTCTACAAAGGAAGTAGAGAGATATGACTCTTTTTTTATATTATGAGGAAGCAAACAGAGCATATATTTAAATCCTTTGAATCTATTGATGGTAGCCACAAAGATGAATATGAAAAGATTCTGGCTATGCGTCATACATTCTTTATACCACAGAGAAACGTGGTTGGCAAAAGAACATTAAAGGATCTTATGATGAGCACATATAGGGTACGTCTAGATTACATGCCTCTGGGGACAGAGGCATGTAGATTAGACTACCTGGCATAGGAAAATGAAGAGGCGATTTAAATAATCGCCGCTTTATTTAAATGTACATGGCTGCCGCACTGAGCCGATCAGCTGTTTGTCGGCTCAGCGCGGTAGTCTGGACACGCGGGGGTCGACAAATGCCTTTGATGTCGACCACGGAGCATCCAGACTACCACGCTGAGCCGACAAACAGCTGATTGGCTCAGCGCAGCAGCCATGTACATTTAAATGAAGCTGCGATTATTTAAATCATCGCTTCATTTTCCTATGCCGGGTAGTCTAATCTACATGCCTCTGTCGCCAGAGGCATGTAGTCTAGACATACCCTTGGTGTATAGAAGCAAGCTCTGTGACCAGTCTCTATATCGTGCAACAATATATAAGTAGCCACTCCACAGTGCAATAGAATAGTCGCTAGGCCTATTAAGGATAAGTGAATTAATTCAGTATATTGAAAACAAACAATTCTTCCTTTCAGAACTTTCTCTTACTTCTAGAACTAACTTTGCATGGAATCTTTTATTTATTTGTTTGTTTGTTTGTTTGTTTGTTTGTTTGTTTGTTTTAAGAAAAAGTATTAGGAAAGTGTTTTTTGTTCATTTATTAGATTATAAATTTTCCAAGACCTTTGTGTTTTCAAATTCTATCTTAGGCTGGAAACATGAGTGCTAAAATACTCTAACAAAGTTTGTCATCACAATATTCTGGGGCCTGCCCCATCACTGTCTCAGAAGTGGTACACTTCTTACAGGATTTCCAATCCAGTTTGCCAGATTTCAGAGCTTGAAATAAGTGTCTGAATGTTAGGGTTCTCCAATGAATCTGTATTCTGAATTATTTGAAGTCTGCCTATTACGGTATTGACACCGTACATAAAATAAGAAAAGAATTCAAGAACACTTTGAAGGACAACTAAGAACCTGAGTCTTGTAGAGAAAGCTAGATATATTTTTAATCATACACACATGTATAAAGATAGCCAACTGTGGTGAGCACTTAAATTGTCAAGGAAATTATGTGCATGCATTTTTAGCCAAATAATTTTAAAATTTGGCAAATTGGGAAGACAGAACTTTGGGATTCATGCTGCTAAGAGCTTAATGCTCCTACAATGTGCTGAGTAACCTTAACCACGATTCAAATTTTGGATGCTCAGATTTCCCAGGAAAGCTCAGCAATTTGCAACATCAGGCCCTAAATTCTGTCTGTGCCATATATGTAGCTACATTGTGGCACTATGCCTCAGACTTCTGTTAGGGACGGTGAGGAATTGCACACTGCTAAAGAATTTTTGCAGTTCAAGTCAATGGAGTTACATTGGTGTGACAACCATAAAACACAAGATCATAATAAGGCCCTTTGTGATACTTTTCCAGGAACTGCCTAAAACTTGAATGTGTGATGGAAAAATGCAATGACACATTTCTGTCTGAAAAATGTTTTACCCACAGGTGAAAGTAAACAGGTGCACCTTAGTGCAAAATTACGGCAAGAGCTGGCTGAGCTGTGGGAAAAGCCAACAGGAAGCCATTTAAAGAGATAGCAGAGACCCAGGTTACAATAGAACACTACTTGTAAGAAATGTTAAGTTACTTTCACTCTGGCTTTACCCATGATTTCTAAATGAAAAAAACTGAGTTTACTAGAACTGAAAGAGAAAAAAAATACCCCTCCCTATTTTTTTTATATTTTTGGTTTTGTGCTTTTGACAGTACTTTGGGGATACTCAGTTTCTTGTGTTCTCTAATATAATCAGTTAATGCATTAGATTTGCCTGTAATTATGACTATTTTATTCACTGACAGAGAGAAAACATTTAAAATATGAAAAGTGAGTGCGAAAACACAAAAACAGATCAAGGGCTTTGGTATAGAATCTTGAAATTACTTTAAACTTGAAGGCTACGTCTACACTGCAGTCTTCTTGCGCAAGTACATTTACAGTACAGCGTCGGAAAAGAGGGCTTCTTGTGGAAGAGTTATTCATCTCTCCATGAGGAATAAGCCTTTTTGCACAAGAGCTCTTGCACAAGAAGGCAGTGTGGACAGGCAACATGGATTTCTTGCGCAAGAAACCCCTATGGCTAAAATGGCCATCAGAGCTTTCTTGCACAAGAGAGTGTCCACACTGCCATGGACGCTCTTGTGCAAAAGCACATCTCTTGCGCAAAACCACATGGAAGTGTGGCTGCACTCTTGCACAAGAACCTTTGCACAAGAACTCTTGTGCAAAACAGTCCTTGTGCAAGAAGCCTGCAGTGTATACATAGCCAAATAGTTTTCAAGTTGACAGGGCCCTTTTCACATATTGCTAAGAGAAAAGGCAGTGTTGACTGATCTATAACTCTGGAAATAGTGGCATCGTTAGAATGTTCATCATAAACTAATTTCCAAAGCCCAATTACTCTTTCATTCTATTCTTCAGTTTCATTGAAACCAATGGAAACAAATCAAATTATTCCATTTCAGTGTTCACTAATATCAAAAACCAGTTTATCCGCGAAATCCAGGAAAGCTGTTATTGCCTACAAAGTTAAACCTCCCATACTTGTAGGCTCATATCTTCTGTGTGACAGGCACAGTTTCATTTCACAGCAAAGAGCTAAAATTGCCCTGGATGATGTTAAACATTAGCTTTTATTAAACCTATTGTTGCTATTATGGCCTTTGATTCTGCGTCTTTGTTGAACAGCTTGAAACTGCCAAATGATGCAATTTACTTCTTCCATTTTTTATTGTTCTTCTATATGTCATGTAAGTAATGTTGTGTCTAAACTTCTATTAGAAATCCCTTTGTTCCTGAAGAGTTATTTATATCTGGAACGTAATAACTCAGTCTGGCCTGAAGCATGGCATACAAGACCTCAGCTCGAGGTAATTATTCTAAAAGAAAATATAATAATAAAAAAACATGAAAACCCTCTATTTAAAACATAAAATTCCTAACATTTGCAACACAAACACTGTGTAAATGACTTCACTTGTCACAATATTGAGCTTTCCAATCTATTTTAAAGATACAAATGAAAACTGTAGAACAAATAGACCTATTCACATTTTGTCTTCACCGAGCCTGACCTGTAGGAAATAGTCAGAAGGACTGTGAGAACTCCTCATCCTAGGAATTCACTCCCTGCTTTAAGCTCCAAATAACTTGAATGCACTGACACAGCAAAGCCCATTTATTTGGCCTGCAAAGCATTTTGGTTTGTGAGGCTAGTTGCTGTTGGTGAGAATATGGAATTTAATTTGGGGATTATGGTTTTGATTTGTGAGCTCCTTCAGAGAAGGCATATCTTTTTCTTTCATATCTGTACAGTGCCTAACACACTGGCCCCCAGTACCCACATAGAGTTTTTCAGATTGATCATGACACAAATAATTCAAAGCATGGGAGCTGGGTGAGACTATGGGTACATCTAGACTACAAGCCTCTTTCGAAAGAGATCATCTAGACAACCACAAGACTTTCGAAAAAGTGATCTGCTGTTTCGAAAGAGAGCAATGAGGCAATCTGGATGCTCTCTTTCGAAAAAACTCTGTTTGCATTCAAGAACGCCTTTTTTCAAAAGAGCTCTTTCAAAAAAAGATGTTCTTCCTCGTAAAAGCAGGTTTACCTCTGTTGAAAAAGCTGCCACGTTCTTTCGATTTAATTTTGAAAAAACATGATGGGAGTCTAGATGCAGGTGAAGTTTTTTTTTAAAAAAGGCCTTTAAAAAAAAACCCTCTATAGTCTACACATAGCCTAGATGAGCTTTGAACATGGGGGTTTTATGTGCAAGGATTAGGTAGCTGATTTGCTACAGATCTTTGTGTTCTCACTGGGTTTTGTTTCTCAGAACAGGTCAAGGAAAGCTCCAGCCTGGGATCAGCCTCCTCAATGTGTCATAGCCTGGAAGTGAAATAAAGAAATAAACAGCTAATAATAGACACTGAGAGGAGTAAAAGTAAAAAGCTGAAATTATGAGGGAGAAGAACTGCAAATATATTGTGAATTAGTTCCAGTGAGTCTGGAATAGAAAGATGCAGTAAAGGAAGGTAGATCTGTAAGCAAACTGAAAGCATTTAAGGTGAGATTCAAGGAGAAAATAAATTACTCATAGTTTCGAAGGACAGCAATAGATGAGATGCACAAACAACCTCCTAAAGTCCAGAAGTGTGGGAATTGACAATGAGGAGTCAAAGACTGAGGAGAGTGAGTAGCTGGGGGTATAGGTGAATAAACACAGTGTCAAGAAAGTGAGACATTTGAGTATATTAATTTATTATAAGAACATAAGAATGGCCAATGGGTCAGACCATGGGTCCATTTAGCCCAGTATCCTGTCTTCCAACAGTGGCCAATGCCAGATGCCCCAGAGGGAGTGAACAGAACAAGTAATCATCAAGTGATCCTTCTCCTGTCATCCATTTCCAGCCTCCAACAAACAGAGACTAGGGACCATTTCTACCTATTCTGGCTAATAAGCATTGATGGACCTATCCTCCATGAATTTATCTAGTTCTTTTTTGAACCCTGTTAAAGTTCTGGTTGTCACAACATTCTCCAGCAAGGAGTTCCACAGGTTGACTGTGTGCTGCATAAAGAAAAACTTCCTTTTGTTTGTTTTAAACCTTCTATCTATTAATTTCATTTGGTGACCCCTAGTTCTTATGTTATGGGAACAAGTATATTACTTTTCCTTATTCACTTTCTACATTCCTGTCATGATTTTATAAACCTCTATCATGTCCCTCCCCCCTTAGTCTCCTCTTTTCTAAACTGAAAAGTCCTACTTTTTTAATCTCTCTTCATATGGCACCCATTCCAAACTTCTAATAATTTTTCTTGCCCTTTTTTGAACATTTGCCAATACCAATATATCTTTTTGGAGATGAGGGGACCACGTCTGTAAGCAGTATTCAAGATGTGGGTGCACTGTGGATTTATATAGTGGCATTAAGATATTCTCTATCTTATTTTCTGTTCCTTTTTAAATTATTCCTAACATCCTGTTTGCTTTTCTGACTACTGCTGCACTTTGAGTGGATGTTGTCAGAGAACTATCCACAATGATTCCAAGATCTTTCTCTTGAGTAGTTATAGCTCAATTAGTCCCCATACTTTTATACATATAGTTGGGATTATTTTTTCCAATGTGCATTACTTTGCATTTATCAACATAAAAATTCATTTGCCATTTTGTTGACCAATGACCTACTTTTGTAAGATTCTTTTGAAGCTCTCCACAGTCTGCTTTGTTCTTAACTATCTTGAGCAGTTTAGTATCATGTGCAAATTTTGCCACCTCATTGTTTCCCCTTTTTTCCAGTTCATTTATAAATATATTGAATAAGATTGGTCCCAGAAGGGACCCTTGGGGGACACAAGTAGTTACCTTTCTCCATTCTGAAAACTGATCATTTATTTCTACCCTTTGTTTCCTGTGTTTTAGCCAGTTATTAATCCATGAGAGGACCTTCCCTCTTATCCCATGACAATTTATTTTACTTAAGAGCCTTTGATAAGGGACCTTGTCAAAGGCTTTCTGGAAATCTGAGTACACTATATCCATTGGATCCCCCTTGTCCACATGTTTGTTGACCCCTTCAAAGAACTCTAGCAGATCAGTAAGGCATGATTTCCCTTTACATATTCCCCAACAAATTATGTTTGTTTATGTGTCTGAAAATTCTATTCTTTACTATAGTTTCAACTAATTTGCCTGTTACTGATATTAGACTTATTGGTCTGTAATTGCCAGGATCACTTCCAGAGCCCTTTTTAAATATTGGCATCACATTTTCTATCTTCCAGTGATTAGGTACAGAAGCTGATTTAAAGGATAGGTTACAATCTACAGATAACAGTTCTGCAATTTCACATTTGAGTTCTTTCAGAACTCTTGGGTGAATGCATCTGGTACTGGTGACTTGTTACTGTTAAGTTTACCAATTTGTTCCAAAACCTCCTCTAATGACACCTCAATCTGGGACAATTTCTCACCTAAAAAAATTTGTCACCTAGATTTGTCACCTAAAATAAAATGACTCAGTTTGGGAATCTCCCTAACATCCTCAGTCATGAAGACCAAAGCAAAAAATTTTAGTTTCTCCGAATGACCTTACCATCTTTGAGTGTTCCTTTAATATATTGATTATCCAGTGGCTCTACTGCTTGTTTAGTAGGCTTCCTGCTTCTGAGGTACTTAAAAACATTTTGCAGTTCCTTTTGAGGTTTTTGGCTAGCTGTTCTTCCAACTTCTTTTTGGCTTTTCTTATTATATTTTTATATTTTTACATTTAATTTGACAGTTTATGCTCCTTTCTATTTTCCTCACTAGGATTTAATTTCCACTTTTTAAATTATGTCTTTTTATCTCTCACTGCTTCTTTTAGTTTATACATGTATATCACCCAGCAGGACCCAATGGACTGTAGCTGCTTGGAAAAAGTAACCCTGTAATTTACTACTGAGTACATACTACACATTTTTAAATCGTTGATATCTCTGTTACACTCTACTGTTGTAATTGCTGGGAAGGACTTTACTGAAACATAAAGAAGACCGATTTTTAAATTTCATTTTGATTGATTTTAGTACTGAAAAAGCTCTATAGACTAGAAGAAACAGAAATAATAATAATAATAATTAATAATTGTCATCATCATCTACATAAATGTACAGAGATCTGGTAATATAAATGAGGGAAATATATTACATTTTAGATTTCAGTGGGGAGGAATATTGCAGGAATGTTTTGTGACATAAATTAGCTGCTGCTAAGTTCCATCTGCAGTGCCAGGTGTTTACATTATTTCCCTATGCATGGAAAGAACTGCCATGTAAATCATGGTTTTAGCTCCAGAATAAAGAGAGAGAGGGTTTCATTGCTCAACATTTACCTGTTGACTATTGAAACCCTCTTGAGAGAGAATCCCTTGCGTCTTTCTATAGCTAACACTGTTACCAAGCATCTAAGGCTGTGTCTACACTACGGGGCTTTATCAGAGAAAAGGCATGCAAATTGCACTCCGCAATTTGCATACCCTTTTCTGATATTTTTTTTTTTTTGGAAGAGGCTTTTCCGAAACTTGGCCCATCTACACTGGGCCAAATTTTGGAAAAAAAAGCCTTCTTTCAGAAGAGCCCTTCTTTTTCGTGGGAGGAGGAAGAAAGGATTTGCGAAAGAGCACGTCTGCTCTTCCACAAAAAAAAAAAAAAGCGGAAGAGTAGACTCACTCCCTGGAACCAGCAGAAATTTTCCAGTAAACCTCCTTTACAAAGCTGTCAAAGGCAAGAGTCTCAGAAAAACTATATTTTACCCTTGAGATGCAAGAGCTTGGGGAAGTTAAATTTTAAAGGCAAAAAAAAATGCTGCAGCTAGTTTTTTTTTTTTTTTACAATTAGACTATTTTAAAGCAGAAATCTGATCTTTGAACTAATTATTTTTTCTTCTTCACAAAAAAGATGCTTTCCAGGGACAATTTTGATAGTCCATTGAAAAAATAAAAATTGGAACATTTCAGTCCCAAAACCAAGTAATTTTTATTCAGATTGATATTATGTGATTCATGGGAGTTTTGGTGGCTTATTCTCCTCCATGGACATAGCTCTCTGCCTGGACTACAACTCCTAATAATGCACCATAATCCTAATATTTACCTCACTTCCTCCAATTTCAATTGAATTAGAACCAGTCACATTTTTTTAAATGATGACAAATATGTTTCTCAGAGAAAAAGAAATGGGAGCTAGACTCCCTGTCTGACTGACCCTGAAGTAAAAAAAAATATTTGCTGTTTATAGACCATCAGATTTACTGAGTGTGTGCAATTATTCACAAATTCAAATTTTCTCAAAAAGTTTTTCATATTTTCAACAACCTCTAAAATTAGATTCAAAGAACCTTGACCACTATTGTCCTTCACCTTGCACAGTCATTCAGTCTTGTTCACAGTGGGTGTGAAACCCTTCCATTCTGACTAGATATTTTACACTCATTTCTCACTCACTGTATATTCCTGGATATGTTACACAACGTGACATTTGTTTTTCTTCAAGTTACTGTTCCAACTAAAGTGATTTTTTTGTAGTACAAAAAACTGTCCATAACTGTGTTGTTAATTGTAAAGCAATATAGCTCATTTTCTTAATGTGAATGCAACATAATGGATAACATAGTTTGTAAAGTACATTGAGTTCCTTTGATATGAAATGTTTTCAGTATCACTCTAATATGTTAATATTAATAACACCTAAGAAAGACATTCCAAGTGCAATTTCTTTTAATTTTTAATATTCCCATTAAGCCATAATTTCACAAATTATCAGGCCAGGAGAAAGATGTACAATGAGATTAATTAATGATTAATCTCTGTAAGTGCAGTGTTATTTTTAGGAGTGCTGAATATTAACTAATCAAATGTCTCTTTGGATTGTGTTAGCTATTTTTCTGTGTTCTTCACATACAAACACACAAGTGTGCATTGGTCTTTTTCTCTTCACAGTATGAACCAACATCAGAATAGCAGCTAAAGTTAAAAGCAACAAAGTGAGGTAGCATAAGGCTGCTTAGTCATTGCACACTTCTCAGTCCAAGTGGTCCATGACAATAGATAGAAGTTTCAGATTTCTATAAATACTTTTACTTTTGGTGCAGTTGCTCATAGGCTTTTGCGCAAAAACTTGCCAGCTGTCTACACTGGCTGCTTGAATTTCCGCAAGAGCACTGACGTTCTAATGTAAGAATTCAGTGTTTCTTGCGCAAATACTTTGACGCTCCCGCTCAGGGATAAGCTCTCTTGTGCAAGAATACTTGTGCAAGAGGGCCAGTGTAGACAGGCACCTTAATTTTTTGCACAAGAAAGCCCGATGGCTAAAATGGCACAGATGCTTTTGCGGAAAAAGTATTAAAAGTATTTCCGCAAAATCATGCCAATCTAGACGCAGCCTTATTGTTCAGAAATTATAGAGCTAAACATTACCCCCCTAACAATTTGGCTCTGATTCTGAACCTAGTAATGAAAATGTTGATATATTCTGGAGTCTCTTATCATCATGAAAAAGTTTCAGACCATCCAATTCTATTTATGTAGAGTATGTTAAATTTATAATTATCCAGGATCTCAACAATGGAATTATCATATATCATCTTTTTTTTTTCTTTTAATCCGGAGGGGAATCTCCTTTCCAATAAAAGTCTTTGAAAATTGGAAGCAGAGCTTCAAAAACTTTAGAGGACAATTTGTGACTATTTCAACTATGGTGACTTTTAATCACACTGTAGTGAAAACAAGAATCAGATACAGTTGTCATCCTAATACTAATCTACCTTTCTTTTTCCCCCTCTCTTCCAACATCCTGGGATTATTTTGGCTCTTGCATCACACCCTGAGCTGCTTCCTGCATTCCATTGCATCCTTGCATGTCCCTTCGCTTTGATCCCTACTTTCCTCTATCTCAGGACCTCTTTTTAATCTTTTTTCCACTACTGGCCTCCTTTTCCATTCACTTATCTTTACTGTCTCTAGTCTGTACCCACCATCTACGCAGAGGAAGTCCCCTCATCCTACTCCTCCTTTCCTCCTCTCATTGATTATCCAGGCCCCACCTCAAAATAAACTGTTGGTGCAGCTGAGAGGATGGAGGATCAGCTTGCCAAGCCATTTCATATTTCCCAGCTTTTGGCTTCATCAAGAGAGAGCTGAACAAGGGCGGAGCAAAGCTCAGCAGAACTCCTTTCCCCTCCCTCTTTCACAGACCTGCAGAGCAATAGTGGGATGTGTAATCTAAGACCATGCCCCTCTTGCCCACATAACCCGCTGGAAGCTGCTTGATGAACACAACATTCCCCTACAGGAAAGGGAGGGCAGGAACTGATACTGTAAGATGCAGTTGCACAAACCTGCAAGGGGCAGCCATTAGTTTCTTATGTGTCCCTCTGCCCTTTTCTAGGATCCTCTCACAAGCTGAAAATACTGCAAGTGCAAGGCACTCTAATACATATGGGCTGTGTCTACATTGGCAAGATTTTGTGCAAAAGCAGCTGCTTTTGCACAAAATCTTGCTGCCTGTCTACACTGGCCATGAGTATTTGGCAAGAACACTGACGTTGTAATGTATAAAATCAGTGCTTCTTGTGGAAATACTCTGACACTCCCACTCAGGGATAAGTCCTCTTGCGCAAGTGTTCTTGCGTAATTGGCCAGTGTAGACAGGTAACATCAATTTCTTGCGCAAGAAAGCCCGATGGCTAAAATGGCCATCGGAGCTTTCTTGAACAAGAGAGCGTCTACACTGATACGGTTGCTTTTGCGCAAAAGCAAATCTTTTGCACAAAGGCACATGCCAATATAGATGCTCTCTTGTGCAAATACTTTTAATGGAAAAACTCTTCCAATAAAAGTATTTGCGCAAAATCATGCCAGTGTAGATGCAGCCATGCTCTGGCAGAGAGAATCATTGAGTTAACCTTATTTTAGGATAGGAAGGAATTACCTTAACTCTTATCTGATTCACATAACCCCTAAAATTGCTATGTATGTACTTAATAACACCACCTATGATTCATGCTCCTCTATGCTGAGTATTAGTGGTCCTTTAGAATTACTTTGACCACAAACTATCTCAAACTGTTTTAATTGTAGACTGAAGACATACCTAGCATCAATCAAAGGGATCTAGAATTCCAGTATGGAAGAAGCAAAGTTTGAGGGAATATGTCTTTATGTTGTTTGCTATATTTTAGCCAGAGATCTCTGAAAAGGGCTGCTAGATTTGATAATGAGCAAACAGGGAAATCATCATCTTTATCCCACCTCAGCAATGCTGTATTCTTCATGAGTCTGATCCTCCAAATACTTCCCAAGTACAAATAGCCCCATTTCTCAGCTTTCCTTTTACAGCACATATAAGAAATACCTTGCAGTGTGAATAGCTCTATTTGCCTTTATTTTATAAAACGTAATTAAAATAGGATTGACGTCCACTAATATAGGAAAATGTTTCACAGTTTTTCAATTATTTGTAGACTGCTATTGTGTCCTCTTTTAACTGTGCACATTTAGCTCTTTCAATCTTTGTTTGAGACACAACTTTCAGCCCTGTGACCATGTTTCTACTCTGCCTTCAATAAGTCAGACTTTCCAGTAATCACATGCTTAGTACTGAATGGTTCAACAGACACTTAAGCACATAAGTAACTCTAAGCTCACGTGCAGTCATATTGTCTCAATGGGACTATTCACAGGTTTAAAGTTATGCAGTTTGCTAGGACTATTGATTTGGGGCTAGGAAGAAGCATAGTTAAGCTTTCTGCTCAATGACATGTTTCTACATATGAAATCCAAATGGCATTTTCTTTTTTCACAGCAATTTCAAACTTTTCAAAAACCTAATAGTAAATCATTGTAAATCATAACTGTTTTCAGCAGCATTGCTGCTTTACAGATTATATTCCTTCCACTGAATATATTCAGGTTACAGATTATTTCCCCCCATATTCCTTGCATTTTTCCTAGCTGAATCTCATTTTGTTGTTTTCTACCTGCTTCTGATCTGTCCTTTGTATTACTCATCAATTTTCACTATTTTCAATTATTTCCAATTCATTGACTGTCTAGCGACTTTCTAGGGAAGAGTACTGCAGAAAAGTATCTAGGAGTCATAGTGGACTACAAGCTAAATATGGGTATGTCTACACTACAAAGTTAATTCAAACTAACAGCTGTTAGTTCGAATTAACTTTAATAGGGGCTACACATACAAACCGCTAGTTCAAATTTAAATCGAACTAGCGGTGAGCTTAATTTGAACTAGGTAAATCTCATTCTACGAGGACTAACACCTAGTTCGAATTAACTAGTTCGAATTAAGGGCTGTGTAGCCACTTAATTCAAACTATTTGGAGGCTAGCCCTTCCCAGCTTGCCCTGCTGGCCACTCTGAGCTAAACCAGGGAAACTCTTCTGCCCCCCTCCTGGCCCCAGAGCCCTTAAAGGGGCACGGTCTGGCTACAGTGCTTGTGCCAGTTGCAAGCCTGCCAGCACCAAGCCAGCAGACCCTGAACCTGGCACAGAATGAGCCAGCCACCTGCTGCCACCCAGCCCTCCACCACTACGCAGGAACAGGCTGGCGGCTCCCAGTAGCCTGCCTGGGGCACACAAGCCTGCCTCTGGTCTAGTGCAGAGATTGTGGACCTCATCAAGGTTTGGGGAAAGGCCTCCAATGTCCACAATCTCCACACTAGGCACAGGAATGCGGCCATCTAGGGTAGGATAGCTGCCAGCCTGGCCACCAAAGGCCACATGCAAACCCAGGAGCTGGTTTCCATGAAAATCAAGTTGGTCCAGTGAGGTCCCCGACCCTGAGCCCTGAGCTTAGAACATAAGAATGGCCGTACTGGGTCAGACCAAAGGTCCATCTAGCCCAGTAGCCTGTCTGCCAACAGCGGCCAACACCAGGTACCCCAGAGGGGATGGACCAAAGACAATGACCAAGCGATTTGTCTCATGCCATCCACCTCCAGCCTTCCACAAACAGAGGCCAGGGATACCATTTCTACCCCCTGGCTAATAGCACTCCATGGACCCAACCTCCATGACTTTATCTAACTTCTCTTTAAACTCTATTATAGTTCTAGTCTTCACAGCCTCCTGTGTCAAGGAGTTCCACAGGTTGACTATGTGCTGTGTGAAGAAGAACTTTCGCTTATTAGTTTTAAACCTGCTGCCCATTAATTTTATTTGGTGTCCTCTAGTCCTTCTATTATGGGAATTAATGAAGAACTTTTCTTTATTCACCCTCTCCACACCACTCAGTCTCCTCTTTTCTAAGCTGAAAAGTCCCAGTCTCTTTAGCCTCTCTTCATATGGGACCTGTTCCAAACCCCTAATCATTGTAGTTGCCCTTTTCTGAACCCTTTACAAGGCCAAAATATCTTTTTTGAGGTGAGGAGACCACATCTGTACACAGTACTGAAGATATGGCGTACCATAATTTTATACTTCCCCTCCTTCTTCCCCTGGCTTTGCAATTCCAGCTCCCTCCTCCGAGTTTCCCCTTCCCCTCTCCCACCTCCTTTTCCCAGTCTCCCCAGAGGTTAATTCCCCCCCTCCAGTTTTGTTAAAAAAGAGAGTTTCTATTTTTGAACACACGTGTCCTTTATTTTTTACATCAGGAAGGGGGGCTAGGGAGGGGTAAGTGGAAGGAGGTGAGGGAGGAATGGGGCATGAGCCCCCAATGGGGAGGACTAGGGTGGCTCTGCGGGCTCCTCAGGGTGGAAGCTCTTCTGCAGGGCCTCTTGGATCCTGACAGCCCCCCGATTTACCTCCCCGGATGGCAGCCTGCGGCAAGTGTAGCCAGGCTGATGGCTGAGTGCTGTGATGTGCCGAGTGTGGGCACTCAGGGCACTCCAAGTCAGGACTGCTTTGCTGTCCCTCATCGAGGTAGACAAGCAAGCGGGGAACCCTGAAAACTGTCTGTCTGGGGTGGGGGTCGGGTCCCTTTAAGCGCAGCCCTCGGCTAGCCTGAGGCAGCAGCATCACACTCTAAGTCCTAACCTGATGCCCTGCTGGCACTGGTTCCGGTCAGCCTTAACTTCGGTTCAGGGTCCACTCAATGTGGACATGCTAGTTCGAATTAGCAAAACGCTAATTTGAATTAGTTTTTAGGTCTAGATGCACTAATTCGAATTAGCTTAGTTTGAATTAACTAATTCGAATTAAGTTAGTTCGAATTAGTGCTGTAGTGCAGACATACCCTATGAGTCAATAGTGTGACACTGTTGCAAAAAAAGCAAACATGATTCTGGGATTTATTAACAGGGGTGTTTTGAGCAAGACACGAGAAGTCATTCTTCCAATCTACTCTGCACTGATTAGGCCTCAACTGGAGTATTGTTTCCAGTTCTGGGCACTACATTTAAATAAAGATGTGGAGAAATTGAAGAAGGTCCAGAGAAGAGCAAAAAGAATGGTTAAAGGTCTAGAGAACATGACCTATGAAGGAAGACTGAAAGAATAGGGCTTGTTTAGTTTGGAAAGGAGAAGACTGAGAGGGGACATGGTAGTGGTTTTCAGGTATCTAAAAGGGTGTCACAAGGAGGAGGGAGAAAAATTGTTCTCCTTAGCTTCTGAGGCTAGGACATGAAGCAATGGGCTTAAAGTGCAGCAAGGGATGTTTAGGTTGGACATTAGGAAAAACTTCCTAACTGTCAGGGTGGTTAAACATTGAAATAAGTTGTCTAGGGAGGTTGTGCAATCTCCATCTGTGGAGATATTTATGAGCAGGTTAGATAGAAGTCTATCAGGGATGGTCTAGACAGTACTGGGTCCTGCCCTGAGGGCAGGGGACTGGACTCGATGACCTTTCGAGGTCCCTTCCAGTTCTAGTTTCTATGAGTCTATGATTCTATCATCTGTTGCAAACTTCATTGATATGGTAGTCTCTCTACTACTTAATTAATGATTTTAAATAAGTTGATCTTAATGCTGATTTTTGCAGCACTCCCATATAGCTTCCCATCAGCTCACTGCATTGCTGTTAATCATTACAATCTTCTTACAGCTCTTCACTGAGGGTATGTCTACACTGCCACCCTAGTTCGAACTAGGGTGGCTAATGTAGGTATTCGAAATTGAAAATGAAGCCTGGGATTTAAATATCCTGGGGTTCATTTGCATCTTGCCGGGTGCCGCCATTTTTAAATCCCCCTTAGTGCGGACACCTTGCCCGCGGCTACACGCGGCATGGAGTAGGTAGTTCGAATTAGGCTCTCTAATTCGAACGACAGGTACACGAGGAGTAACAAGGAGTAACGGTATTTCGAATTAGAGAGCCTAATTCGAACTACCTACTCCGTGCCGCGTGTAGCCGTGGGCACGGAGTCCGCACTAAGGGGGATTTAAAAATGGCGGTGCCAAGCAAGATGCAAATGAAGCCCAGGATATTTAAATCCCTGGCTTCATGTGCAACTTCGAATGCCTACATTAGCCACCCTAGTTCAAACTAGGGTGGCAGTGTAGACATACCCTGAGTTATAATTCTGCAGGACAATGTTCATATCCAAGCCAAATTGGGTTTATTTTAAGTGGGAGATTTTGTGAGACATTACATCAAGTGCTCCACTGAAATCTAAATATAATCTGCCACTTTCTTCTCATCATCATTTTGCCTTCTATTTCTTTTTTAGTTCTCTCTCTTCATGCTCATCTTTCATTTAGTCTCTCTTGTCCTCAAAGAATTTCCTATATACTGTGCATATGGGTAATTTCTCTACAATGTAGCATACAAGTCAACACACACATGAGCGTGGGTCTGTGCCTTCATTTCAGTTTGTTTCTCTGTCTTTAAATGTATCTGAAATAAAGACTGTATTAAACTTTTTCGAGTTTCATAAGTGTTAAAATGTTAGAAATGTCTATCTTGGAGGCTTCAGTGCCCCCTAGTGTACTACACTTAAACATTTTCTCTTTTCAAAATTCACTACTTCCAAATACAGACAAACTAAAACACTGAAAATGTTTGTTCTATGGTCTGAACAAATGTCCAGTTGGAACCAGGCCTAACAGCAATGTCATGGCACATGTTTTCAAATCCACATATGCAGTGCAAACTTACTTGACAGATTTCCAAATTCGATTTCTGGCTACAAGGGCAGCTATGAAAAGTTCACCTGCAATACACAAGGCTTAGAGATTGGTGATCTGTTTATGGTGTGGTTGGGAGCAGTAGATGGGTATCTGACAGATCTGTATCACTGGTTTTCAGGGTCCCTATTAGCATCCCTGTTCTTGGGTGGCAAGTTCTGCACTATCATAAGAACTGCAAGCACTGCATTTTTTTTAAATTCTTGCAGTATCCTTGCTTCCCACAAAGACTTGCTGTCTTTTCCCAACTGTGATCACGTTCATGATCAGGGGGTTGATACCAACAAGTATTTGTTTTAAAATATTTTTGGATGAGATAAGAAATCAGAATAATATGGGTGAGAGGGCAGCAGACAATTTGTGAGGAAGGAAAGAGAATGAAAGGGGAAAAGGGAAAGGAAACATGGAATGGGCAGTGTGACACTAATCACCCTAGTTTTCACATTTGACACACAGTTATGACAGTCCTTGTGCAAAAGATGTCTTGTGACATCGATTATTACTAATGTTTGATATATGTACATATTGGGTATTAAGAGTTATGAGAATATTCTGGTATGATAACTAGAGTGTGTTCAAGCCAGGCATGTCAGGAGGAGTTGGTAAATAGGCTTGCTTAGTCAAAGAAATGTATATATGGTTCTCTGACCAGCCCAATGAAGATCTATTTTTAAATATTAGATAAACAAAGTTATTAAGCTAGCAAGTGAGGGAAGAAAGAGCAGGGAATTTCCTTAGCCAAAGGACTCCATGTTGCCTTTCTCACAGCTTGAATAAACTTTACTTTGAGGGGTAACCCTCTGAAAATTTCATTTAAAGTGTTCAATTGTCTCCAAAAAACCTCAGGAGTCTGAACCTCAGGTGAAAGCAATTGAATGTGTACAATATTATTGGGCATATAGGGTGAGGTCTCTTCTGAAAGCTAATGCACACTGGTGATATTAACACTATGTAAGCAATTAAGTATGGGCAGTGTAGTCTGCCTAGATAGCAGTTGAGCTGCTATTTACCTGTATCTTATGCAAATTAATCATGATAGAATCAAAACAGTGGAAGCCCAAATTACATACAGGATGATGGGAAGTCTAAAGGAAGGGAAGGGCATCATGAAGTCAGGATCCTGATGGACACAGCAAGCTGCAGCTGAGGGTTTCCTGCCTCCCAAAGCAAGGTCTTTGGACTTTGGGATATGTAGGTAAAGGCAGAAGCCATCTTTGGTGTCCAACGCTAGATGGATACAAGAGGAAAGATGCTCTTACAAGCCAACCAAGATAGATCTTTGCATGGGTGCATGGGAGGGCTTAAGTGCAAGATTGAGGAGAGCTGAGAGTGCTGCCACACTTCCTGGCTTGAAATGGTTTTTATACAACATTTACAGTGTAGTTCAATGGCACTCAGAACCCCCTACTATATTGTCCCAGCACCCTGTGGGAGGTTTGAAGTTTCTGGAGCTGAATATAGGTGAGACAGCTGCTTAGGCAAAGATGTTTCACCTAAGAAGACAAGGGAAGCCAGCACCTTGTACTTGCATTGAAGGTCCTGCCTGAGGGAATGCCAATCATGGCTGGGAAGCAGAATGACTGATGAGAGAAACCATATTGAACAAAATCTATATCTTGTTAGACTGTTTTAGACTTTTAGGTACATGTTTTCACATTTATTTGCTTGTAATCCTTTCTAACTGTATTCTTTTTTATTTAATAGCACTTAACCTATGTCTTATGATCTCTCTCTCTCTCTCTCTCTGTCTATCTATCTAAACCAACTTAGTGTGGTGTTTGCAGGGCATAGGGTATTCACCTTAGGAAGGTTAATAAACTGTGATGGGTTTTTGTATCTTTAGAGGAGCAAACAAAACTTATTATTTCTCTGAACTGTCTAGGGGAAAGCTAGCCATTTCAGAAAACATGGATTTGGGGAAATTCTGTACTGGGAGTGTGTTGGACTTGTCCTCCAAATAAAGAATAAAGTTGTTGGAAACCAAAGAGGGGTGATATAGTGCTGTAGACAGGCTTCTGGGATCTCAGCTTCTGAACCAGAGCAGTATAGAACACAGACACTAAGAGTATGACCTATATGCTGGTAAATCGATTATGAGCTGGCCAGGTTAGGGGCTACACCAGTAAAATTTGTGAGGTACCCAAGGATACAGGGCAAGCAGTGACACAACACCTCACTGATCTAGATAGCATCCCAAAACATGACAGGAAGCTATACTAGAAGGGGAGAAATGTGAAAAGTAAAGTGTTGTGACAGAAAGACAAAGAAATGGGTACCTGACAAGTATAATGTTTGAGTTCCACTCAAAACTTGTGGGACAGATTCCATTTCAAGGACTAGATGATAGATACCCTGTCCATTCATCTTCCAAAACCTGTTTCTCCTATGGCTACGTCTATACTACAAAGTTTTTGCGAAAAAAGGTCCATTTTTGCACAAAAACTGGTGCAGTGTCCACAGCTCAAGTACATTTTTGCGCCCCCAAAAAATATGACAGGACAGCTTTTGCTGGTAGAGTTAGTCCACTCCCCCTGAGGAATGACTCCTTTTTGCACTACAGCTCTTGCACAAAAAGGCATGTGTGGATGCTCCGCAGGGGTTTCTTGCACAAAAAGCACAGGTGCTCTGATGGCCATTCTGTTAATGAAAATCAGAGCTTTCTTGCACACGAGCATCCATGCAGTGTGGACGTTCTCTTGTGCAAAAGCACATCGCTTTTGTGATGAGCTTTTTGAGGTGTGGATGCGCTTCTGCACAAGAAGTTTTGGTGGAATATCTCTTGTGCAAAAAGCTTCTTGTGCAAAAACCCTGCAGTTTAAACAAAGCCTATCTAAACTCGTTCACCTCAGTTATTATCCTTAGAGGGACAACCATTCTCTGATACTATATGTATAGTGGGAAAAAGAGACTGATTAACACAGATGATCCCACCGGATTAAATGTAGAACCTGATCTGACAGCCATCAGGAAGGTACCGATGAGGGAGAATGGCAAACTGCTGATACCCTTGTAGATGTTGCACAAGGGTAGGTATACAAATAAGTAGAAGAGCTCATACATAAAAGACATATAGGATTCAAAAGAAATGTAATAGAGTTTGGTAGAAAATATTTTAAAATAAGCTTTAAAAACTATTTGAATTTTTATTTATATATCCTTCTAAAGAGGGTTTTTTTCAGATACATACAATTATTAAACCATAATCGGAATTTCCATATTTTTGGCATTAGATACATTTGTAAATTTTGCTGAATACTGTTGTAGTTTGTAAAACCAAGTTATATGTTATAATGTATATCTGTCTGACTTAGGTATCAAACTGCTTCCCATCATCATTTTATCTGAGCCTTCTTTTCAATATAAGATTTTACCTGCAATGCAAAATTTAATGGACTTCATAAAGTCTCTGACATTTATCCCTTTTTCAGATAAAAAGCTCTGCTTTGTGTAGAGGTTTTGGTGCTTTCAATTTCATTTTTTTCTTTTTACAATTTGATTTATTACAGGTTTGTTTTGTTGCTGTTTTATTTTATTGTGGGGTGTGGATTTTTTTTATTTGGAATTTTTATAGTTTTTGCCAAAACCTGATATTCATTTTCTGAGTGTCTTCACAAAAATTCCCTTGATCCTCTTAGATTTTTGTGTTCAGCCAGATTGTCTTTTCAGAAAGAAAAGCTTTCACCCTGACAAAAATATGATGTTTAGAATAAGTTGAAATGGCTTTCAGCCTAGAAGTTAGAATTATGTTACAGTTACAGTAACTAGTATAAAGTTTACATATATCATGTAAATCTTTTAAATAGTGATTTTTGTAATGAATTGTACAATTCAAAAACATTAAAAAATAATGCAGCACCTTAGCTAGTGTAAGTCAGTGTGGTCCATTGATTTTGTTTGTTCTTTGTTCACATTGAAGAGGAACTGGCCTTCTCTGCAGTATTCCCTAATGTCCAATAATTATTTTAAATTGAATTTTACTGAGTAGATGGATAGACTATCTATCCAATATAAGACATACTTTGTGTCCTATATCTGTGATGGTGCAGAAGTAATTATTTATATTATGGGATCGGCTGTGAAAATGCAGTCAGAAAACAACCAAAAAACCCAGACTTGTTGCTATGCTAATCTGTTGCTATTGTGCAGTGTGTTGCCTACATAGAATACAAATCTTCAGTTGTGGAAAGTTTTCATAGCTTCATCACGGCCAGCGAAGGCTACTTACCCTACTGAGGATCTGCCCCAAAAACTGTAAGAAATAAATGGAAAGTTTAGTTTTTTAATAACTGTATTAGCCCTAGGTTTTCATATCAATTAACTGACTCTTATTCAGCTTCCTGTCAGCAGTAAACATAGTTGTCGTGTATAGCAATAACTAGTGTTGCAGGCAATCATAAGTATTCTATCAGCACCTCAAATATATGCGCATACTCCTTCTTCTAGCCTGTTGCCAACTTGTATGCTAAAGAGCCCTTTTGACCTTTTACATCCAGTATGTGGTAGAGAAAATGTTTCCCTGTATTTTTTAAAAAGTTTTATTTTCAGTTATATATCGCTAATGCTTATTTGTGGAATCCAACTTAACTCAATCAAGCTTCTCTGAGTACCATCTGATGGATATAGTTGCTGTTTTTGCAAGCGTTTGTGCCAGAGAAAACATCTGGTTTTAAATGACAGTAAATTAGGCCAGCTCTCTGATCCGAATCCTGGGAAGCTAGAACATACAGCATGCTAACTCTTTCCTTTTATGTACTCAGTGCAACAGAAATCTCAGTTTATTATTTGCCTTAGGAAAGCTATCAAAGTGTAAACAAAAAGTGTAATGAAAAAAACCATCTAAATATCAAAAAAAGCTCTTACTAACACAGTGGTGACATGCACCATTTATGGCGTTACTCTGAAATACTGCATGGTATACTGAAGAAACAGCATGATAACCACATGGTAATTCAAGTTGAAACAATGGTAACCGTGCAGTAATTTAAAGAACCACTGCTGTATTGACGTTCTGGTAAAATGGTAAAATAGCTGTGTATCTCTAAACAGGGAAGCTGCTTGCCACAGCAACTGCTTTGAAGAGAAAGGATTTTTTTTCTATAATATATAAGATGTCCTTTAAGTCAAGTGCTTTGTACAAAAATAAAAGCATTACATTGCAAGATGCTATAAAGAGATTATCAGGGGATGTATTAAAGGAATAATACCTACTTTTTACCCTCTTGTGAATTCACATGCAACTGCTCACAAATGGGCCTCAAGAGGAAACTCTGAAATCATTTTTGTACTAGTTCTTAAGGAGCTTCTCTGGAGGTATCACCAGTGCCATCCTTATTCATATGCAGAATAGGCAATGATGTAGAGTGCCTGAAAATTTGAGGCACCACTGGGTCTTACTGTCTACCCATTTATCTCTTCCTATCCCCGGTCTGTGGCTCTGCTTCCTCCAGAGAGGATCTAGTTAATGTAAAAGTGAAAAAGCCTGCCAGAGCTATCAGCAGAACACAACCTGAGAGAGAGCCATTCAAGTGGTCATCCCAACCTCAGGTATATACTGACAATTTCTGAATGTACTGTGTTAGTCTACAGGACCTTACTTTAAAATCTACTTGAAAAATATTTCATTAGTATCTTGTTGAATATTTTAAAATCACATCTCTAAAACATTGCTCCCTCTTGGGTACCATTGGGCATAGACACCAACCACCCTGGTTATCATCCTAATCAACACAATAGGATATTCTTACCTTCCTAGGAAGAGCATTTTTAAAGAAATCTTCTTCAGTGGAAAATTGCAGAAAGAGAATGCAGAAGGAGAATAACTCATGCATAACTGCTGGGAACCCAATATGGGGCCAGAATCCTTAGACTGAAAACAACTGGGTTAAAATATGCATGACAAATGTGAAAAAAGAGAGAAACTCTGTTTTAGAAACTTACTTCAGAAAACTACACTGTAGTGTTAGAAAGGCCATATTTTACTCCTACATCTATGCAGGGCATTTGGGTCAACAGCCTTTTCTAACCTTGTTGAGGGCTGGCTAGAAATTATGGATGTATTTTTTCATAATATTTTCACATTTTCTGTTCTAAGCCATAAATATTAGTACAAAATCCTGTATTTTCCTAACTTGCAATTAACAGTTCTGGTACTGGCTGTGAAATAAAAATTAAAACAAACAAACAAAAAATCCAAATATTTCATGACCCCAAACACTTTGAGTTTCACTTTGAAAAAATGCAAAGATTCAGACACAAACTTTCTTGCTTCTGCAACGGTGGTGTATATATGCTCTTGGTTATCTATGTGCTAGTTTGTATAACTTACTTAAATAAATTATTCTGAAAAAGATCATAGAACATGTTACAACAACCTATACATAGTGTTCTCTTTCAAAAAGGAAACTTTCCAATGCTAAATGCATATTATAGGGCACTGGAGGTTTGTTCCAAAAAAGCTGCCAAGTATAAAAACGGAACCTAATCTTAAGAAAAGGTAAAATGAGAATTCCCCAACTTTATAAATATTATAGAGTATTGGTAGGAAATTTCAAGACAACAGGAGAGCCATCATTAGATAATCTTCATTTTGTTAAGTGAAAATTTGCCAAGGAATAAATCAAATAAGCTTGTCAAGAAATGAGAGCTAACACCTGAAAATCATTCATAAATGTCTGCCAACATAGCCTTATAAACAATCCAGTTTCTGTTTCTAACATTTCATGTATATGCTTTTTGTCCACAGCCTGGTATTAAGTTTTTAATGCAAAACATTTTAATTTGGGAGATTGTGTACAAACCTGATGGAGCAGAATCTAAATGCAAATCTCTTTCTTCAACAAGTGGAAAGGCCAAAGGATTTAGATTATTTAGATTGCCTTCCTTAATTTTAGATTCTTTGACAAAGTGCCTTGTCACAGAACAGCTGTCTGCATGTGTTAGAACTGGTGAGTCTAGTGCCAATCTGATTTCCACTGGTGTAAACTTGGAGTAACTCCATTGAAGTCAGTGGAATTATAAGAATGCAAAATCTATATGTCATCAGAGCCAAGCTCCTTCTGGACTGAGGCCCTGTAAAGATCAGGCCTAAACAGATTTGTTTAATTTTCTTTCTCCAACTATGGGAAAAATGAGAGAGTGAATAAAGCTATGTTCAAGTCCTCCTCACAATGTAACCCAGGGGTATAAACAGGAAGGGAGGCTGCAGTCAGGAGCTAGCATCCATTCAGAATGACATGTGGTGCTAAGACATAAAATCTGTCCACTGTAATACACCTGGGTAAACACTTCTAAAATATATTCCACGTTTTTCTTCAGATTCTTTACTCATTTACCTTGGCCATGCTTGCACCTTATGCACACATTTTGCAAACATTAGAGCAATCACCTTTCACTAGCCAGACCATTCACAGAAATCACAGGTTAGAGGTGTCTAAGCATTCATAGAAATATACACGTATTAGGGCTCATGAGTTCATCCAGTTAGGAAACAGGAATAACACATTTTTCAGTTGATTCATGACAGAATTTGAATACCAAATATTCCCTGAAGACTGTTCAAGAAAAAGGGACTGATCTGTCCCTATTCTGCTGGAGGCATAGTCACATGGCATCCAACATTGGCAAGCAGGAACAGAGATGATTGGAGAATATAGCAAACCCCAATAAGAGGTGCAGTATAAGAGAAATAGTTGCAGCTCGGCTCCTGGGTATAGTAGCTCTAGTCTGCTTCTTATTGTTGGCCCTGTCTAAATGGAACAGCAACCCTCTCAATCTGAATGGATCAAAGTTGACACAGTTCAATTCAACAGTAGACCAACATTATGGTCCTGATGCTAAAACTACTTTTAATGTAATTTGAATGTAATGCATATCCATAATCTCTCAGATCTGCAATTTTGTGGCCGGGCTGTATCAGACTTATGTGTCATAAAAACACTCAGAAAGAAGGTAGTATTTTGTAAAATGAATGTGGAAACAAAAACTGCCAAATCAACCCCCCTGTTTTTGTCTCCTATTTTTTCTGGATTTATCTGTCACCCTACAGAATTAAACTTCCACACGTATGATTTTTTACTCTGTTTTCTGTACTTACTCGTGCAATGTACATAAGGGATTTTTATGTGCAATTTGTTTACATTATAACACAGCCATTTTTCAGCATAAAGTATGGCTCAATAGATGCTTGTGTAAATCAATGTATTGCCATTAAACTCAATGGCAGAATCCTCAGGAGACATATGTCTCTTTGGTGGTGGTTTGCTACCTACTCCCATCACCTATGCATAAGAATGAAATAAGGAAAAGGAATACTTGCCAAACTTGCTAAATAATTCATCAGCCCTTTCAGGAGGGACCTTATGTTAACCTTTCTCTTCAGTGATTTTCTTTTCTATGCAACATATTAGATACCAGAGGCCAGATACTGATCCCACTTGCATTCCTCTAAACCTTCAGTGGGTGTGATACATTTGGGGAAGTGATTCTGGATTGACAACAGTGTTAATAAGATTAGAATCTGGCCCAGAAAGAAGACATTTGTTCTCTCTCTGTGGAGGTGCGATGACTTAAAACTATTAAAACCATTTTTTGCAATACCTGCGTTGGGTTGTGGAAAGAGTCACATTTCTGGCAATAAATACCTGATGGTGGGATCCTTAAATCACAACAACATGGCTCCCCTCTTTAACTGCATTTTAACAAGTGCTGATGTTGAAATTTTACAAACTATAGCATAAGCTAGATGTGAAAGGTCAAATACATCCCTTACTGATATCCATGAAGTCCACTGAAGTAAGAAGGATATAAACGAGGACAGAATGTTGCCTAAAAGGTACTAGATATCACAGGGAGTGGAAGTGACAAAAGCTTCATATTGCTTCATAAATGGGTTAAAAAGATTCATTTTCTCCCTATTATTCTTGTAAGAAAAATCTCAAGGCTCTTAGCTATCTGCAAATACACTCAATGAGAACATGTGTAACTAGTCACGAAATGTCAGCAGTGGGAATTTTAAAAGAATGTATTTAAAAAAAAAATCATTTATGACTTTAGTAAATTACATACAGACAAATGTCTGAAAAGAAGATCAAAAAGTGAAACCAAAAACAAAAGAACAAATAATATCATTAACACAGCCTGGCATTAACCACGATTTCTGTTATCCACAGATTCTTTGACATGTGTTTTCTCTTAAATGAAGCTGGATAAAATTCAGTTCCTTCAGATTCCAGTCACTCATGTGATCCTCACTTACCTCCTGGTGACCAACAAATTCTTCTCTGAAGAAAGCCATGAGGGACAAGTCTTCCAAAGCAACAACAGGATAGTCCTGCTAGGGGAGGCCATCTGGTCCAAAACTTCCCCAGCAACCAAAGTGGATGAGAATCCACTACAATTAAGACTTCAGAAGGCAGCCATTCCAATACGTCTTCCTTCATGTGGTTACCCTGGAGAAAAAGTCCTTCACCTCATGGTATATTTTAATGTCTTTCCCTGAAGGGCAAGGGAAAGTTCTGGGACCTACGCAAAAAGGCACAGGATGCAGTTGTCATTGCTGAGACCATCCCCTCATCAAAGGAGTTCCCACAGACCACAAATCTAATGGGATTCCAATACATTGACAAGCTTCTCTAACTTGTTTTGCAGAAACTCAAAGGTTTGTTTGACGATTTGACAAAGCTCTGGCTCAAAGGCCTAAATAATGTTGTGTATTTCTCCCAGCGTACATTGGTAAAATTCACCCCTCCTTTAAACGTTTACAAGTAACATAGTAACAAACAGTGATCTCCTTCCCTATTGCCACAGAATCAGGATCAGCTCAATTTTCCATGTACACATAAGGATCTAACACTAATACAATATTCAGGTTGAATTTATCACTGCTACAAAACATGGAGTATCTTTCCCTTTAACATTATCTATGGTATTATAAATAGCAAAAGAGGGAAAGAATAGAAGCAATGGAGATGAAGGTGTAAATGAAAACCAGGGGGAGGAAATAAAGAAATATTCCAAAATATCTAAGTGATCTTGGTGCCAAAGGACCAGATTTTCAAAGGCATTTATGTGCCTAATTGTTCAGAAAAATTGAAGGAAAGTCCTATGCAGCTGCTTATAAAAGTCCAATTGGGCAATCTTTTGGTGCCTAAATAGCTTTGAAAAATTTAGCCCTATGTCTCAGTGCAAGTCAATGGGACTTAGGATCTTATGGCACTTACACACAGAACCTCAAATTCTTAGCTTTGATTTATTTCAATGGGAATTAGGCACCTAAATAACTTGAAGAATCTGGGCCATACATTTTTTTTTAAATATGAGCCTTAGTCTCAAGTTTTGCTCTAGTAGGACCATTGATTTAAAAATGTAGCCTGCTTTATTTTTTTTTAATCCAGGAAAATATTTAATGTAGTGTATTGCCCCTTCTTCAGTTATGAGGGAAATTCTTATCTGTTCTTGGAAGCTCATGTGCCACAAAGAATTGATGTTCATTTTAGCTATGTCAACACTGCAACGCTATTTCAGGATAATGGGCTATCCTGAAATAGCTATCTCGCATCTTAATAGCAAGACTGTTATTTTGGGCTCATTATTCTGACGGCCATATAAACCTCATTTCACGAGGAATAAGGGACGTATCGGAATAGCGGGTTATTTTGAAATTTGGTGCTGTGTAGACTGAACCAAATTACAAAATAAGATATTTCAAAGAAAGATTGAAATAATATATGCTATTTCTGTAGCTCAAATTGCGTATCTTATTTTGAACTATAATGCAGTGTAGACATAGCCTTAAAGGGTATGTCTAGACTACATGGCTCCGTTGACGGAGCCATGTAAACTAGTTTACCCGACATAGGCAAATAAGCGGGGATTTAAATAATCCCCACTTCATTAAAATAAACATGGCCGCTGCGCTGTGCCGACAATCAGCTGATCCAGCACAGTGCGGCAGTCTAGACGTGGATCTGTTGGCTGGGGAAATCTTTGCCAACCGATCCCTTAAGCCGGGTAAACTAGAGCCATGTAGTCTAGACATACCCAAAGTGTCCAACAGAAGAATCCACGATGCCCTGTGTTAGGCCTCTTCACTGCACTCTCATCTACCAAGAAAATGACTAACTCACTCAGTGTTACCAGTGACTTATTAAAATAGAGACACTTAGTGAGAATAATATGAACAAGAAGTCAAATTGAGAAATGCCAGCAGGACCTATTCTATTGCTGCTGTGGGTAACACTCAGGCAATAGTGAATGTGAATCTCATCACAAGACTTCCCTAGATCCAAAATTCCACATAAAAATTTTAAAAAAATGTAAAATCCCATCCCCACAACATCTGTGTTTGTTAATGGGAAAAGAAACTATTATAGAGTGGTCATTCACTGACTAATTATTCCTCACATAATCACCACTGAGAGCATAAAACATCCACATGAAAGTACCCATGTGCAGTATATCATTACAAGAAAGTAATCACTGTTCATTCTGACTCATTAAACATTTTGGTAATTAATATTTGCAAGTGAAAATTAAAGGAATGAAATTCTTCCATCAGATAATTCATGGTAGCACAAGAGGAGTAACTCTGCTGAGTGAAGTGGATGGCAGATTTACCCTTGGAAAACCAATTGCCGAAAATGACCAAAGATCTTTAAATAAAATTTGCTATTTCATTTAGAGTCTTCTATAAAGATGAAATGTTATCTGATGTGCTAGTGATTACACCCAATTAAGAATTTCAAAGCTATTTATTTTATCTCGCATTTATAACTTCAATGCCAGCAGTAGCCAGTTCCTCTGATTTGTCACAAACATTTATTCTGATTAAAATTCGGATACTTATGAATATGGAAAAAGAATGACGTAAAAGACTTTTAAACAAATATTTATTTTTTAAAATATTTAAATAAAATATATTTAAGAGAAAACATTACTACAGATTTCAAGAAGTCCTACAATAAAACTGAGAATTGTAATAGCCTGCACATTTTTCTCTCAATCTTTTGAAATCCTATTAATTCTGTACTGAAATAAAATTACTAGTATGAAATTTGCCATATATGCACTGGAACCAAAAGTCCACAGAACAAGTCCTGCATAAGCAGTGACAGTATAAATATTTCCATGATGTGCCTCAAAATCTCTCTCTCTCTCTCTCTCTCTTACTCTTAAATAAATATATATATTAGAGGTTTCTGCATCTATCTGTCTGATCGCAGGGACGCGGTACTACAGAGTAACCACTGGGAGCAGCCCTACCAAAAAGGGCTGGCCAGCTGAGGATGGGGCTCACCATCTTGTTGATGACCAACCCAGGTAAGTAGCCTCCCTGCGCCAAATCCCTCCCCTCCTCTCCCCCCTCCCCCCAGCTCTTGGCTCCAGCAACAAATGAAGAGGGGATGCCATAGTCCCCACCCATAAGAGCACCATCAGGGCTGGTCTGCATGGCCCCCTCTCCACCCTCCCTGCTCAGGCCTTGGGAGCTCTGCCAAGGCCAGCCTGGATATCCTTCCCTCATCCTCGGGCTGGGCCCTGGGAGCACAGGCTGGAGGCTTGCATACTCCTCCCCACCCTGGAAAACTTTGGGTAAGCCTTCTAGTTATAGTTAAATATTGATTTTAAGTATACAGCTTTCCATTTCCTGGTTTTGGTCATGAAATACAGGACAAGGTGGCTTTAAGGAAAGAATCATATGCCAAATTCTGACTAGGACAAAAACATTGTACAATCTTGCCAGTTTTCATCTTGCAAGTCTAATTATCCCTCCCCTCATTTGCACTGATTTAACAGTGAAGGACTAAATTATTCACTTAAGGACTGAACATTGAAAGAAGGAAAACTATGTTATTACAAGCCAAAAGAAACAACTGTGTATGGAACAGGAAAGATGTGTAAAAATTGCATCGCCCTCTCTTTAATACAGAGAAGCTCCTGCAGAAACATGAAGATCTCCAGTTTTTGTGCTGTGGCAAGAAGCTAGGCTAGAGGGGAAGCTATTCTCTGCAGCCATATCGCTCTCAAAGTCCAACAAGATTGCATATGCCATGTTCTTATATGGAGACCTGCTCTGTGTGAACTACTAACTGAGGGAAAGTGTTTGGAATCAACTCTATCGGAGCCGTGCTCCCATGGGACTGAAAAAAGGGCAGGAGACAACTCTAGGTTTACAGCCTTTCTCCCTCTCTTCCTATTGGGTTTTGAGGCACTACCTGAACTCGTTCCACAAAAGAGGGCAGGGAGAAATTCTCCACTACCTTTCCCTAACGCTTATAAAAAGTTCAAATTTGTTGGCTACGTCTACACTGGCCACAATTTCCGGAAAAGGGATGCAAATTATGTAAGTCAAGATAGGGAAATCTGCGGGGGATTTAAATATCCCCCACGGATTTAAATAAACATGTCAGCCACTTTTTTTCAGGCTTGGGGAAAAGCCGGAAAAAAAGCGTCTAAACTGGCGCGATCCTCCGGAATAAAGCCCTTTTCCGGAGGATCTCTTATTCCTACTTGAAAGTGAAGGATGTCCTTGAAAGTAGAAATAAGAGATCCTCCGGAAAAGGGCTTTATTCTGGAGGATCGCGGCAGTCTAGACGCTTTTTTTCCGGCTTTTCCCCAAGCCGGAAAAAAAGCGGCGGACATGTTTATTTAAATCCGCGGGGGATATTTAAATCCCCCGCGGATTTCCCTATCCTGACTTACCTGATTTGCATCCCTTTTCCGGAAATTGTGGCCAGTGTAGACGTAGCCGTTGAGTTTCCTGTTTCCATGGATTATTATTGCTGAAAGAGGGATGACTTTCTTTAGCGAGACTTCATAATAATATGATTTAATTTCTTGAACAAGATGTATATGGCTGTGTCTAGACTGGCAAGTTTTTCCACAAAATCATTTGCTTTTGCTGTCTGCACTGGCTGCTTGAATTTTCGCAAGAACACTGACTATCTCATGTAAGATCGTCAGTGTTCTTGCGGAAATACTGTGCTGCTCCCGTTCGGGCAAAAGCCCTCTAGTGCAAATCATTTGCGCAAGAGGGCCAGTGTAAACATCACAGTACTGTTTTCCATAAAAAAGTCCTGATCGTGAAAATGGCAATCGGGTTTTTTTTGCGGAAAAGCACGTCTAGATTGGCCACGGACGCTTTTCCGCAAAAAGTGCTTTTGTGGAAAAGCGCCCTGCCAATCTAGACACGCTTTTCCGAAAATGCTTTTAACAGAAAACTTTTCCGTTAAAAGCATTTCCAGGAAATCATGCCAGTGTAGACGTAGCCTATGTGTAATATGTTTACTGGTATACTAATAAAACAATAGTTCTGCACCAAATTAAACTGCCCTTCTCAAAATAAAAAGATAAAAATATCATCTGTGATATTCATATCACCAACCCTAAACTTCCAATATTCACAAAATCATTATTTTAAAATATAATACAAGTTGAGTTCCTTTTATTTGCTTTTTGGTATTTGAAAGTTTTTTGTTTTGGTTTTCTTTTGTTGGGAGATTTTTCCCCCCTCAACTACGAGAGCTATAAATATAATCATGTGTTAGATTAGAGCCAAGAGATTAAGAAAAACACCAAACTCATTAGATTTACAATAAAATCAAGAGTGTTGGCAACAAGTATTTGGTGTCCTGAATATTGCTCTTGCTGATTTGGAAATGCTAGTAATCTCTTCGGGTATGTCTACACTACAAAGTTAATTCGAACTAACAGCTGTTAGTTCGAATTAACTTTAATAGCGGCTATACATACAAACCGCTAGTTCAAATTTAAATCGAACTAGCGGAGCACTTAATTCAAACTTGGTAAACCTCCTTCTATGAGGAGTAACACCTAATTTGAATTAAGTAGTTCGAATTAAGAGCTGTGTAGCCACTTAATTTGAACTAGCTGGAGGTACTCTGGGCCAAACCAGGAAAACTCTTCTGCCCCCCTCCCAGCCCCGGAGCCCTTAAAGGGGCAGATTCTGGCCACAGTGCCTGTGTCAGTTGCCAGCCTACCAGCATCCAGCCAGCAGACCCTGCACCTGGCACAGCGTGAGCCAGCCACCCAGCCCTCCACCTCTTCCCAGGACCAGGCTGGTGGCTCGCAGGCTGGTGGCTCACCCAAAAAAGACAGGTGCCCACCTGGTCTAGTGCGGAGATCGTGGACCTCATCAAGGTTTGGGGGAGGCCTCCAATGTCCATGATCTCTGCACTAGGCACAGGAATGTGGCTGTCTACAGGCACATGGCTGTCAGCCTGGCTACCAGAGGCCACCTGCGCAGCCAGGAACAGGTGTGCTGCAAAATTAAAGACCTGCGGCAGGCCTATGCCAGGGGTTCCCAACCAGGGGCTGACCCAAACACCTGCCCTCATTATGGGGCCTTGGACCACATCCTGGGGGCTCACACAGTCCATGCCCCCTGGGTGGTGATCAACCTCTGGGCAGATGGCCCAGCCCCTGAAACAGGGGAAGAGGAGGAAGACGAGGAGATGACAGCCAGGAGCCGCAGGAGCCTGAAGGGAGCCTGCCCAGCACCCAGGACCCCCTAGTCATCCCACAGAGCCTATCAGCTGTGTCATCTGAGGCCAGGGAGGTTTCCACATGTGAGTGCCATCATGGTCTCTTTTGTGGAGGGGAGGGAGAGGGAGCCCAGGGACCATGCGCCTGAGCCTTGCCCACCATGGAGCAGCAGCTGGGTGTCATGCAGGGGCCCTGGCTCATTCCCCACACACCGACCTCGCCTTTCAGAGGAGATTTGGGTTTCACTCACTGTGTCCCCAGGGAGAACTGACCACTGCTCTTGTTTCACCGCAGCCGCAGCACCTGTGAGTGCAGGGCGCACCACCCTGCCTGGACCAGCAACCCACACCCAGGCCAGCAGGCACACCCAGAACCAGGAGGACTACCAGCGGCGGCACCTGTGGCTACTGGGGTAACAGCTTCACAACCAGGAGCACTGGGTCCGTGAGGACCTGTGGCTGCGGCTGCGGCAGCAGAGCTTGCAGGCACTAGAGGAGCAGGGCCATGCCCTCCGAGGCCACCTCCAGACCCTGGTGGACAGGTTCCTGCCTCCTCCTGCTCTCGCTTCTCCCACCCTTTCTCCCCCTCACGCTTCCTCTGCCCCCGTCTCTCCTGCCCCACCCTCTACACCCACTCCCCCCCCGATGCCCCTGCACCAGCAGTGCTTTGAGATGGGAGAGCCAGCAAGACCCTGCACCCTGAGCTTTCCCTTCCCTTCCTTCCCTTGACTCCCCCTTCCAGCTCCCTCCTCCCAGGTTTCCCCCTCCCCTCTCTCACCCTCATTCCCCCTTCCCCCACCTCAGTTCTGTGATATAAACAGACATATTTGTTGGCAAAACACGTGTTTTTATTTTACATTAGGAAGGGGGGTTAGGAAGGGGAAAGAGGAAGGAGGGTGAGGGTGGAAGAAGGCCCCAGTGGGGCATGCCAGGGAGAGTTCAGTCCTCCTCCACCTCGAAGCTCTCCCGCAGGGCTTCCTGGATCCAGACAGCCCCCCGCTGGGCCTCCCAGATAGCATCGGTGTGGGGCAGTGTGTACAGGCCAGCCAAGTGTTCCGCCTCAGCCATGCAGGCTGGCAGGAAAGCCTCCCCTACCTCTTACATAAATTGTGCAGCACACAACATGCTGCCACCACAGGAGGAATATTGTGCTCGGCAAGATTGAGGCAGGTGAGGAGGCATCTGAAGCGGGCTTTCAGGAATCCAAAGGCCCCATCCACTACAATGCGGGCCCTGGTGAGCCTGTCATTGAAGGCCTGCTGGGAGGGGTTGAGGTGTGGCTTCATCAGCCAGGACTGTAGGGGGTAGGCCACATCCCCCACCAGGCACACTGGCCTGTCCACGTCCCCGACCCTGATGTGGTGGTTGGGGAAGAAGGTCCCGGCGTGCAGCCTCTGGCACGTGGAGGAGTTGCAGAACACCTGTGCGTTGTGTGCCTTGCTGGACCAGCCCACATTGATGTCCGTGAACTGGCCCCGGTAGTCAGACACAGGCTGCAGGAGCACGAAGATGTACCGTTTCCTGTTAATATACAGGGAGGCCTGGTGTTCCGGGGAATGGATGGAGATGTGCAGCCCGTCAATCGCCCCTCCCCCCAGCAGTTGGGGAAGCCGAGGGCGCCGAACCCCGGGATGACTGCGTCCAGGTTGGTGAGGTGGGCAACCCTGCAGAGCAGCACCCTGTTGATGGCCTTGACCACCTGCAGAGAGACACACAAAACTGAGAATTACTGGGGTGCCCGGGTGGCTGGGAGTGTTCATTCCCTGGCACTGTCCCACGCCCCACTCCCAGAAGCAACTCCCGCTGCAATCCTGGCCACCGCAGGCGGTGTGTAATATAGCTGGGACAGACCAAACCCTCTCGTGCAGGGCACTTTTGCCTCCTCCCCCGTTTTCCCTGGGGAAGCCCATCCCCTCCTTGCAGTCCCCTTCCCCCCCATCCCAGTGGCCAGTGAGTGTCATACCTGCATGAGCACTGCTCTGACAATGGATTTCCCCATGCCGAACTGGTTCCCAATGGATCGGTGGCTGTCCTGCGTGGAGAGCTTCCATAGGGCGATGGCCACCTGCTTGTGGAGGGGAATGACGGGCTTCATGTAAGTATCCCGTCACCACAGAGCAGGGGCAAGCCACTCGCAGAGCTCCAGGAAGGTGTACTTCTTCATCCTGAAGTTCTGGGTCCACTGTTGGTCTCCCCAGCACTCCAGGATGATGCGGTCCCACCAGTCACTGCTGGTGTCCAGACGCCAGATGTGCCGGGGCAAGCTAGTGTCCGGGTGCTGCTGCGGCACCTACATGGCCCCCAGGGAGGTCGGGGGGGGGGGGGAGAAAGGGGCTGATGTGCACCAGATGGTGCCAGGCAGCCTCCAACCATTTCTGCCAGGCTTGCAGCAACAAATCCAAAAACTGCACCAGAATGCCCAGGGGCAGCTCTGGCTTCATGGTGCCAACTGCTGCGGTGTCCCCAATGAGAACAACCGAAATTGGCAGTCAGAGAGAAAAATTCTTTGCTGTCCCTCAGCAAGGTAGGCAAGCAAGCAGGAAAACTGAGAACCGGCTGTCCAGGGGGGTCCCTTTAAGCACTAGCCTCAGATAGCCTCAGACAGCAGCCACACAAAGCAACTACTGACCTGGTGTCCTCCTGGAACCGGTTTCAGCTGGCCTTAAATGCGACCCAGCGTCCAATCAGTATGGACGCGCTAGTTTGAATTAGCAAAACACTAATTCAAATTAGTTTTTGGGTCTAGAAGTGTTATTTCGAATTAGCTTATTTCGAATTAACTAATTCGAAATAAGTTTAATTCAAAATAACACTGTAATGTAGACATACCCTTATGGTCTATGCGCATTACCGAGTAGGAATAAGTAGGAATAAGAGATCCTCCGGAGAAGGCTTTATTTTCCGGAGAATCACGTCTAGACTGGCGCTTTTCTCCGGCTTATCTCCAAGCTGGAAAAAAGTGGCAGCCATGTTAATGCAAATACCGCGGGGGATATTTAAATCCCCCACGGATTTGCCTATTCCAAAGTCTACATTAGCATCCCTTTTCCGGAAGGGATGCCAGTGTAGACACAGCCACAGATTTTGGGCAAGATTGGCATACAGAATTTGGGTTGTCAAATCCGGCAGACTAAAACTAAGTTTGGCAAATAAATATTTCACAGCTGAGTTTAAGTGAAATCAGGGCTACATGGATTGGTTCCATGGAGCCCAAGCTTGTTATCCAGTATGGGCACATAAAACTGAGCCCAACCTTGTGTGGGCCAAATATATATTAATAAGATTTACAGGAATCAGTAATTGATTTATATTTTCAGTTCAGCTTGTTGTAAGTGCATTTGGATTGGTTGTTTCTATGCACTGTATGGCCTATTTTTACACACTTGTGTAACCTAAAATGATGTAAACATGATGACAAAATGCTAATGAATTGGCCATTAGCACATCCTTTTGAAGCAGGTCATGGACCTTATGAAATGTTCTAGGGGGGTCATAGACTGGACGCTCCTTCTTAGAGTTAATCATAGGTGTAGCTTCCCAGAGGTTATATCAGGGCAATATTGTAACCCAAAGCTTGATTCCAGTGAACCCAAAGAATCTTCACAGCCCTTTGTCAATATTTTCATATCAGGATTTTAATAACAATACATTGTCAAGTTTTTAGTCTAATAATCTTTACAGGCATCGCAAAATCAAGAGTTTTTAAACCACCTGAGAAGTTGAAGTTATAGGCTATGTTTATTTTGCTTGTTTCAATAAGAAAAGAATGTTATCATTTAGTTTATGAAAAATGGAAAGCAGAACCCAAATGGAATCCAATTACGACTGCAGTTAAGTACTAAGGGTGTGTCTAGACTACATGCCTCCTTCGACGGAGGCATGTAGATTAGCCAGATCGGAAGAGGGAAATGAAGCCGCGATTAAAATAATCGCGGCTTCATTTAAATTTAAATGGCTGCCCCGATCTGCCGATCAGCTGTTTGTCGGCAGATCGGGGGAGTCTGGACGCGATGCCCCGACAAAGAAGCCTTTCTTCATCGACACAGGTAAGCCTGGTTTCACGAGGCTTACCTGTGTCGATGAAGAAAGGCTTCTTTGTCGGGGCATCGCGTCCAGACTCCCCCGATCTGCCGACAAACAGCTGATCGGCAGATCGGGGCAGCCATTTAAATTTAAATGAAGCCGCGATTATTTTAATCGCGGCTTCATTTCCCTCTTCCGATCTGGCTAATCTACATGCCTCCGTCGAAGGAGGCATGTAGTCTAGACACACCCTAAGTGATTGAAAGCCTTGAAACAAAACAAAGAATATGTCTGCTGCAGAGAGCTGATTAAGTAACCAAGAACTTTTTTGACAATCAAGTTAAGCTAGTCTGCAGAACATTTGAGCAACATATGCACACACCCCTGTGCCACCTTTATGCCCTGCAAGGAACATCCATAATAAAACCAGTGAATCTTTTATCAAATATTAATTATTTTATGTACAAATTTTAAGTACCCATTCTTTGCTCTTGGTGCCTTACCTTAATTAAAATATGCAATAGAAAGAATCAGAGGAGTAGCCATGAAGGAGACTTCAGCCCTTCTAGGTTGGGAAGAGCTAAGGGACAGTCTGTCATCCCTCAACTTCTGTCTGGGGTAAACAATAATCAGCAGAGGCTTTGGCCTCCTGCACAGAACAGAGTGAATAGTCTATAGCTAGGGTCTTTGGCAGTAATGCCCCCCTGCCAGTGCTAGGGGAAAAGTAAAAGAACACAGTCCACCCTACTCCACCAAGCCCACCAGGTCTAGGGCCCAGTGGAGCCCGCAACCTTTCTGATCAGGATTCAAATATCAGTTCCCAATACATTCCCTGGGTCACTCCCTAACTTTAAGTCCACTTCGGGTCTGTCCTTTTTTTGGGCTGTGCGTGATATCTCCATTGGCTTCTCTGAAGTGCTGTCAGGGTTCCCTGCCCCTGCAGTCTGGAAGGGTTGACCATTCTTCAGCAGGAGCCAGCACACAAACCCGCCTCTTCTTCAGCCTGTCCTGACTGAGCTGAGTGTGAGCAGCAGAAGCAAGGGGACTCTTGGGCCCAAAATGATGGGTTAATCTCTGTTTGCCCCATATAGGATTGATACACATTCTCTTAGTTTTTGCACAAGCTAGTTAACTAAACCTCACAATGCTTTGGGTGAGGCAAGTGAGTATTATTAGCTGCACTTTTCTGGTGAGAAATCAGAGGTAACATGACTTGCCTAAGGCTGCAGAGTGTAACAGACTAACTCGGCTACCCCCTGAAGCTCATGAAGAGGTCAGGAATTCCTAACACTAAAATCTACTTACTTGTATAAGCAGATATTAATTGAGGATGCAGATGGCTTAATTTGATAAAATTAGCAATGGACCATATATATCCTCAAGTGCCTGTCCTGGGCATCCCCTGATGGCTCTTGCAAACTAAACACTACATCGCTGGCACAGCTCTGACTTCCAGTGTTTGTGTAGCTCTGATGTAAAAAGGCAAGATCCAACAACATTCATGTGTATACAATAGAATCAAAGTGAGTGTATTTTGCCAAAAATATCAGTTTTCTTTCTTTTGTTCATCCCCTACTGTGAAATATTTCTTTAAATATTTGTTTTCCTTTTGAAGGCTTGGATATAACAGTATGTGACTGCATATGTCACCTCTTTACCCATTTGTACTATAAGCTACAAAAGTCTGAACTACAGATCATTATAAAAGCTCAGTCCAAACAGGTGGCTGATCTCTAAGCAATGTACACAACCTGTAAGCTTTGCTTAGAACAAAGTCAATCATTTTCAGGAGGCTTTGAGATTCAATAACAAAAAGCCAATATAGAAAACATGATGCAAAATTACAGGATTAGACTAAAATTGTATAACACCCTTTAAACTGCAACAAAATCTAGCTGTCACGTAACTCCACTTGCACTGTTCGAGAGTGTAAATGAAAGAATTTGTGCATCGGAACCCCTGTTGGGGCAACTCCATTAAAGCATCCATTTATGAACATAAACAGCTTATTTGAAACATTTGTTTATGCAGAGTGAATACATTAACAAGCTAATTTAGCATAATATTGAAATGCAATAAACAGCTTGACCCTTTTCAAGATCAATTATTTTCTCAAAATACTTTTCCAGCTTCAGCATGTTGGCAGAATGTCAACATCTAAACAAAACAATTGGCACATCATGCAAATATCTGTTTCATATTTTGAAGCATTTCATCACAACAGCATTGAACTGAATTAATATTTGTATTTTAGAAATCTGGATATAAATATGGGTACATAAAAGCTTCCCTTAAAACAGAAGATAAGAACTTATCTAGGGATGTTGTACAATCTCCAACACTGGAGATTTTTAAGAGGAGGTTAGAGAGACATTTATCAGGGATGAGCTACATAGTGCTTGCTTCTGCTGTATGTTCTAGTAGTCTATGATTCTATTAATTTATCCTTTCTTGAGTAGCTGTATCATTGAGCTCAGTTTGATATTTCGGATGCATACTGTATTTTGTAGAGGAGGCAAATAAGCCAGGTGCTTTAAATCCATCAATTCTTTTTTGAAAAAAAGGAACATGTAACATATATGGTACGTCTACATAGCAACGTTATTTCAGAATAACCGATCTTATTCTGGAATAACATAGCGCGCATCTACACCACAAGCCTTTATTTCAAAATCATGTCAAGCTGGAGGACTTCTTACTCTGAATCATGGTAACCCTCATTTCACGAGGCATCAGGGAATTCGAAGGAAGAGTGTTCTTCCTTCAACTTCCTGCTGTGTAGACAGTGCCAAAAGCTGAGCTAAGCTATTTCAACTTAAGCTGCACAATTGACGTAGCTGAAGTTGCATAGCTTAATTCAACTATAGCATTGCTTTATAGATGTAACTTTACATAGTATAGAAAAAAATAGTTCTGCTGATGGATCATGATCAATTAATGTTTTTTCCACAGTAGGAAGTGAAGAATAATATTGGTCATTATGCATTTGCTAACTGACTTCAGTCTATTTATGAGCAAAACATCATCCAATCCAAAGATTTGCATTCTTGTTTTTCCCATTTTTTCCCCAGTTCTCAGGAATATAGGTACTAATATGAGTAACAAAAGGAAATTAATCATGTCACGATCTAATATGAACATTATGTTTGGAGAGGGTTGGGCTTTTATAAATTCTCTATCAGTATTAGATCAAGGGCAGCAATTTTGTGCATGCGTATGAGAACCAGAAAGAGAAATTGACTGTAAAGATAGAAGGCAATGGACCAGTTTAATATTCTTGTCTGAGCTGAGTGAAGTATACAAAGCAAATATCACATTGTAGCCTTGAACAAACGAATTTACATTATTTATGAATAATTTGGTGAAATAGAAACAGGAGTGGTTACACTGTGTCCATGTTCTAAGACCCATGATGATATTGATTCCTCTGCTTCTCCTGCTGCCTTGAAGTGCTGTCATTTATTTCCTGATCTAAAACAAATTAAATTAAATGACACAAAGTTCAGCAGCAGGTCCTGCAATCTCTGATGTAAAGTGTTCATAAACAAGTGAACAGATCTTTATGAATAACTAAATACAAAAGCGATGGAGTTACATTTTGGGGAGAATATGTGATTGCACCTTTCTGTATAGACTAAACAAATTCCCTGGGCATGTACTGAGCTGTTTTTATAAATATAGTATCCAATGAGAAGAGAGATATTTTCTGTTTGTGTAACATTGTCAAATTAATACTGATCTATGCAAATATCTCTATTTTATGTAAATATTCCGTGAATGACTTATGCAAACAGTTATCACTGTAACTATTCATTATTATTTATTCTGGGGTTTTGATAGGTTATTGGAAGCATGAAGCATTGTTGTTTTCTCACCTTCTTAGATCCCTTAGACAATTTAAACAGTGGAATAACAGATAATGATGAGTAGTGATAAATATGCATGCTTGCATAGAGATACCTTGCTTACCAAGAATTTCAGTATTTATGTGAAGAAAAGTCATTGTCCAAGTCTTTGTATGCAATTGCTTAAACTAAACAATTTTTTAGCCCTCATGCCAACATTTTAACGGGGTTTGACAAGCTCTAGCCATTGCACAGAAGATTTGGCCATCCTCTTAGCTGTTGGAGACTACATAGAAATACACCCATCCACCACAAAATAATCTAGTAAGACTACAAAGAGCGAGAATTAGTTTTAAACTTGACTCAAGTATTATAATAGTCTAATTTTAATATCTATGAGGTCTCAGGCAAGCCCTGACTCACAAGAAACATGAAAATAAAGTTTTAAAATATTTGTAATTTTTTTTTTAATTTTGTACTTGAGATGCTCTTAAATCTATACATGGCTGCCTTCTTCTTCCTGGAGTCCATCTAGAAAACATGATCCATGTGCATCCCAAAGATTCAAAGAACAGAAGGCAAACAAAAATAATCCAATATATATTTATTATTTTCAAAATGTAATCATTTTAAAGCCATGCTAATGACCGTGGGGATGTTTTAAACTTTGGAAAAGGCAATACTGGCACATCAGGGGTTTTCATTTAGAAGTCAAAATAGGAAAATGGTGAACTAGAGTGCCTATTTTTAAAAGAGGATATTGATATAATAGGCATCATGGAAACTTGGTGGGATGAGGACAGTCAATGGGACACAGTCATACCAGGGTTCAAAATATAGTGGAAGGACAGAACAGGATCCGGTGGTCGATAATATCCCTACTGCTATATTCTTACTATTGGGCTGCATCTACACTGGCATGATTTTGTGCAAATACTTTTAATGGAAAAGTTTTTCCATTAAAAGTATTTGCGCAAGAGAGTGTCTATACTGGCATGTGCCTTTGCGCAAAAGATTTGCTTTTGCACAAAAGCATCTGTGCCAGTGTAGACGCTCTCTTGTGCAAGAAAGCTCCGATGGCTATTTTAGCCATTGGGCTTTCTTGCGCAAGAAATTGATGTTACCTGTCTACACTGGCCTCTTGCGCAAGAACACTTGCGCAAGAGGACTTATCCCTGAGTGGGAGTGTCAGAGTATTTGCACAAGAAGCACTGATTTTATACATTACAACGTCAGTGTTCTTGTGCAAATACTCATGGCCAGTGTAGACAGGTGTCAAGATTTTGCACAAAAGCAGTTGCTTTTGCGCAAAACCTTGCCAATGTAGACACAGCCTTGAAGCATGGAATTACTATCCAAAGAAATTCTATGGAACATTTTGTCTCATTTAAGATTTTTACTAAATTTGATTCTACATTTTCATTCATGTATGGTGCCACTCCCCCACCCACATGACCTTCCATTTTGATGTAAATGAAGTGGGGATTTAAACAATACTGAATACTGAATACAGCTGTAATTGCCTCATCTCAAAAAAATAATATGTTGGCATTGGAAAAGGTTCAGAAAAGGGTAACAAAAAGTATTAGGGGTTTGGAATGGGTCCCATATGAAGAGAGATTAAAAAGTCTTGGACGTTTCAGTTTAGAAAAGAGGAGACTAAGGGGGGATATTACAGAGGGCTATAAAATTATCACTGGTATGGAAAAAGTAAATAAGGAAAAGTTGTTTACTGATTCCCATAATATAATAATTAGGGGTCACCAAATGAAATCAATAGGCAGCAGGTTTAAAACAAACAAAAGGAAGTTTTTCTACACTCGGTGCACAGTCAACCTCTGGAACTCTTTGCCAGAGAATGCAGTGAAGGCTAGAACTTTAACAGGGTTCAAAAAAGAGCTAGATATATTCATGGAGGTTAGGTCCATCAATGGTTGTTAACCTGGATGAGTTGGAATGGTGTCCCTAGCCTCTGTTTCTTTAGAGTTAGGTGAAAGAGGAGGCATCATGTGAGGATTACCTGTTGTGATCCCTCCCTCTGTGGCATCTAGTATTGACCACTGTTGGCAGACAGGACACTGGGCTAGATGGAACTTTGGTCTGACCCAGTACGGCCATTCTTATGTTCTTATGTAAAAGAAGAATTCACAAACAACTATGAACATTGAACAAACTATTTAAAAAATTTATAATGTCTCCATGAACAGCTCACAACAGCTAGGTTTGTCAAATAAACTACTCCTAAAAGATATTTGTGGCAAAAAGCAAACTGTGTTTTTAAAAATGAGTAGTCTTGTGGCACGTTAGAGACTAACCAAAATATATTGAATATATAATTTGTTAGTTTCTAAGGTGCCACAAGATTGCTTGTTATTTTTAAAGTTACAGACTAACACAGTTACCTCTCTGTATTTTTAAAATTCACTTTAGATTTCAGTATCCTAAGACATCATTAGAAATACAATTAAAGAATATGGCTACATCTAGACTGCCCCCTCTTGCGCAAGAGAATATGCAAATGAGGCAAAGCAGTGAATATCACCGTGCCTCATTTGCATACTTAATGAGCCACCATTTTGTGCAAGAGGCTTTTGTGCAAAAAGGAGCCATCTATACTGCGCCTTTTTGCACAAAACCCCCTCTTGAGCAAGAGCCGTTCTGCCGCCTTTTTCAGGAAGAACAGCTGTTGCACAAGAGTGGGGTGTTGCACAAAAAGGAGCAGTGTAGATGGCTCCTTTTTGCACAAAAGCCCCTTTTGCAAAAATGGCGGCTCATTAAGTATGCAAATGTGTTTTAATTGCCAGCCTTTAAAACTCTTTCTAGATTCTGAAAATGAACCTGGGTTTTCTCTGGCCCATATATCTTTAACAAAAATGCTACAATTTGAATGTAATTAGTGATTCAGCTGATGGCATGCCAGCTGATACAATTCCACGCACCCTCCATAGCTATCTTAGTTCTGTAGCACAACAGAAAAACAAATAGTAACAATTTACTTCAATGGACAGGAAGTGTTACCTAATGAATAAAACACTAGATTGGGATTCAGAAGACCTGGGTTCCATACCCAGATTTCTGTAAAACTCTGAGCTAGTCACTTCACCTCATTGTACCTCAATTATGTGTCTGAAATGTAAGTAGAGCAGAGATTGTATAAAAATTGGAAACCACATTGCGGAAATATGCTCCTTAAATACATCTGTCTCACTCCAATATGACAAATATCTCCTGATATAAATTGGAATCAATTAAAACTGAATATTTTTTCTTCTAAATTACAAGCCAAGTCGGATTGAGAAGGAAGAATCACCCAAGTAGCCAATCATCCACACGTGAAGCCATTTAATGGAAATAACATAATTTGGAGATAGACATGTCTTCTAATGTGTGTAAACATGAAGGATTATCCCATTTTCAAAAAGGCACTGATGTGGAAATTGCTAAAACAAATTCTACAGAAAACTCTACAGAAAATTTTTGGATGATATCTCGAGGTAATCTAAGATCCTCTGATTCAAAATTATTTCAAATCAGAATATTGTATTGATGAGTTGTGAGAGGACAAAAACAAGACAAAGTGGCCAATGGCTATGTTGATTGATATGTCATTGCCACCAGTGGCACAACAATACTCAGCAACACACAGTGCATATTGTGCTACTCCATTATACATTCATATTCTACAAATAGCAGCAGACTGGGGTCACATTCTAAGTCACTCTTTACACCCAGACTCATTGTCACTAGGATAAAATCATTGCTCACATTTTAAAGCACTCCACCAAAAGCAACAAAAAGCATAGATGACTTCAACATCACTCCTAGTTTCCTCTCTGTTTTGCAATTAATTGGCTGTTCGTGTTAGGGTACTAGCAGATAAGGAGGACAGAAACAAAGATAGGAAGAGGAGCACAGAGAGGATGGATACAATCTCGTTTTTGCTGATAGTGTTGTTGCCAGATAACCTGGATCAACACAGGGCGGGTGAGCTTTTTTCTGGATCAACAAACTTTCACTCTCACCAAGAGAAGTTGGTACAATAAAAGATTTTATCTCACCCAGCCTGTCTCTCTGATATTCTAAACTCACAAGGCTACAACTATATTGCATGGATCAACAAATGGCACACATTTTCAGATGACAGCAGTCAAGCTGATGTCAGCATTCAAAACTCTCAGAAGCATGTGGCTATTTATTAAAAATGCTGAACTTCGATATAAGTGCTTTATACAAGATGTACCCAATGAAAATATCAAATATAAACTAGTTATTAGGTTAACAGATAAAAAAAATTTCACAACATGTCTAGTAAAACCAAACCTAACGTCACATAGCTATTCAAATAGCAAACGAATCTGAACTGGTGAGACAGCAAAACCAGTCACAACTGGACAAAATTGAATAACTAGAAACTAGTTTAGAATTAGTAAAGAGATTCAGCATGATTGCTGATAATCATTATCATAAAACCACTGAGGCAAGGACAAAGAGCTTCCAGGATAAGACAAACAAATTCCAGAACACATCACAAAGGACAGAAAGAGGCATATCCAAAGAGATTATATATTTCTAGCCAGTTGTGCATGGGTATTTTGCAGCTGTTTACCACCTCAAAGTAGTCTGGAAGTTGACTTATCTGTTTCTGGGATCTGTCACTTGCAGGTGAAACAGAGCCTCCCTGAAGAATGAAATTGAATGCTCAAGGCAAGACTATTAACTTTTAAACTGTCTCATAAGCAATGTTCTCTCTAATCTTTTCCATCCATCTGTGGATTTTTTTCTATCATGTGCAGAATAAAAAGTGTGTGCACTGAGGCATGTGAGTGTGTACCACCAGTAGAAACAAAAACCTTCATCCCAGCCAGAGCTGACAACATCTGACACAGCTTTGACTAACCCTTAAGGTATTCTGAGGAGCATGGGACAGTTCACCCTAGAAACAACTTAGAAAGACAAACTACGGTATGTATTCAGAGTGTATGTGATTAAAGAATGACAAACCAACAGCCTTCTCTCCAGCAGAATGGCAGCCAGATGAACCTTGAGAGAAAGGTGGAAGACTTTAAGGGACTATTTGATGGTGTTGTAATTTTGAAAGGAGATGCAGTAAAGCTGTCCTTAAGAAACAATGCTGAACACACATACTGTGCATTCACAGAATTCCTACCTTATTGCTTCATGATGTAGAAACTGAGTTAAAGAGAATGAATGAGATTTTCATAATTGAAAATATCACAGAGTCAAGAGTATGGTATGCCCTATTGGTACCAGGTATTAAAAAATCCTGAGAAACGTGAGTCTTAATAGTGAAGTTCTTCTGAGAGAATATATCCTCCCAACATTGGATGACTTCCTCCCCAAAGTGAAAAGAGCTAGTATTACCCATACGGGATGCCTTGAGCAGATTCTGGCAAATTCTTTCATCAAAAGAAGTGCTAAGAGGTGACTTCATCTATCACCTCTTTCAGGAGAGTGTACTTTTGAAGTTCTCCTTTCGGGATTTCCTGTGCACATGAAATTTTCCAAAGAAAGATGGCAGAACTGCTAACCAACACAAGCTGAGAGAGACAATAAACAAAGGTGGAATAAGCTGTATCCCTGAGAAAGTAAAAGCAATTAAAGTATTGGATGCACTATCCATAGGTGGCAGGTGATGCTGCTGCTTGGGAAAGCAATCTCCCCAGCCTATGGACCCACCAATACTCCACCCCTGCTCTGACGCGCTCCCACTACCTTATTCTACCCCTTCCCCACTGTCTCCTTCCTCTTTCTGCTCATCCAGGGTATATCTACACTGCAGAGTTTTTCCAGAAAAACTGCACTTATGTCCACACTGCAATTTTGTTTTTTCGACAGAAAGTCGAAAGAACTCAGGGGTTATTCCGACAGAGGTAAACTTCTTTCTACAAGAAAGAAGCCTTTTTCTGAAAGAGGTCTTTTGGAAAAAGCCATGTGTGGATGAGGAAGAGGCTTTTTTTTCAAAAGAAGAGGCCTCCAGGAAAAAGCATAGGTGTCCTGGTGGCCACTCAGTCCATACTAATCACAACTTAAATGTGAGAGAGTGTCCAACTTATGAGAACGCTATCTTTCGAAAAAGCAGATCACCTTTTCTATGCGCTTTTGCTGTGTGAACACTCTCTTCCAGAAAAGCTTCTTCCAAAAGAAGTCTGCAGTCTAGACATAGCCCCCGTCCAGCCAAATCCGGCAAATGACATTTGGAAAAAAATCTCTAAAATTTATTTCTAAAGAAAATGGAGCATATTTTTCATTGCATGACAGATTGTGAAGACTGGGCATGCAGAAGGTATTTAATTAAAAGCACTAAATTTGGGAATAAAAGATGTCAGTCACAGATTTTTTTATATACACTGAAGTTTGTCAGAGATTTATTTGCAAAAACTTTGTAGTAAGGGCAAGTCAGTTGTCATGCTGAATACAACATTAAATATTATGGAATACATGATGTATCCTTTTTCTGTTTTATATTTTATTCATCAGTATTTCTAAACTGATTTTATATTTTAAATAAACTCTTAAGCCTTCATAAAGTAATCATGCCAGATTACTACATGTTTAAACTCATTGAAACAAAGACATTATTTTAAATGAATCCGTCAGTGCAGTTTAGTGTGTTCATAACAAAGTTCATTGTACTTCGAAAAACGGAACACTAATTTTGTATGAAATTTTGCTATATGTTTATCTTATTATTTTTCCAACGATTTTAGGCATATCAAAGGCTTTTATATCTTTAAGGTATTGGTTTTGGGGGAAGGTTCTCTTAAAACTAGTTCACAAAATACACAGAAGTACAGGGGAAACTGATTTGTCCAGCTATCTGGAAGAAAAGGAAAGTTATCTTTTTTAGGTTCTCTTCAACTGGGAGATGAAAGGAGATTAGGGATGTATAGAAAGGACAGGAAGACTTTGGAAGTAAGTTTTTGTACTATAGCCATTAAAATTAAAATGTGTATTTTATATAAATGTAGGGTCTTTTTGAACAATTTATTTAAAAACTGTGTCTGAAGATTAAAATATTTAAAGCTAAAGCTGAATACATCTAAATGTCTATGCATAAATTTATTAGAGATGTAATTTTATAATCTTCAGAAATAAACTAATGAAATATTTAAAGGAATTTTTAAACTAAGGTCCTGTGGACATAGTGATGCACAACTGGTTTTGTTAGTAAATTCAAGGTTGGCACTTGCCTGTTAAATGTTTTCATTACCACTTAACGGCTCTTTCACAGGCTTAATAGAAAAAACTTTAAAAAACCCCAAACAAATAGTCCTGCAGCATCTTAGGGTATGTCTACACTGCCACCCTAGTTCAAACTAGTGTGGCTAATGTAGGCATTCGAACTTGCAAATGAAGCCCGGGATTTAAATATCCCAGGCTTTATTTGCATGTTCCCGGGCACCACCATTTTTAAATGCCCCGTAGTTCGAACTCCCTGCCCGCGGCTACACGCGGCATGGACTAGGTAGTTGGAATTAAAGCTCCTAATTTGAACTACTGTTACTCCTCATTGCAGGACCTTTTCCAGTGCCATTATACTCTTTTTTGAGATGACTACAGCTGTATTCAGTATTCAAGATGTGGGCATACCATGGTCTTATTCGCTAACATTTTTTAATGTCTCCTAATATTCTATTTGCTTTTTTTTACTGCCGCTGCACACTCAGGGTATGTCTAGACTACATGGCTCCGCCAATGGAGCCATGGTAGATGAGTTTACTCGACACAGGAAAATGAAGCGGCAATTTAAATAATTGCCACTTCATTTACATCAAAATGGCCACCGCAGTGTGCCGATCAGCTGTTTGGCGGCACAGCGCGGTAGTCTGGATGCTTCGCGGTCGGCAAGGGAAGCCTTTGTCGACCACCCCGGTAAAACTCATTCTATGAGGGCAGTCGACAAAGGCTTCCGTTGTCGACCGCAGAGCATCCAGACTACCACGCTGTGCCGCCAAACAGCTGATCGGCACAGTGCGGTGGCCATTTTGATGTAAATGAAGCAGCAATTATATAAATCGCCACTTCATTTCCCTATGTCTAGAAAGCTCATTTACATGGCTCCGTCGATGGAGCCATGTAGTCTAGACATACCTGGAGTGCCAGAGTGGGGAATAGACTTGACAGCACTCAAGAGATCTGCCTCAAATAGGACAAAAACCTCAGATAAATCCATCTTTCTCTGTACAAAAGTTTTACACAGAGCAAGGTCATAAAGATGTTCACTCCCTTTATCAGTGAAAATAAGACATGCACAGTTGTTGCTCCTTCTTAGGTGACAATCATTTACATTGGGTTTGATAATAAGCAAAAGAGTTTTTATAGTTAATAAAAGTAGGATTTAAACGGATGCAAGTGAAAACACAGAGTTCAAAGTAAGTTACTAAGCAAAAATAAAACAAAACATACCGCCTAAGCCTACTACACTAGCAGAAGTTGTTCCAGATCATATTTCTCACCCTAGTTCTTATCTCAAATACAATTCTTCAGAAGCCAAGATTATCTTTTCTTGGGACTTCATCTCTGCAATACTTCTCTACCTCTCTCATTACAGTAATTATTTTTCCAGGGATTCTTATGTGTCCTGTACGGGTGGGGAGGAAGTTTCAAAAGCTATCTGAAGATCCTTATTATTTGTTTCTCATCCCTTAAATAGAAATTGCCCAGGGTGAGAATCCTTTGTTCAGTCTCCCCCATTATAAAACTATAACATTCAAGATGGATTACAACACCATCTGGCATTGTCATGTGTTTTAGAGGATCAGCCACAGTTTGGGCTTATAGGAAAAATAAAACCATTTACAGATCATTGTCTTGAATGCTAGGCCATTATGTACCGTAAGTACCACTAATGGCTTTCACTAGAGGACCTAGAATTAATAAACAGATTTACACTTCCCATATAAGAAAGATACATGCACAGAAATAAAATACACACATTCCGGGGATCACATTCAGGGGATGACAGGTTACTTGCCTCATTTGCATAGAGTATATTTAAGTAATGCATATTCATACTCAAAAGTATATTTCCATAAAATATGTGAGATAGTGGGATAGTGTCACAACCACATGTTATTAAGAAACCAAAGTGCACTTTTGATTGCATCTGTATTCCAGAATAACTAGTGACAGACAGTGGACCACAATTCACTGCAAGCAGAATTTAAGGCACTCCAAACAAAATATGATTTGATCATATTACTAGCAGCCCATATTACCACAAATGAGAGACTAGGGGGAGAAGTACAGACAGCCAAGAATATCCTACGGGAGGAAGAAGCATTCCTTACTCTTCTGAATTACAGAGCAACACCAATGGCAGCTACTGGACATAATCCAACACAGCTCCTCATAGCAAGACAACTCAGGACTTACTCTTCTTACTTTGGAAAAAAATGTGTCTCCAAAGTGCCCAGACATGAAGAGGGTAGCCAAATAAAACAAAAGCATTATAAAGGGCTTATGAAAAATTGTACAACGAATGTTAGAGAACTGACACATCTAGATACAGGGGAATGTGTGTGTGCCAATCTGGATGGAAAAGGATGGACGACTCTAAAAAGAGATAAATCAGTGCCCATAGATGTAACTAAGACCAACAGTCAAAATTCCCACAGAAACCCTTAACATCTACTATTTGTTCCTTAGAAGGAACAATAAATACAGCAGACTCTACAGATGGAAAAAGCTGAATAAGAAGACTTGAGGATTCTGGATCCACCACAGCCAGTTGTTGTAACTAATGGACAGCAATATGACCAAGTTATAAGCAGTATGATTCAGAGACACTTAACAGTACATCTACACAGCAGAGCTAAAGTTGGAATAAGCTACGCAACTTCAGCTACATCAATTGCATAGCTTAAGTCGAAGTAATTTATTTCAGCTTTTGGAGCTGTCTACATAGCAGTAAGTCAAAGGAAAAACACTCTTCCTTTGAATTCCCCTGCTCCTCGTGAAATGAGGGTTACAGGAGTTGGAATAAGATGTCCTTCTGCTCAACATTATTTTGTAATAAAGGCGTGTAGTGTAGACATGGTCTTTGTTATTTCAGAATAACTTCAGTTATTCCAAAATAATGCTGCTGTGTAGACGTACCCTTACTGACTAAAATATACTGAACCTCAGAGACATCATGAGAGTGGAAATATTGCAAATGGAGTAATGTAGAACTTAGAAGGGGAAATGTAATGGAATACTAACTTGTACTATATTCAGAGGGGTAGCCGAGTTAGTCTGTAAAAGGAAAAACTTAAAAAACAGGAGATAGTCTAGTAGCACCTTAAAGACTAACACACTACCTTTCACATCCTAATGACTTAATCAAACAAACAAACAATGGAGATGCTAATTGCTTTATCGGCCTCTTGTTACTACTTCAACCATCTACTCACTGTCTCCCTCTTTTTTCCCTCCCTCCTTTTCTCTCTTTTTTTTCTTCTCCTCCTCTTCCCTTATTATTCTTTGATCTGGACTTCTTATATTCCAGTCATCTGAAGAAGTGGGTTGCGCCCATGAAAGCTCATGTGCCATCTACATGTTTTATAGTAATAGAAATGTAGCCGTGTTAGTCTGGTGTAGCTGAAGCAAAATGCAGGACTATGTAGCACTTTAAAGACTAACAAGATGGTTTATTAGATGATGAGCTTTCGTGGGCCAGACCCACTTCCTCAGATCAAATAGTGGAAGAAAATAGTCACAACCATATATACCAAAGGATACAATTAAAAAAAATGAACACATATGAAATGGTCAAATCACATGTTTTGTTAGTCTTGAAGGTGCTACTAAATTATTTATTGTTTTTTTAAGTTTTTCTTGTACTATATTGTTCAGCAATTGGTACTATGGGTAAAATACCTTATTCAACTATCTTCTGTCATATCTGTCTGTGCAGTAAAGACTCTTACGATGAACACATATGGTATAAACTTCACTAAGATGGAAGCTCTGTAGCAAGCCCATATCTCACACAAGAATATGACATCCAGAGACTGAAAGTGTTAGGAGGGATGCTAATGAGTCTCTTTAATCCAGAAGCTCAGTGCTATTATCTAAGAAAATAGTATGCAATGCTTAGATGTTACTTCATAAAGTGGCTGCACTGCAGTTCCATGCTAATAGCCAATAATAGCAGGGATGTTGCTTCCAGAGATGGTCCTTGTTTCCCCTTGCCTTACATTCCTACATATGCACACTTAACATAAGAACATAAGAATGGCCATACTGGGTCAGACCAAAGGACCATCTAGTCTAGTAGCCTATCTGCCGACAGTGGCCAGCACCAGGTGCTCCAGAGAGGGTGGACCGAAGATAATGATCAAGCGATTTGTCTCGTGCCATCCCTCTCCAGCCTCTGACAAACAGAGGCCAGGGACACCATTTCTATCCCCTGGCTAATAGCCTTCTATGGACCTAACCTCCATGAAATTATCTAGCATCTCTTTAAACTCTGTTATAGTCCTAGCCTTCACAGCCTCCTCTGGCAAGGAGTTCCACAGGTTGACTATATGCTGTGTGAAGAAGAACGTTCTTTTATTAGTTTTAAACCTGCTACCCATTAATTTCATTTGGTATCCTCTAGTTCTTCTATTATGGGAACTAATAAATAACTTTTCTTTATTCACCCTCTCCACACCACTCATGATTTTATATACCTCTATCATATCCCCCCTCAGTCTCCTCTTTTCTAAATTGAAATGTCGTTTTAACCTCTCTTCATATGGGGCCTGTTCCAAACCCCTAATCATTTTAATTGCCCTTTTCTGAACCTTTCCAAGGCCAAAATATCTTTTTTGAGGTGAGGAGACCACATCTGTACACAGTATTCAAGATGTGGGCGTACCATAGTTTTATACAGGGGCTGTAAGATATTCTGAGTCTTATTTTCTATCCCTTTCTTAATAATTCCTAGCATCCTATTTGCCTTTTTGACTGCTGCTGCACACTGTGTAGAAGTTTTCAGAGAATTATCCACAATAACTCCAAGATCTCTTTCCTGCTTTGTCATAGCCAAATTAGCCCCCATCATACTGTACGTATAGTTGGGGTTATTTTTCCCAATGTGCATTACTCTACACTTATTCTCATTAAATTTCATTTGCCATTTTCTTGCCCAATCACTCAGGGTATGTCTACACTACCCCGCTAGTTCGAACTAGCGGGGTAATGTAGGCATACCGCACTTGCAAATGAAGCCCGGGATTTGAATTTCCCGGGCTTCAATTGCATAAGCGGGGTGCCGCCATTTTTAAAACCCCGTTCATTCGAACCCCGTGCAGCGCCGCTACACGGGGCACGAACTAGGTAGTTCGAACTAGGAAGCCTCGTGGAATGAGGAGTAATGGTAGTTCGAACTAGGAAGCCTAGTTCGAACTACCTAGTTCGTGCACCGTGTAGCCGCACTGCACGGGGTTCAAACGAGCGGGGTTTTAAAAATGGCGGCGCCCCGCTTATGCAAATGAAGCCCGGGAAATTCAAATCCCGGGCTTCATTTGCAAGTGCGGTATGCCTACATTACCCTCCTAGTTCGAACTAGGAGGGTAGTGTAGACATACCCTCAGTTTGGTGAGATCTTTTTGGAGTCCCTCATAGTCTGCTTCTGTCTTGACAATCCTAAACAATTTGGTATCATCCGCAAACTTTACCACCCCACTGCTTACCCCTTTCTCCAGATCATTTATGAATAAGTTGAACAGGACTGGTCCCAGGACTGACCCTTGGGGGACACCACTAGTTACCCCTCTCCATACTGAAAATCTACCATTTATTCCTACCCTTTGTTTCCTGTCTTTTAGCCAGTTCTCAGTCCATGAAAGGACCTTCTCTCTTATCCCATGGCAATGTAATTTACACAAGAGCCTTTGGTGAGGGACCTTGTCAAAGGCTTTCTGAAAATCTAAATATACTATATCTACTGGATCCCCCTTGTCTGCATGTTTGTACAAGAAACAAGCATCCACGCTACCAAGCTTGTTATTTCAAAATAAGGGGCTATTTCAAAATTAACTCAAAATAAGCTATGCAATTTGTGTAGCACAAATTTTGTAGCTTATTTTGAGGTAAGGGTGCTGTGTAGATGTACCCAAAGAGTTCTTCCTTCGTGACAAAGAGCAACTACACTGAGCAGTTTAGGCATAGCCTTATGCAGAGCTGTGATGAGGGTGCTTGGGGGTAACTACTGATCTTCATGTCCCAACAGAACATTTCTATATTTATTTTTTATTTTGGAGTAAAATTGGTGTGTACATGTGGGGTAGAAGGGTAAACATCCCAGCATGCAATGTTGTGGGAAGGCAGAGCTCAGCCTTGCACTTCCCTTATAGCTATGTGAGCCTTGGATGCTGAGGAATGTCAAAGCAGCACAGCTGTTTCTTCAGCCCTCTCCCTGTAGCAACAGAAGCATTCCAATGATTTGTTTTTTTGTTTGTTCCCCAAACACAGCAGCTCAGCAAATTAGGGCAGGCATTGTGGGATACTAGTGGAAGCCAGTTCTCTTGACAAAACAAACAGCATAGTCCTCACTAGCTCTCTGTCAACAATAAAGGGAGGGGATGGTAAAAGACACAAGTCTCTCGCATGGTGGAAATTTTCTGTCACCAAAACTGAGAGTTTTTCTAACAAATATCATATTATAGTATACATGTTCTCACTGCTTTGTGGGAAAGACCCTAGAAACCATGGATAAATTTGTAGGTGATGAAAGTTTTTTAATTATTTTAGAAAGAAAACTGGAAATCGTCATGGAATCTATAAAATGTAAAATAAATGAAGGTTGAATCCCATTATTAAGATTTGTGTTAGATTATTTTAAAATAAGATTGGCATTCCAACTTTATAGGGCCATTCTCGAATGACTTTATATAGTGTATTGCTGCATGGTCAAAGAGGAGAGTATGTGTTTTGCACTTAAACATCCAGTTTTACAGAACTGACAAAGCAAATATCTTCTCTGGTCAACTGTGAAGAGCAAAATAAGTTTATTCATTCCATAGGGTGGAGTAATCTGCACATTTTCTCTGTATACCAGGAGATTGACATAGGATTATATTTGCTCCACAGTCTAGTCCAGATCTTTTCAATAATTGCTTTGATGAGGAAAATCTACCTCTTGTCATGCAGTAGTCTAGCCATTATTCAAGAAATGGTTACTTGATGCAACCAGTCTCGCCTGCTACCTGTACAGTGTCCACTCTCCTCTTTGAGCAAGTCAATCAAGAAACCAGTGAAGAATCTTCTCCAGTTATCTTGACTATAAATATCTAGAAGGCTCTCAACAGAGTACCACAATACAGCACAGAAGCAGCAATGGTGATGCAGATGGATGATCCATATAAAGAGAGCAAATATCCATACTCATTCCACAAGCTCTCTCCATGGTAATAGCTAGTGTTACTAATATAAACACAGCAGTGAGCAGCAGAAACATATTGAGTTGCAGACTTTTCTTTCTGCCGAAACTTGGTGAGTAGTGATCACATATTGTTCCTAAGATACTAGACACCTCACTTGTTTAGTTTCACAAGACTCAGCATGATAAATATACTTGTTTTTTTTAAGACTAATACCCCAGGTAATGAAAACTGAGGAAAGAAAAATCCCAGAAAATATCCCAGCATATTTATCACAAATAGTAAGTTTTATTTAAAAATTTATCACTGCTGTGAGTTGTCAATAGATTGTTAAATTGTACTTGATTTTTTGTTTTGTTTTGTTTTTGGCTCACAAAGCAGAAACTCCTTTTCTCTATTCCTATTGTCTTGAACTGATTTAGTATGAGTGGCATGGTTGACAATAGTTTGGTATGAAGATGATAAGGTAGGCATTATAAAGCTAAACACATGTGTGCTCATTTTAAAAAGGATATACTTTCTATTTCCAGTTATTTATCATTATTTCCAATGTGTCAAATGAAATGGAAATAACCACTCTGTGAAACAATCAGGCACAAACATACCACTTGTTCCCTAGCTAAATGTAATCTTTTTTTTGGCCTTGCTCTTCATTGGTACTGTTACTTCTCAGATACAAATCCTTCTTGAGCCTCAGTCAGATGAAGTTATTTTCTAATAGTCAGTCTGGTGGGATGCCTCATTTGATTATCCTGATTCATCTGTACATGCTGATGATATATGTGTATAATAATATATCAGAGTGAGGAGCATTGTAAAAACTTGATTCTTAGATAATTAGACATTGGTTATGGAGAACTATATAATTATATAAGAGCTCAAGTAGACAGGGACCAAGCCTTCCATTGTATGCTACTGAAGCATAGGTAATTTGTTATCCATTTTATTCATGTGCCTCAGCCCATTGTTTTACTGATTATATATAAAGTGAAGAAATTCAAGCATTTTCTACACTAAAAATGTGTTGTTAGTATACTTATTCTGGTATACTTGCAAAGTCTCCTAGTGTAGATACAACTGGCCAGGGCTGGCAACAGACTTCACTGGACCATGGGCAATGTTGTGGGTGGGGGGGGAGCAGAGTTGCCTCTAGGCCCCCAGAAGAGGCAGGGCCTCATAAGTAAACTAGGGGAATGTAAGCTAGAGAAACCTACTGTAAGATGGGTGCACAACTGGTTAGAAACCAATATTCAGACAGTAGTGATCACAATCAAGTTGGTAAAGCATACCAAGTGGAGTCCCACATAAATCTCTCCTGCATTTGGTGATAGTCAATATCTTCATAAATGATTTTTATAATGGCTTAGAGAGTATACTTACAAAATTTTCTGGGAGAGTGTGCAGGGAGAGCTTTGGGAACAGAATTAGTATACAAAGTGGAGAAATGGTCTGAGATGAATAGTATAATTTCAATCAAGACAAATACAAAGTGGCAAACTTAGGAAGCAATAATCAAGTACACATATTCAAAATGGAAAAAGTAATGCTGTTACAAAAAAAAGTGAACATTCTTTTGTGATGTGTTACCAGGAGTGTTGTAAGCAAAATGTAAGAACTAATTCTCCTGCTCTAATCACCATTGATAAGGCTTGAACTGTGTCCAGATCTGGGTACTGCATTGTGGAAAAAGGCGGATAAATTTGAGGAAGTCCAGAGGCAAATAACAAAAATGATTGAAGGTCTTGAAAATAAGACTTACAAAGGAAGACTGAAAAAATTGGAGTTGTTAAGTTTGGAGAAAAAATTACTAAGGGAGCAAGAAGGAACAGGGGCATGATAAAAATCTTCAGGTACATAAAAGATTATTATAAAGGGGAGGAGGATTGTTCTCCTTATCCACTGAGGATAGGACAAGAAATGAAAGGCTTAAATTTCAGCAAGGAAGATTTAAGTTAGACATTTGGAAAAAGTTCCCAACTATAACAGTAGTTAGGTATCGGAACAAATTGCCCACAGAGGTTGTGGAATCATCATTAGAAACTTTAAAGAACAGGTTAGTCAGTCACCTGTCAGGGATGAGCTAGCCTCAGTGAAAAGACCTGTTTTAGATTACCTACTGAGGTCTCTTTGCCCTGATCTACATTAGGGCTTTATTTCTAAATAACCCCCCTTAAATTAAGGCCATGTCTAGACTGCATCCCTCTGTCGACAGAGGGATGCAAATCAAGCACATCGAAATTGCTAATGAAGCAGGGATTTAAATATCCCATGCTTCATTAGCATAAACATGGATGCCGCTTTTTTTCGAACCAGAGTTGTTGTTTTTTTAAAAAAAAGCCAGTCTTCATGCGGATCTGTCGAAAATAAACCCTTTTTTGAAAGATCCTGTATTCCTCAAAAAATGAGGTTTACAGGATCTGTAGAAAAAGGGTTTATTTTCAACAGTTCCACATCTAGACTGTTTATGTTTACGCTAATGAAGCATTGGATATTTAAATCCTTGCTTCATTAGCAATTTCGATGTGCCTAATCAACATCTCTCCGTCGACAGAGAAGTGTAGCCTAGATGTACCCTCAATGTATATGCGGAGTGTTCACATTACCAAGCCCATTATTTCAAAATAAGGGGCTGCTTATTTCGAAATCTGTACTCCTGCTTTTCTTGAGGAATAAAGCTAATTTTGAAATAGTTATTCTGAAATAGCAGTAGTGTTGATGCTCCAGTGCAACTATTTTGAAATAACTACTCTCCAGAGTAATTTGAACTAGTTACTCCCCAGTGCTTCCTGGAGCTCTAAGTTGAGGTAGCACACCCACATTAATGGAGCCTGCCTCAGACTAATTTTGAGGCTTCTCCATAGTGGGGATACAGTATTTTGATTTTGTAAAATCAGGAGTTATTAAATCAAATTTTGTAATTTTGAAATAGTTTCCATAGGGTATAGGAGAGGGATGCAAATGAAGACATTCAAAATTGTAAACGAAGCTGGGATTTACATATCCCATGCTTCATTTGCATAATTGCGTTATGGCACTATTTTGAAATAGCGCTATTTTGAAATAACAAATGCAGTGTCGATGCAGCTATTTCAGGAGAACACCCTTCTTCCGAAATAACTGGTAAACCTCACTGTATGAGGAATAAGGATTATTTCAAGAGAAGGGTGTTCTACCGAAATAGCCGCATCTACACCATGTTTGTTATTTTGAAATAGCGCTATTTTCTAAATAGCGCCATAACACGATTATGCAAATGAAGCATGGGATATTTAAATCCCAGCTTCAATTGCAATTTTGAATGTCTTCATTTGCATCCCTCTCTCGAAAGAGGGTACAAGTGTAGACATACTCTTAGGCCGTGTCCAGACTCAGGGGTTTTTTCGGGAAAAGTAGCCTTTTCCCGAAAAAACTTCCCCTGCGTCCAGACTCAAGCCGCGTTCTTTCGAAATTATTTCGAAAGAACGCGGCTTTTCTTTCGATGGCGGTAAACCTCATTTCACGAGGAAGAACGCCTTCTTTCGAAAGTTCCTCTTTCGAAAGAAGCCGTTCTTCAATGTAAAGAGGCCGTCTTCGAAAGAGAGCATCCAGACTCGCTGGGTGCTCTCTTTCGAAAAAGCGGATTTCTCTTTCGAAAGATCCGCCTGCAGTCTAGACGCGATCTTTCGAAAGAGGCTCTTTCGAAAGATGCTTTCGAAAGAGCCTCTTTCGAAAGAAGCCTGCAGTCTAGACATAGCCTAAGTGTAGACATGGCCTTTCAGTACTATATTTCAATTATTCTATAGTTGTTTGTTAAGCTCTTCTTTGTGGATGGTGAGGTGCAAGTGACAAAGGCTCTTTCTCTTTAGATAAAATTTCCAGGTAGACTGATTACAGCAGGAGTGAGAAACTTGAGCATGGCAGTCAGATAGTTGCCACAGCTTTAGAGTTTCTATGAACTAGTAAAATACCTAATATTATACTTACATTCTTTGGTCCTCATACCATGAAAACATTATGTTTCCAATGTCACACAACACTGATAAAATTAATTTGTACAAAGCTAATCACTGTGTGCATCTAAAGACTCCAGTCTCCACTCGTGTATACCAATTGGATGGTATAATAACCACACTAATGCAAATAGTTCTCCCTACTACTCTTTTATAGTACTTAGGTATCTACTTAGTTGGCCTTTCTGATTTACTTCTTCACACAACTGTAAAGAGGGCAAATTTGCCAGAAGCCAGTTACTAAGAATCAGGGATCCGATAAATCCATTGGCTGAAAAAATAAAACATATCTTAACTATTCATTAAATTTTACTGAAAATGCCAAACTCATTTATTCGTTGTGCACAACCTCCCCCTCTTGTGACTGATTTTTGGATGTGTTTTTCATTTATATAGGTACAAATTCTCTAATAAACTTACAGTATAGAGTAACTCAATGACATATAGGTGTTTGTGTTTTAATGCACCTCAAATTTCACCTTAGCCTTCAGATGTTAGTGGTTAAAATTATGAAAAGATGCTGAAAACTTTAAAAATCACCCTTGGAGACTGTGCCATTGCATTTGGCAAGAACAAATTTCATAGTAATGTGCTGTTCTTTATTGCATGCAATAAGGCTGTTGATTGTCTTTGAAGGCAGACAGTTCTCGAACTCATGCAAAGCACTAACTACAAACTGAATTAAAAGAAACAAAAACAAGAGGCTGAAATTGCGGGACCATCAACAACAACAAAGAAACAGAGCACTGTGAATGGATCACTCCATCATTTTACAACTGTAAATATAGTAATAAAACATTTTGCTCTGCTGATACCTCTGTATATTTTCCTTGGGAAGCTGAAGTTCAATGTTGCATTTTACTCATGGAAATACTTGGACTTTATGCCTTTTTTTGTCAGAGAATTTAGGTTTTTCTTATCATGGAAAACTAGGATTCCTACTAATAATACTGTACACACTGAAGACATCAGTTGTTACTCTATCTCTTTTTTTGTTTGTTTGTTTGTTTTGGTTTTTATTTTTGTTTTTTGGCTAATATCAACTTCTTCAGCAGCAATCTACTCTGCTCTATACATTATCAGCATGTCTCAGGAGAGATCGTCCTACTAATGTGCTGCTGGAAGACTAGAAGCAGCCAAGTTGTTATTGGTCACTAAGTACAGTAATGAGAAAATCCAGGCCCAGCTGAATCTGGTTTTTGAGGTCTTTACTAATGTATCAGCTGTAAAAATAGAATTATTTTGCAATTACAAATTGGTCACCATGGCCAAAGCATTTACATTACTATGTATCTATTGGCCCATATGTCAGCACAAGGCACCTGACTGACATGCAGCTCTTAATTACAATCACATTTCATTCTGCCTTTCTATTTAATGCCTATTTAATAATCACTTACACATTTTGGTGATAGAAAAATGGAAAAAGGGACAAACTGAAGGGTGAATAGAAAGGTTGAACTCATTCTCCTTTATGTGTATCATTACTCATAAAAGGTCCGAAAAAAATTGGAGATTTTTTATGAAATGTCCAGGTATGTCAAATGAATATTCCAAATTGCATAGCTTATTTTGAGGTAAGAGTGAAGTGTAGACACACTCTTAGATGGGGAAACAGGTGCCTTATTCCTCAGCCAATTGTTCTAACTGGGTTATAGAATTTCCTGGTATGCAGCTCTTGTAGTTGTTTCTGTGGAAACTATTCCACTTTGGAAAAGTAATTAAAAAGTCATTGGAGCAGGAGGACTGGACCTCCCTCCCACCTCCCGCTATTTTTAAAAAATTATTCACAGTGGAAAAGCTTCAGAACATTGTAAGGGATCAGGCACTGCAACAGGGTCAGTCTCCTGACAACCCACCAAGTGCAACTGGCCCACAATAGGCTGCTTGACTGAATATACCACTTCACTGGCCTGGAAGGGCAGCTGCTTCTTATCTTGCCTCTGAGGTTTCTGAGCCTCATCTTGGCTTTGGTTCTAACTCTGGGCATGTCTGCAGGTTCCTTCATTTGTGATCCTGGGATTGGATCCTCTTCCTGTCTCCTGCTCTGACCACTAGGTCTGATTCCTGCTCCAACCCCTAGTGTAACCACCCACAGCCCTGACCCTAAAGATATCCAGTATAGTGTAACCACCCACAGCCCTGACCCTAAAGGTATCCAGTATAGTGTAACCACCCACAGCCCTGACCCTAAAGGTATCCAGTATAGTGTAACCACCCACAGCCCTGACCCTAAAGGTATATTTACATAGCAAAAAAAAAAACCCAAAACCAAACCAAACCAAACAAAAAAAACTTTTGTGGCTGATCCATGCCACCTGATAGGCTTCTGGGACTTGGGCTGAGAGGCTCCTACTTTGCTGTGTGTAAACTTCAAGGCTTGGGCTGGAGCCCGAGATATGGGCCTTATCATCTTACAATAAAAAAGCTCTACAAATGAGACATGAGTGGCATGTGAACCTCCTATTTGGGGATGATAACCCTCAGACCTGAACCTTCTGCCCTCCACCCCTTCCACTCCCCCTTCACACCAGGCCAGAACAATAGCTGAGGCCACCATGTCAGCCTCCAGGGTCATAGCAGCAGTTGGGGCCCAGTCAGTCCCCAAGGCCACAAGAGCAGTGGCTGGGATCTGAGCAGCAGCCTAGGGGTGCCAGATCAGCCTCTGGGAGGACTGGAGCACATGAGCAGAGGCCAGGGCCAGATCAATGGCCTAGGGTCAGAGGATCAGCAGCCAGGGTCAGGACAGCCTTTGGGGCTGTATCAGTGGCTGCAGCTGCAATAGCAATGACCAGGGCCAAGTGAGTCCCTAGGGCCAAAAGAGTAGCTCCTGAGGTAAGATCAGGAGCAGCAGCCAAGGCTGGGTCAAGGCTGTAGGAGGAGCAGCAGGGCTGGAGCAGTGGCCACCACTCAGCCCCTATTGAGGCTATAACTCTTCTTCTCCCACCCCAGGGTACTTTTAGTCAAGAACAAGACACAAGTTTCTGTGAATTTGTATTTATTGCCCATGACCTGTTCATGACTTTCACTAAAAATACTTGCGACAAAATCGTAACTTTAACTATTGTACTTCTATGTGTAGTCCCCTTACTAAAGGTGCTTTTGTTTATTTTCTGGGAAGATCCTGTGTGCTGCAACCTAGCCTCACAGACTACAATTCCCATGAGCCCTGGGGGAAAACAGGTAGGAAGTGACTTTTGTTTTGGAGATCTGCAGTCTCTCCACGTGTGTGGAGGAATACTCAGCAATCTGTGGACTTTTCCCTCAGTTTTTGGAGCAGAAAGGGAGCCAGGCTGCTGTGGAGGAGTTTGATCCAGTTCAGGAGCTGTTATGTTGCAGTTACAGACTGGGACAGCGAGCCTTTGGAACTGGGATCTAGCAGGCTGCTTCTGATTGTCCTAGAGGGGAGGCCCTTTGGCTGTACTTGTGGCTAGAAGCTACATTGTATCCAGCACACAGAAGGAGACTGTGAGTAATTGGGCATCTTTGAGAAAATGCAGCCTGAGACAGACCTCAGAGATACAGACTAAGTCTGGGTTCAAAGAGAGGCAGAGAGGCCAGTCCAGTGAACCAGAGCTACTGCATAGCTGGGACCCACATACACACTACCTACAGAGAATCTCCATTATAGCTGCAATTCTTCAAGCGTGCCCATGCAAGCAGGAGTCTGGGACTCTGAGTCCAGGAGTGTGCACACTCTGGAGTGGGATAAATATTGGCAGTGCAAATGGCAGCTAGATAAGTTCCTTTTACTTCCATGTACTTTGTTAATTGATGTTATTCACTGTTAATTTGTTAAATCCTGTTTCTTTAAGTTAAGGTTGTTCATTCTAATGCAATCTATTAGATGTATATTATTATGATTTGTAATTGTTGTTCTTGAGTTAGATCCAGTTTATTGCTGGAATAAGTTATTCCTGGAGGTTCTCAAGGCACACCAGTAAGTGTCTACAGGGCTAGCCAGGTGGAGGCACTGCCATTGTACATTCTTTATGAGCAAGGGGGTGGATAGGCTTTCCCCAACCAAACAACATCACAACTGGGGTACTCAGGATTTCCTTTTATGTCAAGACCATCAGGTGTCCAGGTGCACTTGTGAGTGTGACCTGCTCCCAAGTAACCCGGGGAGGAAAAAGGGGGTTACATATGATTTGATACACATTATAACATCTGTGATTCACATTAGAACCCAAACCCTGATCCTACCAAATTTAATGTCTTGCAACTGGTTTTATTAACACCAGGATTTACCCCCTAATGATTAGACAACTCAGTGCAAAGAAGTCAAAAGTCAGTCAGAACGAGTGAAGAATTACTTCTTTAGGACAATACATCACAAAATATACAGTGAGTTTAATTGTAGTTTAGTTGTCATTATTTATAAAACATCAAGAATGAATGCTATTGATAGTAATAATATTGTAATATATCTTGTACACAACCTTATTGGTATCCTCACTATAATTTCCTCTGCTATTTTATTTCTCATTATATGTAGGTATATCTTTCTTTACAATGGAAGAGAGAAAATTGGTTAGTATGGTAATTATAGCGTGTGTGTTAGCAAGGCTCGATTTTACATAACTTTAATCTACAATAACAAAGTGCACCGTTGGTTTCAAGATTTTTTTCCAGATGGCTGAACCCTTCATTTTTCTTTAATACATGTTAACAAGAATAGAGATAAATTAATGTGCAAACATCTACTGCAAACTTGACTGGATCATGAATGTGTGAAACCGCCTGTAATTACCATATATAACTATTTCAACTACTGTTGACATAGACAGTGCACTGTAAATGGTCATGACTTATTGCTGCAGCAGCTCCTGCTGGTCTCCTCAGGGATTAGCTCTTCTAACCATGGAGCACACCCTGTTGGCCAGTGTCTCACCCTCAATTACCTCTCTTCTATGCTACTGCAGGCCCCGTATCCCTTCTGGTCTGTGGTGCCCTTTCCTCATAGTACTGCCCCACAGAAGTACCCACGCACTCTGGGGTCCTCCCTTCCTGAGGAACCCCAATCCTCTATACCCACCTTGCTTCATCAACCCACTGCCCTGCCTCAGGAACAAACTACAGTGTGAAATGGCCACTCATTATAGCAAAGTGGTGTGGAACTGCTTCCTTCTTCTGTCCTAGCTGCCTCCCTAAAGCCCTAATACCACTCACATCCTTGTATCGGCCTGCAGCTTGGGAGTTGAGTCAGGCCAGAATGCCCCAGTTCTGCCAGCCTTTCCCCAGCTCTGCTGTGTCTGCGGTACCCTCTGTAGCTTCCTAGGAAACCAGGTCTTTCCTGCTCCACGGTTGGAGCAATAGTGTGCTCTCTCAGCCCTTGCAGCCTATTTTGGGCCAGCCTGGCCCTGATTGGATAATTGCTCCCCAACCTAATTAGCCAAGTTTGTACAAGTCTCCCCTGCCTTATCTATAACCCTCTCCCTGCAGGAGTAGGCTACACCACCACTATATGTGCACATAGATATATTTTAATGTACTGTATTAGGAAAATAAAATCGTACTAAAGTAAACAAAACAAGATTATAGATCTCTCCAGTTCCTGTTAGGATGTCCAGAACAGCACATAGCACACTGATTATTCTCCAAATATATTGCAGTGTTCAGAGATACGGAAAAAATGTTAAACCCATTCATTGTTCAAGCTCTGATTAACCCCTGTTTGAGTGTGAACATAATTATTCTTCATGGGGAGACAATGACATGGATGCAGTTACAATCTGCCAGGTGCACTGAATTAGAGTAAATGAAAAGGGCTGACATGCACTTTTACTTGACAATTAAACAAGAAAACAATTAGCAAGATTTTAGCACTTTACTGTGTATATATCAATTGTGTGGTACACTATTTTCGCATTGAAGCAAGAAGTATTTCCCTCCCTCTCCCGCAACATATGTCATTGGCTATGGGTAATATTTCAGGATGAAGGCCTATTTGATGCTGGATCTGTGTGTGTAGAAGAGGTGCAACAGAAGTAGGAAGGGAAAAAAATTACTGACATGGATCTGATTCCATTACAGTCAGTGGGTGACTTTCCATCCAGTCTGGTTAGCAGAGTTTTATGTAAATAATAGAACTAGTCAGATTTTTTTCCATGAAAAAATGCTTTTTGTTGAAAAACCAAAAATTTAAAATGTTTAGCTAACAATAAAAAATTCTAGTCAGATATGCCATTGTAGTGCCTCATGGGAGATGTACTTTGGTTCTTCATGCCACCATTCTATTCTACAGGCTAGGCTTTTTGGCATGGAATGTATCTCCCAATCCTTACCATGGTTCTTACCTTTGCTGAGCTTTGCAGTGCATCATGGGAGTATTTGGCCATGATGCCTCATGGGAAATATAGTTCAGATGAAGTAGCTGATCTGAAGAGATAAATTAGGGCTTGAGTTACCCAAACCAAAGAACAATTTCCATAATGCTCAATGGCAGCATGTCTAAATCAAAATATTCAATATTTATCCAAAAGTTTTTAGTTTGTGGATGAAAATTGAAAATGTTCAGTTATTTAATGACAAATCAACAAGTTCCTTTGAAAGATATTTTTCATGAAAATTTCATGGCATACAAAGCCTTCAGTTTTCCATCAGAAGACAGCTTCTACAGATAATTAAGAACCAATTTTAATAAATAAACAAAAATAATAGATATTATTCTGATTTATAATTAATGTAGTTAAAATAGTTACTTGTGTCTTCAGTATATAACAATCCTTTGAGTCACTTGTATTCAGGACTTTGGCTTTGCATTCAGGAACTAGCTTGACACAGTATTAGCTTCCCTGGAGATTATCTATGAGATAAAAGGAAAAAACAAATCTAGCTAGAGAGCAGAGGAAGAGAAGGAGAAAAGGAGCACTAGCTACAGAGTTCTTATCAGGATCTTAATACCCATCAAGGTCCAGATGAAATAATGGACGACACATCCACATACTTCACAGGATCACATGCATAACTCCTTTTATGGAGGAACTAAAACCTAGGCTCAGCTTTGACTTTTTTTTCTCTCATCCAATGGTAAGTTTAACATTAATTAAAGCTTCACATGGCTTTGGCTACATATATGAATGTCCTGTTTTACTGTTTTTCTGAATACAAAAGAATTGAAAAGGAATAAATCTAGATGTTATCTTATTGAATACAAATGACAAGATACATGCACAATAAAAAGTAACATCAGAATAGCCATACTGAATCAGACCAAGTCTTCATCTAGCTCAGTATCTTATCTTCTGATAGGGCCCAGTGCCAGATTTCCAGAGGAAATTAACAGAACAACTGAATTTTAATTGATCCATCATATCTTGTCCAGTCCCAGTTGCTAGCAGCTGGATGTTGTGTCCATGGCCAACTTGGTAAATAATCATTGATATACTCTATGAACTTATCTAATTTTTTTTTGGCTTCACATCCCATGGCAATGAGTTCCACAGTTGACTTGCAAAGTATGAAGAAGTGCTTCCTCTATTTGAGCTAAACATACTATTAATTTAATTAGGTGACCCAATGTTATGCATTGTTTGCAAGTGTTGCCATCCTACTACTTATCTCTTCATGGAATCACAGAATCTTAGGGCTGGAAGGGACCTCAGGAGGTCATCAAGTCCAACTCATACCCAAAGCAGGGCCAACCCTAACTAAATCATCCCAGCCAGGGCTTTGACAAGACGTTACTAAGGATACATCTACACTGGAATAAGCTATTCTAGAAGAAATACTCTAAAATAGCTTATTTCGTAGTAGCGCATCTACATTACAGGGAAGCCTGGAAATTAGCCCGAGTCAGGCTTCCCTAAGGTGGAGGCACCACCTTGATTTAGAGCCCCAGGAAACTCTGGGGACTAATTACTTTGAATGCTGTAGGGGAGAAGCTATTTTGGAAAAGCATCAGTATTACTGTTCTTCAATCATAGCATTTTTATCTAGAGATTCTGTGGTACAGATTGATTTATTTAGGACTTTTATTTTATTTTAATCTATGCTTTCTTTCACATGTCGTGCCACTCTCCTACCAGCATAACTTCACTATGTAATTCCTATTTATTTGATACTGTGGTATTACCATGTCCTGGTGATTATCTCATTCCACCAATTTTGTAATGCCTATTATATCAATATTCTCATTTCATGCCAGGCCTTAGTGTATCCATCTTATATGCAACTGCTAGAATGTAAATACTAAGTATTTATACATTTTGTCACTATTCAATTGCTTGCCTTTGTGTTTCATATTTAAGTGGGACTTTTTAATGTTTGACTTTACTCTCTAGTTCTTGCTTGTGCTTTACCAAATTCTTTCTTAGTCTCTTTACTCAGATATAGAGTTTCCACTGTAATACATTCATGCCTGGGGGATGTCTCCATCTAAACTGTGTGCTTTTCCACAACTATTGGCTTTCCCCCAGGTCTTAATTTTAAAAATCCTCATGTTGTACACTGCAAATAATGGACCATACTACTGACTACCTATACTTTGATTGAATATGGCAGACTATGTCTAAATCAGTTGCTGGTTTCTTAAAGTTTGTTAAGTTTTGTTAATTAGTTGGCAACTGCCAATTGTAGGAAATAAAGGCCATTAGAAAAAAATACATTGTCTGTGCTCTTGAACATGCAGTACTAGATACATTCTGACAGTGCATTGATTTCAGTTGCAAGGCATCAGCATCGAGATTTGGAACTGTGGCTTTATAGAAAAAGTATCAACCTAAAATAATTAAATCTCAGTATGTATCAGTATTTTTCACATTATTATTATTGTCACCTAGAGTAAAGGTTGCCCATCACTTCTCATCATTAGACACTTTTTTCAGTTGTTTATAACTTTGCCAAATTTTAATCATTCAGCCTGAATTTTTCCATTCTGGATGTCTGCCTCAGGCGGAAATGCTTTAAAAAACTCACTTCAAACAGTTCAGATGTTTCTGAAAACAAGCTAAAAGAAAAATATGTTTTGCCCTATTTTAAAAAAATCCTTACATTGATTTTGTTGAGAAGGTCTAGCACATCCATGTTTTCTATACAGTTAGTTGGGAAGTCACCTTAATTTCAGGGATGTTCTTTTTTCCATCCAAGGAAAACAACCCCAAATTTGGACATGTTATAAATATCTGAAAAAAATACAGTTCTCCAGTGCTCTGTGGAAACTTGCTAGAATTTGGCAGGTAAAATCTCTGAAGATTCCATTTGTGTTGAGCATGATCCATGCCTGGAATTTCTTCTAACACCAAAAACGGGAACTAAGAGCTCTGATCATGTAATATGAGATTGTGTCCTAAGGCATATGTATAAGGGAAGGAATTTAAAGTTGCATGGACAATCTTAATTCTTGTATTTCCAGATTTTTGAGAGTTTGACTTTGCAACCTTAACACTACATTAACACAGTTTATATCATGCAATATTGCACATAATGATACTTTCATATGTAGCAGTGATATCTATGTACCAAAATGTGGAGCTATGTGATACATTTAATTTATGATGCAATTGGTATAATAATTAGATCTGGTCAAAAAAAATATTACAAATTAATTATTGTTCATCATCATTGATACATAAATGGTACCCCTTTGAGCAATTACCTGGTATTTAAGAGCTAAAATTACTAATAATTTCAACATCTGTCTCTTTTTCCTTTCCAGATTCCAGACAAAATAGCTTCATTAGTTTAGTTTCCTTTTTTCCCTCTTGTATGTGTTTGTGTAAAGAACATGTTGAAGGGAACCTATGATAAATAAAATAAGTTTTGCATTCAGTGCTAAAAATAATTCAATTGCCACTCTTTCAGGAAAGAATGCTATAGTCTAAATTGGGGTGAGAAATAACACTGCAGCAGTTCTGCAAGGTTAGCCCCTGGCAAGCCGACACTGTTTCATTTACCTGAGCATCTGCAGGTTCATGGGCTTGCAGCGCAGGGGCCATGGATCACCATTCCCAGCCAACAGGACCATCAGGAAATGATGTGGACCAGGCACCACTTCCCTCAGCTCTCATTGGTCAGGAATGCTGATCTGTGGCCAAAGGGAGCTGCAAGTGTCCATAGCTGTGGAGGCGCAGGTAAGCAGCAGCAGCCCATCAGGGGCTAACCCTGTATCTGACCCACTACTGGTCTAAATCCAAATGCAAACAATCTCTATTTTCTTGGGCATTAATTGAACAATGGAAGTAAAGGAAAGTTTGAGAAGAGTTAGTTAATTAGTTCCTTCAGCATCTCATTCCCATAAAACCTTCCATGATAATTTAAAAGACTTACATTTAAGTCAAACATAGCCACTTGTCCACCAATGGTCTAGATCCAAATGCTGTGACAGTTTTCTCTCTGTGCATTACTAGAACTAGATTCATTGTATTGGTCCACTGTTTCATTATTCCACTGAACATAGTTGTAGGAGGGTATGGTCATTGAGGGAATGTCCGTCTCCTTGGTGGCTAGGGCAATTCCTTTAGAGGGCTATGACTATCACAACCAATACCTTAAAGAAAAAGCACCAACCAGTTCCTTGAATTTTCACAAAATGCTCTGAACCTTTGAGGAAGTTTGAAAATGTTTGCCTTTTTTGTTTGTTACTTTTAAATTTTCAGGGCCTATACTTTCTTTTTACTGTGTTTCCAGCATGATTTCTAAAACAGGAATGGCTTTAAATAATAACTTTGCCAGCTAAAGTCTCTGAAGAGTTCATCCTAGATAATTCTCTGACCTGAACTTTAAACACATTGACATTTGCCTATCATGCTAAGTTCTAAATTTTGTACTTGTTTTTTTTTCCATTAAGACCTTTCTGTGATTAACTTATCTATTTGATCTTTTCAGTTTTCAATTTTTCCAGAGATGATATCTTTCTTCTTTCCTTTCATCATTTTTTTATTTTTAGCTCTTTCTTTTATCTCTCAAAAGAAGAACAAAGAATCACAGAATGGAGGATACTTGAAATTCTTTTAGAAGCGGTTATAAAGACAGTGTATTTACAAGAAAAACTAATCAATCTTGTTTACTTTCTTTCCAATTTTCCACTTTCCTCTCCCTCCCTACTTTAATTTTAGTATAAATACAGGATCAGAATATCTACGCAAAATGCCAAATTAATGGGACATATGATTCTTGTCAATGCACTGCAGTGCCTCCACTTATGATTTTCAACATATGTCTGGCCAGTGAGATATTAGCTGGAAAAGCTTATTATGTGTGATCTAATTTTCCATGTGTCCTGCCTAAAGTATTGCAAAGGTTTGACATTCAAATGAATGGCTATGTTTGCCTTAAATGTAAGTCTTTTAAACTATCATGGAAGGTTTTATGAGAATGAGATGCTGAAGGGACTAATTAACTAACCCTTCTCAAACTTTCCTTTACTTCCATTGTTCAGTGAATGCCCAAGAAAATAGAGTCTGTTTGCACTAAAATTAGAAGAGTCATCAGATGATTTAAAGGCAAGGAATTTTAAAAAAGTGTAGTACAGAGACCTCACTGGTTTGGCACCCCAGGGATCTGACAGGTCCCGGATGAGGGATTTTACTGAACCAGAGAGGTCATTTCTGGACTCCTGCCGCTGGCCCCTTTGGCTCGCCCACTGGCCTCCCAGCCAGCTCTCCACATCCTCCTGGCACTGCTTCCCTGCCAAACCAATTGGGCAGCCATCACTGCTATGACTTCAGGTCCCTCAAGGCAGCTGCACACACCACGCTGGGGCTCTGGGACCCACCTGACAGCTGCGTTCCGTGGCTCACTGACCCACCAAGATACAGTGGCTCCTAGACCCACTAGGCAGCCCTGCTGTCACATGCTGGGTGACCCTGTCATCAACTCACTGCGGGCAGCCTACTGGCCTGCCAGCCCTACAGAGATCCGTGCCACTGATCCCCTCCATGCCGGACCAGAGAATCCTGGCTAAGAGAGTTTCAGCCTGTAGAATTTCATATTCATTTTTGAATACTCTTTTTATGATCTAAAAGGACTTTATCATTAATGAGAAGTTACTTGGTCTTGTTGGGAATTAAAAAATGGATAAACAGTCTCTTGTGTCACATATCATGTAATATTGGTTAAAGCACGTAAGTCTTTAGCATTTGAAGTAGAGAGAGGAAAAAAGCAAATAAGGATCAAGAGTATCAAAGTTGTTCTGCTCACAGGGAATATAAATGATACATGTTCACCTTTTACAAACTAATTCTGAACCCAAATTTACTGGAAAAAAATTCTTCCATCTACCAAATAAATGTATATTGCTGCTGAATAAGATCCTGTGTAATTTTTTTTTCTTTTACTACTAGAAAATTGGCCCAGTATTGCTTGGGTCCTTAACTCAATTCATTTTTGTTTTTGAAAAATAAAATGAAAATGTACATGCTTCATTTAAATCAGTGCCCGATGACGGGAGTGGGGATAGAGTGCTTCAGTATGAATGCTGGTCCAGGGAGAGAGGGCCACTTCAATCCTCTCTCACCACAGCAGCTTGGGACGAGGTGAAAAGCACCTCTCCACAGCTGCTGCAGCTCCAGAGGACAGAGCCAGGGACAGGGTGCTTGTCCCCCATCTGGGTCAGGTCCAGATTCATCTGCCCCCTGCACTCCCCAGCCAGAGTGAGGAATGAATCAAAATGTTCTTTCTCCTCACTCCTTGATGAAAGGGAACAGCTGTTCCCATACAAATCAACTACAACTTCCCCCTTCCCTCCCTAAAAACGGCACCTGAAGGGTTAGAGGTGGTAAGGGCAAGAGCAGTGCCAGATGGGGAGTTGAACCCCCCAGTCAGCCTCTTTTATCTCCCTTTTCTAGGGTTTAATGAGAGGCAGTCCCATTCCAGGTACATCTCATTGACCTGGCAAAATCAAACTGTTATCTTACTTTAAATTATAAGAGGAAGCTACATACCAAATGTGGTGGTCCTAACTTTTACCATTTAGGAGGTGTTCTTGAACAGTCAGACATACAGACAGACAAACTCTCTGAAATTATATAGCAGATTTTGTAAAAATAGTATTACAACCTCCTCCCCAGAAACAAACAAACAAAACCTCACCACATTTTTTTTATTTTGAAATGAGGTCCCGTTATTTACTGTGCACTCAGAATATAAACATAGCATGTTCCACTATGCTAACCAATTTACTCTGATACGACTGTGGTAGGGCTGTTGTTTTGTTTTGTTTTATTTTGCTTTGCTTTTGTTTGCTTTTGTTTGTGATTTCTTAAAAAGTTGTGATTACAACTCTGCACAGTTGTTTCCAGGAACCTGTGTATGTTTCTTTAGACATTTTTGTACATTAACAATTTTAGTGAATTTTTGTGATAAATGTTTTGCCGGTTTTTCATGTTCAAATTATGTATTCTGTGAAATTTGATATACAGCTTTTCTTATGTGGAATTTTCTTGTGAAATCCACTCCAGTTCAGAATTCTGAGTTAAAAAATATCATCTTTGGCAATTCCGGCCTGTAAAAAAAAGGCAGGGAGCAGAGCAATACATAGATATTTACATGTAGATCATTAAGAATGGATATTTTATGTTTACTATGGTCAAAATCTTCCTCCTTAATGTCTGGTCAGAATGAAGATCCATACATCATCATCATCAGCTGCTGGATAACTTTTTGACTAGGTCCTTCCTCTGCTGCAACACAATTAGTTGGGTCCCACTCTGGTTGCTGTGTGCCTCTCTTCTTTACCTCCAGAAATTATTGGGCTGTAGAAGAGTGAAAAGTAAAGTGAATGAGAATGCATGTGATTTTAAAATTGAACTTAGTTTAGGAATTGAGGCTGATGACAATATTGGTTATTGTTACATTGAGAAAGCAGATACATTAAGTGCATCTGAAGTACTTCAGATTATTATGACCTGAAAAGTGTAAACACTAAGTAATAAAATAAAAAATACAAGCCAGCATTAACATAGTCACACTACATGTAGAAATATACTATAAGGTTAGCCTCACTGGTCACAAAATAACCAATTTAGACAAAGAGAACTTTAGATTCTTACACAAACCTTGGCAGAGTCCACTTGGTCATGTGGATCTCTTTCCTCGTTCAATCTCCATTTACCAGAAAGTTCTATAACAAATCTTCCCTCAGTAATTAATATTATAGCTACCAGCTGTATTCCTCTTGAAGGGAAAGGCTGGCCAGCTTGAATACTTATCTAGAAAAGCTTTTGAATGCTATAAGGTACGTATGTTACTAAGGATGTGTCTACTCTATAATTAAACAGTCATGGCTGGCCCATGTCAGCTGACTCAGGCTTGCAGGATTTGGGCTATGAAACTGTTTCATTGCAGTGTAGACATTCAGGCTTTGGCAGGAGCATGGACTCTAGGACCCTGCCAGGTGAGAGGGGTCCAGAGCTTGAACTGCAGCTCAAGCCCAAACATCTATACTTCAGTTAAATAAGTCTAGCCTGAGCTCCACATGTTAGGTGGCACAGGTCAGTGGTGGGTATTTAATTGCAGAGTAGATATACTCTCTCAATAGACTTCCCTCTTGCACTGCCTCTCCCATTGTTGTGTTCCCTTCCTTTCTCTTTTCACTCAGCTTCCCAAGAACTCAGTTTGACTCCAGTCTTCGTGACTCAGGTACCACTATTTGGCATACAATTATGTATGCAAAGCTGAGTTGATCAGACTCAAATTCAGGGGTTGGGATGGATACTTGTATATCACAGCTCCAAAGTTACCTTCTCCCTTTATATACATTACACACCTCATTCCAGTATATTTATTATAATAAGGCATTTCCCATCTTGTTATAAACTTCAATAATTTTACAGATGTTACCCCATTTTCTAGGTAGAGATTTTCCACGTAAAATCTCCCCTTTTTGCTCTGATATGTTCTGGGTGTGCTGCACAGCAGAAGAATGAAAGATTAGTGACTCTATTCACTAGTGGTCGTCTTAAACGAAAAATGCTTTATGAGAACTATAAACCAAGATGGAGCTTGACAAACTTCTGCAAAAATGTCCTTTGGAGGAAATATTTATATTATGTTCCAGGGTAACAGTGCTCAACTTGTGAAATTTATAATAGGAAAGAGAAGGTAGACATTTTAGAAAAATCAGGATACATTCTCTTGCAATGGATTTTAGACACATTTTGTGGAGCACACAAAGTTGTGCTTTTGAAGGATTTTTAGGAGCACCCAAAAAAAGTCATCTCTAGCTAAGATGATTTAGAAATAGCCTAGAAATGGATGGGCTTCCTCAAAGGCAGAGTTATCCAAACCTTCTTTTGATTTGGCAAGAAGATTGCAAGTGGCTCCTGGTGAGCCTATTGTAGCACAGGTATACTCCAGGCTAGACTTCTCATGGCTTATCTGCACAATGCTTTAATTCTCACCACAGGGACATACATTTTAGTCGACACCAGCATCTCATGAACTAACCCATGCACGCGGACCCTACTGGTGTACACTACAAGTTCTTTAGAGCACATCCATATAGTTACATTTCAGATAATACTGAGAATTTTAGTGCTCAGCAGCAGTAGCCACTTGGGCCAGGCCAAATAGTACACATTTCAATTTACAGACTAACTTACCATGCAGAAAAACCATCAGTCATAGTCATTGAATAATCTTCCTGCTTTTAATGATTTCTGAGTCTTCTATTATTATCACTGTAATTTTTAGTGAAGACATTCACCAGAGAAATATCAGAGTCTTCATGTAGTAATACATAATATTCATAGAAGAGGTGATGTTGCAGTGAAATTTCTTTGTTTTTATAGGGATATAGGTATTTTGTAGAAATGAAATGTCCTAGCACACAACGTGCAATACAAATTCTCTGCCACAAAATTTCATGACAACCCTTTTCACCCAGCTCCACTTACACACACTGTAAAGAACAGACTCACTGTTGTCAGAATACAATAAAAAATACTTACCATTAGCAATGGAGACCTTCATTTTGTTCTGTCAGTCATTTTCACCCAAATGTTTCATCACAGAAGGCTCCATTGATGCTTGGGTGAGAGACAGGACAGAACTTCTCACCCTCACACCATTTCTGTACACCAACATGAAAGTTAGATAGAATCTAGCTTTTTCACATGGATTATTAAGTTTTGGCTACAATTGACAGTTTTACCTATACAGAGGTACAGAGGTACAAACTGTACAGGTATGTCTACACTGTAAGGATAATTTGAAATAACAGTTGTTATTTCGAATTAACTTTAATAGCACCTATACATACAAACCCGCTATTTCAAAATTAATTCGAAATAGTGGAACGCTTAATTCAAATTTGGTAAACCTCATTGTACAAGGACTAACGCCAAATTTGAATTAGCTATTTCAAATTAAGTGCTGTGTAGACACTTAATTCAAAATAGGGGGCCTCTAGCCCTTCCCAGTTTCCCCTGGTGGCCACTCTGGGCACAACCAGGAAAACTTATTCTCCTCTCCCCCAGCCCCAGAGCCATTAAAGGGGTAGACCCTGGCCACAGTGCCTGTACCAGCTCCAAGCCTGTGAGCCCAGAGCCAGCAGTGGCCACTGTGGCCCCTGACCCAGTGGCCCCAAAACATGAGCCAGCAAGCCACTGGCAGCCAGCCCTCCACCACTCCCCAGGAGCAGTCTGCCAGCTCCCAGGAGCTTTCCAGGGGCTGGAGAAGGTGGGTGCCTTCCTGGTCCAGGGTGGAGATCATGGACTTTATTCAGGTTTGGGGGGATGCCCCCAACGTCCATGATCTCCGCACTAGATGGAGGAACGTGGCCATCTATGGCAGGATAGCTGCCAGCCTGGCCACCAAAGGCCACATGCAAATCCAGAAGCAGGTTTGCATGAAACTCAAGTTGGTCCAGCGAGACCCCCAACCCAGGGTCCTGAGCTTCCCCTCCCCCTTCTTCTCCTTGCTTCCCCCTTCCAGCTCCCTCCTCCCAGGTTTCCTTCTCCCCTCTCCCACCCTCTCTCTTCTCCTCTCCCACCTACTTTCCCAGTGTCCCCAGAGGTTTATCCCCCCCCCAGTTTTGTTCAATAAACGCAGTTTCTATTTTTGAACATACGTGTCTTTTATTTGACATCAGGAAGGGGGGCTAGGGAGGGGTAAGTGGAAGGACATGAGGGAGGAATGGGGCACAAGCCCCCTGTGGGGAGGACCGGGGAGGCTCTGAGGGCTCCTCGGGGTGGACGCTCTCCCGCAGGGCCTCCTGGATCCTGACAGCCCCCCAATGGACCCCCTGTATGGCAGCCTACAGCAAGTGCAGCCGGGCTGATAGCAATGACTCCATGAGATGCACCGACGTGCCATGGAGCAGCTCTGGCTCCATGTGGCCGAGTGCTGTGGTGTCCCAAGTGCAGGCACTCTGGGCACTCCAAGACAGGACTGCTTTGCTGTCCCTCATCGAGGTAGACAAGCTAGCGGGGAACCCTGAGAACTGTCTGTCCAGGGTGGCGGTAGTGTCCCTTTAAGCTCAGAGCTCAGTTAGCCTCAGGCAGCAGCCCCACACACTTAAGTCCTAACCTGATGCCCTGCCAGCACTGGTTCCAGCCAGCCTTAACTTTGGTTCAGGGTCCACTCAGTGTGGACGTGCTATTTCAAAATAGCAAAATGCTATTTCGAAATAGTTTTTTCATATAGATGCATTATTTTGAATTAACTTAATTCGAAATAGTTAATTCGAATTAAGCTAACTCGAATTAACCCTGTAGTGTAGACATACCCTACTGGAATAGCTATAGCTGAAGAACATTCCTAAAAAATGTGGCTCCTGCTTTCCCTGGCCAAATGCTAATTAGGCAAGTAATTCAAGTATACTAACAAAAGCATGTTTGTGCTGATATAACTGCATCTCAGTATGATTTTTGCTAACATGGAATGTTACCAAAAAAACTCACACTCCTAACTGACACTGCAATAGAGCAAACATTTCTAGCTCTGGTCTTATGTAAGGTAAAATAAGGACAAGTAAAGAATGAAATTCTGAATCATCTCATAAGAAAAGATGATTTTCCAGAAGTGGGAGTATCAATTTCAGTTAGCTGGATTTGCAGAGTAATAGAGGTTTACTTCTTCCACAAAGCTACAGTAGAGTATATATTTCCTTAGCTGAGATAGGATGGTTAATTAGAAGTATGCTTCTAAAACTACGAGGATTTTATCTTTATTCCTTTATTTTATTCTGCACTGTTCACATTTTTTAAAAAATGCAACCAGATGAGGAATTTGTGATGAGTAAATGTGTTTTGTTTCTATTAAATAAAATATATTATCTTAGGATATGCTCTGTTGGCCAAAACTATTATATTTTACTTATTTATTTATTTCCCCCTAAATTTTGATCAGCAAAAGAAAATCCTCCAAAGAACATGTTTAATGCTCTGCTACCCATCTCAACCCTTTAAAAATGTTTCAACTTCCTTATTGACCCCATTTAAGCAGCTTTTTAACTAGTGTCAGCTCTTGCAAACTGCAGAGAGGTGAAAGCAAAAACTGGCTGGCAGGTTCATTTGCACAGTAATAAGTTCTGTCTCCCAACCTGCAAGAGACGAGTGAGAAAGAGATTACCCCCCAACATTTCCTATTAACTGTGATTGACATACCCATAAGAGACATGCTAATATTTCCAGCCTTGTCCATTCCCCACTCCCAATACCCAGCAATATTAGAGAAGTATTGAGGCTTAGTGTAATTAAGTATTTTTATACAGTGTGCTAATGCAGCTTCATTAACAACTTTGTTTTTCTCTACTCATTATTTTTTCAAATGTGTAGGTTGAAAGCAATACCAAGTGGGGACAAGCTTGTATTATCATTTCTAAAGTGAAAACACTTCCGTATTCCAAAAATATTATTTTACTGCCCTGTTCAAATGCATAAAGCTGGGCTTTTTAAATAACCCAGACCTGCCATCCATCAAAATATTAGTCATTACTTTATATCAGTGAGACAGGGAAAAACTTGACAATTGCAATATTTTACACAATATAATCCATGTTGAAATAGAAGCACTGGTCTTGGTGCAATATCTGTATTATAGAAATTACAACCCCCTCAGTTGGCATCCTTGCTGGCAAGCATTTGAAAGGCTAAAAACTGACTAAGTACAGATAGCAATGGTCTGAGATACTTGAACAAAGTGCTAGGAGAAGCTTGCACTGCTGTGGTCCATATCCTGTTTGTCCTGTGGATTGAGGACCTCAGTTGTTAGCAATGTCAACCCATGAACATTCAGGGCAGTAAAATGTGCTGTGTAAGAAATTGTGTGTATAATAATATGGGTTGAAATAAAAGGGTAAATGAAGCTAGTATCCTTAGGCTATGTCTAGACTGCAGGCTTCTTTCGAAAGAGGCTCTTTCGAAAGCATCTTTCGAAAGAGCCTCTTTCAAAAGATCGCGTCTAGACTGCAGGCGGATCTTTCGAAAGAGAAATCCGCTTTTTCGAAAGAGAGCACCCAGCGAGTCTCTTTACATTGAAGAATGCCTTCTTTCGAAAGAGGAACTTTCGAAAGAAGGCGTTCTTCCTCGTAAATTGAGGTTTACCGCCATCGAAAGAAAAGCCGCGTTCTTTCGAAATAATTTCGAAAGAACGCGGCTTGAGTCTGGACACAGGGGAAGTTTTTTCGGGAAAAGGCTACTTTTCCCGAAAAAAACCCTGAGTCTGGACACGGCCCTAGAGTGGAAGACTTGGAGGATTAATTTGTATGTTCTTCTTTTCAATAAGGAATCAAAGGAAGACATGGGCAGAAAAAGTGAGATGGTTCAACTCAAGGCAAAAGGGCGAAAACAAGAGGTACCTGGAATGCTACCCTTTTACTTTTAAGAGAAGTCATAAAAAAGAAAATACTATCAGTACAAAGATTAAAAAAAAAAACCTGGGCAAGGAAAATATTTATTCTGTGGGGAGAGACAGTGAGGCCTGGTCTACACTAGAGTTTTTGCGCGAAAACAAATGTTATTGCACAAAAACTCGCTGAGTGCCCACACCTCAAGTACATTTTTGCGCAAGTAAAATGAAAGAACAGGGTTTTTTTCCAGGTAGGTATTCCTCCTTCTATGAGGAATAACTCCAATTTGCACAAGAGCTCTTGCACAAAAAGATGTGTGTGGATGGGGAACGGGGTTTTTTTGCGCAAAAAGACGCAATCGAAAAAAGCACAGGTGCCGTGGTAGCCATTCTGTAAATAGCAATCAGAGTTTCCTTTCGAGAGAGTATCCATGAAGCCTGGACGATCGCTAAAGCAAAAGCGCATCACTTTCTTGATGCGCTTTTGCAGTGTGGATGCGCTCTTGCGCAAGAAGCCTGTAGTGTAGACATAGCCTGAGATAGCAGCTAGATCTAGTTTTAAATTATGTTGTTGTATACCTAAGTAAGATGGAATGATAGAAAAACTTAGTTGACATGTGGGCTTTTCCTGAAATTATAAAAGGTTCATTTGGGGGAGTTCAGAGAGACATAGCATTGATGCTGGGATACAAGTCTGTGAGGAGAGGAATTACTGTAGCTGTTCTATTTAGCAGCATTTTTGTCTACTCCGACGCTAGTCCTTCAGAAGCATTTCCCCTTGCATTGGTTTTGTCTAGAGAAGCATTCTCTGTGGGCTTTTTCCCCCCTCCCTCTACAGGAAGGAATTTATTTATTTATTATGTCTTTCTTAAGGCCTTTAAGGATTATACTATGTTTCACTAAGAGCACACTTTAGATCATTGCCTAAAATAACTACTATAGCATAGAATGGCCATAGCCTGAGGCTAGCCTAATATGCCTCCAATCTCTCCTATTGTTTTCTTTTCTAATAAAAGACATTCTATATAATGCAAAAGAGCAGTATATTTTATTTCATCTTTTGAGAAGCTAGAACTGAAGATGATAAATAGGTCTTACAATGTATTTATCAAAAGCAGTACAAATTGGCCTACACAACACGGGAGAATGTCCAAATCTGTTTGGAGGCTGTTCTGAGCACTATTTGACTAAGAGAATGTCTAGACTGGGAGGATCTATTGGAAAAAGATATACAAAATGCACTCCACATTTTGCGTATCTTTTTCCGATACTTTTGTTGGAAGAGGCTTTTCTGAAATTTGGCCCATCTAGACTGGAACAAATTTCAGAAAATAGCCCTCTTTCAAAAGCTCCCTTCTTCCTCATGGAATGAGGAATATAGGGGCTTCTGAAAGAGCACATTTGCTCTTCTGCAAAAAAAAAAGCAAAAGAGCAAACGTGTTCCCTGGACACGAGAAAACCCTGCAGTCTAACCGTACCCTTAGTGTTATAAATAGACAGTATTTCACTGAAGCTCCCCAGGACTAGGTTCATAAGACTTTCATTTGCACTTAGTTCATTCTACAGCATAGTTGAGAAGTTGGTTACATGTTAGGTGTTTTTGATTAAGAGGTTTGGGCTTACCTAATCTTTGGGTGGCATTGCACCGTGCTACAGGTTAAAAATCTCTGGTCTGGGACTATCTGGTCTGGCAACGTCCGTGGACCATGGATGTTGCTGGACCAGAGAGTCCCTGGACCAGAGAGCCCCGGCTTGGGGCTGAGGAGTGCTGGCAGCCCTGGGGCTGGCTGTGGAGCCCCAGCGGCTCCAGAGGAGCTGAGCCCAGGTGGCCCCAGGCCACTGGAGGAACACTGATTCCAGAGCAGTGGAGCCGCGGTGCCCCAGAGAAGTGGAACCCCAGCAGCCCTGGGAGCTGGAAGCCTGGTGGCTCAGGAACCAGGGAGACTGGCAGAGGGCCCAACCTCTCCTGGTCTGACAAACTCTGTTCTTCAGGTCCAGACAGGTCCCAAGCGCACCAGAGCACAGAGGTCCCACCTGTATTAAAAAGAGGAACCCTGCTTTGTACAAGATTGAATCGTATCTCCTGGCATGAAACAGATGGATGTAGACTAGGAACAGTGAAGAAGTTTCAAATTCAGGGGTGGGGAAAAAACATGGCTTTCATCACTCCCTGGCTGACTTAGGATCAATCCTGGGCTTTGGAGGAAACCATGTGTAGCTCTCTTTGACTAGAGGAATGTTAATATGGGTTTGAGTGAAGAGTCAAAAAGTAAATTTCCTCTGAACATCCCCTCCCTGGTAGAACTGAAAACAAAAGTATATTGGTGTGAAGTATGAATTAGCACAATGAGGTAGAGAGACCCACTTTCCACAAATAAACATGAAGCATGTTGAAGGAATTATAATATTACTAGCAACAGTTAGTTATTACATATCACTTCTTGCTTTCAGAGTGCTTTACCTCCAATAGGTAATCACACCTCATAATAACTTTGGGTATGTCTACACTACCCTCCTAGTTCGAACTAGGAGGGTAATGTAGGCATACCGCACTTGCAAATGAAGCCCGGGATTTGAATTTCCCAGGCTTCATTTGCATAAGCGGGGAGCCGCCATTTTTAAAACCCCGCTGGTTCGAACCCCGTGCAGTGCGGCTACACGGGGCTCGAACTAGGTAGTTCGGACTAGGATTCCTATTCCGAACTACCGGTACACCTCGTGGAGCATCCAGACTGCCTGGGTGCTTTCTTTCGAAAAAGCAGCTCGTTTTTTTGAAATTACTGGTTGTAGTCTAGATGCTCTTTTTCAAAAGAGGCTTTTTTGAAAGTATCTTTTGAAAAAGCCTCTTTTGAAAGAGGCTTGCAGTCTAGACATAGCTTGAGTGGGTGCCACCACATCCGGAAATTTCCCATGCCAAATGGGCCCATATCTATTGATGCTGAAGAATATAGGTATTCTATTGGCAAACACAAGCCTCCTTTAGCATGGTACTTATTTGTATTCTCCAAAGCATTTTGGTGTGAAATTTAATTAAGATAAGCTACTGGCAGATTTGACATGCTCTAAGAAAGACTTCCATTTTTTTTTCCTGCAGAAGCAAACCATTTTTATGTTGGAAAAACAGGCTAAGCCTCTGTAACCACATTATGTCTGAAACAAACCACTATTCAGATGTTGCACCTTAACATTAACCAAATAAGATGAAAGTTGTTTTCACATTCAAAAATTACTTCACTTTAGCTTTAATGAATGAAAAAGATGCCAGAACATAAGCTGAAGAAACATTTTACTAGTATCTCCTTTTCTTTTTCACAAGCCTCCAGCAAAGTATTAAACCTTCCTAATTCATATAATCGGCCATATTCCAACTCACTGCATATACAAACCTTTTATCAATGAAACTACACCCCATAAATATTTAATCTATAAAAGCTCTCCACACAGTGTCTTTGTGCATTAGGTAATATAAATAAAGAAAATTCTGTAAGACTTATTTCTACCAAGCCATCCACAAAATTTAACCCATATGAAACACTCCTCTCTCATAATGTAATGATGGGGCAGGTAAGTATTAGATCAGAAGAACTACGTATATAAAAAATTACAAATATAAAAAATAATTAACTCCCTATTCCGTGTCTCCCAATGAATGTCTTCATCTATGTACATATCTTTTAGGTATGATATAAGGCCTTCAAATGTGTCCCACATAGGTTTGAATACAATTTACATTTATATCTCTTGCTCAATGCTACTAACAAAATTGATCTTTGCAAATGAGAGCCCTCGGGCAGGTGATTTAATTGCTTAATATCAACTTTGATGATCTCTCTAGGCCCTCTCTAGGCTATTTCAAAATATCCCCCCTTATTTCAAAATAACAAGCAGAGTGTCCACACTACCAAGCCCATTATTTTGAAATAACAGGCTGGTTATTCCAAAATCTGTACTCCTGCTTTCCTTGGGGAATAACACTTATTTCAAAGTAGTTATTTCGGGAGTTGTTATTTCAAATTTAGTTATTTCAAAATAATTTCCTAGTATAGACATGTCCTAGGTGGAAAGACCAGAATCACTCCTATTGTGATGCTATTTCCCTGCAACATGGAGGTAGCACAGTAAAAATATGGAGTACTAAATGCAAACAAGTGTAAAGTGTAGTTGTAGCCAGGTGGGTCCCAGGATACAAGAGAGACAAGATGGGTGCGGTAGAAGATATTGCCTCACCTGCCTTGTCTCTCTAATAGGTATAAGGGCATCAGCAAGGACACCTAACCTAGATTCATTGCTAGATGGCGATCGTCAGCCAGCAAGACTAACACACTCTCTATGCTGTAGCTAGACGGAAAAACAGTGTGTTAATTCTGCAAGTGCAAAGTCAATTTTTAAAACTCATATATCAGAAGGTAGGTTATTTGCAAGATGTGATCTATAGGTTCAATTGAAATTCTAACGTCAGTGAAGTGTGACTGGATGTTCTCAGTTGCTGGATGTTTCAATTACAGTCATATTTATATATCTTATGACTTATGGTGTCAGTGCTACAGAGATAGATATGGTCTTATTTTTAACTTGCCCACATCACAGCTTAGTGCAATTTTATTTATGGCTATTGATGGCAAGGTTAATAAAATATACACCACTAATCACTGCTACCAACTGACAATGCCAAATAATGTACATATACTCTGCTTCAGAGAAAATGTCTTAGGTGCTTGCCTTTTTGCAGGGGCTGGGAGGAACTATTGCTGGTTTTATTCTATATTTAAAAATCATAATTCAAAAATAGTGCCAAACACCTAATTAAAAATATCTGTGCCTTAAATAAAGAAGGTTACCTAACATTTTCAGTGGCTTTCTATAATGCCTAAGTGATGTTGCAAATTAATTGATTTAAGGGCAGAAGGAACCATTATGATTCTGACTTTCTACATAATACAGATCATGGAACTTTATCCAGTAATTATTATAATGCAAAGAAATCTTACTGAGCACAGTAGCATGTAGTTGAACTAGGTTGGAGCTAATGTTTTGTAATTACCTTCTCTAAAGGTATTTAAATTTTTAGGGACGAGTTCTAGAAGTTTTTTGCCACCACTAAGAGGCTTAAAACCTATGTAGAACCTCCATATTTAAGTTCTTAATGAGGTTGTCTTTAGGGTGCTACTATTAGTTAGCTGGAACTGTCTGACTCACAGAAGGGGGAAAAAAATATGATCAGAAACAAAATGAAATCCACATGTGCAGTCAATGGAAAGGTATAAATGGAGGAACCTGTTACACCACAAAACAAGGCCAACAAGGAACATCTGCAGTTGACAGAGGAATGAAAAATATAAATTTTTCATTGTCATTTCTGTAGCCTAAAGAAAGGAGTTCTAGACTAAGCACATAAAATGTAAGATTGTAAAAGAAAATCTACCAATTTATGTTTGGTTGAATTATTGCAATTTCATTCCAGTGTGTATTCTAATAATAGTGCGCTTCAGCTCTTCAATAAAGCTGTGCGTCTGCCTGCTATACATAAATCTTACATTTTCTGGGACGTCTTAAATTGGAAGTGTATCACGTATATAATATTCTGAGGAGGAGTTAGGAGATAGTATTGGGGAGCTCTTTGCAGTCAGGAAGGAGGTCCTGAGTTTGCTTTTTTATAATGAGGGTGGTAGGGTGAGGAGGTATTTAACATTGCTTGATCTGAGCCCTTTCTAAAGGTATAGGTTCACTTTAATGTGGGTAAAGAATGAGGTTTGTTAGAACTATTTTATGTACCTTCAGATGTTTTGTAGACATGAGGTGCAATTAAATTACTTTTTTTTTCAATATTCTATCTTAAATTACCTATGAATATAGGGAAAGGGGGCATGGTCTAGTTATTACAGGATGGAACTGGGTTACATGAATGGATAATTAGGATTCCAGTCCTGACAATAAAGGTCTAATTTTCAGTGTTACATTTATAGAGCCCTGCAAGGATACAAAATTTTTATCTACATCCATATCTACAAAAACAAGCTGTGGATATCCATATCCATATCCACAGATATGGATATCTGCAGATATAAAGCAAATATCTGCAAATTTGCAGGGTTCTAGATACTAAATTTGTATCTGCATCCTCATCCATATCATGAGCTACAATATCAGCATCCACGTCCACAGATACAGATACCCACATATATAAAGCAGATTATCTGTGGATTTGCAGAGCTTTGGTTGTTTTCGAAAAAACTTCACCTGCATCTAGACTGCCGTCACGTTCTTTTGAAATTAAATCAAAAGAACAAGGCAAGTTTTTTTATATTGGTAAACCTACTTTTAACAGGAAGAATGCCTTTTTTCGGAAGAGCTCTTTCGAAAAAAGGCGTTCTTGAACACCAACAGGGCTTTTTTGAAAGAGAGCTTCCAGATTGCCTGGGCGCTCTCTTTCAAAAAAGCGGATCACTTTTTCGAAATCCTTGTGGATGTGTAGATGATAGTGCATGTAAATCAGACATTGCCATGCAGTTGATTGATTAGCTGCATAACTGGTCATTTGTTTGTTTAAAAAAACTTCATTTGAACATGAAATTGTGACATTTGCCTGAGCATAAAGGTGCATGTAATATTATTATGTGTCTAGTTACTTTCTTTTCACTATTCCTATGCCAGGTCACAGGAATCTGTCAACCTAAGTTTCTATATCTATACAATGGAGGTAATAATGTTTTCTCATCCTCCTCACAAGTGTATTGGGAATTTTTTTTGGATGGTATAAAAGTGCTAAATCCTAGGGGGGATTTTTCCCCCTCTAGCCGCATAGCACACACACAAAAAATCTGGAACACTTTTATTATCAACTCAATTCAAGCCAAATTTATCTGGAAGTCTGTGAAATCATACTTTCCAATTTAATGTTTTATTTTCCACTGGTGAAAAGTAGAAAAGTACTGAATTGACTGACACTAGAAATGTTGTTAAATCCATCCCAGTAAGTAGAGGATTAATTGCTAGACATTTTTCCCCGGTGTAAATATCTGATATGCTTCATTTCAGAAAAACTATATAAACTTGGATGCTTGCCTTTACAGCTAAATCCAATGCAAATAAGGTGAAGACAGGAGATGAGGAACATCACTGGTGTGCTGTAATATTTTATGGGTGTATTGAATGTTGGGATATATTTTCCTCACCTTCACTTTGCTTAGTCTGAATAATTTATCCATTGGACCTGATCCTGTGTATCCATCATTACTTTATTTTCATTGTATTAGAACCTAGAGTGCTCAATCTAGGATTTGGACACCATTTTTCAAAGCATTGTATATACATCAGGCCCATAGTGATAAAAATACATTCAAGGTTGCTTCCAAAAGCAAGTTAAGACTTTTCCAGTTATTATTGGAACAAGTAAGACTGTGTATTTCCAGGCTAATAAAAGTCAGAGTTTTGAACCAATGTACAAAATCTAGATCAAGAGGTCAACAGCATTTGTGTTACTGGAGAAAGAAATCCATTTTAGACTGGAATAGGATATTTTCCATCTATCTGAACTCTATTTGATCCTTATATTTCTTTGGCATCTTTTTCTCATTTTTCCCATTTCTGTCTGTGTCAGTTTGAGGGTAGCAAAATGTAATAGAATCATTATCTTTAGGTATATATGTGTCTCTTATCTGAATTATTTTGATGAGTATGTGATTAGAAAACATTTCAGTGAAAGTGTTCCAAAAGTAAGAATTTCACACCACAGTATACATCCTGTAATTACCAAAATTTGAATTATTTAATGGTGATCTGGATGACTCTAGAATTAATGGTCATATGTGCATTGACATTAATACCAAGAGCTGTGTGTTTTCTGACTGAAATACTAATACCATCCTGAAGATAACAAATATCTAAGTTAACCATAAATTCACGAAAGTTTCGAGCTTGCTGTATTCAGAAAGTACATGAAAAGCTGGGTAAGCTTGCCCCTCACAGATTTTACAATGTTTATTTCAGTGTCACTGTGATGGCTTGGATCACAAAGATCCTCTTCAGAGTGTTACCTGGTTCCTGCTTTCTGGGGCACCCCACCATCTTGTCCTGTTGAACCAGATGCTCTGGTCTCCTCCAGCAAAGGCACAGAGTTGGAGCAACAACCATGCAACAGAATAATAGATACTGAAGACAGCTCAGCTATGGGAGGGCTCAGTTACAGGGACTTGATAGTATCCAGGAACACAGTTCTCCTGGAACCAAAACCTCAAATACATTCATCTTACTCTGTATAAAAGTTTTACACAGAGAAAGTTCATAAAGTTTATCAATTAAAGATAGATATGCACAATGGTTTTTCCCCCCAAAGTAACAATTATTTATACTAGGTTTGATGATAAACAAAAGTGGTATAAAAATTAGGATTTAAGTGGTTCCAAGTGATAACAGACAAATTAAAGTAAGTTACTAAGCTAACATAAACAAAAAAACACCAGTTAGTCCCAGTACTCTAAAGCAAATAGTTACAAATAATATTTTCTCACTTAAGTGCTTATTTCAGGTAAAAGTTCTTCAAGCCAGAACTGATCTTTTTTTTCTGACTTGGATCTAGCAGCTAATCTCTGCCCCTCTTTTAGGGTTCTTTTGTATCCAGTTGCTTTCATATCTCTTCTTGGGGTGGGGAGCAGTCTGACTATCATTGTTTGTTTGTTTATCATTCCTTAAGTAGAATTTCCTCAGAGCAGGAATCCTTAGTCCCATTCTCCTCACCCCTATGGAAAAATATCAAATTCAGGATGGATTCCAGTACCAAGTGGCATGGTCAGAAGACTTTGTAGGACCAAATGCAGTTTAGGCTTATAGAAAAAACAAGACTATTAAAGATACTTGTCTTGAGCACCAAGATACCCGAAGTCTAGCAAGGAAGCTACACAAGTTACTTCTCCTTCTCTATTTATAAAGGTGCAGAGGAGACCATATGCTCTCATTTCTATGGCAGCTAAACTGAGACAGACTGACACCCAGGGAGGAAGAAGCTACATCCTATAAAGGTGTTGTCAGCATGATCCTCAACCCCAAACAAACTAAGGAGCTTCATTAAGTCTGTTGCTTTCCCATGGCAGGATGTCATCTTGTCCTCCTCATAGGCTCTGTTAATTGTGGGCTTTGTCCATCCAACATGCAATAATTTACCTAGTAGTAAATCTACATTTCTGAGACGCGGAAATTGTCCACTTTTCTTATTCACAGCCTCTACTATTACCTACAAAAGCAACAGTGGGAGGGAAAGGATATTGTCATCTTTGCTCGGTTCACTTAGTACTTTGGAAATACACACAATGTTCCATTTCAGCTTAATATCAAAGTGCATATCTGTAAAATGTAAATAGGTGTGTGTGTGTGTGTGTGTGTGTGTGTGTGTGTGTGTGTGTGTGTGTGTGTAATTCCAAAGTTACATGTAAATTCTGGCACCTAAATTACCAAACAGAGAATTAATGCAAGGAAATGGAGCCATCCCATTTATTTAAAAAATATAAATATATCTGAAAAATAAAAGTCTTAAAAGAAAAAAAACCCATAAGTCTGATAGGTCATTCCTAGTTGTCAGTTTTCTTTTTTATGTATTAGAGTGATACCTAGGGAGAGAAGCAAGAACAGAGCTACATAGACACTATACAGATGTAGAATAAGAAACAGTTTTTGCTCCAAATAGCTCCCAAACATGACAAAAGGTTAAGGAAAGCGATATAGTGAACAAGGTGGTGGCAGCAAATGCCATACTACTGCCACAGTTTGTTTGTTTGTTGGTGTTTTTGTTTTGTTGTTCAGATCCTGACACTGAGGAATTTGCTAGGTGGAAAAACAAGAAAGGAGGGGTGATGAAGAGCAGGAGTAAACAGGCAATCGGCACAAGTTCAGATGTCTGGATCAGAGACTGCAAAAAGCAGTCTGAGAACATCCTCAGTCTCCATTGGCCGCTACTTGAACTGTTTTCTGTGGCTTCTATACGGACTTCACTCTCTGGGCAGCTTCTCCGTAAAGTTTTTACCTCCTTCTCCTCCCTACCCCCACTCCCTTGCAAGGACACACATGGCTAGTGGCGAAGTCTTAATGTCCCCGAGAGTGCGGGGTCTCCCTTAAACAAACACAGATTGTCCTATCCAAAAAGCCTCATTCTGAAAAACAAAGTTCTCAGTCTGTGAATAATCCCCAGAAAGTATCTAAATATATCACCTTAATCTGTGAGAAAGCTGCTCTCAGTACGAAGTGGAAATCATCAGCAGGGGGGCTAGCTGGGACATGAGAGTTGCTTCCAAAGAAATGAATCCTAAAAACTGCATTATTAATGTACTTGTTTCATTGTTTTTATCATTACACCCCACCATGTATTAGTACCATTCTCAGGCTATGTCTAGACTACAGGCTTTTTGAGCAAGAAGCTTTTTGCAGAAGAGATCTTCCGCAACAAATTTCTTGCGCTAGAGAGCATCCACACTGCAAAAGAGCATCGAAAAAGTGATGCGTTTTTGCACAAGATAGCGTTCAGACTGCCTTTATGTTCTCTCACAAGTAAGCAGTGATTGCTATGGATAGAATGGTCACCAGGGCACCTGTGCTTTTTCATCTTCCCTCTTCTTGAGCAAAAAACCCCTCTTGCCCATCCACACACGTCTTTTTGTGAAAGAACTCTTTTGCAAAAAGGAGTTATTCCTCATAGAACAATGAATGTCTACACCGGAAAAACTCCTCTGTTCTTTCATTTTACTTGCGCAAAAATGCACTTGAGGTGTGCATGCTCCACGAGCTTTTGCTCAAAAACCCTGTCATGTAGACATAGCCCCAGATATGGGATTATCAGAGTGAGGTACTTCTAGGAATGGTTTAATTCTCAGATTTGTGTAGCATTTTATATAACATAACAACATTTTGAGAAGTGGCACCTTGTAGGATTGTTTTTCCAGGGACAAAGCAAGAATCATGGTATTAAACTCTGCTTTGGGAAAAGTCATGAATATAACAATGGCTGTTCTTCCTCAATGCTGCACACCAGGTTCAAGATACCCAAAGTTTTACAAAGAAGTAGCAAGGTTTCCTTTAAAAAGCAACTTGACCACTGATGGGTTCCTGGAAAGATAATGCTTTTCATTTCTTGTTGACTATGTATTTACTCACTGAATGAGATAATGTAAGATTTCCTGCACAGTTCATTAAAATTGTAACTCTGCAAATCTATCTCAACCAGTGGTATTTATACAATCCTCGTATGGATGTTTGAAACAGTCCTATTCTTGGACAAATCAAGGAAGCAGGGGAAATTTCATAAGGCATCCTGCTGTCCTGAGGTTTCCAAACTAACTACTTAGCCAAATAAATGTAGATAAAAATGGATATATATTATATTTCCAAGGTTATTTGGAGATCTTATCTGAACTGGGCTTTGAGGGAAATGGAGTGCAGTTGGTACCACTGTAAATTATCTCAGCATATCTCTCTGCTTTGCCACCCACTTTGACACGTTGCAGCCTTCATTGGAACTAAAGCCTCTGAATTGTATAAACCCTTAAACATGAAGCTGAGATAATTCTTGATGATGTTAGCAAAACTCTGATGGCTAGTTGAAGAATTCTGGGCTCTTACAGAAGAGCTACAAATCTATCATAAGTGTTCCTCTGCCCCACTCAAATCCACTTTTGTTTAAAGAAAGACCTTACGTTTGATATATTTCACACTTCAGGCAGTATCAAGGAATCTGTCTTTAGAAAAACAGCCAAACAGTCAAATTAGGTCAATTGTAGTACCAGCACAATAACAGGCAGGTAGCTAATCCCAAAGCCTTTATATGAAATCATATAGATAGGCCACAAAAATGATCTGAATTACAGACTTTGACTGTACGATTCCGAGAAGCTTATAGAAGCCATGTGTCACACCACAAAGAGGTGAAACTTAACAGGTCTGCTTTTATATTTGTGTTGGCTCTGGTAAAACATAGACACTGTTCAATCCAGATTTATCATTTGAAAGAAACAGCCTTTAAAGAAATCACATATGAACCCTAGTGGTTAGTGCAATAATTTATAGGACTATTCTAAGTCTACCCATTAAAGCATCAGGTGGTGTCTCCTATGCTACAAGAACATAGCTGACTACAATTAGTTATGAATGTTCTAGCCCAATACCTTTATGTGTCGCCAATGTTCTCCATTACTGAATTCCTGAAACGTAATTTTAGAGGATAACTCCTTATTGATTCAGTGGTTTTCCAGCAGCAAATAACCATTAAAGATTACAATAAAGTCTAAACTTCGAAAGCAGCTGGGATGCTGGCCAGGGATTTGCTCATAATGTGCAGGCATTTAGTAAATCTTATTGAATTAGAATAAAAGAAAAAAAGTGATTGTGGGAGGATTGATTTTAAATCCAGCCTGTCAGGATATCTTGTTTATACGCTGTTAAAAAGAAATTGCTACACTAGGAACATTGCGGATTTGGTTAACAATTATCCTCAAACAAACTTATCAACTTTCCATCCTCATAATGTGACTCTCTGCACTCATTAAATGGGCTCTTGAATAACAATTATTTATACTGCCAGTTTATGGTGTTAAACTGCAGCAAGCAATAGTGAATAATTAGCTCATTTCAGAGAGAAACTGAGAAGGGGCTCTTAGTCTGTAAACATGTATTATTCATAGCGAAGCAAGAGATAGGAACTGAACCAAATGAATTTGTGAGATAAAGTGCTGCAACCTCCAGCTATTCAATCCAGGCATTGAATATCCAGTGGCGTAGAACAGAGTTATTTATATAATTTAAAATATGTGGAATTTAAAGTTTCTCCAAATAATTCTGGGTTTAAATGTATGTAGCATGTGCCTAATCCAAAATCCATTTGAAGTCAATGGCAGTCTTTCACTTTCATTAGACTTTGGAGTAGTCCCTATGTTTGTCAGTTAACCTCCCAAAGGGTCAAGAGGACTCTGAGTTTGTTCTTTTGATATCTGTATTACTCCTTGCTTGTTATTTAAATTCAGCCATTTAATTTACCAGTTTTGAAATGCTCAGTGATAAATTACTTCCATTTTATCCACTAAATCTTAACTTTATGAAAAATTCATCCTTCCTCGTCTTTGGCCTCAGTCAAGAATGACTTGACTGTGGAGATTCACTGGGGCCATCTATTATTCATTCAGATTCTACTTCATTTTCTAGGGGGTAGGGTGGATATAAGAGTGATGATTCATTCAGTAAATGTCAGGGAACTGTAGCTTCTGCAGTGCTTTTTGATTTTCTGATTGACACTACCACTTTCAGGGTGACTGAGCTTATTTCCTGCTTTTTCTCCAGATTGATTGGTACTCAGCAAAGCTTGCCCATTGATATCTAATATTACTTTCCCTGACAACAGTGTGAATGAAAACTAACTCTTTGAGCTCCACTGAGGATAAATGCAGTAAATTTTAGACTTAAGGCAATGGTTATACAAAATCAATTTTGTAGTATCTTCTGTGGATGGAATTGAGTTCTTTGAAAATAATCCAGCCCTTAAAATCAGGATATAGGAGAATTTCAACAGTTTATTTTCCCATTCTTTTTTAAGAAGAAATGACGGTTGCAAATCTTCTCTGCAGAAAAGGACATATTATGTTTATAGGTTTTATTCAAAGTCAAATCAAATGCTATATACCAACATTCAATCATCTGAATTCTCTACTGCTCTTAATAACATATGAAAATGTATAGAAAAATCTCTAGGAAAAGTTTGCAGTAGGAACTCCATTAATATAAATATGAGCATGCGCCATGACATTACAGAAAATATCTCAACTCAATACATATTGATAATACTAACTCCTATTTAGTTTGTCTAACAAAAATTATTATGGAGTAGGTTACAATCAAGCTCAATTTTTCTACATTTGAAATATAAGTATCAATATGTATTATCTTTAGGGTAAACTCAGTCCTCCGACTTAAATCACAATTGGTTCCAGAAAATTGTCTCATAAATTGAAATGTCATAACTCAGAACTTCAGTGCTCTCTTTTGTGTATCGGGTATCATAAAGTTGAAATGAATGTTGTAAGTTGAATAAGGGCATCAATTCAGAAATGTCGTAAGTGCTGTTCATTGTAAGTCAAAAGTCAGAAAGTGTAGGACTCTCTGTATTAGTGAATAGAAGCAATGTGACCCCATCTAATAGTTGCAAATATTGATTGTGTTTTCTCTCACCAAAAACCTGAATTTGGGGGGCAGGGAGAAGGAAATTACTGCATTTTTATATTAAGAAAAACCTTTGCACCTTAATTTAAATGCAATTATTAATTAAGCACTACAATTTACAAACAGCTAAACTCAACCTTGAATAACAGCTCTACTCTTAGTTCTTCCTACAGCTGACTCTCATGCCAATCTTCTAGTCTTAATATTCTGTTTTTCTCCTCTCTCGCTCTCCCAGTGGAGGGCCTGACATCATGCTGTTTTTACAAAAGGAATGTTCTTTGTTGTTGTTATAGTAGTTATATGGTGACCCTAGCCTCAGATCCCTTTTAATTCTTCAGGAGACCATACCTGTGGTGACAAGTTTTTCTACCTTCACCTATCATCCCAACTATGTTAACTCAATAGGCCCAAGTGTATTTGGCACCCTTAAGCCCCATTTCCTCGAGGAGGCTGTGATAGCAGTTGATACAGGTAACAAGTGCTCCTTTTGATCTGTTTAGTCAGCCAAAATTCAGGGTCTTGCATGCAGCCTATGTTAAGAAAAGAAACTGATATTGGACTCAGATATTTTTCATGCAATACTGTTTGTTTACAACAAATGTACCCAGTGACCTGTTTCCCTGAACCCAGTAGGGATCAAACACCAGAAGATAGTTTCTTTGCTCAATGCACACATAAATTGTCCTTCTAGGTGGCACTTAATCCAAAAGCTCTCTCTTGGACCCCCAGGGGAAAAAGTGTTTCTCCGGCTCTCCTTAGTTTTCTGCTGCTTCTCTCTCTGATTCTCTTCTATTTTTCTCACACACAGATAGACATTGACAAGCCAATCAATATCCGGATTTTTGCATTTATTATCTGCCTTCAACAAACTCCCTTGTCTTTGTCTCTGCTATTCAGCTTTTATTATGGCCACCTCTAAACTTACCCCACCAGAGATAGATCTTCTGGTATTCGATTTAGTGGGTCTAGTAAGGAGCCGCTAAATCGAACGGTGAGGGCACTCCTGGTTGATACTGGTTCTCCTTGATTCTCAGGGACTAAAGGAATAGACAGCGCCATGCTTGACTTAAGATACGTCGACTACCGCTACATTGTTAACATAGCTGGAGTTGAGTACCTTAAGCTACCTTCTGGGTCTACTATAGACCTGGACTGAGATGGCTGTGAAATTACAGTTGTGTTGCTAAAAGTTGGGCAGTATAGCTGCTGTTTGTTGACTCTTTTTTCCAACAGAATTCTTTCACCCCAATCAGCATCATTAGCTTTGTCAGCAACAGAGCACATACTTTGAGTATGTCTACCCTTGCGCTCAATTGATAACACTTTTATCATTCATGGGCACATATCCTCACCAACTGACAATGTTTTGCTGTAGCACGTGCCCATGTAAATGCTGCATTGTTGGCAAGAACACTGTCCAACAAAGTGAAACCCACTCATTGGGGGTAGAATTATTATGTCCGCCAAAGTGCTGACAAACAGTATTCACACACTTTTAGCAACAAAATACAGGACTATGTAGCACTTTAAAGACTAACAAGATGGTTTATTAGATGATGAGCTTTCCTGGGCCAGACCCACTTCCTCAGATCAAATAGTGGAAGAAAATAATTACAACCATATATACCAATAGATATATGACTGTAACTATTTTCTTCCACTATTTGATCTGAGGAAGTGGGTCTGGCCCACGAAAGCTCATCATCTAATAAACCATCTTGTTAGTCTTTAAAGTGCTACATAGTCCTGTATTTTGCTTCAGCTACACCAGACTAACACGGCTACATTTCTATTACTATTTTAGCAACAAGGCTGTATTGACATCCTTTCACACCTCTGAGAGCTTGTCCACACGACAGAAAAGATCGCTGATGCTGCAGTCAATCTCCCAGGGTTCAAATTAGCGAAGACCTGCTAATTCAAACTGAGGGGGGACTCGTTTCAGCATTAGTAGTTCTGCTTCTCAAAAGGAGTAAGGGAAGTCAATGATCTCCAGCTGTGTGGGCAGCACCAAAATGTGATTTAAGATACTTTGATTCCAGCTATGTCATTAAGTAGCTGGAGTTGTGTATCATAAGTTGGCTTTCCCCTTTAGTGAAAAGCAGGCCTGAATGACAAAAGTTTTATTGGTCTCTTGCCAGTGTAGACATAGCCTTATAGCTTCAAACACAGCCTTGCATGTAGCCTGTGTTTTGACTGGTGGCTTTGGCTGTTTCAGAAAGGTGCTCTGCTGGGGATTCATTTATCCTGAATAAAGGGTGGCTCATAGCTACCAGCTTCAATGAGATTTCATCCCAGCCCCAGTACTCAAAAGTACATGACTCAAAAAGTTTCCTTCAAACACAGTACTATTTATTTATTCACCCAAAGGTACATAGAAATCAGACACAAAACTTAGAACAACAAAGGTCTATTTCACCTTAGCTAAAGCTTAATTTTTCCTTGCAAACTTTGGTAAATTTTATTCAGCCCAGGTATCTCCACCTTTGAGTTGGAGAGATGCTTGCTTCCTGCAGCTTCTATCACCTCTAATAATCACATGAATCTCCAGCTCTATGCTGACCACCAACTCCTCTCCTCTGACATTTCTAGGCCCAGGATCCTTTAATGGTTTAATATTCATTTTGATTTTATGCCCTGGTCTAGAAGAGTAAATCTTTCTCTCCAGGCAGGGGCATTCTCCAATTAACAGCTCCTGACTTTTATTTCCTTAATGTCCCTTTTCTCTGTCATTATTTCACCTTACGATTGCTCATCTTTCTCCCCCAATGCCAGTCTCTTTTTATTTAACTCCTATGAAGTCAGGCAGGATAATATCAAACCTGTAAAGTGGAAACATAAAATATTTATAAACACTAGTACAAATAACTCCCTTGTTTTCTGCATTTTTTTTAAAAGATTTTCATTTCTTCTCCTTCAAATGCCTTGGTAAACCCCATTATTTCCATATATGCTTCCTGCAATAGCCTCATTACCACTGAGCTACCTGAATTGTTCTGTTTTGTCTGCAGCTAGACAAATTCTTCCTGTGTCCTATTTTGTCTCCCAATTTGCCCTACATAAATAAACCATCTCTAATATCCATTGATCTTAAGTATTAACAATGAACCAGTTAATATGAAATAAGCATTGGCCAGCATCACAGCTCCCTGGTTGTTTTGTTTTTTGTTTTGTTTTTCACCGGAGAAGGCAAATGTATCAAATTCAAGGAAATCAGTAGCAGCAGCACACAAACCATTTTCCTCCACCATGCAGCTTCCTTATGATTCTCAAAATGACAATGAGTACAGCACATCCAGTGCTAATTTTAGGGCTTCTCCACTATGGTTCAATGGACTCGGATCAGGGAGACATGAGAGAGTGACCACACAATATTTGATTGCAAGCATAAAGCCCAATAGAACTCTTCAGGTAGCTCTGCACTACAGCTAAAGTAAACCTTGCAAAATGCCATACTTACATCTGACAATGATATAAAAATGGAGTCCCTGTTAATTCAGAATGCTCACCAACACAAAAAGATATTGGAGCATTACCAATTGAGCAGTATCCTCTCCTCATCTCTGCTTGAAATAACACGTCTCTACATGAAAGGAAGTATTGTTCATTATTTAATGTGTGTCAAGATCCAGGATGAATTAATTAAACTGGGAAACAGGCACAGCAGTTTAAAATCCAGGCACCATATAAAATTCAGTAAACAGATAGTTAATTAAAAAAACCAAAACACTTATCTCAGCAGCCTTTGTGAAATGAAAGCAGGATATTTTGGGAGATGTAACTGCAAAGATGTGAATGCAACAACCATTAAAAACATTTGCACATCTGGCTTAAATAAAACAATGATGTATGCATTAAATTACACAAATTAAACATTAATGTATAGATGGAAGTTTCACATGAAAAAGAACTCTCCAAGTTTAACTGCTCAAAGCTAGGCCATTTTGAGTTCACTTTGGCTCTTGGTTGAATATTTTGCTCTAATCATCAGATGGACAAAATCTGAATTCCAATACTGACCCAAAGTTAGCTATCTGTAAATTTTGTAAGTGACTTAGTAACAGCAGAGATAGTGACTGGTTTCTCACCACACTGAGGTGATGTCTATGCTGCCATAGTTTTTTTGGCAGAACATATGCAAACCACGCTCTCATTTGCATATCTTCTGCCGATCCTTTTTGTGGAAGTGATTTTGCCGCTAAAAAGCCCCATGTAGACGGTGCCATTTGTCAGAAAAAAAAGCCTTTTTTCTCAACTTCCCTTATTCCTCAAAAAATGAGGTTTACAGGATCTTGTGAAAAATGGTTTTTTTTCTGACAAATGGCCCTGTCTATGTGGGGCTTTTTAGCGGCAAAACCTCTTCTGCAAAAAGGACCGGCAGAAGATATGCAAATGAGAGTGTGATTTGCATATCTTCTGCTGAAAAAGAATGGCAGTGTAGACATAGCCTGAGTGAGAGTACTCAAGCCGGGGGAAATAGAGATGGGAAAAGGATTTGGTCTGGCAGTTGGATAAACAGCAGCTTGTGGGCTTGTGATGCTTATCTGAAACTTCAGGAAACCAAATAAAGTTTCGGCTGTCTCTTTCTTTACCTGTACATTGTACCCTTATTATGCTCACATGTGGGCAGGATTTTCTGGTGATACTGTGAATGAAATATCTCTCCTTTTGCATCACTGTTTGCTTCTTAAGAACATAATCTTTTTTTTGTTGAATGCCTCACAGTTCTGTAACAATATTTTAGCAAATTTCACTTTCATGGCTGACCAAACCCCTTCATTGAGCAGGATGTAGAGAGATGACCACAAGCAAAAACATCTCTCTAGAACAGATTGCTGGATCATTCCCTCCCCTGGAAAGCAGAGGAAAGCCACCTCTCTTTTTCCATTCTAGGACCTTGAAAACAATTGTTTTCTGCAAATGGTCCCTCTAATCTTTTCCATCCATGTGCATATTTTTTCTATACACATGCAAAATGATTGTGTGCACCAAGGCATGTGCAAATAGGCATCAGTAGAAACAAAAGACTTAGCTACTAATCAGCTGGGCAGCATTTGAATCTCTCCTGAGCAGCCGCAGAAGCACACAGCTTACAGGAATCACTGATGTTCTCCAAATGTTGGCCAGACTTTAAAGAATAAATTACAAACCAGTAATGCAACTCCTGGAAGGAACTACAATCCCCAGCATCCCCAGACCTTCCTTGAGATGCTGTAAATATTTAAAATGTTTAAAGCATTAGTACTGGTGTGGAGTCTACTCATTCATAGACTCAGTGTCTTCTTTATGGGTCAAAAGTAATGTGAGAATGAAGGGTAGTAAAACAGTCATGTTCCTGGAGCACTGAAAAGTGCAGGTATTTTGATCATGTATGTTATGGGGGAAATTTCTTGGCTTCTTCTAAAGGGGGGGGGGGGGAATGCTACCATGATCTTTGAATGCCTGAAGGGAAACCGTGCCACCAAGAGGGAAGGACAGCATCCCAAAGAGAGTAAAAGAAGACAGAGACTACTGAAGGGCATGTTCATTGGCATGGGCTGAAGAAACCAAGAGCAGTTTGAGTTCCTGAACCCCTGGGAGAATCTGGCTAATTGTCAGGAAGACGAGACAATGATGAACTGATAGAATTGTTGGATGAATGAGTTCAGGGTCCCCCTTCTGCAGTGGCCACTGCACCTGCTTGAGAACTAACTCCACCACCTCCTCCCCTCTTCTTTTTCCTCTGGCTGCTGCCCAGGCTGTTGCTGAGGTGAAGGATCCAACACATCCCTCTCCTCGCCAGACCCGAGTGATCAGGAGGAAGTTGAAGGACTGTTGGAACCACATCCTCCACCAGCATTCAAAACCTGGACTCTCCTGAGTATTCGGTCAGGAATGATGAGCCTGCAGAAGTCCTAGACCCCACCACGTGCCTACCTCCAAACCTCATGCAGGCAATGTCCCTGTTTGTCCACAATAATAGTTTCCCCATCATTTCCCTTCCCTCCCCATAAGGGGGAAATCAAGGAGATGGTTGCAAAGACATTCACCTTTGGCAGTCCCATTATATTTTGTGGTTTACATTTCTTTTTAAAAATATTTCAAGTACACATTTCATAGAGTAATTTTAATAAATGTTAAAGTTTTCCAGACTTGTGTGTGCTCCCCATCCTTCCTTAGAATCAAAGTGAGATATTTCCTAGTTCAGCATTGGGCCCCACAATTCTGAGCACATGAATTAGAATGAGGTAACTGGTGCTATCAGAGTGAAATCACTTTTCTCTCTGTCTCACATCCACAACTGCCACAGGATGAGAAATATCCAAATATGCATGCATGGGGGAAGGACAGTGCAATGAGTGCTCTTTCTTAATAGCAGAAGAAATCATAATATAGAAAACGGGTCTTTATGGCATGGTTCATATGAAGAAAAATGAAACAATTAAAATAACAATAAAGGCATCTGTCACTATTCACTGATTAATTGGTCCCTCTTTCCACTCAACACTTCCAATCCCCATCCATAACCAGTTGCAGCTTTAGGATTAGTTAGCAATGCTGAGAAAGAATGATTACAAAAATGGGTGCATTTTCCAGTCCCATACAAAATGTTGATGAGGTTGTTAAGAGACATCTAGTGCTCTGGATACCAAAAATTCCTAGACAAGTGTGAACAGTTAAGACAAAAGCAGGGACAGGGAAGCTAAGGACTATGGGCTGGATCCAGTCTGCCTAGTCACTGAATCAAGCCTGCAAACTGCCCAGTCCAGCCCATGAGGCACCCTACCAGGACCCTCAGGCACAGTGTTGCCTGTCCTTGGAATCAGTCAAGAAAAAAGCTCAGACAAAGGGTGAACTTGAGCAGTATTGAAACTTGTTTTATTAGTACAGATTCTTAATGGCATGGCAATACTCTCACATACACATCACATTCATGCTGATAGTTTGGAGGCAGACTGCAGGCGGCAAGAGTTGGTTTCAATTTCACAGGTGGCTAAGACTGGCTGGACCATAGTTTCCTCAGAGATCGGCCTTGAGATAATGAAGAATTCCCTGAGGTCCCTTGAGATTCACAGGAGGGCTCTACTGCTTTCAGTCCACTCTCGAGCTTTGAGTGCTGTTACATCTTTCCAAGACAAAAGACTCCACCTGGCAACAGGTTACATCCATTTAAGTACTTTGTAGACAGCCATCAAAGATATTACATACTATTCTGCTTTATGATTGGCTGTATCTCATTCATACTTCATCATGCATACACTGACAGGTTACATATTCATACGGTTTTAACAAGCATCTAACATTATTGGGGACTTTCTAAACACAGCTACTCAGCATAACAGGAAACTTGCTCAAACTGTAGCTGAGAGGGCATTTGAGAGGGTTGGGGGTTGTGTCTGTTCACACAGAACAGCTGTTCCCTGTGGCTCTCTGCTCCCAGTGCCAGAGGAGAGGAGGCTTCATGGAAATTGGTCAATGGGAGCTGAGAGATTTTTCTAGGGGAGGGGAAAGCAAAATTTTCCCTACCCTCAGTCCCTGGAGCAGAGAGTGACATGGAGCAGCCAGCCAATTTCAGCAGCCTGGGATTGCAACAGGCAAGAAGCATGCCTTGAGGTCCTGCACGATTGCTGACTGGGAGTCCCCTAATTAAGCACCTCCCAGCCACAGTCTGCCTCTGACACCACACCCTCTCCCTCCGCCCAACTCCCTGCTCCGGGTCACTATCTAAACCTTCTGTACCCTCTGTTTCTTCTTCCTCAGGTCCCTCCAAGACTCTGCACTCCAAGCCTCTGCCCCAGATCACACTCCAACCTCCATCTCAGACCCCGCACCTCCTCCAAGAAAAGTGCATCTCTTGACCATTTCCCAAAATCATGGAATAGCCCCTCCCCCACACTAAAAATTATTGCCCATGCCTGAACAAAATCATTTCACAATGACTGCATTACTACTCTGACACCAGCTTCTACAACACAAATCCTATCCCCTGGTGTTAACCAATGTGTGAAATTTCACAGGAATAGAAGGCCAATGACTTTCAGCTGCAGAAGAACACGCCCAGCAAGCTATGAAGCCTTCCAACATGTGCTACTGTCCCAGCATGTGCTTTTCCAGCAGCTGTCTGGGATGTGAGGGTGGCCCTTGACACAGGCAAGTGTCATTCCCTGATGCCAAGATAGGACATCACTGATTTCTTAGAATGAACATATGGCACATGGTTTGTAAATCAATTTGCAAACCACTTGGGACAGAAGCACTCACAAATGCCACAGGCTCCCATTATATAAAAGGTATTGACCACATTGGCATCCAGATGGTACCTAGGCAGCACCATCAAGCTTCCCAAATGTGCACTTCATGACCAAACTGAAGTTTCTAGCTGAATATCTTTTCTCCAGGATTACTCAAGTTGCAGTATGACTTAATGAATGAAGTTAGGGGCAGGTTCTCCAAAATAATAATTGACACAGGCACACTATAGAGAACAATATTGTTTCTGGAGGAAAAAAGTCTCTTCATCCCCTCTCAAGTATAATCCTGAGTTCATCAGCACCCTGGTATCATGAGCCTTTCTAGTATTTCCTATCCTGGTATTCATGAATCAGCGTCTGTGGTCCAAGTTACATGTATCTGATAGTTCATGAGAGAAGAGAGGGTCATCCAGATGCCATTGCAGATCTCCAGGCTACAATAAAGTATTGTAGAATGAAACAGCTGCTTTCCAGATCCACAGCGTTGTCAGTCGGGCACTGGGCAGCCTGAAAATATGATTCTGCTGGCAGTCCACAGTCATCTTCTCCAAATTAAAGAAATATCCTGTGGGATCATCAGTATCAAACAGCTTGGTTAAATGGGCCCAAGCCAGAGCTCAAGTAAGTTGTAAAACACAAATTGGTCAAATTATGCAATTAACCAATTATCTACAGTAGGTTTCTTTCTGTTCTTTGGCTCTGTGTTTCCTAGTTGAAGAAAAGACAGGAAAATTATTATTAGCTAAAATAGCTTTTCAATCAATCAAATTACAGAAAACATAGTAAAGATGTTTAGACTATATTTTGAACAATGTAAAAAATTGAACTCAGCATGGGATATTACAATTTGAGAGATAAAATATTTCAGTTAACAATTTAACATAATCTTGTTACAAAGGCAAACTTTTATTCTAGCTAATTTCACCTGACCAGGTGAAATTGGTGCCTCTATAGATCTACGGATCATTAAATATAGATCGATGTTTACTTACAAACTGTCTTGTATGCCAGTGTAGGGAAGGCTCATGACACAGTTCAAACAGTTCTAAAGCAGAATTTTGAAATGTAGACAAGTAACTTCATTATCAAACAATGTCAAGTTGGGTCATAATTACCTTTTTCAAAGATATGCTTTGTCATTCATACATGCATGACATCACAACCCCAAATAATATCAGGTAATTTTGAAGCTTTTAAGATTTCTTCAGAATTTCACTCTTTTAGGTTCAAATAACGTTAAAATATTCAGTTAACCAAACAAATCAAAGTGACTTCCTCCTTTTGTCCAAGAAGCTGCTTGAGTACAGTCTGTGAGATTTTTAAGCTCAACTCTTTGAAACACGAACGGTATGTCTAGACTACTTGGCTCTGTCGCCAGAGCCATGTAGATTAGTTTACTAGACATACCCAAATGAAGCCGCGATTTAAATAATCGCCGCATCCTTTAAATTAAAATGGCTGCCGCGCTGTGCCGATCAGCTGTTTGTTGGCTCAGAGCTGTAGTCTGGATGCTCCACAGTCTACATCAAAGGCATTTGTCGACCTCCCTGGTAAACCTCATCCCACGAGGCATACCGGGGAGGTTGACAAATGCCTTTGATGTCGACCACGGAGCATCCAGACTACAGCGCTGAGCCAACAACAGCTGATGGGCACAGTGCGGCAGCCATTTTAATTTAAATGAAGCGGTGATTATTTAAATTGTGGCTTCATTTGGGTATGTCTAGTAAACTAATCTACATGACTATGGTGACAAAGCCATGTAGTTTAGACACATCCTAAGGGCACATCTACAGTTGCCACTCCAGAGATCAACGTTCTGACCTAGTATAGACCCGCTAAACTGAATGCTGAGGGCAGCTCCAGCTGGCACGTCTACACCCTGCAGTTGCTCCCTTCGGATGCCACCAAGCTCAGTTTAAAATAAGCCAACCCCAGCTATGTATTCTACGTAGCTGGAGTTGCATACCTTAAGCAGACCTTCTAGGTCTAGTGTCGATCTCACCTAAGGGTTTCACAAAAAGAAGTGCAGTTTCCTCTTACCAATAGGAGTAGGGTTAGTTATTTGATATGAGTTTCTCCAGCCACCAGGCTCTCAAATGAGTCAGCATTTAAATGTAATTTCTAGACAAATTAAAGTAAACTTGCTACTAAAATATTAATATGCAACATTAATTTTAGTAATTCAGAGAGTTTTAACTTGAGGTCAGACTGCATGAAAAGAAATTAATGAAACCAATTTATCACTTATATATATAATTTCTATTTATTAGTTGAAACTGACAAAGAAGGTGGGTTCTCCAATTCAGTTGCATAGTTGCAATGACTGTTTCCTTGAGACCGTCTATGCAGGTGATTCACTGAAGGTATTTCTTGATCACTTTCTGGAGTTTATGCCAATCTTCTCAGGTAGCATTCAAAAGGAAGGGTTAATAGGGTGTTTGTCAGTGGCAAGACTTTAGTTCAGGGAAGGGCAGTAATTTTGGATGGGGAGCCACTCCAAGATTTTGGTAAGTCATCAAGAGACACATTTTTCTATGGAATGAGTGAGAGGTCTGAGATGGAATTTGGGTGCAGAAAGGGAGATCAGGTTAGGAGACTGAAGTGCTGGCGAGGATGTAGGTTTTGAGCAGGAGTTTGGGTGAAGGAGAGAGTTCTGATCTGGGGCAGAGGCTTGGGTTGTTGGGTTCAGAAGGGGGTATGGGATGTGGGAGGGGATGCAGGGTTTGGGAGGGACATGTGGCCTCAGAGAAGAGAGGACGAGAGTGCAGAGGGTTTGGATGGTGACCTGGGGCAGGGAATTGGGGGGGAAGAAAGGGCAGGGATCCCAGAGGCAGGCTGTGGCTGGCAATTGCTTACCTAGGAGGCTCACAGCCAGCAGCTGTTCAGGATCCTGAGGCAGGTTCCCTGACTGCTGCAGTCCTAGGCTGCTCAAAATGTCTGTCTTCTCCCTGTGGCTTTCTACCCTGGGAGTCAGGGGAGGGGGAGGCTTTGCTGCTCCCAATCCTAGTAAAATCTCTTAGCTCCCATTGGCCAGTTTCTAATAGGCCTCCTCATCCCACTGGTGCCCAGAGCAGAGAGCCACAAGAGGCATCTGGCTGCTCTCTGCCTCCAGGTCCCATTGAAGCAGCCCCACACCTTGATGAGGTCCAAGATCTCCAGGATGCTCCAAGCTTGTCCTCCCGACTTTAGCTGTTACCAGGCAAGAGGCATTCTTTCAGGCTTGGCGACAACCGTCCTACTCAGTCTCTTTCCTCCAGATGTCTGATTTTAGGGAGCACTATGTTGAACAAAAAAGAGCATTTTGAACAATTTCTGTCGGTTGCTCTTTATGACAAAGCTGCTGAGGGCTGATAAAGAAGTGACCTAGGCTTCTGACAAAGTTTGAAATGTCCAACTAGGGTACAGTTTGTATCTCTTCCCATCAGCCAATGGGAAAATGAGGCATCTCCTTTATGACTTCTCACAACGTTTGCTGGACATTTTCAGTATCGTTTCAAACATGCTATACCACAACAGATTGTGTAAGACATGCTCAGCCATATGCTCAACATCTGCTGGCTTAGTTCTGGCCAGCAATCTACTTTTACATGTTACATTTCCATAGCCCCCTTTGTGATGTGATCTTTTGGCCAACTTTGGATGACTTCATGGTAGTTCCACATAACACTTAGCTCACAGAGAGGTCCTTACTCCTTTCTGAACTTATATAAAATCTCTTTACTCTCCTTGATGGTTCTATCCTTGGTTAGTAGTTCATCATTCAGAATTACAAAGTCAGTTATCATTCACTTAATCATCAATAGGGACAGACACACAGATAGGCAAACTCTCTCAAATATATAGTAGATTATTTGTCTTTATTATTACTACATAGTTCTTACATCAATGTTAGCACATAGAGCAGAAACTAGACTCTCTCATCCCTGTCTGTCATGAGCAGTTGCTCCCATCTACTCTGTGGTGTTCAGGTAGACCATTTTGCGATCCCTGGTAAAGGTTCTTTTAAATTTTTTTCATGAGCACCCTCATTTCCTCATGCCATTCATTTTCCACTTGACAGCTTCATCTGGAAGTCTATATGTTCGCATCCAGAGTGCATGTTCTAAATTTTTCAAGTGTTTCATTCCTGGTGTTGCTTGAGACCTTAACTCAATTTTTTTGAAGGGATGGGGCGGAAAAATAAAATAAAAATGTATATGCTTTATCTAAATGATTGTACTTTTCACAAATTAAGGGAAAAGTTTGTATTAATAAAAGAATTAAAGTGATTTGAACATTATGGGTGTGTCTAGAGTACAGGGATTTTTCGAAAAAAGTGGCCGTTTTTTAAAAAACCTTTACCTGCATCTAGATTTACTTTCAAAAGTAAATTGAAAGAACATGGCAGTTTTTTTTACCGTGGAACGAGGTGTACCGGTAGTTCGGAATAGGAAGTCTAATCCGAACTACCTAGTTCATGCCGCGTGTAGCCGCAGGCACGGAGTCCGAACTAGCGGACATTTAAAAATGGAAGCGCCCGACAATATGCAAATGAAGCCCGGGAAATTCAAATCCCGGGCTTCATTTGCAACTCCGGTTGCCTACATTAACCACCCTAGTTCGAACTAGGGTGGTAGTGTAGACATACCCTCCCACTCATACACACCTTTCTTTTTCCTGTGCCCAGTAAAGTGCCCCTTTGTATGCTATTTTGTGTGTGGTATTTATTGTGTTGGAGTGTATATTTTATTTCTTAAGAACTGTGTTATATTCCTTGTATTATTTTATTTTAATTTTTTGTGGAGTAATAAAAAAGAGCTATGGTCAATTTGGTTTCCAGTAACATTTTCTTCTATTTTTCAAACTTTAAGCATCAATGTAGTTGTTCCAAAATAGAGGGCTGCTCCAAATTTGTCCACTTAAGCTCTTTTCTATACTTTTTATTGGAAGGCAATCCCATTCCAGGTTCATCCTATTCAACATTCACTCAGTTATGCCAGTTTTGAGGATTGTACATAATTTGGTGAGTCTGCCTCTTTTGTGTCTGGTTTTATGAGAAGCAATCCCTTTACAGGCACATCCCATTTTCCTGGCACAACTGAACACTTACTTTTCTTTAACTTATGAAAAGAGGAAGCTACATACCAAATTGGGTGGTCCTAGCTCATATTGTTTAAGAGGAGATCTTGATCAAACAGACAAAACTCTTTATAATATATATTTGATAGGGCACAGAGCACATAATATAGAAGAAATAGCTAAGTTACATCGTAACTTAGGGCATGTCTACACTAGGGATTTGTTTAAAAAAACACCCCTTATTTCAAAATAACAAGGGGTACGTCTACACATGGAATGATGAGTAACAGTAGTTTGAATTAGGATCTTTAATTCGAACTACCTACTCCGTGCCGCGTGTAGCCGCGGGCACGGAGTTCAGACTCAGGAGGATTTAAAAATGGCGGCACCCAGGAACATGCAAACGAAGCCCAGATATTTAAATCCCGGGCTTCATTTGCAGCTCCGCTTGCCCTAATTACCCTACCTAGCTCGAACTAACGAGCTAGTGTAGATGTACCCATGGTGAGTGTCCACGCTATCAAGCCTGTTACATCGAAATAAAGGGCTTGTTGTTCTGAAATAATAACTCCTGCTTGTTAAAAGGAATAGAGCTATTTTGAAATAACTTATTTTGAAATAACTCCCTAGTGTAGACATGCCCTTAGAGACCACGTATTAAGGCTAATCAGGTTAACTGTTGTAGTTACTCAACCTACATCTCCTCAGTGTGAAATGCAAACAGTGTAGGCTGTTTAACATATTTGAAAGCTTAGGTCTAAGTTATGTCAGGATTCTGGCCTATGCACAGATGTATGCAACATTAGTAATAAGTTCCATATGATGGCACTACATAAAGGACGATATTGTGGCTTCCCAACATCTGTGATTGTGTACTTCCACATATTCTGCCAATCCATGAACATTAATTCTGTCCTAGCAGCACAATATTTCAATGGCCCAGTCCTAATTATAGTTGTTTATGACCATAATATGGGAAGAAAACCGGTTTTTTTATGTGACTGGACGGTTTATACTACTGCCCATCTGTCTTTTTGTTTGAAAGTGTGGGGCCAACAGCCACTGTAAGCCCTGGGGAAAGGTATGGGAGGATCATGTTCAGGTATGTACATCACCTTTTCAGGGATATAAAATGTGTCACTCACAGACATGAGGCTGTTGGCTTTGTCTCCACCATGGGAAGTGATGTAACTTCCTGAGTATATGTGTGAGCAATATCTCCTCCTGAGCAGTGGGACACCAAACTGGTTGACTACTTTGGCCATGCACTCTAGAAAGCATATGACCTTGTTCACTGATTCCCTCTGCTCGCTGTGCAGCAGCCCATGTTACTCAAGGAGCATAGTCTTCAAAGCAGCAGGAACTCTTCCTGGAAGTCTGTGGTGAGCAATTTTTCCCTCTCCTGTCTTACATGAGGGAAGGATATTAGATGATGTCTGGAAGTCGGATGGCTTACTCTGGGGGATCAGATCTGTTGGTTTTAAATACTCTGTTAGTTAATGGGAATGAATGCTCTTCTCCACACCAATTGCTTTGAGGGCATCAAAGGACAGTGCTTATTTTCCCTCTGTCATTAGTGGTCTCAACATTACTACAAGACACCCTCGCATTTCACAGAATCACTGTTTGCAATTTCATGTATTCATGGGTCTCTCTTGTCCCACCTGAGGGGGTGATGCAGTAGGGGGGAGAGGGCTGTTCCTGTACAGCAGCAGCAGTCAGCATCTCCCTCCCCCTAGCACTCACCACAGTGGCCGGGAGCTGCAGGAAGTTTGTAAAAGCATGCAAGATTTCTCAGGAACATGTTTTTGTTTTTGTTTCGCTTTGTTTTTGCATAGAGGAAGAAATCTGTTGACTTTCCATTAGGAAATTATTTTTTTTAATGCTATGAGGGTGGTAGTAGCTGTCATTGAGGGTGTGTCTAGACTACCTAGTTTTGTCGACAAAAGTGGACTTTTGTCGACAAAACTATACCAGCGTCTACACTACCGCTGAGTTCGGTCAACATAACGTCGATAGAACTCAGCAGTTTTGTCGACGCTGGTATACCTCATTTTACGAGGCATAACACCTTCTGTCGACAGAACTCTGTCAACAGAAGGTGTTATTGCCTGTACCATTGCGTCCAGACTACGGAGTTCTGTCGACAAAGCAGCTTGCTTTGTCGACAGAACTCAATGTGTCTGGACGCTCTTTGTCGACGGAAGTTTTGTCGACAGTATCTGTCGACAAAACTTCCGTCGACAAAACGCGGTAGTCTAGATGTACCCTGAGAGGAAAGGAAGTTCAGGAACTGTTCATGAGGTCAGGGTAACTTATGGTGCTGGAATTGAAAAAGAGCCAAATCTGATGAGTACATATGGGTATGTCTACACTACAAAGTTAATTCGAACTAACAGACGTTAGTTCGAATTAACATTGATAGGCGCTACACTAGCGATCCGCTAGTTCGAACTTAATTCGAACTAGCGGAGCGCTTAATTCGAACTAGGTAAACCTCATTCCATGAGCACTAATGCCTAGTTCGAATTAACTAGTTCGAATTAAGGGCCGTGTAGCCACTTAATTCGAACTAGTGGGAGGCTAGCCCTCCCCAGGTTTCCCTGGTGGCCACTCTGGGCACTACCAGGGAAACTCTTCTGCCCCCCTCCCAGCCCCAGAGCTCTTAAAGGGGCACGGTCTGGCTACGGTACCCGTGCTAGGTGCAAGCCTGTCAGCACCCAGCCAGCAGACCCTGCACCTGGCACGGCTCGAGCCAGCGACCCGCTGCCACCCAGCCCTCCGCCTCTTCCTGGGACCAGGCTGGCGGCTCCCGGGAGTCTGCCTGGGTCTGCAAGAGGCGGGCGCCCGCTTGGTCTAGTGTGGACATCGTGGACCTCATCCACGACCTCCACACTAGGTACAGGAAAGTGGCTGTCTAGGGCAGGATAGCTGCCAGCCTGGCCACCCAGGAGCAGGTAGGCATGAAAATCAAGGTGGTCCACTGAGACCCCCCACTCTGAGCCCTGAGCTTAGAATGGCCGTACTGGGTCAGACCAAAGGTCCATCTAGCCCAGTAGCCTGTCTGCTAACAGCGGCTAACACTAGGGACCCTGGAGGGGATGGACCGAAGACAATGACCAAGCCATTTGTCTCGTGCCATCCATCTCCAGCCTTCCACAAACAGAGGCCAGGGACACCATTTCTACCCCCTGGCTAATAGCACTCCATGGACCCAACCTCCATGACTTTATCTCATTTCTCTTTAAACTCTGTTCTAGTTCTAGCCTTCACAGCCTCCTGCAGCAAGGAGTTCCACAGGTTGACTATTTGCTTTGTGAAGAAGAACTTTCTGTTGTTAGTTTGAAGCCTGCTACCCATTCCTTTCATTTGGTGTCCTTTAGTCCTTCTATTATGGGAACTAATGAAGAACTTTTCTTTATGCAACCTCTCAACACCACTCATGCTTTTATAGACCTCTATCATATCCCCCCTCAGTCTCCTCTTTTCTAAGCTGAAAAGTCCCAGTCTCTTTAGCCTCTCTTCATATGGGACCTGTTCCAAACCCCTGATCATTGTAGTTGCCCTCCCCTCTCCCACCCTTTCTCTTCCCCTCTCCCACCTCCTTTTCCCAGTCTCCCCAAGTTTTGTTCAATAAAGAGAGTTTCTATTTTTGAACACACATGTCCTTTATTTTGTACATCAGGAAGGGGGGTTGGGGGGGTAAGTGGAAGGAGGTGAGCGAGGAATGGGGTACGAGCCTCTGATGGGGAGGACTGGGCTGGCTCTGTGGGCTTCTCGGGGTGGAAGCTCTCCTGAAGCCCCTTGATTGACCCCCCCCCCTCCGGATGGCAGCTTGCGGCAAGTGCAGCTGGGCTGATGGTCGAGTGCTGTGATGTGCCGAGTGTGGGCACTCAGGGCACTCCAAGCAAGGACTGCTTTGCAAGCGGGGAACCCCTGAGAATTGTCTGTCCCAGATGGGGGTCGGGTCCCTTTAAGCACAGGCCTCGGCTAACCTGAGACAGCAGCTCCACGCTCTAAGTCCTAATCTGATGCCCTGCCATCACTGCTTCTGGCCACCCTTAATCCCGGTTCAGGGTCCACTCAGGCCGTGTCCAGACTCAGGGGTTTTTTCGGGAAAAGTAGCCTTTTCCCGTAAAAACTTCCCCTGTGTCCAGACTCAAGCCGCGTTCTTTCGAAATTATTTTGAAAGAACGCGGCTTTTCTTTCAATGGTGGTAAAGCTCGTTTCACGAGGAAGAACGCCTTCCTTCGAAAGTTCCTCTTTCGAAGGAAGGCGTTCTTCAATGTAAAGAGGCCGTCTTCGAAAGAGAGCATCCAGACTCGCTGGGTGCTCTCTTTCGAAAAAGCGGATTTTTCTGTCGAAAGATCCGCCTGCAGTCTAGACGCGATCTTTCGAAAGAGGCTCTTTTGAAAGATGCTTTCGAAAGAGCCTCTTTCGAAAGAAGCCTGCAGTCTAGACATAGCCTCAGTGTTGACATGCTATTTCGAATTAGCAAAACGCTAATTCGAACTAGTTTTTAAGTCTAGATGCGCTAATTCAAATTAGCTTAGTTTGAATTAACTAATTCGAACTAAGTTAGTTCGAATTAGTGCTGTAGTGTAGACATACCCTATGATATCAAACCTAGCCCAATAACATCTGCACTTCTTCCTATCTACATTACTACCATTAAAAAAATTGAGAGTAAACTGAAGATTTTTATACTTCTATTAGAAATAAAGTCACATTTGAGTGTGGTGTGAAAGATAGCATGAATATCATGATGTGTACTATTGCAGGATTATGCTAGAGGCAGGATATGTCTATGGTTTTATTTTTATATCTGCTGTAAAAAAGTATTAGCAATAGTGCCCAATTTTTTTGAGCTAACTCCTTACATGCTCCCGTCCACTTCCCAGTTCATGATAGGCCAGCTGCTGGGTACCTCACCTCCCTGAAATTATTGCTGCATTCCACCCTCACCTGTAAATGACACTGCAATTTCTGTGCCTTTAAAGGGAATGAAAATTGAAGTTCAGGATGGAATGGTTTATGGTCAATGAGGTATCAGTCACTCTGGAAAAGAAATCAGGGAGCATGCAAATTTCTAAGGCTCTTAGGGCACACCATATAATATAAAATACAAAATATAAAAGTTACGATTGCTCTTTCCCATTTTTAGAATGGGACAAACAGGTTAACTTTTACTATAATAGCTGCATTCCATCCGCAAGTAAATAAGAATTAAAAAGTTTGCAAAGTTGAGAGATGAGGCCACCTATTGAATATTTAAGTCAATATAAATTGATTCAAGTGAACAGCTAGAAACTCAATATGCACTTTGTGAACATCAAAATTCCTCCTGCTGTTATAGAAATACTTACATTGCATGGGATGAACAAGATAGATTAGCAAAATCTGTATGTTGATTTTAGAAAGAAATATAAATTACAAATTAGATCATTTCAGCATTTTGCTTTTTGCCCATATGATTGTTTGATTTTGCAAGCAGCAAAGAAAACCTTTCTTTTGCTTTGGCCTTGTGGTTTATGACAATTTTTCACAATGCACACATTTCTCATGGCGATTTATGGCATTTTGTTTTAAATAACTCGGTCCCTGCTTCTAGGACAAGTGGGCAAATTTAACAGAGCTCCAATCTTGTCATTATACATATGCAGGTCTCACCAGTCGCGCTGTCCAGCGATCTGTGCATGCGCAGATCGTTCTGCACATGCACAGATCACCCGAACCCGGCTCTTCCGGGTTGCAATCTACTCACCACAGGTGAATAGATTGCATTATTTGTCGAGTCCTGTACATATGTACACATAGGCTAGATTGGCAAGCTTTTCCGCAAAAGCAGCTGTTTTTGCAGAAAAACTTGCCAGCTGTCTACACTGGCCACTTGAATTGCCGCAAGAACACTGACTTCCTACTGTCTGAAATCAGTGCTTCTTGCGGAAATACTATGCTGCTCCTGTTCGGGCAAAAGTCCTTTTCCGCAAAGTTTTTGCGCAAAAGGGCCAGTGTAGACAGCTCAGATTTATTTTGCGCAAAAAAGCCCCAATCGCGAAAATGGCGATCGGGGCTTTTTTGCGGAAAAGTTTGTCTAGATTGGCACGGATGCTTTTCTGCAAAAAGTGCTTTTGTGGAAAAGTGTCCGTGCTAATCTAGATGCTCTTTTCTGCAAATGCTTTTAACTGAAAACTTTTCTGTTAAAAGCATTTGCAGAAATTCATGCCAGTGTAGACGTAGCCATAGAGTAAAGCATCATTAAAAGTTACCCAGCAGAGGTAACCTTTTCTAATGTCCGGGGGACTTTTGAGCCACTGGAAGACATTAAAGAAAGTCTGTTATCAGCAAATAACTGACTAGGACTGTTCTTTGATGTTACTAGTGACCTTAGAAAGGAGAAGGTGTTACAGTCTCTGGGAAGAATAACTTAACATACTCAGTTCAAAAGTTAGGCTTTTTCTCCATCTTTATACTCTATACTGTAGAAAAATCCTTCCTAATGAGAATACACATGAGAGACTTTAATCAATAAGCTTAGAAAGTTCATTCTCCAGAGCAAAGCTTCGAAAGCTTTTTCACAGTGTGATCTGGGACTGATGATTCCAGAGACCACCAGCACCTTTCCTCCACTTTTTGAAGCAGTTACAGCAGTTGTTTAAATGGAACATTTGCTTTGTCTCTTCAGTGTGATTTTAGAAGTGTAAAATGAGAAGAATCAGCAACATGCAGCCAGTCAGCTCTCCACAAAAAACACAGAAAGGTGCAGTGTGCCAGAAGTTCACTGTAGGCATTTCTGTGAAGAGAATCCTTTGTTATTGTTACAACTAAACACATCCTCCATTAGTGTCAGAATAAAAAAAAGCTAAAAGAAAAAACACCATGTAAAACATGTAAATTAAGTCATATAAATACTGACGACTAAAGAATAAGTGATTTGAAAGGTTATTTTGCTGGTTACGTTCCAAAATGTGTATATATTTATCTGAAACTTTTTGAAATCTTTCTGCCTATGACATCTTTTCTGTTTTCTTCTGTCTTGTATTTACAAATCATCTGAATCCTTTAATTCCCCCTAAGTACAGTGATTTCTCTGTTTAACCCTCCCTCTTGGCACTAGTGGATTCCATTCTCATAGGCGTTCCTTCTCCCAGACTGGAATCACAAGAGCACCTACTACTTTTTCTGTTAGCTCACCACATAGCTGACAGAATATCAGCTTGTCTGAGGCTATGTCTCCATAGCAGTGTTATTTCAGAATAACTGATATTATTCCAAAAAAACATAGTCCGCATCTACACAGCAAGCAGTTATTTCAACATTATGTTGAAATTATCTCAAGCTGGAGGACTTCTTATTCCAACTCCTGCATCCCTTATTTTACGAGGAGTAAGGGAAGTTGGAGGAAGAATGCTCTATCTCAGACTTCCTGCTGTGCCAAAAAGCTGCCAAAAGCTAATATAAGCTATTTCAAATTAAGCTACGCAATTGATGTAGCTCAAATTGCGTAGCTTATTTCGGCTTTAGCCTTCCTGTAGACATGCCCTGACAGACTCTGTACAGCTCAGGCCATATGTCGTAAGGGCGTTTCAAAGTCCATTCTGACTTCAAGCTCTAGTAAATTCTAGTGAATCTAAGATTTGAAAAGTACAGTTAATTTAGCAGACGCTCAGATTATCTAAATCATGACTATGTAAAGTATCAGTGAGGGCGGTAGGAGGAACTAGTTTCAACAAAATGCATCTCTGTTTGAAAAAAGGAGTATTTATATACTTATTTTTCCCCACGCTTGTGTTGATATGTGAGGGTATGTCTACACAGCCATGCTTAACTTGAAATAAACTACACAAATTGAGCTACATCAACTGTGTAACTTATTTCGAAATAGGGAGCTTCTACATAGCACTTATTTTGAAATAGAGCACTCTGCTTCTGACTTCCCTTACTCCTCGTACTATGAGGGTTACAGAAGTCCTCCAGCTTGACAGTATTTCGACATCATTTCAAAATAACTGCCTGCTGTGTAGACGCAAAACTCAGTTATTTCAAAATAATGTTGCTATGTAGATGTACCCTGACTGAATTATTTTTTCTGAACCAGTTTACCCTTTCCTGGACATAATAGATGAGTCTTTATGAGGGTACGTCTACACAGCAACATTATTTCAAAATAACTAGTATTATTTCGAAATAACTTAGTCCGTATCTACACAGCAGTCAGTTATTTCAAAATAATGTTGAAATGCTGTCAAGCTGGAGGACTGCTTACTCTGACTCCTGTAACCCTCACTGTATAAGGAGTAAGGGAAGTTGGAGGAAGAGTACTCTATTTTGAAGTAAGTGTTGAGAGGAGCTCCCAATTTCGAAATAAACTATTTTGAAATAAGCTACGCAACTGATGTAGCTCAATTTGCATAGCTTATTTTGAGTAAAGTCCTGCTGCACCATGTGTAGGAAAAAGAATTAAGAGATTTGTGTAGCAGATAAGAACGTATTTGGCTAACTGGAAAAGATCTTGAAAGGGGAATTCCTAGTGATCCCCTTACTAAACTTATTTGGGTAATAGACCATTAGTTTAACAGCTCAAAATTAGCTTTGGGGCAAGCCAAGAAAGAGGAACATTCCTGTGCAAAGAGCTCTAAGGCCAAGGAAGCCTATAGGGAAGCATCTTTAAGCCTGAAAACCGAACACCGGAGATAGCATATTGTATAACAGTAGTATTCAGCCTGAAAAGATAAACTTATGGGTTAATTTCTAATTAATATAAAGTTTGTGTTTCTGCATTCAGATCTTCAGTATTACATTCTCATTCCAAAGCACTGTTTGATTATTTTTATATATTATTAAAAAAATAAAAAGCAGGGTATCTGTAGAAAGAAACTTCAAGGGGCAGCCGAGTTAGTCTGCACAGAAAAAAAACAACAAATGGTCTGGTAGCATTTTATAGACTAACAAAACATGAAAGCTCATGATATCATATACATGTTTTTTTAGTCTATAAAGTGCTGCCAGACAATTAGTTGTAGAAAGAAAGTGATTATAAATCAATACTGTATGAAATTATGTTTATATTGAAATTACATAGCTTTGTATTGATGTTTAATTCTTCCTGTGGAAGGAAAGGTCCTCAGAGTTCAATAAAGATCTGAGCTGATTCCTGTACAATTTTTAACACACATAGGCATGTTGACATTTTCTTAGTATATGCCCAGCATGAATAGGATTAATCACTGAATTTGTTCCTGTGGTTGGTTGGATCATTAACTTTCCCAGCTCTGGCTGGATATGGATGGGGAGTATGACTGATCCATGCTTCCAAAATGTAGACTAAAACATCAAAAAGGTTTCAGAGTTATCTTTTTAAATTAATCCAACTACATATTGCCTAGCTCTCATCAAGTACATTTCATTAGTGGGTTACAAAGTGCTTCACAGAGGATAACAATATCCCCATTTCATAGATTGGGAAACTGAGGCTTAGGGAAGGGATGCTGTAATGGATTGCCAAGACTCTATAATATCCTAAAGAAATTTTGTTGAATTAAAATAAACTTTACTGAATGAAGTTAAACCTTACTGAGTTAACACTTTTGTAATTCATTGTATTTCAAATGCAAATGTGTATGTATTATTATGAGATTTTATGGAACATCTTTGGTAAGAATAGAAGATTAATAATCTCTGGAAGGTATGAAGAAACTCAAAGGTCTCTTTGGAACAATACATGTAGTGCATTTCCTTAGGAACTACTTTGATGTGGAGGAATGCAAATTCTCCCCTTCTGAAGCCAACCTTTTGAAGATATGCACTGAGGGCAGAGACAGACCCTTTGTATACTAACAACCTGCTTCTGGAAACTTCTGTTCAAAGACTCCTGAACTGTATGAAGTGGAAATTAAACATTATTAATGCGCTTGCTCTGAACTGAAACTCTGATGAAAACTTACAATCACCAGGATACCCCTAAGCCCTAGGGTGGAATGTGAAAAGACTGTACCTTCCAGAGACCATATGAGAGTTGGGGCAAACACTGATGAGCTTATTAGAATGTGAGTAGATTCTTTGTTGTTTTCAATGGCTACGTCTACACTGGCATGCTAATTCTGAAAGTAGGAATAGGGAAATCCACGGGGGATTTAAATATCCCCCGCGGGATTTAAATAAACATGTCCGCCGCTTTCTTTCCAGCCTGGGGAAAAGCCGGAAAAAAGCGTCTAGACTGGCTCGATCCTCCGGAATAAAGCCCTATTCCGGAGGATCTCTTATTCCTACTCTAAATGGGTTACAAAGTGCTTCACAGAGGATAACAATATCCCCATTTCATAGATTGGGAAACTGAGGCTTAGGAAAGGGATTTGAACTTTAAGTAGGAATAAGAGATCCTCTGGAATAGGGCTTTATTCCGGAGGATCGGGCCAGTCTAGATGCTTTTTTCTGGCTTTTCCCCAAGCCGGAATAAAAGTGGCGGACATGTTTATTTAAATCCCGCGGGGGATATTTAAATCCCCCGCGGATTTCCCTATTCCCACTTTCAAAATTAGCATGCCCCTTCCGAAGAAGGGACCAGTGTAGATGTAGCCAAGATGTTTATTCTGTAATGCTTTTTAACCATACACGCTTCCTTAGAAACAACTGTACTATACCTTATATTAGTAGCAACTGCATGGTTATCCATCACTGAAGAGAAAGCAAGCCAGTATCCCATGGCAATTGGTCAGTGCTGAGAATGACACAGCAAAGACAGGGAATTCTCCTGCCTGGGAATACCTAGTCAGAAGAGAGACACTTGTGCCTCCATCCAAGAGTGACAACAGTTTGAAGCCTTATAGTGGATGTCCTTGCTGGATCACCAGGGGCAAATACAGGTGCCGTTGTCCTGAAGTGTGACACAAGTGATTTGCTCAGGGTCACCCAGGAGGCCAGGAGCTGAAACAGGAATAGAAGGCAGGTCTCCTGAGTCCCAGCTTGGATCTTTATCCACTAATCGACACTGCTCTTCTATCTCATACATCATAGATCTTGTATCAAACACAATAAGCCTGAAACAATGTGCTTTCAAACATTCTGCAAACTTGTTCTGCTCAGAAAGAGGTTACAATATAGAACATTGAACAAATTCAGAAATGCCTCTAATATGGGATTTGGGTTTTTTTTACAATGTTTGTCTCACCACTGACACTTCTGATATTAACTGGCCATGCTCCAATCATATTAATAATTTAGGGGGGTGAGTAGTCTCTCTTCACCCACATCATTTCAAGTATCATATCACTCAAATGGAATACCAGGAAAGATGTGGGTTGTTCCTATGACCTTTTATAAAACTGTAGCTTAGTTGCCTGAACTACAAGAACATATTGATTTTTGTTCCCTTCTGAAGTATCCTTTCACGCTGCTAAATGCTTATGATTTCATGCCTTTCCTCCTTTACAAAAGTGAACTCTTTCAAAAATTATTTTGTTGAAGCAGAATTATATTAAAGGGAAGCTCATTTAAAGGATGTGCACAAGGCCGAACTACATTATGGATTTTTTCATTTTCCTCTGAATCACAGGACAGATGCAAGATTGCAGACTTGATGGGCCACTAATTCTGCTGTGGAATGGAACATCTTATGTTCCAGAGAGAGGAGAAGTCAGGAAGGGAAGGTTTTAAGTTTTAAAGATCTTATATCCAGGATCTTGTTTTATCCAGTCTTCATTATTTTAACCTTGAAACTCATTAATACTGTGCTCGTGTTCCATAGCTGTTCCATCATCTGTTGAAACTGACTTCAAACTCGTATCAGTGTTTTACTTTCAGACAATTGTGTAGAATCTACAAATACATTATGATATTGCATGCCTTGTCTTGGAAGGAATAAACGGTGTACAATACAGGTTGAACTTCCCTGGTCCAGCATCCTCAGGACATGACTGATCCTGGGCCAGGGAATTTGCCAGACCAGGAGAGGTCAATGCACCAGGGGTTCAGCTTTTCTTCCTTGGCCACCTCAGGCTTTGCTTTCCCTCCTGGGAGGAGGGGAGGCTCCACTTCCCTGTCACAGACACACACACTGCTCTGCTGCCACGTGAGAGTCTGCTTTTGCTTCATAGATGTCAGCCGATGATCAGGGCAGTGCGTGGTGTGTGTGTTATACACCCGAATCTTCAGCTGCTGGGACACAAGGTCCTGTTGCAGTGGGAAGCCTAGGGAAGGCTGACGGGCGCCCCGGAAAGTTTAACATCTGTGTCTTTGACTGCTAGGACCATGTCCCAGCAGTTGAAGACTCGGGTGTATAACACACACACCACTCACTGCCCTGACCATCGACTGACAGAATTGGCGTAGTCGGCAGGATTGTGTTATTGGTTCAAATACAGCAGCATGAAGCCAGTCACGATTGACATGGATTTTAGCTGTATAGAGAAAGAGTTTGCCCAACAGGGATGGGGCAACCCTAAATGGGACAAAGTGATGTTAAGGAAAGGCGCTTTCATCTGGCTGTTAAAGGGTGCGTGGCAAGCAGCCTGCACTAGGTACTGGAACTTAGAAACAGAGCTGATAAGGGTTCATAGGGAGAAAGAGGAACTGCGAAGACAATGCCAGAAGCTAGATACCCGGGTGAGAACCCTAAATAAGGACATGGAGCACCTACAGGAACGGCTCCTCTCGAGGCTGCAGAGGGGAAGGGGAAAGTAATTAATGGAGAAAAATGAGCATTTGGAGCTGGCTTTAAGGATTTTCTGGCTCAAGCCCCCGATCTCCTGCCTTCCACTGTAATCAAGATAAAACAGTACAGCATTCCAGCTGAAGCTATTGCTCCGGTCTCTGAACTAATTAAAAATCTGGAAAAACAGGGAATCTTAATTCGTACCTACTCCCCGTATAATTTGCTCAGGAAGCATGCTCGCTGGACCCCCACTTCCCACAAGGAAGCTCTGAGACAGCTGATAAGTGTGAGATACACACTTATGCCCCATTTCATTTGTACCTCACTGTGGGAAACACAGGGATGTCCTATGCCTTATGTCAAGAAGGAAAAGCTGCACCCTGCCGTCCCATACAATTTGGCTCAAAGTCATGGCAGGGGTCACAGTCAAATTACACGCCTTATTAAAAGGTGCTTCTGGCAGCCTACAGAGGAACTAACTCAAGCTCAAGCCATAACACTTCACACTCCTCTCCCAATCATTAAGCTCATATTGGAGGGAAAGGAGTTGCCACCGGAAGTATCCCAAAAGAAAATGACTGTCCAAAGATGAGCACTCTATTTACACCACAGACTCTGCTGCAGCATGGATGTTATGAAAACCCTATACTGAGAAGTTTAAAATTAGTAATAGCTGACTGCAATAATAAACATTCGGATTTACCTATTGAAAGGAGTCAGGAGATGTGGGGAGCTAATTAAAAAGCCCACCCTCCTTACCAAATTAATACTAGACAAATCTGTGTCATTGGGAAAAGTAATTTAGCAGGAATTAGGATGGACCATAAGAAGGAAAAAGCATGTGAAAGGGGAAGACAAGAAGTTTGGAGCCCTATAGGCATAGTGGAAGGGATAAGGAAAGTAATACAGACATTGGAAAGTTACTAGGAATGAGGAACATTTTCTTTAAAAGGACGAAGCAAGTGATTTGAGGGAATGTGAAGATAAAAAGTGGACTCCGTGGGAGTGTGGAAGGAATTAAGCAATTGTTATAATATGTGAAAGGAAACCTGCTTTAAAAATGACACCTTGTTTCTTTGCAGCCTCTTTTTTTTAAGCAGTGTGCAAATTATCTAGGCGAAGAAACAATCAAATTTAAACATTTGGCTACGAACACTTTTGTTAAATATGCAAAGGGAAAATTAGGGATTCTACTGAAACTTAATTGGTTAGTGCTCGTGTTGGGCATTCAATTCTTAAGGTTAAATTTAACTCTCTAGAAACAAATTATTATTTTAGAAATTCAAGCTTTGAAACTTCACTGTCTCTTTTCAAGGCTGAGTTGATAACATTTTTGGCTTGCTTTCAAATCCAACATTGTATGCGAATACAGGCTGCCTGGCTATTTCAAAGGAAAGCGGACAGGGAAGGCTGTGGCGGTCTCAGCAGACACATCCGCTGCACCCCTGACTGCAAACAGAGGGGTCAGCTCAGCTTGCAGAGCTGGCAGCAATCAAACTAGCTTGTGAGGCAAGTGCCAGTACCATTTACACTGACTCCTATGCTGTATGGGCTGGAGCCACCCAGTGGATAACTAACTGGAAGAATAATAATTGGGAATTAGGGGAAAGCCTGTTTGGGAATGGGAATGTTGGAAATGAATATACCAGCATGCAACCCAACATGCCTTAAGCATAGGTCATGTGTCAGCTCACCCAAAGAACAACACCCCGGCTGCTCAGCTAAATAACCTAGCAGATGCAGCAGCACAAATTTCTACTGCCCAGGTGGATTGGGAACGCCTGTACACTTGGCTACATGAAACCTTGGGACACACAGGAAGTGATGAGCTGGTGTGGCAGGTACATACCAGGGGGTGGCCTATCACCCACCAACAAGCCAGGGATCTGGTACGAGCTTGCACCCTCTGTGCTGAACTCAGGAAACATATAACAGAAGGACAATGGTTTGCCAGGCTAAGAGATGGAAAAGTACCATGGGCAACCTGGCAAGTAGATTATATTGGTCCACTACCCACCAGTAAGCAAGGGTGGAAGTATGTTTTAACTGGAGTGGAAATTATTTCAGGAATTAGTTTTGCTTACCCAACCCGAGTGGCAACAGGGTTGTCTACAATCAAGGGACTAAACAACTTAATAGCCCTTGTCCTAACACCCCAGGAGACCCAGTCTAATGGTGTGGTCGAATGCTGGAATGGACTGTTGAAAGCCCACTTGAGGCCCGTAGATGGCAAATGGGATACTGTGGTGCAAAGATTAAACAATCGGCAGACCCCTACAGGCAGTCCAATCAGTAAGGGATTCTTCCCTACAGGGAGAACCTCTCCTAGCCCCACTGTACCACTCAAAGATTCTAAATATGCACCTGGAGACACTGTGGTAAACAAACACCCCAGCTTGGGAACGCAAACTCGTGTACTGCACTCCTACAAGGGAAAAGGAGTCTGGACCACTGCAGACGCTGGGCTAACACCAATAACCATTACTAAGGCTTGGATTGTATCCAAGACCGGCGAACCTTATGCTTTATTACAGGAAACTGAGGCAATGGCCCCAAACAGTGTTCCAGTGGGATGGATCCCTCCCAATGCTGGTGTGGATCCGGGAAACCACCATGAACTTTTTGTATATATAATGCTTGCTGGTGTAGCGCTTGCAATCGCTGTTGTTAGTTATAGACTGAATTATGGAAAAAACCTAAGCTGAAGCAAGACGTGGTACTCCAACTTGCCATGGTTTTCTTCCTCATCCCAACTGCTACTGCTGTACCAGAACACCCTGCTCAACTCCTCTACTGAACTGGGAATCGAGTTTCTCCCTCTCAGCCCAAACGACTGGTGGAACAAGAGCGACATCTTCCGATGGGGACCGGTGTAGTTCGATAACAGCGACTACCGCAATCCTCAAAATAACTCTGGGGGGAGGCAAGGAAAGTGGCAACGGATGGTATGGGTTAAGACATGCTGTAACTAAGAATGTAAACAACTCATGGCTAAATTGGTTGGCCCAACAGCTAGAATTTTGCCTAACTTCTTTCCTACACTCTATTATAACCACTGTTCTAACCATTGTAATTGTTGTAATCATTTTCTGCATAACCCTATGTGTTGTGCAACGCCTAGTCAATGTAGCTATCTCTTCTGTGCACATTCGATATACAGCAGTAGGAAAGGACTCTAGCTAATTTCTAGATCCTGAACCCTCTATTCTGGCCATTGGGCACTTTTAGATTCCCCCAAGGTGGGCAAGAGGTGCTGGCATCACAGCCATCTTGTATCCTGGGATGTGGGGTGTCGTATCAGGGGGTGGAATGTAGCCAGAGAGGAACCCCCCCCCCCCCGTAATGTCCATTTTTGCTTGCCTTGAAGCATACAGAGCATAGACAGAGCAATAAAATCAGCATAGTCTTTGAAGCCTTGACAGAAGGCCTGGATATGCTGGCTGCTGTGACCCTGGATGGCTGTAAACAAGAGATACGCCAATTGTTGACCTCGAGGCTGCGAGAACAGCCTGGGCTGGCACCTATATTGATACGAACACACAGCCGTCCAGTAAAAAATGTCCAGTACTCACAATTTAGTTATCTCTCTCTTGCAAGTGTAAATTAAGTTGAAACTCCCTTGTAAGAACTGGCATCACAAAGAAGGACCAGCACCATTTGGCATCACAGATAAGAAAGAGAAATATGTGACCCCATGGGTATAAAGATGGGTCCAGCAGCACACTCACTTTGAGTGCCAATCCAACCTTTTCCTGCTGGTCAGGTTAGGTGCATTGCCTCCCGAGGTTCCACGGGGACACCCACCTCGTATTCGTCTTTCCTAGGAATTGATGGACCGGCCCTGGCTTGACCCACTGAAGTCGAGAGGCTCAGAAGGGGATAAAAATTGTACCTGGATGTGATCCTTTGTCTTAGGTGTACACATAGACTTAGAGCTCTTTAAAGATTAAGCTGTCACTTGGTACCATTGTTTCTATTTTCTATCTTTATTTTCTTTGTAACCATTTTTAAGATCTATATTTGTTAGCAGTTAAGAAATAGAGCAATAGCCATTGTAACCATATGATTTATAAGCTTCTTTAATAAACCTGTAACTGTTTAAGCTTTAACCTGACTCCTTCAGTTGCTGTAACAGAACCAAGCACAATTTAAAAGAACTCCAGCCGGTCATAAGGGTCAGATACAGGCAGAGCTGGGCATTTGGATCATGTCGCTTCCAGGGGACAGATCCATAGGGGCCTCTCTCAGCCTTCCCTAGGCTGCCCGCTGCAAAGGGATCATGTATCCTAGCAGTCAAAATCTGAGGTGTAATAAGCTCTTCCTGTAAACTCTGGGGCATCTGTCAGCCTTTTGGCTGCCCACCGTGAAGGGACCTGGTCCTAGCGGTCAAAGACATGGACCTTAAACTTTCCGGGGCGCCCGTCAGCCTTCCCTAGGCTGCCCGCTGCGACAGGACCTTGTGTCCCAGCAGTTGAAGACTCGGGTGTATAACACACACACCATGCACTGCCCTGACCATTGGCTGACAATAGCTCTGCTGCAGAGGGGGATTCTCTGCACTCCCCCCAGGTGCCCCACCGGTGCCCAGAGCTCTGCACTCGACTGACACCAGGGGCTCTCCCCAGCAGCCCTGCTGCCACCCTCAGACAGCTCCACAGCCATGCAGGGCTCCACTCTCTTGACCCCCTAGTTTGGCAACACTCTTGGCTCCACGGGGTCATTCCAATGATGCCACACCAAGGGTGTTGCCAGACTAGGGAAGTCCAGACTAGGGAGTGTCAACCTATATTTCCAGTTAAACAACCACTCTGCTGATCATATCAGTCATAGGAGCGTACCAGTGATAGGAACCGAAACCCTCTTCCCCTTGTATCTACTCCTGAACTGCCCTAACCCCTAGACCTATCTGGGTCACTGCTATTGCTGTCCCAATCTTGAATAAGTGGGAACCAAATCTGTGTGCTGGATCACTGGTCCCCATCATAAAACTATGGCAAACTGTCACCAGAGTGGCTCATTCATTCCTGGCCCTCACTAGCATGCAAGCCCACCAACAGGAGGGGCAGAGGGGAAAAGGGAGCAGTTGCCCCATGATTCAAAGAGGCTGGGGCTTCTAGACACTGCCAGTCCCTTTAAGTTGCTGCCGGAGCAGATCCCAGGCTTGCCACTCTTCTGTGGAATGATGCATTCACCCCAGCCTCCTTGTTCCATCTTTGACCTCTTCAGGGTTAATATCACAGACGGCCTCTCCCAGTGTCCATCACTCAGGGTATGTCTACAGTACCCCGCTAGTTCGAACTAGCGGGGTAATGTATGCATACTGAACTTGCTAATGAAGCCCGGGATTTGAATTTCCCGGGCTTCATTAGCATAAAGCCGGCGCCGCCATTTTTAAAAGCCGGCTAGTGCGAACCCCGTGCCGCGCGGCTACACGCGGCACGGGCTAGATAGTTCGAACTACGTAGCCATTCCGAACTATCTGTACACCTCGTTCCACCAGGTGTACAGATAGTTCGGAATGGCTGCGTAGTTCGAACTATCTAGCCCGTGCCGCGTGTAGCCGCGCGGCACGGGGTTCGCACTAGCCGGCTTTTAAAAATGGCGGCGCCGGCTTTATGCTAATGAAGCCCGGGAAATTCAAATCCCGGGCTTCATTAGCAAGTTCAGTATGCATACATTACCCCGCTAGTTCGAACTAGCGGGGTAGTGTAGACATACCCTCAGTTCCAACGCCCTCCCCGAACAGCCTCTACAGAATCCAGGTCCTCATTCCCTGATCCCAAAAGAACAACAACAAAATGGCTAAGTCTAGACTACACCTCTCAGTCGACAGAGAGATGTAGATTAGGCACATTGAAATTGCTAATAAAGCAGGGATTTAAATATCCCATGCTTCATTAGCATAAACACGGCCACCGCTTTTTTCCGAAATGGAGCTTTTTCGAAAAAAACCCCGGCAGTCTAGACAGGGATCTATCGAAAAATAAACCCTTTTTTGAAAGATCCTGTATTCCTCAAAAAAAGGTCCCTTTCGACAAAAAGCGGCGACCATGTTTATGCTAATGAAGCAAGGGATATTTAAATCCCTGCTTCATTAACAATTTCAACGTGTCTAATCTATATCTCTCTGTCAACAGAGAGGTATAATCTAGACACAGCCAAGAAAGCTACAAACTTCCAATTAAAAAATCTGCTACAAGAATCTGATAAATGTAGGGGCCAAAGATAATTGGAGAGGGTTGATAATGCTAGTTGCCAGGTTGCCAATGACACCATTTACTGCAGCACCCATTCCTCCCTAAAGGCCCATGTCAGTGACATCCTTCCCTGTCCAAAATCTACACAAAATCATTAAACCTTCTCTCTTAGCTCCACGGTGTTTACAGTGACTCTGATCTCTGTGCTACGCTGGTAGCCATCATATGCCAAAGATACACAGCACCAGTAATATCTGTTAAAGCTTCTTGCTGCCTCCTAGTGCCAGCTCCCAGAACCTGTCTACTGGAAAGCATGACTGTGCATCTGCTTTGCATGTGTATGGAATAGAAATAGACATTAACGCTTAAACATCAGAGTATACACGCATTTACCAACCTCATGACTCTGTAAGATCTGGAGGACTGGTGAGTGATAATGTATCACCACCATGTTATCTCACCAGTTGTACACCCTTTCATCTGCAAACTCCACTCCATAAATGACAACTGTAACCAAAATGAGAAACAATTCTAGAAATGTTAAATCCTGCACTATCCTTTTTTGTATCCAGGTGGAAGGCTACTCCTGCAAATCAAGCACAGAATGCCCACTTGGCAGGTAAAGTTAATATGCTCAATAATAAATTGCAGCAGATGGAGTTTCGCTTTCCTGGGCATTCTTCCTCTCCTAATCAACCCAGTAGCTCCTGCAGCATATCCTGAGGAAGCTGTAATACATCCTCCAATGTCTAGCTCACTCCCCAGGTAAATCAGTATAGTTCTCTGCTTTTTTCCCTCTTCTGTGGGTAGCCCCAGGTTTTTAGCAAGGCTGACTTATTCATCTGAATTCACCCTGCCAGCAGACAAAAAGCCATCTAAATAAATCTTCTGTAAATCACTGAACATCACTGCCCAGTGTAGCAGTGTTTCTCAAATGCTGAACACAATATTGCACATCCCACAGATACAGTTTTATCAGAATAAAATTGTCTTAAAAAATAAACCTGTAAGACTGAAGGCAGAAAGATGCACAGGCACCAAGAGGTGGTAAATCAGATTTGAAAGTACACTTGGATACCAGCACAGATGGGTCACAAAATCTAACTCTGTGAACAGTACCATCAGTAGAGAAGGCTGGGATTATTCCATCAATAACTAAATTACCCTATGATTCTCAGAGATGGTGAAATAAGCGATATTCCCCCAGCATTTTCTTAGGGACCAAGCCAAATGGAGAAACTTTCATGTTCTGTATAGGTAGATGATTGAATGATACTAAATGATTTGTTGTTTTTTACATTTTTCCTACTATTTTATTCTCCTTTAATTCCTGTGTAAATATTTCCATTACAATATAATCCCTTCCCACTAAGGAATCATATTACTTCTTTCCTCCATAAAGGGGATCCAAAACCCAACAGTAAACTCATCTCTGAAATATGCTCCATGAGGCTTGTTAGAGTAATCCCTTAACATTTCCAGTTTAACTGGATGGCCTTGTCCAGACCCCCAATTTTTTTATTGTGCCTTGGCCTACATACCTGCTGCTGCCCCCATGAATCTGTGGGTGGCCCCTGACTTACTCTTCTCTTTCGTTTCCCCACAGCAGCTGTCCGTGCCTTCTGTGACAATTTCAGACTGCATGGGCTTCACAGCATATTTTGAACATAACATAAGAACATAAGAATGGCCATACTGGGTCAGACCAAAGGTCCATCTAGCCCAGTATCTTGTCTGCCAACAGTGGCCAATGCTAGATGCCCCTGAGGGAGTGAACAAAAACAGGTAATCATCAAGTGATCCCTCTCCTATCATCCACTTTCAGCCTCTGACAAACAGAGGCTAGGGGCACCATTCCTACCCATCCTGGCTCATAAGTACTGATGTACTTAACCTCTATGGATGCATCTAGTTCTTTTTTGAACCCTGTTGAAGTCCTGGTCTGCACAACATTTTGTGAGCAAGCCTACATTTGCAGATGCTATAAAAACAATGGCTTTCTTTAAATGCCCAGAAAATGTCATAACAAACCTCAGCCTTGCTGCAGAATGAACAGGCCACTGTCAGTGTGGAAAGTAATTCCCCCACCCCTACCATGGTGTCATCGACACAGCCATAATTAAACAGTGCATGTTAAATCAAGCCATGCCCCTCATGTAGTATGTGGTCACCTAATTATATCCATATCTTTTACCGATGTCAGGCTCCTGTGTGGGTAAGTTTAGGCAAAAACACCTGCATATATGAGGAAGGCAGCTTCATAATTTTCCAGTATTCTAATTACACTTGGGCATGTCATTTCCCTGCTTGCTCTGCTCCCAGCTAACTTTCTGTCAGCATCTCCCAGAATAGTAATGATAAGATAGCTTCATAGTCCCCTTTCAATATTTTATCCTTAATCATACTGAGAAGGCGAGTTCCCATCAAATCAGCCACCCCCAGCTTAACCATATTTGTCTCTGACTACTGGGAAAATCCCAATGCCTTCTCGCCCATCTAGCTGCCCCTAAGGAATCAAATCTATTCCACAAACTCACACCTCTCTCAATAAGTGAGTTTGTTGTAAGGTACCTGTATCACCCCCCATCCCCAATATGAGTTTCCATCCCCTAGCAAGGAGCCACATCACCTCACACCAAACTCAAGCCCATGCTAGGTTTCTATTTTTATCACTTCCAGACTTTTGCCCATCCATGGAAGCTCCCAGCTTCTGCAATAACTGAAAGTTAGCTTGTAACAACAGTGTAATACCATTAGCTTCTGTAAAACGTGTGTGCACGGACAGCCTCATTGCAGCTCCCAGGACACCATATAGCTTCTGTGTCCCATTTGCTAGTTCCACTATACCTAATAGATTTGGTACCTCCTGCCTTCCAGGGGGAAAGGGTAAATTATCTCCCTTCAATCCCCCACTTTGACCCCTTAACAAGGCATGTTCCCTGATCCCCCTTTGATTACCCTCCACCCCCTCAAGAAACACCTACTGCCACATGATACAGAAGGGAGTCACTTTTACACTCTGTGACCTTCATCTGGTGCTGGTTACACCCATGCCATCTGGGTCACATTCCTGTCCTGCAATCCCTTTGTTCAAATTTCTTGGCCCAGGATAATCCACAATATTTTGTAATCACATGGAAACAATTTTGGAAGCAACTGCCTGGACTACTTCAATCAACACTTTGTTAGCTCCATTCCTCCTCCATTCCTCCCCCACCCACCCACACCTCCCAGTACAGTTAATTCACCTCAAGGAGTGGTTGCTTCCCCAGAATCCATGCAGTTTCTCAGTAGCAGGGTCTACGTCTAGACTGTAGGCCTCTTTCATAAGAAGTTTTTCTGGAAGAGATCTTCTGAAAAAACGTCTTCCAAAAGACAGCGTCCACACTGCCAAAGTGCATCGAAAAAGCGATCTGCTTTTTCGACAGATAGTGTCCACACTTAATGAACACTATCTCCCATTTAAGATGTGATTATTATGGAAGGAGTGGCCACCAGGGCACTTGTGCTTTTTCCTCTTTCCTCTTGTTTCGAAAGAACTCCCTGTTCCCCATCCACACACGCCTTTTTCCGAAAGAGCTCTTTCGGAAAAAGGCTTCTTCCTCGTAGAAAAAGGCATACCAATGTCAGAAAAACTCCACTGTTCTTTCAGGTTTTTTTTTTTTTTTTTTTTTTCAAAAGAATGCAATTGAAGTATGGGCGTAAGTGAAGTTTTTTTGTAAAAACAGCTGGTTTTCCAAAAAAACTCTTTAGTGTAGACATAGCCAGGGACTCCATTTGGTAGACAAACCACACCATCTGGTATCTAAGTCCAGTTCATTCACCATGAAGTGATGGTTCCAATCCCTTATGTTCCATGGCCCCTGGAGACCTACTCTGTCTCTCCTGTGCTGGGTTTGAAACTCCTATCTGTTCAAACTCACCTTCTATGGCCAGCTGGAAAGTAGAGGACACCTCTCCACTTCTTTTTTTCAACAACCTGCTCTTACCTAACACCATTGAGTTTGAAACTCCCTCACTGTAAAGGGTCCAAAGTAAGTGGGAGGCCACGCTGACTCCCTAGAGTGCTGTGCAAGAGGACAATTGCCATGCTCAGCACACCTCAGCCTAGCCGTAGGCCAAGCGACAGAGTATATGGCCCAGCCTGAGCTAATAGTTATAAGGCCCAGCCCTGAGTCAGCGTGGGGCATACAGATAAATGTTTACCACAAGCTGTTCAACAGTTTAAAACTCCAGCCAGGTCCCAGCTAGGCGGGGGTTGCGTCTCCTCACTGGAGGAGAACCAACAAGTACAGGGTTTTGCCCCTCGGGGGAACAGGCCCATCCACTCCACTGCATCCCAATCCAGGGCCCTGACAGTGGCAGCATGGCAGCCACTGGATTGGCGGGGATCCAGGCTGCAACACGCCGACCAGGTCTGTTGGTCAGTGGGGATTGAAGCTGCAACACCCTGCCCACCCACTCTCCATTTCCTCAGTCACCCTGGGGTTGGCTGTCCCTGGGCCACTTCCCAGTTCCCCCTACGTGGCTCCTATGTGGTTCAGGCGGTGTCCGTGGGTTCTGGCTCAGGCAGGGGCCCAGGTAGACCAGTCCAGTCATCGGGGCCCCGAGGTCTCAACATATCTTCAGGCTGTGGCAGCAGTTTCAGCAGCCTGGGCCAGTCATTGGGGGCCGGCAGGAGTCCTGGCAGCCCAAACCAGTCCTCCCACTGGGTGCAGCACAGCTGAGCCCTTCACTGTGGGAGCTGGCACCGAGTGTCTGGCCTGTTCAGCTGCCGGGCTCTCACTGAGCTCTCATTTCTTATACTCCTACTCCTGCCTTCTGGCTTCTTGTGGGCGGGGCTAGGTGAGGCTGGGCCTACCCACCAAGAGCTCTAGAGGACCTCTTCTGGGTCAGAGGGAGGCCTTGTTGCTGTCCCAGACTCATTACACTCCCCTTTCCTTTCTGTTACAAAACACCTGCTTCTAATTAATTTTAGTTGACCTCTTCCCCTATATTCAGTTAATGGTGGCAAAACAATGTTTTTGGTGTTATGATTAAGAAACAGAATTTTGAGCTGCTCTATTTTTTCATATTAGAACTACTACCCAAAAGGAAAAAAAGAATAACGAGAAGGCAAAGAAGGAAACTGAAGAAGACACATAAAAAAATACATGAGTAGTGCCATCAGGCTGTGCCTCAAGATCTGAGGAAAGTATAACTGAGCTTTCACACTCAGTCATTCTTATCTCAACTTTCCTTAAATAAACAAATGCACTCTAAATGGTATACAACCCTTGAAAATGTGTTCTGTTGCAAAATGTTAAACACACAAATCTTAGCAGAATTTGAAAACATACAGCAACCAATCTCTCATCTCTATTCTTCAGATTTCTCTTACTAGATGTGAAATAGAATGAAATAATATAAACATACTGAACAGCATCAGTACGGAAAGCAAACAAGTCTAACTTGAAATAAACTCACAGCAAATCAAATAAATACAAATCACTCCTATAAATAAAAATGAGATAGTACTGCTGTTTCTACTGAAAACTCATCTGACTTGTAAAAATGAAAGCTATAACCCAATACTGTTCCCACTGAACTCAAAAGAGATTTTTTTCCTTTGAGTTCAATGGAAACAAGATCCAGACCCCTAGTTGGTATTTCCTCCTCAGCCAAAGTATTTTATGTTTTACTATTGGTCTTCTCAACAAAGTCTGTTAGCTGAAAATGTTTTGCTGCTTAAGAGGTTTGAAAATGTATAATAAAAATCAGCCCCTAAAAATTCAAGTTTTTTTAGTTGGAGGTTTTATTTTTATCATTTAAAAAATTACAAATGTGATTCATTTATGTGTTTTCTGTTAAATGTAAAGAGAAGAAAGCTATCTCCCCAAGTTGCAGTTTCTACCATTTGATATTTGTTGACGTTTTGTTATTTGTCTTGTGCTAAACTGGTTAAAAACAATAATTAAAGCTCTTTACAAAGTCATTTGCATTCCCACTGTTTCCTTCTTCTGGATCTAAAAATGTTTTTTAAATAATTATCTGTTTGTGTGAAAGTCATTTTGCTTCCGCATTTTTACCAGGGATGTAAAGGTGAGGGATGGAAATAAAGGGTGTTAATGGGACCTTAAATAACATTCCTCTGTGATGCACCTAAAACATGAGCCTGTTCTCTGACCTGGGGTGGGTGAGGAGGAAAGTACTATATGCTTGGAACTTATTGATTATAGTATTTTCTATATTAATAAGGAAATATAAAACAAAATTCCAAACAAGACTGGATAATGACTGATGGGCACAATTTTACTATGGGGCTCCGCACCAAGTTTCCATTAAATAACTATAAATTGCTTGCATCTGTTTTTTTCTCTTTGGGACATGTATGGTTTGGAGAGAGGGAAGATAGTATTTACTGTCATTTAGAAGCTATAATTTTCCAAACTGAAGTATCTTCATTTAATGCAACATGAACCACGTCCTCCAGGGCCATTTTAAACAGATGTTCAAATGGCTTTAGATCTTTTCCAATTTAATTCCGTCTGATTTTTGGTGCAAGGTTTCTACTGATTAAAAACTGCTTTAGTATTTAGACATTGTTACTATTGTTTTAAAACTATCTGCCTCAACTCATTCAATACAGGCTTTGTACATCTGTACATCTTTGTACAATAGGTATACACATTTCTTTATGCATAATGGTAACTGTTTTGTGAGATTTCAGTTTAAAAATATTAAGCTATAGGAGGTAACTGTATGCAACAAAAACCTTAAACATTTGTTTGTGATTGTAACTTTTAATTCAAAACCATCCAAATCAGAATTCAAGCTATTTTAAAGCTGGTTCTGACAGAGATTGTATGTTAAATGTCAGCTCAGCTCAGGGGAAATGAAAATATCACTTACCCATTAGTGATAGCAGAAACAGCTCAAAGAGATCAAACATTTGTCATTTGTCAATCCACCTTAGGGTTTTCTATAGCAACTTACAGCACAATTAAAAACTTGCCATATAATTTGGGCCTGTCTGGAAAGGAACACTGGGGATGTCATGGATGGAGACGCAGTCTGTGATGCAATTGTGTGCTACTGACTATTGCTTTGAAGACTGTACCACCTAGGGCCTCAATTTGGCAATAGAAGAAGACTGTGGAGAAGCTGTTCAGCAGAGACCTAAAATAACCTTGTAACTTCCTTTTGGGTCAGGGCGCCCAATTTGAGAAACGCTAGTCTCATCCATGAAAAAAGCACACAAAAGGCCCGATTTGACAGGAGGAGACCAGATTTCATGGTCTGTGATTCATTTTTCATGGCTGTGAATTTGGTAGGGCCCTACAAATGTTATCTCATAGTGGTGGCCCTGAGGGTACATCTAGACTACTTTCCTCTTCGGAAAGAGGAAATGCAAATGAAGCACAGATTAGTATATTCTTATACTTTATTTGCATATCCTCTTCCAACCCTTTTTGCAGAAGACATTTTTTCGCCAAAAAAATGCGGTCTAGATGCAGATATTTTGTGGAAAAAAACCTTGTTTTGAAAGAACCTGTATTCCTCAAAATATGAGGTTTACAGGTGCTTTCGAAAAAGGGGTTTTTTTTGGTGTGAAAAAGCCGCATCGAGAGTGCGTTTTTTGGTGAAAAATCCTCTTCCACAAAAAGGGTTGGAAGAGGATATGCAAATGAAGCAGTCTAGCTGTACCCTGAGAAATGTACCATGCTGTCAGAGTGCATTTAGCCCTTTATCGGATTGTAGAAAATTAAATGTGTTCCCTGCTTTTTTATTATCTGGAAGTCCTTAACATGAGACTGTAAAAAGTAAAGATTATGTTACGTTTGGACATTAAAGATCCATAACCCTTTTTTAAAGATTATGGCACGATAAAAGGCCTTATATAAATTTAAATTATTATGGCAATTAACTGAATTATCCAAAAGAGAAGAAAAGTAAAGCCCCAGAGGCTGAGTTTCAGTTAGATTATCCCAAGTGTAAAAGCTCACATTTCCTTTTCTTGGAGGTATGTCCTTCTCCCTCTCACCACCTCTAGTAAGGAAGGGTATGTCTACACTACCACCCTAGTTCGAACTAGGATGGTAATGTAGGCATACCGCACTTGCAAATGAAGCCCGGGATTTGAATTTCCCGGGCTTCATTTGCATAAGCCGGCCGGCGCCATTTTTAAATGCCGGCTCGTTCGAACCCCGTGCCACGCCGAGGCGTACAGATAGTGTGGAATGGCTTGCTAGTTCGAACTATCTAGCCCGTGCCGCGTGTAGCCGCGCGGCACGGGGTTCAAATGAGCCGGCATTTAAAAATGGCGCCGGCCGACTTATGCAAATGAAGCCCGGGAAATTCAAATCCCGGGCTTCATTTGCAAGTGCGGTATGCCTACATTACCCCGCTAGTTCGAACTAGCGGGGTAGTGTAGACATACCCGTACATGTTTACATAAAAATGTCCCCAACTTTTTCCCTTCCCTGTGGCATAGATGCTGTTTTTCTATTCATCATGATATCAGCAATTTCTTTGTCAGGCCTTCCTAACCCCCCAAGCAAAATATGAAATAGCTCAGGTAAAATACATTCATTCAAACCTTTGTTTAAAATTTTAATCAAACCTTACACTTTTGAGGTTTAGGGGGGAAATGGCAAACTTATTTTTTAAATAAAATATGATTTTTCTCTTTGTGTTCTGAAGCAAATAAGCAGAAATACCGTAAAGCCTCAAAACTACTTAGGTTTTTCTACCTCACGCTAAACCATCAGTTAATGATATCTCATGAGAGTGATGGATCTTCTCTGATATCCAACCTACAAAGGTTCCAATAAATACAGATGCAAAATCCTGGACTCCTTCAAGTTAATGGCAAAACTTTCATTGACTTCAAATTGTCCAGGATTTCTCCAAGAGATGTATGTAAACTGCTCCTTTTGAGATGAACTAATGAATATTCATCCTTATGGCAAAACAATGGATATATTTTTCTTGACGTGCATGCTTAACATCCAGTGTTACTCCTTAGTTACATAAGAACCTAAAAATGGCCATTCTGTGTCAGACCAAAGATCCATCTAGCCCAGTATCCTGCCTTTTGACAGTGGCTAATGCTGGGTGCTTCAGAGGGAATGAATGGAATCAGTCAGTAATCAAGCGATTCATTCTCTTGTCACACATCCCTAGCTTCTGGCAAAAACTGTTCATTCTCGAAGACTGCAGCTCATTCTCCTGATCCTGAAAACATTAATGTCATAATTTTCTTTCACCTGTAGTCCCCACACATGGACTGCCCACTTGTGCATGTGGGTGGCAGATTATTCCACATTATGCCTTCCTTTGAATCATCTGCTACTAGCTACTTTTAGAAACAGGATACCCAGTCTGGTCCAGCATGTAAAATGGCCATCTGCATACATAGATGCTTGTAGTAATGAGGAACATAGGTATAAATTTGCCATGGCTGCCATTTTATGACACAAAAAGTGACTTTTAGGATTTCTTTGAATAAATCATGAACTTTGTAACATTGCTCAGACGGCTACCAAGAAGAAAACTGCTCCTATAACTTTCATATGCATGTGTGTACACAATATCACAGAATATGGATTTTTTAACATTTTAAAATATTTGACTGTGAAATAAAGAACAATTTGATTAAAATAATGTGAGCTGATGATTACTATAAGTTTGTGAAATTTGAATTTTACTTTACTTGGATTTTCCTATTTTTGCATGAGAAACAGTCAGCCTTTTCTGTTACCATTTGTCCTTCCCCTTTCTAATGAGATTGCCATTTGTGTGGTACTTGCAATGTAGAATACTGTCCACTGGAAACTGGACAAGGAAACAGAGGGAACAGAACAGACATAAAATAAGAATGACTTTGTCATTGTCAACCTTAAGTAGCTTCAGATCAATGGCCTAACCCAAGAAATTTTTTTCTAAAATAGCCATTCCTCTCCAAAAGAATATTAACATTATTATTTAAATTATTTCAGGACAGCTTTGCATAAAGAGGTCCATTACAGAAAATGTAAATGTAATAACAGCTTAAGGTGTGATACATTTTATACCAAGGGACTGTAGCTTAAGTATGAGAGGAGACAGACTCAGTAATCAAATAGGCGTTTTCTGTGGTCTAACTACTATGATTCTGTTTCCAGCTGCCAGACACTTTTAACTAAAAATCTCTTGACTGTATTTCATAGCATTAATTTTGTTTTTCATACCAGTCTGTTTCAATATAGAGAATCAGTGAAATGTTTATGGCTGATTAAAGTCTGTGTAAGTAATACTTCTTTTTCACTAGTGTTGTTTTCAGTTTCTACAAATAATGTTTTTATATCACAAACTAGCTAGTATTTGGGTACCATACTGAAGCACTGACATTATTCTTTTTATATAGTCTGCTGTATCTTAATAGAATGCCATAACTCATCCCTAGTATCCATGTTCTTGTGATTTATGAATTTTGTTTGTATTGGTAAAATGCTAAGTGTGATTTAAACTATGCAATAGAAACCTTTGTTGAACAAGAATGTCGTATATTCTCAAAATTCTTTTCTTACTAGAGTCATTATTCAATCTAAACCTGCATAATAGCATCTTTGTTATATGGAAGATAAAATATTCGGTTCTTTACAAGAAAACAAATATCACTCAGCATTTGTTTATCTTTTCTCATTTTCAGGGAAACTAGTAAATTGAAAAATAAATATTAATTGTCTGCTTAGAATTGAAAATGGTCATATGTTTGCAAAATGCATCCAAGTGAATATTTCTTCCTGTATGAATGTTGTGGTATGTGCCAGTTATTTCCCCTTAGACTCCTCTGTGAAGCATAAGTTCAATTTCTAGAGATTCCTTACAAAATACCAGACTATCTTTCTCATTCATTACCATCACCACTAGAAATCCCTATAGGACATTTCAGAATACTTGGGTAATTTTGTGATGGGTTAAGATTTTCCACAGCCAAAATGCTAATATAGAACAGCCTCTAAGTTTTGCTTCAAATGCAGCAGAGAAAAGAATCATAATAGTGAGGGCAGGAGTAAAAATATACAATGTTATTTCTAATTGAATAATTTGAAATTATTTGTCTATAAGCTTTCCAGTATATTTTGTGACACATTATTCCACCAGCTCTTCTTTTAGGTTTATTCTATACAGTATTTCTTAAATTATTTTCTGGATGAAATGTTATGAATGTCTATTATTCAGCTAGCAGTGATCTTATTTCCTGTTCACTTCTGTCAATTCATGATGCATTAATCTTGATTTTCCAATACTTTGTCAATATTTGTGGGGAGGGAGGTTGTTTGTTTGTTGGTTTTCTGTCATGATCCTCCATCAGCTAGGGAATGACTACAGAGCTTCTTTCTGAATCAGTGACATAGCAGGTGTGTTCACTCTATTATACTTTAAAACACTTTGCCCGGGTTAGCTTATATGAGCTATTTTACACTATCTTCTGGTGACTGATCAGTATAATGCAGTATAATACAGTTTAGTATTCAGTTCCATTTCCCTTATATGAGCAAAAGAAATTGCAATATATTTGTAAACCCAAACGTTTTTAAAAGGTCATGGTCTGTGATTCATTTCAAAACAGAACAAAAACTCCTTTTATTAAACAATCTGTTCTACCTTCTGTTCAGGTGTGACATTCCAACTACCTTTCTCAGAGGAAAGAAAAGCTCTGTGTAAACCAGAAAGCATGTCTTTTTCACAAGCAGAAGTTGGTCCAGTAAAAGATATTACATCACCCAACTTACGTCTCTAGGAAAAAAATCAGTAGTTTAAAACATCATTTAAAATTAATGAGCTAGATCATCAACTGGCAAAAATTCATGTGTCTTCTTTGGAGCTCTAATGATTTATGCCAGCTGAGGATCTTCATGTTGCACACCACAGTCTTTGAACAACATTGATACCCTGAACTGCCGACTCTGTAAAAGGATGGCATTGGTGTCCGTGCCACTATACCCCTCCACCTCTGTCTCAGGTTCCATTACTCAAACCACAGTCAGTTATTTCTCTAAAGGGCTATAACATGGGGGACTGGTGCCAAGATGGATGAGAGAGCTAGTCAGGTTTATGCATGACACCGATGTGTAGAGACACATTAGAAAATTCAAATAATAACATAGTTTGCTGGAAGTGGAGAGATTTTTGTTGGGAGATTTCCTACCTCTGATGTCATGTGGATCGTATTTTGTCACCTCTCTTTTCAGAAGTGTGGAAACAGTGTGCTCCCATTCTGAGCTGGAAAGTAATTGTGGGTAATCGCTGGTATACAGGATAGAAAAGCAGTTCCATTGAATGCTGGGAATGTATAAATATACCCTGTTCTACACCAGGGAGTTATTTTGAAATAACCCCCCCTATTTCAAAATAATAAGTGGAGCATCCACACTACCAAGCCCATTATTTTGTAACTAATTAATGAGCTAGATCATCAACTGGCAAAAATTCATGTGTCTTCTTTGGAGCTCTAATGATTTATGCCAGCTGAGGATCTTCATGTTACACACCACAGTCTTTGAACAACATTGATACCCTGAACTGCCGACTCTGTAAAAGGATGGCTTTGGTGTCCGTGCTACTGCTTTCCTTGGGGAATAAGGCTTATTTTGAAAACCATTAGTGTGGACTCTCTGCTGCTGCTAATTCAAAATAACTACTCCCGGGTATGTCTACACTACCCTCCTATTTCGAAATAGGAGGGTAATGTAGGCATACCGCACTTGCAAATGAAGCCCGGGATTTGAATTTCCCGGGATTCATTTGCATAAGCTGGGGGCCACCATTTTTAAATCCCGGCTGGTTCGAACCCCATGCCGCGCGGCTACACGCGGCACGAACTAGGTAGTTCAAACTAGGCTTCCTAGTTCGAACTACCGTTACTCCTCATTCCGAATTTAATTCGAACTAACGGAGCGCTTAGTTCGAACTAGGTAATTCTCATTCCACGAGGATTAAGCCTAGTTTGAACTAGCTAGTTTGAATTAAGGGGTGTGTAGCCCCTTAATTCGAACTAGTGGGAGGCTAGCCCTCCCCAGCTTTCCCTGGTGGCCACTCTGGCCAACACCAGGGAAACTCTACTGCCCCCCGCCCAGCCCCGGACCCCTTAAAGGGGCACGGGCTGGATATGGTGCCCGTGCCAGGTGCAAGCCTGCCAGCACCCAACCAGCAGACCCTACACCTGGCATGGATCGAGCCACCCACCCGATGCTCCCCAGCCCTCCCCCTCTTCCCAGGACCAGGCTGGCGGCTCCCAGGAGCTTGCCCGGGACCGCAAGAGGCGGGCACCCGCCTGGGCTAGTGCGGACATCGTGGACCTCATCCATGATCTCCGCACTAGGCACAGGAAAGTGGCTGGCTAGGGCAGGAGAGCTGCCAGCCTGGCCACCCAGGAGCAGGTGTGCAAGAGAATCAAGGGGGTCCACTGAGACCCCCGACCCTGAGCCCTGAACTTACAATGGCCGTCCTGGGTTAGACCAAAGGTCCATCTAGCCCAGTAGCCTGTCTGCCGACAGCGGCCAGCCCTAGGGACCCTGGAGGGGATGGACCGAAGACAGTGACCAAGCCATTTGTCTCGTGCCATCCCTCTCCAGCCTTCCACAAACCTTGGGCAGGGACACCACTCCTACCCCCTGGCTAATACCACTCCATGGACCCAACCTCCATGACTTGATCTCACTTCCCTTTAAACTCTGTTCCAGTTCTAGCCTTCACAGCCTCCTGCAGCAAGGAGTTCCAGAGTTTGACTCTTTGCTTTGTGAAGAAGAACTTTCTGTTACTAGTTTGAAGCCTGCTACCCATTCCTTTCCTTTGGTGTCCTCTAGTCCTTCTTTATGGGAACTGAGGAAGAACTTTTCTGTATGCACCCTCTCCACCCAACTCCTGCTTTTAGAGACCTCTATCCTGTCCCCCCTCCGTCTCCTCTTTTCTAAGCTGAAAAGTCCCAGTTGTTGTTCTTGACAAAGCAAATAGTTAACCTGTGGAACTCCTTGCTGCAGGAGGAGTTGGGTAGAGAGGGTGCATACAGAAAAGTTCTAGGGATTACCTAGTTCGAACTAAGCGCTCCGTTAGTTCGAATTAAGTTCGAACTAACGGAGCGCTAGTGTAGCGCCTATGAAAGTTAGTTCGAACTAACATTCGTTAGTTCGAACTAACTTTGTAGTGTAGACATACCCTAAGCTAATTCGAATTAGCGCATCTTGATTTAAAAAGTAGTTTGAATTAGCGTTCTGCTAATTCAAACTAGCGCGTCCACACTGATTGGACGCAGGGGCATATTCAAGGGCAGCTGAAACCAGTTCTGGCAGGGCATCAGGTCAGTAGTTGCTTTGTGTGGCTGCTGTCTGAGGCTATCTGAGGCTTGTGCTTAAAGGGACTCCCCTGGACAGCCGGTTCTCAGTTTTTCCGCTTGCATGCCTACCTCGCCGAGGGACAGCAAAGTGTTTTTCTCTGCGCCCATCTGTGTCGGTGCTTCCCTTCAGGGGTGCCGCCGCAGGTGGCAACATGGAGCCAGAGCTCGCCCTGCACATTCTGGTGCAGTTTATGGACTTGCTGCTGCAAGACTGCCAGCAATGGCTGGAGGCTGCCTGGTTCCACCTGGTGCACGTCAGCCCCCTGCCTCTCCGCCTGGCCACTCTGGGGGCTATGGCGCAACTGCAGCGGCGCCCGGGCGCTGGCATGCCCTGCCGCATCTGGCGTCTGGACACCAGCAACGACTGGTAGGACCGCATCATCCTGGAGCGCTGGGGAGACCAACAGTGGACCCAGAACTTCAGGATGAAGAGGGACACCTTCCTGGAGCTCTGCGAGTGGCTCCCCCCTGCTATGCGCAGAAGGGACACTCGCATGAGGCCCACCATCCCGCTCCAGGAGCATGTGGCCATCGCCCTCTGGAAGCTCTCCACGCCGGACAGCTACCGATCTGTCGGGAACCAGTTTGGTGTGGGGAGATCCACCCTCGGAGCGGTGCTCATGCAGGTACGACACTTGCCGGCCACTGGGCCAAGGGAGAGGGGGGCTGCAAGGAGGGGATGGGCCGCCCCAGGGAAAATGGGGTGACAGGAGGGAGGAGGAAAAAGTGCCCCGCACCGGAGGGGCCAGTCTCTCCCGGCCGTACTTCACGCCGCCCGGGGGGGTTGCTCCTGGGAGTGAGGCGCGGGGCACTGCCACCCAGGCGCTCCACTGATTCGCGCTTTGCTGTGTCTCTCCACAGGTGGTCAAGGCCATCAACTGGGTGCTGCTCCGCAGGGTGGTCCACCTCACTGACCCAGACGCCATCATCCGGGGGTTTGGTGCCCTCGGCTTCCCCAACTGCGGGGAGGCTATCGACAGGACGCACATCCCCATCCGTGCCCCGGAACACCAGGCCTCCCAGTACGTGAACCACAAGGGGTACTTCTCCATCCTCCTGCAGGCCATGTGTGACCACCAGGGACAGTTCACGGACATTAATGTGGGCTGGTCCGGCAAGGCACACGATGCCAGGGTGGACCGGAACTCCTCCGTGTGCCAGATGCTGCATGCTGGGACCTTCTTCCCTGACCACCACATCAGGGTCAGGGTTGTGGACATGCCCGTCTGCCTGGTGGGGGATGTGGCCTATCCCCTACAGCTCTGGCTCATTAAGCCCTACACGGGGCACCTCAACCCCTCCCGCAGGCCTTCAATGCGAGGCCGACCAGGGCCCACATCGTGATTGAGGGGACCTTCAGGCGACTGAAAGCCTGATTTAGGTGCCTCCTCACCCGCCTCGACCTCGCTGAGCACAACATCCCTCCCATGGTGGCAGCATGTTGTGTGCTGCACAATTTGTGTGAGAGAAAGGGGGAGGCTTTCCTGCCAGCCTGGATGGCTGAGGCTGACCGCATGGCTGGCTAGTACACTCAGCCCCGCACTGCTGCCGTCCGGGAAGCCCAGCGGGGGGCCATCCGGATCCAGGAAGCCCTGCGGGAGAGCTTCCCTGTGGAGGAGGGGGACTGAACTCTCCCTGAATGCCCCACTGGGGCCTTCTTCCACCCTCCCCCCTTTCCCCTCCCTAACCTCCCTTCCTAATGTCAAATAAAGACACCTGTTTTGGCAAAAAAAACCTCTCTTTATTTTACATAACTGGGGTGGGGAGGGAGGAGTGAGGATGGGAGAGGGGAGGGGGAAACCTGGGAGGAGGGAGCTGGAAGGGGGTGGAAGGGAAGGAAGGGAAGGGAAAGCTCAGGCTTGGGGGGCCCAGCTGGCTCTCCTGTCTCGCAACACTGCGGATGTGGGGGCCTCGGGGGGGAATGAGTGTGGAGGGTGGGGCAGGAGGGATGGGGGGTGAGGAGGAAGCAGGAGAGGGAGCAGGGGCAGCAGAGGGAGCAGGGGCAGCAGGGGTGGGAGGAGGAGCGAGAGCTGGGGCAGCCGCAGGAGCCGGAGCAGGAGGAGGCAGGAACCGGTCCACCAGGGTCTGGAGGTGGCCTCTGAGGGCACAGCCCTGCTCCTCCAGCACATCCACACTCCGCTGGCACAGCTGAAGGTCCTCCCGGACCCAGTGCTCCTGGTTGTGGAGCAGCTGCTCTATGAACCGGAGGTGCCGCCGCTGGTAGTCCTCCTGGCTCCTGCCACACCTGCTGGCCCGGGCACAGGTGGCTGTTGCAGGCGGGGTGGTGTGCCCTGCAGTCCCAGGTGCTGCGGCTGTGGTGAAACAAGAGCAGCGGTCAGTTCTCCCTGGGGACAAGATGGGTGAAACCCAGCCCCCCTCTGCAAGGCCAAGGCTCCTGCATGACACCCAGCTGCTGCTCCATGGTGGGCAAGGCCCAGACGCACGGTCCCTGGACTCCCTCTCCCCTCCCACCACTCCGTACACATAAGGGGAGCATGATGGTACTCACAGGTGGAGGCCCCCCCGGCCTCGGACGACACAGGAGATGTGATCTGTGCGGTTCTCGGGGGTCCTGGGTCCTGGTCAGGCTCCTGGCAGGCTCCTGGCTCTCGGCGTCCTCCGGCTCCTCCTCATCGGTGTCCAGGACGGGTCCCTCTGCCCCGGGGTTGATGCAGGGACAGCGTGAGCCCCCAGGATGCAGTCCAGGGCCTGAAAGTGGGGGCAGGCCTCCGGGTCGGCTCCTTGCAGGCAGGCCCGGGAGTAGGGCTGCTGCAGGTTCTTTATTTTACAGCAGACCCGCTCCCGGGTCCGCTGGTTGCCTCTGGCGGCCAGGCTGTCAGCCATGCAGCTGTAGACAGCCTCGTTCCTATGGCTAGTGCGGAGATCGTGGACATTGGAGGCTTCCCCTCAAACCTCGATGAGGTCCACGATCTCCGCACTTGACCAAGCGGGCGCCCGCCTCTTGCAGCCCCGGGCAGGCTCCTGGGAGCCGCCAGGCTGTTCCCCGGGAGAGGCGGAGGGCTGGGTGGCATCGGTTGGCTGGCTCATGGTGTGCCAGGTGCAGGGTCTGCTGGCTGGGTGCTGGCAGGCTTGCAACTGGCACAAACTGTGTAGCCAGCCCGTGGCCCTTTAAGGGCTCCAGGGCCGGGAGGGGGGCAGAAGAGTTTCCCTGGTGTTGGCCAGAGTGGCCACCAGGGCAAGCTGGGAAGGATTAGTCTCCCACTAGTTCGAATTAAGTGGCTACACAGCCCTTAAATCGAACTAGCTAATTCGAACTAGGCGTTAGTCCTCGTAGAATGAGGTTTACCTAGTTCGAATTAAGCGCTCTGCTAGTTCGAATTAAGTTCGAACTAGCGGAGCGCTAGTGTAGCGCCTATCAAAGTTAATTCGAACTAACGTCTGTTAGTTCGAATTAACTTTGTAGTGTAGACATACCCTGGGAGGGGAAGAGGAAGGGGAAGGGGAGAGACGGAGGGGAGGGAGAGGCAGGAGGAGGAGGAGAAGACAAAGGTAGAGTGAGTGGCAGGAGGGGGAGAAGAGAAAGAAAGAGAGGGAGAGAGAGGCAGAAGGTGAGAGAGGCAGGAGGCGGAGGAGAGCTGAGACAGGGAGGGGGAGGCAGTAGGAGGAGAGAGAGAGAGAGACAGCGCGAGAGTGGAGGCTTAGGAGAGAAGACCAATGTGGAGGAGAGACCTGAAAATCCTGTCTTATGATGGGCTAATTGGCTAGTTTATATATAAAAGCTCAAAGAAGTCAATCTGTCTCATCTTTACCAGTTTAAACTTTGAATTCTTAAAGTGGAATTTCATTTTGACTTATAAGCAAATATTTAACATGACAGGAGTCACAACAGTTCTAAAAGCCAAATTATTTCTCACTTCTGAAAGCTAATCTTTCTAGATTTTCTTATCTAGATACATGTACCAGAGATCTGTAAATTAAGCTAAAACTTCTAATAAATCTGGTTGATGAAACTTTTAAAAAGTCAGTTTCTAGAATGGATGGATACATTGCATTACGAATCCATTCAATGTTCTCATTTATGAAGAAAGGAATTTACTTAATGCAACATTACATGGCAAGGCAAAGATAGCAATAACAGCTCATTTTCCAGAACTGAATAAATAGAATACTCCAAGTGAGGTCTCATCAGAATCATACAGACAGCAGCATTATCATGGCTGCTTTGGTATATGATGAGCCCCAGGATACAGAATCACTCATTTATTAATTCAACTAGTTAGTCTGTCTTTGTGCAGGAAATTATAGCAGTAGTCTAATAAAGATATGTGAGTAGTCATAATTAGAGAAGTATCCAGCCTCTTAGAGCTGTTTCTCCAAAGCAGTTCAGGCCAGAGAGTCATCAAAATCCATCCATCCCTCCATCCACCCCAACAAATGAAAAGGAACTCCCTGGGGAAGTAGGACCAGCAGCTTACCACATGGAGAACAGCAGCAGCATCTGCGAGTAGCCTTCCCAGTCTCCTGATATTATCACCTGAAATCTGGACCCTGGATTTCTTTATTTACTGTGTTCTTATTGGTTGTTCTTTCCTCCTTTCATTTCATCCGTCAGTGCTACTGCAACTCTTCAGCTACTCAGCCTCACTCACCCTCTCTCTTTCTACTGGACTTCTTATCCTCAACTCTGTCTCCTTCCCTCTCTCTACTGTCTTCCACATCGATTTCCCCCTCCCTTTCTCCTCTATTCTCTCTGCCTTGGACAATCTCTTTCTTTCCCACAGTGCAATGTGAAGTGCCTCTCACCCTTCTCATTAGACTGTAAATTCTTGGGGGCTGGTACTGTTGCCTTCTGTGTTTAAAACTGTACCTCGCACAATGGGGGTTTTGACCTTTACTCTGTTTTTTCAGGGTTACCAATATGCAGTATGAGACTGTGAGATGGTCTGTGTCCATTCTGTGCAAAAAATGTGGCACAAATAATTCAAAATTCTATGCGGCTTTAGGTGGAATGTGCCTTTAAAACTTTTCAAAGATATTATACCATCAACAAGTTTTTCTATTACAGAAAGTATCTGGGGGATCCCTCTCTTACCCCTGCCCTACCTCCCCACAAGCTCTACTTTCCCATAAACTCCCAAAGAAGATTGTTATAACAGTAAGTGAAGCCCAAACAGCTCAGACATGAACTAAGCCTCTCTCATTACTTCATCCCAATTAGGCCCAACAACTTCTCCTATAAAACTTGACCCAGCTGCTCTCTGAGCTTTTTTGGCTCATTGGCAGCTATTCTGCTTCACTACAATATAAATAATAGTGAAATTCAGAGCCATCCCTACTAAGTTTCTATAATAACCGTATTCAAATTTTGCCAAGAAAACAAGCCTCTAAACAACTTAAGGGAATAGGGAAATAGAATATAGATATATTGTGTAAAACAGTGTAGAATACTAAATAAGTAGTATGGAACTTTAACTAGAACAGATCTCAGCTGATTTCAGCAAGCCCCACTGAAGTCAAGGGAATGCACTAGTGCAAATATGTGAATTTAATCATGTTATACAATTACATAAAACAATTGACAACTAACTCCACTATCCTTCAAAAATATGGCAATAAGGAACCAGGCAATCTTACAATAGGCTCAGTTTTTTTTAGAAAGATCTTCTTTAGCATGTTTAACAAACAACAAAAAATAACAACGCAATTACTATCTGTTACTCTGGTTCTGCCTCTCTTCACCAGACTCTTTTAATGCCTTATTACAATGGAAATTAATGTCTAGTTTGTTGTTCTTTGTTAAGCTGGTATTCCTATTAGCATTAGACATGAGAGTTCAAAGAGAGTGATTACTGAAGAGACCAAAAGTACAAAAACTGTTTAATTCACAGAGGAGATGACAGGGGGGAAGGGAAAGGGTATATAATGGTGTTGTTCAAAATAATGACAATATAGAGGATGCAAATAAGGTAGTCCTATTTACAATTTCTCACAATACAACTGAAAGGGAAGGCATTTAAAAATTGATAAGGAAATACTATTTTACACAATGTACAATCATCCTGTGGAAGTCACAAGGTATTGACTGATAGAGCTCTGACTAGAATACAAAAAAAGAGACATTTATAGAAGAGGTAATATTAACATATTAAAAAGATATTATTAAATGACCAAATAGCATTGTTCTTCTGGTCACAAGCCAATTTCTTAACTTTTGGGGGTTTGGAGGAAACTTCACCTATAGCCGTTGATGAATCTAGTACTGCCACTGATGGAGACAAGATACTGAGCTATACATGCCATTAGCAATTCTTATGATTTTGCTGCTTTCCCGTACTTCGCATGTGCCCCCAAAAAGTCAACTGGTGTATTTAAAAAATAATGCATATATATTTGCATATGATTGCCTATGAAGATATAGATAGAAAATTACAAAATTCATTTGGTAACTTTTGTCCATATTTTTAATTCTCTGGAGTCAGACTTTTGTTGTTGTTGATGATGTTGTTGTTGTAACTTCTCTTACTGTAGTAACAGCCACAAATAAACTAGTTCATATACTGGAGCATGTACATGTATGAGTGGACAAACACACACAGCAGTGTGTTTGAACAAACATTTAACCAAATCTTTTAAAATCTCATTAAAAGGTTAACATTTAAAGGTTCACTCCTGCAAATACATAATACTAGATGCAGTACTTATTATATTGAGTAATATCATGTAATTCAGTGTGACCTGTCACAGAATTTTGTATTTGGTAAGCCTTTGGTAAGATGTTTCAAGTTATACACCTGAAAATAAAGCACCCCAAATTACTAGTCTCATTTGAATGTTTAGTTTTTAGTTTTCAAAACCTAAGAAACTAAATGTCTTTCCAAACTGTCTTTTTATTATTTAATTTTCTACATTATAAAGTACTATACAATTTTAAAATTCAAGGGCATGTCTCCTCCACAGCTCAAAAGAAGAATATGTACTGTGACTTTTTACCTTCCATTTTTAATGGTTAAGTCCTCAAAATATTTCTTCTTAATTTTCTGCAGCAATGGGAGAATATAGCTGAATAGCATTTGAATTAGACAATAGTGAAGGAAAATTTCTACTTAAAAAACAAACAAACATGATGCCCCCAGCATATCCTGAAAAAGTTCAAGTAACTAAAAGGGTCTTAACTTGTATTTTGACCTCTTAATATTGTAAGGAAATACTTTATTCATTAACATTTAATCTTATAACATAGCTTTGCAAGTAAGATCAAAAGCTGCCAACTGTTTAGATCTTTCATTTTAAGTTTCATTCTGTGCTTTACCATTACTTTGAGAAAAAAGATAAATTTATTACATATATTGGTGCCTCTACTAGATGGTGACTTCATTCTATGCTATTCCCCGTATAGTCATTTAGGTTACGTCTACGGAACACCGTTATTTCAGAATAATTGACGTTATTCCAGAATAACATAGTACATGTCTACACTACCAGCCTTTATTTTGAAATAATATTGAGCTGGAAGACTTCTTACTCCAACTCATGAGGAATAAGGGAAGTCAAAGGAAAAGTTTTCTGCCTTTGACTTCCTGTTGTGTAGGCAGCACCAAAAGCCAAATATTTCGACCTAAGCTACGCAATTAATGTAATGTATCTGATGGAGTGTTTCACATTGATAGACAGCTAACTGAAGCTTTAAGTTGTTCTGAAGTTAAACCTTTGAACTTTCTTTACTTTAATTGTGAAGGAGTTAAGAATCAAATTTATTTTTAAAGTAAGTTTCCCTTTTAGTTCAGTAGGCTGAAAGGATATATAACTCATCTCTCATGGAAATATACATTTCTAGATCACATCAGAGAGCTTGAAAAAAATCCAAAAAGGCTTCTATGATTACTGACTTTGCAAAGACTGCATGGAGATAAGAGGAATATAATTGGGTTTTTTTTCTTTAGAAGATGGGGGAATGAAGAATATTGAAACAAAACAACATAAAACATCTAGTTTTTAGGGATTGATGTCTCACTTCACATCACAGAATGAAAAAACAACTTTGTCTCCTTTCTTGATTTTTCTTTTCCATTTGAAGTGCTTTGTCTGAGAGCTGTTAAAGATCTTCCATAATTTTTCACATATTTTGTCCAGATTATTTATTTGGGACCAAGATGAAATATAGATATTTTGCACTAAAAAGTAAATGGTTTAGAAATTTTGACCATGGGGATTTAATACTAATCAGACAAATTATTACATGGGGATGTCTATCTAATGAATATAGTAAATGTCTGTACATGTTCTGCTTGAATATTTATCATAGGCAACTTAAAAAGCACTAATTTAATTTAAACTTCAAACATTTAGTATAACGTGTATTTTCTCTCTAATTCAAATAACACTTTAATTGTATCTTGCAGAACAAATCTTTGTCATTAGAGACATGGCTTTTGATTATACCAGCAAAATAATTTAGAATCCATCACTGTTTTTTGTACTGAATGATCCACAATTATCTTCCTAACTCATTTATAAGGTAATTAGATTTTTTTTCCTCCATGTGATATAAAACAAAGAGGCAACTTCAGGGTACCAGTTTAATAGGAAAATCATCACAAAAAGAATGTGATGCAGTTTCAGAACACTTTTTACTTATTAATTTTCTTGATGGAACATATCATTCTAGGACATAGCTATCAACCACTGATGATAATTCAGGCCCCTAACCTGCAAACATTTACATATGCAAATAATTTTAGATGTATCAGTAGTCCCACTGAACTCATGTGGATCAGTATACATAGGGTCAGGGTTTTGTTTCCTTTACAAAGGAAAGAAAATTGGTAGTGAATATATTTTGAACGCTTTAATGATTTATAATCATAAAATCATGGTCCTTCTTGTGGCTTTCTAGCAATGCTGGTGAACTGGATGCCTGATATGGCTCAGAGGTGCTGGCTGGCTAAGAGGGTTGCTGTTGTGGCAGTCATTGAAGCAAAAGCCCAGGCTTGGAAAGAGTTTGGAGAGACCATAAAGAATGGTTACTGGGTGGCCTCAAAGATGTTCAAGCTAATAATCCGTTGCTTTAGGAGGGGCCAGAGGGACATTTCTTAGGCTGTACTAAGATAGGGTGATGTAATGATGAACTTGACCAAGGAGATCATCAGGAACTGATGGAAGGAGCAGTCTGAGGAACTCCTCAACCCAATGGACCTGAAACCTCCAGTGAGATTGGATCTATTTTGATGCTGAGGTCCATATGTCAGTAAAGAGCCTGTATAGTGGTAAAGCAGACTGGATGCATGAGATTCATCCAGATATGTTGAAAACACTGGACAATGTTGAGGCAGCATAGTTAACACACCTCTTCAGTGTTGTATAAAAGGTGGGTACAGTAACTTTGGACTTACAAAGCAGCATGCTGATCCCAATCTTTAAGAAAAGGAGAGTAGAAAGTTTATTCCAGCTATAGGAGGATTACTCTCCTCAGTCTTCCCAGCAAAGCCTGTAGCAGGATGCTGGAAATGAGGTTATGCCTATGACGTGAATCTCAAATTAAAAAACAATGTGGATTGTGTCCCAGCTATGGAAAAATTGACCAGGTCTTTGCTCTCTTAGAGATACCCGAGAGATTGCAGGATCTTGCTAATCCAACCTGCCTTTCTTTTGTAGACCTGGAAAAGGCACATGCCCACATTCCCCATGATGTCTTGTAGGAAGTGCTGTGGGATTATGAGATGCTGGTGCCACTTTTGCCTGCTATCTGACTAATCTATTCTTGGAGTGAGAGTTGTGTTCATATTCTCGGCATTAAGTTGAGTTAATTCAAAGTGGGCACCTAGCAAAGTATTGGATTCTCAGTCCCTTGAAGTCCTCAGATCAAAGTTGGATGCCTTTCTGAATTTGTTTTCACTTTAATCAAACACAAATTACTGGGCTGCATACAGGAGAAATTCAGTGAAATTCAATGTGTGTTATACAGGTCAGACTAGATAATCTAATGAGCCTGGCTTGCACCCAGATCTATGAAGATATTTTATAACTTTATAATTATTATCATTATATAAATGCATATGTAAACCAATGTGTAGGTAAGCAGAAATATCACTGAGACAGAGAAACAGGGATACCTTTCAATGACAATACATTTTAGCATGGATTAACAACTTCTAACTGATAAAGAACAAATAGATATTTCTTCCTTCCAAATCAAAATTGTAACTTTCACTTTGCACTAGTATAAATGCCTACACAACTTGAGGATCATTGTTAATCGGACTTTTAGTAGGATATCACAGCTAGCGTGTGATTCCCTACTCACATAGGCCATGTCCACCCAGTGTAGTATCTTCCAAACTTCAATTTAGTGGGTCTACTGAAGGCTCACTAATGCAAACTGAGAGGGTACCCTACTGGTGCCGGTACTGCTGCTCCTCATGAGGAGTAAGGGAAGTTGAAGGAAGAATTTTCTCCTGTAGACTTACCACTATGTAAACAGTTATTTAAGATACATCGATTCCAGCTACATAATTAACATAGCTGGAGTTGCATATCTTAAATCGGCCTTCCACTTTAGTGTAGACCTACCCATAGAGATACTCATGTAACTCTGATCTGAGCTAATGCACAAAAAATTGTAACATAGGTATGTCATAGGCAATATGGGTATGTCTACACTACCCTCCTAGTTCGAACTAGGAGGGTAATGTAGGCATACCGCACTTGCAAATGAAGCCCGGGATTTGAATTTCCCGGGCTTCATTTGCATAAGCGGGGAGGCGCCATTTTTAAATCTCCACTTGTTCAAACCCCGTGTAGCGCGGCTACACGGGGCTCGAACTAGGTAGGTCGTGGAGGTGTACCGGTAGTTCGGAATAGGAATCCTAGTCCGAACTACCTAGTTCGAGCCCCGTGTAGCCGCGCTACACGGGGTTCGAACAAGCGGGGATTTAAAAATGGCAGCTCCCCGCTTATGCAAATGAAGCCCGGGAAATTCAAATCCCGGGCTTCATTTGCAAGTGCGGTATGCCTACATTACCCTCCTAGTTCGAACTAGGAGGGTAGTGTAGACATACCCTATGAGTGGTGGTGACAAAGATTAGTAGCATTGAGTATGTGCCCACAAAATGTAGGTGGGTTTGTACTCAAAGCAGCTAACCAGTGGCAGCATTGACCACTGAGCATGCTACCATCACTGCACTACAGGTTGGACCTCCCTGGTGTGGCATATTGGGGACCTGACCAATTCTGAAGGAGAGGGTTTGCCAGACTAGGGGAGGTCTGCCAGGCTCCCCTGCCCCTGGGCCACTGGGCTCCCAGCTCCTCGGCCAATCCTGGGGCTGCTAGGGCCCACTGCCCCAAAATTGCCAGACTCAGCTGCTCCAGGCCACCAGGGCTCTGCCACCCCAGGGCCGTCTGGGCTCAACTGCCCCGAAATTGCTGGGGATCCACTGCTTCAGGGTGCTGGAGCTCTGCTGATCTGGGCCACCAGAGCTCTGCTGTTCAGGGCCATCAGGACTTCACTGCCCCCAGAGTCACTGGAGCTCTACTGCTCTGGGCCACCGAATCTCTACTACTCCAGGGAGCCAGGGCTCTGCTGCTCCGGAGCACTGGAGCTCCATTGCCCCGGGGCTGCCAGGGCTCCAATGCTCAAGAGTCACCTGGGCTCCACTGCTCCAGAGGGGAGGGGCCCCATTGCTGCAGGGTTCCAGGGCTCTGCTGTCCTGGGCCACCAGGATTCAGCTGCTCCAGGGCTTCTGGAGCTTCATGGACAGCCCCAGGGCCTCTGGCACTCCGCAGTCCCAAGGCTGTCCAGAGCCAGGACTCACGGGTCCAGGGGCTCTCTGGTCTTACATTAGGACTACGGATATTGCAGGACCAGAGAGTCCCAGACCGGAGAAGTTCAAACTGTACTATTTTGGGGTATGTCTACACTACCACCCTAGTTCGAACTAGGGTGGTTAATGTAGGCAACCGGAGTTGCAAATGAAGCCCGGGATTTGAATTTCCCGGGCTTCATTTGCATGTTGCTGGGCGCCACCATTTTTAAATGTCCGCTAGTTCAGACTCCGTGCCCGCGGCTACACGCGGCACGAACTAGGTAATTCAGATTAGGCTTCCTATTCTGAACTACCGGTACACTTCGTTCCATAAGCAGTAACGGTAGTTCGGAATAGGAAGCCTAATCCGAACTACCTAGTTAGTGCCGCGTGTAGACGCGGGCACGGAGTCCGAACTAGCGGACATTTAAAAATGGCGGCGCCCGGCAACATGCAAATGAAGCCCGGGAAATTCAAATCCCGGGCTTCATTTGCAACTCCGGTTACCTATATAAACCACGCTAGTTCGAACTAGGGTGGTAGTGTAGACATACCCTTTGGCATTCTAGCAAGACAAGAGTTAGCATGAGAATCTTTACACAAGCTGAGCATCATACCCCTAGCTTGCACAGCCAAAGAAAACTTTTCAAGCAAGGTCTATAATAAGTCAAGACAGATAACTCTCCAGATACATGCCATGCTGTTTTGTTTAATTTACTATTAAAACAGGATTATCTACTAGTCCCAAATGTAGCTGATGAGAAACTACCTTTGTGATGTCAAAAGATTCTATTCAGGTCAATTAAATTTGCAATGGATCAAAATTGTGCTCATTGTTACAGTGTGGTTCTGTGTAAAGAAACTGGGGTTTGCTATTATTTGTATTGTGGTTGCATCTATTGTGTCAGGCACTGTCTGAATATATAACAAAGAACCAATCCCTGCCCCAAAGAGTTTTCAATCTCAGTAAAAGAATATAGACAAAAGGTGAATACAAAACACAGATGGAGAGTACAAGGAAATAATGATACATGCTGGACAGCATGATAAGCCATGGCCACAACACACCAGCTAACTAACCTATGCTGATTTTTTTTCAATTTTTTTGTAAAAAGAAAAGTGTAGAGGAGGGATATGAAGGAGGTGTGAATATGTGCAAAATGTTTTCTTTTTTTCTTTTTTATATAAGTAGGCATGACAACTCTTTAGTCTCTTAAATCACCCATTCTGTTTCAGAAGTAACAAAGCTGGCAGATGGCTGACTATCTGAACAAAACCCTAATAGTTTCACTCCTCTTTATTTACCACCAGAAAGTTAATTTACTGGGGAAAATGGGGTTGGGGGTCAACCTAAATCATCATATTCAAAAATGAGTAAAAAAAATGACTAGAACAGATGGCACTCATTGTCATGATTTGAAAACAGTTAAGGGTTATTGGTTTAATGTAAGTGTACAATTGCAAAAAACCCAGCAATATTTCAAACATGAGGAAATTAAAGTGAGTTCACAGTTGCACAGTACCTGGGATGTGATAGAAGTCAATGTGCAAACCACTTTAAACTAAACAGGATACCTTTCATATTCTTCTGGTGCTTTTCTGTGGCTCAGTCTGTTTGCAATGTTATAAAAATGCTAAATTAAACTCACACTGCTGTTCGATTGATGTTTCATTTTGCCATCAATGTTGCAATTCCACATGTGCTGGCATCTAGTGTATTTATCAATGCCTAGCTTGGGACCATTACCACCTTTTAGTTCTTTATCCAAAATAACAAGTAGTTCAGAATTTAAAGTCTTGTCTACGGGGGGATGTAATCTGATAGCTCTGATAGCTGTAGTTCAACAACTAGGGTGTGTCTAGACTACAGGGTTTTGTCGACAAAAGTGGACTTTTGTCGACAAAACTAGACCTGCGTCCACATTGCCTTTGAGTTATGTCGACATAATGTCGACAAAACTCAGCAATTTTGTCGACGTATGTAAACCTCATTCTACGAGGAATAACGCCTTTTATCGACAGAGTTCTGTCGATAGAAGGCATTATTGCATCTACACTGTCCTTTGCGTCCACCCTGTCGACAGAATTGGATGCTTTGTCGACAGAACTGGATGTCGTCTAGACGCTCTTTGTCGTCAGAAGCTTTGTCAACAAAAACTTCTGTTGACAAAACCTTGTAGTCTAGACATACCCCTAGTAATGACCTAATTCTCTTCCTGAATTATACTCTCATCACTACACATTTTACAATCCCACTCCCACAGTCTCTTCACATATGGAACACACAGCTTCTCTAAGAGTTCCCAATGCCAGAGTTTGCAAGACCAAGGCTGAAGGCTTTCCAGTATCCTCGTCTAGAAGGAAAGCATAGTGTCAATCTTCTCAGTATTATTCTTGCAGGCATAACTGCAACTTTGCCAACTGCTGCTTTGGAGATGATTCTATACAACCCCTGTATATATTACACAGTGGTTTGGGGGAACAGCCTGTCACCAGTTGACATATAATACCTTAGGGCAGGGGTTCTTAACCTTTTTACCTTCACACCGCTCCTGAAAGTGAACTTCATGTTTACACCCCCCCGGAAGCCATTTTGTGCACAGCCTAGCCCTGCCCCCTCACCTCACAGGAAGGTAAGGGGCGTGGCTAGGACTATAAGAACTCTGCCAGGGAGCTCAGTTGGGGCCCAGCCTCTGAGGGAGACAGAGGCCTGCCCGCCTGCCCGCCCGCCCGCCCGCCCGCCCGCCCAGAGCTCCTGGCTGATGAGGCTGAGACCTGGCCCAGGCCTCCCACAGCTGCCTTCCCTCAGGACAGCGAAGACTTTCCTGCCTGGGCCGTCGAGGCCTGGCCAAGCTGGCCAGCAGGGCAACACTCTGACCTAGAGGAACCCAAGGCTTTACTGGTGCCTGGTGATTCTGAGGACTAGCCTGAGCTGAAGGCCTGGCTCGATTCCCGAGGCCTGCCTGAACCCTGGGACTCACTGTGGGGTGAGTGAACCCTGTTACAATGCCTAAATGAATAATATGAGCTTTTTACTTTGAACCGTCTCCTAACAAATTTATGTAATATTTGAAGATGAAAGTCGGCAATGCTCACGTACTGTTATTGTAGTGTGTCATCACATAGGCCTGATTGATTCGCACTGCTCTCGTAGTGTGCTGATCTCTAGAAGTTAATAAGAAATTAATATTATAAACATTAATTATGAAGAAATCTAAACTTTAGAATTTTATCCAGTGAGAAGGCAATTGTGATAAATTTTCTGGGAGGCACACTAGGCACACCTCCCCTGTATCCCCTTCACACCTCCCCTGGGGAGGGCGCACCTCACTGGTTAAGAACCTCTGCCTTAGGGTATGTCTACTCTACAAAGTTAATTTGAAATAACAGCCATTATTTTGAATTAACTTTAATAGCATCTACACATACAAACTGCAATCTTGAAATAAATTCAAAATAGTGGAGCCCTTATTTTGAATTTGGTAAACCTCATTCTACGAGGAATAACACTGAATTCGAAATAGCTAATTTAAAATAAATGCTGTGTAGACACTTATTTCAAATTAGGGGGCCTCCAGCCCTTCCCAGGGAGCCCTGGTGGCCACTCTGGGCACAACCAGGAAAACTCATCTGCTCCCCCCTCAGCCCTGGAGCCCTTAAAGGGGCAGTCTCTGGCCACAGTACCTGTGCCAGTTGCCAGCGTGCCAGCACACAGACAGCACACCATGCACCTGGCACAGCAGGAGCCAGCCATTTGCTGCCACCCAGCCCTCCACCACTCCCCAGGACCAAGCTGGCGGCTCCCAGGAGTCTGCCAGTGGCCGCAAAAGGTGGATGCCTTCCTGGTCTACTGCGGAGATCGTGGGCCTCATTGAGTTTTGGGGGAGACCTCCAATGCCCACGATCTTCACACTAGGCACAGGAATGCGGCCATCTACAGCCGCACGGCTGCCAGCCTAGCCACCAGAGGCCACATGTGCAGCCAGGAGCAGGTGAGCAGCAAAATTAAAGAACTGCAGCAGGCCTATGCCAGGGCCTCCCAACCTGGGGCTAAGCCGGAGAACTACCTGCACTTTGAGACCCTGGACTGCATCCTGGGGGGTCAGATGGTCTGTGCCCTCCTGGTTGTCATTGACCCCAGGGCAGAGAGCCCTGACACAGGGGAAGAGGAGCAAGAGGAGGAAGACAGCAGCCAGGAGCCTGCAGGGAGAGTGCCCTGCACCCAGGACCCCCAAGTGGAACCAGAGAGCCCGTCAACAGCCTCACCCGAGGCTGGGGAGGCCTCCACAAGTGAGCAACCTCATGGTCCCCTTATGGGGGGCAGGGAGGGACAGGGAGCCCAGGGCCCATGCGTGTTGGCCTTGACAACCACAGAGCAGGTTGCAACCTGGGCATCTGCCATGCCAGCCAAGACTTGTGGCTCCAGCTGGGTGCCATGCGGGTACCCTGACCTGTTTCCCACATGTGTCTACACGTGAAGGCACATGACAGGCTCCTGACCCCAGGGAGAGACACTGCCCTCCCTCCAGACGCCCCCTCTACACAGAGGCAGGGTACATCTCCCCCGCACCCACACACCAAACTATAGGCAGTCCAGGGGCTGGGATGCAGTCCTGGGCCAGCTCATGCCCTGGGATAGCAGGACGTGATGGTGCCTTGCAGAGGAGGGCTGGGTTTCATCCGCTATATCCCCAGGGAGAAATCACCACTTCTCTTGTTTCACCACAGCTGTAGCACCTGCAAGTGCAGGATGGACCACACCGCCTGGACCATCCACCCACACCTGGGCCAGCAGGCACTCCTGCAACCAGAAGGAGTTCCAGAGGCAGCAGCAGCGGTTGCAGGGACGTCAGGTCTACAGCCAGGAGCAGTGGTTGCAAGAGGACCTGCAACTGCGGCGGGAGAGCTTGAGGGAGCTCCGGGAGCAGGGCCATGCCCTCTTTGAGCACCTGTAGTCCCTGGTGGACCGATTGCTGCCCCAGCCCCTGCGGTTGCCCCAGCTATCACTCCTCTTTCCACCTCTCCTTTCTAGACATTGCAGCATCAAGACAAGAGCAGGAATTAGGAGCCTTCTGAAGTTCTACTGTCCACAGAAATTGTATGTTTACACTAGCTCGTTAGTTCAAGCTAGGTAGGCAAATGAGGGCAACCAGAGTTGCGAATGAAGCCCGGGATTTAAATATCCCGGGCTTCATTTGCATCTTCCCGGGCTCTGCCATTTTTACATCCCCCTTAGTCCAAACTCCATGCCCGTAGCTACGCACGGAGTAGGTTGTTCAAATTAGGATCTCTAATTCAAACTACCAGTACTCCTCGTGGAACCGGTACCTCTTGGAAGGAGGAGTACTGGTAGTTTGAATTAGAGATCCTAATTCGAACTACCTACTCCGTGCCGCGTGTAGCTACGGGCACGGAGTTTGGACTAAGGGGGATTTAAAAATGGTGGCGCCCGGGAAGATGCAAATGAAGCCCGGGATATTTAAATCTCGGGCTTCATTTGCAACTACAGTTGCCCTCATTTGCCTACCTAGCTCAAACTAATGAGCTAGTGTAGACATACCCAAATTGTCTAGAACAATCTCCCCTAGTAAGGATGTACTCCAGTTCCTCCTTGTCTTACAGGTAACAATATCACCTCAATTAATAGCCCATACATCCTCTGGTTGGGAGGAGCTTTAAATCTCATTGATAATTTGTTCTTATTTCAAGTTATTCTTTATCTCTACCATATTCATCTAAAGCTGTCTTTGAGACATACAAGTGCGCAACATCAAGCTCTCTTTTGGCTTATCGAGGGAGTTGCCTCCAACTCCAATGATGGCAGTCAGCATAAAGTGAACATAAGAAACAAAGACCTTGTTTTAATTCCTTTACAAAGTTCATTAGGTATGGGCAAAAATGGTCATACAGGGAGGGAATAAAGTAATTTCTCTGAAAAGGGAGGCAGAAAACTGGCAAAATGCAAGAAGGGAAATGTAAGGGGAAAGGGTAGAAGCTAATCAGTATTACTGTATTGCTGCCCCCAAAGCATTCTTGTGACTTAAGGTCACAATAAAATCTCCAAGGGGACTGGCAAACTTCCCAAAGATTAATCACCAGAATGGTTTACTGTTTAACTTAAACAACTAAAACAAGCATCTTTGAATACTAACGTTAGTCCCTGCTCAGAATCCCTTCCTCTTTATTCAGGCAAATTGGATTGTTTTGATGATTTCCCGAAGTGAAATTCCTGTGTGTCATATATAAGTCTAGAATGATTCTTTACAGATGAATTATACACCTTTGAAAATGGAGATTTACTATATAGTAGAAATACTGAAAGACCATACATGAGCTGGAGGGATGTCAGAAAGTCAGCAGTTGAAATACCACAACGCTGCCACATCGTATAGTACAAAAAAACTCAGATAAAATTATATTTCAACTATATAACAGAGCCTATAATTGAAAATGTATTTGGCTTCATAAGCACACTTCACCGTAGAACAAAATGTTCCAGTTTTATAACAAAGTATTGTATGCTGCTTTTTTTGTTGTTGTTGGTTTTTTTTTGCTTGTTTACAGCTGACTGAAATATATTGGGCCAAAGAAAATTACTGACAAATATGGGGGAAATATAGATTTCGTCATATATGTTGAAACAAATACTTTTGTGGAATAATAAACTCTGATGCCAAAACTATAGCACTGACAGAAATATGGGTTGGTTGACTTTTTGAATTAGATAGGGACTTTCTGTCTGGTGAAGAAGGAATGGCTGGAAAAATCTGGAATCTTTTCTGTGGTAAGCAAAAGAAGGAATTGAACCTGTTTGGCTTTCTACTATGTACCCATCACCCTAATGGCGCCTTCCCTAACCAGTTGTTCCCTAACCAAGGAAAGATATCAGAGTATGCAAGTCCACAGTACTTTGTGGTTTACCACTGACTGTACAATCATCCACTGTGCACTTGGCAATACTCAAGATCCAGAAAGGTTTTTAGTGACTGTGCACTTACAGAAATAGAATTGTATGAATATATTAAGAGTATGTAACTTATTAGCAGCATTTAGTGATTATTTTTTTTCTCTTTGGCAGCTATTCAAGCAAAGGTCAGAACCTTCCCCCACCCATTGCCACCCCCCTTTGTACACAAAAAAGCCTAAATAAATTATTGAGACTTTCTTTTTTTCTCCAGCAGAGAATGGATGGGAGACGTGACCACTTTAGAGAGACACTGGGACATCTGAATTCTTTCTTTAAAAAAAAGAAGAAATTTAGGAAACCAGTAGAAACCTGGGAGAGTAAGGCCAAATATGGGTATAACCAGCAAAGTTTCGTTACATTCTATCAAAAGTAACTGTATGCTGTTTCACGGAAACATCAGACTAATTAGCATTATGTGGCTCATTAAACAGAAATCATAGCCTGGTATTGCCTGATGTAGCAATTATATAGCTTACTTATGAATTTCCAATTATTACTTTGAAGGCAGTCAAGTTCTTGTCCCAGAAATCTCTAAGAACATAGACCTATATTCAAACAAGCATGTTAGCCCTATGTACTACTTTGGGTAGTAACTTTTCTGTTCAGAAGATATAATGTAAACTCACAAGAGGAGGACATTATGTAGTCCATATCACTAAGGGTATGTCTAAACTACATGGCTCCGTCGACGGAGCCATGTAGATTTGTTGTTTTGGCAAAGGCAAATGAAGCCGCAATTTAAATGATCGCAGCTTCATTTAAATTTACATGGCTGCCGCGCTGAGCCGACAAACAGCTGATCAGCTGTTTGTCGGCTCAGCACGCTAGTCTGGACGCTCCGCTGCCGACATCAAAGCCCTTTGTCGGCAGCCCCAGTAAACCTCATCCCACGAGGAATAACGGGGCTGCTGACAAAGGGCTTTGATGTCAGCAGGGGCGCGTCCAGACTAGCGCGCTGAGCGGACAAACAGCTGATCAGCTGTTTGTCAGCTCAGCGCGGCAACCATGTAAATTTAAATGAAGCCGCGATCATTTAAATCGCGGCTTCATTTGCCTTTGCCTGTGTCTAATCTACATGCCTCTGTTGTCAGAGGCATATAGTCTAGACACAGCCTAAGTGTTACACTAGGCTGCAATTTTAAATCTCCACAAACTCTGCTGTCTATGGAAACATCTATTTGGTCTTTCTTCAGAGTAAGGAATTTTGTTTAATTTGTTTCTATATAGCATCTGTTCTATGCCTGAGACCTGCTAATATGGACTCCTTTTCCCAGATTGGCAAATCTGCCTTTTAATGGACACATTGAGATGCCTCCAGCCATTGGTTTACTTAGTCTTACAGTCTTCACAAGTTCTTGTGCTTCTAATTCTTGCAAATACTTTCCTGACTTTCATGAAAGATCTAATTCCTTTGCTATTAGCTTCTAAAAATTATAAAGGGAGAGGCTTCAGAAATGTACAGTAACTGAAACTTCTGTAGTTTAACAGTATGCCCAAACTGTTTTAAACTGAGATAATGGCTTACTGCCATTATCTCAGAGACAAATGTAGGTTCTTCAAGCACTAGATTGTACTAGGTCAGGGCCCTAGTGATGGGTAACCTTCTTTCCCCCTTTTTGTAGCTTTAGATGTAAGCACGTAGATGAGAAGGAATGGGCTATAAAAAGTGAAGAATTTATACATTTCATCAATGATATAGCCGGGAGAGTAAATGTATGTATCTTAATGGGTCATATTGGTGCACTGCTGAAAGAGGGCAGAGTTAAGGTTACACATGCAACTTTAACTGGGCAATTCCTGTTTTCCAGATGTCTGAGTTTTGCTCAACTCAACAGTCTACAGGGGCACAACATACCACCAAGGAAACTAAACTGTCTGTTAATGTAATTTTTGACATCTACATTTTTTAATTTGTCATCCTGCTTTTCTGCAACAAATATAGTCTTTCCTTCCCTTCTCACTGTCTACTCAAAAAGGGCTTTGAATAAGTTAGGCCAGATGAAACAAATACAAAACCAGTCACAGCAGATTCTGTGGAACTGGGACTGAAGGGACAACATGGAGACTGGGGCTCAGTTAGAACCAGATCTCTCATGCAGCACTTCTGAACACAGTGGTAATGCCTCTCACTTGCCAGGACCATCCTGGAGTGTAGAATAAAGACATTCTAGTGGGAAACCAGCCCCAGGGGTCAGAGGAAACAGGAGAAAATTTAAGGGGTAGCCTCAGCAGATTACATAGCAGAGGATGTTGAAAACAGATGATGTTACCATGCTGCCTTCTGCAGTTTTTATACTGTGCTGATTGACTATTTGATTCTTATATACTCTTCACTTCTGTCTCATTCCACATGGGCTCCATGCCCTCCTTCTCCCTTCTCTCCCTCTTCTTCTTTGCCCTTTCCCTTCACTTGCATTCTCCCTGCCTTTCTCCCTGCCTTTGTTTTTCTGTTAGTAACTAATCCTCTCCTAACAAATCCTATTCCTAGAACTCAAAAAAAAAAATTCCATCTCCTCACCTCCTTTTTCCTATCGAAACTGTGGAAAGAACTAGTATGATAGTTCCAAACTAACGCTGTTCACTATCTCTTCCTGCACTCCATTTTTGCCTTGTGTATTACTATGGTTATCTCTTTGGGTCAGGAAAAACCTACTACTCTGTACAGTGCGTAGCACAATGGGACTCTGCCATTGGTTGGCCCCTATATGCTACCATTATACAAATAATAATAAAACAGTAAGGAGGGTGTGGTAAGTATGAATACCCTCTTGGGTATTTATTGGTGCTAACCTTGTGTAGCTTTTACTTTCCCTGAATGTATTTATGAATAAAAGCTCATTCAGATGAACACGCATAAATGAACAGATAAAAGAAGTTGCAATACTGGTAGAATAAACCAGTCAATTTTCATTGGGATTTTCCTTAAAGCCGAAGTGAGTTAGGTGCTGTAGGATTTTGAAAATCTCAAGCTTTATTCTCAAGAATGATTTTTCCTCTGCTCACCCATAGCCACACAGGAGAGTTAATTGCTTTCCTCAGGCACAAATAGGGTCAGACATGTCTTGTACTACTTTGTTAGTTCAAATATAGGCACATTTCAATGGCTTTAAAAAAATCAGTGTAAAAAGAATGAGTGTTCAGCAGCAAAAAGGGCTCAGAAAGCATCCCATGGTCCTTAACAGAGCAAGTGGAGGAGCAGCAGAAGAAGCAACTTTGTAGAGAAAGTGCTTTTAAACTGTACCATATTTAGAGAAGGTGTGTTGCTTGGTGATGAAAAAACAATCCATTTTGGTAAATATTTATCCTATCTCATGGCAAAGAAAAAATCTACATCATATGCAACAGTTAAATTGTAAACTTTTTTCAGTGGCTAGGAAATTAATTTTTAAACAAAAGTGCAGCAGTCAGAGCTGGTGGAAAAGCATGTTAGTAAAATATTTAACAATACGAGCTGGTCAATGGCTGGAAAAAATAATGTTTGCTTTTTAATATTGAATGTTAAGAGGCATTTGGCTGCCACAAAAGCAACATGTTAATACTATTTAACACTTAAAAGCCACTTGGCAGCTGGAAAAGAAATGGCTCATAAAAATGTTTCATGTATACAGCTGCACGCTAACAGGAGGGACCCACTCCTTCCACTCAGTGTTTTATGTTGTTGCTGCTCAGTTGACTGGAAAGTAACTTTTACAATATCTTTAAACCTTAAGGACTCTAAGTGGCAACAGCAGAATTCAAAGCATATGCCAAACTATGAATAACAGATTGAACAATGTTGTTTGATATATTGATTCATAGATTGGCTCCCCACCCTTTCCTCCCTCTTTCTTACCTTTTCAAGTCTGATTTTTGCTACTTTCATGCGAAATAGAAAACATAGCCCAACATTCTCTATAATGTTACCTGGTCACCACGTAAGCATGTTGCAAAAATAATGTTTAAAGTATATCCAAAAAACAGTGCTGGGTGGCTTCTTAAGCAAAATATTTCTCTGCTGAAAACCTGCTTTAAAGCATTTCAAATTGACCAGGATAAAGGCAATCTTCTGGTCAAGAAAATGAAAGATCTTGTATCCATCCTGAAGAGAGTTTTTCAGTTAATGTCACTTCAAGACACATTGTGTATTCCCCTAGCATCATCAAGAAAGTGACACGTATTTGCATTGGAAGATCTGAGAATTGTTTCATTTCCTACCTTAACAGCAGCTCATTGAGAAATAAGTACACTTGATGAGCCAAGCTCTGGCTATTCATACTGATACATCACAATGATGGGCTACTTGTCAGGTAAAGAGGAGGTAGGGGCATATGATTGGCAGGAAACACAAACTTACACACAGTGCATGCTCTTCAAGAAGGACAAAGCAATTTCTTTGAAAAATTATCATAATAAGCATCAGCCAGCAAAGAAAGAAGCAGAGGAGAAAAACTATGTATTATATTTCAGTTATCATCCATCTGGTAAGTGGTGACTAATTTTCACAGCTCATTTTGATGGGATCAAGTTCAAATAAGTATTGCTGGAAAATGTTTTGCTTAATGAAGAATGTTGGGAAATAAACAACATTTCAGGCAACTTGGAGATGAATTTGGGCAGCAGAGTCAGGGGCAAATGGGATCCCTCTTGTGTTAGTGTAGAGAGCCCTCATACAAGAGAACCAATCAGGTTCTGTTGCATTGTGGTAGCAAGAAAAAGAAGGAAGTGGGAACTGGCTATGTAAGAACAGGCATTCCGTGTGAGGAACATTCCTTGTGAGGAAGGTGGCAACACAGGAAATGGGGACATTGCAGAGTGTGCTTCAGAGAGAAAGTCAGAGGGCTGGAAGATGTATATGGATAGATAAGTGGAAATTTTCCCATCATCCCAAGGATGACAGGAAAGTATCAGGGCCATGGGCTCTCTGAACAAACTGCAACTTTGTGTGTTTCACAAGTGGTCATGCCCTGTTTAAACTGTGAAAACTGACTGTTTCCAAGGATTTTTATACAGTCTTACTATGCTCCCTTCTGACTTTTAACTCTGAGTCTATGACTCTATTTACTTCTATCTTTTCAAAGTGTTGCACTGTTATTTAGCGATATAACTCCCCTTGTAGTTTGTGGATGTTGTGTGCCTAAATCCTGGCAGACAACCACGCAGTAATACAGGGTTATAATACTTTAAGAAAAACTTAGACTCTTTGTTGAGCACAGCCAAAACTGCTGGGAAATGCAAAAAAGGCCACCGGTAGCACACAGTGGATCTTAGAACAAGTTTACAAATCCTGTTAAATTGATATATAAAGACTTTATACATAATACTTTCAGAAAAGAATAGGCTATTACTGTGGGCTATGGGATCATCCCTATGCATGTCAGTAGGAAGTTAAAAAGAATGTCCACATAAGCATGTACTTACTTTTAACAACCATCTCCCAGAGAAAGGTGTTCAGTCATTCCTGGTTGCCTTAGGAGGCATCATCCATAGCTTTCTTAAAAGAGGTTGTTCTTGATACCAGGATTAGTGAGCAGGTCTGTACACAACCAGCTGTTGCTGTTTGACTATGGAATGTGTATATACTTCTCCTGCCAAAAAACAAAACAGCAAGCTTAATGTGAGGTCAAATTGCCTCAAACTTAAGGTGAGGTCAAATTGCCTCAAGCTTAAGGTGAGGTCAAATTATTTTCACATTTTTTTTCTTCCAATTACACAAGTAGTGAGAATTCCTTGCCACCACTCCACAATTGGTCTACTCCACAAACATTCCAGCACTTTAAAACACACGTTTCTTAGGTAGATCTGGAACTAAAATGAGACACACATAATGGCCATTCAATTATGTGATATACAAAGGATATTGCAGAGATGGTAAGCTGGTGATAACTGGTGTGAGTTTTTTGAAATCAATGAAGCTATATTAGTCTGTAGTAACTGAAGAGTTTGCCCCACTTTTGAAATGGTAGTTTCTGTGTGTACTAATCCCTCATTTGGAAATTTTCAGTCTCATTCACCTTCTTACCATAACAATTGTTTTCATGCTATTTTTTGAGTCACAACCCTGTTGCAAATTTCACACATGGAATGTGTGACCTGTTCCAACTCGTATGCTCATTTACTCAATTCTAATCACATGCACACAATGCCAGGGTGAACTTTGCTCCAAATGTCTACAAATGATTTCATGTTGCAAGTGAATAACTATTAAACTGGCTTTTATTTGCCTTCCCAGTATTTTGCCTTCTCTGCAAATCTGTCATAATCAATTCAATAGTTTCATTGCACTTCCCTGAGTCATCATTACAGTGTGAGAATTGTACTTCATAAACATTTCTAATCATAAACACTTACCTTCCCATAAAATATATTCTCCCTTCTTTTTTTTTGTAATTTACATATCTGAATTCTCGAATTCTCTTAGCTACATAATATTTCTTGTGCAGTGATATTCTTACTGCCTGGTGCTATGTACTGCAAGTTGAAGAACTCTTTGCAATATTTAAGAACCTTTCACAGCTAATAGCATTAAACTGCTTTTTATTTTGTTTTATGATTTTCTTTAATGTTAATTACAGGAAACTGCTCTTGTGATTAATTTTGCATGGCCTTATTTTACTTGCAGTCTTGAAGCAGGGGTCTCCACTGAGATCAGCATTGAGATCTAAGTAGCACTTTACTTCAGAAGCATCCTGATTTCATTGGAACTATTCATTAAGTTGATATTCACCATGGGAAAGGATATCAGAATCTGACTCTAAAATGTGACATCTAAGATGTGAAACTTGGATTTTTAGACAGATAAGCACCCAAAGAAAGATTTCTAGAGCTATTATTAAATAATATTCTATGAAAAAAACAGATAGGATCAGATGCCTTTGGCAAGTCACTTTCCCAGTTTAACTTCCCTGTCCATTACTATATTCAGACTGATTTAAAACAAATTCTCAGTCACCATATCCATGGGACCAAAGTCTCCCTTCCCAAACAGCCTGAAGATATACCTGTCATTCCATCACCTATCCCCTTCTCTTCCAACCCCCTAATTCTAATAAAATGTAATATGCATCAAGTCTCAAGATGAAAGCAAAACTTCCATTCTCATAAAACATACTTAACTTTCTGCTTAACACTACTTTGTTCCACAACCTATGCTGTCCAGGGTCATCCTGTGATGTTGTTGGCTTTCTTCCTCAGGTCAACAGCTTTGGTCTGGTTCCATCACATCTTCCTATTGCTACCCTCTTATGACACTTCTGTCTCTTCTAATACAAGGGTATTTCAGGTCTCATTATATGTAGCCCCTAAAGAAAAGTAGTGTACCACTTGCCTGGCATAGACACTCACATCTCATTTTTCAGAAGACTACTTGCTCTTGACTAAAGATTTATTATGGGGATGAGGAGCTAGATCTTCTAGGGGAAATCAAAGATTTATCAGGTATTTTCCTCCTCCCATGTGATGAACATGACTGTTGTGGAGAGAATCTGTATGGTGTCCATATCGGAGAGAATAGTCTAGAATTAAATAAAGCGCTGAATGATTTAAAAATGGGTCCAGCTCCCAGATATGATAGAATTACACCTGAATTTATGGAACATCTGGATCCTCATGATTGGGGAATGGTTCATTTGGTTTTTCAACAGAGTTCTGCAGGAATCCAGGCTGCTTAGAATTTGGTGCCAAGCAAATGTCGTCAAGTTGCTGAAACTACACTTGCCTTTGAGCTACAGACCAATTTCACTCTACGCAGCTGCTTAAGGAGCTTGAAGATCTGATTTGCAAAGAATTTCACCATCTGTGGAAAGTATACCGTCACCAGAGAAAGCTGGTTCTCGCCATGGTTGTAGTAGTACAAGTGATCGAGTACATGTGAACACTTACAACTTTCAGCAAAAATGGATTCCAAGTTGCAAACTGATCTAGTTTTCTTTCACCTGACTGAGGCACACAATACACTATGGCACATGGGCCTGCTAGTGAAATTGCCTAGAAGTACGACAAGTGAGTTAGCACGTGGAATGGCTCTACTTTTGAGAAATTGACATTTCCTTGTCCATCTTGGTAGAACAAGTGCTTGGAGCCACCTGAAGAACTGCCTCCTGCAAGGAACAATATTACCTTCAATGTTATTCAATTTACATTGAATGTATAGTAGGCCTTGTAGATTTGTGTATGCAGATGACCTATTCCTCAGCACTCAGTCACACTCCTTTGACATACTTGAGAGTGTTCTGAATGCAGATTTGGTATCTATGTCCAATTATTTTCATCATTTGGTGGCTGATACTAAGTGAAAACAGGCTGTGCTGAGTATCTTCCACTTACATCATGCACAATCAGGCAGACAGCTGAGCATAGGTCTTAGGGTTTAACAAATATTCACACAATTCCCACCCAGTTTATTTCGACATCACATTAAGGACTGCCATATACTGTGGCCATCTTACAAAGATGGCAACTAAGGTCAAAACATGTAAGAACCTGTGTGGAAAACTGGGCCAGTGTGGAAAATTGTGTGGAAAACTAGGCCAAAACTACATAGTGTGCCAACACTCACACATTACACACTTCAGCAATAGCATTCTGCTATGAAGCAGTGGAGTATTGTGTTAGAGTGGGGGCTCGCTCATCTCATGCAAAGATGACCAGTGGCCGAATTAATTTTACTATGTGGATAGTTTCAGGTACACTTAAATCTTTTACTCTGCCCTGGTTACTGGTTCTCTGCAATTTGGCTCTACCTAGTGTTCACATAGAAGAATGTGCAGCAAAGCTCGTGATGAAATTGTATGATATGCCATATCTATTGTTTTTCTTCTCCCAAGAATTGTAGATTTTAACACTAGAGAGATCATTATGATTATCTAGCCTGCAAGATAGAGACCATGGAACTTCACCCGGCAGTGGACTCGACTTTCATTCTGAAACCAGACTCAATGGCTTTTCTATCAGGGTATGTCTGCACTACAAAGTTAATTTGAAATAACAGTAGTTATTTCAAATTAACTTCAATAGTGTCTACACATGCAAACCGCTATTTCGAATTTAATTCGAAATAGCAGAGCGCTTATTTCGAATTTGGTAAACCTCATTCTATGAGGAATAACACTAAATTCGAAATAGCTATTTCAAATTAAGTGCTGTATAGACACTTAATTTGAAATAGGGGGCCTCCAGCCCTTTCCAGTTTCCCCTGGTGGCCTCTCTGGGCACAACCAGGAAAACCCTTCTCCTCTCCCCCAGTCCCAGGGCCCTTAAAGGAGTAGACTCTGGCCACTGGGCACGTGCCAGAGCCAGGTCTGCCGGCAGCCACAGACCCTCACACAGTGGCCGCACAATGGCAGCCAGTGGCAGCCAGCTGTCCCCCGCCCAGTCCCTGAACATCCAGGGGCCAGCCAGGGGCCATAGATGGCATGCGTCCACCTGGACTAATGTGGAGATCATGGACCTCCTTGAGATTTGGGAGGAGGTCCCCAATGTCCATGATCTCTGCACTAGGTGGAGGAACATGGCCGACATGCTCCTGACCTCGGGGCGGGACACAGCAGGATGCCCTCCCTTCACACGCCCCCTCTACACAGGGGCAGGGGATATCTCCCCTCCTCCCCGGCCTCACGATACACAGCACAGGGGCATGGGTGCGGTCTCGGGGCAGCTTCCACTCCTGGGCAGAGCTGGATATGCTGAGCTTGGCCTCTGTGCAAGCACATCGGCTCTGACGGTGCAGGGCACGGTCGCCTTCACCTAGCAGGGGGGGCTGGGTATCATCCACTGTGTCCCCAGGGAGAACTGACCACTTCTCTTCTTCTTCACAGCCGCACCACCTGCACGTGCAGGGTACACCACCCCACCCGGGACATGATCCCACACCCGAGGGCTCCGCAAGACCACTGCAAAAATGCAGGCATACCACGAGCGGCACTTGGCAGCCCTGCGAGGCTAGACCTACATCATGGAGCAGCACCAGCTCATAGAATGAAGAAGACAGGCCTTCTGAAAGAGCATGTTTTCTCTTCTGATAAAAAAAGCGGAAGAGCAAACGTGTTCCCTGGATGTGGTAGAGTTTTTCTGGAATACCTCCAGTATACTGGAAAACCCCGCAGTCTAGATGTACCTCTACAGTGAGTGTAACACACAATAAGCTCATTTAACAGCCGGGAAAACATAGACTTCCTCGATGTCCAAATAAAAGTTATACTAGTTCAGTCTCCTGTCTCACTTCTAAAAATTAGGTTTCAGTGAGACAATTGTCAATAGAAATGGTGGGCTGAAGAATTTCTACCTCAGCATCAGCCACAGATAAACACTTCTTTTGGAAGGCAAAAACTTTTTGCCTTCTCTGCATGGTGTCATAGCCATGTGGAATGCAGGTGAGTTAAAATGTATTGGAAGTCACGGTGAAGAGTTATTTATTCCATTTAGAAGAAAAGAAATGGGAAATGCACATTTTTCAATTCTCCGTTCTACGTTTTGCTTGTGTGAAGGGCATCATGAATGGATGGTTCTGCATTGGCTGGTTTTTGGTGATGTTTGCAAGTTCTCTGCAAGAAACTGCTGAAAACAATCTAGAATATTCTTAGTGGCAATTGACTGCTAATGAGACAACCTCAAGCACCCCTTTCCAGGCAATTTTCTTAGCTGCAGCCAATTGGAACTTCTTTGGATACCGGGTAGGTTAGATTACCAAGAGACACTGTGTTTCTAAGCAGGAGTCTCAAGGTAATCAGGTAATTTTAATATATTTCCTGCAGAAATCCTCAGTCCCTTCTGCAAAGACTTCTCTTTTTACAACCTATGTTTATTTCATAACCTGGAGAAATCACTTTATTTGCTTGGAATTCATGAGATAACCCTGCCGCTGCTCCCAGCAACACCTGCCAAAACTAATTTGATTGCTTTACATATGGAGTACAATTATAGAACTATCCACAAACTCAAAATGCAGCTAGTATTTTATACCACTTATAGTGCTGTTGCTCCAGTACTGATTATGGGTTTCAGGATGTGTAGGGAGAATGGGAAAATTACTATGAGCATTCTGAGTTGCTGCATGCTTTTCAGCATATTTAATGAAGCTAAGCCATGTGGTAAAGTACTAATTATGCAAATCTCTTCCTAATGCTTGTCATCTTTTTTTCCATAAATAGACCTGCCTAGATCATTCATAGCCATTTGTTTGTTATTAGTGCTTTTTTGTTTTCCCCATTCAGCTACTTTAACAAACCAAGAAGTTGACTGGAGTTATAGTCAGTCTGTGTTAAACACTGTCTGTTTTGGTGAGGAATAATCAACAGAACTGATGCTTATTTGCATAACAGTGGAGTCAGATCTTGGATTCGGGTCCCATTGTGCTGGGGGCTGCACATAAACAATGAAAAAACTGACCCTGCCTTGAAGAGCTACAGTTTAAATAGACGAGGAAAGAGAGAAGGAAGGGAGAGGATCAAAAACAGACAAGGAATCACCAGATAACAATGAGCAATTATGATTCACATAATAAGTAAGAGTAACAATGCACTTGTTGCCTAGCCATTATTAAGTGTTTAGAACCTTCATGGAAAAGATGAGTTTAAAGGAGGAAGAGGTATATAACATTTGTGATTTTATGAATTTTTACAGGGCATTTTTCCCATGCATCAGGGACAGCAGGAGAGAAAGGACAAAAGTGTTGGAAGAAAACTGGACAGGCTAGAATTGTTGACAGAGCAGAAGCCAAAATAAGTAACTCAGCTGGTAGAATGGACAAACCAGGAAGAGCCTTAAAAGAGAAGAGATGTTTGTGTTCAAAGCTGTGGAGAATGGGGAAGTCAGTGGAAGGGGAATGCAAAGGCGGAGAACAGAGAAAGTTGAAAGCCTGGAAGATGATCCATTGCCTTTCTATGACGTTTCCCTGATCTTTTGTATTATTGCTGATATACTTTGTGCCACAAAGACAATATAGGTTTTTAAACATATTAATTTTATATTCAAACTTGTAGCATTTTCAGTATTATTTTCTTGCTGATCCTAGACATTTTTTATTCTAGGGAGTTGCACACATATTAGATTATGTAGGCCAAACATGTTTGATTGACCAGAACCGTCTTCTTCACCTACCCACTACTAGCTCGATGTGACACCCTCCCACCTGCTTGGTTACAGGAATTCTCTGCAACTCTCCTCTCCCTTATACCAAGGCTTCCAAGTAACCCCCATTCCTATTCCTGCCGCATGTCAGGGTCCTCCATCAAAAGCTCCAACAATTAATATTAGCTGGGATAGACAGGGATGGTGTCCCTAGCCTCTGTTTGCCAGAAGCTGGAAATGGGTGACATTTCTCTTCCTCTCCCCATCCAACATACCAGAAGTCCCCAGCCTTCCACTCATGCCAAAGGTTCTGTTTGTTTGCATCATTCCAGAGTTCCTCATAATCTTCCCATGGTAAGTACTCTCTGTTTCCCACCCTTTCCTCCATACTTGAGTTAGTCACTACCTCCCATCCTAAGGGCTCTCTGTGCCCATGTTTGCTTCTTTCTCCCATGCTGGGGTGAAGTCCCCCTTTCTTCCTCACATCCTCCACCAGAAGCTGTGTGCATGCCCTGATTCCCTCACTTAACCATCTTTAGCCTTCCTTCTATCTGGGAGATAAGTCATTTGAAGGGTTAGTCTGTTACACAATGCAAAGTTGATGAGCTGACAAATTGGTATTTTTATGCTGGCAGGTGTTAACCAGTTCTTTGATCTTTAGAGCTACATGAAGTTGTAGTTGTGCTGGTCTGCAGGGAGACGGGGAGCAAAGCCTTGGAGCACACCCGCAGTGGGACAGCCCAGGCGCCCTTGGGCTGTCTCACTGCAGGCGTGCTCCGCGGCTTTGCTCCTGTCCCCCTGGTCTGCGGGGGGGGGGTGCAGCTAGTGCCCCCCCCCCCCAGCAGACCAGGCTTTTCTTGCCTACCCCTGGGGTAGAGCAGCTGGGGGCTGCCGGGTTGGTCCCACAGCGCCGCTCCGGACCAACCTGGCAGCACCCCAGCTGCTCTGCTCCAGGCATCCTGATTCAGCCGCTGCTGGTCAGTTTCAGCAGCGGCTGAATCAGGACGCCTGGGGCAGAGCAGCTGGGGTGCTGCTGGGTTGCTCCAGTAGCGCCGAGGAGCTGCGCTACTGGAGCAACCCAGCAGCACCCCAGCTGCTCTGCCCCAGGCGTCCCCAAGTCAGCCGCTGCTGAAACTGACCGGCGGCTGACTACAGGAAGCCGGAGGCAGAGTTGCTCTGCCCCAGGCTTCCTGGAATCAGCCGCTGATCAGTTTCAGCAGCAGCTGACTTGGGGATGCCTGGGTTTCTTAAGTTGAATCTGTATGTAAGTCAGAACTGGCATCCAGATTCAGCCGCGGTTGAAACTGATCAGTTTCAGCAGCGGCTGACGCCAGTTCTGACTTACATACAGATTCAACTTAAGAACAAACCTACAGTCCCTATCTTGTACGTAACCCGGGGACTGCCTGTAACAATAATAACACTGTATGTGAGGAACATAAACTTAAAATATATAATAGGGGAAATAAGAAAGATTATATTTCTTATCCACTTGATATGAAGTAGTTTATGTGCAGAATGTGTTTTTATTTGCACTCATTGCAAGTCACTGAGATACCCCCATCATAGATCAGAGCTATCTTTCAATGTCCTTTATAGTTCTGTAATCAGCTACATTTTATTTTCTTTAATATGGCCATAAACTTTCTTGTAAGAGGAAATAATTAGTTTAGGTGATACATGGATGGCTCTGTTGTGTCCTAAATTTAAAATGTCACAGGAACAATAAGTTTAAATCCTTAGGCTATGTCTAGACTGGCCCGTTCTCCGGAAGAGGCATTCAAAGCAGGCAAGTCAGAATAGGGAAATCCGCGGGGGATTCCGCAAGTAGGAATAAGAGATCCTCCAGAAAAGGGCTTTATTCCGGAAGATCGCGCCAGTCTAGATGCTCTTTTCCGGCTTTTCCCCAAGCCGGAAAAAAAGCTGCGGCCATGTTTATTTAAATCCTGCGGGGGATATTTAAATCCCCCACGGATTTCCCTATTCTGACTTGCCTGCTGTGCATGCTTCTTCCGGAGAAGGGGCCAGTGTAGACATAGCCTTAGTACTTTGGCTTCATTGTGAATGCTCTTAATGTCCACCAACCCCTGTTCCCAAAAGCAAATTTTGTCTATGGGTGATTGTTATTTAAGCTGATTCAGCTGAAGTGGATACATTAAAGAAGATCTTAGAGGATATTACTCTGAACTAAAAGACTGGCAGCCCATATGGTTTAAAAGCCATATCTCCCGAGATCTCTCCCAAAGAAAAGTGAAAGAGAAAAATCACACAATTTCTGGTTAACATTTGGAATCCTAGTTATTTTATTCAATGTTTGATTTTTGTTACAGGCTGGAGACCAACTGGCTAAGTAGCAGTTCTGTAGAAAAGGACCTGGGGTTTGCAGTAGATGAGAAGCTGGACATGAGTCAACAGTGTGCCCTTGTAGCCAAGAAGGCTAATGACATATTAGGCTGCATTAAGAGGAGCATTGCCAGTCGATCCAGAGATGTGATTATTCCTCTTTACTTGGCTCTGGTGAAGCCACATCTGGAGTATTGTGTCTAGTTCTGGACCCCCCAATTAGAGGAAGGATGTAGATGCACTGGAGAGGGTCCAGCAGAGGGCAACCAAAATGATTAGGGGGCTGGAACATATGACCTACTAGGAGAGGCTGAGGGAGTTGGGTCTATTTAATCTGCAGAAGAGAAGAGTGAGGGGGGATTTTATAGCAGCCTTCAACTTCCTGAAGGGAGGTTCCAAAGAGGCTGGAGAAAGGCTGTTCACAGTAGTGATGGATGGCAGAACAAAAGGAGCAATGGTCTCAAGTTGCGGTGGGAGAGGTCCAGGTTGGATATTAGGAAAAACTATCTCACTAGGAGGGTGGTGAAGCACTGGAATGGGTTACCTAGGGAAGTAGTGGAGTTTCCATCCCTTGAGGTGTTTAAGTCTCAGCTTGACAAAGCCCTGGCTGGGTTGATTTAATTGAGATTTGTCCTGCCTTAGGCAGGAGGCTGGACTTGATGGCCTTCTAAGGTCTCTTCCAGCTCTATGGTTCTATGATTCTATGAATGAGAATAAAACTGGTTAGATAAAAACTTAATATTTGAATTGTGAACAACTCTAAAATAATGAAACCAATATCAAAGTGTTACTTTTAGGCTATGTCTAGACTGCAGGCTTCTTTCGAAAGAGGCTCTTTCGAAAGCATCTTTCGAAAGAGCCTCTTTCGAAAGATCGCGTCTAGACTGCAGGCGGATCTTTCGAAAGAGAAATCCGCTTTTTCGAAAGAGAGCACCCAGCGAGTCTGGATGCTCTCTTTTGAAGACGGCCTATTTACATTGAAGAATGCCTTCTTTCGAAAGAGGAACTTTCGAAAGAAGGCGTTCTTCCTCGTAAATTGAGGTTTACCGCCATCGAAAGAAAAGCCGCGTTCTTTCGAAATAATTTCGAAAGAACGCGGCTTGAGTCTGGATGCAGGGGAAGTTTTTTCGGGAAAAGGCTACTTTTCCCGAAAAAACCCCTGAGTCTGGACACGGCCTTATAGTGCCATTCACATGAAATTCTTGTTTGCCCTGTAAAATCTAAATCTGAAGCTTGCAGAAGGGCCGACATGCTTCAGGTTTGAAACAGAGAAATTCAATAGAAGAAATACACATTGGGGTAGATTAGTGGTACTGAATCCACTCCTGGAGGCTGTGTCTATACTGGGCCACTTATTCTGGAAAATCAGCCGCTTTTCCGGAATAAGCTGCGAGCTGTCTACACTGGCCCTTGAATTTCCGGAAAAGCAACAACGCTCTACTGTACAAAATCAGCCGCTATTCCGGAAAAACTATTCTGCTCCCACTCGGGCATAAGTCCTTATTCCGGAACACTGTTCCGGAAAAGGGCCAGTGTAGACAGCCCAGTAGTCTTTTCTGGAAAAAAGCCCCGATCGCGAAAATGGCGATCGGGGCTCTTTTCCGGAAAAGCGCGTCTACATTGGCCACAGATGCTTTTCCGGAAAAAGGGCTTTTCCAGAAAAGCAGCCTGCCAATGTAGATGCTCCTTTTCCGGAAAAACTGAAAACGGAATAGTATTCCGTTTTAAGCAGTTCCGGAAATTCATGCCAGTGTAGACACAGCCGTGACGTTTACAGACCCACCAATAGGGCCACCTGCCTGACAATTCAAAAGGGTCTGGAACTCTCAGCTACTGCCATCAGCTATCAGAGCACGAAATGGTGTGCTTCAGGTGGCACTAAAAGGTGCCAGGGGCACAGTGAAGTCCCGGTAGCACTGAGGACTGTCTGCTCCCAGCCTTGTGCCTTGTGGATGAGGTCCCACCCCTTCCAATAGCATGAATCCTTCCCCTCTCCATACACTCTTTGCCCATGAGTTTGTCAATTCTGTCAGCCACCCTGGGCATTTATTAGTTCCAATGTCAAATCTATTTGCCTGATATTTGTAGATTCTACATCTGTTTAATCCATATTGTTTTATGAACAGTGGGGGGAAATAAATATATATCTATATCTATGTCTATATCTATATCTATAATATTCAAATGTCCACTGGTTTCAGAGATCCACTAATCATATGTTGAGCCATCTTGGGCATTTAAAACCATGTCACCCAAAATAAGAGGAACTCATGAGAAAGTGGGCCTGGGTCAATGGAATTTTTGCCCAACAAAGAAAGAATAAGCACCACAGGATTTAGCCCTGTATATGTGAATAGTAATTCAATGACTACTGTATTCTAAAGAAAGAATGTGTTTGTCATTGTTCTGCTTGAAGTTCTCATCTGCCACTCTTATTGCTACAGCACATAACTACAGGAAGTCCCCAGTTTGCAAATGAATTGTGTTCCAAAAGGCATGCAGCTCATTTATTGGAGCACCTGGCCTCCTTCTAAACTTCATGGGATTTTGTTGATCAAATGGTCCTGAGAATTGATCCAAGTGTCTTATGGCACTTGCTGATTTTAGCCTGATTTGAGGAAGAGACTTGTCCTGGGAGCAAGGACCACAAACTCAGCATGACTCATGTTCCACTGCCTCATTTTATAAAATGGAAAGAGGGGGGCTCAAAATAAATTCAAGTAGGGAAATATTTTTTCCATAAATAAATATACTTCTACTGAAGAAAAGGGAATAGGAGAAATTATCAGCAAACCAGACATTTGTTCCAAAAACATACTCTGCTTTCATTTAATCAGAAGCAACATGATTTGTTTGGTAGTTGGTATTCCTTTGTGCAATTTTTTTCTGGGCTCCTCTCCATAGATGGTGAATATTTTGTATTACAGTTTTACCATTGACAATGTAAAAAGGCTGATTTAAGAAAGAAAGAAACACAACCCCAATAAACTTGTTGGCAGAATTTTGAGAGCTAAGCTGAAATCTATGAGCTTTCTTTCTATATTTCAGCTGGAATGGGACAACACTTGTCCAATCTATAGTATCTATTCTGTCCCCAGTGAGTTTATAACAACATTCCCACTCAAAAAAATAAATCCAGAGGTTAAGTTCTAAAAATGAATCTCTGGCTTCATTCTTTTTCCTGTATAAATATAAATAATAAGTGTCTTAAACTGTCATACAGAACTTATATATTAGCACTGCACTGGTTGGGTGGAATGGCCCAGTAAAATATAAAATAAGAGATTTCAGTTTATGAAACAAACTTACTGAAACAGTCTATCTTCTTATTTTGGAAAATAGAAATGTATATACTGGATTTGCAGTTTATATCCTCTTCACTTGTAAAAAGTAACAAAAAAATAGATGTAAAATATCTCTGGTAAAGAAATCCTGAAGCAAAAGCTTCTTCATTGACTCCATCCTGGATTACAAATAAGATTGATTGGAAGAGCCAGGGGTATGTCTACACTAGCTCATTAATTCGAGCTAGGTAGGCAAATCAGGCAACCAGAGTTGCAAATGAATCCCGGGATTTAAATATCCCGTGCTTTATTTGCATGTTCCCATCCGGCCGCCATTTTTATATCCCCCTTAGTTCGAACAAACTGCCAATGGCTACACGCGGCAATTTAAAGTTAATCTGAACTATGTCCTTAGTTCGGATTAACTATTACACCTCATTGAATGAGGTGTAACAGTTAATCCGAACTAAGGACTTAGTTTGGATGAACTTTAAACTGCCGCATGTAGCCGCGGGCAGTTCGTTCGAACTAAGGGGGATATAAAAATGGCGGCCGGATGGGAACATGCAAATAAAGCCCACGGATATTTAAATCCTGGGCTTCATTTGCAACAACGGTTGCCTGATTTGCCTACCTAGCTCAAATTAATGAGCTAGTGTAGACATACCCTTGGAGTACTGTATGTTATGTTGTGCAAAGATGGCCAAAAGGTATTGAAGAAGATTTCAAATTCTTCCATTTTTTCAACAGTGCTAATGATATGATCATATCTTGATCATAAATATTAAGTGTTACCAGAAGGCACTATTATGCATAGTATTCTATGTTTGGTTTTTAAGCCTGCAAGAAAATTTTGACTCTTGAAAAGATATCCTGGGTTATTGTTGGTTTGGAGTTATGCCAGGTTTTAATGTGGAGACATACTCAGAGGTTGGAGAGCTTTCTCTAACCAGTTGGGCTCTGACTAGAGACAATTTTTGAGGCAGTGTCAGGGTCAGGACATGGGCAGCCTATATGCACCAGCTAGTTACCAAGTTGTGGCCAGGAGACAATTTGTGGGGTTGGAATACCAGGAAGTCAGGGTAAGGCACCATGTTGCAGGTGACAGGCAAGTGGAGCAGTCAGGGTCAAGCCATATCCGGATACTAAAAATTCAGGGTCAGGCACCAGGTTACAGACAGGAAGCAACTAGTGGAGTCAGAGATGTATATGCATCAGAAGCCTTAGTCTAGCATTCACAGCAAAGAGAGGTCTGGAATAGAAGCAAGCAGACCTTCTACAATACATCATTGCTTGGGCACTTCCCCCATGATGATTTCCTTCTTGTCTGCCGGCAATCAGAAGGCTTCAGGGAATGACATTTAGGTTCTGCCCCATTAGGTGGTACTTCCTGCAGCATCCAACTTCTCAGGGTCTGTCAGCCGACGGTCAGGGCAGTGAGTCCCTTATGACCGGCTGAAGTTCTTTTAAATTGTGCTTGGTTCTGTTACAGCAACTGAAGGAGTCAGGTTAAAGCTTAAACAGTTACTATTTTATTGTTACAGGGTAAACTTAGTTGTTAAATGCTACTACTGTGTTACAGATAACACAGCCACTACAAAGGACAGGACAGAAATTACACTAATAAGCCACTTACAGGTACCATGAAACCCTTTTGGTTCTCTGAGCTCTTATTAAATGCATGCAAAATACACATAGCAGGTATATATTCTCACCCCTGCGTTCCAGACTTGGCGTGGCCAGCGTCTTTCTCTCAATCCCTCGGGAAGAAGTAGGGCGAGGTTGGGCGTCCCACAGACCTCGGGAGACAATCAATACCTGCCAGCAGGTATAGATGATTGGAGCTCAAATGGGGTGGGCTGCTGAACCTCTTTTATACCCCTTGGGTTATGTAGGCTTCTTCCTGGGCTCAAGTGCCCAATTAGGAAAAATGGCTTTGAATGCCAAGTTTCCCACGAAGGGTGCAAAGCATAATTTACACCTGGGAAAATGCAGACAATGGGCACCTCTGGTATGTGATGGGCGAAGATTCCTCTCCTGGGACAGTGCAGGCGTGTCAATTACTGGTACTAGCCATCAGGGCGACGGGAGGCCCCGGGTCGTCAGCTAGCCCATTTACTGTCTGGTTTCTGTTTATGGTAGAGTCAGGGACAGGCAGCACACCTGTGTTCCCAGGGCATCAAAGGCTGACTGCCTTTCTCTTGCTCTCTGGGGGGGGGAGGGGAACAAGATGGGGTTTGTGGAAAAACAAGATGGGGTTTGTGTCTGGCTACAGGGTCCTTCAGCGGAAACCCAGGATGAGTTCCTAATTTCAAAGCAGAAGTATCAGAACCACAGAACCCCTGTAGAATCACGTTCTAGTCCTTTAGGTTCTTACAGACATTGTCAATCCCAGGGAATTAGAATTGGTGCTGGACTGAGACTCTTAGAAGAAGAGATACACCTGAATGTTGTTTGACCATCTTGTTTCAAGATGGTGTATGTGTGTAAATAAAGTGAATTACATTTACAATACACTCAGATTCTGCATCACTGATTTTTCCTCCATTGGGAAGCCAATCTGCAAACTGTCATACATCTGCAATCTTTCAGCAAAGGGATGATTTGGGGAACCAGAAGAAGGGACAAAACTATGCTTTTCTAAGACAGTTATATTTTCCTGAAAAGCAATAAAGAAATGTAGAGGCAGAAGTGAAGTGAGCAGAACTTGAAATATAATATCAGTTCAAGGCTATAAAAGGAGAAAAAGTAAAATAAAATTTTACTACTTCAGTGATGATTCTGCAGTGACAGAAGATCCTGAGATACTCCGCTGCAATTCAACACTATAGCAGCAGCAGTTTTATGGTACTGAGTCCCCAGATGTGGCTAGCAACAAATGGGACCAGACAGCTACAGTGAATGTATCCACCTACCAGAAACATCCGCCTTGTAAGATGAACGTATTGCACCATAAATGGATCTACCCTGCCTCATATCAGATGAAGATACATGGTCCATCATATGGCACAAATGTGTTTTTAACCCTTGTTTATGCTCTGTAGACAGCAACTGCCTCTTTGGGGCAAGACAATAGGAGCTGACTGACGGTATGTCTACACTGCAGAGTTTTTAAGAAAAACAACAGTTTTTTTTTAAACCCTTCATTTACATCCTCACTGTAATCCCATTCTTTCAGAAAAAAATCATAAGAACAGAGGGGGTTTTCTGACATTGATAAATCTTTTTTTATGAAGAAGAAGCCTTTTTCCAAAAGAACTCTTTTGGAAAAAGACGTGTGTAGAGGGAGTTCTTTCAAAAGAAGAGGAAAGAGGAAAAAGCACAGGTGCACTGATGGCCATTCAGTCCATAGCAATCACAGCTTACATGCGAGATCGTGCCCATTCAGTGTGTACGCTATCTGTCGAAAAAGCAGATCACTTTTTCGATGCACTTTGGCAGTGTTGATGCTGTCTTTTGGAAGAAGGTTTTTTGGAAGATTTCTTCCAGAAAAGCTTCTTCTGAAAGAAGCCTGCAGTCTGGATGTAGCTTAAGCTGAATATCAGTCATTCCAGTTCTTTTCCCACCATGCCTGTTTATATTGCACTTACACTAATAATACAATGGGAAGATTCGTGACTACTGCTAAATGTTAGCTTTCACACGGACACCACAGATTATGACTTGAAAGGAATCTTTCTGCAGCCATTTGGAAATGTATATGAGAGACATTTCTCAACACATATAAACTATGAATGGTTCATTTCTTCATGTACTACTTTGAGATTCCTAAATTATTGTTGAAAAATCACATAATTTCTTATTTTTTTGTACAGGCAGGTAAACTAGGAATATAAAGTTGCTTGTTTCTAGAAGGTTCAGGAGTTACAGGTCACACAATTGTGATATAAATTGCTGAGGTGGGCGGGGATAGCATTTAATTATATTTTCCTTCCTTTTCCCTGTTTCAATTTAGTGTCTAAGGGAAGTCATAGAGTTTAAGGTCAGAATAAATGAGTCCATTATCCTCTCTCGCCTCTGGTGTGTCACAAACCACTAAATTCCACACAGCTGGGTTACGTCTACACTGCAGCTCTCTTGCGCAAAAATCTATGCAAATGAAGGGCGTATGCAAATTAGGAAGAGGAGGGGTTGCGCAAAAAGGAGCCATCTACACAGCTCCTTTTTGCGCAAAAGACTCTTGCACAAAAATGGCCCCTAATTAATTATGCAAATGAAGCATGGCAATATGCTAATCCACACTTAATTTGCATAGGCTTTGGCGCAAGAGAGCTGCAGTGTAGCCATAACCCAAAAGTACATCGAAAAAATGATCTGCTCTTTTGACAGATAGTGTCCACACTGAATGGACGCTATCTTCCATGTAAACTGTGATTACTATGGGCGGAGTGGCCTCCAGGGCACCTTTGCTTTTTCCTCTTTCCTCTTCTTTCAAAAGAAGTTCTCCATCCACACATGCCTTTTTCCGAAAAGCTCTTTCAAAAATGACTGCTTCCTCATAGAAAGAGGTTTACCAATGTTGGAAGAGCACCTCTGTTCTTTTGATTTTTTTTCCAAAGAATGTGATTGCAGTATGGATGTAAGTGAAGGGTTTTTTTTGTTGTTGTTGTTGTTTTTTGTGAAAAACAGCCCTCCGGAGACTAAAATATTTTGTGCCCAGGGAAAGGATGGGAGGAAGTGAGGTACACTAATTCCTCAGGTCCCTGCAATGACTTAGAATTTAAAATAGCAACAAGTAGATGGTCTTTCGCTGTAGAATGGGACATGGATCAATTGTAAAAGCAAAAATCCCAGTCCCTGCCAATCTGACAATTCCAAATATGGAGATCAATTAGACCATGATCCCGTGAGCAAGAAGAGGGACCGCTTGGGGTCACCTCAAAGCATCAGACCATCCTGCCCAGTGTCCCATCTCCAGCTTTGGCCATCTTTGATGCTTCGGACAAAGAAAACACCTCTTATCCCCTGGGAAAAAAGAAAAAAAGAACCAGTTTGAGGGAAATACCCTTTCCTTATCTCCATCGCTTTCCAAGTTTCTAATGAACATTTGTCTATAGTTTATTCTTCCCATTCTGATACCTAAACGGATAGATTTCCCAATTATTGTATAGAAAGTTTCTGACATAAAAGAAGATTCAGATATCCAAATCCCCTCTATAGCACCTCCCATTTCGAACATACTTATCTTGAGAAATCTCTGCTTAATAAAGCGCTTTGTCACTAGGCAAATGTGTACCCAGGAACTCTCAGAGAATTTGCCAGCCAAGTGCACTGTTAGTCAAGGGGATGTAGTTTAACTGCCGTTAAACACCTGCTGCTGGCCCATGTCAGTGGATGCAGTGCTCACAGGGCAGTAAAACTGCAATGTAGATGTTTGGGCTGAGGCTGGCACTTGAGCTCTGGAACCCTCCTCCCTCATGGATTTTAAAGCTTAGGCTGCAACCTGAGTCCATATATCTACACTGCGGTTTTATAGGGCTGCAGCCCAAGTCCCATGTGTCCAAGTCAGCAGACACAGGCCAGCTGTCTAACTTCAGAGTAGACATACCCTGGAGGTCTCATTTCAAATAGGATAGCATTCACTCTTAATTCATCTGTCATTCAGATTTAAGTCTGGTTTCCAGACTTCTGCTTCAGAAGGTCATGTGTCTACAATGAGTTCTTTATTTCCTAAGATAAAATCTTTTCCTGAATAGTAATTGTTTTTCAGGACAGCAAATGTGAGCAATCTTGCTAGTCCTAAATTGAAGAAGTTTGGTGATTATTAATATCCTGCAGAATCTTTGAAGAGAAGTTAACTATATTTCATGACAAGCAGATTATCTTTACAGCTGACATCTTGTAATCTAGACTGGGCAATCAAAGTAAGAGACAACTGTTTGGTATTTCAGAACCCTAAATGAACATAACCTAGTCATTCTGAGTTTCTTTTATATTCCACATGTACAGCTCAAATAATACTTAATACTTCTCTCAAAGGTTGGAGATTAAGAAAGAATTCTATATGCTCTTTTAAAAAAAATCTTTTAAAGATCAAACCATTTCAAAAGAGATGATGGTACATTATTCAACTCTTCATAAGAGCTATATTTTGTCACGTTTGTACTTTCATCCTTGGCTATTGGACTATTTCACTTTTTTTTTTTTCATTCTTGCGTATCAAGTGTAAGTCAAGATGTAGTAGAAAAAATTAGCCTGATTAGCTTTAGTGTCATTCAAAACAAGTATTTCACCTTGAGCTGCATCTAAAGTGTGTTCATGTCAGTGGGATTCTTTCTATTAGTTTTACAGAATTTTGGGTCAGGACCCTGGCACACAAAGTTGGAAGAAAGATTTTCAGCTTTAAGAAGTTGTTGGCTCATATCTCTCAGCAAAATTCTTATTTTTACAAGATTTGTACTTTTATTCTTAACCATGAATCATGTTAAGAATACTTGTGCATAGCAATGAGACAAAAGTAGAATGTGCTTCTTAAAAACTTTTCCAATGAGACAATTTTACATTTTATTAGAGAAGGTTTTGTCAAAAGCTCTGGTAAATTATCTGTCTCCCATATGGAAATCTATAAAAAATTGCACTATAGAATCCTTCCAGGACCAGATAAATTACATTTTGAAAATAAATAAACTGTAAAAAAAATATGCTGCCTTGACACTAGATCTGATCAGAATTTTATTGCTGGTATTATTGTTCCAATGGAAAATGCTGTTCTGAACATTTGAAATTTTCTGTGGATTTTTTTTTTATTTTCCTGAATAAATTTGACTCCGAATACTTTCTTTCAGGGTTATCAACAAAACAGTTTGTTTTCAAAAGATTCAACAAAATATTAAACTGCACTTCTCTGTTAGCATATTTCCTTATGGCAGTTTCAATTTGAGCTCTCATTCTCTTCTATTGGTGCAGCTCCCAGAAGGACTTCATTTCCTATAATGCAAAGTGGATTTCCCTTTGTCTGAGTTCCATGGGGCATCATTGGGGGTTACATGTATTGAAGTGCATCATGGGAGATGTAGTCTGGTCAGGGAGCCTAGCCCATAAAACAGAATGGAGGCAGCAGACTCCCCAGCTACCAATCTCACAGAGCAATATTCCACTATGAGAAAATGGAGTTCATTATTAACTGATTCAAAATGCAGTTTTGAGTCAGATCAATAACATGAAAAGGAAACATTTTAACATTTCCAAATTGAAGTATTTTGACAATTTAATTCTACCAAAAAAAATGAGAATTTCAACTTCTGTACCAATTTGGAATAACAGCTAATGTTGAAACCTCAGAATTTTCTGGGCTCACTTAACTCTATTTGGCAAATTGGGAATAGAAAGAATACAGATATTTCCCATTTACATGGCAAGACACTGTGCTGTTACAACTCAAAGTATTTATTTCTTCTAGGTTTCTGAAATGTCACTCGTGACATTTCAATGATATCCTTTAAAAATTAAACAAAAAGTAACTGAAACACAACAAGATGACTTTCACAAAGTGCTAACTCTGTCATTTATAGAGGTGCATTACTCACAGCTGATCCACACAGCTCCCAGGGCAACCTAATAAATTAATTTAAAATATCTGGTCCTCAGAGAAACTCCCAAGCTACAGTATGATGAATGTTGTTGATCCACAAAAGTCAAGAATATATGAAATCACCTTCATAAGAAAATAATTTGGAACAGGTGTAAGCTAAGACTGCATTTGAAGAGTATTTCTGTACCAGTTTTAATCATTCTCATTAAGGTCTGCTTTAATTGTACCTGACATTCTATCGATTATGGAAAGCTATCTGGTGCAGAAAGGACTGACTTTCAAAATGGGAATGACACCACTCCAACTGTAAGATGTCTATTCCTAGCTAGTTGTCAGATGCTAGCTAGTTGTTACTTGACCATTCTGTAGCAGTCCATACAATTTACAGCTACTTCATCGCACACAGAAATTGTTAAACTGGATGGAAATACACTGGAGTAAGTGGGCATTTCCAATAAAGCCAATTCAAGCAGTGTCTCCTTTCATTGAAGTAACATATAAAATTGGTTCAGTGCTGACCATGGCTAGCAAGTGAGCATAACATGCAAGATCACACATTTCCTCAATATCTTTGTCCTTTTCAGGGACCCATATCTTTTTGTTCACTAGAGGTTAGCCTTAGCTAAATGTATAACTCAAATGTTCTGCAGTTCATACTATTAAATGGAACCTTCCAAAAAACAACATTATTTTAGTTAGTCCTGTAGAACCACCTTCATATTCATAGCTTCAGAACAGAGATTATCCAGTCTGAGTTAGCCTATTTAATCCTTTGCAGACAGTTATATGTGTACTTACATTTATGTGTATGAGCAGTCATATTGACTTCAATGCATAAGTATTTGTAGGATGTATTATTTTTCTGAATAGAGCATATGAAATAACATAGTTTCTCACTTTCTCTATGATAAGAAGTGCCATTGCAGTGAATTTGCAGACAGTCAGCTAGAGAGCCTTTGCCACCTGAATCCCCACTTTTCTTTTCTTTTTCTTTTTTTTGTCTATTTAATATTTGGGATTTCAGGTATTAGTGAAATCAATTTTGGTGGTCTGTAACTACTCAAATTAGCTCCATAAAAGTAAAGACTAAAGTATTTGCATCACCAGTCAACAGTTCAAACTTCCTTCCCTCCTTGAAAATGTTTCTGCTCTATCTTCGTTAGACTATGATGAGAATATGACATTTTTTTGTGGACATTGATGCTTTCTTTCTGGTTTTAAATTCCTCCTAGCTCCACAGGGCTGTTGTATCAGAACAGGAAATAGTTGGAGATTTACATAATTGAAAGTTTATGCTTTGAGATGCTGTTTTACATTCTTTAATCTATTGAAATACAGTTTCTCAAAGATATAAATACACTGGAATAGCTCTTAATATATCTAGCACAATAATTTGTAATGCCTAGAAATGACTTTCCATCAGTAGAAAAACTACTTCTATCAATATGCATAATTGTCTGCACTTCAATAGAATCTGGGCAGACTTGCTCACTAGAAATACATGTCTAACGAATTACATTTTATTTCCTGAAAAGTTAAATTTTTCAATGGCTACAGTTAGAACATGATTTTTGTAACACATCCAAATACTTCTCTCAGGGCTCTGTGGTAATTCATTTTTTCTTCAATGAATTCTAGAATAACATAATCTAAATTAAATACATTTACTGTAGGTTGTATACCTATATAATGGCATGCAGCTTGTAAAACTACTGCTGCAGAGGAGGTTTCAAATTACCTGTTTGTTTTTCCTTGGATTGCTATTGGTAGAGAAAGTCATTAATCTCATATCTTCTAACACTTGTGGAGAATCATCTTCATTAAAATACTTTTAGAATTTCTTTTCCTTTGAATTTAATATATATGCAAAATATCATCCATTGTTGGTACGGGCAAGTCTCTTATAACTCAAGGGCTAGGTGGTCTCAGCTGGAACCAAAGCACCTATGCCTCCAAAAGTTACTGGGTGGGGAAAGGACCTATTTTTATTACAAGAAAATCAATTAGTACAAATCACTGATTTGGGCGTGGTCTATGCTGTATTCCAGAATGAAGTACTCAGCTGATTTGATTCCGATCAAGGCATATCAAGGTGGATAGAAAGCTGGCAGGACTGTCAGGCCCAATGGGTAGTGATTATCAGCTCAATGTCAGGTTGGTGGTCAGTTTCTGGCAGAGTACCCTAAGGATCGGTTCTAGGGTCAGTTTTGTTCAACATCTTTATTAATGGTCTAGATGAGGGGATGGATTGCACCCTCAGCAAGTTTGTGGATTATACTAAGCTAGCAGGAGAGGTAGATACATTGGAAGCTAAGGTTAGGGTGCAGCGTGACCTATACAAATTGGAAGATTGAGCCAAAAGAAATCTAATGAGGTTCAACAAGGACAAGTGCTGAGTCCTGCACTTGGGATGGAAGAATCCCAAGCATTGTTACAGGCTGGGGACTGACTGACTAAGTAGCAGTTCAGCAGAAAAGGAATTAGGGATAATAGTGGATGAGAAGTTGGATATGAATCAACAGTGTGCCCTTGCGACGAGGAGTCCTGTGCCACCTTATAGACTAACTGAAGTGTAGGTGCATAAGCTTTCATGGGCAAAGACGAAGTGGGTACCCCTCTGATACTTGACAGTGTGCCCTTGTAGCCAAGAAAGCTAATGGCATATTGGGGTGCATTAGGAGTAGCATTTTCAGCAGATCTACAGAAGTTATTATTCCCCTTTATTTGGCACTGGTGTGGCCACATCTGGAGTATTGCATCCAGTTCTGGGTGCCCTCTCCTCCTCTTCCCCTGAAAGGATGTGGACACATGGGAGAAGATCCAGTGGAGGGCAAACAAAATGATTAGAGGGCTGGAGCACATGACCTATGAGGAGAGGCTGAAGAATTTGGACTTATTTAGATTGAAGAAGAGAAGAGTGAGGGGAGGGGAGTTGATAGCAGCCTTCAACTTCCTGAAGGAGGTTCCAAAAATGATGGAGAGAGTCTGTTCTTAGAAGTGACAGATGGCAGAACAAGGAACAATGGTCTCAAGTTACAGTAGGAGAGGTCTAGGTTGGGTATTAGGAAAAACTATTTCACTAGGAGGGTGGTGAAGTACTGGAATCGGTTACCTAGAGAGGAGATGGAATCCCCATTCCTACAGGCTTTTAAGTCCCTGACATAACCATGAGGGCTGGCCAGTACTATGGGGAATGGGTTAGAATCCCATTGCTACCACCATGTCAAAGCTGTTTCCCTCTCTGGCACTATAAATGCATAGGTGGGGGCCTACAAAAGTACCCCAAAACCTGATCTCTACAGGCTTTGATACAAAATCTTCTGCCCTCCCTCCCAAATCCTAATACCTGAATTTGGGGAAATAAAAACCACTGCCACTACCCAAGTATTCCAAGAAAACCAGGGAAGAGATCACTTGGGAAACATCCCCCACTCCCACCCCTAAAACCTCAGGGGTACCTCAAACTCTTTTCCCAAAGAGCTTGAAAAAGAAAAGAGAAAATACAAGCTGCAGTCTGTGGTAGCTACCCTCTAGTCAGAGGAATGCAGATATCCACAGACAGATTTTCCAAGATACAGAAATAAGCCAATACCAGGTTAATAAAAAAATAAGCAAACTGTTATCATCAAAACAAAACCATAGTTGCCAGTATAGTGACTAGATGGAAAAGAGCCACCTATTAATCTACTCAGGGGGATCCCCTGGGCTCAAGATTTAGTTACAAAAAAGAGGAAAAACCCACTTTTAACAGCACAGACATAATTTCCACATTCCCAAACCAGGAAAACAATAAAGCCTGATGGGTTAACTAACTTTGTCCTACTTACACATTTTGAGGAGACTTTTCTTGGAGGGAGAGATGACCTCCCATCTCCCTGTTACCTGGAAGAAAACCGCTCTGACTCAGACAAAGGAGGGAAAAATTAAAAATTCCTTTTTCCCAGTTTGAAACCCCTTCCTGTGTTGTTATTGGCTGACCAGGTGGCTAGAGACAGGAGACATAGTTAACCCTTTAGTCACCAGATGCTGGTCAGCTCTCATGGTTATGCCAGTCCCGTCTTGACAAAGCCCTGGCTGGGATGATTTAGTTGGGGTTGATCCTGCTTTGGTCAGGGGGCTGGACTCAATGACCTCCTGAGGTTTCTTCCAGCCCTGGGATTTCATGATTCTATTATTCCTATTATCCAGGGAGTTCTGAATAATCAGTCTGATTCACAGAGTCCCACATCATCTTTTCTTGGAAAATAAACAGAAAAACATGCAGTTTGTTCCCAAGTTATCTCTTAACATAAGGAAGACCTGCTCTGTTCGTTCCACCCACAAGTCTATTGAGTGATCTTTTCTTTCACCAAGGAAGCCACTTGTTTCATAGGTCCCTCAGAGCCAGCTCCTTTTAAGCTTAAAAAATAGATATCCTTGCACCAGGGGTATCAGCATCTTCCCTGTCTCCTCCTGATAACTTTCAGCAGCTGCCAGACCATCCCCTTAGGCTTCTGATAGGGCATGCAGCAGTGGCTGATTTTATTCCCCATCTTCAGAACAGGCCATTAATTCCTTCCCTTCCTGGCCCAATGAGAGGCTTGTACACCATAACATAGGAGTTTATTTCTCTCTCTTTGAGTCTTCGTTATGTCTTTGTATTGTTCACTTTTATATGTTGTTTAAGTACAGTCTCTGCTCCTGGTGCCTTTTCTCCAATAACTTTGTATTATATACTGAGACAGGTATTGGGCTAAGAACTGGAAGCCTTAGCCCTAGCTTAAGGCCTACTTTGCTTCAAGGAAGCTCCCATCCTTATACAGCATGGAATGAGAGAGTAATAGATATAATTCGCTGCCTCCCCTATGCTGTGTTTTGGTGCAATAGACAGCCATTGGCCATGTCCTCACCATTTTCCTGCCTCCTATGAACAATCTTTCATCTCTACCGCTCATCATAGTCCTTAACACATGAAAAATTACAGTGGATAATAATGAGAATATTTTCTCAACCACTCAGACATTCTGGCCATTTAAGAGAGTATATTTTTGTGGCCATACATTCATGTCCTTGTGTGTAATATATGAGCTTTCTTCTTTCCCGGTAGCTTTCAAGTTAACTTTAAGGGCCATTAGCTTTCATCACCTGGAAAGCACTGAGATTCTGTAGTGTAGTCTATCCTAAATATGTCTTGAATGATAGGCTTTGCAGGAATTCACTCATTTTTAAAATAAGTATATATTTACTTGATGTTGTGAAGGTTTATTTATATTGTTCACTAGCAGGGAAACTGAATATGTATTCAGGTGATGGCCTGTGTGACTATAATGTAATTGCTATTCTAAGTACATGGTTTTATTCCAAGTAGATTTTGATAAATGTACTATCTTGAGCAGATAGTATCATTTTCTTTCATTTTCTATTACTTCAGCGTACTTGTTCATTGGAAAGGGGGCAGGATGCTTTCTTTTGATTTTAAAAGAATTGGAAATTGAGAACTGATTAGGAGTTAGACTGTAGTGGAGGAACAACTGTCATAGAAACGTTATGTTGGATCCCACTGGGTTGGCTATTTGTTGTGTACATTTGTAGTCAGGAAAGCATTTGATAGGTGTCTGGATGTAAGTACGTGAGAGAGTGTCATCCAAGTCAGACATATGGACAATTTGCAAGATAAGAGAAGAGCCAGGCACAAAGTGTGAGCTGCGCAACATATTTTACCTCCAAGACAAGTCACAAAGGGTACGTCTATACTAGCTCGTTAGTTTGAGGCATGAATGTAATGTAATCATCCGCAATTGCAAATGAATCCCGGGATTTGAATTTCCTGGGCTTCATTTGCATGAAGCCGGTTGGCGACATTTTTAAATGCCGGCTAGTTCGAACCCCGTGCCGCGTGGCTACATGCGGCACGGAGTAGCTAGTTCGGATTAGGCTTCTAATCCGAACTAGCTGTACTCCTTGTGGAATGAGGAGTACAGCTAGTTGGGATTAGGAAGCCTAATCCGAACTAGCTACTCCGTGCCGCGTGTAGCCGCGTGGCACGGGGTTCGAATTAGCCGGCATTTAAAAATGGCGGCGGCCGGCTTCATGCAAATGAAGCCCAGGAAATTCAAATCCCGGGCTTCATTTGCAATTGCGGATGACTACATTACCCCCGGTAGTTCGAACTAGCGGGGTAGTGTAGACATACCCTAAGTGATTTGACCTTAAGGAAACTTTCTGTGTGAGGTCTAGACAAGCCCTGCTGATCAAAGAGTGACTTCATCTCTGCTTCCTGGCATGAGGAAAGAAGGCAATTAAGGCAGAATTAAGTAGGGATTTGTTACATGGTATAAAGCAAAGTGCTGTAGACTTCTCCAAGAGATAATGAATTAAAGTAATGAGTTGTTAATGAAGCACATTTAGTCACTCTGCCTCACCGCATGAAAACAGAGAAAACAATCAAAGCATTCTCCATACACATTGCCAACAGAATGGAATTTGTAAATTAATTTTGGAACACCTGTGTACACACCTTGTCATGCCAATAAAGATGAAAGATATTAAAATTTTAAATTAATTTTCCTGATTTTCAACAGAGTGAAATTATGGCAATACAAAATAACCAGAACTGACAGTATACTGGTAGCAAGAAAGCACAATATGGAATACAGGTTGAACCTGTTTGGTCCAGGACTCTCTTGTCTGGCAACATCCATGATCCAGTAGGACCATGGATGTTACTGGACCAGACAGCCCCTGGACCAGTGAGCCCCAGCTCCAGCAGTGAAGTCCTGGCACTCCGGTGCAGCCCTGGGGCTGCGGATTGTCAGTGGCCAGTGGCTGGCCATGGAGCTCTATCAGGATCAGAGCAGCTGAGCTCCAGTGGCCCCGAGATAGTGGAAACTCAGAGCAACTGAGCAGCAGAACCATGGAGCAAGAGATCCCTGGAGCAGTGGAGTCCCGGAGCAGCAGAAGTCCAACCTGTGTACTTCATACTGCAGCCACAGTTCTGCCTACCAAAACTAGGGCCTGATTCAAAGCCCACTAAAGTCAAAGGCAGTCTTTCCATTGACTTTGGTTGGCATTAGATTGGACCACTATGATGTTCTCCAGTACCTTGTCATACCAAGATTTAAGTTACTCTAAGCTATTGTGTGTAACTGTGAGCAAGAAGAAAACTAGCATTGTCAGTACATATAGATAGAAATGTTATTAGACTTTAAAAGTGGTTAAAAAATACCGGTTAGAAATAGAAAACAGGTTTAGCAAACAGAAATAAAAGATAAGACAAGACTTTGGTCTCAGTCAAGAGGACTTTTTCAGAATGTGTGAAAAATAAAAGAACAGAACTATTCCTTGTTCTCTTTGTGTGCAACTTTTAATAGCTTGGAAAAAAGCCTCACAGCCAAATTGTTCCTTTAATGCTGTTTTCAATATTCTGTCACAATTATTATCAGTCCTTTCCCCTCATAACAAGCCTCTTTCCTCGCTGCATGTTGGGGCCAATCTTATCACAGAGCAAAACAGATTTTTTTATACGAAATGGAAAGAGTGAAAAGAAACTCTCCAGACTAGAGGTTGATGAGTCCCATTCTCCCTCCATTCGTTCTTTAGAAAACCAAATGTTGATAATAAAATACTAAAAGTTAAATTAGCTCAAGAGTTTTCTTTATTTAAAAGGAAGGTTAGATATCTCAGGCACAAAGCATAATAGAAGAAACCACAGGGCTCTGTTTTAAAGAGGATCACCAGTTTTTCAGCAACAGGAAGAAAGCTGTGATCTTACCAGCAGAGAGGTTGCAAAGGAAACAAAGTGTATTCAAAAATGAGAAAAGATCTTAAAAAAAGAAGTCTTCCAACATAGGAAGAAAAGATCTAATATAATAAAGAAAAAGCACTTTCAGGCAGTTGAAAGGAACTGGAAAATAAGAAATTATTGGGTGAAAAAGTTTAAAAGGTGAAAATAATGAAATGTAAATAAAGGAAATCTAAATCAGAACCAGGCTGGCTAGAATAAATTGAACAGAATTTACAAGGGAAGCAGGAAATAAAAAAGGCAGATTTACTTCAAAACCAAAGTCTCTTCAAAGGGATATGAAATGTTACAGAAAGTTGACCTAAGTGAAATGATGTGCAGTTAAAACTGGAAAAATAATTAAAAATAAAGTGGTTGGAAATATCAGTCTGAAAACTATCCAACTATCCAATGATGTTTTAAAAAATGAAAAGAGCTGAAAGAAGGGTAGAAATTATTATTTGTGATTGAGATATAAATTCTCAAATAACTAAAAAAGAAATTGATTTAAAGTGTAAAGAAAAATATGGTATGAAAAGCCCCAAAAGGCTCATATTTGTTCATATCCAAAACCTTCCCCAGTAGAAGATTTATGATTCTCATTGTAAATATTTAAATCAAAACAGGAAATCATTCTTCATCACCAACAAAACCCAATGTGGCCATTTGATTGAAATTACAGTAACCCCCCCCCCCCCAGCTTCCAGACATAGAAAGAAAAGGTACTCATATAAAAAAAATTATATATTTCTTTATTAGTGGCACCTAAATCCCAATAGACAGCAATATCTCATTGTTCTAGGCACTTTTCATATACATAATATGAGACAGTCCTTACCCCTAAGAATGTGCAATTTAGGCTATGTCTACACTGCAACGCTATCCCGAAATAGCTATCCTGTGTCTTCACAGCAAGCCCGTCATTTTGTGTTCGCTATTCCAACATCCCTGTAAACCTATGAGGAGTAGTGCTTTCAGAATAGTGCTTTATTTCAAAATTTGGTGCTGTGCAGAAATAAGATTAAAATAATATACGCAATTTGCATAGCTCAAATTGAATATCTTATTTTGAACTATCATGCAGTGTAGACATAGCCTTACAGCCCGGCTGCTGCTGCAAGCAACTCATCTCAAGCTGACCTTTACACCCACACAATGTCCCCCTGTCTTCTTTGAGCTTCCATGGAGACAAAGAGGTCCCTTCATGCATAGCTGATGTGTATAGCATCAAGGCCTAAATAAAAAAGGCAGACTGGGTTAGAGGGAAGCATTATTGCTGTGTTCATTGAGCACATGGAAAACTAAGGCACAGAATGATGTTAATAGATTGCTCAAATTGGCACAGGACAAGAAATTTTACTTAGATTTCCCATGCCCCACTCCAGTACATTGCTCACAAGACTAGTCTTCTTTTCTTTGCATTGAACCTGTCTACTTAGCATAGATTCTAACCATGCTAAAATAAGAAACTGTTTGATTTGATTTGAGTTTTGGCAGTGACTGTTAAATATTCATGCATTTTTCCCTGCTTTTAAAGTTTTGAATTCACCACTGCCTCAATTTGATTTATTGGCTTGCTTTAGACTCCATTATCTAGATTAGATAAGCCATACATTGAACAGTCTCACTTCATGCTTAGGTGTGATTTTTCAGGTTACATTGTACAAACCAAGAGAAAATAGTTCCTGGGAAGAAGAAACAAACAGTCTAAAATTGAAAGACCAACCCATCCAGGCTTTTATTATTTTCCAAAACAGCTATGAAAAAAAGAACAAAAGACCTGAAATTTCTCATCCATATTTATAAAATCACATGAACCAAATAGTTTGTTTCATACTATCAGCACCATACTATTTTTTTAAGTGAGTATTTTATTTGTAAAAATATTATTTGGTGTTCTAAAAAGCAACTCTAAACTTATGGACCCTTCTAAAATTCATTCTGATGGCAATAATAGTGAACATATGTTTCCTTTGCAGAAAAACTCAGAAGTATGGAACAAGTAGTTATTTAAGTACACATCCTTAAATAGAAAAGATTAGCTAATCCTGCATGGACCAGATGGTAGCTACTTTCCATGCTATGGAAACTTTTCTAACTCCTCATAAACAAAATGTTCTAGTCTATGTAAGCCATCTTTTATTATTATATCCTTAAATAAATAGCACCAGATTCTGAGCTTTCAATAGATCTAGGCAGATTTGCATCCGCTAAGAATCTGGTCAATATCCTTAGGCATTAAAAGACAACATTCTTCTTTTCCTTGTGTACTTCATCGGCACAAAAGACTCCCTCTGTGCAGTAGAGAATAGTAGAAACTGTTGCTGTTTCATTGCATAGGCAGTGATAATGCTATCATACATGAGGATACCAAATCCCTCATTATCTATAGAGATGGGGCTGGTAGTAGGTACTTTTATAGGAGTGTAGGCTGAAGCTGTGGGGCAGGGCAAGATCAAGAAAATAGGGCATGATCCAAGAGTGGGAGAATGCCAGGATAAGAATCATGACTGCAACCAAAGGCATGATGCAGGAATTACTGGGTGAAATTCCAAAGAGTGTGCCATGCTGGATGTTAGACTAAATGATTGTCCTTGTCCCTTCTGCCCTTAAAAAAAGTGTATTAACCTAAGCTGCGGTTTTTGACCTAGTCACGGCAGATTTCCATTTCTTTCTATTAGCTACTTCCCTTTGCATGTGTGAAGAAGAATCTAATAGACAGAGATGCTATTCAACTCCTTCTGCCACAGAGTCCAAATGCCAAGGAGCCCTAATAGGGAAGGGCTTCAGCAAGAACATTGAAAAAGATTAGCACTTCCCCCTAGGCTAGATTTGCATTCTCATCTGATTAGAGATGGAGGGTGGGGAGGTAGTTTGCACACTATTGCCACTTTCACTAAATCTGGACTGATAGTTGTTTCAGTAAAGTCTTTGTTAGTGGTTTACGAATTATTCTTATCAACATTAGGGTGAAATAGCTCATAATAAATTATTGTCATGAGGAATGAAGATTTGATGAGGAACCATTAACAAATGTTTATAAACAGCAGAAATTAACTGATGACTAGTGGAACCTGCAGGGGCTTGAGTACAGATCGGCCTTAATATCATAGGGTATGTCTACACTACAAAGTTAATTTGAATTAAAAGCCGTTAGTTCGAATTAAGTTTATTAGGCGCTACACATGCAAACCACTAGTTCGAACTTAATTCGAACCAGCGGTGCGCTTAATTCGAACTAGGTAAACCTCATTCTACGAGGACTAAGCCTAGTTCGAATTAAGTAGTTCGAATTAAGGGCTGTGTAGCCACTTAATTTGAACTAGTGGGAGGCTAGCCCTTCCCAGCTTTCCCTGGTGGCCACTCTGGGCACAACCAGGGAAATTCTTCTGTCCCCTTCCCGGCCCCGGAGCCCTTAAAGGGGCATGGTCTGGCTACGGTGCCCATGCCAGGTGCAAGCCTGCCAGCACCCAGCCAGCAGACCCTGCACCTGGCACAGCACGAGACCAGGCTGGCGGCTCCCAGGAGCCTGCCTGGGGCCACAAGAGGCGGGCGCCCGTCTGGTCTAGTGTGGAGATCGTGGACCTCATCCAAGTTTGGGGGGAGGCCTCCAACATCCACGACCTCCGCACTAGGCACAGGAAAGTGGCTGTCTAGGGCAGGATAGCTGCCAGCCTGGGCACCAAAGTCCACATGCAAACCCAGGAGCAGGTTTGCATGAAAATCAAGGAGGTCCAGTGAGACCCCCGACCCTGAGCCCTGAGCTTAGAACATAAGAACATAAGAACGGCCGTACTAAGTCAGACCAAAGGTCTATCTAGCCCACTAGCCTGTCTGCTGACAGTAGCCAACACTAGGTACCCTGCAGGGGATGGACCGAAGACAATGACCAAGCCATTTGTCTCGTGCCATCCATCTCCAGCCTTCCACAAACAGAGGCCAGGGACACCATTCCTACCCCCTGGCTAATGTCACTCCATGGACCCAACCTCCATGACTTTAACTAACTTCTCTTTAAACTCTGTTATAGTTCTAGCCTTCACAGCCTCCTGTGGCAAGGAGTTCCACAGGTTGACTATTTGCTTTGTGAAGAAGAACTTTCTTTTATTAGTTTGAAGCCTGCTACCCATTCATTTCATTTGGTGTCCTCCAGTCCTTCTATTATGGGAACTAATGAAGAACTTTTCTTTATGCATACCACTCATGATTTTATAGACCTCTATCATATCCCCCCTCAGTCTCCTCTTTTCTAAGCTGAAAAGTCCCAATCTCTTTAGCCTCTCTTCATATGGGACCTGTTCCAAACCCCTGATAAATTTAGTTGCCCTTTTCGGAACCCTTTCCAAGGCCAAAATATCTTTTCTGGGGTGAGGAGATCACATCTGTGCACAGTACTGAAGATATGGCGTACCATAGTTTGATACTTCCCCTCCTCCTCCTTCTTCCACTGGCTTCCCCCTTCCAGCTCCCTACTCCCAGATTTCCCCCTCCCTTCTTCCACCCTCTCTCTTCCCCTCTCCCACCTCCTTTTCCCAATCTCCCCAGAGGTTAATTCCCCCCCTCCCAGCTCCAGTTTTGTTAAGTAAAGAGAGTTTCTATTTTTGAACACACGTGTCCTTTATTTTTTACATCAGGAAGGGGGGCTAGGGAGGGTTAAGTGGAAGGAGGTGAGGGAGGAATGGGGTACAAGCCCCCGATGGGGAGGACTGGGGTGGCTCTGTGGGCTCCTTGGGGTGGAAGCTCCCCTACAGCCCCCAGATTGACCCCCTGGATGGTAGCCTGCAGCAAGTGGAGCAGGGCTGATGGCCGAGTGCTGTGATGTGCCAAGTGTGGGCACTCTGGGCACTCCAAGACAGGACTGCTTTGCTGTCCCTCATCAAGGTAGACAAGCAAGCGGGGAACCCTGAGAACTGTCTGTCTGGGGTGGGGGTTGGGTCCCTTTAAGCACAGCCCTCGGCTAGCCTGAGACAGCAGCTCCATGCTCTAAGTCCTAACCTGATGCCCTGCCGGCACTGCTTCCGGCCATCCTTAACTTCGGTTCAGGGTCCACTCAATGTGGACATGCTAGTTCGAATTAGCAAAACGCTAATTCGAATTAGTTTTTAGGTCTAGGTGCACTAGTTCGAATTAGCTTAGTTCGAATTAACTAACTTAATTCGAATTAGTGCTGTAGTGTAGACATACTCATAGGTATTTAGAAGTGAGAGCCAATAGCAGATTAATGAAATCTGCTGTTGAGAGAACAGAGAAATACAAAGGGGCCACTGCAAAAAGATATTGCAAGATCAGTATCTGTTCTTTGCTCAATGCTATTCAATAATTTTATCAATGATGTGTAAGAAAATATAAAATCATTGCTGGTAAAACCTGTAGAGGACACACAAATCAGAACAGTAGTAAATAATGAGGTCAGGTCAGTTCTCCAAAGTGAATTGTATTTCACAATAAGCTGTCCTTAAGTGACCAGCATGAATTGTTATATGCAAAATCATACATATAGGAACAAAGAAAGTCGGACACACTAATAAACTGGGGGACAGTATTATGGAAACAGTGATGGAGAAAAGGATATAAGTAGCAATGGAAAGCCAACTGAACATGGGCTCTCATTACACTGCAGTACTTTAGTGAGTAAATATGATCCTGGGATGTATAAACAGGAGAACACTGATTAGAAATAGGTAGGTGTTCATACTACTGTGTAAAACATTAGTGAAACCATTACTAGAACATTATATCCAATTCTCCTGTCTGACTTCTGGGACATAGGGATTGCAGTGCCACTCAGGTCATAAACAAGGGGCTGTGGAGACAAACCCGAGCAATGCTGTGACTTGCAGGCACCAGGTTGCAATACCATTCACTCAGATTTATCCTCAACATGCCCTCTCAGCTTGACAGAGGATGAAACCAGAGTGGGCAGTGGGGGTGTTAAGTGTGGCTCATCCTCAGCACAGCTGTGAGGCAAGCTTTTCTCCCTGCCAATGGTGTACACCATGCATCTAGCTGTGGGCACCACTGTTTGAATTCTGTATTTTAGTTTGAGCATTTGATGACTAGATGACAATGTGGAAGGAGTCAGCGGAAATCAAATGAACTGATTGGGGGACTGAAGGGAAACTACAACATGGTTCTCTGCAGGGTACAAATACCAAAGAAAATGAGCCATTATATAGTTTAGTTCCTGACCCACCCTATATCAACCTAGACATTTTATTTTCTCAATAACTTCCAGAACCCCTCCCAAACCTACTTTAAAATAGCATCAGCCCAAGCATGTCCACTGGCCCTATTCCCCACTGCTCCCAGTAACAAATCTAGCATGGTTTATAGGATGCAGTGAATAGCCTAAGGGGAATGCACAGCCCACAAGGTAAAAAAAATATGACCATGCCTTGGGATAAATGCACATTACTCTGAGAAACTACTATAGTTCTCCTCCCTACCCTGGGGGACAATAAGTAGCTAAAAGCTTTTTTATGCTGTTCTTAGAAGCACTAGATACCAGCACAAATAAAGTTGTAGCCACTGACCCAGCAACAGTGTCCCGTTACTGAATGAATGATCAATCAACCCAAGTTTTTGGCACTAAGAACTATTAACTGGTATTCCATGCAATGCCTTGTGATTCTTATTGTGTTGAAAATGGAAATACTGGCATAGACTTTCCTGGCATCAGCTTCAGTCTGTTTCTCTTAAGGCTTAAATTTATTCCAGAGGAATAGTAGGGGGTAGTGCAAAGTTGCCCCAGGAAGTTAGAACATTTGATGCAGCTCCTGGGCACACAGGGAGCGTGCTGCAAAGCTGATCCCCAGTGTGAAGAAGGTCTGTGCAGAGCTACTTGTGTCCTTCCTGTTTTGGGACACGGGGCCCTTAGAGTGTGAAGGAGGGATCAGTGTCTGTAGATTCCTTTTGCCATCTCTACCCACAGGCTGTGTATGCATATGAAAACCAGGAATAATCTGGCCCTCAGTAAATAATGGAATAAGTTTCTAAGGAAAATTGTGGATTTCCCATCATTAAAAGTTTGTAAGAACAGGATGGACAGACATCTGTCAGGGATGGTCTAGGTTTACTTGGACTTGCTGGATGACCTCTTGAGGCCCCTTCCAACCGTACATTTCTATGATTCTATAAGAGAAATGGACCCCCCCCCCCACTTCAATGTATAACCTTTATGTTCTTCATATTCAGGACACACTGGGAGCTATTTGGTGTTTAAGATTCTTTCATCTTAGCATTGATGTTGTGTTGTCTCTGGCCACCCAAATGTCTGGGTGCCAGAGGAGCCAGTAACCATAGGTTTTCTCTTCTCCTGGATAGTGTCCAGGGATGATTCATCTTTCCTGCCCCCTTTCAAAAAGGTGGTTTGCCAGAAAAGGAATTCCAGGACACACCATAGCAACAGAGTCAATATAGCAGCAACTGGAGGGCCAGAACTGGAGTTACATACAGTTCTTTGGTATTCTTTGATTTGGTTTTGTTTTGTTGTTTGTTTTATCTGGGAGAAGTTGCCAGGTAGATCTGGATAGTGGTGGATCTCTCACCTCTGCCCCTCATCCATTCTGGATTGCCATCAAATCCCCACTGCACTGCGGCACACAGAGACTCCCATTCCTGTGGAACTAAGCCTGTGATATACAAGCAGAATCTCCAAATCACAGAGGAGCTACTGTGATTCCCCTCCAAGAGTGCCCTCTATTACCACAGTGGAAAGAGTCAAAATTTTCCCTTAGCTTCAGATTCCACTTCATGCAAGTAATCCTCAAAGCTGCTGTCACGGGGCAATGGGCTTCGGAATATGAGAAGGCATAATTCAAAGATGCTTTATGCAAAACAAATCATCTGACATATTTTAAAGATTGTAATGTGCTGAATCGGTATATTCTATTTTGTTCATATATTGTCCTTCCTGGTGAAGTTAGAAATATGAACTGTGGCTCTGCTTATAGCTGTAAATGTGCTAAGGAGGGTTATTACTGATGCTCCAGAAATTTAATGACTCAGTACTCAAACCAATGACTTGTGAATAGTCTTGTTTGTCCTGTAAGCACAGACTATGGTTGGTCCCAAAGAGACATGTGGCCAGGCCACCTAATGCTGAAATGGACGTGGCTCACCTCTCAACAATGGTGAGAAGGTGAGGGTACCTGAACAGAAAATTACCTGTTGTAATTGAAGAACCATTCCATATGTGATATGTTTATTTAGACCTTGATTCAGGATGTCAGATTTGCATATGAATTCCAGCTCAGCAGTATCCCTCTGCAGTCTTTTTTTGAAATTTTTCTCTCTGAGAATTGTCATTCTGATTTAATTAGCATTGTTGTCACACTCCCATCTTTCTTTCTTTCTTTCTTTCTTTCTTTCTTTCTTTCTTTCTTTCTTTCTTTCTTTCTTTCTTTCTTTCTTTCTTTCTTTCTTTCTTTCTTTCTTTCACATCTGAGGAAGTGAGTTGTAGCTCATGAAAGCCTATGCTCTAAATACCCAAATAAATGTGTTACTCTTTAAATTTTAAACTGGACTCCTTGTTTTTTTTGTTGTTTGTTTATTTGTTTGTTTGTTTGTTTGTTTGTTTTTTGAAAGACTAACAGGGCTACCTCTTTGTAACCAGTCAATCAAATTGGAACTGGGCTTGAATTTGACATGAATAGTTTCAGCCATTCAATAAGGATGTGTCTAGACTACAGGGTTTTGTCAACAAAAGTAGACTTTTGTCGACAAAGCTATACCTTCATCTACACTACCATCGAGTTCTGTCGACAAACTCAGCAGTTTTGTCGATGGTGGTAAACCTCATTCTACGAGGAATAATACCTTTTGTTGACAGAGTTCTTGTGGCTTGCTTTGTCGACAGAACTGGATGTAGTCTAGATGCTCTTTGCTGACAGAAGCTTTGTCGACAGTATTTGTCGACAAAGCCTCTGTTGACAAAAGCCTGTAGTCTAGACATACTAAGGGTGCATATACACATCACCCTTACTTCAAAATAAGCTATGCAATTTCCACTAGGCAAATTGCATAGCTTATTTCGAGGTAATTTCAAAATAGCTTATTCTGAAATTTGGTGCTGTCTACAGAGCAGCAAATTTTGAAATAACCCGCTATTCCAAAATGTCCCTTAACCCTAATAGAATGAGGGTTACAGGGACATCATAAAAGTGAGCCCATTATATTTCGAAACAATGGGTGCTCTCAAAAGACACGAAATAGCTATACATCTGCTATCCCAAAATAGCACTGTAGTGTAGATGTAGTTTAAATGGCCAGAAGAAGATGAGGAGGGGTTGCTGTGGCTGCTGTCTTCAGCCCCTTTCCTTATTATGTACATTCTGGTGGCTAGGGAATTCACATAGAGTGGAAAATCCACATTTGAATCTCTGCTCTGGAGTAGGCCCCAAGTGGCTTTTTTGGTTCCACCAAACATTCTAAAAAAAATTCAGATATCATTTGACTTGAATCAGTTTTTCCCTGATTTTTCCAGAAATGCCAATGAACGAAAAAAAATTAATTCACCCAGCCTTTCACCAAGCTTTAAAATGTGCCTCTGTTCAGAATATTAACCAAACATCATTCCAGAATATTGTGAAACGTTTTAGGGATAATATTGCTTAGCTTCTATCTCTAAAACTGAATTGCAAAATTCCCTTCCCTCCAAAAAATACCCCATACATGTTTGTAAGTCTCTTCAGCATAGGAGTTGCATGCTACTCACTATATAAAGGATGCTGAGTAGATCAGATTGTGTTGGGGAAAATACTCCATTATTTGTTGACATTAGACTGTGTATGTGAGGGTATGGGTATGTCTACACTACAAAGTTAATTCGAACTAACGGACGTTAGTTCGAATTAACTTTGATAGGCGCTACACTAGCGCTCCGCTAGTTCGAACTAAATTCAAACTAGCGGAGCGCTTAGTTCGAGCTAGGTAAACATCATTCCACGAGGACTAAGACTAGTTCGAACTTACTAATTCGAATTATGGGCTGTGTAGCCCCTTAATTCGAACTAGTGGGAGGCTAGCCCTCCCCAGCTTTCCCTGGTGGCCATTCTGGGCACCACCAGGGAAACTCGTATGCCCCCCTCCCTGCCCCGGAGCCCTTAAAGGGGCACGGGCTGGCTACAGTGCCCGTGCCAGGTGCAAGCCTGCCAGCACCCAGCCAGCATACCCTGCACCTGGCACGGCTCGAGCCAGCCACCCGATGCCCCCCAGCCCTCCGCCTCTTCCCGGGACCAGGCTGGCGGCTCTCGGGAGCCTGGCCAGGACCGCAAGAGGTGGGCACCCGCCTGGTCTAGTGCAGACATCGTGGACCTCGTCCACGACCTCCGCACTAGGCACAGGAAAGTGGCCATCTAGGGCAGGATAGCTGCCAGCCTGGCCACCCAGGAGCAGGTTTGCATGAAAATCAAGGTGGTCCACTGAGACCTCCAACCCTGAGCCCTGAGCTTAGAATGGCCGTTCTGGGTCAGACCAAAGGTCCATCTACTCCAGTAGCCTGTCTGCCGACAGCAGCCAGCCCTAGGTACCCTGGATGGAATGGACCAAAGACAGTGACCAAGCCATTTGTCTTGTGCCATCCCTCTCCAGCCTTCCACAAACTTTGGGCAGGGACACCATTCCTACCCCCTGGCTAATAGCACTCCATGGACCCAACCTCCATGAATTGATCTAACTTCTCTTTAAACTCTGTTCTAGTTCTTGCCTTCACTGTCTACTGCAGCAAAGAGTTCCATAGGTTGACTATTTGCTTTGTGAAGAATAACTTTCTGTTACTAATTTGAAGCCTGCTACCCATTCCTTTCCTTTGGTGTCCTCTAGTCCTTCTATTATGGGAACTAATGGATAACTTTTTTTTATGCACCCTCTCCACACCACTCATACTTTTAGAGACCTCTATCATATCCCACCTCCGTCTCCTCTTCTCTAAGCTGAAAAGTCCCAGTCTCTTTAGCCTCTCTTCATATGGGACCTGTTCCAAACCCTAATTAATTTTAGTTGCCCTCCCCTCTCCCAGCCTCTCTCTTCCCCTCTCCCACCTTCTTTTCCCAGTCTCCCCCAGTTTTGTTCAATAAAGAGAGATTCTATTTTTGAACACACATGTCCTTTATTTTGTACATCAGGAAGGGGGGCTAGGGAGGGGTAAGTGGAAGGAGGTGAGGGAGGAATGGGGTACGAGCCCCTGATGGGGAGGACTGGGTTGGCTTTGCGAGCTGCTCGAGGTGGAAGCTCTCCTGCAGCCCCCCGATTGTCCCTCCAGATGGCAGCCTGTGGCAAGTGTAGCCGGGCTGATGGCTGAGTGCTGTGATGAGCCGAGTGTGGGCTCTCAGGGCACTCCAAGCCAGGACTGCTTTGCAAGCGGGGAACCCCTGAGAACTGTCTGTCCGGGGTGGGGGTCGGGTCCCTTTAAGCACAGCCCTCAGCTAGCCTGAGACAGCAGCTCCACGCTCTAAGTCCTACTCTGATGCCCTGCCGGCACTGCTTCCGGCCATCCTTAACCTCTGTTCAGGGTCCACTCAATGTGGACATGCTAGTTCGAATTAGCAAAACGGTAATTCGAACTAGTTTTTAGGTCTAGCTGCGCTAATTTGAATTAGCTTAGTTCGAATTAAGTAATTCGAACTAAGTTAGTTTGAATTAGTGCTGTAGTGTAGACATACCCTGAGTGTGTATATGTGTTTGTGGTTTCAAGCAAAGATAAAGCATTTTATTGGCTCATTTGGAATTTTTTTCTTTTGTTTGTTTGGCAATGGCAAGCAGTTTCCAAACACGAAAAATGCATTTTACAATCCCAGAGAAAAAAAAAAAAAAAGCATTTATTTACTATAAAGTTTGCAAAATTGTGCCCTAATACAAATTTAGGAAACATCATAACTTTGTTCATGCCACTATGTGGTTAGTGCAAAATTCTCTTTAGTAGCAGTCTTGATGAAATCGCTCACTGCTTTAAACTTAGGAATCGTTATGCACATGTCTGTGAAGCTCTCAAGTATCTTATGAAAATTCCTATGTAACCGAAAGTAGTAGCTTTGCACAGCTGCACTAGAAATGTAAAATATACTACAAAGTTTATTAGCATGGTTTGTTTTCTTTTTACAGTAAACAAGGGAAATTCCCATTTCAAAGATGAACATACAATTATAATTCACTTTCTACCCCCTTTTCATTATGAGCCTTTTCTCTGATGTAATCGGACAGAATGACAGACCACCAACCCACGTGTAATTTATTTCTATATAATCTCTGTGACTGGCAGGGTTTTGTATTTTCAGCAACTTTGCAAATATACTGGGTTAGAAAGTCTCTGTCACTGTGTATCCATGGCAAGACATTTACAAAGTCTGTGAATCTGATTCTAGAGAGCCCTATAAAAGTGCACAGGAAGCAGAAATAGCAACTTGCAATATCAGCCGTGGTTCGTAATGAATCCAAGCCATTCCCCATGACTCATATTCAGTTATGTGGGTGGTCATTTGACAAGCTATCTTCAGCAGTATTACTAATGTATGGACACTTTTATTTGATGTCCAATGGGGTTTTCCATCCATTACAATTAAATTAGTCTGAAAACTTATTTTTTCAGACTGAAAACTTATTTTTAAATGAAATTTAGCCTAGTGAACATGCCCCACTCTGCAGTGTGTCTGTCTCTCATGGTGACAGTTGGCTTTCACAAGGATTGACTTTGTTACCTAGCTAGTTGAGAAAGCTATCAGCAAACATCTCCTCTCCAGGAGCACCTTCCCACTTCCCTAACCCCCCAAAAAAGCCAACTGCCAAAAAAGTAATTTTTCTCACTGTGCCCTGCCAATGTCTAAATAAGTCCACTAGTAACAACACTGTGGAGAAAATAATTGACATTTTCAGAAGTGCTCTGTTCTTGCAGCTGCTGTTGACTTCGTAGTCCTGATATTAAAATCAGGCTTCCTATGAGTAACATTTTGTCAGATGAGATGCTCCAACTACTGTACTCCTAATTGATACATCATATGCTTTAACAGAAGGAATTGAATGCCATTGGACTTGAGCAGTTAAAAATGTTGGCCTCATTTCTCACAGGGTAGAGGTTTTTTAAATAAGGCTGTTTTTACAGGATGCACTAGGGCTGTGGTTTTCAAACTATGGGGGAAGTCGTGGAATATCAGACACTGGGACTCATTGCGGCAGGGGGGTCCTAAGGCAGGCTTCTTGCCTGTCCTGACACCACAGAGTGTGTTGTGCCCCAGAAGCGGCCATCAGCAGGCCTGGCTCATAGGTGAGGGCCTGGGGGCAGAAGAGCGCACAGGAGTATGTGCACTGTCCCTGCCCTGAACACTAGCTCCACACTCTCATTGGCTGGGAAGCTGCTGCTGGATGCACAGCATAGTCTGCAGTGACAGGGCATGTAGGAAACCTGTCTTAGCACCCCTGCCTCACTGCTGACTGGACCACTCGAGGTAAGCCCCAGCCCTGCCCCACCCCCAATGCTGAAGCACTCTCATCCTCAGCCTCACCCTAGAGCCCACACTTTCGTAAAATTATGTTGGGTCGCAGACATCAAATTATGTTGGGTCATGAGGAAAAAAAATTGAAAATCACTGCACTAGGGGAGCGTTTCCTCTGCTCATATACACATACCTGCCCTAGCTATTATGGAGATAGCGTGAGTATTAATTTTAGCATAACTGAGTAGCAGCAACACAAGCACGGCAACACGGGTTCTCTCTCTTGCTTCGCTGTACCTCTTCTGCACCTACCAGTGCTACTGCTATTACTACACTGTTATGACTGAGCTAGTGCAAGTCTGTGTAACCAAACAGGGGAATCACGCTCCTGACTTGCAGTGTAGACAGTGCCTTCAAGTATCTTATATCTCAGTTCAAAATTAAACCAGAATATAGTCTCTATGAACCAACCCAATTTACTGTAGCTGAGGGTCTGTCCTTGCATTTTAGTAAGGGCTTTCTATTGAAAGTTGATGGAAAAGTGGTTACATTTAGGCAATATTTTTTGCAAAAATCATACCTCTTTTTTTCCCCACAGGAAAATACTGACATTTGGAACTCTCTGTTGACTCCTTTTTAAAACATGACTCAGTTAAGAAATATATAAACCCTTTTTTGACCCCAATGTAGAGAGAAATCCAAGGTTTTCTTTTTGGTCTGTAGTCAGCTAAATGAATAAATCCTTTGCAGTGTTCTCATTGTGCTTCTGTAGATGTTCTGTTGAATTTGAACCAAATCTGGGAGTTGCATTGCCAATTTACTGCGGTACACTGCTGAAGAAGAAAACCCCAAATAATGCCCCTGATGGTTTCTTTCCCACACTACTATTATGTTATGGGATAGGGTTATGCAACATTCCTTTTATCTCTGCTTGCTTCAGCCTTCTTTTTATGCAACTAAAACCCTAAGAACCAAGTTATTTGTATCATGTGGGTTTGGGTGAATACTAGGAAGACATAATGGACAAGGATAATTGTCAAGCATATAGTGGTGTCTACTGCTTGATGAGAATAGTGATGAAAGCAAGTACGGGAACAGGCCTGTTTCACTTGTTCTACTGCTGTGTGATATTTTGTTAAAAGTGTTGTATAGACAAGAATTAAAACCCTAGAAACTTTTGTTACTGGAGCGGCGAGGAGTCCCGTGGCATCTTATAGACTAACTGAAATGTTGGAGCATAAGCTTTCGTGGGCAAAGACACACTTGGTCAGATGCATGTCAGGAGTTGTGTTGTGTGTGGCAGAAAGGCAAATTGACTTTGCTGGACCTAGAGCTAAGAAATTAATATGCAATATTGTTAATAAATGTTTGCTGACATTTTTTTCATTTCATAGCTTTATTACATCCCCCGCCATAGATTTTACATAGATGCCAGCACATATCTCCCTGTCCCTCTTTGTCCCTAGGGGATCAAATTATAATCTGTTGTAGATCAAACATAAATTATGATTGTTGTTATGTATTTATTTTTACTGTATGAGAAACTATCATTCAGGCCCCATTATGCTGGACAATATAGGCCCTGATTCATGCTGCTATTATTCTAGTTACAATCAGTGGAATATTTCAGGGTATGTCTACACTACAGTGTTTTGTCAGAAAAACAGTCATTTTTCAGACAGAACCTGAGTTACAATCACACTGCAATTGCATTGTTCTGAAAGTAAATCGAAAGAACAGAGGGGTTTTCCCGGCGTTGATAATCCCCTTTCTATAAGGAAGAAACCTTTTTCTGAAAGAGGTCTTTTGGAAAAAGGAGCGTGTGGATGGAGAAGAGGGAGTTCTTTTGAAGGAAGAGGAAAGAGGAAAAAGCCCTGGTGCCCTGGTAGCCAGTCTGTCCATAGTAATCACAGCTTAAATGAGAGATAGCATCCATTCAGTGTGGACGCTATCTTTCAAAAACACAGATCACTTTTTTGATGCGCTTTTGTGTGTGGATACTCTCTTTCGGAAGAAGGTTTTTTGGAAGATCTCTTCTAAATAAAGGTTCTTCTGAAAGAAGCCTGCAATCTAGACATAGCCTTATGTGGCACCCTCACATTAAAATGCAATCAGGGAGCAGCCCCCAGGTGCAATGCATATTCACTATGATTGGGGCTATTAATATACCTGTAAGTTTCCTGATAGAAATGTAGCCGTGTTAGTCTGGGGTAGTTGAAGCAAAATGCAGGACAATGTAGCACTTTAAAGACTAACAAGATGGTTTATTAGATGATGAGCTTTCGTGGGCCAGACCCACTTCCTCAGATCAAATAGTGGAAGAAAGTAGTCACAACCATATATACCAAAGGATACAATTTAAAAAAAATGAACAAATATGAAAAGGACAAATCACATTGCAGAACAGAAGGAGGATGCGGGGGGGTGGGAAGGGGGAGGAAGGAAGGTAAGTGTCTGTGAATTGCTGATATTAAAGGTAGGGAGAGTGGGATGTTTGTGAGTTAATGGTATTACAGGTGATAATTGGGGAAACTGTCTTGATAATGGGTGAGAAAGTTCAAAGACTTGTTAAGTCCTTGTTGGTAAGTGTCGAATTTTAACATGAAACACTATCCCAGAGGACACTACTGCCAACCTGATAGCAGACCTATGTAACTTTGTTCTCACCCACAATTATTTCCGGTTTGAGAACAACTTATACCTCCAGATCAGCGGCACAGCCATGGGTACACGCATGGCCCCACAGTATGCTAACATCTTTATGGCTGACCTAGAACAACGTTTCCTCAACTCCCGTCCCCTTTCACCCCTCCTCTACCTACGGTACATCGATGACATCTTTATGATCTGGACACATGGCCAAGAAACACTGGAGATATTCCACAGAGATTTCAACAACCTACACCCCACCATCAACCTCAGCCTGGACCATTCTACACGAGAGATCCACTTCCTGGACACCACCGTACAAATCAACAATGGAAAATTAGACACCACTCTCTACAGAAAACCCACTGACTCATACAGTTACCTACATGCATCCAGCTCCCATCCAGAACACACCACACGATCCATCGTCTATAGCCAAGCCCTTCGATACAACCGCATCTGCTCTAACCCCACTGACAGAGACCAGAAGCTTCAGGATCTCTACCAAGCATTTATAAATCTCAACTACCCACCCAGAGAAACAAAAAAGCAAATTGAAAGAGCCAGACGAATACCTAGAAACCATCTACTTCAAGACAGACCCAAGAAAACCAACAATAGAACACCACTTGTCATCACCTACAACCCCCAACTTAAACCTGTCCAACACATTATCAAGAAACTACAGCCTATATTGGAACAGGATACCATACTCAAAGAGGCTCTGGGAGACAGACCCATAGTCTCCTATAGACAACCACCTAACCTCAAGATGATTCTTACCAACCACCACAGGACATACCACACTAATACCAACCCTGGTACCTTCCCTTGCAACAAACCCCGTTGCCAGCTTTGTCCACATATTCATTCTGCTGATACCATTATTGGACCTAACCAAGTGAGTTATAAGATCAAGAACACATATTCCTGCGCATCCAGAAATATAATCTACGCTATCATGTGCCGAAAGTGTCCGTCTGCTATGTACATTGGACAAACATCTCAGACACTTCGCCAAAGGATTAATGCCCACAAAACAGATATTAGACAAGATCACAAAGAGAAAACAGTTTCTTGCCACTTTAACCAGAAAGGACACTCTCTAAATGACTTAGCCACCTGCATTCTGCTACAAAGACCTTTTACATCTGCACTTGAAAGGGAATCCTCTGAACTGTCATTCATGTTAAAATTCGACACTTACCAACAAGGACTTAACAAGTCTTTGAACTTTCTCACCCATTATCAAGACAGTTTCCCCAATTATCACCTGTAATACCATTAACTCACAAACATCCCACTCTCCCTACCTTTAATATCAGCAATTCACAGACACTTACCTTCCTTCCTCCCCCTTCCCACCCCCCCGCATCCTCCTTCTGTTCTGCAATGTGATTTGTCCTTTTCATATTTGTTCATTTTTTTTAAATTGTATCCTTTGGTATATATGGTTGTGACTACTTTCTTCCACTATTTGATCTGAGGAAGTGGGTCTGGCCCACGAAAGCTCATCATCTAATAAACCATCTTGTTAGTCTTTAAAGTGCTACATTGTCCTGCATTTTGTAAGTTTCCTGATATCAATGAGCAAAGTCCCTGCTGAACTTCTTAATTTTAAGAGCAAGTTCAGAAGGAAAGAAGGATGGTTGTGTGATTAACACACTGGATTAGGGATTTGCATTTATGCTTCAACGTTCTGCTGTGGCCCAGCTACTCTGGTACAAAAATGTCACGGAGGTGTGGCCTCCAATACCTGTTCTGCTCTGTGCCATCTGTGACGCAGCCCTGAAGGATTGCACATGTTTCTACACACCTCCAAGGTCACTGAAGCAAGGTCACAACTTCCCAAGACCCAGCTTCTTCCCCTTTCACTGATGCTTGTGCAATCATGTATTGATTTCCAGCTCTGCCACAGATTTCCTGTGTGACTTTGGGAAAGTCATTTAATGTGTCCTGGACCTCATGTCCCCATCTATAAAATAGAGGTGACATATATACTCAGATATTACTGTGATGGGGGGCACAGTATACCTAGGTAGAGGACAGTAAAAGACTCCTAAGAGGTACCGCACAGAAACCACACTTTCAGAGGCAGTGAAGAAGGGAGAGGTTAAAATGTTTTTAAGCCACCTATCTATGTTCCTAACCTTGAGCTGTGGCAGGGGCTGGAGCAGATCTTGTCAAAATTAAGGCTGCACTGTGATGCCTGTATGACCTATGGCAACATCCCTGATATAGTTGCCAGCTCTGAGGTACAAAAACCTGTGACTTCTGGGATCATTCAGAGCACCCAAAACTAGCCGGCTGGCAGCATGTCCTGAGCACACTTACAGATTTCCCAGATTGCAGTGGCAATCCAAACCTTCTAGGTCATGGGTGCTGTTTGGAATCTATACATATTGGGGCCCTGTCGCAAACATGTCACTCTAGTCCCACCTCAGTATGCACCGTATGCCAGGTATCATGGAAGACAGACTCATGGCTCTGCCTGAAGCACCACACCAAGGATATTCTTCCTTTGTGGGATATGGAGCTTTTGAGATCAGTTTTACTTGGTGTGAAGGGTCGCCTGAGGGAAATCATAGACTCTCAAAAGTCAGTGGCAAAATTGCCATTGTCTTCTCCAGGATTTTTAAAGGGGCAGTTATTGTAAAATACAATAGAGGATGCCACCTACAATATCATGCTCAACCTCACCACACATACGGTACCTGTACGTGTCTGCACCAAAGGTTTGTATGAAAGAGTCAGAAGAACTTATTATTAGTGCCACCATTGGACAGATAAAACTCTTTTTTCATACAGAAACGCCATTATTGTAAGTGAACAGTTGCATTCTTTCTAATAAAGTTGATGATAAATTTACATTGGCTCAAAATTAGACTGTCAACCTCATTTAGGGTCCATAGCACTGAAAATGAAAATACTGGCATGTATTGCATAATTTGGCTCAAAATTTGCATGGGGTGCCAGTGAGAAAGATTCAAAGGGAAAACACTTAGTCCTAAACGGATACATAGGACTATGTTTTGGTAGGATTTTAAATCATATGATATCCATTAAAGTCAGTAGACATTAAAAGCTTAAACCTCATTCCCATTTTGAATGTTTTCCTGCTGGCAGCATGTACGTGGAGGGGCATAAGTGAAATACATAACTAAGACCATCATACCTTTGCCCCTGAGATCAGCAGTTAATGACATGAGAAAGTTTGTTTGCTAGTTTTATTTTGCATTGTTGATTCCCTCTGAAATTGCATCTTTGTCTCCATACTTTTGTGTGTGTGTGTTGAAAGGAGAGATCCCTGCATTTTCCATGAGTGCTCCATTTACTAGCTCACACCACAGCTGTTACATTCCTCTCCCTTTTTATGACTCCTTTGGTTCATGAGTCCAGAGTGTCAAAGTAATTCATGCTACTGATCCTTGATTGTCGTTCTTTCTAAATGAAATATAGGGTAATAGTTAGATTTTTCAGAAGGTCTGGACACTGACTAGACTACTGTAAAAGCTTAGGGCTTTGTGAGGTATGGCACTGCAAAAGTTAAGTCTAGATCTTGATACACCTGCATGTAGTAATGATTGTAATACTGCCGGGGTAGCTTCAGGAAACCTCTAAATCCTGCTGGAACCACATGTGTTTTGTCACACCTGGCCTTCACCACAACACAACCAGCTAGACGGTGGAATGTATGCCATGGCACGTCACAATTAGATGCATATGGATTGTAAGCTCTTTGGAGTGGACCTCTGCAGTGCCTACCACATTAGGGTTCTGGTCCATTGTTGTGGTAGCACCTCAAATACACACTGGTAAGAGCCAAATGTCTCCCTGAGGACTACTAGTGAGATTGTGCCTCTAGCGGGAAAGGTACAGAGAGTGCATACCACCCCCACAATTTGTTTGCCACAGACAGTTAATGGGATAATTCAATTATGGGCAGTAAGTAATAGGATAATTGATACTTCCCCCCATTCTATTAGGCTGCGTCTACACTGGCACCTTTTTCCGGAAATGCCTAAAACGGAATACTATTCCGTTCTCAGTTTTTCCGGAAAAGGAGCATCTACATTGGCAGGCTGCTTTTCCGGAAAAGCATCCGTGGCCAATGTAGACGCGCTTTTCCAGAAAAGAGCCCCGAGCGTCATTTTCGCGATTGGGGCTTTTTTCCGGAAAAGACTACTGGGCTGTCTACACTGGCCCTTTTCTGGAACAGTGTTCTGGAATAAGGACTTATGCCCGAGCGGGAGCAGAATAGTTTTTCCGGAATAGGGGCTGATTTTGTACAGATCATCATTGCTTTTCCGGAAAAGCAAGCGGCCAGTGTAGACAGCTCGCAGCTTATTCCGGAAAAGTGGCCGCTTTTCCGGAATAAGTGGCCCAGTGTAGACACAGCCTTTAGAGTATTGATTTCCTTTTTCCTAAGTAAACAAGACCTAAAAAGTAAACTCCAGCCTGTGTTCTCAATGTTTGTGAAGCTTAAAACCTTGGGAAATGTTTATTTCCTTAATGATCAGAACAAGGCACTACCTCTGGACCTAATTAATACAATTCACTTAATCAGTTCTAAATTATGATATTTTAATTTTCTCTGCCTTTCAATTTTCTGGTCTTATCTTCCCTGTTTCCTCTTTAAATATATGAACTGACACTGTTGAGCAATGATTTCTGTTGTGGAATGGTTTGCAGAAAACTGCAGTATTTTGCAGCAGGTAATTACTTAGTCTAACTGAATCTGTGGCTAACTTCTGATTAACTTCACTGGTGCAGCATCCCTGTATTGTTCCCAAAAAGCAGGCAATGTGGTCCTATTTTGAGTTTAGCAAGCAGCCACTTGTTTGCACCTTCTACAGGCAGAGACTGTTATTAAGAGTTCAGTTCACTGTATGAAGATAAATAAAGCCCTGCACAAAATTGGTATCTGCATCCACATCCACGAATTCATAAAGTGAATAGCCACAAATTTGCAGGGTTCTAGATAAAAAAATTGGATCCACATCTGCAAAAATGAGCCATGGCTATCCACATCCACATCTGTAGATGCAGATACCCAAGGATATAAAGCAGATATCTGTGGATTTGCAGGGCTCTACTGATGGAAGTTGCTGACACAGGATGTGGATAAATCTTGGAAATCAACTTCATACGTGCTGCCATTTTTCTTCAGTTTGTCAATTAGAAGAAATTGAGGAATGTGGCACAGCTGTAATTCACTGATGTTGCGTGACAGTTCAGTCGGCTTTAGTTAATAGTTTCTGGATGTCTATGCATGATTATTCAGTAAGCCTTTAACCACTTGGGGATATCAAAATGTTACTTTTTTACTTTCCATATCCATTCATTTCTAATTTGTAACACTGCATATAAGTTTTTGTTAAATTTATCTCACTCACACTATGCTCAAAACATCTGGGGTGTGTCTAGACTACAGGGTTTTTTCAAAAAAAGTAACTTGCTTTTTTGAAATTACTGGTTGTAGTCTAGATGCTCTTTTTCGAAAGAGGCTTTTTTGAAAGTATCTTTTGAAAAAGCCTCTTTTGAAAAAGGCTTGCAGTCTAGACATAGCCCTGGTGTTTTAAGAAAGAAAGAAAGAATGAAAGAAAGTATTTGGATATGCTGGTAGCCAAATCCAGGGTCTATCTTACATTTTATCATGGATCTCTGAAAAATGGGATCCCTAAGCAAAAAGCTGTCATCTTGTAAAGGAAAAGTACTTATCCCGTATTATGACTATTGTGATCTGAGGCCAGGAACACATTAATTTATTTACACAGAGAGAGGAAATTCTTCTCCAAGTCAGTGCCTTGACATCAACCACAAACAATGAGTGTGTGAAAACATGCCATTTAAATTTAGAACTAGATGTATTGTTACTTGAACTTTTGTCTCAGCACACTTCTTAGAAATTATTTTGTCTTAACAGAAAACTTGGTATATTATGGACTCAATTACCAATGCATACAGTGCAAGAGAAACCCCTAGATAATGTACACTTGAAATAAGTGTATTAATATAGACTCCTTAAAGGTCACCATGCACTCAATGGGTTTAGCAGATATGATCTCAGGCTTCAGCTGAGCAAAGCATGAAGCATTTGCCTAACTTCAAGAACACGAGTATTTCAGCTGAGGGAATGATTTTTCCCCCATACTTGAAATTAAACAAATGTTTAAATGTAGGCAGCATCAGGGCTTTAGGGAAATGTCCCTCAAGGGTCTGAAGTACAATTATCCCCATGACTATTTCTCATCTCCTGAATTCCCTCATGCACACTCATCACCTCTAGTCTCCTTAACCTCTCACTCAGGTCTCTTTCCCTCCGGAATGCAAACATGTTTTAATCTCTCCCATCAAAAAAAAATCTTTAAAAAATCTTAAAAACTATGCCCTTGACTCCACTTGCCTTTCTAACTACTGCCCATCTCTCTTCTCCTTTTTATCTTGAACATAGCTTACAGTCATTGGCATTCTCTCCTCCCATTCCATTCCTCTTTAGTCTGGCTTTTGCTTGACTGAAATCACTCTCATCAAAATCTCTAATCTCTCATTCCTAGCCAAAGCTCAGAACCAATACTCTATCCTCATGCTATTTGACCTGTCTGTCATCCTAGATTCCCAGGGTATGTCTACACTACCCCGCTAGTTCGAACTAGCGGGGTAATGTAGGCATACCGCACTTGCAAATGAAGCCCGGGATTTGAATTTCCCGGGCTTCATTTGCATTTTCCCGGGCGCCGCCATTTTTAAAACCCCGCTGGTTCGAACCCCGTGCAGCGTGGCTACACGGGGCATGAACTACCGTTACTCCTCGTGAAATGAGGAGTAACGGTAATTCGAACTAGGAAGCCTACCTAGTTCGTGCCCCGTGTAGCCGCGCTGCATGGGGTTCGAACCAGCCGGGTTTTAAAAATGGCGGCTCCACACTTATGCAAATGAAGCCCGGGAAATTCAAATCCCGGGCTTCATTTGCAAGTGTGGTATGCCTACATTACCCTCCTAGTTCGAACTAGGAGGGTAGTGTAGACATACCCCCATTGACCATGTTCTTCTTGAAATCTTAGTTTCTGTAACTCTACCTTCTCTTGGTTCTCCTCCTGCTTCTCTAATTGTTCCTTCAGCATGTCCTGTGGAAGATCCTCATCATCATCTCCACCTCTCCAACTTTCTGTGGGGATTCAACAGGGCTCTTTCCTTAGTCACCTTTTCATCTCCCTTTACACCTTATTTCTGGTCAGTGACTTGCAAACAAATTCAATCGCCATTTCTGTGCTGACAACTCACAGGTCTATCTCTCTACACTAGACTGGTCTCATTTTGTCTAAATTAAAACATTGACCCCTATCTCTGACATCTCTTTATGGTTCTCCAGCCATCAGTTCAAGCTTAATATGGCAAAACCAAAACTCCTAATCTTCTCCCCAACCTTTTCAGATTTCCTCACCCCCTCTTTTCTTGATCCCAGTGAACAACATCACCATCATGTTCATCACTTGGGTCTCTGAACTTTCTCTAGATCCTCACATCAAGACTATATCTAAAACTTGGAGGTCCTTTCTGCAAACATCTCTAAGGGTATGTCTACACTACCCCGCTAGTGCGAACTAGCGGGGTAATGTATGCATACCGAACGTGCAAATGAAGCCTGGGATTTGCATTTCCCGGGCTTTATTTGCATAAGCCGGCCGGCACCATTTTTAAATGCCGGCTTGTTCGAACCCCGTGCCGCGCGGCTACACGCGGCACAGGCTAGATAGTTCGGACTAGCAAGCCATTCCGAACTATCTGTACACCTCGTTCCACGAGGCATACAGATAGTTCGGAATGGCTTGCTAGTCCGAACTATCTAGCCCGTGCTGCGTGTAGCCGCGCAGCACGGGGTTCGAACAAGCCGGCATTTAAAAATGGCGCCGGCCGGCTTATGCAAATAAAGCCCAGGAAATTCAAATCCCGGGCTTCATTTGCATGTTCGCTATGCATACATTACCCCGCTAGTTCGCACTAGCGGGTTAGTGTAGACATACCCTGAGACACAGCCATTCTTACTCATCCACACTGCTAAAACTCTCCTCCAAGCTGTCATCATCTCTCATTTCAAATACTGCAAAATCCTTCTCTCAGGCTTTGATAAAGCAATCTTGTTGTGCTCATATCCACTTATACTGTTGCTGCAAAGATCAGCTCTCTAACCCATTGCTTAGAACATGTCATCCTTGTATTGGAATCTCTCCAGTAGCCTCTCCTTCTCTAGTGCATCAAACATAAGCTATTTGTCTTCATTTCCAAGACCCTTCATGTCCTATCTCTGCTTACCTAGCATTTCTCATTTACTAATGAAGGGTTGACTCCTGCTTCTTATAGCCCCATGGTGACAGCCTCTGTTGTCCGTTTGTTACTTTTTCAAACAAGCACTTTTGTGTTTTTCATATGCTGCTCTTCATGCTTGGAGGATTTCTTGTAAACATCAGCAAAACTAACAGATTCTGCTTCTTCAAATCCATCCTTAAAACGTTACTAACCAACTCATTTCTTTTTTGTATTCCACAGTTCGTCTAATTGGTATTCATCTGTTTTTTTGTGTTATTTTGGAGATAGAGTTACTCCAATGTCAACCCACATTAATGCTACAGTGAATAGGCCCATAATTAAAACAGCTGGACATGATTATTCTTCAGAAAAGAAGACCAAGGGGGAGAAGAAACTTCATCACAGTCTGCTCATATGTTAAGAGCTGTTACAGAAAGGACAGTGATAAATTGCTCTCCACATCCACTGAAGGAAAATCAAGAAGTAAGGGGCTTAATCTGTAGCAAGAGAGGATTAAAGTTAGAAATTAGGAAAAGCTTACTGACTGTAAGGGTAGTTAAGCCCTTGGATAAGCTTCCAAGGGAGGTTGTGCCATCTCCATCACAGGAAATGTTTAAGAACTAGCTGGACAAGTATAGATTTACTTGATCCTGCCTCCGCATGGGAGGACAAACAAGATAACCCCATGAACTACCTTCCAGCCTTACATTTTTTTTATTTGACCTTGGAGCTTTGTCCTTTTACTACCTTGATAACACTCTCACTCTCATATCCACCAAATCATTCACTCATTTTGATGACATAGCCTCAGAGTTCTCATCATCTACTATGTTTTCACCTTCTGCTATTTCTTAAGTGGGCTTCCTTCATTACAAATTTCTTCTTTCCGCCAGTTCAGACATTTTTGTTGCTCGACAGACCTACTCATTATCCTTAGAACATCAACAACTGTTTTCTAACTTTGTCTTCCTGCTCAAACCTGCCATCGTTTCTGCTACCAACAATCTGATAGCAGTTATCAGTAATGATGAAGAAAGCAAAGAGAAGAGAAGTTTATTTTTCAACACACTGCATTTGAATCACTTGTGAGACATCTGGGATGACATTTCAAAAGCAGGTATGTGGGATGGCCCAGAACCAGAGATATCTTTTTGAGGTTTTCCATTGAATGACTTAATTCACCCTAACATACTAGTTTAAAAGTTATGGGATGGCACCAGCTATCATAAGCTGTGTCCTTTGCCAAAGCCCCTCCTCCTATTTAATAAAGAAAGAGTGTATTAATGACCTGAGGCTTGAACATTGCATTATGTATAATGCCCTGTTTGAATTGTGGAGTGATCATCAAAAAAATTGCAGCAGAGTTGCAGACAAGCTACAGAAAATTGCAAAAAAGTAATATTGGACCTTATTGTTCAAGGTAATAAACTCCATTACTACTTTTACATGATTTTCTCCTGTCACCTAGAGATGAGAGTGGGGTAGGGATGGTGAGGGGAGGGTTATGACTTTCAGCAGGACCTTGACACAAGGAGTGGGGACTCCCATTGGTGATTGACTAATTTCCCCAAATGCCCAGTTCCCGCAATACCACAAGTTAAGTAGGGCCTTCATTATGAATCTTATTTCTGAACAATGGTGAACATAGGCATTTAAGGGACATCTATGTGATGCAAAAGAAGAGATGTGGATAATTTAGTAGGTGGCACTGTCCCTGTACTGTTAGTGGAAAACATTTCAGACCTGATTTACCCTCAGGTGCAAATGACTGCACAAGGTGTGTGAGGCAACATAAAAGGCCATGATATCTCAGCATTTAAACCACTGCCTTTTGTTACAAAGCAAATCACCTACGTTTAGATGAATCACTATGTGAGCTACACTATTTCCCATGTACACCCCCTTCTCTGAGATCCCCCTCATTGAATCTTTTAGTCTTCATGAATGGAAGCAATGAGAAGCAATACTGAAGCATTCTTGGTTAGAATCAAAAAGGTTATTTCAACTTTACTGATTAGTTTGCTGACTTCTGTATTATTCCTTTTGGATTTGACCTCTTATCATGGTGGTAGTTTAAAATAAAAAAAAAAAGAATATCAGACCAAGAAGCTGATTATCTACCTGGGCATTCAAATCTGAAGACCATTCTGGCACAGAGAAAAAAAGATAGCTTGCCCCTACATTTATAAGAATTACAAGTTTGTTGCCCATTTCCTTCTTAGACATAAAATACAAATTCTAATGAAAGCAGTTGAGAACACAGAATGAAAGCTTTTGATTTTTCAAGTTCTTGCTTTATAGAAATCCATTTTCATTCTGAAATGCTCGCTGTTGCTGTCTGGTTAATAGGGGACGTGAACATAACATTTTTTCCCAGGCAACAATCTCATGTTGCATCTCACCAACACACTTTTGGAATGTCAGCACCCTCCAGTGGTAATAGAACTGACTCACACCTTATGTTTGATTATTTCATATTTCCTTTTACACATCGTGAAATCTAATCCAGTGTTTTATGGGTTATGCTTTATTTGGTGCATTTTTTGGAAACTGATACAGCTAAATTAGTTATTAGTCTTTCAAAGAGTGTATTCAGGAGAGAGTAAACTTATGTTTATTCAGATACACTTGATCTCAGAAGATATACAGTTCTCCCAACATTTTTCCATAATCAGTACAGTTAATACTGGTAATTTGTACCCTGCACAACTATTCTAGTACCGGGTTATGAAACAATTTTACAAATACTCTTTTTTTCCTGGCACTGTCATAAACATAACTGGTTTATGTCTTCTGTGATTGCACCACTATACACAAAACCTACCTGCGAATTCTAGGTCATCATCAACTTGTATCAAAATGCACCCTGGACTTCCTGAGCACAAGCAACCTGCTCTGTGGGCATTCTAGACTAAAATGCTTCATTCCCTTCCATCTCTGCTTCCCCTTTCTGGAGTATCCATGGCAAATGTCTGTGGGATCAGATAGGAATAGGGACACAGATAGGGAACAGGGACACAGATAGGGAACAATCTTCGGATTGTGACTCCTTAATTTCTGTGCACATTGCCCACCAGCCATCTGGTGGACAATGAGCACAAGGATGTGGAGGAAATGATGTGAATCATGATTACAAAATATTTAGACATGGGAAGATTAGCTTTTTATCTGCAAATGCCAGTAAATGTCAAGTTCATCATACACACACAAACTCATAACTGAAATTTACAAAGGCAAAGTAAGAAAAATGCTGCATAGGATATTTAAGGATATTTGCTTTGTATATTTTGTTGTGATGTTGACAATCTGTGTTTTCTTAAAGCTTTAGGTGTTTTACTCTGTGTCTACTGTTATTAAATAATTATTGTCTGACACCCTCGGTGCTTGATCCATCCATAATTTTTTGTAACTGTTGAAAATTAAAACTTTGACATTAAAAAACTTAAAATAAATATTAATACTATCCATCAAAATTATAAATAAATATTGAATTCTGCCAAGCCTAATTATATTGATGCAGGTCTTTGATAGCTTTCATTTGTGCAATTAGACTTCAGAGAACATGTCCATTTTAAATACCTTGGACTTTTACAACAAATTATAGAACTAATGTATTTTCATTTTCCACATGGATGATTTGTCCTTGTGGCCTTTCTCACTGGATTACACATTAAGAAGGTTTTTTAAAAATTTGTACTATGATTTTTTTTCCACAGATTTATTAATTAACCGGTTGGCACCCCATGCCTTCCAACTGCTCTGTCATTTTCTGAGGAGGAAGGGGGGGGGTGTTTCCCCACTTCTTTCAGAGTAAGTGGTGACCAAAAATACTGAAGCAATGTGAAATGGAGGAATAGGAGAGAGCTGGACAAAGACACCAGTCCAATTAAAACAGTCTTCACTCATTGTGTTGTCATTGCTCTGTGGATGGGAATTCTATGTTTGAATAATTAAACAGTAGAAATATACTACCAACTACCTACCCAGGATGGCAATGGTGATTGTGAAATGCTGGGAGAGATCAAAGAGGCTACATTTGTAACTGCTGAAAACCCAGTTATAATTAGGGATGTAAAAGAGTAGTTGATTAGTCAACTACCTGATAAGCCTAGGCTTATCAGGTAGTCAAGTTGACTACTCGCATTACCCCCCTTGCTGCCTCTGATACAGAGGCAGCAAAACAAACCAGTGCTGGGGGGAGCCGGTTTAAAAGCTGTTTTCCCCCAGCACCATCTCTATGGTGTGGCTTGCCCCTCCCCCCAACACACACACACACACACACACACACACACACTTTGCTGCCTCTATCAGCAAGTGGTGGTCTGCTGTACCTGTCAAAAGCCAGGACTAAGCTAGCCTGGCTCAGTCTGGTTTGCGCTGGAACCTGGAGCTATCCTCCAGAGTTGCCTGCTCATCCAGCTCTTGCTACATTTAAGTTGCAGAGCCGCAATGGCGGTAGCTCATTCTGAGCACCCTCTGTTATCACAGAATCATAGAATCACAGAGCTGGAAGAGACCTCAGGAGATCATCAAGTCCACCCCTGTGCCCATATCAGGACCAATCCCAAATTAAATCAACCCAGCCAGGGCTTTGTCAAGCCGAGACTTAAAAACCTCTGGGGTGGAGATTCCACCACCTCCCTAGGTAACCCATTCCAGAGCTTCATCACCCTCCTAGTGAAATAGTTTTTCCTAATGTCCAACCTAGACCTCCAAATTGTATCAGCTACATGATTACCCAATTACCCACCTCTTAACATCCTTAGTTATAATGGTGTACTTCAGCTATCCTCATACTGACTCGCTGTGTCTAGATTGCATCCCTTTTCTGTAAAAGGGATGCAAATTAGACACATCGCAATTGCAAATGAAGCGGGGATTTAAATCCCCCTGCTTCATTTGCATAAACATGGCTGCCACTTTTTTCCGGCTTGGGGCTTATTTTAAGAGGAATAAGGGATCTTTTGGAAAAGGCTTTATTTTCCGAAAGATCCCTGTCTAGACTGGCGCTTTTTGCCGGCAAAGCCCGGAGCCGGAAAAAAGCGGCAGCCATGTTTATGCAAATGAAGCAGGGGATTTAAATCTCCGCTTCATTTGCAATTGCGATGTGTCTAATTTGTATCCCTTTTAAGAAAAAGGAATGCAGTCTAGACATAGCCACTAGGTATATGTCACCACAGGACAGAATGCAGCAATAACATTTCTACATACAATTAATGACTGCTTTTTAGTGCACCTAGTCCTGGAACCAACAAGGGGAGAGGCAAGTCTTGATTTATGTTTGAATGGCAAACAGAATCTGGTTCAACCAGTGAATATATATGAACTGCTTGGTTATAATGACTAGGTCTCGCCAAGCGGCAGCAAGCCCTGCTCACCAGCCGCGCTGTTCGGCATGCGCGAGTAGATTACACTAATTGTCGAATCCTGATAATGACCATAATGTAATTAAATGTAATGTCCTTGTGGGAGGAAATATAAGTGAAACCCACCACAGCACCATTTAAATTCTGATATAAGGAAGCTACTTAAGTGGTCACTAAAAGGAACAGTTACAAAAGTGAAATGCCTACAAACTGCATGAAAACTATTTAAAAACACCGAGGATAGAATTTCAAAGTAAATGCACCCCTCAAATAAAACAAAACAAAAACTGTGAGTTGATAATAAATGGCACCATGGCTAAACAGCAGAGTAAAGAGATAGATAGAGGCAAAAAAAGATATCCTTTAAGAATGGGGAATTAAATTCTACTTAGGATTATAGGGTGCATCAATATAGCAGGGCTTCACTCAAAATAAGTTACACAAATTGAGCTACGTCAATTACATAACTTATTTCAAAATTGGGAGTGTCTACACAGCACTTATTTCGAAATAGAGCACTCTTCCTCCAACGTCCCTTACTCCTTATACAACAAGGGTTACACGAGTTGGAGTTAGAAGTCCTTTAGCTTGACAGTATTTCAACATTATTTTGAAATAACTGCCTGCTGTGTAAACATGGACTAAGTAATTTCGAAATAACACTGGTTATTTCGAAATAAATGTTGCTGTGTAGATGTAGCCATAGAAAGGAAAATATATACTGACAAGTCAATATTAAAAGTATAATTAGGCAGCCCAAACTAAGTATTTGAAGAGCAACTAGCAAAAGACATTAAAATGAACAGCAATGTTTTTAAGTACATTGGAAACAGGAAACCTGGCAACCATCAGTGGGACTGTTGGACAATCAAGGTGGACAAATGTTGTGGAGAAACTTTCCATCAATTTTCACTGTGAAGGGTATGATAGATTCCCGCACCTAAGCCACTCTTTTTCAGATGGCAAATCTGAGGAACTGTCCCAAACTTAGTAGTCAAGAGGTTTTTTAACAAATTGACAAATTAAACAGAGTAATTATGTGGAGTAACTCAGAGATTTCAATACATTTTCAGCAGGCACTATTTAGTCATGTTTGGCTTCTCTCCTAGAGCAGGGATATTACAAAGAATCTTTTGCTCCCATTATTTTTAAGGTGACTCTTTGAACACCTCCATACCCATTCACACATTTTTTGCCAGACTTAACTTCAACAGTGGAGGCTGTTTAGCAGTGGTAAGCACCAAGCATTTGAGTGGCAGTCCACAGGATGTGTATTAGGGCACAGGGAATCCTGGTGTCCACAGCATTCCATGCAACCAGGATGACTGGACAACCATGGTATGTCTAAACTACATCCCTCTTTCGAAAGATGGATGTAAATTAGATGTTTCGAAATTGCAAATGAAGCCGGGATTTGAATTTCCCGTACTTCATTTGCATAATCACGTCACAGCGTTCTTTCCAAAAACACCTCTTTTGAAATAATCATGTGTAGACCACTGTTTCACTTTCGAAATACTGTTTTTCTAAAGAACGCCGTGACACGATTATCCAAATGAAGCGCGAGAAATTAAAATCCCAGCTTCATTTGCAATTTCAATACGTCTAATTTACATCCCTCTTTCGAAAGAGAGTTATAGTCTAGACATAGCCTGAGAGTATGGTAGGTGGCATGCAAAATATGGTAAGTGACTATTCCTAGCATGCAGGAATAGTCAACATGGATTCACCAAGGACAAGTCATCCCTCGGAGAGGCATAAGGCTCTTGTGCAAAAAGGGTTTTTTGAGTAAAAAGGAAACGTCCACACTGTTTGTTTTTGCGCAAAAACCCCTTGCGCAAAAATGACTCAAATAGATTACGCAAATAAAGCACAAAATGCTAATCAGAGCTTCATTTGTGTGCTCTCTGCCGGCAAAAACCGGGAGTGTAGACAAAGCATCACTGAAAAAACTTGAAAAACAACGAACAGTCTAGCAGCACCTTAAAGACTAACAAAATATGTAGATGGTATGTAGAAGGTCATGATACAATCTGCATGTTTTGTTAGTTTTTAAGGTGCTACTAGACTATGCATTGTTTTTCTAGTTTTATGAACATGGAGGGGCAGGGATAGGATATGGATATCATGAAGTCACAACTAGGAGAAAGGAGGCAGAGGGAAACAGATGGTGGTTCCAATTTTTTTGCATTTCTCTCTCACATACACAAGCTGGGGTTTTTTCTGCTCCTGAGGCAACGTAACTACTTGCTATTCTTTGCTCAGGACTTCTGGCCAAAGCAGAATTAAGTCTATAGTTTATGAGCTCTTCAGGGCACATAATATGTTTAGCTTTATAAAATGCAATGTAAATTTACACGGCTACATAAATTATTGTAGTAATAATAAAAATCCTTATTCTGCTGCAGTAATTTAATGAAAACATGACCTTCCACTTAATTTTTTTCTTTTTTGGCTTTTAGAAATTTTCAGCACGTATCTCCAGATTGTGAACATTGTTCTTCCAGCTAGCCCAGCTGATAGGCAAGAATTTTACACTATAAAAAACATATCAGGAAATAACATACATCTTTTTTCACTCTCTTTATTTATAGGTTAAAATGTAATGCCATACAGTTCTTAACAATTATTGACTAAAAAAACCCAAGGATTTCTTTTTGCATAAACCAGAAGCAAAACAGAAAGAGACTAATTAAAAAGCCATCTTGCTTCAAGTTTTGAAATCATTACATACAGTATTAATATACATATTTACATTACAAGTATATTATATAAATATAATATATATGTAATCTTGTAACCACAATAAATATCAAGAAGATTTGTAGGCACACAGCATAGAAAAAAAATGCAGAATCTGCACAATCCTTAAGTCTTGGAGTGACTCACTCTTACATCATTTTCACACTGAAAAAGCAAATATTTTACATAAAATATACAAGCAAGAGCTTAAGCAGTCCCCAGTGAAATGGGAATCATTTTTACATTCCCATCATAAGCCTCCTTCTTCATTTTCTAATACTATTTTTCTATACAACTATTACATAAGAAAATAGTTTGCAGGATTTTGTACTCAGCTAATAGCCTAAGTAATTATCAGTGCTAACAAAGTAAGTACAGCATATCTATACAATGTATATACAAATGTGTGCAGAAATATGGGTTTGGTGAACTACTTTGGAGCTCACTTCTAATACTGGGCAGTTAACTTGACAGCAAAATATGTATCAAAGGACTACTCATTCAGCAAAAAGGGGTTTTCAATTACATCAAATCAGTAATATGACATTAATTGAAAAATTGCAGCAAATGGAGGTAACACATGTACTTTAAAAATATCTTATCTGTCTTGACAGACATAGGCCATCACTGATTTTGTGTGTGGTATGCATTCCCTTAAATGCTCCAAATAGTTAAGTCCAAAGCAGACTACAAAGAGCTACAAAAGGATCTCACAATGGCAGATGAAATTCTATGTCAATAAATGCAAACCAATGCATATTGGAAAACAATCTCAGTCATGCATACACAATACTGGGATCTAAATTAGCTGTTAACCCAAGAAAGATCTTGGAATCACTGATGAAAGTTCTCTGAAAACATCAACTCAGTGTATGGTGTGGCAAGGTCCCCTCTTCCCCAAGCCACTACTGGGGTTTTGCAGCAGGTCTCAGTGGTAGGGATCCCAAGCCAGGGGCCCACAGGCTCCCTCCTTTGCTGCCTTTACCTAATGCTGGTCCAACTTGTTCTCTCCATTTCTTCCTCTCTGCCTCTCCACCACCTTCCTTTCATCCTCTCACTCTTCCCCCCAACCTCCAACTGCTGAGGCTTTTAAAGGCCCTCAGAGAGACAGCAGAGAAGTCAGCTGGCCCCCAATTTGCCTGAGCCAGCTCCCTCCCAGCTGCACCCAATTGTGCTGAAGTTCTCTGCTTTTTAACAGGAATTTTTCCCTTTTGGGCTGCCTTTTCCCCTCTCTGCAGCAGCTCCCTGGCCTGACCCTGTCACACATTTCCCCCCCCCCCCCCCGCCCCTCTGCGCAACCCCATGGGATTGGGTTACTTGGGTCGGACAACAATGCACCCTTGACAACCCGTCTGCATTCCCATGCTGGGTTCCTGATCAGTGTTGCACAAGGAAGCGGAAGGGCTGCAGGGACAGGAACCATCGGGTAACCCTCACATTTCTGTCCTTGTTTCAGTGCATCCACTGCAAAGGCGCATGATCGGTGACCAGGGTAAACTTCCACCCAAGAAGGTAGTAGCGAAGGCTTTCCATGGCCCACTTTACTGCGAGACATTCTCTTTCTACCACGGCGTAGTTTCGTTCCCTCGGCAGAAGCTTCCTGCTGAGGTACAGGATTGGGTGCTCCTCTTCTCCCACCATTTGAGACAATACAGTTCCCAGTCCTACTTCGGAGGCATCTGTCTGCAAGATAAACTCCTTCTTAAAATTAGGGGCTATGAGAACTGGATTGCCGCAGAGGACATTCTTGAGATCTTTAAAAGCTTCTTCCATCTCCATGGTCCACTTTACAATGTCGGGACCACGTGCTCTAGTCAGGTTGGTCAGAGGGCAGGCCCTGGAGGCAAAGTTGAGGATGAACCTGCGGTAATACCCAAACAACCCTAAGAATGCCCTGACCTGCTTTTTCCGGGTTGGTCGGGGCCAATTCTGTATTGCACCCACTTTGTTGAGCTGGGGCCTCACTACCCCCCTTCCCATGATATACCCGAGATATTTGGCCTCGGCCAGTCCAATCGTACACTTTGCGGGGTTCGCCGTAAGTCCCGCTCTTCTTAATGTCTCCAATACTGACTCTACTTTTTCAATGTGTGTGTCCCAGTTAGGACTGTGAACAACGTCGTCCAGATAGGCAGCTGCGTACTTGATATGGGGCTGCAACAGCTTGTCCATGAGCCTTTGAAACGTTGCAGGAGCCCCATGCAAACCAAAAGGGAGGACCATATATTGAAAGAGACCCTCCAGAGTCGAAAAGGCTGTCTTTTCTTTGGCCCCTGGTGCTGGGGGATCTGCCAGTAACCCTTGGTCAAATCGAGGGTGTATAGAAATCGGGCCTTGCCCAGTTGGTCAATGAGTTCATCCACCCTTGGCTTGGGATAGGCATCGAATTTGGATACTTCGTTTAACTTTCGAAAGTCATTGCAAAAGCGCCAGCTTCCATCTGGCTTGGGCACCATAACAATAGGGCTAGAACACTGGCTATGGGACTCTTCAATGACTCCGAGCTTCAGCATTTTCTCCACTTCAGCTTGGACCTCTTTTCGTTTTTCCTTGGGTATCCGGTATGGCTTAACGTGCACCTTTACCCCGGGGTCTGTGATGATGTCATGGTAAACCTCCATAGTTCTACCCGGTTCTGTCGAAAACACATCCTGATTCTGCTCAATCAAGTCGGCTGCTTCGGCCTGTTTGTCCGGGGTCAGTACGGGAGATATTCCCACCTGCCTTGATGGATTTTACCCTTGGGGTGGTGGCCCCAGCACAACCAAGGCCACTTCTCTGTCTCACCAGAGTTTCAGCAGGTTGACATGATATACCTGCTCAGGCTTTCGCCAGCCAGACTGGCGAACCTTATAGTTTACCTCTCCCACTGCTTCTATTATTTCATATGGCCCCTGCAATTGGGCTAGGAGCTTACTCTCCACCATCGGCACTAGCACCATCACCCGGTCTCCCACCTGGAACTTCCGGGCAGTTGCTCGCCGGTTGTAATAGACCTGTTGGGCTTCCTGTGCCTTTTCTAGGTGCTCCCACACTATGGGGGTGACTCTGGCTATCCTGTCCCTCACATGATAAACTACATTTCTCCCCAGGTTGGGCTGTTCCTCCCAGGCTTCCTTAGTAAGGTCTAGTATGCCCCATGGGTTACGCCCATACAAAAGTTCAAACAGGGAGAAACCAGTCGACGCTTGGGGAACCTCCCTTACCGCGAACATGAGGTAGGGTAGTAGTATATCCCAATCTTTGCCATCCCAGCTTACCACTTTCTTGAGCATACCTTTTAGGGTCCTGTTAAACCGTTCAACTAGACCATCGGTTTGAGGATGGTATACCGAGGTCCACAGGGCCTGTATGTGGAGCAAGGTACACAAGTCTTTCATAAGCTTGGACACAAAGGGGGTCCCTTGGATTTCTTTAGGAATCCCTACCCTAGAAAAGATTTGAATTAGTTCCTTAGCGATGGTCTTGGATAGGGTGTTGCGTAGGGGCACTGCCTCTGGGTATCGAGTAGCATAGTCCACTACAACTAGTATGCTCTGATGGCCCCGGGCAGACTTCTCTAGTGGGCCAACTATGTCCATAGCGATCCGTTCAAAGGGGATTTCAATTATTGGTAGGGGTACTAACGGGGCCCTCAGGTGTGGTCGGGGCCCATGTAGTTGGCACTCCGGGCAGGAAGCACAATACCTCTGGACTTCCACATAGAGCCCAGGCCAAAAGAACCTCCGAAGAATGAGGTCCAGGGTCTTATCCACCCCTAGATGTCCTCCAAATAGATGACTGTGTGCCAATTCCAGTACTGCCCTCTGGTGCTTCCTTAGTGTTCCACCTCTTGGCCCTGTAGATGAACTACCCAATATAGAAGATCCCCCTTGATTATATAGAAGGGCCCCGTGCCCTTGTTCCTCCCCTCCACTGGGACCCCATTAACTTCAACCACCTCCTTATGGATATTCTGATATATTGGATCATTGGCTTGATCCTGCCCAAAGGTCTCCTTTGGGGATTTCACCTGCTCAGGTTCCAGGGAACCTAGCCCCATTTCCTCCCTTGATGAGCTGGGTCCTGTTTCAGGCTCATCCTGTCCCGGAGCTTCTGCTCTAGTAGTTGGGTAGGCCTCCCCTTCTACCCATGTCTGTTTCCGACCTTGGGTCCCCAATTTCTTTGCGGCCCTCCTCTCCCGTCGGATTTTCCGGGGCTCCCCAGGCACCGAGAACAGGTCCTGGGAGAACTCATGGAAGGCTGGGAGAGAGCTATCCTCCTCCTCCCAGTCCCGTGGTAGCAGGTCACTAAACCTGGGGAAGTCTCGCCCAATGACCCAAGGAAGGGGAGCCTTGGGACCACCCCCACAGTTACCTCTGTAACCCGCCCTTGTACTTCTATTTCCACAGGGATGGTGGGGTAATAACTAGTATCCCCATGTACACAAGATACCCCAGTGTACTTGGCTCGAGTCAGCTGATCTTGCCCCACTAGCTTCCCTGAGACCAATGTAACTGCACTCCCGGAATCTACTAAGGCAGTGGTTTCTACCCCATTCATTTTCACGGGCTGGGTATACTGATGGGGGCCCACTGCAACCCCTACGAGGTTAACTAGAACACTTTGTAGGTTCCCCAGGTCACATTGCATAGGTTCGTCTATGTTAGGGTACTGAACCGCAATATGCCCTATCTCCCCACAGGCATAACACCTATACCCTGGGCGGGATAGCCCCTTTCGTTTTGGGCTGTTGGGTCTTCATCCCTGGCCCTCTCCTGTCCAGACCCCAAGGTCTTTTGCCCGTCCCGGCTGCTCTTCCGCCTCTTTTCTTCCTGTCTGGACTCGGTCGGAAATTTCTGGGGCACGGGTCCTTGGGAGGAAGGTGGACCTTCTGCTCTGCTGCACCTCGACTCTGGGGCTGCGGGAAAGTCCCTTAGCTGTCAATTGCCTCTCAACGAGAGCCACCAGCTCATCAAATGTCGTGGGGTCATTCTGGCCCACCCATTCCCGAAGGTCTGGGGGTAAACCCCTCATGTACTGATCAAGAACGATCACCTCGATAATCTTGTCGGGGCTGTGGATGTCGGGCCGCAGCCACTTCCGGGCCAGATGGACCAGATCAAACAACTGAGTTCTGGGGCCCTGGTCATCTCGATATCGCCAGTTGTGAAATCTCTGGGCTCTCACTGCGACCATGACCCCAGCCCGTGCCAGGATCTCAGCTTTCAGCTGGGGGTAGTCGGATGCAGCTTCCTCTGCCATGCAAGGTATGCCTTCTGGGCTTCCCCGCTCAGAAAAGGGGCTAAAATGCTGGCCCACTGAGCTTGAGGCCAGGCCTCCCGCAAAGCTGTCCTTTTGAAGACCAAGAGATAGGCCTCAACCTCATCGTCTTTTGCCATTTTCTGTAAGTAGAAATTGGCCCACAAGGATCGAGCCCCATCTTGATCACGTACCTGGACTGTCAGGGCTTTCAGCTGGGTCACCACCTCCTGCAGGGTGGCCCTGTCCTGGGCTACTTGGCTCATCAACAACTGGTTGGTTTCTTGTTGGATCCGCACCGACTCCTGCTGGGCAGCTGCTTGCACCCAAGTAGCGTCTTGTTGAGCCGCCGTGGCCTGCACCAGTGCTTTTACCAGGTCCTCCATGGGTAGTTTGTTTTGCGAGGGGCCAACTTAGCTAGATTTGGGTTGCTGTGAGGCTTCACAGCCGCGATCCCACTCCTGGCACCACGTGTGGCAAGGTCCCCTGTTCCCCAAGCCTCTACTGGGGATTTGCAGCAGGTCTCAGTGGTAGGGAGCCCAAGCCAGGGGCCCACAGGTTCCCTCCTTTGCTGCCTTTACCTAATGCTGGTCCAACTTGTTCTCTCCGTTTCTTCCTCTCTGCCTCTCCACCACCTTCCTTTCGTCCTCTCACTCTTCCCCCCAGCCTCCAACTGCTGAGGCTTTTAAAGGCCCTCAGAGAGACAGCAGAGAAGTCAGCTGGCCCCAATTTGCCTGAGCCAGCTCCCTCTCAGCTTCACCTAATTGTGCTGCAGTTCTCTGCTTTTCTAACAGGAGTTTTTCCCTTTTGGGCTGCCTTTTCCCCTAGCTGCAGCAGCTCCCTGGCCTGACCCTGTCACAATGGCAGCAGTCAAAAAAGCTAACAATGTCAGGAATCATTAAGAAAGGGATAGAGAATAAGGTAGCATGTATCATATGGCCTGTATATAAATCCATAGTACAACCATATCTTTAATACTGCATGCCCCATCTAAAAAAAAAGATATATTGGAATTGGAAAAAGTTCAGAGGGGAAACACAAGTTATTAAGAGCATAGAACAGTTTTCATATGGGGAGATACTAATAAGACAGACTTTCATTTTGGGAAAAGGGGGGATATGAAATCATGACTGGTTTGGAGAAAGCAAATAAGGAAATATTATTTACTCTTTCTAATAGCAAAAGATCTAGAGGTCACCAAAAGAAATTAATAGGCAGCATGTTTAAAAGAAAAAATATATTTCTTTGCACAACACACAGTCAACATAAGTATTTACTAGAGGATGTTGTGAAGGCCAAGAATTTAACAAAGAACTAGATAAATTCATGGAGGGTAGATCCATCCATGGCTATTATCCAGGATAGGCAAGGATGGTGTCCCTGCCATGTTTGCCAGAAGCTAGGGGTAGATGACAGGGAATGGATGGCTTTATGATTGACTGCTCTGTCCATTCCCTCTTGGAACCTGACATTGGCTACTGTCGGAGGACAGGATACTGGGCCAGATGGACCTTTGGTCTAACCCTGTGTGGACATTCTTATGTTCTAATGCAATATAAAACCAGAAAATAAATCCAATGGAAATTGTCGTGCTGTATGTACCATCATGATATTTTAAAGAATACAGCTAGTGGAGACCTGAGATTGCATTCTATAAAGTGAAGCAAACCACTTCTCTTAGAGAGCCAATGTTCAGTGATACAGTATAAACAAAAAAAAGAAATTATGTTGTTCTCTAGCTACAAATCAGACTCTGGCATATCTGGCATATCTGCCATTAGATAGCCAATACCATAGCGTCCATTGGGAGCAGTATCCAGAGCAGGGGATCCAGTCTGTTTCCGGTATATATTTTTACCAAAATTTGGAGATGGAACCTCACTTGGAATCTTCCCATGAATCAGACTTGCATCATCTCCCTCTAGATTAACAGGCTCTTTTATTATCCGTCCTCTTTTGTAGGATACAGCTGCCAAGCTACCAGAGCTATCATCAATAAGGTTGCAGCGGCGGATTATGAAGACTATAGGGACAGGAAGTATGGCCAATATCATCAGAGATATACAGACAGTCATTCCCCATGCTGGATAGCTCAGGAACTCCTCAGTAGCCTATATGGGCCAAGAGAAACACAGTTAATACATTGTTATGTAGTAAGAGACAAAGCTTGTAAACCTAACCCAAATAAAACTCCTGTTGAGATCACTCATTAACTTCTCCCAAATTATGATTCTCAGTTAATGCCAGATTTGGTGCTGATACATGAGATGACAATAGCACTAAGAGTAGTGCTAATGGTGCATAAAAACTAGAAAACTGAATAGTACCAAATCTTCTCTGAAAAACAATATTGAGAGATTTCCAAGAAACCAACCTCTTTTTATCACTAAACTGGACAATCATAGAGTGTTCTATAAAGTAGCTGTTCATCAATCTGCTGTACCAACGTCCAAGGGAAGTGACCATAAAATGCCTAATCTGGATATTTGGTTCTATGACAGATGATAAACCAAGTGCTAAAACAACTGAGTCTTGCTCTGTGCTGCCATGCTGTATTCTGCTTTAATTCAAACAAACAAATAAACAAACAAACAAACACCTTTATACCTCACCCTCCACCCTCTTTCTCCATCAGACAACCCAACAAATCAGCACTGACACAAAGGATAAAAGGGAGGTATCAGCCAATGACTGCTTTAAAAAAAATGAAAGAACTGCTATATTAAAGATAGTATTTTATAGTAATATTACTAGAAACAAAAGAGCCATGTTCACATTTGTAATGAAATGTATGAATTACAAAGTGTCCTCTTGTGAGCCAGCAAAAGTACTTTAAACATGTTACATTTTTCTGGCAATAGTATATATTATTACATACCTTTTCTTCAATCCAAGCGTTGTAACCAGGAGGACTTAATCCCATTTGGACAATACTAGCGATCAGCAAAAATAACAATACTACAGGGGAAACATACTTCCACATGTAGTAATAATATCGGTTTGGAGAAAAACCAAGCATATCCTTTAGGTCCTCCATAAATCTGCAGGGAAATGGACATTATTAATTCAGAAACTGAGGTTTCAATGTCTGCAGTTGAGACATGTCAGATAATTTGCAACAATCTGCACACTAACAAAGGGGGTAGACATAGAAATGTCTGAACTTAGACCAATTGTACAGATTTACAAATAATACCTTTATTAATAGTGGATTGTACCAACTCAGATCAAGTTCACTCAGGGTACATCTACACAACAACATTATTTCGAAATAACTTAGTCCGCATCTATACAGCAGGGAGTTATTCTGAAATGATGTCTAAATACTGTCAAGCTGGAGGACTTCTTACTCCGACTTATTGTATGAGGAGTAAGAGAAGTTGGGGAAAGAGTGCTCTATTTTGAAATAAATGCTGTGTAGACGCTCCCAATTTTGAAATAAGCTACACAATTGACATAGCTCAATTTGCGTAACTTATTTCGAGTTAAGCCCTGCTGTGTAGATGCACCCATACACTGCTAGAAAACTTAGATTTGAATTGTGATGAGGTCTTCCTAGTCCCTAAATCAGGGTGGGGAACCTCTGGCACACCAACCACACACAATTTGTCAGGGTTAGCCTCTGGCAGGCCCCAAGAGATTTGTTTAGGTACAGCCACTCATAGCTCCCAGTGGCCATAGTTCACCATTCCTGGCCAATGGGAGCTGTGGGAAGCAGAGGCCTGGCCCTCACCACTTTCCATAACTCCCATTGACTAGGAACTGCAAACAGCTGCCACTAGAAGCTGTGGGGCACCATGACTGCAGATGCTCAGATAAACAAACCATCTGGCAGCAGCTAACCCTGACAATCTGTGTGCAGCCTGCAGGCTGGAGGTTCTAACCACTTCCCTAAATGGTGTTAGGCCAATGTTTAGTTTCTGGGCTGTTACAAATATAGATTAGATGACCATAAGATAAGAAATATTTTTTGAATGTTGATGAAGCATTCTGAAAATCCATAGTGTTCAGTTCAGAAAGATTTAACACTGGTGTGCAGATACAATGCATTGGAAAAAACACACAGTTATAAGTTTTCCCAACCCATTCCTTCAGCTGTCTATTAGTTCAAAGAACCTACCTCAAACCAGTATACATGAAAAAAGAAATATTACTCTCCACCTAACTCAAAAGCTACTGCCATGTTTTATATTGCACTGTGTTATCTATTTAGGCATGTGTCATTGTTTTTGAATTCACAAACAAGAAGGACAAAAGGACAAAATAGCTTTTACAAACCAGTTGTAAATGTAAGTGTGCTATATATTAGAATAAATTACATTATGAACAAGCAACCATTTTGCACCATATCAATTGTTGAATGACTATGTGAGGTCTTGACTCAGCCTCTATGTCTTGGAATTGCAACATATGTTTAGAACAAAGCCTAGTGTTCTAGGGCTGACTGAAGAAAGAGTACACCTGCTCCAGTGCCAGCAGAAAATGGGAATGTTAACTTAGAACTGGTTTGCTTTCTTTTAGATTTTGTCATCAAATTCTAATAGCATCTTAACTCCTTTGCTGTTTCATTTCCCTTTTTGAAAATTACTGAAACAAAATGTTTCCACTATAATTTACATTATGAAATGTCCCGTGCAAAGTTATTATGACATAAAAGCTCATCTAATTCCTGGAAACATACCACTGAGAACATATTTTATTGTGGGCAAAGGACAGAGATAGGCACATAGTTAAAACCAATGAAAATAACTGATTTTGCAAATGGCTTTGGCCTTTGATATATAGCTCCCTCTTCTCTACCACAGCAAACGTAGGTAACTTGTTTCCACTTTTAAGATTTTTTGTGACCTAACCCCGCTATACTTATCATTTCTCATATATCATTAAGATGTCATCTCCTGTCACCCACTTGTTACATTTTCAAACAGTTCTTTACTTTCTCCTATGCTTCCCATCCTGTTTGTCAAGGGCCCTCCATAAACATCCACAAGATCATCTCCCTCAAACTCTCCTTGGTTGTGATGCTCACAAAAAAACATAAGGATTAGGTGGTGTGTTGAGGCCATTGCCTATTAAGCTGATCAATATTGTCTCAAGTTGCCTTGTGTTCCCCTGTCTGTCTGTATCCTCTTGTTGATTCTTTTCTTACGTCTGGAGTTTCGAACTCCCAGCCCGTGGGCCAGTCCCAGCTGGAGCATTTGTGCAATCCAGCCTGGAACTTCTGCCTGTCTATAACTGGACCTCCCAAACCCCACCCTTTCCTGTCATTGCCCTACCCTCTACCCCCCCCATGTCACCCCCTTCTCCAAGCACAAAGCTTTGGGGATCACTGGGGGGGGCTAATTCTGCACAGAGGCTGTACCCCCCTTGGTTACTCATTAAGGCAGGAACCACAGGAGAAGTGGAGTGCACAGGGTGAATACATTCACTCTACTGCACTCTATTTCCCCTGCCTTGAGTAAACCTGATCAGTGACCTGATCAGTGACACCGCGTGGTTCCAGGCACCCCTGGTGGCCCTCACAGCTGAGTGCTAAAGGAACAGTTGTGGGGGAGGGTGGCGATGGCAGGAATGGCTGGAGCTTGGAGTCTGAGGCCGGAATGTGCAGTCACTTCAGCTGGCACTGGCCCACAGGCTGGGAGTTTGAGACCCCTGACTTGGATTATCAGTGCTATGGGGCAGGCATAGACTTTTTGTTCTTTTAATCCAGCACCTAGCACAATGTGATCCTTACTTCTGACTGAGGCTCCTATATCGAATAAAAAACAGACCAGATAAATATTGTCAGTGGCAGTTTGAGTGCTCCTGACTCAAGCGATCTCTGTAAATAATTCTGGGTTCCTTATTAAAGTTAGTGTGGAGAAATATATCCCATCAGTGATGTACAGAGTTTAGCAATGAGTTCAAAGATCAAGTCTGAATGCTGGACTACAGTACCTGCCGTGACTCACAAGCACTTTCAGCTGAACCATCAGGATACCACATAGAACAACTGACAAAGTCATACCTAGGACCAGGAGTGGGCAACAAGTGGCCCTCAGGCCATATGCGGTTTGCCATATGTCTCCTGTCATATTGCCAGAGCTGAAATATGCTCAGATAAGCTCAAGCAGCACTGTCCTTTAATTAAAGGGAAGGGAGCCGGAGGAAGTCCATTCTCCATAAGGGATCCTCAGTGCTGGAATCCTGGATTCCTTGGTCTGAAGTTAGTCAGCTGACACTGAGAGCACTCTGCAAGCCATATGTGTTAGCTGGGAGTGTTGCAGATTAAAGGCTTTGATGGAACAGGGATTTTGTTGGAAAGGTTGTTGGTTGTTCTGGGAATAGTTGCTGATTGATTATTTTGTTCTTGTAATTTGCCAGAAGCACCCTTTCAAAGCTTGAGAAAACTGAATCTGAGGGACAGAATCTTGCACTGTAACAAAAAATCAATACATTGAACTTCCACAGCCCCTAGCCTATATGTATGTTCTTTCAGGGGCATCCATTCCCATGTGGTTTTGGCTAGTGAATATACATAGTTGCAGTTAGATAAAAACCCACCTACATCTGCTTGGAAGGTACCATCTTGAGCCACTGCTCTGAACTGCATAGGGAGTAGCAGACTTTCTGGCCTGTCCACCTCCATTCACAGCAGATCTACTAATTCGGGGGGGTTGTGAATGAGCACATGGAGGGAACATGATCGAGCCCTAAGACAACTTCTCAAGTGCAACCTAAACTTGATTCTTTGGAACCTTTGTTCTTCCTCGTCTTTGCAATTTAAAGAAATACTGCACTGTATTTTCATCTCTGTACATTTTCAACTATAGAATTATGTCTGTACCAAAAATGGGAATTTGTCCTTATTGAGCAAGTAGATCAAGCAATATTTATACAGTCTTGGAATAACTTCTGAAAACCATAAAACAAAGCTGCTTATCATAGTCTAGTGCTGGGGACTGGTTGATGATTAAGAATCAAGAGATAAGAACTCAAAGGAAACATTCAATTTATGCCACTGCTTATTCACAGAGCACAGAGATCAAATGATGAACATATTTCAGTATCTCACTACAATGGATTGGTTTGAATTGTTCTATCTGATTTGGATTACAAATTCCTTGTGACTGGGACCATTTCATCCTTTATATTTGTACAAGATCAAGCACATTGATCTCAATTCACAATGATAACTTTTGTCAGGTGATCTAGTAAACAGCTGAAAAAAATACAAATTAATCATCTTTCCTCCTAAATCCTGCCTTTCCCTTCACTGACAACTCTACCATCAAGCTTGCAGACTTAGTGTAAGTTTTGATCCCCTTGCCATCTTTTTCTGACTCTTCACTGATGCTAACAAATTCTACCACATGTTTCTCTGCATTTCTCCCTTCCTTCCTTCTTTTCCTTCCCCACCATCTAAATCATTCAAAGATTCGAAGGACAGAAGGGAACGTGCTGATCATCTGCTCTGACCTCTTGTATCACACAGATCATAGAACTTCCCCACAATAAGGCTGTGTCTAGATTGCACCCCTTTTCCGTAAAAGGGATGCAAATTAGACACAGCACAATTGCAAATGAAGCGGGGATTTCAATCTTCTCCGCTTCATTTGCATAAACATGGCTGTCGCTTTTTTCCAGCTCGGGGCTTTGCCGGCAAAAAGTGCCAGTCTAGACGGGGATCTTTCGGAAAATAAAGCCTTTTCCGAAAGATCCCTTATTCCTGATTTTAAGAGGAATTCCTTGCATCCATAAGTATAAGGCACTATACTGTTTTCCAATACTTTCATCATTCTCATGGCTATTATCAGAACCTTCTCCAGTTTATCAACCTCCTTCTTGAACTGTGGACACCAGAACTGGACACAGTCTTCCAGCAGCACTTGCACCAGTGCCAAATTCAGAGAGAAAAATAATCCCTATACTTCTACTTGATATTCCCCGATTTATGCATCCAAGGGCTACATTAACCCTTTTACCATAGCACAGTGACAGCTTATCTACCACAAACCCCAAATCTTTTTCTATCTCTCAGGATAAAGACCCCCATCCTGTAAATAGGGCCTATATCTTATGTTCCTAGATATATCCCTTTACATTTACCTGTGTTGTAATGCGTGGCACTTGCTTGAGACCTGCTTACCAAATGATCCAGATCACTCTGTATGACAGTGACCTCTTCATCACTTACACTGCCCCAATTTTGGTGTCATCTGCAAACTTTATCAGTGATGACTTTAAGTTTTTTTCCCAGGGCCTGATTATTTCTCATCTCAGCTACCACAATCTATCCTTGCCAACTATTCTGAGTATGTTCAGCTCCTCTTGAAATCCTTCCACTAGCTTCCCCCTGCTGTCTAGATCACATTTATACTTCTCTTCCTTTATTTAAAGACCTTTCTCATCCTTCCCATCTTTATGACCTTGTCTCTTTTCATTGACTTACTCCCTTCTGTTGCACTAGGCTAATCAACTCTTGGTGTCCCTTTACTATTCATGCTTGCAGGCCTTCTTCCATGCTGCCTCCATAGATTTAGAACCCCCCTCCTATCCTGATCCAATATATTCTCCAAATCCACCCTTAAAAATGCATTTCACTCAGGAGTGCTACAAACACAGGCTCATCCACCCTGGTACACATAACCTACCAAAAATAATGTGCCTACATACAAGAAAAAAAATCCCAAACTGAAGACTTAATTTCACCCTTCTATCCCTTCTCTGTTTTTGTATGCTGTCTAGATCATTTGTAAGATCTTTGGGGAAGGGATCTGTCTTTATATCATCAAGTGAGCTGTTGATCCTATACAACTAACACAATAACAAGGATTACAATGAATAGCATCAACATATTAACAATCACATGAAAAAGCAACACCATCATTTTCTGAACTTACTTGTCTATCCCATAAATTCGAGAAATGGCAACATTCTCCAAAATGACCACAATAAGTAGAGGCAGAGTAGCAGAGTAATCATCAAACATTGTGACAAAATAATTTCCAGAGCGCTGCACAAAGATCAGGCCAATTAAAAATGCTACCAGGCAGCAGATGACTGGAACAAAGGACAGAAATGAGAATTGTAACCACAATCATGCATCAGAGAAAAGGAGGAAGAAAGAAAGAGTTATGAAGCATCAAATAATAATTACTCTTTTGCTTTATTTTAGATTGACACTAGTTTTCTCTTTTTCCCTTCCTACCATTGCACTTGCCCAGTAAAGCCACAAAGCAATTTTACCCATTCCCTAGCCAGCAGACAATAGTTAAAATTAAAAGTGATTACTAGATCGTAAGGCAGCCCTGATTCACCTATGTAAATTCTTTGCTGAATCAAGAACTATTCATCATTAGACACTTAAAGTGAATGGAAGAGAAAAATCCAGGAAAACAGTACACTTAACAATATCCTGCAAATTGGTCCTTAGTTCTCTCCCTCTTTCCATCAACTAAAGTTAACTGTGTCACAATTTTGTACTAGAATTTTCAAAACAAATAGCTATATGGGTTTAGTAGGTAGAATCATTCACTGCCACTGCTATCTACATTTACTTTCTTTCAGGCTAGACTACAGGGGTTTTCTGGGATACTAGAGGTATCTCAAAAAAGCTCTGCCGCGTCCAGGGAACACGTCTACTCTTCCACTTTTTTTTCTGCCCCGTATAGACAGGCCACATTTTGGAAAATCCTTCTTCTGACAAAACTATTAGAAAAAGATACACAAATTGTGGAGTGCAATTTGCATACCTTTTTCCAACAAAGCACTGTATTCTAGATGTAGCCTCAGAGTAACAGCATTAAAACCTCTTCTTCTTCTAAAGGCCAGCTGGAAATCTCTATCCGAAAGTCACTGAAATTCAATGAGGAAAATCAATGGGATTTCTGCCATTGGGTTTAATAGCAGCATGACTTGGCCCCATAATTATAATAAATTGAGATAAATTCTGGAAGAATTTGAAGTTGGTTTTATTCCAAACAGAGAAGACTTGTAGGATTGGCCACAAAATGTAATATAATCTGTAAGAAACACTGGCTATTCTCTAGCTAACATATGTATTGACTTAAGTACAGTAAGGGAAGAGAACAATAATTTTGTAAATATGATCATATAAAATATACTCTTTTTTATCATGTAGCCACTGTTGTTTGCTTTATTAATGTCCTTTGGGGGGAAAATTGAATTAAAGCATTTCAGAAGAAACCTCTATTAAAATAAAAATTCAGGACACTCAGAGCCCAAAACAAACTGACAAAAGCAAGGAAAGTTGGAACCTTCAGAAGTGCTCAGCCTAACTGTTCCCACTAACGTCAATAGGAATTATACTAGAGATTTCGGTAAAACACATTTAGACCCATACTGTGTGATTTTGAAAATTTCACCCTCAGATTTTAGATTATTTCTGAACTGTTAATGTTCCTCATTGTGCCTCAATATTGTATATAGCCAAAGTATACAAAAATCTATATAAAGACACAGCTAAGAGCACTAATGTAGCTCAACACATACATCCCATGCCCAAAGCACTTAAGCATGTTATTGTCTCAATGAAGGCAATGGACATTTTGAAAATACTTGTGTATTTTGCTGAATTGGGCTCATAATGTTATAAGTTACAAATGCAGGAATGCTTTAATCAAAATTGAAGATTTGTGGGAATCCATGACTCCTTAGCCAAAAATTCTCCTGCTGTTTTTTATGCTGTGCAACTCCCAACTGGCACTGCATGGCACTCAATCGTGAGTACAATTTGGAGACTGGAGATGAATTCTGAAAACATTACACTAAATTGTAATACTGTGACTCCAACTGATTTAAATGGAATCATGCAGTAAAATCAACGCACAACACTCAGAAGCAGTGTTAGATGTTAAAATGCCATGGAACTTTATTTCATTTTTTATTATTTAAATTCCTAAAGCATAACCAAAGTTTATTGCAAAGTGATAAAATTGTATTGCCTGTTTACAAGGCATTCATATACACTCAGAACAAGCAGATAGTTTTCAAACTATAGTAATGTTACATGAGTTCTTTTATAGTTTTAAAAAAGCAAAGGAATTTGAGGGCTGTTTTTCAGAAGTGGTAAGCATTTCTACTCAAGGGCTCAGTACTCAAGAATATAATGAAATTAGTATTTTTTATTATAAGGCCCTGATCCAGCAAATAACTGAAGCACATGTTTGTTAACTAACTCCTCCAAAACCACATTTTTAAAGGTATTCAGGCACCTAAGATTAGACAGATGCTTAGTGGGATTTTCAAAATTGCATCGGACCCCATTGGAGCCTAGTGTATTGCTGGCCAGGCCTAACTTGCAGCAAAAATATATTCTTTTATGAACGGTGGGTACAGAGATGCTATCTTCCTTGTAAATATTTGACACAGTCCATTTCTAGTAGTAGGCTACCAGATTGAATAGGCAATATGTCTGGTCCTCTGTGACAGTCCTTTGAACTTTCTGAACTTCAAATTTCATCTCACTGTTAATTTCTTTACCTCTTTTTTCCCTCTATCCAAAGAAGATTAGTAAAAGGTGATTAAAAACGCACCATTAATCTCCACAAGCCACTATTAAGACTACATGTGAAACTTTCATTCCTCCTTACGCATTTAGCATCTTATATTTATTTTTTCATTCCTTTTTATTTACATCATTGTCATACATGCCTAGGCTTGAACAATGAACATTTTGGCAGACTTAAGTATGACTGACTCTAAAGGGGTCCACAATAAAAACTGTTATACAACTTGAATTATAATGATTGCTACCACTTCCACTATCTGGACATTAGGACTTTAACAACTTCTTAACTCTTAGGGTAGGTAAGCATGGGAATAAATTGCCTAGGAAGGTTGTGGAATCTCCATCATTGGAGATTTTTAAGAGCAGGTTAGATAAACATCTCTCAGGGATGATTTAGATGATGTTGGTCCTGCCATGTAGTTGATGACCTCTTGAGGTTCCTACCAGATCTATAATTCTATGAAAAGACATATGTCTATGGCGGGGAGGTAGAGAATACAAACTGGACTGAAGTTAAATAACACTATGCTATATTTTGCGCTGCAACTTCTCATGCTAATAAAAACATCAAATACTCCTTATTCTTCTCCAAAGCTGTTTCTGTCTCTAAGGAGGAGATGTATTTTATTAGGCTAATGAGAAATGAAAACTCACCTGTAAGAATTTCTTTCCTCACTTTGAAGGTGTCAACAATGGGTGTGATGATTCCTTCAATGGTTCCAAACATACTTCCAAGTCCCAGATTTACCAGCATGAGGAAGAACATCACTGACCAGAAAGGAGAAGCAGGGAAGTGGGTCATTGCTTCTGTAAAGGCAATAAAAGCTAAGCCGGTGCCTTGAACAGCCTGTCAATATGAAATCCACATGAGATGATTAATGGAGATTTTGAGCAAACTGTGAGTTGCAGTAACAGTGGAACAATATTTATTTACATATTCTTGTAAGCATAGGTACACAAATTCTGCCTCCCACTAATAATAATGAATGTTCAGAACTTCTGAAAATTAGGATCAGATTTTCTTGACCATAGCGTACAAGTAGCTCAATTCAGAGACATTCATTTAGGGGCCTGGTCCAAAAATACCTAATTGGAGCTTTAGATCATGCCAGTGTATTCACAAATGAGGCTGTTCAGAAGACAAAACCACTTGCACATGCTGGCTGTGTCTACACTGGCACCCTTTTCCGTAAAAGGGATGCTAATGAGACACTTCGGAATTGCAAATGCTGCGGGGGATTTAAATATCCCCCGCGGCATTTGCATGAACATGGCTGCCGCTTTTTTCCGGCTTGGGGTTTTGCCGGAGAAAAGCGCCAGTCTAGACGGGATCTTGCAGAAAATAAATCCCGTCTAGACTGGAACTTTTCTCCGGCAAAACCCCGAGCCGGAAAAAAGCGGCAGCCATATTCATGCAAACGCCGCGGGAGATATTAAAATCCCCCGTGGCATTTGCAATTCCGAAGTGTCTCATTAGCATCCCTTTTACGGAAAAGGGTGGCAGTGTAGACACTGCCATATAATATTGCATTCTTTATATTTCACAGTAAGATCTGGCTAATAAAATACTCAGTCATTCAAAACCTTTGCACTGGAGACTCAAACATCATTCTAACCTTATTAAGTTCATCTTCAATCTGACAAGATTTCAGGCCAAGAGCAGGAAATTCTTCTTCTTTAACTTTTTTAATGATGTCATACACTAAATTGTAATCATTTGCTGTAATGCTTGAGAAATTGATATGATGGGGTATCATGTCCTGGCTTAGATTGCCTATTTTCAAAAGTTTTAAAATCATCTCCGAATTTCTGTAAAACACAATGGAATAGCGATTATAAATTAGAGGGCATCTTGTGTGAATCTGTAAGTGAAATATACCATAAAAAATGAAGAGAAATGAATATTTCATACTCAGTAATGCATTTCTCATTTATCATATTTGCTTTGAAGCCCAGAACAGCAAACACCACCAAGGTTGCCAGCACAGAAGTGAAAAAATTGATGAAAGACACCAGAACAGCATCGAAATGGCAGTTGTTGTCTCTCTTGTTGTAGCTTGAAAAGGCAATGACTCCACCAAATCCAAGCCCTAAGGCAAAGAACACCTGAGTAGCAGCTTCTCTCCAGACCTTTGGCTCCAGCATTATTTCAATCTGTTTGAAATTAGACACAATATACGTCAGCTACAATATAGTTTTGTATGGCTAGACAATATACAATTGTGGAAGATAACTTTCAACAATTAAAATTCTAAAGCTGACCAGTTAATATCATTATTAAAATGGCAATTATTTTATCTTTGTACCTTGGTATTGGGAGGCCACATTGTAGCACATTTCCAGTTTAACTATAGATCAATTGATTTGAATTGCAACTGTTATTTGGGGGAAGAGGGTACATTTAAAAAAAAAACTAAAAAAAAGTATATATTGAAGATTGTTTGAAAAGCAAAAATTAATTAAATGGAGATGTGTGTATAAACAAGATTTCTGTTAATGGACTTAAATTTTAGTCTGTGCAGTAAAGTAAGATTCAATAGGCAAAGTAAACTCCGGCCGGTATAACCAATGCTACTATCTATGGGTCAGAGTCTATTTTCAAATATACATATAATCCTCCAGCTGACTTAAATGGATCACATATCTGTAGGGATGTCCCTGCGCTGAAAATTGATTGTAAATTCCATTTCCATTCCTTCTTCAGCCAATCCAATTTCAAGGAATGCCTTAGTGAAACTAGATAATTTATAATCCATTATCCATTACCAGTTTATCTTGGATCTACACAATTAGTACATCATAACAGAATAACAACACTAACAAATACTTTTATGTTGTTTTTCTTCCATAGACTTCAAAGGTCAGAAATTGTCTGACATATTAGTTTAATCCAGTGAGATCAAATAGAACCATACCTTTATAAATATGTTATGAAATTACATATAATATTAACAGTTAGATATGATTTTGATAACATAAAACTAATGAAATTTAAATATAAAGTATATGCAAATAAATGTATCAAAATAATTACATCAATGTATTATTTTCCCTTATTTTAAGTAAAAATATGCCTCAAGTTACTATAATAAAATATTAGAAGAGTTTCCAACTTCCTGCAAAAGCTGAAAGAAAACATATGTAAACTGTGTAGGAGCTGTTTTCATAAATCTAATTCTGGTCCTGGAAGTCCTGATAAATGTATCTTTGGAATGTAAGTGGAAAATATATACATACATATTTCTACAGATACACTGTAGTATAATTACAAATGGTACAAACAGATATACTCTACTGATACTTTTTTTTTTATCACACATGCATTTCTAATGCTTGCTCACTAGATGGAGCTAAATAAACAATCTTAATTCCCACCAGCATTTCAGAACACTTTTTCACATTGTTAATAAATTTCATTTCATTTTTTGTGCAATATAAAGAAACATTTCTCCACATAGTGTGGTATTTCTACTTTAGTAATTGACATCTATGGGCTTTGACTCAGGCCTGTATACATTTCGCTATCTACTACAGGTTGAACCTCTGTGATTCAAGACTCTCTGGTCCAGAAAAATCCATTGTCTGGAAACATCACAGATGTTACTGGACTAGAGAGCCCAGTGACAAAGGTTGCTGGTGGCTCAGACCGGAGCCTGCTGGCAGGGACTGAGGGGCACCAGAGCCTGCGGGGTACCAGAACCTGCAGCTTGTGGGGCAGAGAAGCTTGGGGGAGTTGAAGCCCACAGTTAGCTGAGCCACCTTAGCTCCGGTGGGCTGGTGGAGCTGCCCTGAGACCGGGAGAGCTGCTGGGAGTTCCAACAGGGTTGACACAGCTGGCAGGACCAGAAAGCTGAGCAGCAGAGGGTGGAGAGAGGAGCCCTGTGAGGAGGCTGGTGCCCCCCTCTCAGGCCTCCCCTGGTCTGGCAAAGTCCCTCGTCTGGGACTGGTCAGGCCTGGAGAGTCCTGGACCAGGGAGGTCTAACCTGTATCTACATCAAGCTAGCGTTTAAGTACTATTCTTCTGGTTATACACACTGCAAACAACATTATTATCACAATCACTTGGTAGTAATGAAAAAAAGATTTTGACACACATATCTGGAGAACAATAGAATGTACTAAGAATACAATTTTTCTTTAAACATTTCCTTATTTGAACAGCTGAAACTCTTTTATTACTAAATTCTTTTAATTGAAAATCTTTAGAATTTTAAACAAAATATTATGGCTGTTTCTACACTGGGCCACTTATTCCAGAAAAGCAGCCGCTTTTCCGGAATAACTTGCCAGCTGTCTACACTGGCCGCTTGAATTTCCAGAAAAGCAATGACGATATACTGTAAAATTGTCAGTTTTTTTCCGGAAAAACTATGCTGCTCCCGTTCGGGCAAAAGTCCTTTTCCGGAAAAACTATTCCGGAAAAGGGCCAGTGTAGAAAGCACAGAAGTCTTTTCTGCAAAAAAGCCCCGATCGCAAAAATGACGATCGGGGCTTTTTTCCGGAAAAGCGCATCTACATTGGCCACGGACGCTTTTTCGCAAAAAGTGCTTTTCCGGAAAAGCATCCTGCCAATGTAGATGCGCTTTTTCCAGAAATACTTATAATGGAAAACTGTTCCGTTTTAAGCATTTCCAGAAAAGGGTGTCAGTGTAGACACAGCCTATTTGTCATGTGCTCATCACCTCTTTTAAATCATGATGGAGATGCTGAGTCCCTTTTATTCAATGGAAGTTGTTGTGCTTAGCTTCCTTCACGATCTGGCCCCAGAATGTATTTATGATTAAAAAAAAGATACTCTCATATTTAAAGCACTTAACTACAGCTCAGGAGCTCTCATTTCAGTTCTTGCCCCTGCTACAGGCTTCCTGTGCGACCATGGGCAAGTCACTTATCCTCTCTGCTCTAAGGTTTTCCATCTCTAGAGACTGGAATTTCCACAACCACGCTACATCTGTTTTGTCTATTTAGATGGTAAGCAACTATGGGCGTGTCTAGACTACATCCCTCTTTCAACAGAGGGATGTAAATTAGACACTTTGAAATTGCAAATGAAGCCAGGATTTTAATTTCCCGTGCTTCATTTGTATAATCGCATCATGGCGATCTTTCCAAAAAGTGCTATTTCGAAAGTGAAACCGCAGTCTAGATACAGTTCTTTCAAAAATAGAAGCCTTTTTCAAAAGATCCTGTAAACCTATATTGTGGTCTCACTTTCGAAATAACGCTTTTTAGAAAAAAGCACCATGATGCGATTATGGAAATGAAGTGTGGGAAATTCAAATTCTGGCTTCATTTGCAATTTTTAAGTGTCTAATTTACATCCCTCTGTCAAAAGAGGGATTTAGTCTAGATGTACCCTTAGTGTTTGTACAGCGAGTAGTACAATGGGCCTGAATCTCATTAAATTACTATCATGAAATTTAAAAATAATATTGCTAACAAAGGTAATTTAGCCTATTGACGGCGCTCCTGGCATTCAAACAAAGGGCAATACTCTTGTTATTTTTCTCTGGACCTATTGGTCCCTTCAGTTTTATCATATATTATTTAACATTCATCTGTGAGGGCCAGTCCTACTTTCACTTAACTGTAGGACTGACTTGTACAGAAACAGGAACAGATTGCATATATATTTCTGAGCAGGTAGGCATTAAGGGCCTGACTGTGTGCCATTGAAGTCGATGGAAATTTTCCAATTATAATAGGAGAAGAAGCGGACCCTGAGAGAAGGCTGCCGAGCTTAATGTTTTATTATTCGCTGAATTCATAAATGAACAATTTGCCATTGAAGTCTTAAATGCCTATGAAATGGAAAATAGGCACATACCTTAGGTGTAAACATATGACGAATTCCATCCATGGAACCATTTAAGAGTAATCCTCTGACTAAAAAGCATATAAGTACCACATATGGGAAAAGGGAACTAAAATACATGATCTGAAAAAGATGAAAAGAACATTAAAAATATTCATGAACTTTATTTTCTTAGCGTTTCATTCTCTATAGTCAGTGCCTTTTCATGACACAATTGCATGACCAAGATTAAATCTGTTCCCCTCTATTTGTTCAGAAGGGAGCAAAAGCAAGGTACCATTGCTCAAATGGTTCCCCAAATTCAGAAACAATTATAGCACAATTTCTGAAATGGCTGCTTGAACAACACAGATTTGGGATCCCATGGAAATTCAATGGGTATGTCAGACCTGATGAGAGGTAGGGATGTAAAAATCTTAGAAAAACATTAACTGTGTAACCGATCAAAATTTGATCAGTTAGGGTATGTCTCCACTACCACCCTAGTTCGAACTAGGGTGGTAATGTAGGCAACCGGAGTTGCAAATGAAGCCCGGGATTTTAATTTCCTGGGCTTCATTTGCATAAAGCCGGGTGCCGCCATTTTTAAATGTCCGCTAGTGTGGACTCCGTGCCGCGAGGCTACACGCGGCACGGACTAGGTAGTTCGGACTAGGCTTCACAAGGAGTAACGGTTGTTCGGACTAGGAACCCTAGTCCGAACTACCTAGTCCGTGCCTCATGTAGCCGCGTGGCACAGAGTCCGCACTAGCAGACATTTAAAAATGGCGGCGCCTGGCTTTATGCAAATGAAGCCCAGGAAATTAAAATCCCGGGCTTCATTTGCAACTCCAGTTGCCTACATTACCACCCTAGTTCAAACTAGGGTGGTAGTGTAGACATACCCGGAGAGAGGTAACGTTTTAGGGGATGTAGCAGTAGGGAAGGGTCACTGCCCCTCACCGCGGGCTCCACCCCTCTCCTGGGTCCAGCAGGTGGCCTCCCTCCTGGGATCCTGGCAGCCATCCCTACCACCACAGCCAGCCCTGCCACCACAAGCTCCTGGCTGCTGGCGAGATCCTAGAGGCTCAGGCTACCAACGAGGTTCCAGCAGCTGGCCCTGCTGCTGATGGGGTCCAGGAACCCAGCCCAATCATTGCAGCCAGCCCTGGGGCTGTAGGCACCCAGCCACAAGCTGGGTCCCACCCACCAACCCTGCCACCACAGTTAGACCTGACATTGTGGGCTCCTGAGCACAGGCAGAGTCCCATCAGCTGGCCTGCTATTGTGCATTTTTGGAGGCCGTTGGGATCCCATCAGGTGAGTTTAATCATTTAAGTAACCAATAAGCATCAGCATCAACACTTAAACTCTAACATCTCTAATGAAAGGAGTGGGGAGCAGCCACTCTTAAGCACTTTGTTTCTGCTCTGTTTCAGGCAGAAATCATGATGAAGACTATAGCTGTTCCTTGTAGCATTGTTATAATCTTCATCTTGTACTCCCTTTTGAAGGGGAACTACAGGTAGACAGTACCTACACCCTATCAAATAATGTATACTGCCAAGAAGGAAGAGGAACCAAAACCAATGTTCAAATTCCACACAATCAATGGGATTTGAGTCATGTTCAATAGGGATTGTACCTTTCCCCCTCACCTGAAGATCACATCTCATTGGGCTAGAAGGCCCAGAAGCTAGTATAGTTTAGAGCTCTAGAATGCAATCGTGGCCCAACTTTCTGAGCTGGGAGACTCCTATTCCTACTTATATTCTACAGCACCCGTTCAGCTGAGGACCAGGTTTTTCTTTATATTTGGGGCCTGACTTCTTTTGGCTTTGTAACCATAAAGCTTAATTTTCTGAGCTACTTGTAACCCTCTTGTGATAAATCCTCTTTTTGCTTTAATGTTATCTGGTTTGATATCATATTAGAAAGAAAACAGCATCCAATAGTGAAATGCTGTTCTTAAAAAGGCCAGTAAATGGGTTTGGTGCTTGAAAAGCTCAATCATTTTATCATGTGCCAAAACAGGCCACACTTACATCATTTCTCTCACTGGAATACGTTAAAGAGGCATGTGATAATTTCCCGTGATTATCACAAGATTTTCTGATTGCAAAGAATCAAGCAGATGATGCTGTCAACAATGAGGTGCCAGCCAGTTTTAAGGACAATTTTTTTTCATGAAAGAAAGATGAATTCCATTAAATGTGGCTAGTATTTTATAATACAGCCTGCCATTATGACACAGTACTCTTGCCTCCAGTGCAGGAGATTATGGGTGGATTATAGGTGAGTATTTACGTAGTCAAGATAAATACAAATTTTATAGCCACACTTAGGATCAGGAATAACTGGAGTACCAATGTGGGCAGAGAATTATTGCTATTACTACCTTCCAGGCCCATCCCACAATACCCTTCTCCAACTTCTTTTGTTGTAGAACAGAACAGACCTCCCTGCAGACCTCCCTGCAGCACACCTCAGGTAACTCCTTTCTAAATGCTAGATGAGTCAGCCCTACTTATGATCCTTCCCTGCAAACATTTACACTCATATATGTATTTGCTGCCAGTCCCAGTTTTAGGCACAAAACTTCCACTGAACCCATGTTTCCAAACTCACTCCTATGATTTTGCTGTAAAATTTCCCTAGGCACCTATGATTCTGCCTCTGAGAATACCCACTGCTGCCTGATTCTATGTGCCTGCATTCCAACAGCCTGCCCATGCTAGGGCCAACAGATTCCCTGGGCTCCTGGGCAAGGTGGTGGGGAAGCTTTGTGCACCCAGAAGGGGCAAGACTGAAGTTAGCTTCTCCCCAGGTTTCCTCAGCACTGCCAAAGCATGTCACACTTACACCAGGAAGCTCTCAGCACTTCCCAAAGCACACCTGGAAGTGGGGCTTCAGCCACTGACACTACCGCCGCAGCAGCAGTGATGGTAGCCAGGATCTTCCAGCCCTTTGAATTGATGGGCCTTGGGACATTGGTCGCTTTTGCTCTCACCACATTGGTGGGCCTGCTCGAGTAATTCCCAGAGCAATTCATGGATTAGGGGAAGATTGGTTTTCTGTTACCTCAATCATGTGTGGGGCCTGATGGACAGCCTCTGAGCACAGCTAATGGGCACTCAGGTGACTTTACACAAAAAAGACAGAAGTAGGAAAGAGAGGCCAGCTTCCCTCATTACACTTAGCCCAATGGCTAGGGTATTCTTCTAGAGCACGGGAGACTCACAATTCAAGATCAACTCTCCCTAAGAAGATGAAGGGATCTGCCACTGGGCTATGGAATATGCTGATGTGGAACTTCTCTCCTCCTGAAGTTGCACACTCTCAATAATTAGTCACTGGCACAGGAGGGCTGGATCCCCAGTCTCCCACCTCCCAGTGCTCTAAGACAACAGAGTCATTTTCGTGCTTATGCTCTCTCTTTCCTGCTGTCTCAAATAACTCTTTGACACTGAGGCTATGTCTAGACTATAGGCAGGGGCAGCCTGTGCGTATAGGCTGATTCAGCCATCACTAGGGTTGCCAGATGGCTGAAAGAAAAATATCGAACCCCCCCCCCCAAAAAAAAACCCACCGGGAAAAAATTTTGTTGAAGGAAAAAAAAGGGGGGGGAACCAAAGTTCTTGAGCAAAAAAAAAAACCCACACCTCTACAGAGGTTTTCCGAAAAAAGCATCTGGAGTGTAGACATACCCAGAGAGAGTGCACATGAGAGAAAGCAAAGTATAACAATTACTCTGTAGAATTTAGCACTATTCTTCTCCTCAGCAGCAACAAAAGGGGATAGCTAATGAAAAAGGGACAGTGAAGGCTTTCAAAAGGAGCTGCATCTGGCTCTCCTGATAAAGACTGTTAAAGCAGCATGGATCCCTGTGAGACAAATAAATAAGGGATCATAAGAACCAAATCTACCATGCTGTTAATGGGCTTGGATGTAGTAAGAGCCATCTCACCTCCTAATCTGACACACAGACACATATTCACATGTATCAGTAATGCAATAAAAGAAAGTGAAAATGACCTGAATGAAAACAAAAAGGGTTCTCAGACTTCAGCACTCTCTCACTCTTTATAACCAAACATTAGGTCTCCAGTTTTAATGCTTAAGTATCAACAGTTCTCAATTTGAGATTATAAAAATGCTAGGTGAGTCACCTTTATTCTGTCTATGTGACATATGATCCTATGTTTTTATGAGGATTGGCGAAGAAAATGACAAGTAAGAATGTACAGAAAAGTAAAATACTGTAATTAAGGAATATACTCACTTTGCCTGAAGACTGAATGCCTTTGATCATTGCTAGGCCTACCAGAACCCAGGCAGCCAGCAAGCACAGAGTCATTTTCCAGTTCAGACCCCCACTCTCTGAGAGAGAGTTGGAAATATTCAGCGCTTCTCTGTACCAGTAATAAGTGGTAGCAGAGCTTTTTTCACATTCGGGCTCCACAACTGGCAAAAAAAAGTCAACAAATCATTATTGATCTTTGGACGTTGGTTAGAGAGTATTTTCACCATATTACAGCAAAGTATCACAGCAGCCTTGAATTAGTTCTTATGTATGTTATTACCATGGTGGCATCATTTTACTGAAAAAGTAAATCCACAGGCATAATGTTGTTGGTCTTTTAATAAGAAAATATCACAGTTCAAAGATGAAATTTGAGGCTTATTGAATGGGAAGTTTTGAATATGACCCTGGAAAAAAAATAATTTGTGGGACGAACACCAGTCCAAACTTATGAATCACTTAAATCCCAAGAAAGACTTCAAAATAAGACTTTGAGTATTGCACAGGCCTTGCATGTCGTTTTCTGCACAAAGGTGAATTTCATAAATTTGTGAATAAATTGGACTTTCTGCATTATGAACCTCTGAATCATGTGCCAGGTTCTTCATGATCATTATGGAAAGTAATTTACTATAAAGTTATTCTTAAATATGGATGATGTTAACTTTGAAATAAATATGCTAAAGTTATTTTCGAGTAAAGGGGTATGATGGGCTGTACTAGGCCTTCATAGCCCCATGCCGGAGGTCCCACTGCTCTGCTACCCAGTGCCACAAGAATCAGTAAGGTAGGAGGAAAAGGCAGCAAAGATGAGTCTTCCAGGCCTGTTTAGTGAGGCCTCATCGTAGAAGCTAGCTTGGAAGCTAGAGAGACTTCTACAATGGCTAGAAGGGCAAGCAACTGCCAATCAAAGCCCAGCAGGGTCAGCTACAAGAAACTGCGGGACTTAGCAGATCAGTTGCTGGCTGACCCGAGGATTAAAGAAGGGTGCTGCTTTCTGACAAAAAGTGCCTGACAAAGATAGAGTTTTATAGCAGTTTGCACTTACTCTGGGATTGCATACATTAGCTCTGAGATGGAGCTGGAAGTAAAGGGCCTAGGCAGAGGTGGCCCAGGGAACTGCAGCAGAGGACTGAAATAACCAGTACATGAATAGTACAAGTATAGAATGCTTAGGTGGGGCCAGGCTCCGGTTCCCTTTTTGGCCAGTTGTAAAGTGGCATAAATACCACTTATTTGGGAGCATAAATACCACTTATTGGGAGCCCAAACAGTGCACCAAAATTTAAAGGGCCCAAAGCCAGGGATGAAGACCCTACCAAAGGCAAGTAAACTGTCTAGTCATTGGACTCTTTCATATCTGGTAGGAACTCTTTAGGACTTTTTGACTTGGCCACATGGTCAAGCAACTAAAGACACAGCAAGGTTGGCCAGCAGCATGCAGGGGTTCAACCACTAGAACAGGGGTGGGCAAAAACCAGTTTGCAGGCCAGATCAGGTACGCCAGGGTTAGCCCCGGGAGGGCTGCCACTGTTATGTTTACCTTTGCCTCTGTGGGTATGGGCAATAGCAGCTTCTGTTGACCATGGGTCACCATTCGCAGCCAATGGGGGCTGCAGGAAGTGATGTTCTGATTTGTGCCGCTTCCCGCAGTTCCCATTGGCCAGGAACGGTCATCCTCTGCAATTACCAGGAGCCTATATCAGTGGAGGCACAGGTTAATATAGCAATGGTGAACTGCAAGGAGCTAACACTGGAAATTTACCACCATTTTATTGCCTAGTCCTGCACTAGAAGGTGCTTACGATGTGAGAGCCCTTTTACAAGGTGCCTCAATAGAATAGCCTAATCTTATGTACACTCACTCACTCTGTCAGGTAGGCACATAAATGATTATTTTACATATCAAAACAATTATTTAAAGTGTCAAAGCACTTGATAACATGGCCTTTATTATTATGTTAAACTGAAAGTTATGTATTACAGTAGTGATATTTTATGGTACTGTAATGCTACTATGAATTTTTCAGTAATCTCATACATATCAAACAAAATAGTTTACATTTATCTTAGAGGATTTTTAAACAAAAACTCATAAAATTTATTCACATTTTTAAATGATAGAATTCTAAATCTAGGTCTTGAAGTATCTTATGGAATAAAGAGTTTTCTTTTAAAATCTAATTAATCCAAAGAGCAGATCCTCAGCTAGTATAAATTATTCTAGATTCATTAGGGCTAGTATACATTTGCCTGGAAATTATGGAGCTATGACAATTTATGTGAGCTGGGGATTTACCTCCATGTCCTGAAGAAATGACTAAAATTAGGGAAAGACTTCATAAAGAAATTATTTGAAACTTTCAGATTACCCTGGTCATCTTCATGCAGAGAGAGAGAAAATATACCGAATATTTAAGATACGATTAAAAATAAAAACTTAATTCAAAAGAAATATTTCCTACTTCTTGGTAGATGGTTAGGCCATCATGAGATAATCAAATCTTAGATATAAGAAGCAATTAATTGTGCTTCATAATGTGCCAGGGTAGGATTATTGCATTATGTCTGCAAGCCAATGGCTAGTTCTCTGATTCTTGCTTATTTATGAGGCAAACATAATATTATTTAATTCACAGGTATTTCACTGATCCTTTAGGGCTTTCTGTTGTCATTAAAGCACTGAATAAATATGCCATTGACATCACTAATGAAAATATAAAACAAATCTTATCATCGTACAACAAATGTCTCCAACGACAAAGTCTTGTTAAGTCCACAAGAGTTTTGACATACAATATTAAATATAGATTACTCCCTCCATTTTAAACAATGTAAATATGAAACCCACTATTAAAATTAGAAACATATATTTATAGTTTAGCCTACAACTTTTCTCACCAAAATATTTCCTAAGACGATAGTATTCAACCAACCTAGTTAACCTTCAAATCACATTTTTACATTATTAGGCCTTTTCCAAATTCTGCCTTATTTGTCTTGACAGAAGGTGGTTTATTTTTATTTTTTAATTCATCAAAATAACATATCTATCTTATTTTAGGTTTAAAATCTAGTCAGTGTATCCTTTTTTCAATGAGGTACAGGTAGTCTCTACAACAGTACTGATGTCTTTATGGATCAGCCACCTTGTGATTTGTGGTTTGAAATGTTTCTTTCAAATGTCTCCCCTTCTGCTATGGGAAAATCTCAAAGTAAAATCATAACTGAAGCATTATATAGGGGAATGTGGGAAACTGACTATTATTGGCACGTTGTCAAATAGATAAAGGAAAATAACCAGAAAATAAATAGAAAATATCTTTTTTTAGTCTCGTTTAGTTACATTAGTCTAATATGTTACTTAAACAATATTAGCTTAAAAAGTGTTGTTTTCAATTGATGTTATCAAAATAAAGGATCTGACACAAAGCCCATTGAAATCAATGGAAAGACTGCCTTTGACTTCAATGGATTTTGGATCAGTCCCAAAGTGATGTTTATTAAAAAAGTGAATATATCCAAGACTTACAGGTATGAGAAGCATTTTTGACCAAAGGACACTGATCCCATGGCAAGGGATGCTGAAAAGACTGAGAAAAGTAAAACAAACTCCATCCAATGATGACATTGTAGTAGAGGGCCACAAAGAAACATACCTGAAGAATAAAAAAAAAAGATATTTTAAAAACTGTATTAAACAAATTCATGTCTTAGGTTAAAGTAAATAAAACAATGAGCTAAACCCTGAACTACATAAAATTGCTACTGAAATTATTGAGAATTTTGCCTAAGTAAGGAATGAATTAAGGCTCCAAGATTTGGCCCTCATTGGTATGCAAGTTGAACCTCTCTACTATGGCAACATTAGTGGTCAGCATGATTTTAGTTAGCTGGATGTCCACTTACCATGGGTGTGGCCAAGTTTCCCATTGTCCCATAAAGTTTGTTTACAGCCATCAGTCCTGGCTCTCAGTGTTCTGTGCTGTTATTTAGCTTTAATTTAGACCTGTCTTCTCAGAGCCCAGAAAAAATGGAAGTGGTGCAAATGCTGCTGGACAATATTACACTCCCGTGATCCAGCAAATTCTGTGGTTCAGCACCAATCAGGTACTGAGGGTGCCAGACTACAGACGTTCAACCTGTACTTAAAATCCAATATTTTCCAAATTCTTTTTTTTTTCTGTGTTTATCCTTTATACCTTGATAATATTTTAGCAGACTCTCTTCATTCCAAGAGACTAATATTTTATATATTAGAATATATATTACAAATTATGCAAACATTTTAAACTGATCCTGAAGCTAGGACCTAAATTATTAACCTTTGGTTAAAACTGAGCAGAAAGCATTTCATTGTTTGAAGAACATCAGACTATGTAAATTACAAACTTACTACACAGCTTGCAAATCCAATTCCACCGAGAGTGGGGCTGATGTAATTCCATACACCAATGCTTCCTCGTCGGATTCTTTGGCCCACAGAAAGTTCCAGGAAAAAAAGTGGAATCCCTATTATCAGCAGCAAAACTAAATATGGAATAAGATATGCTCCTATGAAAACAAGAGGACATCAACATTAGGATGATGAAGAGTCTTTTAGTCTTTTAAATCCCGTGCTTCATTAGGCAATTTCGGTACACTATATTTGCATCCCTATCTCGAGATAGGGAGCAAGTGCAGACATACCCATATATACATATATATTCAAAATAAAGTTTTAGAATTTAACTTATAAGGGTTAATGTCTCCATTTCACTTACTATGCCTCTTTTCCTTTTAAACCTGCAAGTTATTATATTAAAATATGTGTTAACACAGTTCTCATTCTTTTTTTTTTACTATCTATAAAATAGATTTATATTCTAACAAAATTATCCATACTAATATGATATTATTCTTGTATTTTCTGATCTGACGTCCCAAACTATCAATTTCAGAGTGCTAGGATTAAAACTTCAAATGATTCATCCGTTTAGTGAAAGCTGTGAACTGAATCATACAAATAATGTATGATTAAATATAATGCATCATGATCAAATGTGAATGGAAATAATCAACTGCAAAAGTGCTGCAAGTAGAAAAATGCTACAGATGATACTTAACAGTTTACAAGACCTGTATTTTGGAGTTCCTAATGAAAGGATATGACCCAGCAAGTCCTATGAAGTCTGCCTTGTGAGACAGTATTTCAAATCTTTTTGAGACACCATTTACACAGTAATTCTGTATGCAAGTAAGGTGTCCTTAATAGACTGAGACATCATTTTAACTCTGTAACCTTGATATCATCCCCAACCAATTTCTATTTTTTCATTTTATTTTTTCTTCAAACTTTAAAAAAAAGCAAATATTTTACAAACCTATCTCCATACCAATCTATTGATGGTGTGCTCTGTGTGTGAACAGAATGCAAGGGACCAAGCAAAGAAAAGGTCTCAAACCCCCAGGAATACATCAGAGAAAGAGAACTAGTAAATGAGAAAGTCAGTGTGGACAGGGAAATCTGGAACCAAGGAAAAGTGTTTGGAGGCATCCAAGTCTCTTCACCAGTCTAGCCAAGTCCCATTAAGGAACTGATATAATACCAGTATATCCCTTAGAGAATGTAACTGTAACTAATTCAGCTTCAGGCCTACAATTAGTGTTGCCAACTAGGAATTAAAGATTAATCTTTAATTAAAGAGTGTGTCATATGATGAAACTTCCAGGAATATATTCAACCCTAATTAGGAACCCTGATATTCTTTTCTATAGTTATTTGCATCTTTAAAGTCTCAAGTGTCAAAGATAAAAATGGTGAAGGTGACTCCATCATAAATGTTTACATACTCTTTTAATGATTTTAGAACATATTGTGTAGTAGGAAATATGATAAATGTATTGTTTTAATGGAAAACCTGTTAGTCAATAAATATATTATTTTTAATAGCTAGAAATTGATTGGTTTACATTTAAAAATAGTCATGAGGATCTTCCTTCTCTAAAGTTATTTGTCATGTATAAGTACTTTATAGTTAAAGAATAAAGTATGGATCAGACTAGAGTTTTTAGGTCAACAAATATTGTACTGGGAAAGCTCATATAATGGAAAATTTACATGAAGGTGCTCTGCTGTACAATCAGGACTTATGCATATACTTTTATCAAATGATCACAAAAGCAAGACTGTAGAGCAATTCTGATAAACACACTTTGAACAGGCTTTGTGAAATTTCTGCAAAAGCACTCTAACTGAAGTCTTAAAATGTGGAATGTGCAAAAGGAAAGAATCAAAACTTATGTTTGAGTTTCCATTTATATTGAAGTCTCCCCATCTTGCTTTTTTGTTATCTTAAATTACAAGGAAATGGATCAACATACTTCTCAATCTTCTCTACCAGTCAGAAGCTCACCTTGACCCCCAAAATGATACAAAATAAATAAAGAAAGTAGGCAATGTTAAGCAATGCATCACTGGCCCAGCCCCCTGCAATAAGCATAACATCTATCTATATTTAGAATAGGAGAGTCACTTAGGAAGGATAAATATTGAACCCTCAATGACACCCACTGTAGATTTTGCCAGACCATAGCACAATCCCAGATTTATACTGATAATTTAATTAAATATACATTATTCATTGCATTAACAAATGTATGTTTCACCTGGATTAATCTGGCAAGCACAAGTTGTCACAATACTTGTAAAGATGCTTGCCCATATTAAAACAATCTTTCCTTGATCTAAGGAAAGCAGCTGATAGACTTGTTTTTTTGATTCACAGAATTAAGCTACAAGTTTGCAAAATTCATAATTGATTAGCACTAATCATACATAACTATACGTTTGATGAACATGGTATTGTAATACATTCTACATGGAACTGTATCTCGATAACACCTGGAAACTGAAATGGATGCATGTAGTGGCCCATTAGTTTAATTTGTTTGTGTCCGCCAATAAGGACAAACAAACAAAAGGAAATTTTTCTTCACTCAGTGCATAGTCAACCTGCGGAACTCCTTGCCAGAGAATGTTGTGAAGACTAGGATTTTAACAGAGTTCAAAAAAGAGCTAAATAGATTCATGGAGGTTAGGTCCATCAATGCCTATTAGCCAGGATGGGTAGGAATGGTGTCCCCAGCCTCTATTTGTCTGGAAATGGAAGACAGGAAAGGGTTCATGTCATAGACTCATAGACTCATAGACTTTAAGGTCAGAAGGGACCATTATGATCATCTAGTCTGACCCCCTGCACAGTGCAGGCCACAGAATCTTGCCCACCCCTCTTAGAATAATCCTCTCACCTATGTGGTGATTACCTGTTGTTTTCCCTCCCTCTGGAGCATCTGGCATTGGCCACTGTCAGCAGACAGGCTACTGGGCTTGATGGATCTTTGGTCTGACTCAGTATGACCACTCTTATGTTCTAATAATTCATGATCAGTGCAACCCTACCCATAAGCTGACTACAAACATCCCTTAAACAGAAATAATACATGGCTTTCAATTACACTCTACCCAACTTCCACTTCATCAAACTTCCTATTGAGTACATAGACAAGGAAATTAGTCAGACTCCATGGGGACCCAATAATGTAATATTTTTAGCTCCAAAATAAATGCATGAGATCTATGCAGCTATGGAATTTGGGCCATTGTGACTACAGGTTGGAATTCAAGTAACAGTTTTAGACCTGATCCTGTAGCCTTTAATGGTATCTGTTGTATCAGTCTTTCCATTTTGAAGGATCTGCCCCTTAGTGTCCACTATGAATAAAAGTTCTTCCTTGTTTTCATTTCTCCAGAGCCTTCTCAATTTTCATTCAGCAGATATGGACAGATTCTTTCTCAACTCTGCTAAGCAGTCAGCCAAACCAGGGTGAGGATTAACAGGCTGTTTCTGCATATTTTGAAGGAAGGTCCTAGCCTCATACCTCACACTGTATTTCAGACATGCATCAACAGACAAGTAAAATGCAACTGGATGTGATTTCTATTTTATGTGAAAGATGTTAAGACAAATGGAAGCAATTACATAACCTGCACAATATGTTCTATTAACATACAGATTAACTCACTTTTTCTCATATTGTACAGTGTACAATGTACACCAGTGTTTCTTAATCGGTGTTCCGGGGAACACCTGTGTGCGGCGGCGAACAACAGAGTTCAAAATGGCGGCCAATTACTCCCCCCCCCCCCACCCTTTTTTTGCTCAACAAAAAATCCTTAATGTTCCTCAAAAAAAAAATTATTGTCTAGTGTTCTTCGGTCTTAAAAAGTTTAACAAACACTGATGTACACTGTATGATTAAAGGTATTCATTATCTAGAGAAACTCCATTACATTCCCATAATATGTTGTTCTGGCAAGAACTAATCAGGAAGTAGAGGTGTAATTAAAAAGGACCTGATGATCACTTATGTTAAGTCTCCATTAAACTGCTGTGGTCCTTAAAGTAAGTGTACATTCAATTTATTGCTCATTTTAATACCCTCGTACACTGCCTGAATGATATAAAGAGGTCTTAATCTAACTGAAAATCAGCCCCTAAATATTTAACATACCACAGTCTTCCCAAAAAAAATTATAAGGAAGAGAACCTTGCTTAGCAAATACTTAAGTAATATAAAACAGTCACATGACCAGGGAAATTCTACCACACAACACAAGGCCAAAGAAGCATATCAGGGTAATGTACTGTTTCCTTCAACAGATTTTTCTCTCTCACATAAAGATGTAATGCTTTCTTCTCATAAACTCTTGCCAAAATTAAAAGACAAATTTGAGACACTGGAGAAACTTACCTGGCTTTTACAATGAAATTGGCAAAGCAAGTTAGTAAACATTTTCCCTTACCTCCACCATTTTTCTGACACAGATATGGGAATCGCCATACATTTCCCAATCCCACAGAAAATCCAACTTGTGCCAGAATATACTGAAGTTTGCTGTTCCAGGCAGGTCTTTCATCTTCTACATCTGACCCCTCTTCAACATCTACATCTTTATGTTCTTGATCATCAACCAGTAGTTCACTTTTCTTAAAGGCATCATCTGCAGAGTCTTCATTTGAGAGAAGATCCTTAACTGACTCGATGACCTCATCATCTAGTTCTCTTTTTACCACCTTGCTGTTCTTAGGCATTTGCAATAAGGGAATGTTATAGGTGTGTCAGGTTCAATTCAAGCAGGCTGACAAGCCTCAAAGAAATTGTTCTTTCTGCCAAATAAAAAATGTGGATAACTCACTGAACAGCTAGATTGAAGAGGATGTCAGATTACTCCTTCATAAAGAGTGTTTAAGAGAAAGAAGACTTCTGGTTCTAAATGTCTGAACTATATATACCTGTCAAGTAAAAAAAAAGAATAAATTATTAAATTATATATGAAAATGTAATTTGGAAAGTTATTTATTCATTTATCTTTTTATCTTCATATTTGTTAAAAGAAAACGCCTAACAACTTTTAGACAATTGTTTTAATTTGACTGTAGGCTACAGTGACAATATGCTTCCTCTTCTGATAAGTAAAATATCAGACACACATTGTCAATATGTGGAGGTTCAAATTTTCATTTACATTAAGTTATGATAATCCACTTCACTCTACCTTTCAGATTTCAAACATCTATTTAAAACAAGTATTACTCAATAACTAAGTAAATTTTGCAGATTAACAAGACAACTGCTATTTTGATGTAGTCATATCTACATACATTGAATCATCAGGTATATGTACAAAATAAAATTTAAAATTTAAATTCAGAATTTCTATTTTACATGTGGCTAAACACTTAAATTTATTCTTTTAATTTTTTCTGGAATTTATTACTAGCACATTTACATAGTGCTTCTTGGATTTTTAAGGAAGGGTTTTGAGCAAGGGACTGGGTGTTTGTGGGGGGGTGCAGGTGTCATGGTTGAGGGATGAGGAGGGGGCTCAAGGTAGAAGAATGAGGGTGCAGGAGTCAGGGTGGGGTTTGGGAAGTGAAGGTAAGCTCAAGGGAGGGATTGGGGAGCTCAGAGCAGGGGGTAGGGGTGGCCATTGGTTGCTCCCCAGGGCTGGAGCACTTGCTGCCCACTGTGGTCATTCTGAAGTGTACCTGTCCCCCATGCCTGCTGGTCCCTGTGGTCATTCGTGAGTATAACTATCCTTCCTATTACACCCTCCCTTTCAATTTCATGAGATTCCATGCACATCCCATTATCCCAGCACAACCAAACCCATACCTTGCTTTAAGTTATAATAAGAGGAAGCTGTATACCAAATGTGGTGGTTCTAGATCTTATAGTTTAGAAGGAGTTCTTGAAAAAACAGACTCACAGACAACCAGACAGACACACAGACAATTAGACACACAAACTCTCTCAAATATATAGCAAAAGAATCTATACAAGGGACAGCCTTAATTTTCTGAAATTGTTACTGAAACTCAGACATCAGTAAAATTTTCAATTTTAGTGTACAGAGTAGTACTGTTGCTGTAAGAGAGTGGACAGCCTATGCAGGGGGCATATATCATGGGAGATGTCAGAGCCCTCAAACACATTTTCAAGCTTGTAATTTTCAAGGTAGGGATTTCCATTTTTTCAGAGTGACGGAAATGGTTATTTAGATACTATTATTTTGAAAAAAGGGATATCTGAACATAGTCTGAGATGTCTGACAACCCTATGTTTAAAAAAAAACACTTCCCTTTTAGACATATATATTACAGCACAGATATGAAAATGTGTACATTTAATTATGTTTGCTTTTAACACAATAAGTCATTTAAAAAGACATTACATTTGCTTGGAACTGCTCACAATGGATTGTAGATATATCTGAGTGGATATTCAACTTCAGGGGAAGTGCTTTGCAAGGATTTTTTCACTTTTCTCATAGGATGAGATTCAACCCAGTCAGAGGACTGGAATGAAGCCATCTGACAATTTAAACCTCTAACACAGGTCCTATAAATGAGGCCCAAGTATTGTGGAGAGTTAAGAACAGGCTCTCCAAAGTCCCCAATGGCCTAATCCTGAGTCCCAATTGATGGGGAGTCATCTTTTAATATAAATGAGGCATGAAAACTCCTCTAGACTTTCAACTTTAGAGTTTCTGAAGCAGCAGCTAATCTTTAGTGGTAGGACTCCACTGTAGTAGTAGTGCCCTGCCAAACCAAAGGGATAGTTTGAGATCTGAAGAGAGGTATTAGGAATTTCAGACTAACTATATAGAACTAGAATGTCTGCACCGAGATAAGCTAGTCTACTTTCCAGGTCTTAATGCCAGATGACAGCCATGTAGGGAGTTATTTTAACCCAATTCAACTTGTAGCTAATCAAAGGAACGGGAGTGCTTGCAGAAGCAAAGCTGGATTCACTCTTAATCTTAGTACTATTCTCTTGCGTGAGAAAAACCTCTAAGATTAGAGGGAGATAATGCCATAGAAAAGTGTTATGACCCAGGCATTTCACCTCCTGCCCATCAGAAATTTCCCATCCCTTTTCATCCAGGGAGTCTAAAGTGTTGAAGGGCTCCTTCATGCTTCAGGAAGTAGAGATGTGCATATTAGCACATACAGGCAGTCCCCGGGTTACATACAAGATAGGGACTGTAGGTTTGTTCTTAAGTTGAATCTGTATGTAAGTCGGAACTGGCGTCCAGATTCAGCCGCTGCTGAAACTGACCGCCAGTTCTGACTTACATACAGAATCAACTTAAGAACCCCAAGCGTCCCCAAGTCAGCTGCTGCTGAAACTGATCAGCAGCTGATTCCAGGAAGCCTGGGGCAGAGCAACTCTGCCTCGGGCTTCCTGTAGTCAGCGCTGGTCAGTTTCAGCAGCGGCTAAATCAGGATGCCTGGGGCAGAGCAGCTGAGGTGCTGCTGGGTTGCTCCAGTAGTGCCGCTCCTTGGCACTACTGGACCAACCCAGCAGCACCCCATCTGCTCTGCCCCAGGTGTCCTGATTCAGCCGCTGCTGAAACTGACCAGCAGCGGCTGAATCAGGACCAGAGCAGCTGGGGTGCTCCTGGGTTGGACCAGTAGCGCCTAGAGCGGCACTGCGGGACCAACCGGCAGCACCCCAGCTACTCTGCCACAGGCGTCCAGAGAAAAGCCTAGTCTGCCGGAGGGGGGGGGCGTACTAGCTGCGCCCCCCCCCCCCACCCCAGCAGACCAGGAAGACACGGGCGGCGGACCGAGACGCACCGCGGTCCCGCCACCTGGGTCCTCCGTGGCTTTGCTCCCAGTCTCCCTGGACTGCTGGAGACCAGGAGACCAGGGAGACGGGGAGCAAAGCCTCTGAGGACGCCGGCAGCGGGACAGCCGCGGGGTGTCTGGGCTCTCCCACTGCCGGCTTCCCCCGCGGCTTTTCAAAGCCTCGGGGAAGCCGGGAGCGGAGCAGCCCAGGCCTGCCTGGGGTGCCCCGCTGCCCGAGCCCCCCCTCGGCTTTGCAAAGCTGCGGGGAAGCCGGCAGCGGAGCAGTCCAGGCGCGCCTGGGCTGCCTCGCTGCCCGAGCCCCCCCGTGGCTTTGCTCTGCGTCTTCCTGGTCTGCAGACCAGGGAGATGCAGAGAAAGCCCCAGAGTACATGGGCGGCAGGACCGCGAGGTCCCGCAGTCCGTGTACTCTGGGGCAGCCCCGTTCGTATCTGCGGATCCGACGTAAGTCGGATCCGCGTAAGTCGGAGACTGCCTGTATTTACACCTCTTCCATAATGTAAGGGGACTGTTAGCCCCTTCCTAAAACTCTGTGGGAGTTTTGGTTTGCCAGCTCGCAGTATCAAAAGGGGAAGGGTCCATGAGACTGACAGACCACAGAGACAATGGAAAGCAGCCAACACTCCAGCTCAGCCTGTTTTACAGGTTGGACAGGCCGGTGAGAAAAGCAAGAGGCCAGGACCCGTCCTCCCTGTGAGCTAGGATTCTTCTGGGTCTCCCTGAGCAAGGAGAGAGCTGAGAGACAGCTAAGAGCAGTGTAAGCTGTGTGCAGAAGAAGTCCTGCAGCAACAGAGCCAGACACAGACAGCCCAAGGAGTGCAAGCTGTGTGGAGAGGCAGTTTTGCAGCAACAGAGCCAGGCACACACAGCTCAAGGAGCACAGACCCTGTGTTGAGCAGCAGACTGGCAGTGCTCAGAGCAGCCAAAAGGGACAGAAAAGCAACGCAAGGAGCCTGAGACTGACAAGGCAGCACAGCCTGCACCTGGGTGTGGTGAGCAGCTGGGACCAGCAAAGTGCAGGGAGAGGCTCTGGGCAGGGAGATATCACCAGCCAAGAGGCCCAGCAGGCCAGACTGGGAGAGGGGTCTGGCCACTTAGAGCTTGAGGCTGTGGGGTCACTGCCAGAGCAAGCGTGTCCAGCCTGCAGCCCCCCTGCAGCACATCCAGGGCCTCTAAGGGGCCTATAAGGAAGAGACTGTGAACTGTCCTTACACTCTGCAGGCTGCTGTTTTGATGTCCCTGTGCTACAGAGCAGGGCTGTGTGTGTTCTCATTTAACCATTCTCATTTTTTTCTTATTCTTTTCTCTTTAATCAGTTGATGTTTAATAAATTGTATTTTGCTTAGAACCTTATGAAATAATCACTGGGCCAAGAAAACATGCAGTGTAAAGAGAGCACCTCGGAGTGGGGACACCCTAACTCCTGCCCCTAGTGACTACAAGGTTGGGGATTAAGCCCCAGGAAACCTGGGCCCAGCCTTGTTGGGGTTTCGAGGACTCTGCTACTCAGGAGAGTGGAGGGGGAGCCCTCAGGAACAGGGAGGCCATAGGGTAAAGGAAGTGGGAGCGGGGACTCAGATCCTTTCGCTGGTCCATTTCACCGGGGTGGTACAGAAGCCGGGAAAGTTCCCCACAATAGCGGGACCATTCCCCCGCTTATAATAAGTCCTGGTGGTTTGTGATTGTTACTTACACAGATTCCCTTCCTCTAATATGGTCATCCTAACTGGACAATTTGATAATTTTAAAGAACATGTTTCCATGTAGACAAAGACATTTTTGTTCTGAATAAGAAGTAAATGTAATTAGACCCAATGCACTTATAATTGTACTTGCCATTTAATATAAAAGCTACCCACAACACCACTAACTGAAACTGATAATTTATATAGGCTTATGAATGCAAGAATGTTTCAAGGGGAATAAATGCTGCAATAGAAATTCAAAGCTCACTTCAGCAGCTTTAGAAAATGTAGTTTCTCAATGAATCTAGGTCAATGTGCGCAGAGCCTGCTTTGCTACCTGAGATGAACCTACTGCTCTGAAGTGGATGTTGATTCTAAAAGAGATAAAACAAGAATGGGTCATACACATTTGCTTGCTCTGATGATACAAAGCATTATTGCCAATGATGTGCACATATCTAGTACTATCACAGATTATGTAACAAAGCCTATGCATTGGAAGAGAAATAAACAAATCACATTTGTATGCTTGCCTTGATAGAAAAACATAAAATGAATGCTTGGAAAGTAAAAAAAGAAAAAGGAAAATAAAGAGCATTTGTTTTCAGGTTTCTAGAGGATACCGTCAACTATAAATTGTCCTAAAATGCCCCTTTAAATTAGAATTAATGAACATATTACTCTATAGTCCAAGATTCACATTGTGACAAGGCACCCACCAGACTCCCATGCACAAAAATAAATAAATAAAAGGTTTCCAGTCCTGTTTTGCCTTCCCAGAAAGTGGCAGTAAGGTTGTTCTGCAGGCCTTCTGGATCAAATGCCACGAGAAACATCCTGGGGCAAGATCTTGAAGATACCACAGAGGCATGTATGTGCCACTCTCAGGCTACGTCTACTGTGTGTGTTTTTTGCGGAAGAGGAAATGCAAATGGAGTGCTCATTTGCATATCTTCTTTTGATCCTTTTTGCAGAAGAGATTTTTGTGATAAAAAACCCTGTGTAGACGGGACCATTTGTCAGAAAAATCCCTTTTGTGCAAGAGCCTGTAAACCTCATTTTGCGTACCATTTTCCAATAGTTTTATCAGAAGAGGCTTTTCCAAAATTTGGCCAAAAATTTTGGAAAAACCTCCTCTTTCGGAAGAGCCCTTCTTCCTCATAAAATGAAAAAGACAGGGCTTCTGAAAGAGCGTGTCTGCTCTTCTGCAAAAAATGTTGGAAGAGTAGACTCATTCCCTGGATGCAGTCGTCTAGACATAGCCCTAGTGTGGTTCACTGTCCCATATAGTGGCACTTACACCATGTATAGTGAGAGATAAGAACAAGGGAGCTCTACAGCATAAGGTGAGAGTTGGGTGTCTTTTAGCTAAAGCTGTAGAGGCTCCTACACTAAGCTCCAGAGATCCTGGGTTCAAATTCACCGAGTGGTAATTACACTAGGCTAGTAACTTAACCATAGAACCTCCCACATTTCTGTGATCTTATTAATTTTAAACTGTCAGGTTCACAGCCACATTCAGAAAAACTGGCACGGGCAGATGGGAAGTATAACTCTGGTCCAGCAAAGCATATTGCATCTGATGGAAAATTTACCCCCAACTAGAGTCAATGTCAGATCCAGTGGAATAGAGCCATGATCCTCAATGGTGGTAAAGGTGGATAAGTCATTACCATGGATGTGCATACAGTGTACAGTATAATACACAAGAACTAAATCTTCATAATGGTCATCCACATGCTCTGAAACCAATACAGTAGAGTCTTGATTTTCCGACCTTCAATTATCAGACATCCCATGCACACACAGCGCAGGCTCGGCAATCTTACCTCCCCACCCCACACCTGGGGCAGCTCATGCCCGCACTGCGGGCTCGCCCGACACTCAGATGTGCTGGGTCCATGCCCCATTTGGGGCCCGATCCTGCCTGTCCTGCCAAGTTAGCGGCTCCGCTTTTAGGTGCGGCCCGGGACCCGCTTCCCCCTCCCAAAACTTTGCAGGCTAGCTGGAGGGGGGAACGGAGGGAGCCGCCCCCCTATGGAGCAAGCCCGGCTCCCAGCTGGAGCAAGGGGGAAGTCCGGGGGGCCCGCCCCTCCGGGCTGAGGCAGGAAGGGAAGGGGAGGGGTGTTTGAGGCAAGGGGAGGGGCCGCCAGCGCCACTGGGCTGAGGAGAGGCAGGAGCGCTGGGGCTTTGGGCACATCCGGGCGGCCCAGAGGAGGAGGGAGGAAGAGGAAAGGGGAGGATGCAGCCCTTCATGAGGACGCAGCATCTGGAATCCACCGAGGAGGGGGCAGCTAGCGTGCCAGCCACCACTGAGACAAAGAGCAGAGCCCACCTGGGAGGCCCCCACCCTCAGCTGCCACCACTGCTGCCATTGCTGCTCCTCTCCCTCCCCTTGGCCAGAGTGCGCCAGGCCCCTGCTCCGCCCTGCCACGAGCCAGCGCCGTCCGTATTATTTGACATTTCCGGTTATCCGAACATCCTCCAGTCCCGTTAGGTCAGATAATCAAGACTTTACTGTAGTATCTTGTGCAAAGAGGAACAGTGTCCCTCAAAATAAAATCTCTCTACATTTCCTCACTCCCAGGAAGGCAGAGTGAAATGTGCTTACAACTATGACAGATCGCAACATCAGCATGAGGGTTAAAGCCAACAACAGGAGAAAGGGAGTATTCTCCATACAGAATGAGCTTGAAACAAACCCAGCTTACAGAAAGGCGCATGATTCCAATTTCTTTGAAGTCCAAATCAGGCCTTAAAGGCATGTTCCCACTTGCCACATGAAATGTATTGGCACTGAATGGGGAGAAGACAATTCTTGTCAAAGAACTCAACCATTACAAGACTATAAGCACTGGCATCAGAAAGGCCTATGTGCTACAAAGTGATGAAATTTCTGTGGAAGAAGTAAAATTTCTACACTCTGGTGGTCCACACTAAACTCAAGATGTGACACTATTACAGGGGTGGGCAATAATTTTTTGCCGGGGGCCACTTCAAAAATTTCTGAAGTGACCCTAGGCCACATCAGAAGGGGAAGGGCCTTGAGTGGAAGGAGCGGAGCCAAGATACTTCCGGGTTCCACATCCCAGACCATGATTGGTTTGGGGGTGGGGAAGCACCTTTCTCTGCCCCCTCCCCCTTCCCCGTAGTGCCCATGCCCCTGGCTGGGAGGAGACTTTCCATGCTCCTCTGCCCCAGGCCAATCAGGGCCTGGAGGTGGGGGAGCGTGTGAAGTTTCCTCTGCTCTGTCCCTGCCCTGCATGAAGCTTAAAAGTGCCATATGCTCCTGGCAGGACAGGAGGAGGTTTCACATACTCCCCCACCCCCAGGCCAATCAGGGCCTGGGGGCGGGGGAGCATGCGAAGTCTTCTCACGCCTTGCCAGGAGTGCGCGGCACTTCTAAGTGCCAGGTGCTCCTCACAGGGTGGGGCCAAGGCAGAGTGGCACTTCAAAGAGGCAGCGCAGCATTAACACTCATGATTAATGTGTTAAAAAATTAACGTGTTCATCCTGTGCTGTGTTAATCATAGGCGTTAATGCAGGCCAATTGACAGCCCTACTAGAATTGTATTACACCGATTGATGTAACTCAACAGCAAAAAGCCAAAGCAAATATTTATTTTGACATAAAGTAAAGCATAATTATTGTTGATTCATAGCTTTCAAAAGGGAACATCTGAAAACACAAATCCTAACACAACTTTAATGGATGGTGTACAGTAGTTATTTTATTTTTATATATTCTATTTTGTATTTAATCAAAATTAAAAGCATTTGTTAAAAAGACTTAGAAAGTGTATAAATATATTGTGTATATATATATTTACTTGGTTTCAGTGCTCATTTGGACATTTTCATAACAAGAATAAAGTCAAAATAACAAGAAGTCCTATGGCACCTTATAGACTATCAGATTTATTGGAGCATAAGCTTTCGTGGGAAAAGACCCACTTCATCAGATACATGCATTTGTCGAAGTGGGTCTTTGCCCACGAAAGCTTATGAGGCCACATCTGGAGTATTGTGTCCAGTTCTGGGCCCCCCAAAATAGAAAGGATGTGGACGCACTGGAGAGGGTCCAGCGGAGGGTGACCAAAATGATTAGGGGGCTGGAGCACATGACCTATGAGGAGAGGCTGAGGGATTTGGGTTTATTTAATCCGCAGAAGAGAAGAGTGAAGGGAGATTTGATAGCAGCCTTCAATTTCCTGAAGGGAGGTTCCAAAGAGGATGGAGAGAGGCTGTTCTCAGCAGTGACGAATGGCAGAATGAGGAGCAATGGTCTCCAGTTACAGTGGGGGAAGTCTAGGTTGGGAAAACTGTTTCACTAGTAGGGTGGTAAGGCATTGCAATGGGTTACCTCGGGAGGTGGTAGAAGCTCCATCACTAGAGGTTTTTAAGTCTCGGCTTGACAAAGCCCTGGCTGGGTGATTTAGTTGGGATTGGTCCTGCTTTGGGCAGGGAGCTGGACTTGATGACCTCCTGAGGTTTCTTACAGCTCTTTGATTTATGTTCTTATATAAGACATTGGATTAGTCATCAAGATCCCTCACTCTACTTTCTGACCTTGCTCAAGTCACATCTCCATGCTTCAGTTTTCTCATCTGTAAAATGATGATGATACTTACCTACCTCTGAGATTTATGTGTGAACAGCTCTGAGCAAAGCTAATATGAGGATGCTCTACACCTTACAGGTACCTTGCAGGAGTAAACTCAAATACAGAGCAGGCTCCACCCACATCTGCTCATGAGCTAGAACAAAGAAAGTACAGTGAAAAAAGCTGAGGCCGAGAGAGGGAAAAAAAGAGAGCAGAAGCTAAGAGCTGTGTTGATCTGAAGAGGTTTGGACCAGTTCTGCTGATTGGACTTGGAGATTATGTAAAAGACGTCAATTCTGAATGGGAAATAGGAATGGGAGTGAGAAGGTAACAGAACTGATAGAAGTTTTGGAAGCAGGCTGTGATTAGAAACAATAGCTAAAATTGGTGTTTGCAGTCAGCTAATCACTCAACACTATGTTATAGTTTTCTGTTTAATACATGCAGAACTTTTGCTGCAATGCACCAGTATACTCCTTGCAGGTATCCAGAGCCTGCACTGTCTTCTTCCTGCCTATTCAAGCCCTTTGTTACCCTTCTGTCACGTTATTGGATTTTAAAGATCATTGCTGCACCCATGGGGGGGTGGAGTTGTTTGCCCCAAAGTATGTACAAAGGGGGCCATATGAGGTGTCAAATGAAAGCTTATGTTCTACTGATTCTATATGTGCTATTCACAGGAGTGGTTCGAGGAGTGCTGCCGGCAACTGGTGCCCTAGGCAGAATGCGCGATCGGCATCCCTGACTCCATAGCACTCAATGGTGTGACGTCATCATTGGATGTCACATTAAACACTGCACCCTAGGCAACTGCCAAGGTTGCCTACCTCCACAGGCCACCCCTGACTATTCATCTACTTGTATAATATCTGTATGTGGAGTTATAAATATGTATTCTGTGCTTATGCTGGACGGTTCTCTGTCTGAGACAGAAATCAATAGGCAAAGAATGTTCAGCCAGTGACTGTGCTAATTAGCAAAGCTCCAGGGACAATGGATTTCTAGGCGCGAATTCACACCTGAGGAATGCGTCTGGAAATCTGGATACTGGCAGAGCGGCCAGGGCATAATGGCTCCCAGCATGTGAAACAGATAGGTCACTCGACTATGTGACCTGCTCTGGCCAGGAAGAGGCCAGGAGAGGTATTTAAGTGCCATATGGCAATATCCATTTTGTTTTCAGTTCAGCTACTGATTCCAGATGCAGCCTTGCGAGGAACAGCAAGCTGGAAAGAACCATGGACCCATCCTGACATAGGATGTACACCAGAGACTTTTAAGATAGCAATTTATAACATCTCTGCTGAGAGCCTGCATCCAGAACTTGGTGATTTGATGCATGTAATGTATTCTCCTTAACAACCTTACACTTATGCTTTTCTTTCTTTTATTAATAAACCTTTAGACTCCAAAGGACTGGCCCAGCGTGATCTTGTGGGTAAGATCCAGAGTATAAATTGACTGAGAACTGTGGCTGGTTTCTTGGGACCGGAAGAACCCGTTCGGTATAGGTAGAATTGTGTTATATAACCCCTCACCTGTGTTAGGCCTGGGGCTGATTGTGGCACAGAGGGAGCTGGGCTATCAGAGGGGTTTTGCTAGTGAGGTTTCAGGCTGGCCAGATAGCAGCTGGAGCACACAGTAAGACTGGTTTGTGGCCTATTTTGGGAAGGTCTCCAGTCTGGGGCTGTAAGGAGCCCCGAGTTTGAGCAATGTGCCCTGAACGGTCACCCTCTGCTGTGCCCAGACCCGGCCCGGTCCATCATACCTTTTGCACCCTACAAGGTGGAAAAGTATAAGAGTGGCCGCTATAGTGCTCCTCAGTAGAAGCTGTCTGTAATAGCATTTGCCTTAGGTTATGTCTACACTGTATTCCTCTTTCGAGACAGGAATGCAAATGCAGCCGAAGGAAATTGCAAATGAAGCGCGGGTTTGAATTTCCCGTGCTTCATTTGCATAATTACGTCTGGCCACTATTTTGAAATACCCTAATACGGATAAAAAATGCTGTGTAAATGCGATTATTTTGCGAAAAAAACCCTTCTTTCGAAATAACCATTGCTCCTTATAAAATGAGTTTTAAGAGCTATTTTGAAAGAAGGGTTTTTTCTCAAAATAACAGCATCTACAGAGCATTTTTTATCTCAAAATAGGGTATTTCGAAATAGCGGCCAGATTATGCAAATGAAGCATGGGAAATTCAAGTCTACGCTTCATCTGCAATTTCGCTTGGCTACATTTGCATTCCTCTCTCGAAAGAGGAATGCAGTGTAGACATACCCCTAGTGAATTAATGTAGTTATGAATACCAAAAAGTTAATACAAATTTTTATAATAAAATTGTTCTATAGCTGAACATTAAGAACTTTAACTCTTTTAGGAAAACATGACATTCTCAGTTTCATCCATATTGTCTCTAAGGCACGAATCAAAAAAATGTCAATGAGCGTGGTAGAAACAGAGGAGTCAAGCTATATCTGACTTCATATTTCCCTTATAAAAGAGGTGAACTCATCTATATAAAGAGGCACACAGTTCTATGTGTTCCTGTGTGATTCTATCTAAGATGTGGAGAAATATAACAAAAGTCTTAACTGGAGTATTGTGTCCAGTTCTGTGCACCACATTTCAAGAAAGATGTGGAAAAATTGGAGAAGGTGCAGAGAAGAGCAACAAAAATGATTAAGGGTCTAGAAAACATGACCTATGAGGGAAGACTGAAGGAATTGGACATGTTTAGTTTAGAAAAGAGAAAACTGAGAGGGGACATGAGAGAAGTTTTCAAGTATCTAGAAGGTGTTACACAGAGGAGGGAGAAAAATTGTTCTCCTTGACCTTTGATGATGGGACAAGAAGGCAGCAAGGGAGGCTCAGGCTGACATTAGGAAAAACTTCCTGTCAGGGTGGTTAAACAGTGGAATAAATTGTCTAGGGAGGTTGTGGACTCTCCATCACTGGAGATATTTAAGAGCAGGCTGGACAGACATCTATCAGGGATAATGTAGATGGTGTTTGGTCCTGCCGGGAGGGCAGGGGACTGGGCTTGGTGACCTCTTGAGCTCCCTTCCAGTTCTAGTATTCTATGATTCTATGAAAGAAAATCTGACATTGCTATCTTATTATAGGCTCAAAAATGGACCTTTTGATTTTTCGTTTGGAGATATGAGGAAAAATAAGTATTTCTTCCTGAAATTAAATATTTTTACCCTATCAAAATAATTTAAAAACTCAGGTCCTAATTCACCACTCACATAAGTAGGCACATATCTTCCTGGGATCTCTCTTAAAACAGGTACTTCTTTTACAATCTCAAATACAGGCCAACTAAGTCCTTCATTTCTCCCTCTCATTCTGACTCTCAGATCCATAGGAGGATTCCTTCTGAAATTATTAGGCAAACAATATAGATCAACTAGTGGTTGAAACTATTTTAATGGAATCGTCAGACCTCAGGAAATATTTATTGACAGTTGGTTCATTGACTCAATGACAACTTTCTCCTTGCAAATCAGTGGCCCGACAGGGACTTACATTGGGGGATCTCCAATTTGCCATAAGGGAAATATCTAAGATTATTACATTTTGGAATTCTTGAGTGCCAGTTTTGTTCTGCATTTGTAGATTGTCACTAATAATTATCTCAGTTGTGGCCTCAAAAGATCCTTATTTTATCTCTTGTGCCTCTAATTTTCTCAACAGATTCCACAGACTTTTAAACGCTTGTCATTGTAGCAGGCAGGGATGCTTCTAGTGCCCACTTCAGGATCTTTCCTCATCTTAATCTGCAAAGTTCTTGATTGGACTGCTGGTTCCTAATTAGTCACTATTTTTTTCTGGACCTTGGAAAACTAGCTTGCTGACTACCTGTGCTGAGATTATCCATGGGCTAGAAGTTTTGGATACTGATGCCTCTAGTAGGGGGGCAGAGAAGGCCTAATAGACCCCATCCCATACCTCCTCCCCAAAGAATGTGCCTGTCGCTCAATCTCCCCACTCTGCAATAATGCTATCATCCAAGGAAAAGAAATCTGCATTCTGATGCTGTGAACCTGGATGGTATTGCACAAAAAGGCATTGGGGTCTAACTCCAGATACCAGCAAGTAATGCAAGTGTAAGTGACTCACTGACTGCCACCACTTAAGGTGTGCATAGTCTGAAACTAAATCACCTCTATTCAGTGGCTACCAAGGAACTGAGAAACTCTACTTTTTTTGACGGACAACTTAGCAGTTAGCTGACAGGAGCACTGTATCTAATTCCTATAGAAAAGAAAGGAAAAATAAATATTAGACCCACTCAGCTCTGACTGGTTAGATTTAAAATTGTAAGCCTTAAAATTTGTTACTAACTATGTGGAGAGAAACAGACCCCATCAGGACTCATGGGCTCTATCTCATCTCTGGAAGGAGAGTGGGGTCTAGTGGGTTACAGCAAGGGGGCAGATACATTTCAGCTCTATATAAGAACATCAGAATGCCCATACTGGGTCAGATCAAAGGTCCTTCTAGCCCAATATCCTGTTTTACTACAGTGGCCAATGCCAGGTGCTTCAGAAGGAATAAACAGAAAAGGCAATCATCATGATACATTCCCTGTCACCCATTCCCAGCTTCTGGCAAACAGAAACTAGGGACACCATCCCTTTTCCCAATCCAATATATCTTTTTTTAGATGGGGTGATCAGATCTGCATACAGTGTTCAAGATGTGGGCATACAATGACTTTATGTAGAGGCAATAAGGTATTTTGTCTTATTATCTATTCCTTTCCTAATGATTCCCAATATTCTGTTAGCTGTTTTAGTTTTTAGACTGCCACTGCACATTTAATGTTTTCTGGGAACTAGCCACAATGATTCCAAGATCTCTTTCTTGAGTGGTATCAGTTATTTTGTATGTATAGTTAGGATTATATTTTTCTATGTGCATTACTTTGCACTTATTCACACTGAATTCCATCTGTCTTTGTGTTGCCCAATCACCCAGTTTTGTTAAATCCCTTTGTAACTCTTTGCAGTCAGCTTTAGTTAAATCCCTGTTTACCCCTTTTTCAAGAACATTTGTAAGTTTCACAGAGTTGATCCAAATGCAAATCCCAGCAGTACAACACTCATTTCTACTTTCTTTCCCTCCCCCTGCCCGATCTTTTAAGGAGAATCCTGACAATGTTTTCATGATGATAAAGCAATCCTTCAATTACCTGAATTGAACTCCCTGCCCCAAAGGCAAAGCTGCAAGCAGCTGAAACTCTGTTGCATTTAAGAACTGCCTCTAGGGGTCAAGGCACACAGCTTTAAGCAGACCTTAAGTATGACATCTGGGGGTTCCAACCTTAGGAGGTGGGGCTGCTGCATTCCCTACTACTCTTCCCCGCCCCCCCCCCAGCACACACACACACATACAAATGGCGCCCTTCATAGCAGCCAAGTTGTACCAAAATATATCATCCAAATAGGCTTCTGCAAATTGGGTGTAGTTATATAGGGCTTGGTCCATAAACCTCTAGAATGACATGATGATACATTGAAAAAGCCATAGATGTGTGGAAAATACTGTCTCTTCTTTGGTATTCAGAGTATTTACCAGCATCATTTTATTAAATCACATGGAGTTAGACATTTAGGAATCCCAAAGCGGTTGAGGAGTTTGTTGACGGGTGGTATCATGTAGGCATCAAATTGTGATACTGCATGAAACCTCCAGAAGTCCTAGCCGAATGTAATGGTTCTACTAACTTTGGAAACCATACCACTGGGCTACACCAGAGATTGTTGGACTCGCCTAAGACTCTAGAATCAAAGGATACATCTAGACTATATGCCTCTGCCAACAGAGGCATGTAAAATAGGCTACCCGACATAGTCAATGAAGTGGGGATTTAAATATCCCCAGCTTCATTAAAATAAAAATGGTTGCCACACTGTGCTGGCTCAGCTGATCATCGGCACAGCGCATGAGTCAAGATGCGGATCAGTCGACAAGAGAAGCCTTTGTTGACCTCTCCCTTATGCCTTGTGAAACGAAGTTTACAGGAGCGGTCGACAAAGGCTTCCCTCGTCGACCAATCCGCATCTTGATTCGCACGCTGTGCCGACAATCAGCTGAGCCGGCACAGCGCGGCGGCCATTTTTATTTTCATGGCTTTGAGAATGGCTACTGCTCTTTCCAGGCCTCTTTAAGGAGTCCAGGATCCAATGAGGCTATCAGACAAATAAAGGTTCGAAGGGATAGAAGCCTGTTGACACCAGGGGCATCTCTTGTATAGCAAAAGGAGACAAGGAAGTAGTTATGCTGGCTCCCTGTGAGCACTAGCTCCCACT